>NC_091092.1:83736438-84986438 GCF_032405125.1 Capricornis sumatraensis
ACTGACCCTTAAAACAGCTGTTGATAAATTGTTTTACCAAGTACAACAATTGCTCTTGCAGTGTTCAGAGTTAATTTTCTTTACTCACATCCGTGCACATTCTGCCCTTCCTGGACCCTTGTCATTCGGAAATGCTACAATTGAGGCCTTACTTTATCCTATAGAAGCAGCAAAACAAGGACATCTCTTACGGCGCACCAACTCCAAAGGGTTACAAAAATCTCATGCTATTACTCAAAAACAAGCTCAAAATATTGTTCGTTCTTGTTCCTTATGTGCACCCTTTGCTTTGCCATTTACCCCACCAGGTGTCAACATGAGAGGACAACAAGCAAATCAGATATGGCAAATGGATGTAATTTACATTTCTTCTTTCAGACAACAAAAATGTGTGTGTCATACTATAGATACTTGCACACATTTTCAATGGGCCACTGCATTACATTCTGAGAAGGCAGACACTGTTATTACTCATTTGTTATCTTGTTTTGCAGTTATGGGATTACCAATTGAATTGAAAACTGATAATGCACCTGCCTACCAATCCGCAAAATTAGCTCACTTTTTATCTCAATACCATATAACTCATACTTTTGGTATTCCTTATAATAGTCAAGGGCAAGCTATCATTGAAAGAGCTAATCGTACCTTGTGTGATTATCTTGAAAAAATAAAAAAGGGGGAACAAGAGAGATTTATGAAACCTAAAGACATTCTGAATAAAACCTTACTTACCCTAAATTTTTTGAATGTTTGGAGCAAGGGAAATCTATCAGCAGCAGAGGCGTATTTTCAAGGGAAAGAAGAGGATAAGAAGATCTTGAATATGCCTATTTGGTATAAAGATAAAGAGAAAGGTTGGATCCCAGCATCATTAATATATTTGGGACGAGGGTATGCTTTCATTTCTGTTAATAATTACAGGTTTTGGACCCCAGCAAGATTGATCAAAATCAACAATGGCTGATCCCTTTGTTCAAAAATTTGAAGAGCTTACTATGCAGAGAAGCTTTACTTTCCATACAAGGGAAGCAACACCTCCTACGTGGGGTCAAATGAAGAGGTTGACCCAGGAAGCAGAGAAGACGTTAATGAAGGCAGGGCAACCTCTGAATCCTACCAATCTTTAGCTTGCCATGATGGCGGTGGTGACATGTCAGGTAATCAGTGTATCGGCAAGTAATCATACATATTGGGCATATATACCTAATCCCCCATTAGTAAGAGCAGTTTCCTAGGGGGGATCAGAAGTGCAGGTATGTACTAATGAGACTGCCTTCTTTTCCCCACCAGCTTGTGGGGGAATAGAACAACTATCTCATCATAAACAACAATATAATATTAGTAATTTGACCATTGCAGTGGAAGGTATTCCTTTGTGCATAGGAGGACACCCCTTTTGTCTGTCCACCAAGGAACATTCTCATCATTCTTATAATACATGGGGGGGTAAAGTATAATAATTACCATTTTGCTACTTTTACTGTGCTTGTTTCCACCAGGGGATTTAACACCTTGACAGAACCGATAGACATTCATAATGGAAAACACATGTCGCTATGTCCTGTTAACTTTTTTGCTCCTTCTCTAGAATCTTTGGAGTGGGAATGTTGCCGAGGTCATCGACCCTTTAAAGTCATGAATTATTCTGGGGCCATCATTGTAGACTGGCGTTCAGATCATGGGCAATTCTTAGAAAAATGGTCAAATAAATCTCTTAGGTGGCATTGTGCAAATAGCACCTTGATGGGTAATGGTAATGAAACAGTTAAATGGCAGCAACTTGCACTTGTCCCTCCTCAATTACAATTGCAAGGATATCTGCACATTCAAGGAGATATTTAGAAACTATGGGCAGTTTCTGGTAATCTCACTATCTGGTCAGGAAACTATACTTTGGACAGTGGTGACTCTTTGGGTCCATTCCATGTTAATTTACATGTTAATAAATCTTATTCCACAATGGCATGTGTAAAATATCCTTTTGCATTGTTATATGGGAATTGGGCTTGGAATGATACTGTGGGGTCTGTGTCATGTGACTATTGTAATCTAATTCAATGTGTAAATCAGTCTTGGTGGGAAGAATTTGAAAGACGAGCCGATAACTCCAATTTCTTGTTAGTAATTGTTAAGGCTAGGACAGAAGTATGGTTACCTATAAATCTGACTCGGCCATGGTCAGATTCTTTTGCTGTTTCTCATCTAGTAACCGCTGTACAGACTTTGCTACACTGATCTCGACGTATGCTTGGTGTGGTCATTGCTTCGATTCTAGCAGTCGCATCAGTAACTGCAACAGCGGCGGTAGCAGGTCTTGCGTTACACCAAGGAATTCAAACAGCTGCTTTTATTCGGGACTGGCATAAAGACTCTCATTTGTTATGACAACAACAGCGAGATTTGGATGCACAACTTGCTACCGACGTGCTCAATCTTCAACACACCGTTTCCTGGCTTGGAGATCAATTAGCTGTTTTATCTACACGAAGTGTGTTGAAATGTGATTGAAATTCTTCTCAGTTTTGTATAACACCTGTACCATTTAACATGAGCCCTTCAAGAGATTAACCGAGACATATAAATAAAAAGAGTTCTAGATGTCTATCCTCTAGAGAGATTCCCCCTAGCCCCCAAGAGGTGGCTGGATAGCCAATGATGGGTAAGACCCTCCGAGGAGGGCAACCTAAGACAGGCACAGCCATGAGAGGGGCTGGCGAGGCTGGAGGTTGGCCGCCTACAGCTTTACGCCTTGCTCTACAGAACATCAATACAAATGTCTCGAGGGCTTAAATAAAATAAAAAAGGGGGAGATGAAGGGTTAATGCAGCCATACTAGGAAAAGTGGAGATGTGCTGCTTGCAAACAAGATGTTCTGCCAAGGAGATGGACACCGCCTTGAGATTAATGGTCCCTTGCATATAAGGGAGCATTCCCTTCTTGTGATAAGAAGGAGAAGAGGGCTTTGGACAGACTCTGCAGCAGACAGGGATTTCACTCCCCTTTGCTGTACGATAACATGTATGCACCTGCGCTGTACTGAAAAGGCTTATTCATGCAGTCTGGAATTCTGCCTAGGGGGCTTTTATATTAATAAACCGCAATTAGTTTGGCGCAGTTCTATTCCTCCGGCCGGAGTGTGTATCGTCTGTCCCTTTTGTGTGTCTCATGTTTTGTCTCTGTGTAATTTCGCTCGCAACAGGTAATGAAGAGAATGGCGACATCCTTCAAAAGGTCCCATGCAGGCAGTGCTGCACTCCGTGTCCCTGACCCTGTAGCAGGCCAGTGGTGGTTGACGCCTCCACCAGACACTCCTGAACACCACAGGGATGTCTCTGTCAGTCTCTTTTAGTGTCACTGCTCCTTTCTCCTGGGTCCTGGTGTGAACAAAGTTTTGTTTGTGCCCTCCAAGGGTCTATTTCCCCAGTCCTGTGTAAGTTCTGTAATTGAATCCCACTGGCCTCCAAAGTCAAATTCTTTGGTGGTTCTCAGTCCCTTTGCCAGATCCCCAAGATTGGGAAATCTGTTTTGGGTCTTAGAACTTTCTTAAGAGTGTGAGAATTTATTTGGTATAAGTGTTCTCAGTTTGTGGGTCATCTGCTCAGCGGCTCTACGGTGGGGTTAATCGCGGCCTCCTCCAAGATGGCTTATGCCACACACTGTGTCACCCAGGTCTGCTGCACTGAGAACCACGGCCCCTGTGGCAGGCCACTGCTGACCCGTACCTCTACAGGAGATACTCAAACACTCAAACGCAGGCCTGGCTCAGTTTCTGTGGGGTCTCTGGATTCTGGTGCACACGAGGTTTTGTTTGAGCCCTCCAAGCATCTCTGATGGGCATGCGGTTTGATTCTAAATGCGATTTCACCCCTCCTACCATCTTGCTCTAGGCCTTTGCCCTTGGACGTAGGGTATCTTTATTGGTGGGAGCCAACATTCTCCTGTTGATGGTTGTTCAGCAGCGAGTTGTAATTTTGGAGTTCATGCAGAAGAAGATGAGCGCACGTCCTTCCACTCTGCCATCTTGCGTGGGTCCGAGAGGGTCCATACAGCTGTATGTGTTCAGATATATTTGCTCCCTATTGTATCAGTGATGGTCAATGGCAGCTCTGCCTCAGAATGAAGATTCACTATTTAAGTCCGTTGGGCTTTGAAGCAAGCATGCTGCATCTGCATATGCGGGATAAATGATGTGGAGCTCCCCAATAGCTCTCCTGCTGAGCCAGCTGCAAGAAAAAAGTTTCCTTTTGAGCAAAGTAGCCATCTCTCTTGTGAACCTCTTTTCACTCTAGGCCCTGCCCTCTGTGCTGAGCCTGAGTTCAAAGTTCACCTCACAGAGCACTCAAAGCCAAAACTCAGATCCATGTGAGGTTGTCTAATTATGGCATGGGGCCCTGGGGGAACAAACTCCTAGAAGATGAGGAGGGAGGTGAGGGCAGCAGCGAAATGAATGGAAGTTGCAAATAAATGTGTATAGATGGTGGTTTCCATGGTTACCAGTGGAATATAGCATGTATCCTTTGGAGAAGTTAAATCATCATCAGAATATGAAGGGGATTAAACTTTCAACAACTATGGAAGACAGATGGTCAAGTTCTACACAGTTCCCTGCTGAACAGATAATCCCCTTCAGCCATGCCCTCTGTTGTCAGACAGTGAAAATATTCTCGATAGGGGGTGCTCAGGCCATGAGTCCCTGGTTCATTTTCTGGTCCCAGAGAGATCTTCTCTAGAGAAATGATTGGCCCCATGAGTTCTTTCCTTGAGATCAAATTCCCCTGAGCTAGCCAGAGTGCACCAACGTTGCAGAGAATCTAGGCCTTCTCCTCCTGCCTGCTATCTTTCCCAGCATCAAGGTCTTTTCCAATGAGTCTACTCTTTGCATCAGATGGCCAAGGTATTGGAGCTTCAGCATTAGCCTTTCCAATGAATATTCAGGATTCATTCCCTTTAGGATTGACTGGCTTGATCTCCTTGCTGTCCAAGGGACTTCCAAGAGACTTCTCTAGCACCACAACTTGAAAGCACCAATTCTTCTGCACTCAGCCTTCTTTATGGTCCAACTCTCACATCTGTAAATGACTACTGGAAAAACCATAGCTTTGAGTATATGGACCTTTGTTGCCAAAATGATGTCTCTGCTTTTTAAAGCACTGACTAGGTTTGTCATAGCTTTTCATTCAGGGAGCAAGAGTCTTTTAATTTCATTGCTGCAGTCACCATCCACAGTGATTTTGGTGCCCAAGAAAAGAGCATCTGTCACTGTTTCCACTTTTCCCCCTTCTATTTGCCATGAAGTGCACGATGGGACTAGATGCCATGATCTTAGTATTTTGAATGTTGAGTTTTAAGCCAGCTTTTCACTCTCCTCTTTCACCCTGATCAAGACTCTTTAGTTCCTGTTCACTTTTTGCCATCAGAGTGGGATCACCTGCATATCTGAAGTTGTTGATGTTTCTTCTGGCAATCTTGATCACAGCTTGTGATTCATCTAGCCTGGCATATTGCATGACATACTCTGCATATAAGTTAAATAAGCAGGGTGAAAAATCCTTTCCTGATTTTGAAGAAGTCCACTGTTCCATGTCTGGTTCTAATTGTTGCTTCTTGATCTGCATACAGGTTTCTAAGGAGGCAGGTAAGGTGTCCTGGTATCCCCATTTCTTTAAGAATTTTCCACAGGTTTTTTTTGTTTTGTTTTGTTTTTAATCCACAGTTGAAGGCTTTAACATGGTCAATGAAGCAGAAGTAGATGTTTTTTCTGGAATTCCCTTGCTTTTTATATGATTCACCAGATGTTGACAATGTGGTCTCTGGTTTCTCTGCCTTTTCTAAATCCAGCTTGTACATCCAGAATTTCTTGGTTCACCTACTGCTGAAGCCTAGCTTGAAGGACTTTGAGCATTACCTTCCTAGCATATGAAATGAGAGCAACTGTATGGAGGTAGGAACATTCTTTGGCATTGCCTTTCTTTGGGATTAGAATGAAAAGCTTTCCCAGTCCTGTGGCACTGCTGACTTTTTCAAATTTGCTGGCATATTTACTGCAGCACTTTAACAGCATCATCTATTGGGATTTTAAACAGCTCAGCAGGAATTCCATCACCTCCACTAGCTTTGTTCATAGCAATGTTTTCTAAGGCCCACTTGACTTCACACTCCAGGATGTCTCGCTCTAAGAGAATGATCACACCATCGTGGTTATCTGAGTCACTAGGACCATTTCTGTCTGGTTCTTCTGTGTTTTCTTGCCACCTCTTCTTAATCACATCTGCTTCTGTTAGGTCCTTGCCATTTCTGTCCTTTATTGTGCCCATCTTTGCATGCAGTGTTCCTTTGGTATCTCTAATTTTCCTGAAGAGATCTCTAGTCTTTCCCATTCTATTGTTTTCCTCTATTTCTTTGCATCGTGCACTTAGGAGGGCTTTCTTATCTCTCCTTGCTATTCTTTGGAACTCTGCATTCAGTTGGGTATAGCTTTCCCCTTCTCCTTTGCCTTTCACTTCTCTTTTCTCCCCAGCTATTTGTAAGGTTTCCTCAGACAACCATTGTGCTCTCCTGCATTTCTTTCACTTTGGGATGGTTTTGGTCACCGCCTCCTATACAGTGTTATGAACCTCCATCTATAGTTCTTCAGGCACTCTGTCCACCAGATCTACTCCCTTGAATCTATTTGTCACCTCCACTGTATAATCATAAAGGATTTTATTTAGGTCATACCTGAGTGGTCTAGTGGTTTTCCCTACTTTCTTCAATTTGATGTTGAACTTTGCAAGAAGGAGCACATGATCTGAGCCACAGTCAGCTCCCAGTCTTGTTTTTGCTGACACTATAGAGCTTCTCCATCTTTGGCAGCAAAGAATATAATCAAGCTGAATTTGGTACTGACTATCTGCTGATGTCCTTGTGTAGAGTCATCTCTTGTGTTGTTGGAAGAGGGTGTTTGCTATGACCAGTGTGTTCTCTTGGCAAAATTCTGTTAGTCTTTGACCTGCTTCATTTTGTACTCCAAGTCCAAACTCACATGTTACTCAGCATCTCTCGATGTCCTACTTTTGCATTTCAATCCTCTAAGATTACAAGAACATCTTTTATGGTGTTAGTCCTCCAAGGTCTTGTATGTCTTCATAGAACTGTTTGATTATTTTCTTCTTTGGTATTAGTGGTTGGGGCATAGACTTGGATTACTGTGACATTGAATGGTTTGCCTTGGAAATGAACTGAGATTATTCTGTTGTTTTTGAGAATGCACCCAAATATTGTATTTCAGGCTATTTTGTTGACTATGAGGGCTACTCCATTTCTTCGAATGGAATCTTGCCCACAGTAGTAGATATAATGGTCATCTCAGTTAAATACACCCATTTCCATCCATTTTAGTTCACTGATTCCTAAACTGTCAGTGTTCACTCTTGCCATCTCCTGTTTGACCATGTCGAATTTGCCTTGATTCATGGAACTAATATTCCAAGTTCTTATGCGATATTGTTCTCTACAGCATTGTAATTGACTTTCACCACCAGCCACATCCACGACAGCGTCGTTTCCACTTTGGCCAGCCTCTTCATTCTTTTTGGAGCAATTTCTCTGCTTTTCCCCAGTAACATATTGGACACTTACTGACCTGGGGGGCTCGTCATCGGGTGTCCTACATTCTTGACTTTTCAAACTGTTGATGAGGTTTCCGAAGCAAGAATACTGAAGTGGTTTGCCATTCCCCTCTCCAGTGGACCACATTTTGTCAGAACTCTCCACCATGACCCATTCATCTTGGGTTGACCCACACGGCGTGGCTCATAGCTTCATTGAGTTACATGAGGCTGTGTTCCGTGTGATCATTTTGGTTAGCTTTCTGTGACTGTGGTTTGTGGGGAGCTCACAAACTCACCTTCCTCCTGCAGGGAGAGAGACAACAGTTGCAGCTACACAGCCCACCTTCAGAAACCAGACTAGAAGTGTGTATCTCCATAAAACCTAGGTCTCAATGATTTCTACCAAGTGAGAGTGCCTGCTTGGATTCCCAGTGGTAAAAACTTCCCTTGTGGCAGCCCTAGAGAGTTTCTCCTCTTGTTAGTGAGCAGGTCTCAGATTTCACACTTGTGTCTCATCATTGCATGCCTGGCGGTTCAGAGAGCACAGGCAGCAGGTCCAATAGCCTTTAAAGGATAAACCTATTGTTCATATTCAGTTCCTCCTGTACAAGGTCTCTGGGTGCTTGGGAAAGGAAGCCAGCCCAGTCCTGTGTGAGAACATAAGGCTATAGGTTAATGTGTCTTGTGTGACTTCTGAACAGAAGATGTGAATATGCTCTATACATTTGAAGTACTAGGAAGAGAGTACAATTTTCCCAGGGTGAGCAACTACAACAGTATTTTAAAAGTTAATTTATTTTTTAATTGAAGGATAATTGCTTTACAGAATTTTGTTGTTTTCTGCCAAACCTCAGCATGTATCAGCCATAGGTATACATATATCCCCTCCCTTTTGAATCCAGCCCCCATGTCCCTCCCCATCCCACTCTGCCTAGGTTGATACAGAGCCCCTGTTTGAGTTTCCTGAGCCATACAGCAAATTCCCATTGGCTATCTATTTTGCATATGGCAGTGTAAGTTTCCATGTTACTCTTTCCAAACATCTCACCCTCTCCTCCCATCTCCCCATGTCCATAAGTCAATTCTCTATGTCTGTTTCTCCATTGCTGCCCTGTAAATAAATTCTTCAGTACTATTTTCCTAGATTCTGTATATATGCATTAGAATAGATGTCCATCACCAGATGAATGGACAAAGAAGTTGTGGCATATATACACAATGGAATATTACTCAACCATAAAAAAGAGCGCATTTGAGTCAGTTCTAATGAGGTGGATGAAGCTAGAACCTATCATGCAGAGCGAAGTAAGTCCGAAAGAGAAATATAACAGCATACTCTTCCCTCTGGATTTAGTGGTTTCTTATTCTATCTATTGAATACGGACATAAGTTCTTTTTCTTTTAAATTAAATTTTCTCTCCTTCCCAGTATAAGATGACATTCCAATCACTAAAGAATGGATAATTTGTCACTTAAGAACAGCAAAATTATGAGTCATTTCTCCTCATCAGTTTTTGTCCATTTTCAAGCCTAAAGGCAAGTGAGAATAGTGCAGTTAAAGTATTCAAGTTGCCAACACTGGTAAACACATAGACTTTGTTAGCACACAGGCATCTTTTGCCTTGCTCCTCCGTGGACAGGGCTCTGATGGGCATGGCTTTAAATGAAATCCAAGTGTCCTCTCTCCCTGTTTATCTCAGGTACAGCTATCAAGAGAGTAGAGCAACATTTCAGGTATAAACTAGTCTATTCCTGAGGGGAACATGTGCTATTCACACTCATGGGGTAAAAGGCAATCTTACCATACACCTAGTCTCTTCTTGCAGGTAGGACAGGCAAGCCCTGGGCAGGACTAGAATGCAGAGGTCACAGTGTGTCTGCCCTACCCCATGACACCCGCTTTGTGCCAGAGCCTAGGTTTTGCAGCAAGACTCATTTCAGGCCAAGGAGCCCTGGGTCCAACAAGAATTATAAGTGGTCTATTAAAACTCTGGACGTGGGTAGTCCTGCTGCTTCAATCATTAATTCACCAGAGAAACAATATGATGGTAGAGAAGGTGCCTATTTTTGACAGCATATTAAAAAGCAGAGACATCACTTTGCTGACAAAGTTCTGTATAGTCAAAGCTATGGTTTTTCCAGTAGTCATGTATGGATGTGAGAACTGGATGAACAAGAAGTCTGAGTGCCAAAGAATTGATGCTTTCAAATTGTGGTGATGGAGAAGACTCTTAAGAGTCCCTAGGATAACAAGGAGACCAAACCAGTCAATCCTAAATGAAATCAATCTGAATATTCATTGAAAGGACTGATGCTGAGGCTGAAGCTCTAATACTTTGGCCACCTGACTCACTGGAAAACACTCTGATGCTGGGAAAGATTGAGGGCAGGAGGAGAAGGGGGCCACAGAGGATGAAGTGGTTAGATAACATCACTGACTCAATACGCATGAGTTGAGTGAATTCTGGGAGACAGTGAAGGACAGGGAAGTCTAGTGCACTACAGTCCAAGGGTTTGCACAGAGTTGGACGTGACTTAGTGACTGAACGACAACAGGGTGCCTATGATTCATGTAACAAAATAGCGGTAGAAGGGACTCCCCTAAACTGATAAAGGATATGAAGCCAATTATTAATGCATTGCCTCCCTGCTGTAAATTCACTCTTTATGATAAGCTCTCTGAGAACGGATGGGTTACTTTAAGAATCCCTCCTTCAGAGTGATCATGATGTTCCATTTTCTCAGTTAGAAGACACTGGATGGACATTGAAGGAGGAAGTAGCTCTCCTGTGACTTCTGGCTGTCAGAAGTGTGAGTGTAATGATAGCCTAGGTGTTCTGCTCCAAGTATGTGCCCAGAACAACTGTCCTTGTTGGCTGTGCAGAACCAGTGTGGCCTGCTCATTGGCTTTCTGTGGCCCTCTTCATATGGATATCTTGTGCTCCAAGCCACCTACCCGCAGATTCCCCCGACTTAATTTCATTCATTCCCCTACCTTACCCCATCACTAGGTTTATCTCCTGTACTTATCCCAAGGCTGCAGCCCTCACAAGATCAAGGCCCTCCTGATCCTACGTATAGGACATTGCCAGCTCCAGGCCTCCAACTCCGCCAAGTCCCTTGTTCCTACTACATGTCCACATGCCGGCCACCAGCTGTGGCCTTTCCACACTGATATGCTCCAGAGGGTTCCTTCCTGCTTACCCTTCAACTGTAGACCAGCTCTGGTTCTGCAGACTGGCTCTGGTGCTGGTAAATTAGCAAACTTCTCTGCCTTCAGAAGGTTCCCCTACACCTCCTCCAATGATATGTGATCTCCAGGCTTGGGGAGGAACCCCCATTCCAAGTTTGTCTTTCTTTGGGAATGCTTCTTAAACCCAGGATACCATATGGAGTTTTACTGCATCCTATATATTCTACATGTGTCATGGTGTTGGAGAAGACTCTTGAGAGTCCCTTGGACTGCAAGGAGATCCAACCCGTCCATTCTAAAGGAGATCAGTCCTGGGTGTTCTTTGGAAGGAAAGATGCTAAAGCTGAAACGCCAGTACTTTGGCCCCCTCATGCAAAGACTTGACTCATTGGAAAAGACTCTGATGCTGGGAGGGATTGCAGGCAGGAGGAGAGAGGGACGACAGAGGATGAGATGGCTGCATGGCATCACCGACTCGATGGACATGAGTTTGAGTGAACTCCCCGAATTGGTGATGGACAGGGAGGCCTGGCGTGCTGCAATTCATGGGGTCGCAAAGAGTCGGACACGACTGAGCGACTGAACTGAACTAGACTGAACTGTGTTTAAACATTATGTTAAATTTTATGTTAAATGTCCCCTGACCACTGTGTACTTTCCATCTCCTGATTGGATCCAGATTGCTACAGAACACAACACCTACAGCAAATATCATTCTTGGAATTACTGAAAGCTTCCTTGTGAGAGCTGCATCAAGGTGTCCACTATCACCCAGAGAATATAGTAGGTGGGAACAGAAGGAACAAAGTGCTCGGAAAGGAAGAAGCAAGACTGGCATTGTTTGCAGACGGTATGACTCTGTACGCTAAATTCTACAGGCATTTACAGAGGAATTGGTACAATCAATAAAAGTTTAGGTAGCTGTTCACAGGATAAAATATTAACATACAGAAGCCAATTTTATTCTCTTTACCAGCAACAGATTTACAAAATGAAAATTTCAAAGGCACTATTTGCAAAATACGAAGTGCCTAGGATAAAATGCTCTCTTATGGGGGGAGGGGGACAAAGAAATATTATTGGGACATATTAAGGAAGTTTTTATTAAAAGGAAAGGTACACCAAATCCTTTCAATCGCATTCTACATTATAGACAAGAAGTCAAATCCAAAAGTGCAATGCAATCCTAATTAGAACCCTAGAAAGGATTTTGGTTGAACTTTTTCTGATGAACTGATAATTGAAATGGACTCGAGAGAGGCCAAAAATAACCTGTATATTCTTGAAGAACAAGGTAGAGTTGAGTGGCCTTATCCAAATATCAGAATTGACTTTAGATTTGTAGTGATGAATACTGATATGTGGTATTTTAAATAGACAGATAAATTGGGCCATGGGGCTTAATAGAGAGTACACAAAGTAGCCCATACATAGGTAGGTGTTTGATTTATGACACATGTGGCACTGCAAATCTGTAGGAAAAGGGCAGATTTTTCAAAGAGTGGTTCACTGAAATTGGGAGAATCAATAGAAGTTTAGGTAGCTGTTCATAGGATAAAATATAAAAACGGAAAGAAACCCTACTCACCATTATACACACACATCACTTGTAGCTGGATTATGACCTAACTGTGAGAGGCAAAACCATAAATATTCCAGAAGACAAGATAGAGAATAGTTCCATGGCCCCAGGGCAGGGGCAGATTTCTTAAAACAGAAAAGCACTGGCCATAAGCAGAAGAATGACAAATTTTGACTATGTTATCATTAAGTATGTTATATAATTAAGTATGTCTTAATTAAAGTCTGTTCACAAAGCACAGCACAAAAGAGAAAATACAAACAACAAAGCGAAAGATTATTTTAGCCACACATATAACTGGTATTGAAAACACATAAATAACTCACTGAATCAGTAAGAACAAGATGGAAAAGAGAATAGAAAAATGGCGAAAGAGTTGAACATGAACAGGCTTTTCATAGAAGAGAATGTCCAAAAGGTTCATAAAGGTGAGAATGTGCAAAAACTTAATAGTAGTGATAAACAAGTAAATTAAATGTTGGCAACACTTGGTGTAGATGAAGATGTGCAGGCAGAGAAACTCTCTGTGTTGCTGCTGGGATTACATGTTGTTACAGCCACTACAGAAAACAATTTGTCACCATGCAGAAAAGCTGAATATATGTATAACTACGGGCCAGTGATTCTGTTCTTGCATGTATACCTAAGAGACTTCTAAACATGAGTCCTATGAAAAACGCCCAAGAATGTTCATTGCATCATTGTTCATAAGAAAAAGCTAAAAGCTTTGTTAGGAAAAAAAAAAAAAAAAAGCTAAAAGCATCCTAGTGTTCACACAGTGTAGAATGGTATAATCACGTCAAAATTACTTTGCTAAAATCATGCATTGGAATGCTAGTCAATGATGGAGACAAAAGATCTAAGGCTACTAGGAACAAGATGGAGCAGTCTCTCAAATAAATATGATAGAGTGAAAGAAGCAGGCCATAAAAGGGAGCATGCAGTATGATTCCTCTGATACAACTTCAAATAAACTGTATTGCATAGGAATGCATACCAAAGTTGTAAAGAAAGTGAAAGTGAAGTCGCTCAGTCGTGTCCGACTCTTTGCGACCCCATGGACTGTATAGCCTAACAGGCTCTTCTGTCCATGGTATTTTCCAGGCAAGAATGCTGCAGTGGATTGCCATTTCCTTCTCCAAGGGGTCTTCCCAACCCAGGGATCCAACCCAGGTCTCACGCATTGCAGGCAGACGCTTTACCGTCTGAGCCACCAGGGAAGCCCTTATGAAAGTTGTAAGGTCATCTCTTTTTAGAAAAGCACTGAACTGATTATCATAAAGTCAAGATCCATAGGGGAGGGAGTGGGTTGTGACTGGGAGTAATACCGGTGGCTGTATTCTGGAAGGCTGGCAATGGTCTGTTTCTTGACCTTAGTCCAGATTATGTAGGTGTTTGCTTTTATAAGGGACTTCCTGACATTATCTAAACCTGGCATATATGTTTTATGCACTTCTCTATGCACTTCTCTATTTGAAAAAAAAAAAAAAAACTTCCTCCAAAAAAATGTAATGATGATTACATTGCAAAAGTATGTAATGTAGAAATTTTGATGAGATTTGAACTGTTATGGATGAAAAACTTGATCTTTTAATCGAGAGATTAGCAAGTGTCCATTATCATTAAAAGAGGAGAAAGAAGGAATTATTTAAACTGTCGTTTAGCCACTAAGACATGTCCGGCTCTTTTGCGACCCCATGGACTGTAGCTGGCCAGGCTCCTCGGTCCGTGGGATTTCTGGAGTGGGTTGCCATTTCCTTCTCCAGAGGATCTTCTCGACCTAGGGATGGACCTGTGTCTCCTGCATTGGCAGGTGGATTCTTTATCACTGAGCCACCAGGGAAGCCCATTTAAACTATAGCCATCCCATAATCTAGTCATCACTTGAAACCTTTTTCTTGCCAGATAATTCACCCTGTATTTATATCGATTTCCAACTCACTGATGACAGACAAACTGGAAGATCATCATCAACATTAATAAGATCATTAGGCATCACAGACCAAATCCATTACAGTGAGACTAGGCCACCACACTTAAACGCAAGCAGGCACACCTGCTTGGGCAGGCAAGAGGCATCTGTGGCTTTTTCTCAGGAGAGTCCACTACAGTAACTTAGGGTTTAACCTTGTCACATTTCACCAGTGCTGTTGTCCAGAGACCTCCACGTGCTGGAGAATCTAGAGTAACCTGAGCAATGGCCTCATCATGCTGTGAGATTAGACATGAAATTTACCATGGTGTACCCAATGGTGGAAGAGCAAAGAGTTGGTTTAGGTTGTGCACCTTATAGGGAGAACCCAGGAGTAGGTTGGGCTTTCCAGATTTCAATACAAATTGGTTCATCCTTTAGGCCTTGCATTTCTCGGGTCAACAGTGCTACTCTGTTTTGACCTCACCTCTTACTCTGCACCAGCAGGATGAAAAATGTAACTATGGTCCTGAGGACATTGCTCAAGACAGTTCTGAATGTGGAAGCGAAATTTTTTAAAAGGCATCATTTTCCACTGTGTATTCTCTCAGGAACTTTGTCACCTATCAATCCAGCCAGCCATCCAATACACAATGTTTAACACATGGTAAATGCTAACTGCCACGCTTAGCACTGGGAAGGGCTGGGGTGTGTGTGTTTATACCGTGCGGTATCGATTTATGTAGATAGATACCTAAGGTATTCATTCCAGCACTTTTTACTGAAGTGAACTGCCGCTTCCCCTGTATCTCAGAAGACCTCCTTGATTCCCTACTAATATTAACAGTGGAACTTATTTATGTATACGAGGCTCTGCCCCTGGGACTTCTATTCTGTTCCAGAGACCCAGTACAAGGATAGTTAAATCACGGTGGCGTTAAACACATTTTAATATCTGATAGGGCCAGTTTCTGCGCAGGGCACATTTTGTTTTTTCCCCTTTCAGGACTGTGCTGGGCCGGCGGCAGGGGGCGGGGTTGAGCCTCCTCCGCGGCTCTGGTTCCAGTGGAGCTTCAAGGACGCAGAGATGGAAATATCCCAGGCTGCTCTCGGCTCGCGCGCGGCACCCGACAAGGCGGCGGCGGCGGCGGCGGCGGCGGCGGCGGCGGCGGCGGCGGCGATGCCTTCTTTCTGGTGCTGTTGGACCCGGTGGGTGGAGACGTAGATAACGAGGGCGCTGGTCGGGGCGCAGGGCCCGTGTGGAGGGGGGCAGGCCGCGATGGGCCCAAGGCTCCTGGGGTCGAAAGCGGCGCGAACCGCTAGGGCCGCTCTGCGCTGAGCCCCAGCTGCCTGTCGGCTATCCCCGCCCCAGGCCCAGATCCCCGCCCCAGGCCTGGGCCCTGCCAGAGGCCTTCATGGGCACAGTCCCTATTCACACCCAAAACCTGCTGTCTTGCTTGGAGAACAGCGTCCTCCCCCTGGCCACACCCCAACCGCCAGCCTGGGTCACCTTTTTTGCCACATCCTTGCCAACCTTTGTTATTTCTGTTCTTTTTGATGATAGCCATTCTCACAGGCGAGGCAATACCTCCTTGTGGTTTTGATTTGAGTTTCCCTGATGATTAACGATGCTGAACATCTTTACGTGTGCCTGTTGGTCATCTGCATTCCCTCTTTGGAAACATGTCTATTCAGTTCTTCTTCCCATTCTTAAATCAGAGCACTTTTGTTTGTTTGTTTTGATGTTAAGTCATTTGAGCTGTTTATATATGTTGGGTATTAACCTTTTATTGGCTGTGTCAATTGCAAATATCTTCTTCCATTTAGTAGGTTTTGTTGTTTGTGGTTTCCTTTGTTGTGCAAAAGCTTTTAAATTTAATTAGGCCCCATTGGTTTATTTTTGCTTTAGTTTCCTTTGCTTTAGGAGAGGGATCCAAAACATTATTGTGATTTATATCAAAGAGGGTTCTGCCTATGTATTCCTCTAGGAGTGTTAATAGTATTCAGTCTTCATTTGAATCTTTAATCCACATTGAGTTTATTTTTGGATATGGTATTAGAGAATGTTCTAATTTGATTCTTTTACATGTAGCTCTCCCGTTTTCCCAGCACCACTTGTTGAAGAGACTTTTTTCTCCATTGTGTCTCCTTGCATCCTTTGTCATATATTAATTGACCGTAAGTGTGTGGATTTATTTCTGGGATCTCTATTCTGTTTCATTGATGGATATGTCTAGTTTTGTGCTAGTACCATACTGTTTTGCTTACTATAGCATTGAAGTATAGTCTGAAGCCAAAGAGGATGATTCCTCCAGCCGTGTTCTTCTTTCTCAAGATTGTTTTGGCTATTCAGAAATACCATATCTTCTTTTTTTCATTAAACTATAGTTGATTTGCAATACTGTGTCATTTTCAGGTGTACAGCAAAGTGATTTAGGTTTATATGTGTGCATACACACATACATATAAATCACTCTATATAATGACATATATATATATATATATATACATACACATATATGCTTTTCAGATTCGTTTCTAGTATAGATTCTTACATGGTATTGAATATAGTTTCCTGTGTTATACAGTAGGTCCTTTTGGCTTGTTTGTTTTATATACATTAGTGCGTATCTGTGAATCCCAAACACCTAAATTTTCCCTTCCCTCTCCTTTCCCCTTTGGTAACCACATGTTTGTTGACAAAGTCTGTGAGTCTATTTCTGTCTGATTCCACTATATGTGATATCATGTGATATTTGTCTTTCTCTGACTTGTAGTACTTCATTTAGTATGATGAGCTCTAGGTGCATCCATTTTGCTGCAAATGGCATTATTTCATTGTTTCATATGGTAAGGAATGTTTCATTATCTATTTATTTGTATGTATGCGTATGTATTTATATGTGCCATGTCTTCTTTATCCACTCACCTGTCGATGAACATTTAAGTTGCTTCCATAACTTGGCTATCATAAATAGTGCTGCTATGAACATTGGGGTGCATGCACCTTTTCAAATTAGAATTTTAGTCTTTTCCAGATATGTGCCCACAAGTGGGATTGTTGGATTACATGATAATTCTATTTTTAACTTTGTCAGAACACTACACAGTGTTCTTTTTAGTGGCTCCACAATGTACATTCACAGTGTCCTCCTTAGTGGCTGTACAATGTACATTCCCACCAACAGTTTAGCAGGGTTCCCTTTCCTCCACACCCTCTCTACCATTTATTATTTGTAGATTTTTTTGATGATGGCTATTCTGACTGGTGTGAGGTGACACTTTGTGGTAATTCCGATTTGCATTTCTCTAATAATTAGTTACGCGAACCGTCTTTTCATGTGCCTGTTGGTTGTCTTTCTAGGGAAAATGTCTATTTAGGTCTTCTGCCCATTTTTTGGATTGGATTATTCATTTTTTTTAATATTGAGTTGGATGAGCTCTGTATATTGTAGAAATCAATCCCTTGTCAGTCATATCATTTTTAATATTCTCTCCCATTCTGTAAGTTGTCTTTTCATTCTGGACATGAATTTGAGCAAACTCTGAGAGAGCGTGATGGACAGGGAAGCCTGGTGTGCTGCAGTCCGTGGGGTCACAAAGAATCGGACATGACTTGGCGACTCAACGACAACAACAAATGGTCAATTAATCTATGATGAAGGAGGCAAGACTATACAATGATGAAAAGACATTTGATGTCTTTTCTTTGATGGTTTCCTTGCTGTGTAAAAACTTCTAAATTTAATTAGGTTCCATTTGTCTATTTTTGCTTTGCTTTCCTTTGCTTTAGGAGATGAATCAGCCCCCCCCCCCCCAAATAGATAAAGAAAGAAAGAAAGAAAGAAAGAAAAGATTGCCATGATTTATGTCAAAGAGTGTTTTGCCTATGATTTCCTCTAGGAAGTTTACTGTATCTGGTTTTCCATTTAGGTCTTTAATCCATTTTGAGTTTATCTTTGGACATAGTGTTAGAGAATGTTCTAATTTGATTCTTTTACATGTAGCTGTCCACTTTTCCCAGCACAACTTATTGAAAATGACTGTCTTTTCTTCATTGTATAGTCTTGCCTCCTGCACCATAGATTACTTGACCATTTGTTGTTGCTGAGTCACTAAGTTGAGTCCAACTCTTTGCGATCCCGTGGACTGCATCATGCCAGTCTTCCCCACCCTTCGATATATCCCAGAGTTTGCTCAAATCCATGTCCACTGAGTCAGTGATGCTATCTAACCACCTTCCCCTCTGTCACCCGCTTCTCCTTTTGCCTTCTATCTCTATCAGGATCAGTGTTTTTTCCATTGAGTTGGCTCTTTGCATCCACTGGCCAAAGTATTGTAGCTTCACCATCAGCATCAGTCCTTCCAATGAATATTCAGGGATGATTTCCTTTAGGATTGAGTGATTTGATCTCCTTGCAGTCCAAGAGACTCTCAAGAGTCTCCTCCAGCACCACGATCGAAAGCATTAGTTCTTTGTTGTTCAACCATCTTTATGGTGCAACTTTTGTATTGGTACATGATGACTGGAAAAACCATAGTTTTGACTATAGGAATCTTTGTCAGCGAAGTAATGTCTCTTCTTTTTAATACACTGTCTGTGTTATACAGTGGAAGTGAGAGATAGATTTAAGGGACTAGATCTGATAGACAGAGTGCCTGATGAACTATGGATGGAGGTTCCTGACACTGTACAGGAGACAGGGATCAAAACCATCCCCAAGAAAAAGAAATGCAAAAAAGCAAAATGGCTGTCTGAGGAGGCCTTACAAATAGCTGTGAAAAGAAGAGAAGTGAAAAGCAAAGGAGAAAAGGAAAGATATAAGCATCTGAATGCAGAGATCCAAAGAATAGCAAGGAGAGGTAAGAAAACCTTCCTCAGCGATCAATGCAAAGAAATAGAAGAAAAGAATAGAATGGGAAAGACAAGAGATCTCGTCAAGAAAATTAGAGATGCCAACGGAACATTTCATGCAAAGATGGGCTCAATAAAGGACAGAAATGGTATGGACCTAAGAGAAGCAGAAGATATTAAGAAGAGGTGGCAAAAATTCACAGAAGAACTATAGAAAAAAATCTTAACGACCCAGATAATCACGATGGTGTGATCACTCACCTAGAGCCAGACATCCTGGAATGTGAAGTCAAGTGTGCCTTAGGAAGCATCACTATGAGCAAAGCTATTGGAGGTGATGGAATTCCAGCTGAGCTATTTCAAATCCTGAAAGATGATGCTGTGAAAGTGCTGCACTCAATCTGCCACCACATTTGGAAAACTCAGCAGTGGCCACAGGACTGGAAAATGTCAGTTTTCATTCCAATCCCCAAGAAAGGCAATGCCAAAGAATGCTCAAACTACTGCACAATTGCATTCATCACACACGCTAGTAAAGTAATGCTCAAAATTCTCCAAGCCAGGCTTCAGCAGTACATGAACCGTGAACTTCCAGATGTTCAAGCTGGTTTTCGAAAAGGCAGAGGAACCAGAGATCAGATTCCCAACATCTACTGGATCATGGAAAAAGCAAGAGAGTTCCAGAAAAACATCTATTTCTGCTTTATTGACTGTGCCAAAGCCTTTGACTGTGTGGATCAGAATAAACTCTGGAAAATTCTGAAAGAGATGGGCATACCAGACCACCTGACCTGCCTCTTGAGAAGCCTGGATGCATGTCAGGAAGCACCAGTTAGCACTGGACATGGAACAACAGACTGGTTCCAAATAGGAAAAGGAGTACATCAAGGCTGTATATTGTCACCCTGCTTATTTAACTTATATGCAGAGTACATCATGAGAAACGCTGGGCTGGATCAAGCACAAACTGGAGTTAAAATTTCCAGGAGAAATACCAATAACTTCAGCTATGCAGATGACACCACCCTTATGGCAGAAAGTGAAGAACCTCTTGATGAAAGTGAAAGAGGAGAGTGAAAAAATTGGCTTAAAGCTCAACATTCAGAAAACTAAGATCATGGTATCCAGTCCCATCACTTCATGGCAAATAGATGGGGAAACAGTGGCTGAATATTTTTTTGGGGGGGGGGCACCTAAATCACTGCATATGGTGATTGCAGAAACATGAAGTTAAAAGAAGCTTAGTCCTTGGAAGGAAAGTTATGACCAATTAGTCAGCATATTCAAAAGCAGAGACATTACTTTGCCAACAAAGGTCCGTCTAGTCAAGGCTATGGTTTTTCCTGTGGTCATGTATGGATGTGAGAGTTGGACTATAAAGAAAGCTGAGCGCCAAAGAATTGATGCTTTTGAACTGTGGTGTTGGAGAAGAGTCTTGAGAGTCCCTTGGACTGCAAGGAGATCCAACCCGTCCATCCTAAAGGAGATCAGTCGTGGGTGTTCACTTGAAGGACTGATGTTGAAGCTGAAACTCCAATATTTTGGCCACCTGGTGCAAAGAGCTGACTCATTTGAAAAGACCCTGATGTTGGGAAAGATTGAAGGCTGGAGGAGGAGAAGGGGACGACAGAGGATGAGATGGTTAGATGGCATCACCGACTCAATGGACATGAGTTTGGGTCAACTCCGGGAGTTGGTGATGGGCAGGGAGGCTTCGTGTGCTGCGGTTCATGAGGGTGCAAAGAGTTGGACATGAACGAGTGACTGAACTGAACTAGGTTTGTCACAGCTTTCCTTCCAAGGACCAAGCATCTTTTAATTTCATGGCCGCAGTCACTGTCTGTAGTGATTTTGGAGCCCAAGAAAAGAAAATCTGTCACTGCTTTCACCTTTTTCCCTTCTGTTTGCCATGAAGTGATAGAACTGCATGCCATGATCTTAGTTTTTTTGACTGAGTTTTTTTTTTTTTTGAGGTTTAAGTCAGCTTTACACTCTCCTCTTTCACTTTCATCAGGAGGCTCTTTAGTTCCTCTTCACTTTCTGCTATTAAGAGTAGTAGTATCTGCATATCTGAGGTTGTTGATATAGGTGACTGGTTTTATCTCTGGGATTTCTATTGTGATCCCATGGTCTGTATTTCTGTTTTGGTGCCACTACCATGCTGTTTTGGTTACTGTAGCTTTGTCGTGTATTGTGAAGTCAGGAAGCCTGATTCCTCTAGCTCCATTTTTCTTTCTCAAGATTGCTTTGACTGTTCTAGGTCTTTTTTGCTTCCAAACAATTTGTAAACATTTTTGTTCTATTTCCATGAAAAATATCATTGGTAATTTGGTAGATATGGCATCGAATCTGTTAGTCAGTTTGGGTAGTGTAGTCATTTTCCCAATATTGACTAATCCACTCCAAGAACATGGTATATCTCTCCACCTTTTTGTGTCATCTTTGATTTCATTTATCAATCCTTATAGTTTTCTGAGTACAGGTCTTTTGCCTCCTTAGATATGTTTTTTTCTTAGGTATTTTTATTGTATATTTTATGTGATGTAAAGTGGGATCGTTTCCGGAATTTCTCTTTCTGATCATTCATCGTTAGTGTATTAGAATGCAAGAAATTTCAGTGTGTTCATTTTATATCTGGCAGCTTTACCAAATTCATTGATAAACTCTGGTAGTCTTCTGGTATCATCTTTATGATTTTCCATGGTTAATATCATCTCATTTACAAACAATGACAATTTCACTTTTTTCTCCCATTTTTGATTCCCTTTATTTCTTTTTCTCTGATTGCCATGGCTAGACTTCAAAACTCTTTTGAGTGGTAGTGGCGAGTGTGGCCATCTCTGTCTTGTTCCTGGTCTTAGACAAAATGCTTTCAGTTTTCCGCTGTTGAGAATGATGCTTGCTGTGGGTTTGTCTTTTATGTCCTTTATTATGTTGAGGTAGGTTCCCTCTGTGCTCACTTTCTGGAGAGTTTTTAATCATAAATGGTGTTGAATTTTGTTGAACGTTTTTCTGTATCTGTTGAGGTGATCATACGACATTTGTTCTTCCATTGGTTAATGTGGTGTATCACATTGATTGATTTCCATATATTGAAGAATCCATGCATCCCTGGGATAAATCCCACTTGATCATGGTGTATAATTCTTTTAATGTGTTGTTGATATATGTTCTAGAGAGGTTTTATCATAAATGGATGTTGAATTTTGTCCAAAGCTTTTTCTGCAGATACTGAGATGATCATAGGGCTTTTACTCTTCAATTTGTTGCTGTGGTGGTATATCACAGTGATTTGTGTGTGTGTGTGTGGATATTGAAAATTCCTTGCACCCCTGGGACAAATCCTACTTGATCATGATGTATGATATTTTTTAATGCATTATTGAATTTGCTTGATGAGTATTTTGTTGAGAATATCTTCCTCTGCAATTTTTTGGAATGGTTTCAGATGGATCAATATCAAATCTTCTCTAAATGCTTGGTAGAATTCACCTTTGA
Organism: Capricornis sumatraensis; assembly: GCF_032405125.1. Classification (NCBI taxonomy): domain Eukaryota; kingdom Metazoa; phylum Chordata; class Mammalia; order Artiodactyla; family Bovidae; genus Capricornis; species Capricornis sumatraensis. Next base: position 83,759,071 of record NC_091092.1, read on the forward strand.
AGCCTGGGTCCTTGTTTTGTGAGAATTTTGAATTACTGATTCAATTTTAGTGTTGGTAACTGGTGTGTTTTTATTTTCTATTTCTTCGTGGTTCAGTCTTAGGAGATAGTACCTTTCTAAGACTTTGTCTTCCTCTTCTATGTTGTCCATTTTATTGGTGTATAGTTGCTCATTGTGGTGTCTTATCATCCTTTGTATTTTGTAGTTTTGGTTGTAGCTTCTTTTCTATTTCTGATTTTATTGATGTGGGCCCTCTCCCTTTTTTCTTCATGTGTCTGGCTCAACGTTTATCAATTTTACTTATGTTTTCAAAGAACCAGCTTTTAGTGTTATTGGCCTTTTCTACTGGCTTCTTTTTTTAGCTTCTAGTTCATTTATTTCTGCTCTGATCTTTATGATTTCTTTCTTTCTACTATCTTTGGGTTTTGTTTGCTCTTCTTTCTCTAGTTGGTTTAGTTGTAAGGTTTGGTTTTTTATATTAGATTATTTTTGTCTCCTGAGGTAAGTTTGTGTCACTAAAAACTTCCATAATGGAACTGTTTCTGCTGTGTCCCATACATTTTGGATTGCCATGTTTCCATTTTCAGTTGTCTCTAGATATTTTTTAGTTTCCTCTTTAATCTCTTCAATGATCCATTGGGTGTTTTGTAACATAATTTTTTTAGCCTTCATGTGATTTTGTTGGATTTTCTCATTTTTGTTGTTGTTGTTGTTGTTGTTTGTTTGTTTTGGTAGTTGATTTCTAGTCTCAGAGGTCTGTGGTAAGAAAAGATGTTTGTATGATTAAATTTTTCTTAAATTTACTGAGGCTTTCTTGTGGCCTAGCTTGTGATCTCTTATAGAGAATGGTTCATGTTCATATAAAAAAGAATGTGTAATCTCTTGCTTTCAGATGGAATGCGCTCTGTCTTTCTCTCTGTGTGTGTGTGTGTGTGTGTGTGTGTATATATATACACACACACACACACATATATATATATATATATATATATATGTTATCGGAAAAGGCAGTGGCACCCCACTCCAGTACTCTTGCCTGGAGAATCCCATGGATGGAGGAGCCTTGTAGGTTGCAGTCCATGGGGTCACTAAGAGTCAGACAGGACTGAGCGACTTCACTTTCACTTTTCATTTTCATGCATTGGAGAAGGAAACGGCAACCCACTCCAGTGTTCTTGCCTGGAGAATCCCAGGGACGGGGGAGCTGGATGGGCTGCCGTCTATGGGGTCGCACAGAGTCGGACACGACTGAAGCGACTTAGCAGCATATATAAAAATATAAATATATATATAAATTAAGATAAAATTAAGAGCATTTAATATGTAATGTGTTAATTCAGGCCTGTGTTTTCTTATTCATTTTCTGTCTGGATGATGTGGGGTTGATGTAAGTGGGGTGTTAGAGTGTCTTAGTATGATTGTGTTAGCGTTGATTTTTCCTTTTATTTCTGTTAGTATTTGTCTCATATATTGAGGTGCTCCTTTTGGGGTGTATATATTTGCAATTGTTATATCTTCTTGTTGGATTCATGCTTTCAACATTATGTAGTGTCCTTCTTTGCCTCTTGTAGCAGTCTAAAGTACATATTGCCTGATATAAGTATGGCTTCTCCAATTAATTTTTAAAAAATTTCCATTTGTTGGAATACCTTTTTCAATCACCTCACTTTCAGCCTATGTGTGCCTCTAGGTCTGAAGTAAGTTTCTTGTAGGCAGTTTATATCCAGGTCTAGTTTCTGATCCAGTCAGCCATTCTGTCTTTGGTTGGAGCATTTAATCCATTTATATCTAAGGTAATTATAGATAAGTGTGTTTTCCTCGCCATTTTGTTAAGTGTTTGGGATTTGTTTTCCTTTTTTGTCTTTTGTTCTCTTCTCTTTTGGTTTGATGACTATAATTAGTGTTATGTTTCTATTACTTTTTTGTGTTTATATCTATTATACATTTTCAGCTTCCAGTTATCATGAGGCTTTTTTATATCAGCCCATATATATATATATATATATATATATATATATATATATATACACATGATTGTTTTAATTTGCTGATCTCTTTAATTTTAAACACATTTTAGAAACCCTGCATTTGTACTCTCCTCCCCTCATGATGACTGTTTTTGAAGTCATATTTTGCATCTAACTGCTTTGTGGATACCTTAACTGCTTACTTGGAGAAGGCAGTGGCAACCCACTCCAGTACTCTTGCCTGGGAAATCCCATGGACGGAGGAGCCTGGTAGGCTACAGTCCATGGGGTCGCGAAGAGTCGGACATGACTGAGCGACTTCACTTTCACTTTTCACTTTCGTGCATTGGAGGAGGAAATGGCAACCCACTCCAATATTCTTGCCTGGAGAATCCCAGGGACAGAGGAGCCTGGTGGGCTGCTGTCTCTGGGGTCACACAGAGTCAGACACGACTGAAGCGACCTAGTAGCAGTAGCAGTAACTGCTTAGTGGGGAGACAGTAAATTTTACTCTTTTTTTTTTTAATTCCTTTTAACCTTCCTACCAACTTTGTGTGGATGATTGCCTACCTTTACCATATGTTTGTCTTTATCAGTGAGCTTTTTCATTTCCTAATTGTTTCCAGCTGTGGCCTTTTCTTTTTTCTTAGAGACTTTCCTTTACCGTTTGTTGTAAATCTGGTTGAGTGGCGGTGAATTCTTTTAGGTTTTGCTTGTCTATAAAGCTTTTGATTTCTCCATCAAATCTGAACAAGAGCCTTGCTCAGGAGAGTAATTCTCGGTTGTATTCTAGGTGGTGGTTTTCTCTTTCCTCAGTTTAAATGTATAGGGCCACTCTCGTCTGGCTTGCAGAGTTTCAGCTGAAAAATCAGGTGATAGCCTTATGGGAAATTCCTTGTTTCTTATTTCTTGCATTCCCCTTGCATCTTTTAACATTTTCTCTTTATCTTTAATGTTTTTCATTTTGATTACAATTTGTCTTGGTGTGATTCTCTTTTGGATAATCCTCTAAGGGACTTCCTGCAACTCCTGGACTTGGGTGACTTTTTCCTTCCTCATGTTATGAAAGTTTTCAGTTATTATCTCTTCAATTATTTTCTCAGGCCTTTTGTCTCTCTTTTCCATCTGGGGCCTGCATAATGTGAATATTAGTGCACTATTCCAGAGGTCTATTAACGTGCCCTCATTTCTTTTCGTTCTTTTTTGTTGTTGTCATCCAGCAGCAGTGATTTTCAGTACTCTGTCTTCCAGCACACTGATCCATTCTGCAACATTTAGTCTACTGTTGATTCCTACAGTAGGTATGTAAAAAATTCCTAAGGTATTTTTTATTTCACTTACTGTATTCTTTATCTCTGCTTGGTTGTTCTTTATATTTTCTCACTTTTGTTAAAAACTTGTAACTTCTTATCCTTTGCATTCATTCTTCTGAATTCTTTTGTTATCTTATTGTCATTACTGTGAACTCTTTTTCATGTAGACTGCCTATCTCCACTTGACTTAGTCCTTCTTCTGGGGTTTTATATTTTTCCTTCATCTGGAACATACTCTTCTGCTGCCTCATTTTGCCCAAGTTGCTATTTGTGTTTTCATATATGTGGTAAGTAGCTACATTTCTTGATCTTGGAGAAGTGGCCTTATGTAGGAGAAGTCTTGTATGTCTCAGCCATGTACTCCCCTCTGAGCACTCATGTTTTGTGATCTAGGGGTTCCCCCTAATGGGGCTGCACATGTCCTTCTGTTATCACAGGCTGACTACATAGATGGTCTGGTAGGCTTGGTTGACCCCAAGTCCTGTTGGTTATGAGGGCCTGTTTTGTGCAGGTGGTGCTGGTTGCTCTGGGGCTAGTGCTGACTCGCTGGTGAATGGAATCAGGATCCCAAAGACTTTAGGGTTGTTTCCACCCAAGGACAAGTGAAGTCATATCCTGAGGACCGTATTGGACTACTGGCAGGCAGGAGTCTGGTTATAGGCCCAGGGATCTCAGAACTCATTTCAAATCTTTACTGGACGAGGGAGTCCTGACAGAGTGGGATTTGGGGTCCAGGAAGTCCTACACTTTGCGTTGGCCTGATAGTGGACAGAGCCAGGACCCAGCTGTCCCCAGGTTATGGTCTGTCCTACTATTGTCAGACTCAGTGTGCAGGATCGTAATTTTCTTGTTTCTGGTGTCTGCTCCTTTGTGGGTGTGGATGCTCTAGAGGCTAGTGCAGGCTTCGTGGAACAAAGGGCCAATGCCTGTCCACTGATGAGTGGAACTGGGTCTTAGCCCTGTGGAGGGCAAGGCCGTGCCTTGGGGCATGTTTAGATGACACTACGGGTACAGGAAGTCTTTAGACATCCTCTCTGCTGATGAGGGATTGTGTCCCCTTCAGTTTGTGTTTTGGCCTGATGTGGACCATCACTGTTGCCTACAGGCTACTGGGTGGGACTAGGTCTTGGAGCTAATGAATCAAGGTGAAGGTGGAAGCCACCAGCTTCAGTGTTCAAGTAGTTAACTGTTCCTAAATATGTCTGTCACCAGTGTCCATGTCCGAAGGGTAAGCCATAGCTGAACCCTGCCTCTCCAGGAGACTCCCCAAGAGAAGCAGGTAGTTCTGGCCTAGGCTCCTGCCAAATTACTGCTTTTGCCCTAGGTCCCTATGTGCATAAGATTTTGTGTGCACCTTTTAAGGGTAAAGTCTTTATTTCTCCCAGTCCTGGGGGGTCCTGCAATTAAGCCCCAGTGGCCTTCAAAACCAGATTTTATTTTAATCTCGTCTTTCCAGTGATGAACCCCTGGGCTGGGGAGCCTGATGTGGGGGCTCAGAACTCTCTGTCCTGTGGGGAAAACTCTGCAATATATTGTTGTTATTGTCCAGTTTGAGGGTTGCCCTCTTGGGACATACGGGATTTGATAATATTGCCAGTTCACCCCTCCTATGCATCCCCTTGTGGTTACTTCTTTGTCTCTTGTTGTAGAAGATATTTTCTGGAAGGCTCCAGTCCATTTCATTAATTGTTGTTCTGCAGATAGTTGTGATTTTGGTGTGCTCATAAGAGGCAGTGAGCTCAGAGACTTTCTACACTGTCAACATGGCTACCCTCTCCAATCATCAATCATCTGTTGGTGGGCCCTTGGATTGCATTGATTCCTTGGCTATTGTAAATAGTGCTGCTGTGAACATTTGGGTACATGAACCTTTTCAAAATAGTGTTTCACTTTTTTTTCTTCCATATATACCCACAAGTGGATTTGCTAGATCATACAGTAGTTCTATTTTTAGTTTTTAGAGGAATCGCCACACTGTGTTCCAACAGAGACTGCACCAGTTTGCATTCCCATCAACTATGTGGAAGGATTCCCTTTCCTCCACACCCTCTGTAGGACTTACTGTTTGTAGATTTTTGGATGATAGCCATTCTGACCAGTGCGAGGTGATACTTTGTCATTTTGATTTGCATTTCTCTAGTAATTAGTGATGTTGAGCACTTTTTCATGTGGTATTTTGCCATTTGTATATTTTCCTTCAAGAAAGGTCTATCTAGATCTTTCATCCATTTTTGGCGGGGCTGGGTATTCAGTTGTAGGAGATGTTTGTATATTTTGGAGGTTAATCCATTTTTGGTAGCTTTGTTGCAAGGATTTTCTCCCATTCTGAGGGCTGTCTTTTCATTTTGCTTATGGTTTCCTTTGCTCTGCAAAGGCTTTTTAAGCTTAATCAGATCTCACTAATCAAAATTTATTTTTATTCTCTTTACTCTAGGATGTGGGTCAAAAAAGATCTTGCTGTAATTTATGTCAGAGAGTGCCGTGCCTATGTTTTTCTCTAAGAATTTTGTAGTATCTGGTCATACATGTAAGTCTTTAATCCACTTTGACTTTATCCTTGTGTAGCATGTTAAGGAGTGTCCTTATTTCATTCTTTTACATGTAGGTGTCCAGATTCCCCATCACCATTTATTGAAGAGATATTATTTTCTTCATTGTTAATTCCTGCTCCATTTGTCATAGATTAGGTGACCAGAGGTCCATGGGTTTATCTCTGGATTTTTTATCCTGTTCCATTGGTCTATACTTCTGTTTTGAGGCCAACATCATGCTGTTTTGATTAATGTAGCTTTGTCCTGGACTCTGAAGTTATGGGGCCTGATTTCTCCAGCTCCAATTTTCTTTCCCAAGAGTACTGTGTCTATTCAGGGTCTTTTGTGCTTCCGTACACATTTCTAAAAAGTATTATAATTCTTAGAAAACTGCCATTGCTAATTTGATAAGGAATGCCTTGAATCTATAGATTGCTTTGGGTAGTATGGTCATTTCCCCAATATTGATTTGTTCAATCCAAGGAGATGGTATATGTGCAGAGAAATACAGAAAAGCAAGAGAATGAGAAAGACTAGAGATCCCTTCAAGAAAATTGGAGATATCAAAGGAACATTTCATGCAAGGATGGGCATGATAAAGGACAGAAATGGTAAGGACCTAAAAGAAGCAGAAGTGATTAGGAAGAGGTAGCAAGAAAACACAGACAAACTAAACAAAAGAAGGTCTTAGTGACCCAGATAACCAAGATGGTGTGGTCACTAACCTAGAGCCAGACATCCTGGAGTGTGAGGTCACTTAGTGTGGCGTGAGGGCCTTAGGAAGCATTACTATGAACAAAGCTAGTGGAAGTGACGGACTTCCAGCTGAGCTATTTAAAATTCTAAAAGATGATGCTGTTAACGTGCTGGCCTAAATACGTCAGTAAATTCGGAAAACTCAGCAGTGGTCAAAGAATTGGAAAAGATGAGGTTACATTCCAATCCCAAAGCAGGGCAATGCCAAAGAATGTTCAAACTACTGTACAATTGTGCTCATTTCACTTGCTGGCAAGGTAACCCTCAAAATCCTTCAAGCTAGGTTTCAGCAGGATATGAACCCGAGAACGTCCAGGCATCCAAGCTGGATTTTTGAAGAGGCAGAAGAACCAGAGATCACATTGCCAGCATTTGTTGGATCATGGAACAAGCAAGGGAGTTTGAGAAAGAAATATCTACTTCTACTTCATTGACTGCACTAAAGATTTGACTGTGTGGATCACAACAAACTGTGGAAAATACAGCCTTGTGATGGTGATGTGTATAACTTAATGAAACTATGAGTCATGCCATGCAGGGGCACCCAAGATGGATGGGTCATAGTGGAGACTTAGTGGAGAGTTCTGATAAAATGTGGTCCACTGGAGGAAGGAACAGCAAATCACTCCAGTATTCTTGCTTTGAGAGCCCCATGAAGAGTATGAAAGGCAAAACGATATGACACTGGAAGTAGAGCCCCCCAGGTTGAAAGGCATCCAATATGTCCTGAGGATGAGGGGAGCAATAGCTCCAGAAAGAATGAAGAGACTGAGCCAATGGAAATGACACTTAGTTGTAGATGTGTCTGGTGGTTAAAGTAAAAAAAATCTGATGGTGTAAAATATATTGCCTAGGAATTTAAAATATTAGGCCCATGAATCAAGGTAAATTGGAAGTGGTCAAGCAGGAGATGGCAAGAGTGAGCATTGACACCTTAAGAATCAGTGAACTAAAATGGTTGGAAATGGGTGAATTGGGAGGAGGGAGAGGGGTTCAGGATGGGGAACACGTGTTGATATATGGCAAAATGAATACGATATTGTAAAGTAATTAACCTCCAATTAAAATAAATAAATTTATATTAAAAAATAATTCAGATAACCATTGCATCTACTACTGTGGGCAAGAATCTCTTAGAAGAAATGGAGTAGCCTTCCTGATCAACGAAAGAGTCTGAAATCCCGTACTTGGGTGCAATCTCAAAACAACAGAATAATCTTGGTTCATTGCTAAGGTAAACCATTCAACATCACAGTAATTCAATTCTATGCCCCGTCCACTAATGCCAAAGAAGCTGAAATTGCTCAGTCTATGGAGACCTGTGAGACCTTCTAGAACTAACACCCAAAAAAGATGTCCTATTCATCATAGGGGAGTAGATTGCAAAAGTAGGAAGCCATGAGATACCATGAGTAACAGACAAATTTGGCCTTGGAATACAAAACGAAGCAGGGCAAAGACTAACAGAGTTTTGTCAGAACACACTGGTAATAGCAAAAACCCTCTTCCAACAACACAAGATGACTCTACGCATGGACATCACTGGATGATCAAAACCAAAATCAGATCGACTATATGCTTTGCAGTCAAAATTAGAGCAGCTGTACACAGTTAGCTAAAACAAGGCCAGAAGCTGACTGTGGCTCAGATCATGAGCTCCTTATTGCAAAATTCTGGCTTAAATGGGAGAAAGTAGGGAAAACTGCAAAGCAATTCAGGTATGGCCTAAACCAAATCCTTTATGGTTATACAGTGGAGTTTACAAATAGATTTAAAGGATTAGATCTGGTAGACAGAGTGTCTGAAGAACTGTGGATGGAGGTTTGTAACACTGTAAAAGAGGAAGTGACCAAATTCATCCCAGGGAAAAAGAAATGTAAGAAGGCAGAGAAATTGTCTGAGGAGGCTTTACAAAAATAGTTGAGGAAAGAAGAGAAGCAAAAGGCAGGGGGAAAAAGTGAAAGATATACCCAACTGAATGCAAAGTTCCAGAGAATAGCAAGGAGAGATAAGAAAGCCTTCTTAAGTAAACTATGCAAAGAAATAGAGGAAAACAATAGCATGGGAAAGACTAGAGATCTCTCCAAGAAAATTAAAGATATGAAGGGAAAGTTTCATGCAGTGACGAGCATGGTAAAAGACAGAAGTGGTAAGGACCTAACAGAAGCAGGAGAGATTAAGAAGAGCTGCCAAGAATAAACAGAAGAACTATATCAGTTCAGTTCAGTTCAGTTCAGTTGCTCAGTCGTGTCCAACTCTTTGTGACCCCATGAATCACAGCATGCCAGGCCTCCCTGTCCATCACCAACTCCCAGAGTTCACTCAAACTCATGTCCATAGAGTCGGTGATGCCATCCAGCTATCTCATCCTCTGTCGTCCCCTTCTCCTCCTGCCCCCAATCCCTCCCAGCATCAGAGTCTTTTCCAATGAGTCAACTCTTCACATGAGGTGGCCAAAGTACTGGAGTTTCAGCTTTAGCATCATTCCTTCCAAAGAAATCCCAGGGCTGATCTCCTTCAGAATGAACTGGTTGGATCTCCTTGCAGTCCAAGGGACTCTCAGGAGTCTTCTCCAACACCACAGTTCAAATGCATCAGTTCTTCAGTGCTCAGCCTTCTTCACAGTCCGACTCTCACATCCATACATGACTACTGGAAAAACCATAGCCTTGACTAGACGGACCTTTGTTGGCAAAGTAATGTCTCTACTTTTGAATATGCTATCTAGGTTGATCATAACTTTTCTTCCAAGGAGTAAGCGTCTTTTAATTTCATGGCTGCAGTCACCATCTGCAGAGATTTTGGAGCCCAGAAAAATAAAGTCTGACACTGTTTCCCCTGTTTCCCCATCTATTTCCCATGAAGTGATGGGGAAGAGGAGAGTGAAAAAGTTGGCTTAAAGCTCAACATTTAGAAGAACTATATAAAAAGCTCCTAATGATCCAGATAGTCATGATGGTGTGGTCACTCACCTAGAGCCAGACATCCTGGATTTTGAAGTCAAGTGATATAATATGCTCTAGGTCCATCCATGTTACATATTGATTGTAGCAGTTTAACAGCATCACGTTTTAGGATTTGAAATAGCTCAGCTGGAATTCCATCACCTCCACTAGCTTTGTTGGTCGTAATGCTTCCTAAGACCCACTTGACTTCACACTCCAGGGTATCTGGCTCTAGGTGAGTGACCACAACACCATGGGTCATTTACTGATATCCGGGTCATTGAAATTTTTTTTGGTATAGTTTTTCTGTGTATTTTTTCTACCTCTTAATATCTTCTGCTTCTGTTAATCCCATACCCAACTTCCAGATGTAGAAGCTAGATTTTGAAAATGCAGAGGAACCAGAGATCAAATTGCCAACATCAGTTGGATCACAGAAAAAGCAAGTGAATTTCAGAAATGCATATACTTCTGCTTCATTGACTACACTAAAGCCTTTAACTGTGTGGATCACAACAAACGGGAAAATTCTGAAAGAGATGGGAATACCAGACCACCTTGCCTGCCTCTTGAGAAACCAGCTACAGCTGGAACCAGACACAGAACAACAGACTGGTTCAAAATCGGGAAAGGAGTACATCAAGGTTATATACTGTCACCCAGCTTACTATGCAGAGTACATCATGCAAAATGCTGGGTTGGATGAAGCTCAAGCCAGAATCAAGATTGCTGGGAGAAATAGCAATAACCTCAGATATTCAGATGACACCACCCTAATGGCAGTTTATTTTATACAGATCTTTTCCTTCTCATGTTGTTCTTGCATAGAGAAAGAAGTTCCTTTAGCATTTGTTGTAAGTCTAGTTTCGTGGTGGTGAATTCTCTTAACTTTTGCTTGTCTGTAAAGCTTCAGATTTCTCCATCAAACCTGAAGGAGAGTCTTGCTGGGTAGAGTATTCTTGGTTGTAGGTTCTTCCCTTTCATCACTTTAAATATATCATGCCATTCCCTTCTGGCTTGTACAATTTCTGTTGACACATCAGCTGATAGCCTGATGGGAGTTTGCTTGTATGTTGTTTGTCATTTTTCCCTTGTTGCTTTTAATATTTTATCTTTGTCTTTAAATTCTGTCAGTTTGATTACTATGTGTCTTGTTGTGTTTCTCCTTGGGTTTATCCTGCCTGGAACTCTCTGTGCTTCATGGACTTGATTGACTATTTCCTTTCCCATGCTAGGGAATTTTTCAACTATTATCTCTTCAAATATTTTCTCAGGTCCTTTCCGTCTCTTCTCCATCTGGAACCCCTATATTATGAATATTGGTGCATTTAATGTTTTCCCAGAGGTCTCTTAGGCTGTCTTCATTTCTTCTCATTCGTTTTTCTTTACTCCATTTTGCAGCAATCATTTCCATCATTTTGTCTTCCAGGTCACTTATCCGTTCTTCTGCCTCAGCTATTCTGCTGTTGATTCCTTCCAGTGTATGGTTCTTCTGCTGTTTTGTTCTTTAGTTCTTCTAGGTCTTTGGTAAACATTTCTTGTATCTTGTCAATTCTTTTTCTGAGATCCTGGGTCATCCTCGCTAACATTATCCTGAATTCTTTTTCTGGAAGGTTGGCTATCTCCACTCCAGTTAGTTGTTTTTCATGTGGTTTTGTCTTGTACCTTCACCTGGGATATAATTCTTTGCCTTTTCATTTTGATTAACTTTCTGTGATTGCAGTTTTCCTTCATGAGCCTGTGGGACTGTAGTTCTTCTTGTTTCCTCTGTCTTCCTTCTGGTGCATGAGGATAAATTGCTGTTGTTCAGTCCCTCAGTCACTTCCAACTCTTTGTGACCCCATGGACTGCAGCATGCCAGGCTTCTGTCCTTCACCATCTCCTGCAGTTTGCTCAAACTCATGTCCATTGAGTCGGTGATACCATCCAATCATCTCATCCTCTGTTTCCCCTTCTCCTCCTGCCCTCAATCTCTCCCAGCATCAAGGTCTTTTCCAGTGAGTCAGCTCTTCAGATCAGGTGGCCAAAGTATTGGAACTTCAGCTTCAGCATCAGTACTTCCAATAAATATTCAGGGTTGATTTCCTTTAGGATTGACTGGTTTGATCTCCTTGCTCTCCAACGTACTCTCAACTTCCTGATGGGAGTGACTTGCCATGGGAAAAAACAGGACCTTGCTCTAGTGAACAGGGCCATGCTCAGTAAAACTTTAATTCAATTGTCTGCTGTGCTGATGGGTGGAGCTGTGCTCCCTCCCTTTTGGTTGTTTGTCCTGAGGTGACCCAGCCCTGGAGTCTACAGGCTCTATTGTAGGGCTGGTGTTGACCTCCAGGAGGGCTTCTGTCAAGGGGCACTGCCAGGACTGCTGCTGCCGGGGCACTTCCAGGACTGCTGCTGCCAGGGCCCCAGTCCTGGTGGTGAGCCAATGCTGACCCATACCTCTGCAGGAGACCCTCCAACATTAGCAGGTAGGTCTGGTTCAGTCTCCTCTGGGGTCACTGCTCCTTTTCCTGGTCCTAGTGCACACAGGATTTTGTATGTGTGCTCCAAGAATAGAGTCTGTTTTCCCCAGTCCTGTTGAAGTACTGCAGTCAAATCCTGCTGGCCTTCAGACTCAGATTCCCTGGGGATTCCTAGGCCCTTTGCAGGACCCCCAGGCTGGGAAGCTGGATGTGGGGCTCAGAACTTTGACAACAGTTTGAGAATTTCTTTGGTATTACTGTTTTCCAGTTTGTGAATCACCGACCCAGTGGGTATCAGATTTGCTTTTACTCAAGGTTGCACCCCTCCTACCATCTTGGTGCGGCTCCTTCTTTGTCTTTGGATGTGGAGTATCTCTTCTGGTGGATTCAGCATCCTCCTGTCAATGGTTGTTCTACAGTTAGTTGTGGTTGTGAGGTGCTCTCACAGGAGGAGATGTGTGTATGTCCATGTGTGCATGCATGGGTGCATATGTGTGATAGATTCAAGGGATTGGGTCTGGTAGGCAGAGTGCCTGAAGAACTAGGGACAGAAGTTTATAACATTCATTGTATAGGAGGCAGTGACCAAAACCATCCCAAAGAAAAAGAAAAATAGCAAAGTGGTTGTCTGAGGAGGCTTTACAAATAGCTGAGGAATCAAGAGAGGTGAACAGGAAGGGAGAAAGGGAAAGTTATACCTAACTGAATGCAGATTTCCAGAGAAGAGCGAAGAGGGATATGAAGGCCTTCTTAAATTAACAATGCAATGAAATAGAGGAAAACAATAGAATAGGAAAGACTAGAGATCTCGTCAGGAAAAATGGAGATATCCAGGGACCATTTCAAGCAAGGATGGGCACAATAAAAGACGTAAGGACCTAACAGAAGCAGAGGAGATTAAGAAGAGGAGGCAAGAATACACAGAAGAACTATACAGAAAAGGTCTTAATGACTTGGAAAACCATGATGGTGTGGGCACTCACCTAGAGCCGGACATCCTGGAACGTCCAGTCAAGTGGATCTTAGTCAAGTGGGCATTACTACGAACAAAGCTAGTGGAGGTGACAGAATTCCAGCTGGGAGCTATTTAAAATCCTAAAAGATGTTGCTTCTAAAGCACTGCACTCAATAGGTTAGCAACTTGGGAAAACTCTGTAGTGGCTACAAGACTGGAAAAGGTCACTTTCCATTCCAATCCCAAGGAAGGGGAATGCCAAAGCATATTTAAACTGCCATACAATTGAGCTCATTTCACTTTCTAGCAAGGTTATGCTCAAAATCCTTCAAACTTAGGCTTCAACCAAGAACTTCCAGATGTACAAACTGGGTTTCAAAGGGGCAGAGGATCCAGAGATCAGATGGCCAACATTTGCTGGATCATGCAGAAAGCAAGGGAATTCCAGGAAAAAAAAAATCTACTTCTGCTTCATTGCATACGCTAAAGTGTATGGATTACAACAAACTGGAAAATCCTTAAAGGGACAGAGTACCAGATCATCTTACCTGTCTCCTGAGAAACCTGTATGCGGGGTCAAGGTGCAACAGTTAGAACTGAACATGGAGCAACTGACTGGTTCAAAATTAGGAGGGGAGTGTGAAAAGATTGTATACTGTCACTCTGCTTATTTAGCTTATATGTAGATTGCATCATGCAGAAAGCCAGGCTGGGTGAATCAGAAGCTGGAATCAAGATTGCTGGGGGAAATATCAACAACCTCAGATATGCATACAGGTGATACAACTATAATGGCAGAAAGTGAAGAGGAACTAAAGAGCCTCTTGATAGACATCTCATAGGTGTGACAATCAATTTTAAGTCTCTAGCAAGTTAACTTCTATCACATACAAAAACACTATGCTTCAATTTCTCTCCCATACCCACCTCTCCCAGCCAACATTTTATGTTATTGATGTCACAGTTTACATCTTTCATATATGGTGGTGTATCCATCAACAAGTTACAGTAGATTTTCATATCTTTGATATGTTTGCCTTTTAACTTCTATGCTAGAGTTTAAAGTGATTTGTGCACCAGTATTACAGTATTTGTTGTTAGTGGTGGTTAGTCACAAAGTCGTGTCCAATGCTTTTTCAACCATATGGACTGCAGTCCGCTAGACTCCTCTGTCCATGGGCTTTTCTAGGCAAGGATACTGGAGTGGGTTGCCATGTCCTTCTCCATGGGATCTTCCTGACCCAGGGATTGAATGCATATCTCCTGCATTAGTAAGCACATTCTTGTTTGCTGAGCCACCAGTGGAGCCCCATTACAGTATTAGGCTTCTGAATTTGACTATATTCTTACCTCTACAGTGAGTTTTATGCTTTTTCATAAGTTGTCATGTTACTAATTAGCATCCTGTTGTTTCAGTTTGAAAAACTCCCTTTTGTGTTTCTTACAGGGCAGGTCTAGTCGTGGGGTATACACCTGCAGTTTTTGTCTGTCTGGGAAAGGCTTTATCTCTTCTTCATCTCTGAGGAATGACTTTTCTGGGTAGGGTATTCTTATTTGGCAGTGTTTTTCTTTAGCACTTTAAATATACCTTCCCAGTCTCTCCTGGCCTGCAAGTTTTCTGCTGCGAAACCCCAACTGATAGCCTTATGGGTGTTCCCTTCATGTGAAGATTATTTTCTCTCTTTCTTCTTTCAAGATTTTTCTCTTGTCTTTGATTTCAGACATTCTTATTATAATATGTCTTGGAGAGTATCTTTTCAGATTGAGTCTTTTGGGGGGACTTATGAGATTCATAAACTTAGATGCCCAGATCTCTCCCCAGATTTGAGAAGTTCTCAGCATTGTTTCTTTAAATAAACTGTCTGCTCCTTTCTTCCTTTTCTCTCCTTCCAGGACTCCAGTTATGCATGGATTGTTTCTCTTAATGGTATCCAATAATTGACTTAGGCTATCTTTACCAGTTTCTTTCTCTTTTTTTCTTTTTGCTTCCTCTGGCTTGATAATTTCAGATAACCTGTCTTTGAGATCACTGGCTTTTTCTTCTGCTTGGTTGAGTCTGCTGTTGAAGTTCTCTATTGCATTCTTCAGTTCCATCATTGTACTCTTTAACTCTTGGACTTCTGTTTGGTGTTATTTTAATGGTTTTGATTTCTCTGTTGAACCTCTCATTTTGTTTATGTATTATTTTCCTAATTTCATTTAGTTTTTAAAAATCTGTGTTTTGTTTCAGTTCACTGAATTTCTTTAAGAGGATTATTCTGAATACTTTGTCAGGCAGTTCATCATTCTCTATTTCCTTAAGGTCAGATATTGGAGCTTTATTCATTTCCTGTCATGTTTCCCTGATTATTTGTGATCTTTGTGTCCTCGTGTTGGTGTCTGCTCATTTGGAGAAGTTGGCATCTCTTCCAGTTTTTACATGCTGGTTTTGGCAGAGAAAGTCCTTCACCAGTCACCCTGTCCAGAGATTCAGGTCACTCTCTTTCCATCAGTTTTTCTTTTTGCATATGTTAAAATAGATGATTTTAGAGATTTCTACATGCTAAAATAGAAGACTAAAGACTTTGGCTAGTAAGGCCAATGTCTGGGCTTCCTCAGTAATGGTTTCTATTGAGTATGTCTTCTTCCTGTGTTTGGAATTTGTTTTCATATATTTTGTATGTCTCCTGAGCTTCTTTTTTTCCCTTGAAAACTGCATATTTTGTATAATATATTATGGCAACCATGAAAATCATATGTCTGATCCTCAGTCCCACCCCAGTTTTTGTCACTGTTATTGTTATAGTTCTATTTGTATAACAATTTTCTGAAATAATTACATAAAGTCTGTATTCTTTGTCATATGTGGCCACAAAAGGCTCTGCTTGGTTAGTCAGTGGTCCATTAACAATTGGGCAGACAAAGATGAATTCCTTAAATACCTGGAATCAGTAAGTTTCCCAGTGTGCCATGGGGCTCTGTGTACCTATTAGGACTTACCTTCAACCCTTCAGTCACAACCCTTCATTGACAATCCTGCCTTAGCCTCCTCTTTCTCCTTACAAGGAGCTTCAAGGTCAGCCTGAATAAGACAGCTTACAGCTTTCTTGATCATGGGTGCAATCTTATGCACAGCCTTCTACATCCCCAGGAATATATGGGAGCTTATCAAAGCTCTACATGGACATATATATTCTCTCATTTTCCTTTTAACATTTTGGTTATCCTACTGTCTTCTCCATCTGTTTATCTACTGCTGGAGGCAATTGTGGTCCTATTGCCTCTAACAGTTTTTGACAATTGTCCCTGGGGAAAATTTGTTTCCCATTGGGTGAGCTCTGAGTCAGACCAAATAAAGACAACCTTGTGAGTGATTGTCCACCGGGGCTTCCAGGGAATCACCAGAGAGGTCAAATAATAACAGTTTTCTGGGAATGGGTCTTTGATGAAATTCCAGTCCTGTTCTGTTCTCTCTGGCAGCTACCAGGCTGTTGGTGTTCACTGCAGTTTCAGGCTATTGTTTCTCAAAGTTGCCATGAAGCTGGGGATGGAATGGAAACAGGGCAAGTTAAAACACCAGAAAGCTTGCAATTTTATTGCCAGTTTTCTCATTACTTTTAAGAAATAGATAATTTCCCAGAGGTTGTTACTCTTCTCTTTTAACCAATATCATCTTCAATTTGGGCTTGAAGGAAGGGTAGAGGTTCTCAGGAAAACAAGGGGGTTTGAGTAAAATATTCTTTGCACAAGAACAGACTTTTCATGGGAAAATTTGTATGCAAGAAAACCTGAGGAAGGAAATAGAACGATGTGAATTCCAAGATAAATAAAATCTGAGCCTTCTCAGAATGTACAACAGTGAACAGAGGGGACTTTTCATGTTTCATGCCTGTTTTATGCTCTTCTTTCTAGGTACTTCCCCCTGTACCATCTTGACATCGGGCCTCTTTATAAATTTTCTATGTAAGAGGCACCAGCTGATACTCAGGCTTGCCTCTTTGCTGTTCAAGAGGGGTGAGAGACAAATAAATAGAAAAAGAAGTTGTCTCATCTTGGAGATAGTGTCTGCCACAAACTTCAAAATAACCTGTAACTTCTGGATCTCTAGAATAATAATGACTACAAAGACAGTGATGATGATAATATAAATAACAGCTAACACCTGCCTAAGTCTTCCTATTTGCCAAGGACTGTTGAAAATGTTGATTGGTTTGGAAATAATATATACCCACAAGGACACTGTGAGGTAGATACTGTATTTTACCCAATGTGAAATGAGGGCCAAATAAATTTATCCCTCTCCCTATTCACAAAATTCCTGTGAATTCCAAATCATATCAAATCAGGTGTATTGTACTGGCTACTCCAGTACAACGCCACATGTTGCAATTGCCTTTGAGAGATATGATTTTCTGAACGAGTACACAGTTATTGGTGAAACTGTGAAAGAATAAATACAATACAATGTTTCCTCGATTTACATGATCATTTCATATATAATATAGAAATGTCAGTCCATATTGAAACTGTGTAAACTATGATTTGTGGTTATACACAAAATGGAGTTTGTTTCTACCTTGGGATGATTTTAAATGGCTTTTTCACTTCAACTTGTATTCAGTAAGCTATTTGACGACCGTGTTATCTTCCACTTAAGGGATGTTCTGCACATCCCTGATCTTGAACACCAGTAATTCCCTCCCATCTTTTTTTCTTTTTTCTTTTTTAGAGATTGGTTATGGTCTCAGACCTCCACTATCTAATTTTTTAATTTTTTTGGTTTTTGGTCACACTGCACAGCATACAGGATCTTAGTTCCCCGATCAAGGATTGAACCCATGATCCTTGCCATGACCACTGGACCACGAGGCAATTCCCCCCTAACGCCACACCTATCTTTTGACATTCAAAACTGCCCATACACATTTCCAAAACATGCACTAGGATTGGGAATTATCACTCTATTGAAAGTACTGCCCTGGACTCTGTCATCAATAACTGCAAATCATATCAATTTCAAGCATTGCAATGTCCCAATAAATACTTCCTCTCTCCAACCCACTTCCCAAGTGCCCTGAAACTGACAGTTCGACAACCCCCAATGGGACCTACTCTCCATTAGCCCTGCAAATTTTTACTGTTTTTCACACTTTTTATGTCCTTGTTTCCCTCCTTACCCAGTTTCAGATTAATTATTAAAATACCTCTCCTATGTATATATAACCTCAAATCTCCCTCCCTGTGTTGCCCACCCTCTATCTCATACCAAAGTTCCATTTCTGTCAGATCATCTCCATACCTACTTAAAACCTGTAGCCCTCCAATGCCCAGTTGAATGTAGCTAGAGAAATCATGATGAATGGTATCATCTTAAATCCATGACCATGAATCTCAAGTGGGTCTTGAAAGTTGTCTGAAAATAATACTACACTTTCCTAGTCTAGATCTTTCCAATCGTGGCTGAATATTAGAATAAGATATAAGAGCTTTTAGTAATACCAATGCTGTGACTCTGTGTCTAGAAAGTCTGCATTTAATTGGTATTACAAACTATTAACAGCTCTCCAGGTGATTCTTTTGTTTGTTTTTTGGTATTTGATTTTTAAAAATTTTATCTTTGTTCTGTTTTATTGAGATATATTTGACATACAGCACAGTATAAATGTATAGTGTCCAGCATAATGACTTGATTTATAGCTACAGTGAAATCATTATCACCACGAGTTCAGTGGTCAACTACTATTTGAGAAGGAAGCCAAGAATATTCATTGAATATTTAATGGAGTAGTCATTCTTCAATAAATGGTGCTGGGACAATTGGATGCTGCTGCTGCTGCTCACAGAAAACTAGTCAATCTAATCACACTAGGACCACAGCCTTGTCTACCTCAATGAAACCAAGCCATGCCTGTGGAGCAACCCAAGACAGGCGGGTCATGGTGGAGAGGCCTGACAGAATGTGGTCCACTGGAGAAGGGAATGGCAAGCCACTTCAGTATTCTTGCCTTGAGAACCCCATGAAGAGTAGGAAAAGGCAAAATGATAGGATACCAAAAGAGGAACTCCCCAGGTCATTAGGTGCCCAATATGCTACTGGAGATCAGTGGAGAAATAACTCCAGAAAGAATGAAGGGATGGAGCCAAAGCAAAAACAATACCCAGTTGTGGATGTAACTGGTGATAGAAGCAAGGTCCGATGCTGTAAAGAGCAATATTGCATAGGAACCTGGAATGTCAGGTCCATGAATCAGGGCAAATTGGAAGTGGTCAAACAAGAGATGGCAAGGGTGAACGTCGACATTCTAGGAATCAGTGAACTAAAATGGACTGGAATGGGTGAATTTAACTCAGATGACCATTACATCTACTACTGCGGACAGGAACCCCTCAGAAGAAATGGAGTACCCATCACGGTCAACAAAAGAGTCCTAAATGCAGTACTTGGACGCAATCTCAAAAACGGCAGAATGACCTCTGTTCGTCTCCAAAGCAAACCATTCAATATCACAGTTATCCAAGTCTATGCCCCAACCAGTAATGCTGAAGAAGCTGAAGTTGAACAGTTTTATGAAGACCTACAAGATCTTTTAGAACTAACACCCAAAAAAGATGTCCTTTTCATTCTACGGGACTGGAATGCAAAAGTAGGAAGTCAAGAAACACCTGGAGTCACAGGCAAATTTGGCCTTGGAATGTGAAATGAGGCAGGGCAAAGACTAATAGAGTTTTGGCAAGAAAATTCACTGGTCATAGCAAACACCCTTTTCCAACAACACAAGAGAAGACTCTGCACATGGACATCACCAGATGGTCAACACTGAAATCAGACTGATTATATTCTTTGCAGCCAAAGATGGAGAAGCTCTATACAGTCAACAAAAACAAGACCGGGAGCTGACTGTGGCTCAGATCATGAACTCCTTATTGCCAAATTCAGACTTAAATTGAAGAAAGTAGGGAAAACCGCTAGACCATTCAGGTATGACTAAATCAAATCCCTTATGATTATACAGTGGAATAGAGAAATAGATTTAAGGGTCTAGATCTGATAGATAGAGTGCCTGATGAACTATGGCATGAGGTTTGTGACATTGTACAGGAGACAGGGATCAAGACCATCTGCATGGAAAAGAAATGCAAAAAAGCAAAATGGCTGTCTGGGGAGGCCTTACAAATAGCTGTGAAAGGAAGAGAGGCAAAAAGCAAAGGAGAAAAGGAAAGATATAAGCATCTGAATGCAGAGTTCCAAAGAATAGCAAGAGGAGATAGGAAAGCCTTCTTCAGCGATCAATGCAAAGAAATAGAGGAAAGGAACAGAATGGGAAAGACTAGAGATCTTTTCAAGAAAATTAGAGATACCAAGGGAACATTTCATGCAAAGATGGGCTTGATAAAGGACAGAAATGGTCTGGACCTAACAGAAGCAGCAGATATTAAGAAGAGGTGGCAAGAATAATGGAAGAACTGTACAAAAAAGATCTTCACGACCCAGATAATCATGATGATGTGATCACTAATCTAGAGTCAGACATCTTAGAAAGTGAAGTCAAGTGGGCCTTAGAAAGCATCACTACGAACAAAGCTAGTGGAGGTGATGCAATTCCAGTTGAGCTGTTTCAAATCCTGAAAGATGATGCTGTGAAAGTGCTGCACTCAATATGCCAGCAAGTTTGGAAAACTCAGCAGTGGCCACAGGACTGGAAAAGGTTAGTTTTCACTCCAATCCCAAAGAAAGGCAATGCCAAAGAATGCTCAAACTACCACACAATTGCACTCATCTCACACGTTAGTAAAGTAATGCTCAAAATTCTCCAAGCCAGGCTTCAGCAATACATGAACCATGAACTTCCTGATGTTCAAGCTGGTTTTAGAAAAGGCAGAGGAACCAGAGATCAAATTGCCAACATCTGCTGGATCATGGAATAAGCAAGACAGTTCCAGAAAAACATCTATTTCTGCTTTATTGACTATGCCAAAGCCTTTGACTGTGTGGATCACAATAAACTGTGGAAAATTCTGAAAGAGATGGGAATAGCAGACCACCTGACCTGCCTCTTGAGAAATCTGTATGCAGGTCAGGAAGCAACAGTTAGAACTGGACATGGAACAACAGACTGGTTCCAAATAGGAAAAGGAGTACGTCAAGGCTGTATATTGTCACCCTGCTTATTTAACTTATATGCAGAGTACATCATGAGAAACACTGGACTGGAAGAAACACAAGCTGGAATCAAGATTGCCGGGAGAAATATCAATAACCTCAGATATGCAGATGACACCACCCTTATGGCAGAAAGTGAAGAGGAACTAAAAAGCCTCTTGATGAAAGTGAAAAAGGAGAGTGAAAAAGTTGGCTTAAAGCTCAACCTTCAGAAAATGAAGATCATGGCATCTGGTCCCATCACTTCATGGGAAATAGATGGGGAAACAGTAGAGACAGTGTCAGACTTTATTTTGGGGGGTTCCAAAATCACTGCAGATGTTGATTGCAGCCATGAAATTAAAAGACGCTTACTCCTTGGAAGAAAAGTTATGACCAACCTAGATAGCATATTCAAAAGCAGAGACATTACTTTGCCGACTAAGGTCCGTCTAGTCAAGGCTATGGTTTTTCCTGTGGTCATGTATGAATGTGAGAGTTGGACTGTGAAGAAGGCTGAGCACTGAAGAATTGATGTGTTTGTACTGTGATGTTGGAGAAGACTCTTGAGGGTCCCTTGGACTGCAAGGAGATCCAATCAGTCCATTCTGAAGGAGATCAGCCCTGGGATTTCTTTGGAAGGAATGATGCTAAAACTGAATCTCCAGTACTTTGGACACCTCATGTGAAGTGTTGACTCATTGGAAAAGACTCTGATGCTGGAAGAGATTGGGGACAGGAGGAGAAGGGGACGACCAAGGATGAGATGGCTGAATGGCATACAGACTTGAGGGACGTGAGTCTGAGTGAACTCCGGGAGATGGTGATGGACAGGGCGGCCTGGCGTGCTGCGATTCATGGGGTCGCAAAGAGTCAGACACGACTGAGCGACTGAACTGAATTGAACTGCTGCTGCTAAGTCACTTCAGTCGTGTCCGACTCTGTGCGACCCCATAGATGGCAGCCCACCAGGCTCCCCCGTCCCTGGGATTCTCCAGGCAAGAACACTGGAGTGGGTTGCCATTCCTTCTCCAATGCTTGAAAGTGAAAAGTGAAAGTGAAGTTGCTCAGTCACGTCCGCCTCTTAGCGACCCCATGGACTACAGCCTACTAGGCTCCTCTGCCCATGGGATTTTCCAGACAAGAGTACTGAAGTGGGGTGCCATTGCCTTCTCTGGGACAATTGGATATTCACATGTAAAAGAATGAAACTAGACCCCTATCTTTCTCCAGGTAATTATACAATGAAGCTGGAGTTAAGAACCAATGCCCTAGCTCATTCATTCTCTTGCTCTCTTGGATGACCCTTTCTTACATTGTCTCTCTCCTCATACCTCTGTCATCCTCTCTCCTATCCTCATTCACTGCCACTGACTTTGTTTTTCACTTCACTAAAAACACAGAGGCAATAAGAGAAGAACATCTACAAACTCCCACCATCATTGCATGCCACCTGTGCTCATAATACTTGGCACTTCGTCCATGTTTTCAAATGAACTCCCAGGGCTTCTATCTAAAGCCATTTCATTCTGCTCATGCACTGGGGTCCCACTCAATCTTGACAGTTTCCCAAGGAAGTTGCTTTAGAAATTCTCCCACGCACTCCCTCTCTTTCCTTCTTTTTCTCTTTCATTCTTGTCAGTAAACAGACATGCTGTAACTTCTTCCACTTAAGGCCCCCAGCCGCCATACCATTTTTCTCTTCCTCTTTCTGGCAAATATCCTTCAAATGCATATCTATTTTCACTGTTTCCAAATCCTTTCCTCCCATTTTCACATAAACATACTCTACTTAGGCTTTCTCTCTTAATTCTCCATTGAAACCGCTTGTATCAGGGTCACAAACGACCTCCCTGTTGCTAAATCCAAATGCTGTTTCCCTGGTCTTCATCTTACTTGACCCTCTCAGCTGCATTTGAGGCAATTGATCACTCCTTCCTCCTTGAAACTTTTTCTTCACCTGGCTTCTAGAGAACCACTTTTTTCCTGGTGTTCCTCTTTTCTCAGATTGTGCTTGTCTTCTTTATCTTGACTTCTGGATGTGGTTGGCTGTGAGCTCCATATTTAGGCTTCTTAACATCTCTAGTTACTCTCACTCCCATCGAGAGTTCATCCTGGCTAGTGACTCAGAACCCTGTCTGGAGCAGGGGTTTTTTGTTTTGATTTTTTTTTTTTTGCATTGTGATAAAGTTATGGCCAATTATTTATTCCAGATCCTTTTCTCTGAGTAAAAAGACAGAATCTCACAAGGGAAAATGAACAGACAAATTTTTAACCTCTTTGTCTTTTCTCTATATTGCTACTATAGTTAAGACATGACACATAGTATTACATCATATTGCTTTATACTATATATGCTTGTGTTTTCTTTGTTTTCTTCAATTTTTTATTTGGTTGGTGCTTTTGCCAATTTCCTTTTTACGCTTTCTGCTCATTTGTAAGGTTCTTAGCCTATCTCTTTTTAAAAATGTAATTGATTTACAATATTATATTAATTTCAGATATATACAGAAACATTAATTCAAAAAGATACATGCATCCTAATGCTCACAGCAGCGGTGAAATTCTGCTATTTGCATCTACGTGGATGGACCTAGGTAACATTATACTAGTGAAATAAGTCAGACAGAGAAAGTAAAGTACTGCATAATATCACTTATATGTGGAACCTAAAAAATAATACAAATGGACACACACACACACACACACACACACATATTTGTCCTATCTTTAACTCTACTCTTGGTGTCTTTAGGTCAGTGGTTTTCAGTGCAAGGCACCTGCACCAGCAGCATCAGCATAACCTGGGAATTTGTTAGAAATTCAGATTTACAGTACCCATCTCAGACTTACTCAGAAACTCTAAATCATAACAATCTGAGTTTTCACATAACCCACCCTCTGCATGTTGCTAATGTATACAAAATTTGTTTATGTCTCTAATTTTCAGTTACTGTCAGAAATAGAACAGTATATACTGGCTATCCTGTATGAAAGCTGAAGATTTAGTGCCTTTATCCTTCTCATATCTACCCATTTCCTGCCCTCCCTGTAAATGTTTTATTGGTTGCTATCCTCTCAGATTGAGGGACATGTTGTCATGTTGGCACGATTATCCCTATAGCAGCTTCTTCCTTGCCCACTCTTAGTCATACTATATAGGTTGAACACTTAGGTTGTTTGCTATCATTAATATTACAGGGATGCCTATTTGTGCTGTCATTCTATACTGACCAGAAGCATAGTACCTATGTATAGCTTAAATTGCTCCAGCTAGTTTATATGGTTTACTCTCCTTAACGTCTCAGCTCACTCCCCTGGGTGGGAGACTAGAAACTAGCCAAAAGTAGTGTTTGTAGCCCTGTGGTCATGTTTGTGGAAGAGTCTGGCCTGCTTTCCTGGTGGAATTCTCTGTGCTTTGTTAAACTTCTTTACGGTGTTTCTGTTGCGGTCTTTCTTCTCTAAATACAAAGCTTTCCCCAAAGACTGAGGTTAGAAATTTACATGCCTGCAGTAAATCATACCTGGGCCAATGTTACTGGCAATTTGTATGCTGCAATTTTGACTCTGTGGAAGGGAAATCCTGACATTGTGTGAGCTCCTGTGAGAGATTCTCTCCATCCTCAGTGTATGTATTGTGGCAATTAGAAACTTTGGGGAAGTACTGAGATGACTGCATTCACCACCCAGAATCTTTCTGCCCAGAGAAAATCACTGCAAAGATGTTACTGTATTTCATTCTCTCCTTTTCTCCAGAAATGCATGTATGTATGTAGGTATGTAGATATAGATATAGCTATCTATAGCTATCTATATAGGTACATACCTACATACATACGTATACATAATGTATTTACACTACCTTTTGGAGTAAAAAGAATTTAAAATGCTCTTTTATCATTCAATACAATGAAAAGCTTAATTGTATGGATACCCAAATATCCATAGTCCATCAAATGTTTTAGCATAATTATTTAACTACTTCCCTAATTATTTCTACTATAATTAGTACTATAGTGAATACCTTTGTTCATAAATATTTCAAGGAATATATTTCTCTTATTAAAATAATCAAGTGGAGATTAAAGGTTTAAGATCTGTTACAACAAAATGATATGTGATTCAAATAGAGGTTTGTGGCTGTATTCCACTGACATGTCTCAAGGAGCAAATGAAGAGTAAGTGACAATTTAAGCAAGGTCAGAGTTTTATAGGGTAGCAGGAAAGATGTTCTTGCTGTTTTAGATTAGGCAGCAGTTTTCTTCTTTTAGCTACAAGTCACAGTTGGTGGTGGTTCCTGGTTGTGTACCGTGATTGCTTCAGGTGATAGATGCAATCTCAATAAACAACAGAGCAGTATTTTCTGAGAACAGTTTTTGCAAGGCTTGTAGCCAAAGTTTGGAAGGTGGAGGAGGTAGAGAGGAAAGGAAAGAAGGAAGGAAAAGATGGGAGAAAAATGAGAGGAAAGGAAAGCAAAGTAAGGAAGGGGAAAGGAAGAAAGGGGGAAATTGGAGACATTTCATCATGCCTGTTTTAGTCCTTTCACAGTCCTCTTGGCCAAGATGAATTCTTTTTCATTGCTGGACCATCTAGAAAAAGATATAGATAGACATAGATATGGATGTGGATATGGATATAGATATAGACATAGTATGCTGCTGCTGCTAAGTGGCTTCAGTCGTGTCCAACTCTGTGCGACCCCATAGACGGCAGCCCACCAGGCTCCCCCATCCCTGGGATTCTCCAGGCCAGAACACTGGAGTGGGTTGCCATTTCCTTCTCCAATGCATGAAAGTGAAAAGTGAAGGTGAAGTCGCTCAGTCGTGTCTGACTTTTCGCGATCCCATGGACTGCAGCCTACCAGGCTCCTCCATCCATGGGATTTTCTAGGCAAGAGTACTGGAGTGGGGTGCCATTGCCTTCTATATTATCTAGACATAGTATAGATATAGATATATTCAGCAAGACTGCTCGGGAGCTAAAGGAATTTCTTGAGAAGAGTTGGAAGAGACTTGTTCTTTGGCTTTTTGTTTTCTGTAAACATGGCTTGAATCATCTGCTTGGTACTGCTGTTCTTGATTAGATGTGATAAGACTGACTTAATGAGGAGCCACTAGCCCTTGAGGGAAAAAACGTGTAAGGAAGACAGCCCTACTTGGAATCTATAGGAAAAGATATCCCATCCCTACCACCTGAAGCTGACTCAAAATGTCCCGAGAGGTCAGGACAATGTCATTCAGTTATCAAATGTTTTAGTTATCTTCACAGATGTGTTAATACATCAAAAAGGCACAGTAAAGGTTTCTGGGATTCCACTGAATTCCACTTGCAGCAGTTTTCAATAGTGACAGTGCATGTTCTCCCCCTAGTGCCAGAATGATTCCAGTTGATGATGGGAGATAGCCTTTTGTCTGGAGTTTCTGTACTTATCAAGCAAGTATGCCAATACTTTTAATGGTATCAGTGAGTGGCTCAGGTAAATTCATAGATGATGGCATGGAATACTCAGGCATTACATCCAGGCACTGTGTAATTGTGTGGTCTACAGGGTACCCCTCAGGTGGTAGCTGCAGCATAAAATCCATCCTGAGCAATGAAGAGTCCTTCAAAACTGGTGTTTTTTTCTGTCGGCTTCTTCACACAGTGTCTCTTCATCATCAGTGGCAATGGATGTTTTTGAGAAGGGTCTACCTGCCCCTAACCTCAGCTGTTCTTCTGGTTTAGATGATAGTGTCAGATTCATGATCTCCAAAGAAGATTTAGCTTCCGGACCAGGGACCAGGCTTGATCACTCAAGAGCTTTTGTGTAGCAGAGTTTTATTAAAGCATGAAAAGGGACAGAGAAAGCTTCTGACATAGACATCAGAAGAGGGACAGAGAATGCCCCCTCACTAGTCTTTGCAAGGGAGCTATATACTTTTTTAATTGGTTATTACAGTAAATCAAAAGAATGACTCAAGGTTGTAAAGATCTTCCTAGACCAACTCCCATAATTTACATTTTAAGATGACAGGATTAGAACTAATAGTAGAAAGATCTTACCAGACCCACTCCCATAATATACATTGTAAGATAACAATTAGATAACATTAGATAGTAGGCGTACCTTTTCAGGAGTTAGCCATATGACCTCATCCCATATTTGATAAACGTTAGGTAGGAAACCATCAGTTCTAGACCCATTTACTTTCTTATGTGCACCAAAACAGACATTAAATCAAGATACTGTACGATCAAAGTTGAAAGTCACATTATATCCATAGTTAAGGTACAGAGTGTTACACGAGTCCATCTTAGGATTGCTAGATGTCATCAGATTAAAGAGAGTCATCACGTGATTGTTGTTGGTGAAGATTTTTTCACAGAGTTGAAGAAAGTCTTTTCCTTGAAATGGAAAAACCCACCATGGGAACCCTTCAACTGATGAAGAGGGGAGCACTCTGCAAACCCAGCAATTAGACCAATTGTGGAATGCAGTGTAAGAATGAGCCCAGGACAGGAAGGCATTGTCTTGAGGGTCAAATGGCAGACTCACGACGTTTGGAGTCAGCAGAAGCAGGCCCATGTAGATTATCAGGCCCATCTGAAAAGTAAAATGTAAAAGCATAGAGGATAAATACATAAAATGACATTGTTTAGTTTTGGTCAGGGTGCCACTTCTTAACTCGAGTGTGGTCCACCCAGGAATCAATTCCTGGCACCTTGACAGTGTGGGAGAAGAAAGAATAACCTGGTAAGGGCCTTCCCAGAGGGGCTCGAGAGATTGCCCTCCAGATCCTGGCTTTTTCAAGACCTCGGTGCCTGGCTCAAACAGAGGCTTATTTGACTCAGGCTGGGTCAGGAGTCACCTCCTGGAGTTTCCGTAATGTCTGTTGAAAGGCTGAAAGCTGCGTCACATAGTTAATTCTAAGGCTTCAGGGTTTATAACAATGTCTGTGCTTAAGAAGGGTCTTCCATAGTTACATTCAAAGAGGGATAGTCCTTTGTTTTTAGGGGCAGTCCGAGCCCTCATTAAAGCTATGGGTAGAACTTTAAGCCAATCGTCCTGAGTCTCTTAATTTATGTAGATGTCTCTTAATAATGTCATTAGCCTTTTCAACTTTTTCTGAAGATTAGGGTCTCCAGGAACAGTGTGATACTCTATTCCTAGAGCTTTCGACACCCCTTGAGTTACAGCAGCTTTAAAGGTGGAGCGTTGTTGCTCTGAACTTAAGAGTTTAAGATTGCACTTATATCATGACAAGTCAGTACAGTAAGATTTCGCCCATTCCTTAACCTTGGGCTTTAATGGATACTGCTTTTGATGTGGAAATAGGTGAGGGTCTTTGAGCTTGATAAGGACAAGAAGAGTATTTTGTGCTCGATCCACAGTTTTTCCATCAGCCCGCACTTTAGGATTTACATTTTGTTCAATTAATGGGAGAGAAAGAGCAGACTCCGTATTCATGAAAACAGAGGCCTGGACCTTGCTCAGTCTGTCCCTCCTGAGAAGGGGTGAGGGAGACTCTGGCATGATCAGAAACTTGTGAGAAAACAGCACAGAGCCCCAGTTGCAGCTTAGAGGATGACTGAATATTTCAGTCATAGCATTTGGCTCATCCTGACAGTCCCATTACAGTAGTGGATCAGGAGGAAAGAAGACCAGGAGCTTCAGTGAGCACAGAGAAAGTTGCCCCAGTGTCCAAAAGAAAATCGACTGATTGGTCCCCCGCAGTTATTAATACCTGGGATTCCTCAGGTGTTATTAGGACAGGAGCTTGTGTGGGGATCCCTGGGCACCTTCAGTCCTGATTGTCCTGAGAGTCTGACCCCTGGGGCCTGTGCCTCTGGGGGCAGTCTCTCCTCCAGTTTGGTCCTTTACAGACCAGACAGGGAGCCAGGGGCGGCTTAGACACCTGAGAGCAACTTCACTTGAGATGCCCCTTCTTTCCACAGTAATAGCAAGCCCATCCCTTTTCACCTGGGTTTCTCTGGACATTTTTCTCTTCAGGCTGATTCATAGCAGTTTTCATAGCCATCACTAGAGCCTGAGCCTTTTCTTTGGTTCTTTTCTGTTGTCCTTTCCCCTCCTCATATTCTCTACTGTAATATACCATCTGAGCCAGCTGTAACAGTTTTTTAAAGACTGATTTGGCCCAAACACCTGTTTTTGTAACTATCTGGAGCTGACTGAATGACTGAGTGAGAAAATCTATCTTTTAAGATCATTTCTCCTCTGCACATTTGGGATCAATGTCAGGAAACTTGTGGAGAGCCTCCCGTAGTCTATCTAGGAATTTACCAGGAGTTTCCTTCTCTACCTGTTCTATGTCAGCCAACTTAGCATAATTCAGAGGTTCAGTTCAATTTATAGGCTTAATTCGAGCTCTCTTAAGTTCTTCAATAATGCAGTTGACAAAGTGGGTCTGCTCCTATCTCCCTTCCTCTTTGTGATAATCCCAGTCTGGCTCTGCTATGGGAACTGCTTGGCTCCTTGTAGGGAGGAGGGCTAGTTCGTGTTCCCTCTTTCCCCTTGTCTCACATTCAAGCCATTCATCTCCAAATATAGTAGCTTCCCCAAAAACTCAAGCTCTCAAGTCACAAGTCAGCATCTGTCCCAAGACATACATTACATCTCTCCAAGTAAGCTCATAAAGTGAGTCCCGTAAAGGCTTCTATGTACTTTTCTGGATCCTCTAGTCTCCCAGATCTCCCTTTATCTGTTGTACCTCTGGGTAAGAAAAGGGCTTATGGATTTTTATGGATTAGTTATTTTTCCCAATGGGGGCCTCCTGAAGAGGCAGTAAATTGTGTGGCTGTTCCTCAGCCCCTCCAGCTACCCTTCACATACGTTCCCAGGGATAGATTAGAGAAACCTGCTTTTTCTCATCCTCATCCTCTTTCTCGTATTTCACCCTTAGTTTTGGTTATCTACATCTTCTCTACTTTGACTGTCTGAGTTCCCATTGAAACCAGAGTAGTCTGAGGCTGCATAGGAACTGGGGTTGTTTGAACTTCTATCGAGACTGAGGCAACCCTTCCTGGAGGGGTGCCTTGACCCTAAGCTTGCTCAGTTGTGATCCATGGATACAGAAGCAGAGGCAGAGTAAGAGGACAGGAGGGAGCTGAAGGCTTTACCCCCAAATCTTTACCCTTAGGACTTAAGTCTGGTATATCTCACAGAGAGAAAAAGAGTAACACCTATGGCACTTCTACCCATTTCCCTTGTTTTCTACAGAACCGGTCTAGTTGTAAAACAGTTTCGTAATTAAGAGACCCTTCAACTGGCCACCCTTATCTGCCACCCTCCAATGGATATTGTGGCCATGCAGATTTGCAAAGGAAAGTCAGGTGTGTCTTCTTTAATAAGCTCTGGGGGTCAAACTTATCTCAGTTTTTCAGGACACAATCCAAGGGTATGGGGCTAGAACTTTGAGAGTGGAGGAGGAAATGGAAACCCACTCCAGTATTCTTCCCTGGAGAATCCCAAAGACAGAGGAGCCTGGTGGGCTGCCGTCTGTGGGGTTGCACAGAGTTGGACATGACTGAAGCGACTTAGCAGCAGCAGCATCTGTAAGAAAGAAAAAAGTGGCAACCAGCGCCTTTGCTTCTTTCCATCGGAGGTGTCCCTCCCTGTTCTAGATGGGGGTGGAGACAGACTTTCCACCGAAGCTTTTCCTTCCCTGGACGGACTTAGTCTGTCACTTACTGACTCAGGCGCCTTCCCTTCAGCCCACTCATTCTACCATCGAGGCAGGGCAGAGATGCACCAGGGGTAGACCTAGTGATTTCTAGTTCCACACCACCACGACCTTTGTTTGATTTGTCCTTTTCCTCTGATGCCACCTGGGGTGTAACAGAGTAGTTTCCCGGAATGTTTCCCAAGCTGGGACTACTAGGGGAAGCATCCATCTTACGTGTGCCTGTGCACATTCCTGAGTACAGTCCTGACCACAGTAGAAGCAGCGAGTTATAAAGGGACAAACAACAATCAATATGTCCCTTCTGAGTGTCACCACACCAGTGTATGTGACAGCAAAAGAGGTGGTAGAGGGGCAGCCAGTGAGGAAAAAGTGATTTTTGTCCTCAAGATATTAGGGCCAATCCTTCCAGCTCATTTCCACAGATTCCACAAAAGGAATATCTAAGGAGTTGAGACAGAAGGCACTGGAGAGCTTTCTCTGGTCTGCTAAGAGCTAGCACTACCAAAGGAAGAAGCCCATTGTACTTCCAGTCTGGAATTCCTGACCTATGTTCTTAGAAACCTCATGCTCACTAGCAGCACTTCCATCCATGTAGTTCGGAGGCACAGCTATGGCAAGGACTCGCTTTTAGGACTCTTGCCCCATATGGAAGCAGTCAAAAGAGAGATGCTGCTGAAGCTAGAGTTTCACCTAATTCCCAAAGGTGCTGTTGGAGCTAGAGTTCCACCTCATTCTCGAACGTGCTCCTAGCAAGTCTGGGTTCCCCGTGACTACCAAGCTTGGGGTCTAAGTAAAAGTACACAGTAATGGCATGGATCACAAGTCCCTTGAAAGTCTATGATCTGACAGATTAGGTTAGTAGTTCTAATTCCCCATGCAATTATGAAATGGTCAAAGAGACCAGGAAAAGATGACCAAGAAAGGAAAGTTCAGCCCACGTGCTTTGCCCTTTTCTGGCCACTCCCCTCGCAGGGACGTTGGGTGTCTCTTGGCATTGGCAGGTCGGTATAAACTCCTGACAAGGCTCCCTTTTGGGGGGCTGCCTCAGTCATAACAAGGCACCATGAAACTGCAGAGCAGGGCTCAGTGCTCATTTTGTACTCATTTCAGTACGTCTCTTTTATTCTACATTCACACAGACAGGCACACCATAGAGTTAGTAAAGTAAAGCAGAAAACGTGTACACTGAGAAAGCAGAGACTAGAGCTCTGTTGGGAGGGATTGGGGGCAGGAGGAGAAGGGGACGACAGAGGATAAGATAGCTGGATGGCATCACTTACTCGATGGACTTGAATCTGAGTGAACTCCGGGAGTTGGTGATGGACAGGTAGGCCTGGCATGCTGCGATTCATGGGGTCGCAAAGAGTCGGACGTGACTGAGCAACTGAACTGAACTGAACTGAAGATCCTGGACGAAGCCCCAAGATGTTAGCTTACAGTGTATGGTATTGGATTCATGATCTCCAAAGAAGAAGATTTAGCTTTGGGAACAGTGCGACTGAACTGAACTGAACTGAAGATCCTGGACGAAGCTCCAAGATGTTAGCTTACAGTGAATGGTATTGGATTCATGATCTCCAAAGAAGAAGATTTAGCTTTGGGAGCAGTGACCAAGCTTGATCACTCAAGAGCTTCTGTGTAGCACAGTTTTATTAAAGTATGAAAAGGGATAGAAAAAACTTCTGACATAGATGTCAGAAGGGGGGCAGAGAATGCCCCCTCACTAGTCTTTGCAAGGGAGCTATATACTTTTTTAATTGGTTATTACAGTAAATCAAAAGAATGACTCAAAGTTGTAAAGATCTTCCTAGACCAACTCCCATAATTTACATTTTAAGATGACAGGATTAGAACTAATAGTAGAAAGATCTTACCAGACCCACTCCCATAATATACATTGTAAGATAACAATAAGATAGTCAGAAGGTCCTCAAGAAGGAGAAACATGTCCTCAAGCAGGATACATTGCTGTTATGTAATTCTTGGTGTGTGAAGTCACTCAGTTCTGTCTGACTCTTTGCAACCCCATGGACTGTAGCCTACCAGGCTCCTCCCTCCATGAGATTCTCCAGGCAAGAGTACTGGAGTGGGTTGCCATTTCCTTCTCCAGGGGATCTTCCTGACCCAGGGATTGAACCCAGGTCTCCCACATTCCAAGCAGATGCTTTAACCTCTGAGCCACCAGAGGTACAGAGTTAAGCTGAGTTGTTTTGTTGTATTATCATGAGCTCTGGGCTTACAGGAAAAAATGTTTTATGTGACTAAGGCTAAGGAGTGTAGAAAAAACAAACAAACAAACACGTTTGTCCTTTTTTCCTCCTTGAGAACTCCAGATCCCTATTTCCTTTTCAAGAACCCCAGGCCCCTCTCTCCTCCTCAGGGACCCCGGACATCTCATCAACCTTGAAATTGACTCTCTCAGCAGTGAGGCTTGAGCTCTGATCTAAAGAGATAGCAAACTGATTAAACTGGTGAGATTATATGTCTTAAAATGGAAAATGCTAGGAAAGGAAACAGGACCTCATTGGCAGAGAAACACCAGTAGCCATTTGAGCCTCAAATAAAATTCGAGTCATTTGGGGCTCTCTAGGGTATGTAGAAACTTGTCAGAGAATCTAGTTTTTTGCCTGATTTAGACTATGTGTAGGCTTCTCCTTCAGTAGGGCCTTCAGTCAGAAATGTTTCATCAATGCAAACTAATCTCACAAATTTAGTATTAAAGACCCAGGCTACATGTCTAAAAAGCAAGACCCCCCCTTCTCTGAAGATACATAGTGTAAAGAGTGTTTATTATGGAAAAGTTATTATTGAAGTGCTGACTTGGGAGGAGTTGCATCCTAATCGCAGTGGTGATGAGAGAAAGACTCCTAGCAGAGTAAAGGACAGGTATTTGCAAAGGGACCACAGAGGCCTGGCTTAGAAAATGCCAACAGTTCTGTATATTTGGAAAAGGATAAGAAATGAAAGGGGCAGAAAGAGAAAGGATACAGAGAGGAAGCAGAAAGAATAAAAAGGAGGTTTGGAAACATCTTTTCGATCAGCACTTGGAGGTGACTGTGCAGAGATGCATGAATTCGGACTTGAGGTTGTAAATAATGAGGAGCAGAGTTATGATAAAAAAAGGCAAATTAATGTAGTGGGAACAGAGATTTTATTCTGTTCTCTTGTGTGGCAGGTATTCACTTTCCGAGGTCATCTGCTTGTTCTGATTTTTGTGGTAACGCTGTCCTCTTTTTGTAGTTGAATACTTTAGGGTATTCCTGGAAGTCCTCAGTTTAAGGTTTTCACTAAAGTAGAAATACCATCAGTCTGAAGTCAGTGTTTTCTTAGCTAGGAAACGTGAGCCAAAAGATCTACTGCTTGTAGCTTGACTGCAGTGTTGGCCATAAAGGGCAACTTAATAAAAGGCCCTTCCAATGAGGCTCCAGAGTTGTTTTTTTTCTTTTTTTCCCAGTGTCTCTTACAGGATACAAATACTCTTGGTTTTAAGTTGTGTAATGGCAACTGACTCCAGTACTCTTGCCTGCAAAACCGCATGGACAGAGGAGCTTGGTAGGCTGCAGTCCATGGGGTCGCTAAGAGTCGGACACGACTGAGCGACTTCACTTTCATTTTTCACTTTCATGCATTGGAGAAGGAAATGGCAACCCACTCCAGTGTTCTTGCCTGGAGAATCCCAGTGACGGGGGAGCCTGGTGGGCTTCCATCTATGGGGTTGCACAGAGTCGGACATGACTAAAGCGACTTAGCACATACTTACTCAGAAGATGGCTCTGACAGAAGGATGGCCTATACCTATTGGGAATGAGTCTGAGTATACAGTATTAGCCCCTTATGAAATGTGGCCATATTTGCTTGTGAAAAAGTGGAGTTCTAAGACACAAGGCACTATGTTCAATCTCATTTTGTCTGCCTGTGACAAACTCATGAGGTGAAAACCTATGCTTGGCAGAGTGAGATGACTGGAAGGCCTTTGATACCAACAGGTGTAGCTTAGGCTATAGTGGTTGTCTTTTTTTTTTTTTTAATTATTCAGTCACTGAGTCGTGTCTGAATCTTTGCCATCCCATGGACTGCAGCATGCCAGGCTTCCCTGTCCATCACCAACACCCAGAACTTACTAAAACTCATGTCCATCGAGTCAGTGATGCCATCCAACAATCTCATCCTCTGTGGTCCCCTTCTCCTGCCTTCAATCTTTCCCACGTCAGGGTCTTTTCTAAAAAGAGTTAGTTCTTCGCATGAGGTGGACAAAATATTGAAGTTTCAGCTTCAGCATCAGTCCTTCTATTGAATATTCAGGACTGATTTCCTTTAGGATTGACTGGTTTGATCTCCTTGCAGTCCAAGGGACTCTCAAGAGTCTTCTCCAACACCACACTTTGAAAGCTTCAATTCTTGGGCACTCAGTTTTCTTTGTAGTCCAGTTCTCACATCCATCCATGACTACTGGAAAAACTATATGTTTGACTAGATGGACTTATGTCAACAAAGTAATGTCTCTGCTTTTTAATAGGCTGTCTAGGTTGGTCATAACTTTTCTTCCAAGTAGCAAGTGTCTTTTAATTTCATGGCTACAGCACCATGTGTAGTGACTTTGAAGCTCAAGAAAATAAAGTCTGTCACTGTTTCCATTATTTCCCCATATATTTGCCATGAAGTGATGGGACTAGATGCCATGATCTTTGTTTTTTGAATGTTGAGTTTTAAGCCAGCTTTTTTCACTCTCCTCTTTCACTTTCATCAAGAGGCTCTTTAGTTCCTCTTCACTTTCTGCCATAAGGGTGGTGTCATCTGCATATCTGAGTGAGTGAGTGAGTGAAGTCGCTCAGTCGTGTCCGACTTTTTGCAACCCCATGGACTGTAGCCTACCAGGCTCCTCTGTCCATGAGATTCTCCAGGCAAGAATACTGGAGTGGGTTGCCATTTCCTTCTCCAGGGGATCTTCCTGACCCAGGGATCGAACCTGGGTCTCCTGCATTGGAGTCAAATGCTTTAACCTGAGGTTTTTGATATTTCTCATGGCAAACTTGATTCCAGCTTGTGCTTCATCCAATGTGGCATTTCGCATGATGTACTCTGAATAGAAGTTAAGTAAACAGGATGACAATATGCAGCCTGGACCTACTCCTTTCCCAATTTGGAACCAGTCCATTGTTCTATGCCCAGTTCAAACTGTTGATTCTTGACCTGCATACAGATTTCTCAGGAGGCAGGTAAGGTAGTCCGGTATTCCCATCTCTTGAAGAATGCTCCACAGTTTGTTGT
Source organism: Capricornis sumatraensis (assembly GCF_032405125.1). NCBI lineage: Eukaryota > Metazoa > Chordata > Mammalia > Artiodactyla > Bovidae > Capricornis > Capricornis sumatraensis. Next base: position 83,795,070 of record NC_091092.1, read on the forward strand.
GATCCACATAGTCAAAGGCTTTGGCATAGTCAATAAAGCAGAAGTAGATGTTTTTCTGGAACTCTCTTGCTTTCTCTGTGATCCAGCGGATGTTGGCAATTTGATCTCTGGTTCCTCTGCCTTTTCCAAATCCAGCTTGAGCATCTGAAATTTCTCGGTTCACATACTGTTGAAGCCTGGCTTGGAAAATTTGGGGCATTACTTTCCTAGCATGTGAGGTGAGTGCAATTGTGCGGTAGTTTGAACATTCTTTGGCATTGCCTTTTTGGGGTTAGAATGAAAACTGACCTTTTCCAGTCCTGTGGCCACTGCTGAGCTTTCCCATTTTGCTGGTGTATTGAGTGCAGCACTTTAAGAGCATTATCTTTTAGGAATTGAAATAGCTCAGCTGGAATTCCATTACATTCACTAGCTTTGTTCGTAGTGATGCTTCCTAAAGCCCACTTGACTTCGCATTCCACAATGTCTGGCTCTAGGTGAGTGATCAGACCATCATGGTTATCTGGTTAATTAAGATCATTTTTGAATAGTTCTTCTGTGTATTCTTGCCACCTCTTCTTAATATCTTCTGCTTCTGTTACATCCATACTGTTTCTGTCTTCTATTGTGCCCATCTATGCATGAGATGGGAGAAGGCAATGGCACCCCACTCCAGTACTCTTGCCTAGAAAATCCCGTGGACGGAGGAGCCTGGTAGGCTGCAGTCCATGGGGTCGCTAAGAGTCGGCCACGACTCAGTGACTTCACTTTCACTTTTCACTTTCATGCATTGGAGAAGGAAATGGCAACCCACTCCAGTATTCTTGCCTGGAGAATCCCAGGGACAGGGGAGCCTGGTGGACTGCTGTCTATGGGGTTGCACAGAGTCGGACACGACTGAAGTGACTTAGCAGCATGCATGAGATGTTCCCTTGGCAATTCTTAATTTGATTGATGAGATCTCTAGTCTTTCTCATTCTATTGTTTTTCTCTATTTCTAAAAATGCATTGATCATTGAGGAAGACTTTCTTATCTCTCCTTGTTAGTCTTTGCATGTCTGCATTCAGGTGGGTTGATCTTTCCTTTTCTCATTTACTTTTCACTTCTTTTCTTTTCTCAGGTGTTTGTAAGGCCTCATTGACAACCATTTTGCCTTTTCAAAAATTTAATTTTTATTGAAGGATGATTGCTTTACAGAATTTTGCTGTTTTCTGTCAAACCTCAACATGAATCAGTCATAGCTATACATATCAGTTCAGTTCTGGTCAGTCATTCAGTCGTGTCTGACTCTTTGTGACCCCATGAATCGCAGCCCGCCAGGCCTCCCTGTCCATCACCAACTCCCAGAGTTCACTCAGATTCACGTCCATCAAGTCAGTGATGCCATCCAGACATCTCATCCTCTGTCGTCCCCTTCTCCTCCTGCCCCCAATCCTTCCCAGCATCAAAGTCTTTTCCAATGAGTCAACTCTTCGCACGAGGTGGCCAAAGTACTGGAGTTTCAGCTTTAGCATCATTCCTTCCAAAGAAATCCCATGGCTGATCTCCTTTAGAATGGACTGGTTGGATCTCCTTGCAGTCCAAGGGACTCTCAAGAGTCTTCTCCAACACCACAGTTCAAAAGCATAAATTCTTCAGCACTCAGCTTTCTTCACAGTCCAACTCTCACACCCATACATGACTACTGGAAAAACCACAGCCTTGACTAGACAGACCTTTGTTGGCAAAGTAATGTCTCTGCTTTTTAATATGCTGTCTAGGTTGGTCATAACTTTCCTTCCAAGGAGCAAGCGTCTTTTAATTTCATGGCTGCACTCACCATCTCCAGTGATTTTGGAGCCCAGAAAAATAAAGTCTGACACTGTTTCCACGGTTTCCTCATTATTTGCTGGTTCCAAATAGGAAAGGAGTATGTCAATGCTGTCACCCTGCTTATTTAACTTATATGCAGAGTACATCATGAGAAACGCTGGACTGGAAGAAACAAGCTGGAATCAAGATTGCCAGGAGAAATATCAAAAACCTCAGATATGCAGATGACACCACCCTTATGGCAGAAAGTGAAGAGGAGCTAAAAAGCCTCTTGATGAAAGTGAAAGAGGAGAGTGAAAAAGTTGGCTTAAAGCTCAACATTCAGAAAATGAAGATCATGGCATCCAGTCCCATCACTTCATGGGAAATAGATGGGGAAACAGTGGAAACAGTGTCAGACTTTATTTTGGGGGGCTCCAAAATCACTGCAGATGGTGACTGCAGCCATGAAATTAAAAGACGTTTACTCCTTGGAGGAAAAGTTATGATCAACCTAGATAGCATATTCAAAAGCAGAGACACTACTTTGCCGACTAAGGTCCATCTAGTCAAGGCTATGGTTTTTCCTCTGGTCATGTATGGATGTGAGAGTTGGACTGTGAAGAAGGCTGAGAGCCGAAGAATTGATGCATTTGAACTGTGGTGTTGGAGAAGACTCTTGAGAGTCCCTTGGACTGCAAGGAGATCCAACCAGTCCATTCTGAAGGAGATCAGCCATGGGATTTCTTTGGAAGGAATGATGCTAAAGCTGAAACTCCAGTACTTTGGCCACCTCATGCAAAGAGTTGACTCATTGGAAAAGACATTGATGCTGGGAAGGATTGGGGGCAGGAGGAGAAGGGGACGACAGAGGATGAGATGTCTGGATGGCATCACTGACTTGATGGATGTGAATCTGAGTGAACTCCGGTAAGGAGGCCTGGCGTGCTGCGATTCATGGGGTTGCAAAGAGTCGGACACGACGAGCAACTGAACTGAACTGAACTGATGGGACCAGATGCCAGGATCTTAGTTTTCTGAATGTTTAGTTTTAAGCAAACTTTTTCACTCTTCTCTTTCACTTTCATCAAGAGGCTCTTTAGTTCTTCTTCATTTTCTGCCATAAGGGTGGTGACATCTGCATATCTGAGGTTATTGATATTTCTCCCAGCAATCTTAATAGCAGCTTGTGCTTCCTCCAGCCCAGCATTTCTCATGACGTACTCTGCATACAAGTTAAATAAGCAGGGTGACAATATACAGCCTTGATGTACTCCTTTTCCTATTTGGAACCAGTCTGTTGTCCCATGTCCAGTTCTAACTGTTGCTTCCTGGCCTGCATACAGATTTCTCAAGAGGCAGACTAGGTGGTCTGGTATGCCCATCTCTTTCAGAATTTTCCACAGTTTATTGTGATCCACACAGTCAAAGGCTTTGGCATAGTCAATAAAGCAGAAATAGATGTTTTTTTGGAACTCTCTTGCTTTTTCCATGATCCAGCAGATGTTGGGAATTTGATCTCTGGTTCCTCTGCCTTTTCTGAAACCAGCTTGAACATCTGGAAGTTCTCGGTTCACGTGTTGCTGAAGCCTGGCTTGGAGAATTTTAAGCATTATTTTACTAGCATGTGAGATGAGTGCAATTGTTTGGTAGTTTGAGCATTCTTTGGCATTGCCTTTCTTAGGGATTGAAATTAAAACTTACTTTTTCCAGTCCTGTGGCCATTGCTGAATTTTCCATATTTGCTGGTGTATTGAGTGCAGCATGTTCACAGCATCGTCTTTCAGGATTTGAAATAGCTCAACTGGAGTTCCATCACCTCCACTAGCTTTGTTCGTAGTGATACTTCCTAAGGCCCACTTGACCTCACATTCCAGGTTGTCTGGCTCTAGGTGAGTTATCACATAATTGAGATTATCTGGTTCATGAATCTTTTTTTGTACAGTTCTTCTGTGTATTCTTTCCACCTCTTCTTAATATCTCCTGCTTTCCCCTCCCTTTTGAAACTCCCTCCCACCTCCCTCCCCATCCCACCCCTCTAGGTTGATACAGAGCCCCTGTTTGAGTTTCTTGAGTGATAACAGCAAATTTCTGTTGGTATCTATTTTACAAATGATAATGTAAGATTCCACGTTACTCTTTCCATACATCTCACCCCCTCTGCCCCCTCCCCATGTCCGTAAGTCTATTCTCTATGTCTGTTTCTCCATTGTTGCCCTGTAATTAATTTTTTCAGTACCATTTTTCTAGATTCCGTATATATGTGTTAGAATACTGTATTTATCTTTCTCTTTCTGACTCACTTCACTCTATACAATGGTTCTAGGTTCACCCACCTCATTTGAACTGACTGAAATGCATTCCTTTTTATGGCTAAGTAATATTCCATTGTGTATATGTACCACAACCTCTTTATCCACTCATCTTTTGATGGACATCTAGGTTTCTTCCATGTTCTAGCTATTGTAAATAGTGCTGTAATGAACAATGGGATACATGTGCCTCTTTCAATTTTGGTTTCCTCAGGGTATGTGCCTAGGAGTGGGATTGCTGGGTCATATGGTGGTTTTATTCCTAGTTTTTCTTTTTTTTTTTTTTTAATGGTTCTTTTTTTTTCTGGCTTCTTTTTTTTTAAATTTTATTTTATAAAGGAATATCCATACCATCTTCCATAGTGGCTCTATCAATTTACATTCCCTTTTCTCCACACCCTCTCCACTCTATTTTTTGTAGACCTTTTGATGAGGACCATTCTGACTGGTGTGATGTGATATCTCTTTGTAGTTTTGATTTGCACTTCTCTAATAATGACACCACCCTTATGGCAGAAAGTGAAGAGGAACTAAAAAGCCTCTTGATGAAAGTGAAAGAGGAGAGTGAAAAAGTTGGCTTAAAGCTCAACATTCAGAAAACGAAGATCATGGCATCCAGTCCCATCATTTCATGGGAAATAGATGGGGATACAGTGGACACAGTGTCAGACTTTATGTTCTTTTGCTCGAAAATCACTGCAGATGGTGACTGCAGCCATGAAATTAAAAAACACTTACTCCTTGGAAAGAAAGTTATGACCAACCTAGATAGCATATTCAAAAGCAGAGACATTACTTTGCCAACAAAGGTCTGTCTAGTCAAGGCTATGGTTTTTCCTGTGGTCATTTATGGATGTGAGAGTTGGACTGTGAGGAAAGCTGAGCGCCGAAGAATTGATGCTTTTGAACTGTGGTGTTGGAGAAGATTCTTGCGAGTCCCTTGGACTGCAAGGAGATCCAACCAGTCCATTCTGAAGGAGATCAGCCCTGGGATTTCTTTGGAAGGAATGATGCTAAAGCTGAACTCCAGTACTTTGGCCGCCTCATGAGAAGAGTTGACTCATTGGAAAAGACTGTGATGCTGGGAGGGATTGGGGGCAGGAGGAGAAGGGGACGACAGAGGATGAGGTGTCTGGATGGCATCACAGACTCGATGGACGTGAATCTGAGTGAACTCTGGGAGATGGTGATGGACAGGGAGGCCTGGTGGGCTGCGATTCATGGTGTTGCAAACAGTCAGACATGACTGAGTGACTGAACTGAACTGAACTGAACTGAATAATGAGTTATGTTGAGCATCTTTTCATGTGTTTGTTAGCCATCTATTTGTCTTCTTTGAAGAAATATGTTTAGGTCTTTTTCCCATTTTTTGATTGAGTTGTTTGTTTTTCTGCTATTGAAGTGTATTAGCTGCTTGTATATTTTGGAAGTTAATCCTTTGTCAGTTGTGTCATTTGCTATTATATTCTCCCATCCTGAGGGTTGTCTTTTCACCTTGCTTATAGTTTCCTTTGCTGTGCAAAAGCTTTTAGGCTTAATCAGGTACCACTTGTTTACTTTTGTTTTTATTTCCACTACTCAAGGAAATGAGTCATAGAGGATCTTGCTTTGATTCATGTCAGAGTGTTCTGCCTACATTTTCCTCTAAGTTTTATCCTTTCTCATCTTACATTTAGGACTTTAATCCATTTTGAGTGTATCTTTGTGTATGGTGTTAGGAAGTGTTCGAATTTCATTCTTTTACATGTAGCTGTCCTGTTTTCCCAGCACCATTTATTGAATAGGCTGTCTTTGCCCCATTGTATATTCTTGCCTCCTTTGTCAAAAATAAGGTGCCCATAGGTGCATGGGTTTATTTTTGGGCTTTCTTTATTTTGGGCTTTCTGTCTTGTTCCATTGGTCTATAATTATGTTTTTGTGCTAGTACCATACTGCCTTAATGACTGAAGTCAGGAAGGTTGATTTCTCCAGCTTCATTCTTCTTTCTGAAGACTGCTTTGGCTATTCGGGGTCTTTTGTGTTTCCATGTGAATTGTGAAATTTTTTGTTCTAGTTCTGTGAAAAATGCCATTGGTAATTTGATAGGGATAGCACTGAATTGTAGATTGCATTTGGTAGCATAGTCATTTTCACAATATTGATTCTTCTTACCCAGGAACATGGAATATCTCTCCATCTGTTCATGTCATCTTGATTTCTTTCATTAGTGTCTTATAATTTTCTGTTTACAGTTCTTTTGTCTCCTTAGGTAAGTTTATTCCTAGATTTTTAATTATTTTTGTTGCAGTGGTAAATGGGATTGATTCCTTAATTTCTCTTTCTGATTTTTCATTGCTAGTATATAGAAATGCAAGTGATTTCTGTGTATTGACTTTGTATCTTGCAACTTTGCTGAATTCACTGATTAGCTCTAGTAATTTTCTGATACTATCTTTAGGGTTTTCTATGCACAATATTATGTCATCTGCAAATAGTGAGAGCTTTGTTCCTTCTTTTCCAATCTGGATTCCTTTTATTTCTTTTTCTTCTCTGATTGTTGTAGCTAGGACTTCCAGAACTATGTTGGATAATAGTGGTGAAAGTGGACACCCTTTTCTTGTTCCTGATCTTAGGGGGAATGCTTTCAGTTTCTCACCATTGAGAATAATGTTTGCTCTAGGCTTATCATATGTGGCCTTTACTATGTTGAGGTAGGTTCCTTCTATGCCCATTTTTTGGAAAAGTTTTAATAATAAATGGGTGCTGAATTTTGTCAAAGGTTTTTTCTGCATCTGTTGAGATGATCATATGGTTTTTATCTTTCAGTTTGTTAATACAGTGTATCACATTGATTAATTTGTGTATATTGAAGAATCCTTACATTCCTGTTATAAACCCAACTTGATCATGGTGTATGAGCTTTTTGATGTGCTGCTGAATTCTGTTTGCTAAAATTTTGTCGAGGATTTTTGCATCCATGTTCATCAATGGATGTCCATGTTCATCCAGGGTCATCAGGCCCATAGTTTGTGTGTGTGTGTGTGTGTGTGTGTGTGTGTGTGTGTGTGTGTGTGTGTGTGTGTGTGTGTGTGTGTGTTGTCTTTGTCTGGTTTTGGTATCAGGGTGATGGTGGCCTCATAGAATGAATTAGGAAGTGTTCCTTCCTCTACAATTTTTTGAAAGAGCTTTAGAAGGCTAGGCATTGGCTCTTCTCTAAATGTTTGATAGAATTCTCCTGTGAAGACATCTGGTCCTGGGCTTTTTTTTTAGGGAGATATTTGATCACCGCTTCAGTTTCAGTGCTTGTAATTGGGTTGTTTGTAATTTCTGTTTCTTCTTGGTTCAGTCATGGAAGATTGAACTTTTCTAAAAATCTGTCCATTTCTCCCAGGTTATCTAATTTATTGCCATATAGTTGTTCATAATAGTCTCTTATAATCTTTTGTATTCTGCATTGTCTGTTGTAAGCTCTCCTTTTTCATTTCTAATTTTGTTGATTTGATTCTTCTCTCTTTTTTTCTTGATGAGTCTGGCTGAAGGTTTGTCAATTTTGTTTATCTTCTCAAAGAACCAGCTTGTAGCTTTATTAATCCTTACTATTGTCTCTTTCATTTCTTTTTCCTTTATTTCTGTTCAGATCTTTATGATTTCTTTCCTTCTACTAATTTTTGGGAGTTTTTTGTTCTCCTTTTTCCAGTTGTTGTAGGTGTAAATTTAGGTTGTCTATTCAATGTTTCTCTTGTTTCTTGAGGTAGGATTGTATTGCTATAAACTTGTCTCTTAGAACTGCTTCTGCTGCATCCCATAGGTTTTGAGTTGTCATGATTTCATTGTCATTTGTTTCTAGAAATATTTTTATTTCCCTTTTGGTTTCTTCAGTAACCTGTTGGTTATTTAGAAATGTGTTGTTTAGTCTCCATGTGTTTCTGTTTCTTACACTTTTTTTCTTATAATTGATATCTAGTATCATAGCATTGTGGTTGGAGAAGATGCTTGATACCATTTCAATTTTCCTAAATTTACTGAGGTTTGATTTGTGACCCAAGATGTGGTCTATCTTGGAGAATGTTCCATGTGTACTTCAGAAGAAGGTGTATTCTTCTGCATTTAGATGGAATGTCCTGAAGATATCAATGAGATCCATCTCATCTAATGTATCATTGAAGACTTGTGTTTCCTTAGTAATTTTCCATTTTGATGATCTGTCCATTGGTGTGCATGGGGTGTTAAAATATCCTAAATTGGTGTGCGTGGGGTGTTAAAATATCCTACTACTATTGTGTTACTGTCAGTTTCTCCTGTTATGTCCGTTAGTGTTTTTCTTATGTATTGAGGTTCTCCTATGTTGGGTACATAGATATTTACAATTGTTATGTCTTCCTCTTGGACTGATCACTTGATCATTATGTAGTGTCCTTCCTTATCTCTTGTAATCTTCTTTATTTTAAGGCCTATTTTGTCTGATATGGGGGTTGCTACTCCAGCTTTCTTTTGCTTCCCATTTGCATGGAATATATTTTCCATCCTCTCACTTTCAGTCTATATGTGTCTTGAGGTCTGAAGTGGGTTTCTTGTAGACAGCATATATACGGGTCTTGCTTTTGTATCCATTCAGCCAGTCTGTGTCTCTTGGTTGGAGTGTTTAATCCATTTACATTTAAAGTAGTTATTGATATATGTGTTCCTATTGCCATTTTCTAATTGTTTGGGGTTGATTTTGTAGATCTTTTTTCTTCTGTTGTATTTCTTGACTGTATAAGTCCCTTTAAAATTTGTTGCAAAGCTGGTTTGGTGGTACTGAATTCTCTTAACTTTTGCTTGTCTGAAAAGCTTTTTATTTCTCTATCAATTTTGAATGAGATCCTTTCTGGGTACAGTAATCTTGGTTGTAGATTTTCCCCTTTCAGTACTTTAAATATATTCTGCCATTCCCTTCTGGCCTGCAGAGTTTCTACTGAAAGATCAGCTGTTAAGTGTATGGATGGAGTTTCCCTTGTATGCTACTTGTTGCTTCTCCCTTGCTGCCTTTTAGTATTCTTTCTTCATGTTTAGTCTTTGTTAGTTTGATTAGTATGTGTCTTGGCGTGTTTCTACTTGGGTTTATCCTGTATGGGACTCTTTGTGCTTTTTGCATTTCTTTTTCTTGGGGATGGTTTTGATCACTGCCTCTTGTATGATATGGCAAACCTCTGTCCATAGTTCTTCAGGCACTCTGTCTTTCAGGTCTAATCCCTTGACACTATTTGTCACTTCTACTGTATAATCATAAGGGATGTAATTTAGGTTATACCTGAGTGGTCTAGTGGTTTTCCCTACTTTCTTCAACTTAAGTCTCAATTTTGTAATAAGGAGTTCATGATCTGAGCCACAGTCAGCTCCCAGTCTTGTTTTTGCTGTCTGTATAGAGTTTCCCCATCTTTAGCTGCAAAGAATATAATCAGTCTGATTTTGGTCTTGGCCATCTCTTGATGTTCATGAATAGAGTCATCTATTGTGTTGATGGAAGAGGGTGTTTGCTATTAAATTAATTATTTAATTTATTTTAATTGGAGGATAATTACTTTGCAATATTGTGGTTGTTTTTGACGTACATCGACATGAATCAGCCAAAGGGGCACATGGGTCTCCCCATCGTGAACCGCGCCCCCCACCTCCTCCCCACCCAGTCCCTTCAGGTTGTCCCAGAGTACAGACTTTGTTTCCTGCTTCATGCATCAAACTTGCCCTCATCATCTACTTTACATATGGTAATATACAGGTTTCAATGCTATTCTCTTAAATCATCCCATGCTCGCCTTCTCCCACATAGTCCAAAAGTCTGTTCTTTACATCTGTTGTCTCTTTTGGCACATTCCATATAGGATCATCGTTATTGTCTTTTTAAATTCCATATATATGCATTAATATACTGTACTGACTGGTGCTTTTCTTCCTGATGTACATCACTCTGTGTAATAGGCTCTGGTTTCATCCACCTCATTAGAACTGACTCAAATGTACTTTTTTATAGCTGAGTAATACTCCATTCTCTATATGTTCCACAACTTCCTTGTCCATTCGTCTGCCAATGGACAGCTAAGTTGCTTCCATGTCCTAACTATGGTAAACAGTGCTGCAATGAACATTGGGGTACATGTGACTTTCAATTCTGGTTTCCTTGGGTGCATGCCCAGCAGTGGGATTTCTGGGTCATATGGCAGTTCTATTTCCAGGTTTTTAAAGAATCTCCACACTGTTCTCCATAGTGGCTGTACCAGTTTGCATTCCCACCGATAGTGTAGGAGGGTTCCCTTTTCTCCACACCCTCTCCAGCATTTATTGTTTGTTGACTTTTTGATGGCAGCCATTCTTACCAGCATGAGATGTTACCTCATTGTGGTTTTGATTTGCACTTCTCTAATAATGAGTGATGTTGAGCGCCTTTTCATGTGCTCATTAGTCTGTTAGTATGTCTTCTTTGGAGAAATGTCTGTTTTGTTCTTTGGCCCATTTTTTATTGGGTTTTTTGTTTTTTTCTGGTATTGAGCTGCATGAGCTGCTTGTATATTTTGTAGATTAGTTCTTTGCCAGTTGTTTCGTCTGTTATTCTCTCCCATTCTGAAGGCTGCATTTTTACCTTGCTTATAGTTTCCTTCATTGTGCAAAAACTTTTATGTTTAATTAGCTCCCATTTGTTTATTTTTGTTTTCATTTCCATAACTCTGGGAGGTGGGTCATAGAGGGTCTTGCTGTGATTTATATCAGAGAGTGTTCTACCTATGTTTTCCTCTAATAGTTTTATAGTTTCTGGTCTTACATTTAGATCTTTAATCCATTTTGTGTGTATTTTTGTGTATGGTGTTAGAAAGTGTTCTAGTTTCATTCTTTTACACGTGGTTGGCCAGTTTTCCCAGCACCACTTGTTAAAGAGACTGCATTTTCTCTGTTGTATATTTTTGCCTCCTTTGTCAAAGGTAAGCTGTCCATAGGTGCCTGATTTTATCTTTGGGCTTTCTATTTTGTTCCATTGATCTGTATTTCTGTCTTTGTGCCAGTACCATACTGTCTTGATGACTGTAGCATCGTAGTATAGTCTGAAGTCAGGCAGGTTGATTCCTCCAGTTCCATTCTTCTTTCTCAAGATTGCTTTGGCTATTCGAGGTTTCTTGTGTTTCTATACAAATTGTGAAATAATTTGTCCTAGTTCTGTGAAAAATACCGTTGGTTGCTTGATAGGGATTGCATTGAATCTGTAGATTGCTTTGGGTCGTATAGTCATTTTCACTCTGTTTATTTTTCCAATCCACAAACATGGTATATTTCTCCATTTGTTTGTGTCATTTTTGTTTCTTTCCTCAATGTTTTATATTTCTGTATATATAGGTCTTTTGTTTCTTTAGGTAAATTTATTCCTAAGTATTTTATTCTTTTTGTTACAATGGTGAATGGGATTGTTTCCTTAGTTTCTCTTTCTGATTTCTCATTGTTGGTGTATAGGAATGCAAGGGATTTCTGTGCATTAAATTTATATCTTGAAAGTGAAAGTGAAGTTGCTCAGTTGTGTCCGACTCTTTGCGACCCCATGGACTGTAACCCACCAGGCTCCTCAGTCCATGGAATTTTCCAGGCAAGAGTACTGGAGTGGATTGCCATTTCCTTCTCCAGGGGATCTTCCCAACCCAGGGATTGAACCTGGGTTTCCTGCACTGCAGGCAGATGCTTTACCATCTGAGCCACCAAAGCTTTACTATATTCATTGATTAGCTGTAGTAATTTTCTAGTGGTATCTTTAGTGTTTCCTGTGTAGAGGATCATGTCATCTGCAAACAGTGAGGGTTTTACTTCTTCTTTTCCAATCTGGATTACTTTTATTTCTTTTTCTTCTCTGATTACTGTGGCTAGGACTTCCAAAACCATATTGAATAGTAGTGGGTACCCTTGTCTTGTTCCTCATTTTAGAGGAAATGTTTTCAGTTTTTCACCATTGAGGATAATTTTTGCTGGAGTTTTCGTCTATGGCTTTTATTGTGTTGAGGTTTGTTCCTTCTATGTCTGCTTTCTCAAGAGTTTTTTTTGTTGTTGTTAATCATAACTGGGTGTTGAATTTTGTCAGAGGCTTTCTCTACATCTATTGAGATAACTTTATGGTTTTTATCTTTTAATTTGTTAATATGGTGTATCACATGGATTGATTTGCAAATATTAAAGAATCCTTACATCTGTGGAATAAAATCCACTTGGTCATGATGTATGGTCTTTTTAATATGTTGTTGGATTCTGTTTGCTAGAATTTTTTTGAGGATATTTGCATCTATGTTAATCAGTGATAATTGGCCTGTGGTTTTGTTTTTTGTGGTAACTTAGTCTGGTTTTGGGATTAGAGTGATGGGAGGCTCATAGAATGACTTTGGGAATTTACCTTCTTCAATTTTCTGGAAGAGGTTGAGTAGGAATGGTGTTAACTCTTCTTGAAATTTTTCGTAGAATTCACCTGAGAAGCCATCTGGCCCCAGGCTTCTGTTTGTTGGAAGAATTTTCATTACAGTTTTGATTTCTGCACTTGGGAGGGGTCTGTTCAGATTTTCTACTTCTTCCTGGTTCAATTTTGGAAGGTAATACTTTTCTAAGAGTTTGTCCATTTCTTCCAAATTGTCCATTTTATTGGCATATAGTTTGCTCACAGTAGTCTCATATGATCTTTTGTATTTCTATGTTGTCTGTTGTGATTTCTCCATTTTAATTTCTAATTTTATAGATTTAATTCTTCTCCCTTTCTTTCTTGATGAGTCTGGCTAATGGTTTGTCTATTTTATTTATCTTCTCAAACAACCAGCTTTTAGTTTTGTTGAGCTTTGCTATACTATCCTTCATTTCTTTATCACTTATTTCTGCTCTGATTTTTATAATTTTTTTCCTTCTACTAACTCTGGGGTTTTTTGTTTGTTTATTTGTTCTTCTTTTTCTATTTGTTTTAAGTGCAAAGTAGGGGTTGTTTGTTAGATGTTTCTCTTTTTTTCTGTGGTAGGCTTTTATTGCTATGAATCTCTTAGCACTGCTTTTACTCAGTCCCATAGGTTTGTAGTTCACGTGTTTCATTTTCATTTGTTTCTATGCATATTTTGATTTCATTTTTTATTTCCTCCATGATCTGTTGGTTATTCAGAAGCCTTGTTGCTTAGCCTCCATATGTTTTTGTTTTTTATAGTTTTTTTTTCCCTGTAGTTGATATCTAATCTGACTGCACTGTGATCAGAGAAGGTGCGTGAAATGATTTAAATTTTCTAAAATTTACCGAGGTTAGATTTGTTGCCCAGGATGTGATCTATCCTGGAGAATATTCCGTGTGCACTTGAGAAAAGGATGAAATCTATTGTTTTTGGATTAAATTCCCTGTAATTATCAATTTGGTCAAACTGGACCATCGTATCATTTAAAGCTTGTGTTTCCTTGTTAATTTTTTGTTTGGTTGATCTATCCATAGGTGTGAGTGGGGTATTAAAGTCCCTCATTATTATTGTATTACTGGAACTTCCACCTTCATACTTGTTAGCATTTGCCTTATGTATTGAGGTGCTCCTATGTTGGGTGCACATATATTTATAATTGTTATATCTTCTTCTTGGGTTGATCCCTTGATCAGTATGTAGTAGCCTTCTCTGTCTCTTATCACGGTCTTTATTTCAAAGTTTATTTTATCTGATGTCAGTATTGCTACTCCTGCATTCTTTTGGTCTCCATTTACATGAAATATCTTTTCCCAGTCCCTCATTTTCAGTCTGTATGTGTCCCCTGGTTTGAGGTGGGTCTCTTGTAGACAGCATATATAGGGGTCTTGTTTTTGTATCCATTCAGCCAGTCTTTGTCTTTTGGTTGGAGCATTTAACCTATTTACATTTAAGGTAATTATTGATAAGTATGATCCCATTATCATTTACTTTGTTGTTTTGTGTTCGTTTTTATAAACCTTTTCTGTGTTTCCTGTCTAGAGGAGATCCTTTAGCATTTGTTGAAGAGCTGGTTTGGTGGTGCTGAATTCTCTCAGCTTTTGCTTGTCTGCAAAGCTTTTGATTTCTCCTTCATATTTGAATGAGATCCTTGCTGGGTAGAGTAATCTGGGTTGTAGGTTTTTCTCGTTCATCACTTTAAGTATGTCCTGCCATTCCCTTCTGGCCTGAAGAGTTTCTATTGAAAGATCAGCTTTTATCCTTATGGGCATCCCCTTGTGTGTTATTGTTGCTTTTCCCTTGCTGCTTTTAATGTTTTCTCTTTGTGTTTAATTTTTGTTAGTTTGATTAATATGTGTCAATCAAGCCAGTAATCAAGTCCCTAAGTGCTCTCCACAGCTAGGAACATCCAGAGAGATTCACAGAGTTATATAGAGAAGAGAAGAGGCAGGAGAGAGATAGAGGTGACCAGGAGTAGAAAAGGGAGAGTCAAAAGGGAAGAGCACAATGAAGCCAGTAATCAAATCCCTAAGTGAAAATGTATACTGAAGATTATATTCTTAAAGGTAGAAAATTGATAACAAATATCAAAAAGCAAAGGTTAAAAACCTAGAACAGAGGTTAGACTCTCAAAAATACAATATAAAAAAAGAAAAAAGACAGTCACAAAAATAAAAAAAATGTATATGGCAGTTGGTTTTTTTTAAAGAAACGTAATAGTAGGCTATGAAAATCAAAGTTAAAGAGTAATAAAGAAATAAAATTTCTTAAAAATTAAAAAGTGATCATAGTAAAAATATATCTAGGAATTTATCTGGAGTTGTTGTGGGCAGTGTGGGTTCTGTTCAGTATCAGATAGTCCCTTGTTCTGGCTTATTCTCAAGGTCTATAATTGCCCCTCACATGCTCAGCCTCAGCATTAACTTCAGGGTTTTAATCTGTTGCACCTGTCACTTCTGGAGTGGTTTCCCCTTCTTTACTTTGGCTTCCTCTGTTTGCCAGGCTCTTTGTGTCTAATTTCCGCCCTGACACAAGGGGACCAAGGTGGCCACTTATTTAGGCTCACTTGTTCAGGCATGTACTCCCCGGGTCCACACTGCTCAGGTTCCAGGGTGCTCTGCAAGGGCACTGTCTTAAGTGGGCCCTGCATTTCAAGCACTTCCCAGGTCTAAGCCTCTCAGGTTCTCGGGTGCTCCACAAGGACACAGACCCAAATGAGCTGTGTGTTTTGTGCCCTTCCCAGGTCCAAGCTGCTCCAGGTGCTTGGTAAGTCCACTGTCCCTGGTGGGCCATGTGTCTTATACACTTCCCCAGTCCCAGCCAAATGGTTTCTTGGGTGGTCCATGTAGGCACAGTCCCAGGTGTACTGTGTGTCTCCTCTGAGGAACTGATCTCAGGCTGTGACACTCCTGACAGATGTGAACCGTCCAGGATCCCAAGAAGATGTGGTTAGCAACTGGCAGCCTGCTCACAGTTTGGTGAAAGATGTGGTCTCTGGGGCTGAGATTGCATTAGCCCCTTACCTTCTGGTTAGGGGGCTCTGGCTATAGCTCTGGCTATCGCACTCTTGTCTCTCTGCCTCCAGGGAAGGAGGGTCCTAAACATCAGCTGCTTGCTCTCTGGTATTTGCTAGGGAAAAAAATCCTTTGTTCTGTGAGCACACCAGGGGTGACCATGCAGCATTAGAGCCTTTTGCAGGAAAGGTTCCCCCCCCTTTTTTGGGGGGTCTCTCTGGCGATCCCATGGTTTGGGTTGCTATATCACAGCCCCCTCAGATTGTCCTCATGGCATTCAAGCCTGGTCCTTACCCTAAGGACCAGTGGTGCAACCCATACTTCCCTGCCCAGCCCCGACTCACATGCTGGCCTACGCAAACCTCTGAGCTGCTCCTCCACAAGTAGTTACAGTTAGGCGTGTATTCTATGTGTATGTGTGTTTTTCCAGTTGTGTGGCCCTCTGAGATTCCACTGACACACATGTGAGAGGGTTTCCTATTGTGTGGAAACTTCTCTTCTTTCATGACTCCCTCTGCAGGATGGGTCTCTGTACCTAAATTCTATGCCTCTGTTTCTGTCTTTTATATTTTGTCCTACCTCCTTTTGAAGAGATTGGGCTGCCTTTCTGGGTGCCCAGTGTCCTCTGCCAGCATTCAGAAGTTGTTCTGTGGAAGTTTCTCAACATTCAAATGATCTTTTTATGAATTTGTGGAGGAGGAGTGGAAAGTGGTCTCCTCATCCTATTCCTCCACCATCTTGGGACTGTCCCTGGTTCTAAGTGTTTAGAGAATTCAGGCAGTTTTAATTTTAAAGTAGTATCATTGAATCCACACACACACACACACACACACACACACACACACACACACACACACACATTCTTCCCCTCCCTCCTCCCCTGAGAGTATGAAGGATAGTCAGGATGATGTAGCTTTTGGCCAATGGGAAAAACCTTACAAATTTTTAAATTCTGGTCACAGTAAAATGAGTACCTCTGTCACTACAAAGATGAGTTAGGTATTCTGCAAGTAGGGAAAACAAAAATGTAATAGAATTTTAACCCATTACCTTAGGCAAGTGGAAGCTTCTAGCCATCAGAGGAAGGACAGACAAATTATGGGGAGTTGTGTAAATTTCACTTGCAAATATTCAAAGGATCTTGAGGCTGTGGCTCCTGTCCATGTGCCATCTTTTCAGATTTTACAGATTTATGAATCTTGCAGGTTCAGTATGCACTGGGGATATCCTATTCTATCCAGTTAGCAATGTTGCCTCAGAATAATTTTCAAGTCAGTTTACTTCTTGGGTCATGGTATGCAAGTTTTTTGTTATTGTTTTGCTTTCCCGATCTCCAAAGGGTTTTTGTGACCAAAAAGCTGTCTTGGTGACTCCATAACCCACCTGACTAGAAGGTAAACCCAAGTTTCTACAATATATGTTTAAAAAAAAAAAAGTGGCGTTTGTGCTTGAAGATTGCTCAAGGTTTCATAAAAGCGACCCAAACTGTTGTTAAATTTGCTGAACCTATTGGGCTTGGGTGAGACTAGCCTCTTTAGAATAGTGGTCAATCAAAATGCTTTCTTAGTATGAGCTTTCAGGTTAAATACATGCCATTCCTTAGGAATGAGTAAGCCATCTAGTAAAGCTTACACTTGCTTACTATGCTTAATGGGAGTAAAACAGCTAGGAAAGAAACCTCAATTATTTTTTCCCTACCTGAAGGGTTAATAGGGTAGCAGAGATGTGCCTGCAAACGGGTCTCTCTGCTTGGGCTGAACGTCTTTGCAAACTAGGCGTTCTGCCAAAGAGTCTGGACACAGCCTTGAGTTTAATGGTCCCTTGCAAACGAGGGAGCATTCCCTTCTTGTGATAAGAAGGAAAAGAGGGCTTTGGACAGACTCTGCAGTAGACAGAGATTTCACTCCCCTTTGCTATACGATAACATGAGTGCACCTGTGCTGTACTGAAAAGGCTTATTCATGCAGTCTGGAATTCTGCCCAGGGGGCTTTTATAATAATAAACTGCAGTAAGTTTGCGCAGTTCTGTTCCTCCGGCCGGAGTGTGTATTGTCTGTCTCTTGTGTGTCTTGTGTTTTGTCTTTGTGTCATTTCGCTCGCAATATCTGGCACCCAACGTGGGGCTCGAGTGAAACCGAAAGGGTGAATAACCCCAGGGGGATTTTAAATCCATAGCAGGGGAACTTTCGGGGAATTCATGGGGAATTCCTCACCCTCGCAGGGGAACTTTCAGAAGATCATGGGGAATTCCTCATCATCATTGCAGACACAATACATGGAGTTAGTCGAAGGACTTCTCCACTCCATAGGCGTTAAAGCCTCAACTTGTCAATTGAGTGAGCTCTTTCGCTTGGTAGAGCAATATTGTCATTGGTTTCAATATCAAACTAAGTTACAGTTAAACTTGAAGGAATGGAAAATAATTCAAAAGGAATTGAGAAAGCAACATCAGAAGGGTAATGTGATCCCTTTGAAGTTATGGACTTTGTGTAGTGCTATAACACAGGCTTTGACCTTGCTCTCTATTGATAATGAAACTAAATCTAATGCTTCAAGGGGGGAGAAATAATTTATGAGGATGTGTCAGACGTTGGTGGGGCTTCTGCATCGCCTGGAGGCAAGGATACAAATGAGCCTCCTCCTGTAAATGGTGAAACATCTGATAGTTCAGAATCAGATTCAGAGGCTTCTTCGGTTTCATCAGAGGAGGGCAAAGAGATTAAAGAAATGACCCATCTATTCCAGGAATGGTGGAAATCCCGTAAGGAGGAGAAAAAATCTACACCTTCTGCTCCTCCTTGTGCTTCTCTCTTCCCCACTGCGGTTAATCGGCCCAATGTGGGCAGGGAACATTGTCGGTTCTCCTTTCCTTTGTCTATGCTTCATCATGATGACTTGCCTGCTCCCCCTGGTGGGTTTATCGATCCTCCCCAATTGTTTCCCATCCAGAGAGCAAAATGACAATGTGATAAATGTTCAATACACTCCTTTGGAATATAAATTTTTTAAAGATCTTAAAGCTGCAGTAGTGCAGTACAGTCCTCAGTCTCCCTTTGTTTCGGCTATGCTGGAATCACTGGGAAAAGGCAAATTGATCATTCCATTAGATTGGGAATCTATTGCTCAAGCTGTCTTGGAGGGTACTCAATGGTTGCAACATCGTAGCTGGTGGGAAGAAGAAGCTAGAAAGCAGGCTTGGATAAATGAGGGACAGAATCCCCCTGGTCCTCTCGAGGACAAGCTAATGGGAGAGGGCCCTTATCAGGATTTAAGAGAACAGGCTCAGTACTCTGATCAGGACTTACAACAAGTCTGCCAGGTCTTTTTACGAGCATGGCGCTGTGTGGTGCCTACTGGCCACGCCCAGCCCTCCTTTGTTAAAACAATGCAAGGGCCCAATGAGCCATATACTGATTTTCTAGCAAGATTGAGGGTAGCTGTGGAATGGGCTGTAGGGACGGATGAGATTTCAGAGAGATATTACAAACTTTAGCATTTGAAAATGCAAATCCTGAATGCAAGCGTATACTGGGACCTTTAAAGGGACAGGGTGCATCTATAGCTGAATATATCAGAGCCTGCTTGGGAGTAGGAAGAGCTGAGCATCAGGCTAATGTCTTTGCTACAGCCTTGGCCAAAGCTATGAGACCACAAAAGGGAGGTAACTGCTTCCATTGTGGAAAACCTGGTCATATGAAAAGAGAGTGTCGGAAATTAAAAGCTGATAAAGGTGCAATTCCTAAGGACAGATCTCTTGCTGGGAAGAATAAGACTCCTCCTGGACTTTGCCATCGGTGCGGGAAGGGGTTTCATTGGACTAATGAATGCAGATCTAAAACAGATAAAATGGGCAACCCGATACCGGGAAAGTATCCTGTGGGCCTAAGTCCTTGGGGCCCAGGAACAATACCGGAGACTTCTCCTCCTTGCCCTCCTACCATCCCACCTGCCCCAACCCTGTTCCCTCCCAGCAACTGTTACGAGTCGATGCCCCATTAAAAGGACCTCAGATGATGATTTCGGACTTACGGTCTGCTACTTCAGGGAGTGCTGCTGCTGATGTGCCACTAGCTGATAATGTTCTTTTGTCACCAGGGGGAGGCATTTATAAATTAAAAACAAATGTATTTGGACCACTGCCTAAGGGCACTTTTGGCTTGATATTAGGCTGTAGCAGTGCGGCTTTGAGAGGTTTAACCATAATTCCTGGGGTAATAGACTCTGACTATGTTGGGGAAATTTTAATTATGGTCTCTACTTCTAGTCTACCACGCTTTCATTGTTAGCTGGGGAATGTATTGCTCAAATACTTCTCCTGCCTTATCACCCCTTTTTGGCTCTTCCTAATGAACGAACAGGAGGATTTGGAAGTACTGGGTGGCATATATTTTGGGAAATGCTTATCAAAGATTCTCGCCCTGTTCTCTCCTTGATTATACAAGGAAACAACTTTGAGGGACTAGTCGACACAGGGGCGGATGTTTCAGTCATTTCTTCTCAACAATGGCCCCAAGATTGGGAAAAAGAAAAAAGCCCTTTAATGCTGACGGGATTGGGCTCCATTGCAGATGTCTGGAAGAGTACCCATCCCTTGCAATGTCAATTCCATAATGGAAGATCAGTGTTTGTTACCTTTTATATTGTAAATATACCTATTAATATATGGAGATGAGATCTTCTCTCTCCTTTGGGGGCTTCTGTAACCATTCCGTCAGAAAACTAGTAGCCACCGCTCAAATTCCTCGAGCACTCCCATTAAAATGGTTAACTAATACTCCAAAATGGGTTGAGCAGTGGCCATTACCACAAATGAAGCTCGAGGCATTAGAACAATTAGTACAAGAACAACTCCAACTTGGTCATATAGAGCCCTCTACCTCCCCCTGGAATTCTCCTGTTTTTGTTATAAAAAAGAAATCTGGAAAATGGAGAATGGTAACTGATTTACAGAAGTTAATAAATGTATTGAACCTATGGGAGCCTTGCAATTGGGACTCCCCTCTCCAGCTCTTATTCCTCAGAATTGGTCCTTAATGGTACTAGATCTTAAAGACTGTTTTTTTACCATCCCCCTACAATTGCAAGATAGAGATAAATTTGCTTTTACAGTTCCTGTTCTTAATCATGCTCAGCCTGTTAAGCGTTATCAATGGACAGTCTTACCACAAGGAATGATAAATAGTCCTACCTTATGCCAAGACTTCGTAGCTCACACTTTACAATCCCTCCATCAAGTATACCCCAGTTATATTCTATATCATTATATGGATGATCTCCTATTAGCAGTTCCTAGTGTTGCTGAACGTGATGAATTCTTTTTAAAAGTACAGGAGGCTTTAAGACTATATAATTTGCAAATAGCCCAGGAAAAAATTCAAAAGGACTTTCCTATTTCATATTTAGGGACAATATTGGAAAAACATAGAATAAGGCCCCAAAAGTTGCAAATTAGAAGACACCATCTCAAACCCTTAAATGATTTTCAAAAGTTATTGGGAGATATTAATTGGCTACACCCAGTACTTGGGATTCCTACTTATCAATTATGACATTTGTTTTCTACTTTAGAAGGAGATACAGCTCTAGATAGCCCCTGGACCTTAACCCCATTGGCTTTACAGGAACTTCAATTTGTTGAGCAACGACTAAATGACGGCTTTTTGACTTACTTACATGCGTCTCAACCTATTTCGTTTATAATATTTCATGTCCCTTATTCTCCATCTGGTGTAATTGCTCAAGAAAAAGGATTAATAGAATGGGTTTTCTTACCTAACAGTTTTTCCAAAAAATTGACTACATAGATGGATAAATTAGCCTTCCTTATACAAAAAGGTCGCCATCGTATTTTACAACTGTCAGGATGTGAACCACACCAGATTGTTACTCAGTTAACAACTGCTCAAATATCTCGATGTTTACAGTTTAATGAAAACTGGCAAATTTCTCTTGCCTCGTATCCTGGTTCATTTTCTAATCATTATCCATCATCTAAATTGATTGATTTTCTCCAGACTAACGCTATGATATCTCATTCCCCAATTTCAGATGTTCCAGTTAAGGGACCCACTATTTTTACAGATGCAATAAAAATACTGCTGGATATTGGACCCAGGAAAGTTCCAAGGTTCTCCCCCACTCATTTTCTTCTGTACAGCCCCCTGAATTGTGGGCTATCTATTTAGTTTTGCAAGATTTTCCCCAACTTCCTATTAACATTGTTTCAGATTCTCGTTATGCTGTTCTCTCTTGCCTACAGCTTCCCCGTGTCTCCCTTCCACTGACCCTTAAAACAGCTATTGATAAATTGTTTTACCAAGTACAACAATTGCTCTTGCAGTGTTCAGAGTTAATTTTCTTTACTTACATCCGTGCACATTCTGCCTTTCCTGGACCCTTATCATTCGGAAATGCTACAATTGATGCCTTACTTTATCCTATAGAAGCAGCAAAACAAGAACATCTCTTACAGCATACCAACTCCAAAGGGTTACAAAAATCTCATGCTATTACTCAAAAACAAGCTCAAAATATTGTTCGTTCTTGTTCCTTATGTGCACCCTTTGCTTTGCCATTTACCCCACCAGGTGTCAACATGAGAGGACAACAAGCAAATCAGATATGGCAAATGGATGTAATTTACATTTCTTATTTCGGACAACAAAAATGTGTGCATCATACTATAGATACTTGCACACATTTTCAATGGGCCACTGCATTACATTCTGAAAAGGCTGACGCTGTTATTACTCATTTGTTATCTTGTTTTGCAGTTATGGGATTACCAATTGAATTGAAAACTGATAATGCACCTGCCTACCAATCCGCAAAATTAGCTCACATTTTATCTCAACACCATATAACTCATACTTTTGGTATTCCTTATAATAGTCAAGGGCAAGCTGTCATTGAAAGAGCTAATCGTACCTTGTGTGATTATCTTGAAAAAATAAAAAAGGGGGAACAAGAGAGATTTATGAAACCTAAAGACATTCTGAATAAAACCTTACTTACCCTAAATTTTTTGAATGTTTGGAGCAAGGGAAATCTATCAGCAGCAGAGGTGCATTTTCAAGGGAAAGAAGAGGATAAGAAGATCTTGAATATGCCTATTTGGTATAAAGATAAAGAGAAAGGTTGGATCCCAGCATCATTAATATATTTGGGACGAGGGTATGCTTTCATTTCTGTTAATAATTACAGGTTTTGGACCCCAGCAAGATTGATCAAAATCAACAATGGCTGATCCCTTTGTTCAAAAATTTGAAGAGCTTACTATGCAGAGAAGCTTTACTTTCCATACAAGGGAAGCAACACCTCCTACGTGGGGTCAAATGAAGAGGTTGACCCAAGAAGCAGAGAAGACGTTAATGAAGGTGGGGCGACCTCTGAATCCTACCAATCTTTTGCTTGCCATGATGGCAGTGGTGACATGTCAGGTAATCAGTGTATCGGCAAGTAATCATACATATTGGGCATATATACCTAATCCCCCATTAGTAAGAGCAGTTTCCTGGGGGGAACCAGAAGTGCAGGTATGTACTAATGAGACTGCCTTCTTTCCCCCACCAGCTTGTGGGGGAATAGAACAACTATCTCATCATAAACAATAATATAACATTAGTAATTTGACCATTGGAATGGAAGGTATTCCTTTGTGCATAGGAGGACACCCCTTTTGTCTGTCCACCAAGGAACATTCTCATCATTCTTATAATACATGGGGGGTAAAGTATAAAAATTACCATTTTGCTACTTTTACTGTGCTTGTTTCCACCAGGGGATTTAACACCTTGACAGAACCGATAGACATTCATAATGGAAAACACATGTCGCTATGTCCTGTTAACTTTTTTGCTCCTTCTCTAGAATCTTTGGAGTGGGAATGTTGCCGAGGTCATCGACCCTTTAAAGTCATGAATTATTCTGGGGCCATCATTGTAGATTGGCGTTCAGATCATGGGCAATTCTTAGAAAAATGGTCAAATAAATCTCTTAGGTGGCATTGTGCAAATAGCACTTTGATGGGTAATGGTAATGAAACAGTTAAATGGCAGCAATTTGCATTTGTCCCTCCTCAATTACAATTGCAAGGATATCTGCACATTCAAGGAGATATTTAGAAACTATGGGCAGTTTCTGGTAATCTCACTATCTGGTCAGGAAACTATACTTTGGACAGTGGTGACTCTTTGGGTCCATTCCATGTTAATTTACATGTTAATAAATCTTATTCCACAATGGCATGTGTAAAATATCCTTTTGCATTGTTATATGGGAATTGGGCTTGGAATGATACTGTGGGGTCTGTGTCATGTGACTATTGTAATCTAATTCAATGTGTAAATCAGTCTTGGTGGGAAGAATTTGAAAGACGAGCCTATAAGTCCAATTTCTTGTTAGTAATTGTTAAGGCTAGGACAGAAGTATGGTTACCTATAAATCTGACTCGGCCGTGGTCAGATTCTTTTGCTGTTTCTCATCTAGTAACCGCTGTACAGACTTTGCTACACTGATCTCGACGTATGCTTGGTGTGGTCATTGCTTCGATTCTAGCAGTCGCATCAGTAACTGCAACAGCGGTGGTAGCAGGTCTTGCGTTATACCAAGGAATTCAAACAGCTGATTTTATTCGGGACTGGCATAAAGACTCTCATTTGTTATGGCAACAACAGCGAGATTTGGATGCACAACTTGCTACCGACGTGCTCAATCTTCAACACACCGTTTCCTGGCTTGGAGATCAATTGGCTGTTTTATCTACACGAAGTGTGTTGAAATGTGATTTGAATTCTTCTCAGTTTTGTATAACACCTGTACCATTTAACACTAGTGAAGGATGGGATAAAGTAAAACGATCCTTGGCTCGGCATCAAAATCTCACTATGGAGATTATGGACCTGGAACGACAAATTTTGTCTACTTTTAGCAAGACTTTACCTGACATTACAGGGTCTGATTTGCTGAAAAGTCTTCAAGAGGAAATGAATAACTTAAATCCATTAGGGCATGTATCCTCACTAATTGGGACTACCTTTGGGAACACTGTGTTTATATTACTTTTATGTTGTGTTGCTTTTCTAGTCTTCCAGTGGTGGTGGAAAGGGAAACAACCAAAGCGCGAAGCAGAGAAGATCCAGACCATGCTACAATTTATAAAAGCAAAAAAGGGGGAGATGAAGGGTTAATAGGGTAGCAGAGATGTGCCTGCAAACGGGTCTCTCTGCTTGGGCTGAACATCCTTGCAAACGAGGCATTCTGCCAAAGAGTCTGGACACAGCCTTGAGTTTAATGGTCCCTTGCAAACGAGGGAGCATTCCCTTCTTGTGATAAGAAGGAAAAGAGGGCTTTGGACAGACTGCAGTAGACAGGGATTTCACTCCCCTTTGCTGTACGATAACATGTATGCACCTGCGCTGTACTGAGAAGGCTTATTCATGCAGTCTGGAATTCTGCCTAGGGGACTTTTATAATAATAAACTGCAATAAATTTGCGCAGTTCTGTTCCTCCGGCTGGAGTGTGTATTGTCTGTCTCTTGTGTGTCTTGTGTTTTGTCTTTGTGACATTTCGCTCACAACACTACCTACAAGAATCATGAACCATTCCAAAGGCCTATCTCTGGCTGTTTTGTGGTAACACAGTATGGTATATGCTCTGTGGGCTGACAATTGCTGCTGTTGCTATTCAGTCACTAAGGCATGTCTGACACTGTGACCTCATGGACTGCAGCATGCCAGGCACCTCTGTCCTCCACTGTCTCCCAAAGTCGATGTTGCTATCTAACCATTTCATCCTCTGCCAACCCCTTCTCCATTTGTCTTCAGTCTTTCCCACCATCAAGATTTTCAACAATGAGTTGGCTCTTCAAATCAGGTGGCCAAAGTATTAGAACTTCAGCTTCAGCATCAGTCCTTCCAATGAATATTCAGGTAATTTTCCTTAGGATTGACTAGTTTGATCTCCTTGCAATCCTAGGGACTCTCAAGAGTCTTCTCTAGCACCACAATTCCAAAGCATCTATTCTTTGGTATTTAGCCTTCTTTATGATCCAGCTCTCATATCCATACCTGACTACTGCAAAAATCATGGCTATATGGACCTCTGTCAGCAAAGTGATGTCTCTGCTTTTTAATGAATTGTCTTGATTTGTCATATTTTTCCTTCCAAGGAACAAGCACCTTTTAATTTTCTGGCTACAGTCACTGTCCACAGTGATTTTGTAGCCCAAGAAAATAAAATCTGTCACTGCTTCTACTATTCTCCCTTCTATTTGCCATGAACGGATGCAGCTGGATGCCATGATCTTGTTTTTTTTTTCATGTTGAGTTTCAAGGCTGCTTTTTCACTCTCTTCTTTCAACCTTTATCAAGAGGCTCTTTAATTCATCTTTATTTTCTGCCATTAGAGTGGTATCATCTACATGTCTGAGGTTATTGATAGTTCTCCCAGCAATCTTTTTAGTTAGTTTGCTTTTATCCTGACTTTTCTTCTCTTTTGCCTGATTTTGTCCTCACTACATCCTGACTCTTTTCCTTTCTATGGCCTGAATCTGTCTTACATCAACATGACTCTTTTCCTCTCTAGGGCCTACTCTGGTCCTCACTACATCCTGACTCTTTTCCTCTCTATGGCCTGACTCTGCTTCTCACTGCATCCTTGATTCCAGCTTGTGATTCATCCATCCTGGCATTTTGCATTATGGGCACTGCATATAAGTTAAATAAGCAGGGTGAAAATATACAGTCTTGTTGCACTCCTCTCCAAATTTTGAACCAGTCAGTTGTTCCATGTAAGGTTCTAACTGTTCGGTCTTGACCCACATACAGGTTTCTCATGAGACAGGAAAATTAAGAATTTTCCAGATTTCTTTGGGATTCACACAGTCAAAGGCTTTGGCATAGTCAATGAAGCAGAAGTAAATGATCTTCTGGAACTCCCTTGCTTTCTCAATGATCAATGAATGTTGGCAATTTGACCTCTGGTTCCTCTGCCTCTTTGAAACCCAGCTTATACATCTGAAAGTTCTTGGTCCATGTACTGCTGAAAATTAGCTGAAAGGATTTTGAGCATAACCTTGCTAGCATGTGAAATGAGCACAACTGGTACAGTAGTTTGAGCATTCTTTGGCATTGCCCTTCGAGATTGGGAAAAAAACTGACCCTTTCCAGTCCTGTGGCCACTGCTAGTTTTCCAAAATTCCTGACCTATTGAGTTCAGCACATTAACAGCTTCATATTTTAGGATTTTATTTTATTTTTTTAATTTATTTATTTTAATTGGAGGCTAATTATAATATGGTAGTGGTTTTTGCCATACATTGACATGAATCAGCCATGGGTGTACATGTGTTCTCCATCCAGAACCCCCCTCCCACCTCCCTCCCCATCCCATCTCTCAGGGTCATCCCAGAGCACCAGCCCTGAGCACCCTGTCTCCTGCATTGAACCTGGACTGGTGATCTATTTCACATATGATAATATACAAGTTTCAATGCTATTCTCTGAAATCATCCCACCCTCGCCTTCTCCCATAGAGTCCAAAAGTCTGTTCTTTACATCTGTGTCTCTTTTGCTGTCTTGCATATAGGGTCATCATTACCATCTTTCTAAATTCGATATATATGTGTTAATATGCTGTATTGGTGTTTTTCCTTCTGACTTGCTTCAGTCTGTATAATAGGCTCCAGTTTCATCCACCTCATTAGAACTGATTCAAATGCATTCCTTTTAATAGCTGAGTAATATTCCATTGTGTACCACAGCTTTCTTATCCATTCGTCTGCTGATGGACATCTAGGTTGCTTCCATGTCCTGGCTATTGTAAACAATGCTGCAATGAACATTGGGTACATGTGTCTCTTTCAGTTCTGGTTTCCTCAGTGTGTATGCCCAGCAGTGGGATTGCTGGGTTGTATGGCAGTTCTACTTCCAGTTTTTTAAGGAATCGCCACACTGGTCTCCATTGTGGCTGTACCAATTTGCATTCCCACCAGCAGTGTAAGAGTGTTCCCTTTTCTCCACACCCTCTCCAGCAGTTATTGCTTGTAGACTTTTGGATTGCAGCCATTCTGACCGGCGTGAGGTGGTACCTCATTGTGGTTTTGATTTGTACTTCTCTGAGAATGATGGATGTTGAGCATCTTTTCATGTGTTTGTTAGGCATCTGTATGTCTTCTTTGGAGAAAGTTCTGTTTAGTTCTTTGCCCATTTTTTGATTGGGTCATTTATTTTTCTGGAATTCAGCTGCAGGGGCTGCTTATATATTTTTGAGATTCATTCTTTGTCAGTTGCTTCGTTTGCTATTATTTTCTCCCATTCTGAAGGCTGTCTTTTCACCTTGCTTATAGTTTCCTTCATTGTGCAAAAGCTTTTATGTTTAATTAGGTCCCATTTGTTTATTTTTGCTTTTATTTCCATTACCCTGGGAGGTGGGTGATAGAGGATCCTGCTGTGATTTATGTCAGAGGGTGTTTTGCCTATGTTTTCTTCTAGGTTTTATAGTTTCTTGTCTTATACCTTTAGATCTTTAATCCATTTTGAGTTGATTTTTGTGTATGGTGTTAGAAAGTGTTCTAGTTTCATTCTTTTACAAGTGGTTGACCAGTTTTCCCACCACCACTTGTTAAAGAGAATGTCTTTTCTCCATTGTATATTCTTGCCTCCTTTGTCAACAATAAGGTGTCCATAGTTGTGTGGATTTATCCCTGGGCTTTCTATTTTGTTCCATTGATCTATTTTTCTGTCTTTGTGCCAGTACCATACTGTCTTGATGACTGTAGCTTTGTAGTAGAGCCTGAAGTCAGGCAGATTGATTCCTCCAGTTCCATTCTTCCTTCTCAAGATTGCTTTGGCTATTCAAGGTTTTTTGTATTTCCATACAAATTGTGAAATTATTTGTTCTAGTTCTCTGAAAAATACCATTGGTAGCTTGATAGGGATTGCCTTGAATCTATAGATTACTTTGGGTAGTATACTCATTTTCACTCAATTGAGTCTTCCAATCCATGAGCATGGTATATTTCTCCATCTATTTGTGTCATCTTTGATTTCTTTCATCAGTGTTTTATAATTTTCTATATATAGGTCTTTTGTTTCTTTAGGTAGATTTATTTGTTAAGTATTTTATTCTTTTCTTTGCAATGGTGAATGGAATTGTTTCCTTAATTTCTCTTTCTGTTTTCTCATTGTTAGTGTATAGGAATGCAAGGGATTTCTGTGTATTAATTTTATATCCTGCAACTTTACTATATTCATTGATTAGCTCTAGTAATTTTCTGGTGGAGTCTTTAGGGTTTTCTATGTAGGGGATCATGCCATCTGCAAACAGTGATAATTTTACTTCTTTTTTTCCAATCTGTATTCCTTTTATTCCTTTTACTTCTCTGATTGCTGTGGCTAAAACTTCCAAAACCATGTTGAATAATAGTGGTGAGAGTGGGCACCCTTGTCTTGTTCCTGACTTTAGGGGAAATGCTTTCAGTTTTTCACCACTGAGGATAATGTTTGCTGTGGGTTTATCATATATGGCTCTTATTATGTTGAGGTATGTTCCTTCTAGGCCTGCTTTCTGGAGGGTTTTTTTTTTTTAATCATAAATGGATGTTGAGTTTTGTCAAAGGCTTCCTCTGCATCTATTGAGATAATCATATGGCTTTTATTTTTCAATTTGTTAATGTGGTATACCACATTGATTGATTTGCTGATATTAAAGAATCCTTGCTTCCCTGGGATAAAGCCCACTTGATCATGATGAATGATCTTTTTAATATGTTGTTGGATCCTGTTTCCTAGAGTTTTGTTAAGAATTTTTACATCTATGTTCATCAGTGATATTGGCCTGTGGTTTTCTTTTGTTGTGGCATCTTTGTCAGGTTTTGGTGTTAGGGTGATGGTGGCCTCATAGAATGAGTTTGGAAGTTTACCTTCCTCTGCAATTTTCTGGAAGAGTTTGAGTACGATAGGTGTTAGCTCTTCTTTAATTTTTGGTAGAATTCAGTTGTGAAGCCGTCTGGTCCTGGGCTTTTGTTTACTGGAAGATTTCTGATTACACTTTCGATTTCCATGCTTGTGATGAGTCCGTTAAGATTTTCTATTTCTTCCTGGTTCAGTTTTGGAAAGTTGTACTTTTCTAAGAATTTGTCCATTTCTTCCAAGTTGTCCATTTTATTGGCATATAGTTGTTGATAGTAGTCTCTTATGATCCTTTGTATTTCTGTGTTGTCTGTTGTGATTTCTCCATTTTCATTTCTAATTTTGTTGATTTAATTCTTCTCCCTTTTTTTCTTGATGAGTCTGGCTAATGGTTTGTCTATTTTATTTGTCTTCTCAAGGAACTAGCATTTAGCTTTGTTGATTGTTGCTATAGTCTCCTTTGTTTCTCTTTCATTTATTTCTGCCCTAATTTTTATGATTTCTTTCCTTCTACTAACCCTGGGGTCCTTCATTTCTTCTTTTTCTAGTTGCCTTAGGTGTAAAGTTAGTTCGGTTATTTATTTGATTTTTCTCTTGTATCTTGAGGTAAGCTTGTATTGCTATGAACCTTCCCCTTAGCACTGCCTTTACTGAATCCCATTAGGAAGGGTTGTTGTGTTTTAATTGTCATTCGTTTTTATGCATTTATTGATTTCTTTCTTTCTTTTTTTTTTTTGGAAAAACACCAATACAGTATACTAACCCATATATATGGAATTTAGAAAGATGGTAATGATAACCCTGTATGCGAGACAGCAAAAGAGATGCAGATGTATAGAACAGACTTTTGGACTCTATGGGAGAGGGAGAGGGTGGGATGATTAGGGAGAATGGCATTGAAACATGTATAATATCATATAAGAAATGAATCGCCAGTCTAGGTTTGATGCAGGGTGCAGGATGCTTGGGGCTGGTGCACTGGGATGACCCGGAGGGATGGTGTGGGGGGGAGAGGTGGGGGGGGTTCGGGATTGGGAACACGTGTACACCTGTGGCGTATTCATGTTGATGTGTGGCGAAACCAATACAATATTGTAAAGTAAAAAAAAAAAAAAATTAAAAAAAAGAAACCTGAAAAAATTATTGATTTCTTTTTTGATTTCTCCTGTGATTTGTTCATTATTCAGAAGCATGTTGTTTAGTTTCCATATTTTTGTGTTTTTAATAGTTTTTTTTCCCCTGTAGTTGATGTCTAATCTTACTGCATTGTGATCAGAGGAGATGCTTGAAATGATTTCTTTTTTTTTTTTTTTTTGAATTTACCAAGGCTAGTTTTATGGCCCAGGATGTGATCTATCCTGGAGAATGTTCCATGTACACTTGATAAATAGGTGAAATTCATTGTTTTGGGGTGAAATGTCCTATAGATATCAATTATTTCTAACTGGTCCATTTCCTTGTTTAAAGTTTGTGTTTCCTTGCTAATTTTCTGTTTAGTTGATCTATCCATAGGTGTGAGAAGGAGTATTAAATAGTATCCTACTATTATTGTGTTACTGTTAATTTCCCCTTTCATACTAGTTAGCATTTGCCTTACGTATTGTGGTGCTCCTATGTTGGGTGCAGATATATTTATAATTGTTATATCTTCGTCTTGGATTGATCCTTTGATCATTATGTACTGTCCCTCTTTGTCTCTTTTCACAGCCTTTCTTTCTAAGTCTATTTTATCTGTTATGAGTATTGCTACTCCTGCTTTCTTTTGGTCTCTATTTGCATGAAATATCTTTTCCCAGCCCTTCACTTTCAATCTGTGTGTGTCCCTTGGTTTGAGATGGGTCTCTTGTAGACAGCATATATAGGGGTCTTGTTTTTATATCCATTCAGCTAGCCTTTGTCTTTTGGTTGGGGCATTCAACCCATTTACGTTTAAAGTAATTATTGATAAGTATGATCCCATTGCCATTTATTTTATTGTTTGGGGTTTGAGTTTATAAACCTTTTTTGTGTTTCCTGTCTAGAGAAGTTCCTTTAGCATTTGTTGAAGAGCTGGTTTGGTGGTGCTGAATTCTCTCAGCTTTTGCTTGTCTGTAAACTTTTGCTTTCTCCTTAATATTTGAATGAGATCCTCGCTGGGTAGAGTAATCTGGGTTGTAGGTTTTTCTCTTTCATTACTTTAAGTATGTCCTGCCATTCCCTTCTGGCCTGAAGAGTTTCTATTGAAAGATCAACTGTTGTCCTTAGGGGAATCCCCTTGTGTGTTATTTGTTGCTTTTCCCTTGCTGCTTTTAATATTTGCTGTTTGTGTTTGATCTTCCTTAATTTGATTAATATATGTCTTGGGGTGTTTCACCTTGTGTTTATCCTGTTTGGGATTCTCTGGGTTTCTTGGGCTTGCATGGCTATTTCTTTCCCCATTTTAGGGAAATTTTCAACTATTATCTCCTGAAGTATTTTCTCATGGCCTTTCTTTTTGTCTTCCTCTTCTGGGATTCCTATGATTCGACTGTTGGGGCATTTGACATTGTCCCAGAGGTCTCTGAGGCTGTCCTCATTTCTTTTCATTCTTTTTTTCCTTTTTTCCTCTCTGCTTCATTTATTTCCACCATTCTATCTTCTGCCTCACTTATCCTATCTTCTGCCTCCGGTATTCTACTGTTGGTTCCCTCCAGAGTGTTTTTGATCTCAGTTACTGCATTATTCATTATTGATTGACTCTTCTTTATTTTTTCTAGGTCCTTGTTAAACCTTTCTTGCATCTTCTCAATCCTTGTCTCCAGGCTATTTATCTGTATCTCCATTTTGTTTTCAAGATTTTGGATCATCTTTACTATCACCATTCTGAATTCTTTTCCAGGTAGACTCACTATCTCCTTCTCTTTTGTTTGGTTTGGTGGGTATTTATCATGTTCTTTTACCTGTTGAGTATTCCTCTGCCTTTTCATTCTTATTCGGATTACTGTGTTTGGGGGTCACCTTTCTGTACGCTGGAAGTTTGTGGTTCCTCTTTATTGTGGAGGTTTCTCCCTGTGGGTGGGGTTGGATGAGTGGCTTATCAATGTTTCCTGGTTAGGGAAGCTCGCATTGGTGTTCTGGTGTGTGGAGCTGGATCTCTTCTCTCTAGAGTGCAATGAAGTGTCCAGTAGTGAGTTTTGAGGTGTCTATGGGTTTGGTGTAACTTTTGGCTGCCTTTGTATTAATGCTCAGGGTTATGTTCCTGCGTTGCTGGAGAATTAGTGTGATATGTCTTGCTCTGAAACTTGTTGGCTCTTGGGTGGAGCTTGGTTTCAGTTTAGGTATGGAGGCTTTTGGATGAGCTCTTGTCAATTAATGTTCCCTGGAGTCAGGAGTTTTCTAGTGTTCTCAAATTTTGGATTTAAGCCTCCTGCCTCTGGCTTTCAGTCTTATTCTTACAGTAGCCTCAAGACTTCTCCATCCATACAGCACTGATGATAAAATATCTAGGTTAATGGTGGAAAGATTCTTCACAGTGAGGAACACCCAGAGAGGTTCCCAGAGTTACATGGAGGAGAGAAGAGGAAGAGGGAGACAGAGGTGACCAGGAGGAGAAGAGGGGGAGTCAAAGGGGAGAGAGCAATCTAGCCAGTAATCACTTCCCTAAGTGTTCTCCCCAGCCCAGAACACTCAAAGAGATTTCACAGAGTTAAGTAGAGAAGAGAAGGGAGAGGGAGGAGATAGAGGTGACCTGGGGGAGAAAAAGGAGAGTCAAAAGGAGAGAGAGCAATCCTGCCAGTAATCACTTCCCTAAGTGTTCTCCCCAGCCCAGAACACTCAAAGAGATTCACAGAGTTAAGTAGAGAAGAGAAGGGGGAGGGAGGAGATAGAGGTGACCTGGAGGAGAAAAAGGAGAGTCAAAAGGGGAGAGAGCAATCACGCCAGTAATCATACCCCTAATTAAAAATGGGTACTGAAAATTAGATTCTTAAAGGTACAAAATGGACAACAAATGCCAAAAAAGCAAAGCTTAAAATAAAAGTCTAGAGTAGAGGTTAGGCTGTCAAAAATACAGTATTAAAAATACAAAAAAAAATTACAAAAATTACAAAATATATATTTATGAAATTTGCTTTAAAAATAAGGTCTTCTTTTTTGCAAGTTTATAAAAATGAAATGTATGTTATAAAAATGAAAATTAAAGGATTAATAAAGAATTTAAAAATTAAAAAAAATAATTAAAAAATGATAATAGCAAAATATATCTAGGAATTTCTCTGGAGCTGTTGAGGGCAGTGTGGGGTCAGTTCAGTTTCAGATAGTTTCTTGTTCCAGCTTATACTTCTTCTCCAGGTCCATAGGCCCCTTCCAGTGCTTAGTCGATGCTAACTACAGGGTTTTAATCTGTTGCACCTGTCAGTTCCATAGCAGTTCCCTCTTCTTTGTCTATTTTGGCTTCCTCTGTTTGCAAGTCTCTTCAGTGTCTAATTTCCACCCTGACACAAGGGGGCAAAGGTGGTCACTTCTTTAGGCTTATTTATTCAGTTGTGCTGTAGGTGGGAGGAACACTGCAAACCAATATCACTGGCATGTGTGGGGAGTGCTCACAGCGTAGGAACCACACTCGGTTTGCCCCAGCTCACGGCGCATGTGCTTTCCTGGTCTACACTGCTCAGGCTCCAGGTTGCACTGCAGGGGAACTGTCCAAAGCAGGCCCTGGGTTTCATGCACTTCCCAGGTCTTTCATGCACTTCAGGTTCAGGTTCTTGGGTACTCCACAAAGGCACAGACTCAGTTTGGCATACATTTTGTACCCTTCCCAGGTCCGAGCAGCTCAGGTGACCAGGTGCTTGGCGAGCGCACTGTCCCAGGTGGTCTCTGTGTCTTATTCACCTCCCCGGTCCCAGCTGCTTGATTTCCTGGGTGCACCCCAAGAGTGCTGTCTCAGGTGTGCTATGTGTCTCCTCTGGGGAGCTGATCTCTGGCTGCGACCCTCTTGGCAGATGTCAACCGTCCAGGATCCCGGGAAGACTTGGTTAGCAACTGGGAGCCTGCTCACAATTTGGTGGAGGATGCTGTCTCTGGGGCAGAGATTGACCCTTGCCTTCCTGCTCTGGCTGTCGCTCACCTGCCTCTCTGCCTCCGGTGGAGGGATAGGCCAGTCCGTAGCCCGCTAGCTCTCCTCTGGTATTCGCTCAATCCTTTGTTCTGTGAGCAAACCCGGCTGTGCCTTAGGTTAGAGCTTTTAGCAGGAAAGTTCTCTCTCTCTCTTTCTCTTTTTTTTTTTTTTTTTCCTCTCTCTCTCTGGCTATCCTACAGTTTGGGTTGTTATCTCATGTTAGCTCCTTCAGATTGTCCTCAGGGCATTCAGGCCTGGTTCTTACCCTAAGCATGCAACCCATGCCTCCCTGTTCAGCCCTGGCTCACCAGTGGCAGATGCAAGCCTCTGGGCTACTTCTCCCCTGGGAGTTGCGATTAGGTGCATATTCTGTGTTGCCTCTTTCCCCCCTCCCAGTTATGTTGCCCTCTGAGATTCCAAAACTCCCCACAGACCTGCAGGTGAGAGGGTTTCCTGGTGTTTGGAAACTTCTCCTTCTTCATGACTCCCTCCCCGGGATGGGTCTCTGTCCCTAACTCTTTTGTCTCTCTTTTTGTCTTTTATATTTTGTCCTACCTCCTTTTGAAGAGAATGGGCTGCCTTTCCAGGTGCCTGGTGTTCACTAGCATTCAGAAGTTGTTTTGTGGAAGTTGCTGAGCATTCAAATGATCTTTTGATGAATTTGTGGGAGAGAAAGTGGTCTCCCCATCCTATTCCTCCACCATCTTAGGACCGCCTCCTAAACCTTACATTTCTGAAATCAACCTCATTTGGTCTAAATGCATTGTCCTTTACATATATTGTTGGATTTAGATCACTAATATTTTGTGGAAAACTTGCATCTCTGTTAAGGATGGTTATTGGTTACTGATTTATTTTTGTTCTTGTGTGTGGGGTGTCATGTCTCTGTCAAGTTTTGGTTTCAGGATTCTCCTAACCTCATAATAACAAGATGGGAATTTTCTTCATCTATTTTTTGAGAAAGTTTGGTAGGCTTTTTATTGTTTCTTTACCTATTGTTTAATAGAATTCACCAGCTAATTGTTTGGTTCTGGAGTTCTAGTTGAGGAAAAAAGATTATGATATCAAACTCAATGTATTTGGAAGATATAAATCTACTTTTATTTCCTCTAATGTCAGTTTGGGTGAGTTATGTTTTTCAATAAATTTTTGTATTTCGCTTAAGTTGTTGGATATATTGGTATAAATTTGTTCAGACCATTCTGTCATTATTTGCTTAATATCCATTAGATCATTTATTGTAGATACTGTCAATTTTCTTAATCAATCTTGCTAGGGGTGTATTTGGTATTTCCCTGGTGGCTCAGTGGTAAAGAATCTGCCTGCAATGGAGGAGCCACAGGAGACTCAGGTTCAGTCCCTGGGTCA
The DNA here is from genome assembly GCF_032405125.1 of Capricornis sumatraensis. Classification (NCBI taxonomy): domain Eukaryota; kingdom Metazoa; phylum Chordata; class Mammalia; order Artiodactyla; family Bovidae; genus Capricornis; species Capricornis sumatraensis. Next base: position 83,830,922 of record NC_091092.1, read on the forward strand.
GGAAGATCTGCTAGAGGAGGGGGGCATGGCAACCCACTCCAGTATTTTTGCCTGGAGAATCCCACAGACAAAGGAACCTCGCGAGCTACAGTCCTTAGAGTTCCAAAGAGTCGGGTGCGACTGAAATGACTTCATACACACGCACAGGGTTTTTTTGTTTTTTTTTTTCAGAAAACCAAAATTTTGCCTTGTTAATTTAAGCTATTGTTTATTTTCTTTTTTGCTTATGTCAATCCTTACCTTTATAATTGCCTTTCATCTATTTACTTGAGGTTTAATTTGCTTAACTTCTTCTAGATTTTTAAGGTAGAACATTAGATTCATGGTAAACCCTTTTTCTTTTCTAATATAAATATTTATAACTATAAATTTCCCTCCAAAAACCTCCTTAGCTACATCCCATAAAATTTGGTGTTTTATATCCTTATGATCACAATTCAAAGTATCTTCTAATTATCCTTGTGATTTCTCTTTTCAATCCATGGTTTATTTAGAACTGAGCTGTTAAATTTCTAAATATCTTAGAGTTACTGACTTCTAATTTAATAATTTTGTGATCAGACGAACTCTGTAATATTTTCAGTCCTTTTGAATTCATCAAAAGTTCATTTTTTTTTTTAACTTTCAAGCATATCATTTGCTTTTATGGTTCCAGGTACACTTAGAAAGAATGTATTTCTGCCATTGTTATGTGTGATGTTCTTTAAATGTCAGCTAGTTCAAGGTGAGAGAAGGAAAGGCAACCCATTCCAGTACTCTTACCTGGAAAATCCCATGAACGGAGGAGCCTGGTAGGCTACAGTCCATGGGGTCATGAAGAGTCAGACACGACTGAGCGATTTCACTTTTACTTTTCACTTTCATGCATTGGAGAAGGAAATGGCAACCCACTCCAGTATCCTTGCCTGGAGAATCCCAGGGACAGAGGAGCCTGGTGGGCTGCCATCTATGGTGTTGCACAGAGTCGGACACGATTGAAGCGACTTAGCAGCAGCAGTTCAAGGTGGTTCATAATTTTGTCTGGATTTTTATACCCTTACTGTTTCCTCTGGTTGCTCTATAAGTTACTGAGAGATAGGTGTTAAAATCTGTAGCTATGATTATGGATTTGTCTGCATTCCCTTTAGTCCTGTTAGTTTTTGATTCATGTTTTTAAAACGTTATTAGGAGCATATGTATTTAAAATTATTTAATTGTTCTATCTTCCCAATGAACTGGCCTGTTTTGTTGTTTTAAATGTTCTTCTTTTCTCTGGTTATCTTCCTTGCCTTGAAGTCATTATTTGTTGTTGTTGTTATTATTATTATTAATAATTTGCTGACTCAGTTTTCCTATGTATACTGTTTGCATGGTACATATTTTTCCATTATGTGTTTTACTTTCTACCCCTCTGGATCTTTACACAAAGTAACTGTTTTAAACAGCATGTAGTTAGGTCTTGTAGTTAGACTTTGACCTATTCTGACAATCTCTGTTTTTAATGGGGGTGTTTCATACATTTATATTTAATGAAATTACTGGTATGATTGGATTTAGATGTACCATTTTAATTTGTTTTCTATTTGTCTGATCTGATGTTTGATTCTTTGTTACTCTTTTCCTACCTTTTTTAGGTTTTATCAACAATTTTTAATGTTCAATTTTAACTCATCAATGGGCTTTTCACTTATTCCTCTTTGCCTTATTTTTTTATTAATAGTAGTTTCTCTAGGGATTAAAATATGCATGCTTGTCACAGTCTTTATGTGAATGTTGACAATGATGAAAAACCACCATTGAAACAATACCAATGCTGGTGAAGAAGTGAATCAATGTACTGCTTCCACTAGGCCTTTAGTACCACTAGGAAGAAGGCAGGTACAAGAGCATTCACTGAAGCACTGTTGTTGTTTTCTAAAAGGAAAAATAATTAAAACTTGAAGCAACCTGTATGTCAATTAGTAGGGGAGTAGATAAATAAACTGTGAGCTATTTATTCAATAGAATAGTACACAGAGTGAAATGGAATAATTAGAACTATAAGGATAAATATAAATTTCAAAAAATGTATTGAATGAAGAGAAATTTGCTGAAGGTCACAAATATATGATATTTTTCATAGGAATTATAACAGGACATACTGTCTATGGTTATATTGGAGTGGGTGGCCTATCCCTCTTCCAGCAGATCTTCCCAACCCAAAATAACCCTAACCCTAACCCTAACCCAGATCTTTACCAGCTGAGCTACCAGGAAAGCTCCATACACATATATAAATGTACACCAAAATTCTCCCACAAATCCAAAGGCATGCTAAATGCAAAATTCACAGTATTTGTGCTTTCTGCAAGAGATGGAGAGAGGAAAGAATAAAAAGAGAATCAGGAGTTCAAGCTGTATGCTACCATGGAGGACAGTATGGAAGTTCATTAAAAAAAAAATAGAACTAACATGTAATCCAGCAATCTCACTCCTGGGCATATACACAGAGAAAACCATAATTCAAAAAGATACACACATCCGAGTGCTCATTGCAGCAGTATTTACAGTAGCCAGGACATGGAAGCAACCTGAACTTCCTGATGTTCAAGCTGGTTTTAGAAAAGGCAGAGGAACCAAAGATCAAATTGCCAACATCTGTTGGATCATGGAAAAAGCAAGAGAGTTCCAGAAAAACATCTATATCTGCTTTATTGACTATGCCAAAGCCTTTGACTGTGTGGATAACAATAAACTGTGGAAAATTCTGAAAGAGATGGGAATACCAGACCACCTAACCTGCCTCTTGAGAAATCTTTATGCAGGTCAGGAAGCAACAGTTAGAACTAGACATGGAACAACAGACTGGTTCCAAATAGGAAAAGGAGTACGTCAAGGCTGTATATTGTCACCCTGCTTATTTAACTTATATGCAGAGTACATCATGAGAAATGCTGGACTGGAAGAAACACAAGCTGGAATCAAGATTGCCAGGAGAAATATCAATAACCTCAGATATGCAGATGACACCACCCTTATGGCAGAAGGTGAAGAGAACCTAAAAAGCCTCTTGATGAAAGTGAAAGAGGAGAGTGAAAAGGTGGCTTAAAGCTCAACATTCAGAAAACGAAGATCATGGCATCTGGTCCCATCACTTCATGGGAAATAGACGGGGAAACAGTGGAAACAGTGTCAGACTGTTTTGGGGGGCTCTAAAATCACCACAGATGGTGACTGCAGCCATGAAATTAAAAGACGCTTACTCCTTGAAAGAAAAGTTATGACCAACCTAGATAGCATATTCAAAAGCAGGGACGTTACTTTGCCGACTAAGGTCCGTCTAGTCAAGGCTATGGTTTTTCCTGTGGTCATGTATGGATGTGAGAGTTGGACTGTGAAGAAGGCTGAGCACCGAAGAATTGATGCTTTTGAACTGTGGTGTTGGAGAAGACTCCTGATGGTCCCTTGGACTGCAAGGAGATCCAACCAGTCCATTCTGAAGGAGATCAACCCTGGGATTTCTTTGGAAGGAATGATGCTGAAGCCGAAACTCCAGTACTTTGGCCACCTCATGCGAAGAGTTGACTCATTGGTAAAGACTCTGATGCTGGGAGGGATTGGGGCCAGTAAGAGAAGGGGATGACCAAGGATGGGATGGCTGGATGGCATCACGGACTCGATGGACATGAGTCTGAGTGAACTCCAGGAGATGGTGATGGACAGGGAGGCCTGGCGTGCTGTGATTCATGGTCACAAAGAGTCGGACACGACTGAGCAACTGAACTGAACTGAACTGAAATGTCCATCAACAGAGGAATGGAGAAAGAAGATGTGGTACATGTATACAATGGAAAAATCCTCAGCCATAAAAAAAGAACAGACTAATGCCATTTGCAATAACATGGATGGACCTAGAGATTGTCATCTTGAGTAAAATAACTCAGTCACAGAAAGACAAATATCATGTGATATTGCATATACGAGGAGTCTTAAAAAATGGGGTACTGTGCAAATAAACTTATTTATAAAACAGAAGTAGAGCCACAGATGAAGAAAACAAAGTTATGGTTACCAGGAGATGGGGGGAGAGGGTTAAATTGGGAGATTGGGATTGACATAGTCACACTACTATATATGTATAAAATACATAATGAAAAAGAACTTGCTGTATAGCACAGAAAACTCTACTCAATACTCCTATAATGGCCTATATGAGAAAAGAATCTATAAAAGAGTGGATATATGTATATGTATAACTGATTCACTTTGCTGTACACCTGAAACTAACACAACATTGTAAAGCAACTATACTCCAATAAAAATTGTTTAAAACTATATAATTTAATTGTAAATGAAAATGTTTTAATAAATATTTTAAAAATATTCTGTGCACCTCTAGTTCTGAGAGAAGATGGAGTAGACACACTACTCCCCATTCCTCTCACTCAGTATAGCTAAACATCCTAGACAAATTATACACACACATGTGCGCTCAGTTGTGTCCAACTCTTGGCGACGCTATGGACTGTAGCTTGCCAGTCTTCTCTGTCCATGGTGTTTTCTAGGCAAGAATACTCGAGTGAGTTGCCATTTCCTCTTCCAAGGGATCTTCCTGATCCAGGGATCAAACCTCTATCTCAATGAGCTGCCTGGTAAGTCTTATTTATATATAAACAAGACTCTGAAAGGGAATGAGAAGAATACTAACTAGGTGGGAACCTTGGGACTGAATAAACAACAGGGTGGCAACTGCCCTGGCTTTTCCTTTTGCCTCATATATCCTGGACTGGGGTGCCAGAGCAGGCAGCAACTTGGAAATGAGAGTGAACACAAAGAAGAAAAGCTTGCTCTCACTAGTCAGAAGACCAATGAAAGGGACAGCCTAGGAAGACCACAAAACTTTTAAATAATAACTGCCTTACTCCAGCCAAACACCACTACAGAAACAGCAGTGGCCACACTCCCATTCCTGCCAAAAAACGCTGGGTTGGGAATCTAGATTTCTGCCCTCACATGGCTGCATGAAGATGCTCCAGCCTCCCTCCGTCTTTCCCGTGAAAGTGGTGTCAAAGAAGGCAGAGTGGAAAGCCAGACCATTAGTCCATACCAAACAAAAATGAGGTGACCCTCACCCTCTCCGCTGGAATGGTGTCAGAAGAGGGCTAGTGGAGGGTCATGACATATACCACTACTGTAGTAGGCAAAACAATACCTCCCCAAATATGTCTGTGTCCTAATTCCCAGAACCTGTGAATATGTTGCGTTACACGGCAAAGTGGAAATAACTTTGCAGATGGAGTTAAAGTTGCTAACCAGCAGACCTTAAAATAGGGAGATTTTTCTGGATTATCTAGGTAAACCCCATGTAACCACATGAGCTCTCCAAAGTATAAGTGGGAGGCAGAAGAATGGGTAAAGATTCTACTGTGTGCTGTGCTTAGTTGCTCAGTCATGTCTGACTGTTTGCAACCCCATGGACTGTAGCCTGCCAGGCTCCTCTGTTCATGGGATTCTCCATGCAACAATACTGGAGTGGGTTGCCATGCCCTCCTCCAGGGGATCTTCCCAACCCAGGATCGAACCCAGGTCTCCCGTATTGCCAGCAGATTCTTTACCATCTGAGCCACAGGTGGGGTTTTCTGCCACATCAAGCAATTCTCAGGCGCCAGCTGGGTATCCTAAAATTCAACTCAATTCTGACACTATCTATCTGGGGACAGGGTCAGGTTCCACAAGTTAGGGCTTTGGTCCTACAAGACTGTTCCCTCACCCCAGTTCAGACACCAGTCTCGAGTCCATGTTGTCACCTGGGCTTCTGATCCACCAGCTATAGATTAGAGAATCCAACAACTCCCTCCTTGGATTTGATAGTGGCTCACAGAACTCAAACATTTTACTTACTAGGCTACATGTTTGTTGTAGAAGCCTATAACTTGGGAACAGCCAGATGGAAGAGATGCATAGGGCAAGGCATGGGAGAAGGGGTGGGTGCGTTCATGCCCCCTCTAGGCGCCCTACTCTCCCCACACCTGCAAAGTGCTCACTGTTATGCCCAAGTCGCGAAATCTCCCAATGACCACCAGGGAGCCGATATCCGATGCAAAAGCAAGAGAGATTTTATTACCAAGCTTGAGCTGGGGCTCCCACCGATACCGACACAGCGGCTATAGGGAGGAGCCCCAGGTTTTGGATTACGTTGCTTATATAGGGAGTATACATGGAAGAAAAAGGATTTCTAGGTAGGGGAACGTCTGATTGGTCATTTTCTTTTGAAGGGTTGTGTGTTGGTTCTTGATTGGTCCCTATTGTCTAGGTAGACCACAAATTCCTGAGCGTTAAGTCAGGAGATTTTGGTCTGGGGTCTGATTGGCTCGTGGGCAGTGGGGTGAGGTCAGGGAATTTCCAAAGGCTCTTTTCCTGGAACCTTACAAAATGGAGTTTTTCTGTTAACAAAATGGAGTAGCTTAGACTCTTCATTCCCCTCTTCTCTAGGATCCAGGACAGACCCAATCATGGGTCTGAGGTCAGCTCTATATTGTCTCCTGCTAAGGGGACTGTTGGCAAGGCCATATATTGGGATCTGAGCACCATGAGCTGCACCGCTCATGATTCGGCTTTTAATGAAGACCAATTTGTTTAGTAAGCATGGCCCGAGGGTGAGTAGCAGTAACAAGATAATCAGGGGCCCTACCAAGGAAGATATAAGAGTTGTGAACCAGGGGGATGAGTTGAACCAGGATTCAAACCAATTTTGAGACATTTCTCTTTCTCTTTTTCTCTGACTCAGCCCTTCTCTTATCTTGGCCAGGGACTCCCTGACTACCCCCGAGTGATTCACATAAAAACAACGTTCTTCCCCTAACGTAGCACATAGGCCCCCTCAGAGACTTCATACTCAAGATACTTCTTGGGAATTGGGGTGGAGGTCTCTTTCTTCTGTAACTTCTTCCTGCTGTGCATGGGCGTAGGCCTGCCTAGCAGAGCAGAAGTCTCTCTCTACCTGATCTAAGTTGGGGTTTTCCACATCTGAAACCAGCTTCTACCCTTGTTCAGTTCAGTTCAGTCGCTCAGTCGTGTCCAACTCTTTGCGACCCCATGAATCGCAGCACACCAGGCCTCCCTGTCCATCACCATCTCCCGGAGTTCACTCAGACTCACGTCCATCGAGTCCGTGATGCCATCCAGCCATCTCATCCTCGGTCGTCCCCTTCTCCTCCTTCCCCCAATCCCTCCCAGCATCAGAGTCTTTTCCAATGAGTCAACTCTTCGCATGAGGTGGCCAAAGTACTGGAGCTTCAGCTTTAGCATCATTCCTTCCAAAGAAATCCCAGGGTTGATCTCCTTCAGAATGGACAGGTTGGATCTCCTTGCAACAGCAATTTAGTTGGCCCCTCTCAGAGATGAAATAGACAGGGGCCAAACAAGAGACCTAACAGGATGGTCATCTCTGGTCCCCGGAAACAGAAGGCAACATTTGGGGTGAGGGTTGCAGGGTTTGTGACCCCTTCTGATTGGCTGGTGGTGAGGCAACAGAGCTGTGCTCCAGGAATCTTGTGTTCAGTCTGAAGTTACCATCTTCCACCTGGGTGGGGGCTCAAAGACATTGTTATGCATATTTCTTTGAGTAGAAACCAGGACTCTCGCTGGAGGCTGTACCAAGTTATTGATTGTTTCTGTTTTTGTATCCCTTCCCTTCCCTGATTAGCAATTGTTTGAATCCATGCTTTGGAATTCAGGGAAGGTCAAGGAGGCTGAACAAAGTCTATATCCTACAGATAAAAAATGGAGAACACAGAACAGATCTGTACTCCAGAGCCTCACAGAGTCCCGCTCAGTTTTAATTTTAGGGAACTGGGCAACTATGACTGTGATAACTTCCTGTCAAAATGGGGCATAGGACTGCCCCAGCTTGGAGTATAGACACTGAATTGAAAGTATTTCTGAGTTCCAAGTTCTAGATCTGAGTCTTGTATGATTAAAATCTGAATCCCTTGGTCTGCCATTTTGGTGTAACAGACCCAATTAGAAGTAGTTGGAAGAGTGATAACTGGAATTTAGTAGACAAAATAAATCTTATTTCTTTTTAGAAGAATAGGCCTGAAACCCGGTCTGGACCTGGCACTTCAGGGAGACTTGTAGCCATGTAGCCAGTTGCCTAGTTTTATAAAAAAAAAAAAAGTAAGGTTACTAGCTTCCAGCATACATTGTTTTGAAAATGGTGGCATCCAAGCCTGACACGACTCAGAAAACTCAAGTGTTTAGCAATACAAGGTCTAATCTGAAGTACACCCATAGCATCACCTAGTTATCTTCCAGGATATCTGAACCATAGCTACTCTATTTTCACTTTTAATTGTAAACTTTTCCTTAATAGCCAAAGCATATTTCACCGTTAATGACTTCAGTGTTTCTCTAGGTACGAGAAGATGCAAGAATTGGGACTCATAAAATCTTCTCCTGAAAAGATCTAACTATCTGAAGGCCTGTTCTGCCAGTTTTTTCCAGAGCACAGAGTGCCTCATTCCTGATTTTCACCCTGAACTCCTTTCAGGGCCGTTGAAAGTCAGTAGTTGCAGCAGCCATGATTTAATCTATGTAGGTGTAGATGGCGAATGTCAGTCTTCAGTTGGCAGAGCCCCTTTTTGCTCATAAACTTGACCATGATTTTGAGGGGGGCATTTCATGACCATTTTATCCCACGGTGCTGAGAATGTCCATTCTCAGGTTTGGCAAAGATTCTGTTGACAGGCCACTCAATATGCTGTTACTGGACTAGGCCACAAAACAGTATCCAAAATTCTCTGGGCCACCTGTCTTACTAGCTTCTTGGTCCAGGAAAATATTCCCTCTTGTTGCTTCTTGCCATATCTAGAGTTACACTGTTACCATCATCGATCTCATATGGGACTATATATTATTCTATTAGAGGCCTTACACACATATTTGACAGTGTAAGAAATGGCAATTTTGTAAAAGAGGTGAAATACAAATAACATAGCCAGCAGTATTAGTAAAGTCACAAGTAAGACTTATGTTAAGAACTTCCATTAGATGTAGCCCAGTATATCTTCAGGTCATCTGACTTAGTCTGCCCTGTAGAATCTTTATCTTCCAGGGAAATTATATATTGGCACCATCTATAAGGCACATAGCCCAGTTTTCTAGTGTTGAAATGAAGTGAAGTTGCTCAGTCGTGTCCGACTCTTTGCGACCCCATGGACTGTAGCCTATCAGGCTCCTCCGTCCATGGGATTTTCCAGGCAAGAGTGCTGGAGTGGGTTGCCATTTCCTTCTCCAGGGGATCTTCCCGACCTAGGAATCAAACCTGGGTCTCCCACATTGCAGGCAGATGCTTTACCGTCTAAGCCACCAGGGAAGCCCCAATACTGGAGTAGGTTGTCACTTCCTCCAGGTGATCTTCTGGGCCTGGGGATCAAACTCACATCTCCTGTGGCTCCTACATTGCAGGTAGATTCTTTACCACTGAGCCATTATCTTTAGTATGATTTAACTTTTTTTCCAACACAGAGGATACTTTAAACCTAAATTACTATAGCCTGGTGTTATCTATATACATCCATCCCATAATTGTGGGAGATTTTCCCCTCCTTTGTGGAAACTTTTCTTGTTCTGATTGAGCTTGGGTAATAGAAAAAAGCTCAAATTTATAGCCAGAGTCAGAGCAGGCATTATTAATTGGCCCAGTGAGGAGGTCCTATCTAGTAATATCACAGTGACCTGAATATGACTATAATTTTTAAAGTAAATTTTCTCAGGGCCAACCAGTTAGAGTCTGGTAGTAGAGAAATTCACCAAGGTAACCCAGAACTAGACACAGGTAATTGGCCACAAACCCAACAATTGGATTGATTTTTTTTTAATTTTTTATTTTTACTTTATTTTACTTTACAATACTGCATTGGTTTTGCCATACATTGACATGAATCCACCACGGGTGTACATATTAAAACTAGCATAGGATCAGGCCTATGATAGAAAAGCATTTGACTTGTATGCAAAGGTCTAAGAAGTCAAGAAAACATAAATGATCATACGAATCAGGTCCAGCATCTTGGGGAAGCTGTCTACCTCTGATGTCATCGTCTTCTCATCCTGGTATAGTGTAGTTTTCCTGATTAAAAAAAGTCCTTCCATCCATGTTGGAGACAGTCCCTTAAATTATGTTTTTTTTTTTTCCAGTCCTGGTTGCAGGTCATGAGGCATCTGATCTTCATCCAAAGATAGATTACTGGGATAAGCTTCAGAAACAAACTTAGGGCGTTCTTCAAGAATTCAATTAAATTTTACATTAATATCACATAACAGCAAAGAACTATCTAAGAGATGGTCTTACTAGATGCAGACCTCCATTAACAAACTGGTATTTAACATTTTGAAATATCTTTTTCTCCTTAAAGTTACCCTTATTTTTATTAAATATAACCAAATTAAGGCTAGTTTGTTTGCAAAATAGGTCTGTTCTCACTAATTTTGGTCTGATGATTTTTATAACCATAATTGATTATAGGCTTTTTATTTTGCTGAAACACTTATAGAGTCTCAGACTGAACTTTTAAAATAAAACAGGGCTGGGAAACTCACACCAAAGGCTTATCACAGATTTTGCCTAACAAATCTAGGTGAATTCTTCCCTTTTTAAGGTCTCAAAAATTTGAGATTTTTGTACCCATGAGATAACCTTCCTAACTCATTTGATAAACTTACTGGAAACCTAAGAACTTCCAATTTTTGGAATCAGATAGAAAATATAATTGTTTTGTTTATAATGTTTAATTTTACCAAAGTATTGTCATAATTAGTTTGAGAGGAAGATTTTCCCTACTCCCTGAAAACATAAGATTCAAACCCATAATTTTTCAGATAGAAACCATAAAAGTTACAAGCATATTCACTGGTTCATTCAGTCCTTTTGTTAACTTTTGTGAAGTCATCAGGTTTTCCATTAAAATACCAGGACATATCAGAATGTTAAAAACTCCATATAATTTCTAGGATATCTGTATTAGTAATTTTACCATACATTATAACATGAGCGGATTTATTACTCATTTGATAATCTTTTCCATGTAATTTAACCAACCAAATAAACACAGTTTAATATCTCTCTTTGGGATGTTCCAGGGGCCCTCTGAAGCACCCCAAAGTTAGCTAGAGATCAAAAGAACTTCAAAACAGTTCTATTTAGGAAGTTTTATCAAAAAGATCAATTTAAAGCGTTTAAAACATTTGGTCAGATTTAGTCAATGTTGAGGGGTGTATCATTTAGCTTGTTGATATGTCACAATAGGCCTAAATACCAAGGCTCAAGGTCTAGTGAAAGTCAGCTCCGCCATCTTGGACCTAGTTGACTCTTACCAGTTTTTTTTTTAATGGCTGTGTCATTCTTAACAAAATCCATTTATCTAACTAATTGTAATCCAATTTTAGAAAATCCTGATCATGCATAACTCTTTTTAGTATTTTATCATACCCTTGCTAAGTTTTTTTTTTTACTGAAAACATACTTCTTACTTTCTTTTAGCAACCAATAACTAACTTTTATATTAGCATTTTATAGATTGGTGAGCATAAATACCAGCGATAATTTCCAAAACCCTTGCTTTCTTAGAACATTTTAGGATGGCACCAAACATTATTCATTTATAGTCCCAATCTCTTTAGTTTCTCTGTAAAAGAAAATTACTGTTTAGTGTTAAATGTTTCAAAATCTTATTTCATTTGGAAATAAACTAACTATTCAATAGACTTTCAACACTTAGCACAACCCTTAGAAATTTAAGTTACACCAATCTGGAGAGACTATTTTAGACAGATATTTTTAAAGAATAATTACTCTTAATAGGGTTTATATAAAAGCTCATATCTCATTTACATTTTTTAGAAGTTTCTTCACCTGAAGTAATTTCCTTGTTGACAAACTTGTAACAAATATAATATTTAACTTATATTAAACCTAGGTACAATGAAAATATTCTACTTAACGTTAATTACTCTAAGACATGTCTATATTAGATAGGTCAACAAACAAACATTAATATCAGATATTTAACATTGAATATTTCCCAGTTCACATGAACCTGGAATTTATTGTTTAATTTAGAATTACTTGATTTGTAAGTGCTTACCTTTTTTTAAGCCAAATAAATAAAGCTCATATACAAATTAACCTCAAAAATATTACCCAGAGACAGAGACATACCAAGACATATTTAGACAGACACAGTGCAAGATCTAGCTTCAAGTCTTTTTTCCCTTTTTCTTCAGTGTCAGGAGTTAGAGATGGTGTAGATAAGTGTTCCAGAGAGCCCTGGTCTCAGGGCACAGGGAAAGAAAATCAAGTTCTAACAAAATGGCAGCAGGTCTAAACCACATGGTGGCCAGACAAAGCAAAATTTCCTTCTCCAGGGGATCTTCTTGACCCAGGGATCGAACCCAGGTCTCCCATATTGCAGGCAGACACTTTAACCTCGGCTCCACCAGGGAAGCCCTTAAATACAAAAATACAGTCTCTCAGAAAACCTCCTATAGAGACACAGAACTTCAGATCTAAGTACTAACATCAAAGATTTCAAGGGAGGAAAGGAAGCCAGGTTGAAAAAGAAGGAGGAGGAGGAGGCGGATGAGGTGGGCAAAAGGGGTGGCCTTACAGATGTCTCCTGCCACCTACAGATACCCAGGCATTATGGGACTGTTCCCTGGGCCTCCAGAGAAGGGAGGACTGGAACTCGGCCCTACCAGAAATCAGAACCAGAATTCGAGTTCTCTGCCAAGAGGAGGTGATCAGTCTCCAATCCTCAGCTCAGGCTGAGGGCCCTTTGACCAGGTTCCTGCGTCCAGGACCAGGGGACTAGAAAAACAGGGAAGGATAGGAAGGGTTAAGGAGAGGAAAGAGAGAGGCAAGGGGAGAGAGATCAATAAAGTCTCTTGTTCCTTACTGATTGGGGCACTCTGGCCAGTTGTTTGTGTCAGGAGGAGACCAGGCACAAAACGGTCCCAGTTGCGGCTGCTGGGTCTGGTCCATTGGCAGGCAAGCTGGCCCCTGAGTACCTCGAGTGGTCAGGATGTCGGTCTCGGCGAAGAAGAGTCCCACCAGAGTCACCATTTGTTGCAGGACGAGGGACCCCTTCCAGGGCCTGAAACTGGGCTCTTGTCTAACACTCGGAAATAAATTCTCCGAGGAGAAACATGTGCTGACAAAGCAAGAGATTTTACTGGGAAAGGGCACCCGGGTGGAGAGCAGCAGGGTAAGGAAACCCAGGAGAACTGCTCTGCCGCGTGACTCGCAATGTCAGGTTTTATGGTGGTTCTGGGAAGTGGACGGACACTCGGTGTCTCCTTTAGACCTTTCCCGAACTCTTCCGGTTGGTGGAGGATTATTAGTTCCATATTCATTATCAGGATCTCCTGTCATAAAACAACTCATGCAAATGGTTACTATGGTGGCTGGCCAGGGTGGGCGGTTTCAATCAGTGTGCTTCCCCTAACAACTCCCCCCTGCAAGATGGCGTATAGCAGCGCCGTTGGTTCAGGGTCCTTGGGATTCTTCGGGTTCTTTCCTACACGTGTCGCCAACACCTGAGTGGTAGAAAATCCCTGTTGAGGCAAAAAAGGTTTTACCCAAGGAGGGGGGCGCAATATGATATTTTCCCATACTATGATATAGGGAACTTGGTCAGGGTGTCTGATCTTCGGTCGGAAGATGATATCTCGGACTCGGTATACAGTTCCCAAGTCAAAGGTGCCTTCTGAGGGCCAGCCTACATGGAAGGTCGGCCATTCTGCGCTGCAAAAAGTGATTACTTTATTCCTTTTAATTTCTACACTGAGGTCATGAGACAAGGATAGAGGTGTGGGGCTAGAATGGCGTTGCCCCATCGTCCCTGGATCAGTCAGATGTTGGTAAATTAACACAGACAATACGAACAGCCACACAGACAGACAGACAGACAGGAGAAATACACCTCCGGGAGTCCGGAGGCAAAAAACCGAAAGACGATGGCCTCCGGCCATTCAGCGGGAGCAACCCGCTATTGTCTACAGAGAACAGGGACACTCCATCCCCTCCAAGAGGGTCGGGGACGTCTCCCAAAGACCCCCACCGGTGACCCGTCGGCATGTCCACCTGAGTCATATACCAGTCTCAGAAAATAGGCCCTGTCAGAAACGAAAAGAAAGACAGAAAAAAGCTTACCGGTTGCAGATGACTCTCCAGATCGGTCTTCCCGTGGAGCCGGTGAGAGATCCCGGACGAGCCCCCAAATGTTATGCCCAAGTCGCGAAATCTCCCAATGACCTCCAGGGAGCCGATATCCAATGCAAAAGTAAGAGTTTTTATTACCAAGCTCGAGCTGGGGCTCCCACCGATACTGACACAGCGGCTATAGGGAGGAGCCCCGGGTTTTGGATTACATTGCTTATATAGGGAGTAAACATGGAAGAAAAAGGATTTCTAGGTAGGGGAACGTCTGATTGGTCATTTTCTTTCGAAGGGTTGTGTGTTGGTTCTTGATTGGTCCCTATTGTCTAGACCTCAAGTTCCTGAGTATAAAGTCAGGAGATTTTGGTCTGGAGTCTGATTGGCTCGTGGGTGGTGGGGTGAGGTCAGGGAATTTCCAAAGGCTCTCGGATTTCCAAAGGCTCTTTTCCCAGAACCTTACAAAATGGAGTTTTTCTGTTAACAAAATGCAGTAGCTTAGATTCTTCACTCACCAACCCAGAAGCTCTCCAAACCCATCCTTTAGGGTTTTGATGGGGCCTTCATTACCCAGCCATGACTGATTAAATCATTGGCCAATGGCCACTGAGTCAACTTCCAGGTCCTCTCTGCTCCCTGGAGATTGGAATGGGACTGTGGGGGTGGGGATGGGGTAGGACTGAAAGTTTGAACCCTCTAATCACCTGGTTGGCTTCTCTGGCAACCAGATCCCCTACCCCTTAGGTGCTTTCCAAAAGTCTCTCATTAACATAACTAAAGATACCTTTCTGATTCTCATCACAGGAAATTCCAACAAGGCCAGGGACCAAATGTATATAAATCACAATATCACAGTGGGTTAGAGGGGTGTAATGTGAGAAGGACTTGGCCCATCATTGCTGGCTTTGAAGTTGAAGAAAGGGGGCCTCTAAAAGCTGGGAATAGCCCTCAACTTGCAGCCAGCAGGAAAAACAGGACCTCAGTCCTACCACTGCAAAGAATTCATCTGCCAACAAACCAAATAAGCAAGAAATGGGTTTCCCCTGGAGCCTCCAGAAAGGAACACAGCCTGCTGACTCTCGAATTTTAACCCAGTGAAACCCCTACCAGACTTCTGACCTAAAATAAACAACAACAACAACAACAACAACTGGGAGATAATAAGTGTATACTGTTTTACTGTTTTAATCCCCCTCAATTTCTGGCAATTTGCTGCAGCAGCAATAGTGTTGCTGATGAATTTAAGGTTCTTTCTTCATCATGAAAGAATTCAGAGATGAAGTGTTGCAGGAAGGGGGACACTTTTCAGGGCCCAAGAGTGGGCTCTTCTCTAACACTTGGAAGTGAATTGTCCAAGGAGACACACATGCTGACAAAGCAAGAGGCTTTATTGTGCAGGGGCACCCAGGCAGAGAGCAGTAGGGTAAGGGAACCTAGGGGAACTGCTGTGCCATGTGACTTGCAGCCTTGGGTTTTATGGTAATGGGATTAGTTTCTGGGTTGTCTCTGGCCAATCATTCTGATTCAGGGTTCTTCCTGGTGATGCACTGTTCAGCCAAGATGGATTCCAGATAGGAGGATTCTGGGAAGTAGTAGGACACATGGTGTCTCCTTTTGACTATTCCTGAACCTTTCTGGTTGGTGGTGGCTTATTAGTTCCATGTTCCTTAATAAGACCTCCTGTCTTAAAATAACTCACGCAAATGATTACTATGGTACATGGCCAAGGTGGGCAGTTTCAGTCAGTGCATTTTCCCTAACATCTCCCTGCTGAGAAACTTCATACTCAGGATACTTCTTGGGAATTGGGGGTGGAGGTCTTTCTCTTCTGTTAACTACTTCTTGCTGAGAGTGGGCATAGTCTTGCCTGGCAGAGCAGAAATCTCTCTCTATCTGATCTAAGTTGAGGTATTCCATATTTGAAACCGGCTTCCACCCTTGTATTAACATCATTTTGGCCTGAACCTGTTCGAGTCTGTTGGAGATAAACTTTGCAAGGAGGAGTTGAAGCATACAGGGGCCAAATAGGAGGCCTAGTAGGATAGTCATCGCTGGACCCAGAAATGGCAGGAGCCAAGAGCAGAAAGGAGGACTCCACACGCCTGTCGAACCCAAACCCCAGATATTTGTGGCCTGCTCTGAGATCCCCTTGTATCTTCTTGGACCTGTCCAGACTAGTGATAATAAAGGCAGCATTCTTCCTTCAGATAAAGACATGTGCCCCCTGCCCTCTGGTCAGTAAGTCTAGGGCCCAGTGATTTCGTAGAACCATAGTGGCTAGGGAGCCTAACTGGGGTTGTAGACGTCAGAAGGTCCTTGCAGTTTTCTTCTATGGTTCCAGCAGTGTCGGTAGAAAGCTGCTGGAATTTATGCAAAGAAGTTCCCCCAGTGGCAGCCCCTGCCAAACCAGTGGCCAATCCTGGTGCCAGGAACAAGGGGGTATGCACTGCTGCATGATGTATACTCTGGTGGGTATATACTGGTAGAGGCAAGGAGGCATTACTCCTGGCCAGATCTTTGTGGGGCATGACATACACTAGAGAGCAAGTTCCTGACCAAAAAGGGGGCAGAGATAAGATAAGAGTTAAGTAGGTATTGCATATGAAGTAGACACCCTGGCTGGGTTCAAGGTGGGCAACAAAACAAGTTTGCCAAAGGGGGACACGGTTTCCATCAGCCTTACGACTGGAGCATGGCATAATGGAACAGGGGCAGTCCTTTAGCAACTGAGAGGAGACCATCACCCCACTTGCTGCAAAGCCAGCAGCAGTGAGGGCATTTAGAAAGGGATTCAAGTATTGAGAGGCATCCTGGGACTTGTCCTCAAGGTAGAGAGTATTTC
This sequence comes from Capricornis sumatraensis, assembly GCF_032405125.1. Taxonomy (NCBI): domain Eukaryota; kingdom Metazoa; phylum Chordata; class Mammalia; order Artiodactyla; family Bovidae; genus Capricornis; species Capricornis sumatraensis. Next base: position 83,847,937 of record NC_091092.1, read on the forward strand.
ATTTGGGTTCCCACCATAGAGTTAGGTTCTCATGGGTGGGGACCCCCTACAAGGGAATAAACAGTGGTCAGAGTTGCCCATCCAGTTTAGAAACCAGGATGATCGGGTGTGGTGTTTTGGTCGTCTAGAACAGAACATGGATTTTCGAGATCATTTGGTTAATGGGGTCCGAGGAGAGCCTCGTGCCTGGGGATAGGTATAGTGTGTTAGTTTTGCCAGAGCTGCTTAGTTCCCAGGCTTTGGGCTAAATCATAATACCCTAGAGAAATTTCTAGATCCCTATTTTTTTCTGCTAGTTCTGACATGGAAAGTTACTCCACACTGTGAGCTGTCCAGATCTCCCATAGACACCCCTGTCAAGGAGTTGTGTTTGAAGCAAATAGGGAAGGTCACTTGGGGAATGTTAGTCAAGAGAGAAAATAAGGGATCGAGTGGGATTGCAGATGTTATTGTGGGAGTAAATATAGCCAACTGTCGCTGGTAGCAGGGCATGAAGTTTTCGTCCCCTTTTACCCAAAAGACTATGCCATGACCAGATGGGGTGTGTTGAGTGGTAGCATATCGCTGGGCTGGAAGGGTGGGCCACTGATACTATGGGATAGGTTAGACATATCCCTAACTTCTGCTGCTAATGCAGGTCTAACAAGGGATAGTAATGTTAAGTCGAGAAGCAGTGTGGTTTACAAGTGTATATGCATCATTAAGGGAGAGATTAATAGCTGTACAGGGAGGCATAATCAGGAAGAGGAGGGACATCATAGGATACATTTTTACTTATCTGATGGTGTTCTGCCTGTATAAGTTTCTGAGGTCTTCAGTAGGTTCACAGGAATAGTCCTCTGGTTTGGGGGTCTCAGTCCCAATCTCCCTATCCTGTAAACCACAGGATTTTATTCTAGAATTGTGGACACAGGCAGACAGGCCCTTTGCTTTTACAGCAGTTGAGGTTACTAGAACAACCTGATATCACCATGTCCATTTCTCTGACAGCTGATTCAGACTCCCTTTCTCTTGCTAGGTCTTCACTAACACTTGGACCCCCACTCTACTTGGGGGTTTTTCAAGTCTTCCTGTGGCTTAAGGAGAACTTGCTCTCCATATCGTCAGAGTCCTTACCAAAACATTCCCAGGTCAATTATATTCTTTAGGAATGCATTGGAGAAGGCAGTGGCACCCCACTCCAGTACTCTTGCCTGGAAAATCCCATGGACAGAGGAGCCTGGTAGGCTGCAGTCCATGGGGTCACTAAGAGTCAGACACGACTGAGTGACTTCACTTTCACTTTTTACTTTCATGCACTGGAGAAGGAAATGTCAACCCACTCCAGTGTTCTTGCCTGGAGAATCCCAGGGATAGGGGAGCCTGGTGGGCTGCCGTCTGTGGGGTCGCACACAGTCGGACACGACTGTACTGACTTAGCAGCAGCAGCAGCAGCAGCAGCAGGAATGCATTGGTGTCCTCATCAGAAAACAAATCAGAAGTTAAGAACGGGTGTCCATACATCATTTCATAAGGGCTTAATAACAATGGCTGTTTGAGAGCTGCCTGTACCCTCACATGGCTTCCCTGGTGGCTCAGATGGTAAAGTGTCTGCCTACAATGCAGGTGACCCGGGTTCGATCCCTGGGTCGGGAAGTTCCTCTGGAGAAGGAAATGGCAACCCACTCCAGTACTCTTGCCTGGAAAATCCCATGGATGGAGGAACCTGGTAGGCTACAGTCTATGGGGTTGCAAAGATTCGGACACGACTGAGTGACTTCACTTCTTTTGTACCTTCATGAGAGCTATGAGTAGCATATGGATGTGTGGTGTCTCACTGAATTAATTCTCGCAACCACACAGGATTATGAGACAGTGCAGGGAGAGGCCACCGAAGAGCAACTCCCGAAGAAAATGCTGAGTGCATATTTATTGAGAAATTATCTGGAATTCAGTCACAGAGCTCAGCAAAGCAATAGTAAGGCTTTGAAAATAGGGAAGTTTGTTCTCTGTGCAGAACATTTGCTGAGGCTGACAGTATCAAAGTATGCTGAGGCTGACAGTATCAAGGTGTACCTTGGCTGACGGTCAGCCAAGGTATCTGTCTTAGGAGCATAAGAAAGAGTACGTAAGGAAAGGGAGAGACAGAACAATCTCCAGAAAACAGGGCCTTGAGAAAGTAACATTATTTATATTCCCACAATTCCCTTCTTCTTGTTTTATTAAGGAGCATATTGATTTCCTTCTTGTCGGAGAAACAGCATCAGCGTAGCTTTGGTGTGATTGAGGCATGAAAACTAGGTGATTAATGTTCAGACTAAAAATAAGACACAAAAAACAATTATGAGCAATATGCATGGGGAAAAAAAACATAATTCCAAGTTATGTTTTGAGGTACAACTTTTAGGATTCAGTCAAGTAGCAGTATCAGAGAGTGTTTGGAGAGTAGCATCAGAGGAATGTTGTTGGAGAGTCTTTATTTGTTCATGAAGTATATTTTGTAAGTGTAAGATGGAATCATTAATCATAGAACCTGTCTTAGGGTTTAAACGTTGTTTTAAATTATTCCAGGTTTCAGAATAATTATATACTACTTATAGTGTAACACAGACATGTGAAAACGTGCTATCACAGTCCAATTGAGAACGAGTCCATAAAGCTTGTTGACTTTCACCAAGCCAAAGGATGGCAGCCTCCAGATTTGCGAGGTGAGACAATATCATTTGGTCAATTTCAATTTGTTTAGTAAGATCAGAAGTGATATTAGACATAAGGGTTTGTACCTGATTAGCAGTCTTTAATGAAACGGTGAGAGCAGTGGCCGCAGTTGCAGCTAGGGCAGCAGCTGTAGTAATAGCTATAATAGAAATCATGTGTGCCCCTAAAAATCGTTTTTTATGTATAACTAATTTAGATAAGGTCTGCACTATTTGAGCTAGGGGTGAGCCAAGCCAAGGTCGATTTATAGAAATGGGGATCCAGATCTGAGCTTGTTGTTTAAGGATAAAAAGAAAGGAATGATTAATTAAAAGGGAATAGTTATAGCAAGGAGTAAGAATAGTTCCAGGAGGTAGGGTTAAAGAAAAATTAGAGTAATATCGGGTGCTAGTGCAAAGATATATGATCTGGTGGTACAGATATTGATATGTGTGAAGATCTGTGAAATTCCAGATGAAATGACCATTGGAAAAAGTGGCAGGATTTCATCATAGAATGTGTGGAAAGAATGGGAGTGCAAAGTGCCACATGAAAATTTTATTGGGAGAATAGCATAAGGGAGCATACCAGAGCCTAGATATAGGGCCAGCAAAACCAGGATTCCATAAAGGATTAGATTTATAATAATGAAATGGTAAAGGCCAGTTCCAAATCTGTCCATGTCAAGTCTTATTAGTCTTGTATCAATAATGCTTGAGGTCCCCAATTTTGTATAGTATATTTGTAGGGGGAAAGGAGTTGTGTAGAGAAATTACTGGAACGGCAGACATGCCAACTGAAACCATCAAATATATCCATCTCCACCCAAGAATAACCACATAAAGGAATAGAAAGTTTAGGGTAGAACATGCCCAGAGTCATGTTACCGTGAAAGCCAGCAGTAAAAACAAAAGTTTGGTGCTTAATAGTAACAACTCAAGATTCAGATTTTGGAGGCCATTTTATATTGTTTATATACCATTGTGGGCCTGTATAAGCACATATTTGTGCATCTGTAAGACTGGTAATATAGAAAGGCAGATGAGGAGTGCCATTAATAGTCCAAGGGTCATCTAGGATGTGTATAGGCACGTCAGGAGGGGGTGGGAGCCATTTACCTCCCGTAGTGGCAGAATCATTAGTGGAAAGAGGAATTTCAGGATCTTCCCAAGGGACAATGGAAAGTAAGGGAGGATTCAATAAACGAGCCCAATAAGTAAGGCTGAGACAGGAAGCTTGAGTGGTGTGAAGGAAAAGAAGAAAGGCTTACATAATTTTACCTTACTGGCAGAGTTTGTGGTTATAGTAGCTAAAAGGGAAAGCAATATCTTTTCAGGTGTAATGGGAGTGCCAGTATTAACAAGAACGTTTTCAGCCCTTGAAGTAAGGCATTTAATATCACCCCAAGTGATGTCAGTGGCTGGTGAGGAAATCCGAGGTCTCTTCGGAGGAGGCATGCCTGGAGGTGGTACTGGATCGGTGGTAGGTAGTTGAGTCGGGTAGTGGATTCTTGAGTCTGGGGTGCCAACTCATGGTAAAGTTTAACACAACAAGCAGGTATCCAGAGAGGACCTGATGGAGATAAAACAGTGGCATATCCTCTTCACCATGTTAGTAATTTCACTGGACCCTGCAAGACAGGAGATGGGGGATGCTTATACAAAACCAAAGGGTACTCGCGAGATTGTGGAGGTGCAAAATGTCAATGTGCTGTGGAATGTGAAAATTTTTGTGAAAGTGTTAAATAATTAGTGGTAACATGTAGCAACATGTAGCCTTTTTCTTGTGGGGACTAATTCCTTCCTCTTTCTGTTTTTGTTTATTGAAGAATAATTTTCATAAACCATTTAGCTTGACCTGTAGGGTTATGAGGAATTCCAGTCACATGCATCATATTCCACAAGTGTAATAAGAACTATTTTGATTGGGAGGATATATAAGTAGGAGCATTGTCAGTTTTAATTGTTTTAGAGTGGCTCATAACAGCAAAGCATTCCAAAAGATGTGCTTGAATGTGTTTTGCTTTTTCTCCATGCTGAGCTGTGGCCTAAGGGAAACCAGAAAGTGTATCAATAGTTACATGGATATAAGTGAGAGGTTTAAAAGGTGGATAATGAGTAACATCCATTTGCCAAATTTCATCTGTGGAGAGTCCTCTAGGGCTGACATCAGTAGCTGAAAAAGAGGGAATTAGAGACGGACAAGTTGGACAAGTGCAAACTATTTCTTTAGTTTCATTATTAGCTAAAGAAAGATGTTTGCTTAAGGCTGTAGCTCCTTGATGAAAGAACTGATGTGACTGAAAGTGAAAGCAAAAGTGAAGTCACTCAGTCGTGTCTGACTCTTTGCAACCCCATGGACGGTAGCCTACCAGGCTCTGCGGTCCATAGGATTTTCCAGGCAAGAATACTGGAGTGGGCTGCCATTTCCTTCCTCAGGGAATCTTCCCAACCCAGGGATAGAACCTGGGTCTCCTGCATTGCAGACAAACGCTTTAATGTCTGAGCCACTAGGGAAGCCCACTGATGTGACTGAAAGGCATCTATAAATAAAGATCCGGTAAAATGAAGTTTAGAATCAGCTTGATGATTACCATATGCTAGAGTTCCAGGAAATTGTGTATGTCCTCGAATGTGGGCTATAGGAGGGGAGCATGGCATAGGTGGGTATGCCTAGAATAGGGCACAATCAATTCAAATGACCTAGAAATTATTGAAGAGAATGAAGCGTTAAAGGATTGGGAAGCTGAAAAGAAAATTGTGTAGGTTTAATTGAAGTATGGAGCAACTGAAGTCCGAGATATTTCCAAGGAGGGAAATTTGAATTTTTTCTGGAGTGATGATTAATCCTTGAGTAGTTAAATAGACTTGTGGAGAGGAAAGGATTTCTGTTGGTTTTCTAGGGCATGAATGAGAAATTAAAATATCATCCATATAATGATAAATGTTGTTGCTGCTAAGTCGCTTCAGTCGTATCCGACTCTGTGCGACCCCATAGACGGCAGCCCACCAGGCTACCCCGTCCCTGGGATTCTCCAGGCAAGAATACTGGAGTGGGTTGCCATTTCCTTCTCCAATGATAAATGTTAGCAGTGGGATATTGTTGCCTTAAGGGCCATAATGTTAGATCATCAAATCTCTGACATATAGTCGGGCTATTCATCATGCCTTGAGGTAAGTATGTCCATTGATATCTCTGTAAAGGCTGATGATTATTAAGAGTTAAAACAGAAAATGCAAATTTTTCTTTATCATCTGGGTGTAGAGGAATGGTAAAGAAGCAATCTTTTAGGTCTATAACAATGATATCATGATTTTCAGGAATTAATGTTGGAATAGGGAGACCAGGTTGGAAGTGTCCCATAGGTTGTATTCTAGCATTTATTGTTCACAAATCATGGAGTAAGTGTCATTTAATGTGTTGTTATTGGATTAAGCCCTGTGAGCAGCGAAAGTCCTTGGACTATACCTGTCTTATTAGCTTCATGGTTTAGGAAAATATTTCCTCTTGTTGTTTCTTTTCATATAGAGAGTCACACTGTTATAATTATGAATTTTATATGAAATTGTATACCATCATTATATCAGTAGCTCAGTCACATATTTTGCAATGTAAGGGACAACATTTTTTGAAGTAGGCAACATCATAAGTAAGAACTTAAGAACTTCCATTAGGTATAGGCCCGTGATATCTCCAGGTCATTTGATTTAGTTTGCTAAATGACCGTAGCCTGTTGTTAATCTCTTGGTTGTAAATCCTGGAGCATCTGATCTTTATTTGAAGACTGGTTACTGAGATAAGGTTTAGGAACAAACTCAGAGTGTCCTTCTTAATAACTTAATTAAACCTCTTAGCAATATGACATAACCACAAGGAAGTGTCTAAGTGAGCCTTAGTAAACACAGACCTTAACAAAACTAGAACTTAATATTCAGTGAAACATAATAGATACCATGGGCCTGACATTAGTTGGGTGGATTTTTCTTTTAGAGCTCCCCGGTATACTTTGAGATTTCTGTGTATGTTGGGAGACAGTCTTTCTTACCTTGATAAGGCTGTTCAGACCCCAAGTGTCTCCAATTTCTGGAGGGACAAGGCAGAGAGAAAAGAAAAATGTTTAAATTTTATCCATTGGTGTAAATCATTAAATTGTTTTAAACCATCAATAACTTGAGAGGAGCTTCTGAGCTTCTTTATATCTAAAAACAAAGATTAGAAGCCAGTAATATGTCAGTCAAAAAGTCATGAAAATTATCATATTAGTAGTCTATTTAATCCCATGTAATCAATCCCTTTGATCAATCCCTTGCCATCCTTTTCTGATGACTGAGGATGTCAGTGAAAACAATAGTCTCCAAAAAGCTCATGAAGTATTTGCCAATGTCTGTATGACCTGTCCAGCAAAGTGGGTGCCCCGATTGTTGGAGACTGTAGAAAACATTTTAACCATTTTTTCCCCTCCATTGTGAGATATTAACCTTGAAGCCAGGAAAGGCTTTATCCTATCAAAATAAAGGTGAGGTTTGTCAGAGAGCTGAGAAAAGTCAAGCAGGCAAGCAGTCTTGGACTTGGATTTCCCATAGCCCCAGCTCTGGTTTATAGCCATCGTTTATTCATTTTAAATTCCCTGATGAGGGGTTAATTTTAGTAGAAGTGGAATGAGCTTTGTCTATGTGTGCCATAGTCTATTATCAAAAGCCACATTCCAAGGAAACTTTGTTTTTTCAACAGGGCAAGAAAACTAAATTTTAGTTTGGTATCAGCCTATGTTTACTGTGAAACAATAGTTATTTACTTAGTCAAAGTAACAATAAAAGACTTTAAAGGCAGTTTAATGTCTTGTATCATGTATAAAACTCTCTTCCCTTTGTCATAAACCTTTTCTACATTTTCTGTATCCATCATTTTGTCTGTTCAGAAAATAGCCACCTATAAGTTTAGATTTACTTTCTTTCTCCTTAATGTGATTTTATCCCTTATACCCTTTTATTAAAGACATGCATCTTAATTTTCTTTAGCAACTGTGACAAATTAATCTTAGCAAGATAAAGACACACATTGAGACATATGTAAATCTGGACAGACAGATCTCATAGTTTTCTCCTTGAAATTTAAAATGTTTTTTTTTTTTTGCCCCTCCCCTTTTTTTTATTGGTTTAAAATTCTACCAATTTGTTCATGGCTGGAGTCCCAGACAGAGTGGGCTGTGTGTCTTAAGGACATGATAAGAGTTAACTTTAGGTTTCCTTCCTCCGCCCCTCCCAGGCATATTTCTGTTTTCTCAGGCAGGGTTGGAGCTCCAAAAGAAGTATTTTGATAAGCTATCCTTTTCCTAGTTGCATGTGCGAAAAGAACCAGTTTTGTACTTTCAAAAAGATTTCATTTTAACCAGTTTTCTCTGAGTCTAAAGAATATCATGGCCATTCAGTGTCAAAAATGTCATCTGTCCTTTTCGTAGTCATAGTTTCATAGCTAAAATTTAAATAGAGTGTTCAAATTGGTTCTGATGACAGGGGTAGACTGACTGATAAGATGCTTTCCCAGCAGGGATTGTCTCTCTGGGGAGGTGAAGTCTTCTCTTAAAGCAAAGAAAGCCTGCATAAAAGGGACTTTTTAGGCTCTGGGGATCAAACTTATCCCAGTTTTTTGAGATACAATTTAAAGGGGTGGTTTTAGAATTGTTAGCTCCCATCTGTAAGAGAGAAAACAGTGGCACCCAGTGCTCTGGCTTTTTTCTACTGGAGGTGTCCCTCCCTGCTCTAGATGGGGGTGGAGACAGATCTTCCATTTAAGTTTTCTTCCTGCAACATATTTTCTATCATAGAACATTGAGGTTGCGTTAAGAGTGAGTCGACAAGTGGAGGAGCAGATTTGATAGGCTCAATAGAAGCAGATTTAGAAGCTTCTGGAGGAGGTGGTGGAGGCAATTCGGGGGGAGGAATAAGATCAGCCCATGAAACCTTGTCCTTTTCTATAGCAGAGAGGGCTTTGTGGTATAAATTCCAAGTATTCAGGTGTTGTACATTAATAATACCTACTCCATTTCTCAACCAATGGCTTATTGCTCCCAATCAGACACTTTCAAGGTAGCTTCTTGTGGATACTAAGGACAATGAGTACTAATAACGGTAAGAAGTTCAGTTAAATCTAAATCAGAAATCTTGCAACCAGCAGCGGCAAGCAAAAAAGAAAGCTAGTGTTTATGAGCACACTGTTTAGGGGGATAACAAGTTACCCATAGGCAAAAGCCAAAGTACTGCACGTCAAAAAGACTTCATTCCAGCCGTGGTGGATTCATATCAATGTATGGCAGAAACCACTATACTACTGTAAAGTAATTAGCCTCCAATTAAAATAAATAAATTAATTAAAAATAACCCCCCCCCCAAAAAAAAAGTGTTCCATCGCTAGCCTTATAGGCTGTAGCTCCTACCTGGATGAGCAGGCATCCTTTTCTCTTGCTCAGGCTTGAGGAACAGGTGCATAGCGAGCCTTCGGGTCCCTGTTCAGGCTCCAGATGTGGCAGTTTCGCACTGAATTAATTCTCACAACCAGACAGGGAATATGAGAGACAGAGCAGGGAGAGCTTGTGGAAGAGCAGCTCCTAGAGAAAACGGTGAGTGCATATTTATTGAGAACTTACCTGGAATTCAGTACCAGAGCTCAGCAAAGCAATAGTAAGGCTTTGAAGATAAGGAAGTTTGTTCTGTGTGCAGAACAACATTTACTGAGGCTGACATGTCAGCCAAGGTATCTGTCTTAAAAGAGAAAGACAGAACAATCTCCAGAAAACAGGGCCTTGAGAAAGTAGCAACATTTAAATTCCCACATATCAGTCAGTTCAGTTCAGTCGCTCAGTTGTGTCTGACTCTTTGTGACCCCATGGACTGCAGCACGCCAAGCCTCCCTGTCCATCGCCAACTCCCGGAGCTTGCTCACTCACGTCCATTGAGTCGGTGATGCCATCCAACCATCTCATCCTCAGTCATCCCTTTCTCGTCTTGCCTTCAATCTTTCCCAGCATCAGGGTCTTTTCCAATGAGCCTATTCTTCGCATCAGGTGGTCAAGTATTGGAGTTTCAGCTTCAGCACCAGTCCTTTTAATGAATAGTCAGAACTGATTTCCTTTAGAATGGTCTGGTTGGATCTCCTTGCAGCCCAAGGGACGCTCAGGAGTCTTCTCCAACATCATAGTTCAAAAGCATCAGGTCTTTGGTGCTCAGCTTTCTTTATAGTCCAACTCTCACATCCATACAGGACTACTTGAAAAACTGTAGCTTTGACTAGACGGAACTTTGTCGGCAAAGTAATGTCTCTGCTTTTTAATATGCTGTCTAGGTTGGTCATAGCTTTTCTTCCAAGGAGCAAGCATCTTTTAATTTCATGGCTGCACTCACCATCTGCAGTGATTTTGGAGCCCAAGAAAATAAAGTCTCTCACTGTTTTCATTGTTTGCCCATCTATTTGCCATGAAGTGATGGGACAGGATGCCATGATCTTCATTTTTCTGAATACTGGGTTTTAAGCCAGCTTTTTCACTCTCCTCTTTCACTTTCATCAAGAGGCCCTTTAGTTCCTCTTCACTTTCTGCCATAAGGGTGGGTATCGTCTGTGTATCTGAGGTTGTTGATAATTCTCCGGGAAATCTTGGATTCCAGCTTGTGCTTCATCCAGCACAATGTAGTCCTACATATGGATCTGTTTATTGTGTGTTTCTTGACATAGTATAGCCAGAGCCCTTTTAAGATTCTGGTTGGCTTTCTCTCTATCTTCCCTGAGGCCTGAGGCCACCAAGATGAGTGGAGGCAATATTTGATTCCTAAGCATGCAGCCAGGTTCTGGGATATCATGGCTGTAATTGAGGGCCCACTGTCACCCTGAAGAGATGGAGGCAGCCCAAACCTGGGCACTATCTCCTTTAACAGAGCTTTTCAGACTTCTGTAGCTCTCTCTGTCCTAGTAGGGAACACCTCAATCCATCCTGTGAAGTGTCAACAAAGACTAGAAAATAAGAAAACCCTTGTGGTTTCAGCATAGCTGTAAAATCCACCTGCCAGTCTTCTCCTGGGTAGGACCCTTGATGTTGGACAGGTTTAATTAGGGGAAGTGGCAAGGGTCTGGTGTTTGGATTGTTTCTTAGACAGGTATCACAACTCTGTGTGATCTGCCAAGTAACTTTAGCCAACCGGGGGTGGCAGAGAATGGGCTTAAGCAAGGTTTCTGGATTATCTCTTCCAAAATGGGAACTTTTGTGTAAGGAGTTAATAATTTTCCAGACTTGAGAGTCAGGGGGTATTATTTGAGCCTAGTCAGTCTGGAACCACCCACATTACCCAGTCTCCCAGCACTGCTTGGCACATCAGGAATGTTCCTCTGGGGTATAATTCAGAGTCAGGGTTTCCTTGGAGAAAAGGGAGCAGATAGCAGTGACAGGGGTAGCTGCCCTAGTGGTGCGTTTTGCCTCCTGATCAGCTTTCCTATTCCCTGGGCCTCCTTTTCTTCTTCCTTTTGGTGACCCTTGCAGTGGACAGTAGCTAATTTAGCAGGAAGTTTGACCGCCTCCAGAAGCCTGAGAATGAGTTCTTTGTGTTTAATAGGAGAGCTTCTGGCACTGAACATCCCTTTTTCCTTCCAGATGGCTGCATGGGTGTTCAGGATGAGAAAAGCATATTTAAAGTCTGTATAGACATTAGTCCTTTTTCCTTTCCCTGGTTCCAGAGCTCTTGTCAGCTTTCTGGGCTGAGGTGCCTGGGGGAAGAGACCCACTTTTTCTGGTTTCTTCTAGGCTAATTATGCCATATCTTGCTTTCCTCTCTCTTTTTCCCACAAAAGTACTTCTTCCTCTGGGCTGGATAAGGGTGTCTCGGATAGGCTGAGGGGAGAAGAGTGTAATTCATCTATGACTTGCATGCATTGGTGGTCTAAAGGGGAAGTATAGGGGCCCAGCATTAAGGTGGCTGGATTTAAAGTCTGACAGACTGTTAATATTATTTTTGGAGTGTCAAGGAGGAGGGCCTGGCATTGGGTGATCCTTTCCCCTATCATCCATCTATCCCCTTTAGTCTCCAAGACTGCTTGCACTTGGTGAGGTGTATACACTGTGGTGGGCTGACCCAGGGTCACCTTGGAGGCCTCTTTAACCATAAGAGTGGTGGCTGCTACTGCCTCGAGCCAAGCAGGCCACGCTTTGGCTCCCTTGTCTAGTTGTTTTGAGAGGTAGGCCACAGGCTGTAATGTGGGCCCCACCATTTGTCCTAACATCCCAAGAGCAGTTCCTACTCTCTAATAGACATACAGCCTGAAAGGCTTTTCCATGTTTGGGAGGTCTAAATCTGGAGCCATACTGACAGCCCCTTTCCAGGCATTAAGGCAACCTTGCAGGTCTCCATTCCAGTCAAGTGGTCCTTCCTCTTTCCTTCTTAGTTTCTCATACAGGGGTCAGGCCAGATTCCCATAACCAGGAATCCAGATCCAGGAAAATCCAGTCATTCTTAAAAATCCCCTAAGCTGTTTCCTCATTTGAGGGTAAGGGGTATTTAAGCTGAGGGATTTCCTCTGGAGGGTTGAGCCTTTTCTTTTTTTCTCCTCTGTGATTATAAATCCTACGTATCTTATTTGGGTTAAACTAAAATCCAATGCCAAAGAATGTTCAAACTACCACACAATTGCACTCATCTCACACGCTAGTAAAATAATGCTCAAAATTCTCCAAGCCAGGCTTCAGCAATACGTGAACCGTGAACTTCCTGATGTTCAAGCTGGTTTCAGAAAAGGCAGGGCGGGGAGCTGTTCTCAAGCTGTTGGGCATCCTCAGCCCTGGTCTCCTAGAACTAACACAGACAGAGCAGGTATAGGGCTCTCAACATGCCTTCCCTTAGGGTGATATGGACACTACCCTTTCCAATGTCCATCCTCTTGGCAGTAGGCACACTGGGTGCATCTCAGTGGTGGATCCCTAGGATCCTTCTTTCTCTCTCGCTCTCTTCATAACTCTCGCACAGTGGTACAGTGAACCAAGGTCAAGATTTTAGCCTGTTGTTGGGCTAAGGCTTGGATCGGCTTCTCTATCCTTCCATCCTTTTGGGCTTCTCTTTCCTCCCTTTTGACCTCCTCCTCCCGGTCCCTATTGAAAAACACTTTATTTGCCTTCTCCACTAGCTCATCTCTTTGCCGGAGAATGTGGTGTGGCGGTACAGTGGGAGCTATTCTGACATGGCCACTGGAAGTTGTGAAAACATGGCTGCAGTCATCTTCTGTGGCACTTTATACCTCTGAAGTTCAACTGATCATGGCTGGAGCCAGTGTCAAGCTGGCTCCAGGTCCTGGACCTCTCCATTGTCTAAAGTGAGAGCACTGCTGCTACTGCTACTGCTAAGTCACTTCAGTCGTGTCCCACTCTATGTGACCCCATAGACGACAGCCCACCAGGCTCCCCCGTCCCTGGGATTCTCCAGGCAAGAACACTGGAGTGGGTTGCCATTTCCTTCTCCAATGCATGAAAGTGAAAAGTGAAAGTGACGTCACTCAGTCGTGTCCGACCCTTAGTGACCCCATGGACTGCAGCCCACCAGGCTCCTCCATCCATGGGATTTTCCAGGCAAGAGTACTGGAGTGGGGTGCCATTGCCTTCTCTGAAGTGATAGCACAGTATTCATAAATTTTTTGTTGTTGATTTAACCTTAATGATGGCCATGTTTTTTTTTATTTGTATTCTGCCATATTTTAAAAAGTTTTTACAAAGTTTATGACAGAATCACTTTCATATATTCATTAGAAACAGTAATTCTTAATGGAGAGGAAGAGTAAATTGGATAATATACAATATTATGTCTAAATCACATGTATTTAAAATATTTTTCTACATTTATCCAATGGATTTATCTTCTAAAGATATAAGTATTTTGTTTTAGATTATGAATTCACTTATTTTGGAAATCTGATAGTGTTAAATGCTAACTCTTTGTGTGTACTTTTAATTTTCAAAGTACTCACACAGGTAAGTACATCCAATTCATGGCAGTCTGATTTTTATATAAATATAACTAAGATTTAAAGCAGAGTTCTACTTATTTTAAAATATAATTCAAAGTTTGGTATTTCTTGGTGGCTTAAAAAAGATGTGTTTTTACATTTTACCACACACCAATATGTTGCAAATTAGATTTGAAATTTCAAAAGTATTGAAATTGGGTTTTACATGTTTAAACATAGGTATGTGACTGAATTTCTGTATTATCAGCTCACTTGGGATATAATCTATTTGGGTTTAGCTCAGTAGTGTTTATTTTGTAGTAGCAAGTAAACTCATACTGTGTATTTACCTTCACTACTAAAAGATGTCATCACTCTTTTCTTTTTTCAAAGTTACCTAAGTACATGAGTAGGGAGAATAAAATTGTTAACAATTTTGGGTTAAGATTCCACAGTTACAGACAAATATTTCAATCTGATTAATAGTAAGTATTTTAATATCATGATTTTTGACATTACCTCTGATGACCTCGCCTTAAAATTCCTCCTTGACTTTTGTGACAATGCTATATATTTTATTCCATTTTCAAGTAGTTTTGACTTCTCTGGCTTTCCTCAGAGGAAGTGTAGGAATCCCTCTGGGCCCTATTTTCTCAGTTTTTCAGGCCCTGTTATATAAGAGTCAGTTTAACGTTTCACCTGTCATCAATATCCAGATGACTTCCAAGCCTGCATTCTCTCACCTTAACCTCTCTTCACTCTTAATCCCTTTTTTCCCCCTAGTCTGGGGCTCTGTCATAATCAGTCTGTTTCATGGTTTCTTCCTTTTTGCCCAACATCTCTATTGAGAGATAATTTATATACCATGAAATTCACCCATTTAAAGTGTAAATTCAATTGTTTTTAGTATATTCACAGCATTGTGCAAACCATCACCACACTCGGAATTTATAACATATTCATCATCACCACAAAAAGAAACCCTTTTCTGTTAGCAGTCACTCTTATTTTCTTCTTTTTCTCTCCCCTTAGTCCTAGGTAACAACTACTAATCTACTTTCTGTCATTAAGGATTTGCATATTCAGGGCATTTTATATAAATGGAATTATATAATATGTGGTCTTTTGTGACTGATTTCTTTCACTTAGCATGTTTTCAAGGTTCATCTATGTTGTAACAAGTGTCTTTTTATTAACAAATATTCCATTGTATAGGTATGTAAAACAGTTATTTATCCACCCATTGGTTGATGGACATTTGCATTGTCTCCCCTTTTGGAGTATTATGAATAATGCCATTATAGGAATATACATTTTCTTTTTCTTGGGGATATATTGTATTTGGAGTGGAATTGCTGGGTTATATGGTAACTTTATAATATTTAACACTTTGGGGAACTGCCAAGCCATTTTCCAGAGTGGATACATCATTTTACATTCCCACTACCAATGAATGAGATTTCTAGTTCCTTGCCAAAAAGTAAAATTAAATATAAAATAAAATAAAAATCCTCACCAACCTTGTTTTACTCCATTTGTCTTTTTGATTGTAGCCATCCTTGTGGGTATGAAGTATTTCATGGCCTCTTAACCAGGAACTTTGGGAATCCTTCCTCCCAAATACCCTCTTCTGTTAGTTTCTTAGGAACTCATCAACAAACTTCAGGAGGCTTATAAGTTAGGTGAGATCATATGCAAAATTGTGAGTGTTTGCAAATACGTGTTTATTTTTTTAAAGGACACTTACTTTCCTTAACTTCTCGAAGGGGTTTATAACACAAAGGGGTAGCAAACAGTGAAATTTGCAAAACATGCTCTACAACTTGTCATTCTTAATTCTGCTTCTGTCTAACCTAATTTTTATCAAAAGTGCTTCTGTATCATCTGTGTCAGCCATCTGGCAGCATGATAAAAA
This sequence comes from Capricornis sumatraensis, assembly GCF_032405125.1. NCBI lineage: Eukaryota > Metazoa > Chordata > Mammalia > Artiodactyla > Bovidae > Capricornis > Capricornis sumatraensis. Next base: position 83,863,499 of record NC_091092.1, read on the forward strand.
ATGAAAATTGCTGGGCACTGTCCTACACTTATTGAATCAGAATACTCTGAGGGTGGGATCTAAGAAATTTACATTTTGAACAAATGCTCCAATAATACTGATTATAATATTAAGATTTATCAAGTGCTTACAGTGGGTCGAGTACTCTTTTAAGCTTTTTTTTAAAAAATTAACTTACTTATTCCTCATAGTAACCACCACCTTACCTCCCTCCAAAAAAATACTGTTTTTCTCTATTCACTGCTGATGAAAAATAAGGATAAGAGAAAAGTCATGACTTCATGTTCTTACAACTAATCATTACCAAAATTGGGCTTTATATTGAGAAGTCTGCCCCCATGATTCAAGCCCTTAATTAACCATTAAGCTTAGCTACCTTTCAAATGATCATTCTTAAGCAAATAGATGTTTCAGAACCACTGGCCTCATTTATTAACTCTGAATTAAAATACCTACATACTTCCTCTATCTGTTTCTTACTCTAAAATTTCTTTCCCTGCTTGGGTGTGTGTGTGTGTGTGTGTGTGTGTGTGTGTGTGTGTGTGTGTGTGTGTGTGTGTGTGTGTGTGTGTGTGTGTGTGTGTGTGTGTGTGTGTGTGTGTGTTGGGGTGTGTGTGTGTGGGTGTGGGTGTGTGTGTGTGTGTGTGTTGGGGTGTGTGTGTGTGTGTTGGGGTGTGTGTGTGTGTGTGTGTGTGTGTATTTGCTTATCAATATGGTCTGTTAAATTACTTATTTCAATATAATTCTTTTTTCCACAAATGGACAGCAGATTTCTCAATGGCAGAGGCCTTACTGTTATTTCTATCTTCTTACTGTGCTTAGCCTTTTACAGTAACTATTCAATATAGTAAGTGTTAACTAAGTAGAGGGAGAAATAGTAGCAGACTAATCATTTTAGTACTCTGAAAGATGCTAAGGTGATAGATTGCGCCATAGCATTTCGCTAGAATGGTTGGATACAATAACGCTGCCAGATGTCCAATATCAAGGAAAGGATCTCAAGTACTAGGAGGGAACTACATTTCTAATTGGGAATTGAATTTGCTGGTAAAGATAGTAAAATGGAGGAGACTGAAGATAGGAGTAGCATGGTCATATGAAAATAAATATACAAATCTATATTGATAATTATGTTTTTAAAACTTTCAGGAAAGAATCTGAATTGAGTTCTTTTTACTATTACTAGTAAATCTAAATCTATTATCAATCTTTATTATTTTATGCTTTGTCAAGAAAAGTCAACACCAAAATCAGATTGATTATATTCTCTGCAGCAAAAGATGGAAAAGTTCTATACAGTCAACAAAAACAAGACCAGGAGCTGACTGTGGCTCAGATCATGAACTCCTTATTACCAAATTCAGACTTAAATTGAAAAAAGCAGGGAAGACCGCTAGACCATTCAGGTATGACCTAAATCAAATCCCTTATGATTATACAGTGGAAGTGAGAAATAGATTTAAGGGCCTATATCTGATAGATAGAGTGCCTGATGAACTATGGAATGAGGTTGGTGACATTGTACAGGAGACAGGGATCAGGACCATCCCCATGGGAAAGAAATGCAAATAAGTAAAATGGCTGTCTGGGGAATCCTTACAAATAGCTGTGAAAAGAAGAGAGGCAAAAAGCCAAGGAGAAAAGGAAAGATATAAGCATCTGAATGCCGAGTTCCAAAGAATAGCAAGAAGAGATAAGAAAGCCTTCTTCAGTGATCAATACAAAGAAATAGAGGAAAAGAACAGAATGGGAAAGACTAGAGATCTCTTCAAAAAAATTAGAGATACCAAGGGAACATTTCATGCAAAGATGGGCTCAATAAAGGACAGAAATGGTCTGGACCTCACAGAAGCAGAAGATATTAAGAAGAGGTGGCAGGAATACACAGAAGAACTGTACAAAAAAGATCTTCATGACCCAGATAATCACGATGGTGTGATCACTCATCTAGAGCTAGACATCCTGGAATGTGAAGTCAAGTGGGCCTCAGAAAGCATCATTACGAACAAAGCTAGTGGAGGTGATGCAGTTCCAGTTGAACTATTTCAAATCCTGAAAGAAGATGCTGTGAAAGTGCTGTACTCAATATGCCAGCACATTTGGAAAACTCAGCAGTGGCCACAAGACTGGAAAAGGTCAGTTTTCATTCCAGTCCCTAAGAAAGGCAATGCCAAAGAATGCTCAAGCTACCACACAATTGCACTCATCTCACATGCTAGTAAAGTAATGCTCAAAATTCTCCAAGCCATGCTTCAGGAATACGTGAACCGTGAACTTCCTGATGTTCAAGCTGGTTTTAGAAAAGGCAGAAGAACCAGAGATCAAATTGCCAATATCCACTGGATCATGGAAAAAGCAAGAGAGTTCCAGAAAAACATCTATTTCTGCTTTATTGACTATGCCAAAGCCTTTGACTGTGTGGATCACAATAAACTGTGGAAAATTCTGAAAGAGATGGGAATATCAGACCACCTAACCTGCCTCTTGAGAAATCTGTATGCAGGTCAGGAAGCAACAGTTAGAACTGGACATGGAACAACAGACTGGTTCCAAATAGGAAAAGGAGTATGTCAAGGCTGTATATTGTCACCCTGCTTATTTAACTTATATGCAGAGTACATCATGAGAAATGCTGGACTTGAAGAAACACAAGCTGGAATCAAGATTTCTGGGAGAAATATCAGTAACCTCAGATATGCAGATGACACCACCCTTATGGCAGAAAGTGAAGAGGAACTAAAAAGCCTCTTGATGAAAGTGAAAGAGCGTGAAAAAGTTGGCTTAAAGCTCAACATTCAGAAAACAAAGATCGTGGCATCTGGTCCCATCACTTCATGGGAAATAGATGGGGAAACAGTGGAAACAGTGTCAGACTTTATTTTAGGGGGCTCCACAATCACTGAAGATGGTGACTGCAGCCATGAAATGAAAAGACGCTTACTCCTTGGAAGGAAAGTTATGACCAGCCTAGATAGCATATTCAAAAGCAGAGACATTACTTTGCCGACTAAGGTCCATCTAGTCAAGGCTATGGTTTTTCCTGTGGTCATGTATGGATGTGAGAGATGGACTGTAAAGAAGGCTGAGTGCTGAAGAATTGGTGCTTTTGAACTGTGGTGTTGGAGAAGACTCTTGAGGGTCCCTTGGACTGCAAGGAGATCCAACCAGTCCATTCTGAAGGAGATCAGCCCTGGGATTTCTGTGGAAGGAATGATGCTAAAGCTGAAACTCCAGTACTCTGGCCACCTCATGCAAAGAGTTGACTCATTGGAAAAGACTCTGATGCTGGGAGGGATTGGAGGCAGGAGGAGAAGGGGACGACAAAGGATGAGATAGCTGGATGGCATCACTGACTCGATGGACGTGAATCTGAGTGAACTCCGGGAGTTGGTGATGGACAGGGAGGCCTGGCGTGCTTCGATTCATGGGGTCGCAAAGAGTCAGACACGACTGAGCGACTGAACTGAACTGATCTTCTCTCATTCTGAGGGTTGTCTTTTCACCTTGCTTATAGTTTCCTTCATTGTGCATAAGTAGGTCCCATTTTTTAATTTTTGTTTCTATTTCCATTACTCTAGGAGGTGAGTCATAGAGGATTTTGCTGTGATTTATGTCAGTTTCTGCCTATGTTTTCCTTTAAGAGTTTTATAGTTTCTGATCTTATAGTTTCTTTTTGTTTTTCAATTTGAAAGATTACTTTATATGAAACAAAAGGCAGTCTAGACCTCAGGAATAGTACAGCAAATTTATTTTAATATCCTCTCCAGGAATTGTTTACTGAATTTGTTTTTTTTTTAAATATAAATTTATTTTAATCAGAGGTTAATTACTTTAAAATATTGTATTGGTTTTGCCATACATCAACATGAATCCACCACAGATAAACACGTGTTCCCCATCCTGAACCCTCCTCCCTCCTCCCTCCCCGTACCATCCCTCTAGGTTGTCTCAGTACACCAGCCCCAAGCATCCAGTGTCATGCATTGAACCTGGACTGGTGATTCGTTTCATATATGATATTATACATGTTTCAATGCCATTCTCCCAAATCATCCCACCCTCTCCCTCTCCCACAGAGTCCAAAAGACTGTTCTATACATCTGTGTCTCTTTTGCTGTCTCGCATACAGGGTTATCATTACTATCTTTCTAAATTCCATATATATGTGTTAGTATACTGTATTGGTGTTTTTCTTTCTGGCTTACTTCACTCTGTATAATAGGCTCCAGTTTCATCCATCTCATTAGAACTGATTCAAATGTATTCTTTTTAATGGCTGAGTAATACTCCATTGTGTATATGTACCACAGCTTTCTTATCCATTCGTCTGCTGATGGACATCTAGGTTGGTTCTATGTCCTGGCTATTATAAAAAGTGCTGCGATGAACATTGGGGTACACGTGTCTCTTTCAGTTCTGGTTTCCTTGGTATGTATGCCCAGCAGTGGGATTGCTGGGTCATAAGGCCGTTCTATTTCCAGTTTTTTAAGCAATCTCCACACTGTTCTCCGTAGTGGCTGTACTATTTTACATTCCCACCAACAGTGTAAGAGGGTTCCCTTTTCTCCACACCCTCTCCAGCATTTATTGCTTGTAGACTTTTGGATCGCAGCCATTCTGACTGGCGTGAAATGGTACCTCATTGTGGTTTTGATTTGCATTTCTCTGATAATGAGTGATGTTGAGCATCTTTTCATGTGCTTGTTAGCCATCTGTATGTCTTCTTTGGAGAAATGTCTATTTAGTTCTTTGGCCCATTTTTTGACTGGGTCATTTATTTTTCTGGAATTAAGCTGCAGGAGTTGCTTGTATATTTTTGAGATTAGTTGTTTGTCCATTGCTTCATTTGCTATTATTTTCTCCCATTCTGATCTTATAGTTTCTGATCTTTAATCCATCTTGAGTTTATTTTTGTATATGATGTTAGAAAGTGTTCTAATTTCATTCTTCTACACATAGCTGACCAGTTTTCCCAGAACCACTTGTTGAAGAGAGTGTCTTTTCTCCATTGTATGTTTTTGCCTCCTCTGTCAAATATCTGACTCTAGAGAGGTTGCAAGCTCTCTCTTGGCCCCAGATCACCTGGTTGTCCATGAGCCAAAGGAAATGCTCAGCAGTAAGCACAATCAGAGGGGCTGTAGGGCTGGCCCCAAAAGGTAGACATATGTCTAGGGTATTAACTTTCACCCAAGACCAGGTGCGACTATACTGAGCCCCATCAATCACTTCCATTTGAAGCACTTGGCCAAATGAACAATCAAATGGCTGAGTTTATAGAAATAGGGCACCTGATGGAGGGCTCCTATTGCCCGATTATCTCCCCAAGAACAAAAAGCACAATTTATGGGGAGGAGAGATCATGGTCTCTCAGAAAATCTCTCACAAAGACTCAAAACTTCAGGCCTGAGTATCGATAGACAGAGCAAATAGAAATACCTTGGGTCTTCAGAGGGAGGGAAAGAGGACAGGTTGAAAGAGGAGGAGGGGAGAGAAAAAAAAAAACGGTTAGGGTTGGGAGGGGACAAGAAAAAAAAGAGGGAGTGGCCTTACAGTCGTCTTGCCACCTGCAGATGCCCAGATGTTATGGGAATTTTCTCCTGGGCTTCCAGGAAAGGAGGACTGGAACTCGGCCCTACCAAAAACCAGAAATCAGGCCATATCAGACCAGAACCAGAATTCGAGTTCTCTGCCAACTGGAGGTGATCAGGCTGTGATCCTCAGTTCAGGCTGAGGCCCTTCAATCAGACTCCTGAGTCCAATACTGGGGGAGAAGAAAAGAAAAGTAGGACAGGAGGGGTTGAAAAGAGGGATGAGAGAAGGAGAAAAAAAAAAGGAAGGGGCAGGGAAGTCAATAAAGTGTCTTATTCCTTATCTGGTCAGGACACTCCAGCCGTTGTTCAGGAAAGAGATCAGGGACAAAGGGGTCCCGGTTGTGGCCGCTGTGTCTGATCCGTCAGCAGGTGACCTGGTTCTTGAGTACCCTGAGTGGTCAGGATGTCAGCCACACTAAACAGGGGTCCCTTCATGATTGCCAGTTGTTGCTGGAAGGGGGACCCCTTTGAGGACCCGAGAGTGGGCTCTTATCTAACACTCGGAAATGAATTGTCCAAGGAAACACACATGCTGACAAAACAAGAGACTTTACTGGGAAGGGGCACCTGGGTGGCGAGCAGTAGGGTAAGGGAACCCAGGAGAACTGTCCTGCCACTTTTTATGGTAATGGGATTAGTTTCTGTGTTGTCTCTGGCCAATCATTCTGACTCAAGATCTTTCCTGGGGGCACACGTGTTGTTCAGCCAAGATGGATCCCAGCGAGGAGGGTTCTGGGAGGTGGTAGGACATGTGGCATCTCCTTTTGACTTTTCCTGAACTCTTCCAGTTGGTGGTGGTTTATCAGTTTCGTGTTCCTTAATAGGACCTCCTGTCTTAAAATAACTCACGTGAATGGTTACTATGGTGCCTGGCCAGGGTGGACGGTTTCAGTCAGCGTATTTCCCCTACCAGAAGCAGAGAGGTTAAGAAAGTAAAGTGAAAGTGTATTTAAGCAAAGATACATTCTCAGAGGGAGAGCGGGCAAACAAGTGAAGAGATGCTGCCCTGGGCCTCATTGGCAAGCCTGTTCTGAGGGGTAAGCAAGTGAAGTGGCAGAATATTGTCTAGAGAAGGAGGGGTTTGGGAGTTGACTTCCTTGACTTCCATCCCAGCTCCATTTTTCCAAGATGAGAAGTGATTTCTGTTCCCATTTAGCTTAGATTAGAAGTGTCATGTGTCGGTACATGGTGAGTACTTCTTATCTGTAAGGCTAATCTTATTGTAATGAGAGCACAGATGAGGGAAAGTTTCCATTGGGATGCAGGAGATTCCCACAGTTCCCCAGCTTTCTTTGTCTGCTACTCAGATCCTTACCACCCAAAATGTGTGGTCTCCCTTCTGTCTGAAGGTTCCTGCTTCCCTCTGTCTGCCCATGGACCCCCGCTGTTTACAAGATGTATGGTTTCCTGCCACCTGGCCCCTGCCCCCCATTTCTCTTCTCATGCCTAGCTACCTGCTTGCTGTAACAATAGGAAATAAATACAACTTCCCAGGGGTAACAAGCCCTCTGCATGCCATGCGCTTTCAGTGCAGGCCAGATGGGGAGCAGTGCCAGAGGCATCTCCCTCCCCCATGGTATAAACACAGGCCTAAGTGGGGAACCTGGACTTCCACTCCTGCCTTCATCTGCTGGTACAGTGTCAGAGGAAGTCTGCTAAAACAGAAGAATTGAATAATACCCAGACTCTCAAATCAACCAAAATGTCCAGGAAGGATAAAATCGAAAATCATTCATCATGCCAAAAACCAGTAAAAGCTCAACTTGAATGGGAAAGACAATCAACTGATGCCAGCACCAAAATGGCACAGATGTTAGAATTACCTGACAAGGATTTTAAAGCAGCTATCATTAAAATGCTTCAATGAGGACTTATTAACAGTTGAAAAAATGAAAAAGAATAGGGAGAGTCAGCAAAGTTTATAGAGGATACAAAGAAGATACCAATGGAAATTTTAGAACTGAAAAAATATTTGTGAAAGTCAGTTAACAACTCAATGCATGGATTCAGTAGCAAAATGGAGAGGAAAAAGGAAAGACTCCGAGCTTAAAGTCAGAACAATAGAAATTACCCAGTCCAACTAAGAGAGAGAAAATAAACTGGAAACAAAGATGAACAGAGCCTCAGAGAACTGTGAGACTATAAAAAAATGTCTCTCAGTGGATTTTTCATCAGAAGCCATGGAGGCCTGAAGGAAGTGGTATAACATTTCTCAAGCGCTGACATAAATGAACTGTCTTCCCAGAAAATCATAACTGGTAAAAATAACTTTCAGGAATGAAGGGGAAATATAAACACATTCTCAGATGAAGAAAAACTAAACTAAGAGAATTTGTTGCCAGCAGACCTACTTCAAATAAAAAAAAAGGACTAAAGGAAGTTCCTGAAACAGAAATTAAAGAATAAAAGTAGGAATTGTCAGAAAGGAAAAGGGAACAGCAGAAAGAGTAAAAATATCTGTAAAGACAATAGAGTTTCCTACCCCTCTTGAGTTTTCTAAATTGTGTTTGGTGGTTGGAAGGAAAAATTTACATTGTGATTCTCAATGTAGAAAGAGTACACAAAAATGCAATATTTCCATTAACAATGTTATAATAAAGATGATGAACAAATTTCCACTGTATTGAGTACCTACTACATGTCAGAATTATTTTGTGTTGTCTCTAATTTTCTTTACCTTACTTTGCAGATATGGGACCCATGGCTTTTTGCCCCCTCCCCCAGTGTGTGTGTGTGTGTGGTGTGAGCAGGTGGGAAGTGGTTTGCTAAGCAAGGATGTTAGGTGAATGACTTAAGATGAACTTTTGGGAAGAAGGCAAAACACTGATGAAGAAATAGGTATTTGTGAATATTCAAGAACTTGCACACTATTTGTGTATATACTTCTTGTATCTGTACATGTTGCAATCACTAGAGACCATCTCTCTGTCTCTCTAAGGAAGCAAGACTTCAACAGGTAGCAGGTAAAGGTGGACCAAGTGATGGCATATAACCCATGAAAGGTGTAAAACATAAGTTTTCTCTTTTCTGTGAAAATCGATGGAAGATGGGTTATCTGCAGTTGTGTGGCAGTGCCAATTCTGAGGGAAAAAGAAAAACTGAGTTGTAAGACAGATAAATGGTCCCTTTGCTGGGGTTGAACACAGCCCCGGACCTCATAAGTTTAACTTATTCAATATGAGAAGCTGCAGGTGGCTCCATTTTATGTTTCTACCTTTGAAGACAGTGTGGAATATTGGAAAACCCCTGAAGTTTACCATCAAAGGGACCTAGATTCACTCCAGAAATTATTAGCTAATGTAAGGGAAAGGTTACTTAACCTCTCTGATTCTCACTTTTCTCATTTCAAATGAGGATATAAGAATGCATACCAAGTATGGTGTTTGCAAGGGTCAAATGAGAAAAATGCACATGAAGTGCTTGGAATATTAAAGCTGTTCAGTAAATGTCATTTCCCTGCTCTACTACAACCCTTCCACCTCCAAATCAAAACAACTGGATTTAAATCATTGTCGTGATGTTCAATAGATTCTGTTGATGTCTTGAATTTTGCCCTAAGGAACACTGGGTAAGCATAAAGCAGTCTATGAACAACTCTTTACTCATAGCATCACACTTGACTTGGCAACTTTGGAGAGCACGATAAAACATCACTGGTGAACTTGACAAATAGAAATAGGATACATTATTCCCAACTCACTAGAGGAAATACAGTACTAAAGGACACTCAATCCATCTGACAGAAACTCAATCGATCCGATGGAAAACAGATAAAAGAGAATAATACATAAGAAGCATAGGAAAAAAAATAACCCCAATCAATAGGAAGCAGAAATAAGATGACAGAAACAACTGCAAAATAGAGATTACTAGGAAAAATTCAAAATGGAGCCATATGATCTTAAAAAGAGGAGGGCACGAAAAGGTTAAAAGGAAGCAGTTGTGGACTTTCAGCTCTTAAATGATTAAAAGCAGGGATTCAGGGCTAATTACTGTGATTATAATTCTGAAGGCTCAAATATACATATGGCAAAAATTCACTGAAATTGGCAGATTCATAGAGTAGGAACTTTTAGTATATCTCTCAGTAACTGATGGCTCAGATGGTAAAGCGTCTTTCTACAATGCGGGAGACCCAGGTTCAATCCCTGGGTTGGGAAGATCCCCTGGAGAAGGAAATGGCAATCCATTCCAGTACTATTGCCTGGAAAACACCATGGACAGAGGAGCCTGGTAGGCTACAGTCCATGGGGTCGCAAAGAGTCGGACACGACTGAGCGACTTAACTCGCTAACACTGATCAATTAAGAAAACAATAACTATTAGCAATGATAAGGGAGATTTGAAGAACCCTATTAAATCTTGTTCTAATGAGCAGGTATAGAATACTAGGTCCAAAGATTAGAGAATATATATTCTTTGGGAGCACAAATGGAACATTTAGAAAAGATGATCATTCACTAGTCCACAAATATATGTCAGCAATTTTCAAGCATAAAACAATGCTCTCTGAACACAGTGCAATTGAGTTAAAAAAATAATAACCCAAGGGAAAACAGAAACAAACGACTTAGGGTAGGAACATTAAAAAGAAAAGATATGACCAGAATCAAATGATACATATGACCAACAAGGGATAAATAGTAATTATTAATCATAATAGAAATTAGGAAATATTACAACCAAATGATAATGAAAATAGCACCTATAAAATCTTGTGGGATACACGAAAGTGGTAGTTTGAGGGACATTTATAACACCAAATGCTTATTAGAAAAGAAGAAAAACCACAAATTAATGAGCTAAGCAACCAAAATATGAAATTAGAATAACAGAATGAATGCAAGAAAGTAGAAGGAACATTTACCAAAATTAAAGAGAAAACAAAACAAAACAAAAAATCCATAAAGAAGTTCAAGCAGACCAAACTTGCTTCAAACTAGATTCAAACAAACCTAGCTTGTTGCTAGGGATTGCAAAAGAAACTGATAAATGTACAGCAACAGTTATTGAGAGAGAGAGAGAGAAGTAGAAGATATTAGGAATAAGAAAAGAAGTAATCATTATGAATATGGTAGATGTTTTTGTTATACCAAATTAATTTGAATTACTTTATTTTAAAACTCAGATGAAATAATTTTCTCAATCTATCAAAGTTAAACAGAAATAGACTGATCATTTCTATATTGCAAATGTATTCCATAATAAATATGGAATGCTAAAACTAAAGTTGGTAAAGCCCTTGGACAGTTTTCCATGGCCTCAAATATTACCATTAACTTTAATGTATGTAAGATCAACCCCATCTGGGACTCATAGTTTATCTACTTATTAATTCACATGAGGCCAGCCCATATACTTGGGAATCTCATCCGCAATTTTTGATTCTACCATTTTTACAAGCTGATAAGATTAATTAATTGAAAGCACTCATACAACACTTCCAGCTTTATCACACAGATATATGAGCAAATCTCCCAAACACTCACCTAAACAGCCTTTCCATGATCTTCAACCTGGAGACTCCTTGGTCTTCTGAAATAAGCATCAGAAAAATCTGCCCTTGAGCCTAGGTTAAAAAAAGAAAGAAAGAAAGAAAAAAGTTTACCAGGTACTATTAACAACTAACATCACTAAAACTCCAGAGTGCTGATCCTTGAGTTGTTCCTCAACACATCCCCCTGGATGCTGGGTATCCACTCCATCTGAAGACCTTAAATTGAGGATTCTTAGCAGCTTTCCAGGTGTCACTGACTTCAGAAAGTAGACAGATTCCTCCCCAAGATGACAGAATAACATTAATTTTCTGATTCTCTGGGAACTTTTCCTCCCCTTTTACTAATACTGTTGCCTACCATTACATTCTGATGTCTTCCAGCACATTACTATGAGCTCCCCTTATTTTTATTGTATTATTTTTTAACTCCAGTGGTCTCCTTCTGCCACTTAAGGAAAAACATCTGACATTCCCCATCACACCCTGCTGACAAAAGAAACAAATGCTATTTGTCAGTTTCCCTTAGAGCATTAATCCCAACCTCCAGACGTTAAAAACTGGACACTGACCTCATCTCAGCAAAATACTCCTGCAGAGGTCATTATAATCCTATCGGCGAGTCCTACTCAATCAAGAGTAGGCTCCATTATTGGGGCCACCCTGACCCTGATAGTCAAATTTGCTCATGGTATTCCATTTGTTCATGATAGTCAGCCTGCTTTGTGAAACTGATTGAAAGTGAAAGTGAAAGTCACTCAGTCGTGTTCGACTCTTTGCGACCCCATGGACTATACAGTCCATGGATTTCTCCAGGCCAGAATACTGGAGTGGGTAGTCTTTCCGTTCTCCAGGGGATCTTCCCAACCCAGGGATCGAACCCAGGTCTCCTGCACCGCAGGTGGATTCTTTACCAGCTGAGCCACACAAGGGAAGTTCTGCTAAATACATCACTTACCCTGAGGAACACAAAATCGGCTTTCTCTAGTTGTGATAAATGATGCTTATTCTGCTGATAAAGGCCGTGCCACAATGAGGTACTATTTGTTATGTAACATCTTATATAACACCCATATGGCATATGCTAACTTATCTTGTGTGTTCAGGATAGTTGCTAGAGACTTGGTGATATGTTAAACTAAACATTCCAGCAGATCTTGTTTCCCAGAAACTGGTGGGGGAGGGGGGAGTGGTTAGAGAGGGGATTATCCAGTAACAGTCAAACCAATTTCTTTTAAAAACTCACCAGGAAGGGCTTCTCTGGTGTCTCAGATGGTAAAGAATCTGCCTGCAATGCAGGAGACCTGGGTTCAGTCCCTGGGTCGGGAAGATCCCCTGGAGAAGGGAATGGCAACCCACTCCAGTATTCTTGCCTGAAGAATACCATTGACAGAGGAGCCTCGTGGGCTATAGTCCATGAGGTTGCAAAGAGTCAGACATGACTGAGTGACTAAAACACACACACACACACATACACAAAGAATAACTGACTCCCTATTCATATAGGCTTTGTGACTTGCTATTCTCACATTAGGGAAAATAATAGCTAGCAAGGGTGGTCCAAAACTTGTCTTTGATTCTGACAAAAGTCATGTGGTGCTCAAAGGTGAACCCAGCTGGATTCATTGCCTGGTTTTTATAACCCAAGCCCTTGACTTCAAGTCTTGTTTCAAGGACTAATAATCACTGTGTTTCGTTTGATTACTTGTTTTGCAGTTGGCCAGTGCATCCTGTCTGGAGTCTTAAATGCTATTGCACAGCCCGTGTCACACCAGAGTGTTCAATGATGCATTCTACGGCAAAAGGAGCAGGAGAGACCAGCCCATGTCCTACTACAGACTACATTCTCTAAACAAATTCCTGATCATCAAAATCAGAGCAGTGTTGATAATCTAGATAACATGGATTAATGGCTTGTGGCCAAAAGAGGGTACTAAAAAATATCTCTTGACATCCAGGCTAGGACATGTTATTCTCCATGTTATTCTCTTTAGACATTGAAAAAAATCTCAGGGAATGCCAACTTCAGATGAGATCATGAGATCTTGTCACTCTGAGATCATGATTAAGACAAAACAAAGGCCACTTCATGATTTTTTTCCCTAAGCACAAACAAAAGCAAAATCACTGTACAAATCACCATATATCCCTCTCCTAGCTAGTATGAGTGACTGCTAGTTTGGGGGTTTTGTTTTCCCCTTTGCTTTGTTTCTTTGTGTGTTTTCAGCAATTGCAGCTTTAACCTCACTCTAATCTAGTCTCTCTATACAAAAGGTTTATTAAGATACTGTCATAGGAATACCCTGTCTTCCTGACAGTATCCAATCCAGATCAAAACTCTGCTTCTTTAAAACCTCACCCAAATCACCAAAAATAAGCCCACCTCTTTAAAAAAATTTTTTTTGATGTGGTCCCTTTATTTCTTTAGTTAGTCTTTATTGAATTTGTTACCATATTGCTTCTGTTTTTTTTTTTTTCTTTTATGTTTTGGTTTTTGGCCACAAGACACATGGGACCTTAGTTTCCCCAACCAGGGAGCAAACCCACACCACCTACTTTGGAAGGCAAAGTCTCATCCACCGGACTAGCAGGGAAGTCCCAAGCCCAAATCTTTTAACATCCCTTTTCTATCACCCATGTACTTATGTGGCCCACAGTTCCTTCACTGTGTGTGTTCTCCTTCATTGCAAAGAATAATAAACTCAAATTGTTCAACTATAAATGTGTTCCTGCTGGTCTTTAGCTGGGAGGCACTGAAATATCATATCACATTAAACCTGATGACAAAGCAAAACAGAAGACTCAAATGTATTTGATTTATGTACTTGTATCCAAATGTATTTACAATGACCTCACATGCTATTATTTCTAACGTAATTTTCAGTTTACAAAGACATTTATTTTGTATCCTTTCAACCAGCAATTTCAAGGCCTAGAGACTGAGAAGAAGGCTGGTATACTGGTGGAGATATTAACAATATGAACAGTAAAAGACCAACCATAAAATATATTGAAAATAGATATTAATGATAGTGGAATGGGAGAAAGAAAGCAAAGGTTGAGTTTTGGACAATGAGTTTGAGATGATGGCCTGACCACCAGGTCAGATGCTATATGGGCCGCAGAAGATAAGACCCAAATTCTTCACATTCCAAAGCACAGGGTTTCCTTTGGGTAGCTACCAACCTTCCTCAAGCCCTGTCCCCAGCCTCCACAACATCTCAGTAAGCACAGTGAGACGAATAAGACCCTGATGAGACCCTGTAAATCCAAACGTGACCATTCTGTATCTCCATTTTTCTAACTCCTCCCCATCCCCACAAACATCACCCACCCCCACATAGGTTATCCAGGTGACCTATGTATTCAGAAGTAGAAAGAAATGTAAATTTTACTTGGAATGACTGATGATAGAACAGCACTATCTAACAGAATTCTCTGCACTGATAGAAATGTTCCATATCTGCGCTGCACACAGTATAGTAGCCACTGGTTTACATGTAGCCATTGAGCACTTCAAATGCTGCGAGACTGAGAGACTGAATTTTAAATTTTATTTAATTTTAATCAATTTAAATAATCACATATGACTAGGGGCTACCATTTTTAAGAATATACCTCTATAGGAAGTCTCCTCACCTGTGGTGGACCATACTCACCCACTTGCCTTCACCCAAAACACGCTCTTCGTGACTGCTTGGACGATTTTAATTCACTTAGAGACACCACTCTTCATAAAATCCCATGTACTGCAAACATGCTAATCAAAACCATCAGCTGCTTGTAGATTCCTATTTTTGCCATCACCATATACTATTTTTATTTTTTTAAATAATTGACAGACGTCACCAATGTAATGCAGTGTGTTTATGTGATGAATACTTCTCAGAGAATTAAGGATCTTTTGGGTATTCAAATCTTACCTTGAATTTGCCCAGATAGTTTTTGTTCCTTCCACTGCATCTTATTACCCTGCTAGTCTTTAAACCAAGTTTGATAGTTGAATTTTGCTACAATGTGGAGTGAAATTTATCCTCTGGTGTCTGATCTCAGAGTCTAATCATAGCAATTAACATGGAAAACGTGTTCACAGACTAAACCAAACTTTCATCTACATTGTTAGAACAAATCATTCCCAAAGACTGTTCATATATCGATTGGCTATTGTCTAAATAAATAATGGTAAATTTCAGTTCTCTTACCTACTAGAAAAAAAATTGCCACCTTTCTTTAGAATGTCATGAATAGACAAATTTTACTTCTGAAACACAAACACTTGAAGAAGTATAACTTTCAGCTAACATCCTGGTTATTTTCTCCTTACCAGCATCAGTGTCTTTCTATTTATTTACTCAAATGAGGAAGGAAGCTACATTTAGATTAAAATTGGTTGCCTGGACTATAAGTTCTATTTTGTTCCTTTGTAGATTGCACCACCTTTGAGATTTCCAAGTGGTGGGGCAGACTGTTAGTTATAAGTCTGAATTCAAAGGTCTGTGCATGGGCTATGAATTTGAGAGTCTATGACATATAGATGGTTCCTGGAGTCAAGCAAGTAAACCTTACAACAGGGGGCAGATGACACACCCCTTTTAAGAGATTTATCTTGAATAAAGGGAAGGGCATCAAGGCCCAGGTAGCTGAGTGGACAAGGAAAGGGTGGAACCTCATATGAGCTCATAAAATATAAATATGTGTGTGTGTGTGTGTATGAATGTCTAGGAGTCATGTTACTAGCTGAACAGTTGATGACATAAAAACCTTGGATCCTGCTTCAGTCCACTTATTTCAGTGTGTGTGTGTGTGTGTGTGTGTGTGTGTGTGTGTGTGTGTGTGTGTGTGTGTGCGTTTGCTTACCCCAATTCAAAAGTTTAAGTTTAATCGCATGGTTAAACTTATGTTATGTGCTTATATAAAATAAGTGAATTTTGCTATTTTAACTCTCATCAGGCAGTTTCATGTCCAAATTCTGTGGCTGAGACTTGGCAAGTACCTTCCTGTAGACCTTGTGGCTAGACACTCCCTCTTCTTTTTTATTTTTCTCTTAAAAAGATGGTTTTCTTTTTCCAGCACATGATTTATCTTTCATTAAAATTCCAATGTCATCTTTGTGCTATTTATATATAGATCCTTTCCACAGTAGCATAATTTACACTGGTCTGCTGTCTGTGTCCATCCCACTTACATCCCTGGGGCACTGCTTTCTCCTTCATAAGTCATTGTTTATTTAAGTCTCTTGTGTCTTTGAACACGAATGCTAACCTTTATCTTCTTACAGCATCTATCTTTAGGACACCACTGGAAGGGAAGATGAGAGAAGAGGGTTTGTCTACCGAATTGTAATAACATTTCATTCCTGTCTCCTTAAGACAGGCAGAAGCAGAGATGGACTATCAAAAGATGCAACAGAGCCAGATGCAGAAACAGCCAGAGACAGGACAGCCTGACAGAAAAACAGAGATAGCTGTTCGGGCAGGCTGAGAAAGCCCAACAGATGGACAGACTCAGATATTATACCTCCTCCCACAACAGAGACAGGTAGAAAGGGATACACAGAAAGGGGCAGACAGAGACAGGTAGAAATAGATGGAAACAGATAGGTAGAAATAAATGGAGACAGAGACAGGGAGGAAGAGGAAGCCAGGCACAGACAGGGACAAACAGACACACATTCAAACTAAGGCAAAGAATGATGGTTACAGACAGAGATGGGGAGACAGGCAGAGGCTGACTGACACAGAAAGACAGAGACAGACTGAGAGACAGAGAAAGACAGAGGCACACTGAAAGAGAGACAAGAGACATAGAGATAGTGATGGAGAGAGCGAGTCAGAGAGAAACAAGGTGGGGAGGGAGAAAGACAGAGACAGATCGGGACAGAAAAGGAAAGACAAAGACGGATGGAGAAAGAGACATGGAGAGATGCAGATACAGACAGATACAGAAGCACTGGAGAAATACAGAGACAGAGACAGAAACATAGAGACCCAGACACAAAAGACTGTCAGAAACGGAAAGATATGGACAGTAAGATAGAGACAGAGAGTGACAAAGATAGGCAGTCTGAGACAGAGACTGAGGTAGACAAAGACAAAGGTAGATAGAAATTAGACAGGGATGCAGACAGACATAATGGAGACAGAGATAGGGGATGACAGAGAGCGGCAGACATACAGAGAGGGAAAGACAGAGACAGGAATAAATCCTCATCATTGTCAAGGACCACATGGTATCCCATAGGGGTACATCTCCTTTAGTGTGGCATTTAGTTTGCTGATATTTAGCTTGATGGCTTCCTATAGCATTACCATGACTATACATTTTGTCCTGCCTCCCCATCTCCCCATGCCTCTACGAAGAGGCTAACAAAATGAGTATCAAGGTGGGAAAAGCTTTCTTCCTCATCCTGAGCAGCCAAAAAGAAAAGAAAAAAAAAAGTGAAAAATAGAGACAGGTATTGGATAAATTGCCCAAACTGGCAAATGGCAACAGTCAGGGTTTGTGAGAGTTTAAATGTTTAAATGAGTGTATTTCAGCTGTCACTGTTTGTACATTATTGAACATCTTTCTATTGTAAGCAGCAACAAGCAATTTAAGGATTTAAAGCTAGTTGGGTAGGAAAACAAAAGCAGATCTTTCAGTCAAGGTACACTTGTAGCTAAGTAGTCTCTGAATTTCCTAAGTGAGGACACCTCTGTTTAGATGAAATGGCATCTTGGCATTCAGCTCAAGAAAAAGTAATTTCAAATTGCTTAGAGAGTTTATATAAAGAAACTGAAATTCTTACAAAAAAAAATAATTTTTACCTTTCAACTGAATCATGACTTACTCTTCTCCCCAGTTATTTTAAAAAATAAATAAAATGAAGTCTATTGTTTGTAGTTGGTTAGGTATATGGAATATAAGGGAACACAAGAAAGGGTAGGGGGATGTAAAATTAAGGGCAAACATCGAAGGATGCAACAGCAGCTTCCTGGTTGAACCATTTCATATAACTAACTGTCATGTAAATATTACTCTAATACTAGTATGTGGGTTTGGGATAACGAAGCCTTTTAAATCTCCTTAAAGAGTAAAAAGGAATGAATGAATGAATGAAGTCAAAAGTAATTTGTTCACTGAATGACAACGGATAAAATCTAATTGGGAAGAGAAACATAAACCACTGGTAAGGAAAATTCTGATTTCAACTAAGCAAAACATTAAATCTGGTGACTATTTTTTTTATTTGTTCATCTTGTATTAATTTATCACACTTTTTCCAAGCATGTATTTATTATTTGTATGGATTCTTAAATAGAGTTTTCCATTCTTTGACCTCAAAATGACTCAATGGAGGGAATGGGATGGTGACAATTTGTTAACAGTAATCAGAAACTAACAAATTCAAGTCATGACTAGTGTGCTTCTCCTTTTGTGACAAAAACACTTTATCTTACCCTTTTGATTACTAGTGTGGACTTCTCACGATCCCACTTCCAGATGCCAAATAATTCCCATTATAATTCAAAAGCATTCCTTTCCAGACCTGTTTTTAAGCAGGAAAGAGTCTTTCCAAGTACAATTCAAACGTCAAATGTTTCTGAAGGGCAAAGGCCATCAATGTGCTTCAAGAGTGCATTCTGGTGCATAAATAATTCATGACTGTATGCCACAGAAAAAGTCTATCTAGTACGGAGATGTCTTCATAGAATCAATCTGCTGCCTTCCACTCCACCCCCAATATAGGGCTGTATGAGATTTGAGACGTCTTTCTAGGGTTAAAATGCTAGGAAAGTCAAAATAAAGCCGAACTAACATCAAGATATGATATAAAGTCAACTAACCTAAGAATATTGAGGAACAATCAATAAAGAGAAGATCATCAGTATAGCCTGGGTGTGTTCACATAGTGAGAGATCATGGAAATGGGGAAAGGGAAACAATCCAAACGAAGCTAGAAGCTAGCAGTAGTGGTGGTAATGAGTGGGGCAGAGCGGCTCTAAACACACGAACTGAAAGAGAAACCAAACTGTTTCTTTAACATTCATTTAATCAAGCTAAAGGAAATGCATATTTTAAGAGTTTCAATAACAGCAGTAGAGTAGGTAGGTTCACAGCTCCTCTCTAAAGTCAGCTGGTCTTTGACTTTGCAGAAATGATGGGAGGGGGCATTGATGGATGGTAAACCAGGACGACAGGTTGCCACATTAACAGCACAAATAAGTTCTAAAGGTGTTGGGGGAGGGGAGCTTTAAAATTTCTCCTCTTCATAGGCTCAGGTAGACAATCTCAAGTATTATGAGCTACAGTTCAACAAAGACTGACAGAGTTGGGCCACCAGAGGTGGGCAAGTCAGGTTGGTCCCGCAGAAGGAGCTGGCATCTGGACAAAGCTGGTCGCCCTGACCCCAGGAAAAGAGCTGCTCACCTCTCCGAGATTTTGTTTTCAGGAGTCCTTACTCAGAAAAACGCCCCTTTCTGGGGAGGTATAGGAAATTACAGGTCACATATATGGGGAAACCCACATCTTCGTTCTCTAGATTCATCACCTCGAGCTCTTCATCCTTTCCCAGGGAAAGCACCTGGTATTCTGTCTCCTTCCGGAAAACGGCTCTTCCAGCCCTGTCCAAAGAGGCCAGGCGCAAGCGGAACGCGACCTTTCTCTGCCAGAGTAAGCTGACCCCGAGACCGCAAGAGTTGTTCAGTGCACTGCGCTTGAAAATGATACGCCGGTTGGCATAGCACACCACCAAGTCCCAGCCGAAGTTGAAGCCTGCCCACCGCCAGGTGCATTGCTCATCCCTGAGGAGCTGGCCTCCGCACCGCATGCTGGTCCTCTGGAGGTCGGACACGTAGACATCCACGGGCCCGCGGTCTCTGGTCTGCTCAGCCTGGAGGAGGGCAAGCCACTGCTCTTTGTACACTGGGGTCAGCCAGGTAGCAGGGATCAGCGCATCCTGGTCGATGATGAGTGCTGACGGCAGGTCGCAGATTATGTAGGCAAGCCGCAGCTGCTGGAATGCTGGCACGAAGGCTCTGCCCTGCTCGGTCTCCAAAAAAGGGGTGCCTTCTGACTCCTGCCTGGACCCAGCAAACCACGAGTTGGCGTCAGGCAGTAGGTCTCTGCTGGGGCCTCTCCATGTCGGCTGCAGCTGCAGGAACATCCACTTTTTCAGCATCGTGTACACATCCATCTCTACCTCTATCACGAAGAGGTCTGAAGAGGCGATGACCTCTTTCATGAGATCCAGGCTAACTTCTCTCAATAACTCCTCACTATGCTGGGTCATCAGGTTGTCCAGCAGCCACTGAAGACACATGGCCCTGATGTTCTGGAGTCCGTAGCTCTCAGCAGAGTAGTAGTAGCTGCACACGGTCTGATCACTGATGGTCTCCCTCATTATCTCTCCGCACTGCTGAATCAGCTTGTCCAGCTGCAGCATGCTGGCTGTGGCCAGCATGGGGACCACTCGACCGGGTGGGACGAGCACAGAGCCTCGGTACAGGGAACCTAAAGCCTCGTGTAGCGCCTCACAATCAATGTTCTCGTCAGGCATCTGCAACTCTACAGTATTCATGGATGTCTCACGCCACGCACCACTGAACATGCTAGCAAAGTATCCTGACTGGCACAAGTAGACCTTGTGCAAGTTCCACTCCTCCCCCAGGGCACGGATCTGCACGTCACTCCCTTCTCCTCTCAGAAAAAGTGTCTCATAAATGGACTGTAAACTGTCTTTTGCTCGCTTCCGGCGGGGCGCTTTTGCGAGCTGCCCTTTTGGGCCTGTCTTCCGCTTGCGGCGCCCTTGACTAGTGCTGGGTCTGGCCTCTTCATTCTCCTCCCCTTCCTCTTTCACTGCCTCCTCGGCCTCCTCGGCCTCCTCCTCCCCCTCAGGGGCACCTGGCTCATCTGGGGCATGCCCCACTCTGTTCCAGGGCATCCGACTGTTTAGTGCTCCCATGGCTTTTACCTTAGGGGTACAAACGGCAAGCTTCCTCACCAGACGCAGCTGTCTCTGGCGCCAGTCCAGCCCACGGTGCCGTTGGGTACGGTTGATGTTTGTGACGTCATCTTGGACGTCACGCAAGGCCACACCCACTAGGCTTTCCGCTACCCCTCCCACTCCCCATCACAGGATAAGTACACTCTGTACCAGGAATTCCACTCTGTGTATCTTTCCCTCCAGGGATGATTTCTCTGGGGCTCCCTTCATAGGATAATGGTGGAACAGAGAACTTTGTGTATGAATTTTCCCCATGAATTTTAAGAACATAATTTCCTCTTCCCCATTTGAAATAATTAGTGATCACTCTTTTTTTGGATAATTACATCTTGGTTCCAGCTCTGTGCTCTATGCACCTTTATTTCTGTAATTATTTTCTTAGATTATCCCATCATTTGTGGCTGTGAAAACATTTTCTGTGATAAAAGTGGCAATGTTTGCCCAGTCTTTGCTTTTGTCTCTATCTTTTGTTTTTAAATAGCATTTCCAGTCATAGAACCATTTAAAACTGTGTGTGTCCATATCAGCTTCTTGAGGCTCATGTCTCCATTTTCCATAGGTACACAAACCTTAACTTTGGGGAATATCTTCAAGTTCCATTGGGAACTTTTAGATGTTTTTTGTTTTTTCCTACCCCACCTGTGTGTGCATCTTGAGTCCTCTGGCACTTTCCTTGATTCTTGCTACTACTACTCATTCCTCATTGTCTGATACCTGGCTAAAAGTCCACCATTTCTCACACTTCCAAGGCAGATATACATCTTTTCTCAACTGTACTCCCATCAGACCTTAATCAAACATTCTCCCCATAAGGCTGCAATTATTTCATTATATTATTTTCACCACTGAATGTGTGAGGCAAAGGTTTTGGAGTATCAGCCCCAGACACCAGCTAAGCATGTAACAAACTTAATCAGTGAAAGAAATGAGGAATGAATGAGATGGATTTTGATTTTTGAGGAAATTAATAATATTAAATACTGACAAGTGTTATATGCTAAACAAATTATATGGTGTAGAGAGAGTCTGGACCTTTCAATGACAAGGAAAGTACAATACAAGGGAAAAAACTTTGAAAATGGTAAGTCTCTCAGGTCATTTGACCTTGCCTAAGTAGAATGTTTGGGGCTTCCCAAACATTCCCAGTGCAGGAGATGCATGAGGCATGGGTTGGGAAGACTTCCTTGAGGAGTAAACAATAACCCACTCCAGTATTCATGCCTGGAAAATTCCATGAATAGCAGAGACTTGCAAACTAGTGTCCATGGGGTCACAAAGATTCTGTCCTATTCAAATTATGTGAGTAGAATGTTTATACAATTTGAATAAGACAGGATAACCTTAAATCACATTTTAAATATTCTCTGTTAGATGGCTATAGAAAGTTGATAAGAAGGTCTATATAATGCTTCAGGTTCAGTGGTGCTTGGCATGAGACAAACATGAATACTGACTGTAGAGTTGTGACAGCTTATGGTGAATGGTAACGGTGCCACCAGATTCATGGTCTCCAAAGGAGAAGATTTAACTCTGGGACAAAAGACAGTCTCAGTCACTTGGAGCATTGTGTAGATTTTATTTAAAGTGAAAGTAACAGAAAAAGCTTCTGACATAGACATCAGAAGGGAGCAGGAGAGAACCCACCTCACTAGTATAAGCAAGGCTTTATACACTTCTCAACTAGCTGCTGAGAATAGATAAAAGATACCTCAAGACTGCAAGAATTTTTCCAGACCCTTTCCTGTAACATACCTCCTGGGATGACATCAGCACGAGATTAGCCAGAAGGAACAGATTAACCCAGAGCTACAGCTGTGGAAGTTTTTATGCAGATCTTCTCCCATAACATATATCCAAAGCTTTAAAAAAAAAAAAAAAAGGGGGCATGTCCTTGAATAAGAGATACTGCTGCCTACAAGGCCTACATATCTAAAGCAAAGAATGTGAAAAAGAAAGAATGTTTATCTCCTCCTTAAAGGGGCCTTAGGCTTTGACTCCTTATCAACCTGCCTAAGTTAACTCTCTCATTTCCCCCTTTTTATTTTAGGAGAATATTGTTGCTGAGGGGAAAGGGGCAGAGAAATCTGTCAGTAACTGCTTCCTGCAGGTGAGGGGTTGACCCTAAGTGGTTGAAGCAACATATTCTCCTTACCCTTTT
The DNA here is from genome assembly GCF_032405125.1 of Capricornis sumatraensis. Classification (NCBI taxonomy): domain Eukaryota; kingdom Metazoa; phylum Chordata; class Mammalia; order Artiodactyla; family Bovidae; genus Capricornis; species Capricornis sumatraensis. The sequence continues at coordinate 83,886,727 of NC_091092.1, forward strand.
ATTTAGGGTTTCTGATCCAAGGGCCCCAAGTAATAAATACACAGTTATATATGTAAGGAGCAAACAGCAAAAAACAGAATGATTACAATGATTATAGTCAAGATAGTTTTTCACAAAGGAGAGCTTGTAAACCAAGATTGTATCTGTAACCATGGCAGAACATCAGGGGAGTCCTTTTTGAAGAGTGACCAGAATCTATGCATCACTTTTACTTTGTCTGGGAAGCCACTGTATCCTTTAGGAAGAACAAACTAGATAAGTAGATTAAAAGGCAGAGACCAAATATCAGTAGATGAATTACTGTAATCAGCAGTCCAAGCAAGAGTATGAATCAGGTTAAATTTAGTAGTAACTTTGATCCTGGTCTAGATAGAGTCAACACTTGGGCTGCCCTATTTTTAAGAATGGAGCCATCTGGCATGTTCATATACATTTTGAATGTAGGTAAAACAAACCTAGTTAGAAGTAGTTGAAAGAATGAAAACCTGAAATTTAACAGACAAAATAAATCTTATAATTTCTTTTCAGGTGAATGAGTCTATAACCCAATGTAGACAGGTGCTTTACCTAGCCAGTTGTCAAAGTTTGTCCAGGTAGGCCTTGGCTTCTTACTGTGGTATTAATGTATATGCCAAAGTAGTTGTCACCATTAACAATTTTAGTATTTTTCTAGGTATGAGAAGATGCAAGAATTTGGGCTCAAGAAAATCTTTACCTGAAAATATCTAACTATCCAAAGGCCTGTTTTGTCCATTTTTCCAGAGCACAGAGCGAGTGCCTAATTTCTGATTTCACCCTGAACTCCTTTCAGGGGATGTTGAAGGTCAGCAGCTGTAGTGCCCATGAGTTAATCTTTGTAGAGGCAGATAGCAAGTGCCAGTTACCAGAGCAGAGCCCTTTTACGGCCATGAGTTTGACCATGGTTTGTAGAGCATTCATTACCATCTTGTCCCATGGTGCTGGGAAGGTTCATTCCCAGGTCTGTCAAAGATTTCACTGATAGGCCACTCAATGTGTTATTACTGGACTAGGCCCTGTGAGTAACAAAAGTCTCTGGACCACATCTGTCTCACTAGTCTCTTGGTCCAGGAAAATATTCTGTCTTGTTGCTTCTCATATACAGAGTCACACCATTATAATTATGGATTTCATATGGAACTGTACACCATCATTATATCAATGGCTCAGTCACACACTTGATAATGTAAGGAACAACACTTCTTGAAGCAGGCAGTATAGAAAACAATATAGTTAGAAGTAATAGTAGAATCATCAGTAAGAACTTCAGTCAAGAACTTCAAGGTGTAGCCCAGTGACATATTCATAACATCTGATTTACTTTGCTAAATGACTATAGCCTGTTGTTAATCTCCTGGTTGTAGATCCTGGAGCATCTGATCTTTATTCAAAGACTGCTTACTGAGATAAGCTTCAGAAACAAACTCAGAGTGTCCTTCTTAATAACTTAAACTTCTTAGCAATATAACATAACCACAAGGAAATACCTTAGAAATCTGTCTTAGTAAATACAGATCTTAATTAACAAAACTAGAACCTAATATTCAGTGAAACTTAATAGATGCCTTAGGCCTGACATCAGTTGGGTGAATTTTTGCCTTTTCATACTCTTCATGGGGCTCTCAAAGCAAGAATACTGGAGTGATTTGCTGTTCCTTCCTCCAGTGGACCACATTTTATCAGAACTCTCCACTAAGTCTCCACTATGACCCATCCATCTTGGGTGCCCCTGCATGGCATGACTCATAGTTTCATTAAGTTATACACATCACCATCACAAGGCTATATTTTCCACAGTTTGTTGTGATCCACACAGTCAAATCTTTAGTGCAGTCAATGAAGTAGAAGTAGATATTTCTTTCTCAAACTCCCTTGCTTGTTCCATGATCCAACAAATGCTGGCAATGTGATCTCTGGTTCTTCTGCCTCTTCAAAAATCCAGCTTGGACGCCTGGACGTTCTCGGGTTCATATCCTGCTGAAACCTAGCTTGAAGGATTTTGAGGGTTACCTTGCCAGCAAGTGAAATGAGCACAATTGTACAGTAGTTTGAACATTCTTTGGCATTGCCCTGCTTTGGGATTGGAATGTAACCTCATCTTTTCCAATTCTTTGGCCACTGCTGAGTTTTCCGAATTTACTGATGTATTTAGTCCAGCACGTTAACAGCATCATCTTTTAGAATTTTAAATAGCTCAGCTGGAAGTCCGTCACTTCCACTAGCTTTGTTCATAGTAATGCTTCCTAAGGCCCTCACGCCACACTAAGTGACCTCACACTCCAGGATGTCTGGCTCTAGGTTAGTGACCACACCATCTTGGTTATCTGGGTCACTAAGACCTTCTTTTGTTTAGTTTGTCTGTGTTTTCTTGCTACCTCTTCCTAATCACTTCTGCTTCTTTTAGGTCCTTACCATTTCTGTCCTTTATCATGCCCATCCTTGCATGAAATGTTCCTTTGATATCTCCAATTTTCTTGAAGGGATCTCTAGTCTTTCTCATTCTCTTGCTTTTCTGTATTTCTCTGCACATATACCATCTCCTTGGATTGAACAAATCAATATTGGGGAAATGACCATACTACCCAAAGCAATCTATAGATTCAAGGCATTCCTTATCAAATTAGCAATGGCAGTTTTCTAAGAATTATAATACTTTTTAGAAATGTGTACGGAAGCACAAAAGACCCTGAATAGACACAGTACTCTTGGGAAAGAAAATTGGAGCTGGAGAAATCAGGCCCCATAACTTCAGAGTCCAGGACAAAGCTACATTAATCAAAACAGCATGATGTTGGCCTCAAAACAGAAGTATAGACCAATGGAACAGGATAAAAAATCCAGAGATAAACCCATGGACCTCTGGTCACCTAATCTATGACAAATGGAGCAGGAATTAACAATGAAGAAAATAATATCTCTTCAATAAATGGTGATGGGGAATCTGGACACCTACATGTAAAAGAATGAAATAAGGACACTCCTTAACATGCTACACAAGGATAAAGTCAAAGTGGGTTAAAGACTTACATGTATGACCAGATACTACAAAATTCTTAGAGAAAAACATAGGCACGGCACTCTCTGACATAAATTACAGCAAGATCTTTTTTGACCCACATCCTAGAGTAAAGAGAATAAAAATAAATTTTGATTAGTGAGATCTGATTAAGCTTAAAAAACCTTTGCAGAGCAAAGGAAACCATAAGCAAAATGAAAAGACAGCCCTCAGAATGGGAGAAAAATCCTTGCAACAAAGCTACCGAAAATGGATTAACCTCCAAAATATACAAACATCTCCTACAACTGAATACCCAGCCCCGCCAAAAATGGATGAAAGATCTAAATAGACCTTTCTTGAAGGAAAATATACAAATGGCAAAATACCACATGAAAAAGTGCTCAACATCACTAATTACTAGAGAAATGCAAATCAAAACGACAAAGTATCACCTCACACTGGTCAGAATGGCTATCATCCAAAAATCTACAAACAGTAAGTCCTACAGAGGGTGTGGAGGAAAGGGAATCCTTCCACATAGTTGATGGGAATGCAAACTGGTGCAGTCCCTGTTGGAACACAGTGTGGTGATTCCTCTAAAAACTAAAAATAGAACTACTGTATGATCTAGCAAATCCACTTGTGGGTATATATGGAAGAAAAAAAAGTGAAACACTATTTTGAAAAGGTTCATGTACCCAAATGTTCACAGCAGCACTATTTACAATAGCCAAGGAATCAATGCAATCCAAGGGCCCACCAACAGATGATTGATGATTGGAGAGGGTAGCCATGTTGACAGTGTAGAAAGTCTCTGAGCTCACTGCCTCTTATGAGCACACCAAAATCACAACTATCTGCAGAACAACAATTAATGAAATGGACTGGAGCCTTCCAGAAAATATCTTCTACAACAAGAGACAAAGAAGTAACCACAAGGGGATGCATAGGAGGGGTGAACTGGCAATATTATCAAATCCCGTATGTCCCAAGAGGGCAACCCTCAAACTGGACAATAACAACAATATATTGCAGAGTTTTCCCCACAGGACAGAGAGTTCTGAGCCCCCACATCAGGCTCCCCAGCCCAGGGGTTCATCACTGGAAAGACGAGATTAAAATAAAATCTGGTTTTGAAGGCCACTGGGGCTTAATTGCAGGACCCCCCAGGACTGGGAGAAATAAAGACTTTACCCTTAAAAGGTGCACACAAAATCTTATGCACATAGGGACCTAGGGCAAAAGCAGTAATTTGGCAGGAGCCTAGGCCAGAACTACCTGCTTCTCTTGGGGAGTCTCCTGGAGAGGCAGGGTTCAGCTATGGCTTACCCTTCGGACATGGACACTGGTGACAGACATATTTAGGAACAGTTAACTACTTGAACACTGAAGCTGGTGGCTTCCACCTTCACCTTGATTCATTAGCTCCAAGACCTAGTCCCACCCAGTAGCCTGTAGGCAACAGTGATGGTCCACATCAGGCCAAAACACAAACTGAAGGGGACACAATCCCTCATCAGCAGAGAGGATGTCTAAAGACTTCCTGTACCCGTAGTGTCATCTAAACATGCCCCAAGGCACGGCCTTGCCCTCCACAGGGCTAAGACCCAGTTCCACTCATCAGTGGACAGGCATTGGCCCTTTGTTCCACGAAGCCTGCACTAGCCTCTAGAGCATCCACACCCACAAAGGAGCAGACACCAGAAACAAGAAAATTACGATCCTGCACACTGAGTCTGACAATAGTAGGACAGACCATAACCTGGGGACAGCTGGGTCCTGGCTCTGTCCACTATCAGGCCAACGCAAAGTGTAGGACTTCCTGGACCCCAAATCCCACTCTGTCAGGACTCCCTCGTCCAGTAAAGATTTGAAATGAGTTCTGAGATCCCTGGGCCTATAACCAGACTCCTGCCTGCCAGTAGTCCAATACGGTCCTCAGGATATGACTTCACTTGCCCTTGGGTGGAAACAACCCTAAAGTCTTTGGGATCCTGATTCCATTCACCAGCGAGTCAGCACTAGCCCCAGAGCAACCAGCACCACCTGCACAAAACAGGCCCTCATAACCAACAGGACTTGGGGTCAACCAAGCCTACCAGACCATCTATGTAGTCAGCCTGTGATAACAGAAGGACATGTGCAGCCCCATTAGGGGGAACCCCTTGATCACAAAACATGAGTGCTCAGAGGGGAGTACATGGCTGAGACATACAAGACTTCTCCTACATAAGGCCACTTCTCCAAGATCAAGAAATGTAGCTACTTACCACATATATGAAAACACAAATAGCAACTTGGGCAAAATGAGGCAGCAGAAGAATATGTTCCAGATGAAGGAAAAATATAAAACCCCAGAAGAAGGACTAAGTCAAGTGGAGATAGGCAGTCTACATGAAAAAGAGTTCACAGTAATGACAATAAGATAACAAAAGAATTCAGAAGAATGAATGCAAAGGATAAGAAGTTACAAGTTTTTAACAAAAGTGAGAAAATATAAAGAACAACCAAGCAGAGATAAAGAATACAGTAAGTGAAATAAAAAATACCTTAGGAATTTGTTACATACCTACTGTAGGAATCAACAGTAGACTAAATGTTGCAGAATGGATCAGTGTGCTGGAAGACAGAGTACTGAAAATCACTGCTGCTGGATGACAACAACAAAAAAGAACGAAAAGAAATGAGGGCACGTTAATAGACCTCTGGAATAGTGCACTAATATTCACATTATGCAGGCCCCAGATGGAAAAGAGAGACAAAAGGCCTGAGAAAATAATTGAAGAGATAATAACTGAAAACTTTCATAACATGAGGAAGGAAAAAGTCACCCAAGTCCAGGAGTTGCAGGAAGTCCCTTAGAGGATTATCCAAAAGAGAATCACACCAAGACAAATTGTAATCAAAGTGAAAAACATTAAAGATAAAGAGAAAATGTTAAAAGATGCAAGGGGAATGCAAGAAATAAGAAACAAGGAATTTCCCATAAGGCTATCACCTGATTTTTCAGCTGAAACTCTGCAAGCCAGACGAGAGTGGCCCTATACATTTAAACTGAGGAAAGAGAAAACCACCACCTAGAATACAACCGAGAATTACTCTCCTGAGCAAGGCTCTTGTTCAGATTTGATGGAGAAATCAAAAGCTTTATAGACAAGCAAAACCTAAAAGAATTCACCGCCACTCAACCAGATTTACAACAAACGGTAAAGGAACGTCTCTAAGAAAAAAGAAAAGGCCACAGCTGGAAACAATTAGGAAATGAAAAAGCTCACTGATAAAGACAAACATATGGTAAAGGTAGGCAATCATCCACACAAAGTTGGTAGGAAGGTTAAAAGGAATTAAAAAAAAAAAAGAGTAAAATTTACTGTCTCCCCACTAAGCAGTTACTGCTACTGCTACTAGGTCGCTTCAGTCGTGTCTGACTCTGTGTGACCCCAGAGACAGCAGCCCACCAGGCTCCTCTGTCCCTGGGATTCTCCAGGCAAGAATATTGGAGTGGGTTGCCATTTCCTCCTCCAACGCACGAAAGTGAAAAGTGAAAGTGAAGTCGCTCAGTCATGTCCGACTCTTCGCGACCCCATGGACTGTAGCCTACCAGGCTCCTCCGTCCATGGGATTTCCCAGGCAAGAGTACTGGAGTGGGTTGCCACTGCCTTCTCCAAGTAAGCAGTTAAGGTATCCACAAAGCAGTTAGATGCAAAATATGACTTCAAAAACAGTCATCATGAGGGGAGGAGAGTACAAATGCAGGGTTTCTAAAATGTGTTTAAAATTAAAGAGATCAGCAAATTAAAACAATCATGTGTGTGTGTGTATATATATATATATATATATATATATATATGGACTGATATAAAAAAGCCTCATGATAACTGGAAGCTGAAAATGTATAACAGATATAAACACAAAAAAGTAATAGAAACATAACACTAATTATAGTCATCAAACCAAAAGAGAAGAGAACAAAAGACAAAAAAGGAAAACAAATCCCAAACACTTAACAAAATGGCGAGAAAAACACACTTATCTATAATTACCTTAGATATAAATGGATTAAATGCTCCAACCAAAGACAGAATGGCTGACTGGATCAGAAACTAGACCTGGATATAAACTGCCTACAAGAAACTTACTTCAGATCTAGAGGCACACACAGGCTGAAAGTGAGGTGACTGAAAAAGGTATTCCAACAAATGGAAATTTTTTAAAAATTAATTGGAGAAGCCATACTTATATCAGGCAATATGTACTTTAGACTGCTACAAGAGGCAAAGAAGGACACTACATAATGTTGAAAGCATGAATCCAACAAGAAGATATAACAATTGCAAATATATACACCCAAAAAGGAGCACCTCAATATATGAGACAAATACTAACAGAAATAAAAGGAAAAATCAACGCTAACACAATCATACTAAGACACTCTAACACCCCACTTACATCAACCCCACATCATCCAGACAGAAAATGAATAAGAAAACACAGGCCTGAATTAACACATTACATATTAAATGCTCTTAATTTTATCTTAATTTATATATATATTTATATTTTTATATATGCTGCTAAGTCGCTTCAGTCGTGTCCGACTCTGTGCGACCCCATAGACGGCAGCCCATCCAGCTCCCCTGTCCCTGGGATTCTCCAGGCAAGAACACTGGAGTGGGTTGCCGTTTCCTTCTCCAATGCATGAAAATGAAAAGTGAAAGTGAAGTCGCTCAGTCCTGTCTGACTCTTAGTGACCCCATGGACTGCAACCTACCAGGCTCCTCCATCCATGGGATTCTCCAGGCAAGAGTACTGGAGTGGGGTGCCACTGCCTTTTCCGATAACATATATATATATATATATATATATGTGTGTGTGTATATATATATATATATGTGTATATATACACACACACACACACACACACAGAAAGACAGAGCACATTCCATCTGAAAGCAAGAGATTACACATTCTTTTTTATATGAACATGAACCATTCTCTATAAGAGATCACAAGCTAGGCCACAAGAAAGCCTCAGTAAATTTAAGAAAAATTTAATCATACAAACATCTTTTCTTACCACAGACCTCTGAGACTAGAAATCAACTACCAAAACAAACAAACAACAACAACAACAAAAAAAAAATGAGAAAATCCAACAAAATCACATGAAGGCTAAAAAAATTATGTTACAAAACACCCAATGGATCATTGAAGAGATTAAAGAGGAAACTTAAAAATATCTAGAGACAACTGAAAATGGAAACATGGCAATCCAAAATGTATGGGACACAGCAGAAACAGTTCCATTATGGAAGTTTTTAGTGACACAAACTTACCTCAGGAGACAAAAATAATCTAATATAAAAAACCAAACCTTACAACTAAACCAACTAGAGAAAGAAGAGCAAACAAAACCCAAAGATAGTAAAAAGAAAGAAATCATAAAGATCAGAGCAGAAATAAATGAACTAGAAGCTAAAAAAAGAAGCCAGTAGAAAAGGTCAATAACACTAAAAGCTGGTTCTTTGAAAACATAAGTAAAATTGATAAACGTTGAGCCAGACACATGAAGAAAAAAGGGAGAGGGCCCACATCAATAAAATCAGAAATAGAAAAGAAGCTACAACCAAAACTACAAAATACAAAGGATGATAAGACACCACAATGAGCAACTATACACCAATAAAATGGACAACATAGAAGAGGAAGACAAAGTCTTAGAAAGGTACTATCTCCTAAGACTGAACCACGAAGAAATAGAAAATAAAAACACACCAGTTACCAACACTAAAATTGAATCAGTAATTCAAAATTCTCACAAAACAAGGACCCAGGCTTCAAAGGTGAATTCTACCAAGCATTTAGAGAAGATTTGATATTGATCCATCTGAAACCATTCCAAAAAATTGCAGAGGAAGATATTCTCAACAAAATACTCGTCAAGCAAATTCAATAATGCATTAAAAAATATCATACATCATGATCAAGTAGGATTTGTCCCAGGGGTGCAAGGAATTTTCAATATCCACACACACACACACAAATCACAGTGATATACCACCACAGCAACAAATTGAAGAGTAAAAGCCCTATGATCATCTCAGTATCTGCAGAAAAAGCTTTGGACAAAATTCAACATCCATTTATGATAAAACCTCTCTAGAACATATATCAACAACACATTAAAAGAATTATACACCATGATCAAGTGGGATTTATCCCAGGGATGCATGGATTCTTCAATATATGGAAATCAATCAATGTGATACACCACATTAACCAATGGAAGAACAAATGTCGTATGATCACCTCAACAGATACAGAAAAACGTTCAACAAAATTCAACACCATTTATGATTAAAAACTCTCCAGAAAGTGAGCACAGAGGGAACCTACCTCAACATAATAAAGGACATAAAAGACAAACCCACAGCAAGCATCATTCTCAACAGCGGAAAACTGAAAGCATTTTGTCTAAGACCAGGAACAAGACAGAGATGGCCACACTCGCCACTACCACTCAAAAGAGTTTTGAAGTCTAGCCATGGCAATCAGAGAAAAAGAAATAAAGGGAATCAAAAATGGGAGAAAAAAGTGAAATTGTCATTGTTTGTAAATGAGATGATATTAACCATGGAAAATCATAAAGATGATACCAGAAGACTACCAGAGTTTATCAATGAATTTGGTAAAGCTGCCAGATATAAAATGAACACACTGAAATTTCTTGCATTCTAATACACTAACGATGAATGATCAGAAAGAGAAATTCCGGAAACGATCCCACTTTACATCACATAAAATATACAATAAAAATACCTAAGAAAAAAACATATCTAAGGAGGCAAAAGACCTGTACTCAGAAAACTATAAGGATTGATAAATGAAATCAAAGATGACACAAAAAGGTGGAGAGATATACCATGTTCTTGGAGTGGATTAGTCAATATTGGGAAAATGACTACACTACCCAAACTGACTAACAGATTCGATGCCATATCTACCAAATTACCAATGATATTTTTCATGGAAATAGAACAAAAATGTTTACAAATTGTTTGGAAGCAAAAAAGACCTAGAACAGTCAAAGCAATCTTGAGAAAGAAAAATGGAGCTAGAGGAATCAGGCTTCCTGACTTCACAATACACGACAAAGCTACAGTAACCAAAACAGCATGGTAGTGGCACCAAAACAGAAATACAGACCATGGGATCACAATAGAAATCCCAGAGATAAAACCAGTCACCTATATCAACAACCTCAGATATGCAGATACTACTACTCTTAATAGCAGAAAGTGAAGAGGAACTAAAGAGCCTCCTGATGAAAGTGAAAGAGGAGAGTGTAAAGCTGACTTAAACCTCAAAAAAAAAAAAACTCAGTCAAAAAAACTAAGATCATGGCATGCAGTTCTATCACTTCATGGCAAACAGAAGGGAAAAAGGTGAAAGCAGTGACAGATTTTCTTTTCTTGGGCTCCAAAATCACTACAGACAGTGACTGCGGCCATGAAATTAAAAGATGCTTGGTCCTTGGAAGGAAAGCTGTGACAAACCTAGTTCAGTTCAGTCACTCGTTCATGTCCAACTCTTTGCACCCTCATGAACCGCAGCACACGAAGCCTCCCTGCCCATCACCAACTCCCGGAGTTGACCCAAACTCATGTCCATTGAGTCGGTGATGCCATCTAACCATCTCATCCTCTGTCGTCCCCTTCTCCTCCTCCAGCCTTCAATCTTTCCCAACATCAGGGTCTTTTCAAATGAGTCAGCTCTTTGCACCAGGTGGCCAAAATATTGGAGTTTCAGCTTCAACATCAGTCCTTCAAGTGAACACCCACGACTGATCTCCTTTAGGATGGACGGGTTGGATCTCCTTGCAGTCCAAGGGACTCTCAAGACTCTTCTCCAACACCACAGTTCAAAAGCATCAATTCTTTGGCGCTCAGCTTTCTTTATAGTCCAACTCTCACATCCATACATGACCACAGGAAAAACCATAGCCTTGACTAGACGGACCTTTGTTGGCAAAGTAATGTCTCTGCTTTTGAATATGCTGACTAATTGGTCATAACTTTCCTTCCAAGGACTAAGCTTCTTTTAACTTCATGTTTCTGCAATCACCATATGCAGTGATTTAGGTGCCCCCCCCCAAAAAAATATTCAGCCACTGTTTCCCCATCTATTTGCCATGAAGTGATGGGACTGGATACCATGATCTTAGTTTTCTGAATGTTGAGCTTTAAGCCAATTTTTTCACTCTCCTCTTTCACTTTCATCAAGAGGTTCTTCACTTTCTGCCATAAGGGTGGTGTCATCTGCATAGCTGAAGTTATTGGTATTTCTCCTGGAAATTTTAACTCCAGTTTGTGCTTGATCCAGCCCAGCGTTTCTCATGATGTACTCTGCATATAAGTTAAATAAGCAGGGTGACAATATACAGCCTTGATGTACTCCTTTTCCTATTTGGAACCAGTCTGTTGTTCCATGTCCAGTGCTAACTGGTGCTTCCTGACATGCATCCAGGCTTCTCAAGAGGCAGGTCAGGTGGTCTGGTATGCCCATCTCTTTCAGAATTTTCCAGAGTTTATTCTGATCCACACAGTCAAAGGCTTTGGCACAGTCAATAAAGCAGAAATAGATGTTTTTCTGGAACTCTCTTGCTTTTTCCATGATCCAGTAGATGTTGGGAATCTGATCTCTGGTTCCTCTGCCTTTTCGAAAACCAGCTTGAACATCTGGAAGTTCACGGTTCATGTACTGCTGAAGCCTGGCTTGGAGAATTTTGAGCATTACTTTACTAGCGTGTGTGATGAATGCAATTGTGCAGTAGTTTGAGCATTCTTTGGCATTGCCTTTCTTGGGGATTGGAATGAAAACTGACATTTTCCAGTCCTGTGGCCACTGCTGAGTTTTCCAAATGTGGTGGCAGATTGAGTGCAGCACTTTCACAGCATCATCTTTCAGGATTTGAAATAGCTCAGCTGGAATTCCATCACCTCCAATAGCTTTGCTCATAGTGATGCTTCCTAAGGCACACTTGACTTCACATTCCAGGATGTCTGGCTCTAGGTGAGTGATCACACCATCGTGATTATCTGGGTCGTTAAGATTTTTTTCTATAGTTCTTCTGTGAATTTTTGCCACCTCTTCTTAATATCTTCTGCTTCTCTTAGGTCCATACCATTTCTGTCCTTTATTGAGCCCATCTTTGCATGAAATGTTCCGTTGGCATCTCTAATTTTCTTGACGAGATCTCTTGTCTTTCCCATTCTATTCTTTTCTTCTATTTCTTTGCATTGATCGCTGAGGAAGGTTTTCTTACCTCTCCTTGCTATTCTTTGGATCTCTGCATTCAGATGCTTATATCTTTCCTTTTCTCCTTTGCTTTTCACTTCTCTTCTTTTCACAGCTATTTGTAAGGCCTCCTCAGACAGCCATTTTGCTTTTTTGCATTTCTTTTTCTTGGGGATGGTTTTGATCCCTGTCTCCTGTACAGTGTCAGGAACCTCCATCCATAGTTCATCAGGCACTCTGTCTATCAGATCTAGTCCCTTAAATCTATCTCTCACTTCCACTGTATAACACAGACAGTGTATTAAAAAGAAGAGACATTACTTCGCTGACAAAGATTCCTATAGTCAAAACTATGGTTTTTCCAGTCATCATGTACCAATACAAAAGTTGCACCATAAAGATGGTTGAACAACAAAGAACTAATGCTTTCGATCGTGGTGCTGGAGGAGACTCTTGAGAGTCTCTTGGACTGCAAGGAGATCAAATCACTCAATCCTAAAGGAAATCATCCCTGAATATTCATTGGAAGGACTGATGCTGATGGTGAAGCTACAATACTTTGGCCAGTGGATGCAAAGAGCCAACTCAATGGAAAAAACACTGATCCTGATAGAGATAGAAGGCAAAAGGAGAAGCGGGTGACAGAGGGGAAGGTGGTTAGATAGCATCACTGACTCAGTGGACATGGATTTGAGCAAACTCTGGGATATATCGAAGGGTGGGGAAGACTGGCATGATGCAGTCCACGGGATCGCAAAGAGTTGGACTCAACTTAGTGACTCAGCAACAACAAATGGTCAAGTAATCTATGGTGCAGGAGGCAAGACTATACAATGAAGAAAAGACAGTCATTTTCAATAAGTTGTGCTGGGAAAAGTGGACAGCTACATGTAAAAGAATCAAATTAGAACATTCTCTAACACTATGTCCAAAGATAAACTCAAAATGGATTAAAGACCTAAATGGAAAACCAGATACAGTAAACTTCCTAGAGGAAATCATAGGCAAAACACTCTTTGACATAAATCATGGCAATCTTTTCTTTCTTTCTTTCTTTCTTTCTTTATCTATTTGGGGGGGGGGGGGCTGATTCATCTCCTAAAGCAAAGGAAAGCAAAGCAAAAATAGACAAATGGAACCTAATTAAATTTAGAAGTTTTTACACAGCAAGGAAACCATCAAAGAAAAGACATCAAATGTCTTTTCATCATTGTATAGTCTTGCCTCCTTCATCATAGATTAATTGACCATTTGTTGTTGTCGTTGAGTCGCCAAGTCATGTCCGATTCTTTGTGACCCCACGGACTGCAGCACACCAGGCTTCCCTGTCCATCACGCTCTCTCAGAGTTTGCTCAAATTCATGTCCAGAATGAAAAGACAACTTACAGAATGGGAGAGAATATTAAAAATGATATGACTGACAAGGGATTGATTTCTACAATATACAGAGCTCATCCAACTCAATATTAAAAAAAATGAATAATCCAATCCAAAAAATGGGCAGAAGACCTAAATAGACATTTTCCCTAGAAAGACAACCAACAGGCACATGAAAAGACGGTTCGCGTAACTAATTATTAGAGAAATGCAAATCGGAATTACCACAAAGTGTCACCTCACACCAGTCAGAATAGCCATCATCAAAAAAATCTACAAATAATAAATGGTAGAGAGGGTGTGGAGGAAAGGGAACCCTGCTAAACTGTTGGTGGGAATGTACATTGTACAGCCACTAAGGAGGACACTGTGAATGTACATTGTGGAGCCACTAAAAAGAACACTGTGTAGTGTTCTGACAAAGTTAAAAATAGAATTATCATGTAATCCAACAATCCCACTTGTGGGCACATATCTGGAAAAGACTAAAATTCTAATTTGAAAAGGTGCATGCACCCCAATGTTCATAGCAGCACTATTTATGATAGCCAAGTTATGGAAGCAACTTAAATGTTCATCGACAGGTGAGTGGATAAAGAAGACATGGCACATATAAATACATACGCATACATACAAATAAATAGATAATGAAACATTCCTTACCATACGAAACAATGAAATAATGCCATTTGCAGCAAAATGGATGCACCTAGAGCTCATCATACTAAATGAAGTACTACAAGTCAGAGAAAGACAAATATCACATGATATCACATATAGTGGAATCAGACAGAAATAGACTCACAGACTTTGTCAACAAACATGTGGTTACCAAAGGGGAAAGGAGAGGGAAGGGAAAATTTAGGTGTTTGGGATTCACAGATACGCACTAAAGTATATAAAACAAACAAGCCAAAAGGACCTACTGTATAACACAGGAAACTATATTCAATACCATGTAAGAATCTATACTAGAAACAAATCTGAAAAGCATATATGTGTATGTATATATATATATGTCATTATATAGAGTGATTTATATGTATGTGTGTATGCACACATATAAACCTAAATCACTTTGCTGTACACCTGAAAATGACACAGTATTGCAAATCAACTATAGTTTAATGAAAAAAAGAAGATATGGTATTTCTGAATAGCCAAAACAATCTTGAGAAAGAAGAACACGGCTGGAGGAATCATCCTCTTTGGCTTCAGACTATACTTCAATGCTATAGTAAGCAAAACAGTATGGTACTAGCACAAAACTAGACATATCCATCAATGAAACAGAATAGAGATCCCTGAAATAAATCCACACACTTACGGTCAATTAATATATGACAAAGGATGCAAGGAGACACAATGGAGAAAAAAGTCTCTTCAACAAGTGGTGCTGGGAAAACGGGAGAGCTACATGTAAAAGAATCAAATTAGAACATTCTCTAATACCATATCCAAAAATAAACTCAATGTGGATTAAAGATTCAAATGAAGACTGAATACTATTAACACTCCTAGAGGAATACATAGGCAGAACCCTCTTTGATATAAATCACAATAATGTTTTGGATCCCTCTCCTAAAGCAAAGGAAACTAAAGCAAAAATAAACCAATGGGGCCTAATTAAATTTAAAAGCTTTTGCACAACAAAGGAAACCACAAACAACAAAACCTACTAAATGGAAGAAGATATTTGCAATTGACACAGCCAATAAAAGGTTAATACCCAACATATATAAACAGCTCAAATGACTTAACATCAAAACAAACAAACAAAAGTGCTCTGATTTAAGAATGGGAAGAAGAACTGAATAGACATGTTTCCAAAGAGGGAATGCAGATGACCAACAGGCACACGTAAAGATGTTCAGCATCGTTAATCATCAGGGAAACTCAAATCAAAACCACAAGGAGGTATTGCCTCGCCTGTGAGAATGGCTATCATCAAAAAGAACAGAAATAACAAAGGTTGGCAAGGATGTGGCAAAAAAGGTGACCCAGGCTGGCGGTTGGGGTGTGGCCAGGGGGAGGACGCTGTTCTCCAAGCAAGACAGCAGGTTTTGGGTGTGAATAGGGACTGTGCCCATGAAGGCCTCTGGCAGGGCCCAGGCCTGGGGCGGGGATCTGGGCCTGGGGCGGGGATAGCCGACAGGCAGCTGGGGCTCAGCGCAGAGCGGCCCTAGCGGTTCGCGCCGCTTTCGACCCCAGGAGCCTTGGGCCCATCGCGGCCTGCCCCCCTCCACACGGGCCCTGCGCCCCGACCAGCGCCCTCGTTATCTACGTCTCCACCCACCGGGTCCAACAGCACCAGAAAGAAGGCATCGCCGCCGCCGCCGCCGCCGCCGCCGCCGCCGCCGCCTTGTCGGGTGCCGCGCGCGAGCCGAGAGCAGCCTGGGATATTTCCATCTCTGCGTCCTTGAAGCTCCACTGGAACCAGAGCCGCGGAGGAGGCTCAACCCCGCCCCCTGCCGCCGGCCCAGCACAGTCCTGAAAGGGGAAAAAACAAAATGTGCCCTGCGCAGAAACTGGCCCTATCAGATATTAAAATGTGTTTAACACCACCGTGATTTAACTATCCTTGTACTGGGTCTCTAGAACAGAATAGAAGTCCCAGGGGCAGAGCCTCGTATACATAAATAAGTTCCACTGTTAATATTAGTAGGGAATCAAGGAGGTCTTCTGAGATACAGGGGAAGCGGCAGTTCACTTCAGTAAAAAGTGCTGGAATGAATACCTTAGGTATCTATCTACATAAATCGATACCGCACGGTATAAACACACACACCCCAGCCCTTCCCAGTGCTAAGCGTGGCAGTTAGCACTTACCATGTGTTAAACATTGTGTATTGGATGGATGGCTGGATTGATAGGTGACAAAGTTCCTGAGAGAATACACAGTGGAAAATAATGCCTTTTAAAAAATTTTGCTTCCACATTCAGAACTGTCTTGAGCAATGTCCTCAGGACCATAGTTACATTTTTCATCCTGCTGGTGCAGAGTAAGAGGTGAGGTCAAAACAGAGTAGCACTGTTGACCCGAGAAATGCAAGGCCTAAAGGATGAACCAATTTGTATTGAAATCTGGAAAGCCCAACCTACTCCTGGGTTCTCCCTATAAGGTGCACAACCTAAACCAACTCTTTGCTCTTCCACCATTGGGTACACCATGGTAAATTTCATGTCTAATCTCACAGCATGATGAGGCCATTGCTCAGGTTACTCTAGATTCTCCAGCACGTGGAGGTCTCTGGACAACAGCACTGGTGAAATGTGACAAGGTTAAACCCTAAGTTACTGTAGTGGACTCTCCTGAGAAAAAGCCACAGATGCCTCTTGCCTGCCCAAGCAGGTGTGCCTGCTTGCGTTTAAGTGTGGTGGCCTAGTCTCACTGTAATGGATTTGGTCTGTGATGCCTAATGATCTTATTAATGTTGATGATGATCTTCCAGTTTGTCTGTCATCAGTGAGTTGGAAATCGATATAAATACAGGGTGAATTATCTGGCAAGAAAAAGGTTTCAAGTGATGACTAGATTATGGGATGGCTATAGTTTAAATGGGCTTCCCTGGTGGCTCAGTGATAAAGAATCCACCTGCCAATGCAGGAGACACAGGTCCATCCCTAGGTCGAGAAGATCCTCTGGAGAAGGAAATGGCAACCCACTCCAGAAATCCCACGGACCGAGGAGCCTGGCCAGCTACAGTCCATGGGGTCGCAAAAGAGCCGGACATGTCTTAGTGGCTAAACGACAGTTTAAATAATTCCTTCTTTCTCCTCTTTTAATGATAATGGACACTTGCTAATCTCTCGATTAAAAGATCAAGTTTTTCATCCATAACAGTTCAAATCTCATCAAAATTTCTACATTACATACTTTTGCAATGTAATCATCATTACATTTTTTTGGAGGAAGTTTTTTTTTTTTTTTTCAAATAGAGAAGTGCATAGAGAAGTGCATAAAACATATATGCCAGGTTTAGATAATGTCAGGAAGTCCCTTATAAAAGCAAACACCTACATAATCTGGACTAAGGTCAAGAAACAGACCATTGCCAGCCTTCCAGAATACAGCCACCGGTATTACTCCCAGTCACAACCCACTCCCTCCCCTATGGATCTTGACTTTATGATAATCAGTTCAGTGCTTTTCTAAAAAGAGATGACCTTACAACTTTCATAAGGGCTTCCCTGGTGGCTCAGACGGTAAAGCGTCTGCCTGCAATGCGTGAGACCTGGGTTGGATCCCTGGGTTGGGAAGACCCCTTGGAGAAGGAAATGGCAATCCACTGCAGCATTCTTGCCTGGAAAATACCATGGACAGAAGAGCCTGTTAGGCTATACAGTCCATGGGGTCGCAAAGAGTCGGACACGACTGAGCGACTTCACTTTCACTTTCTTTACAACTTTGGTATGCATTCCTATGCAATACAGTTTATTTGAAGTTGTATCAGAGGAATCATACTGCATGCTCCCTTTTATGGCCTGCTTCTTTCACTCTATCATATTTATTTGAGAGACTGCTCCATCTTGTTCCTAGTAGCCTTAGATCTTTTGTCTCCATCATTGACTAGCATTCCAATGCATGATTTTAGCAAAGTAATTTTGACGTGATTATACCATTCTACACTGTGTGAACACTAGGATGCTTTTAGCTTTTTTTTTTTTTTTTTCCTAACAAAGCTTTTAGCTTTTTCTTATGAACAATGATGCAATGAACATTCTTGGGCGTTTTTCATAGGACTCATGTTTAGAAGTCTCTTAGGTATACATGCAAGAACAGAATCACTGGCCCGTAGTTATACATATATTCAGCTTTTCTGCATGGTGACAAATTGTTTTCTGTAGTGGCTGTAACAACATGTAATCCCAGCAGCAACACAGAGAGTTTCTCTGCCTGCACATCTTCATCTACACCAAGTGTTGCCAACATTTAATTTACTTGTTTATCACTACTATTAAGTTTTTGCACATTCTCACCTTTATGAACCTTTTGGACATTCTCTTCTATGAAAAGCCTGTTCATGTTCAACTCTTTCGCCATTTTTCTATTCTCTTTTCCATCTTGTTCTTACTGATTCAGTGAGTTATTTATGTGTTTTCAATACCAGTTATATGTGTGGCTAAAATAATCTTTCGCTTTGTTGTTTGTATTTTCTCTTTTGTGCTGTGCTTTGTGAACAGACTTTAATTAAGACATACTTAATTATATAACATACTTAATGATAACATAGTCAAAATTTGTCATTCTTCTGCTTATGGCCAGTGCTTTTCTGTTTTAAGAAATCTGCCCCTGCCCTGGGGCCATGGAACTATTCTCTATCTTGTCTTCTGGAATATTTATGGTTTTGCCTCTCACAGTTAGGTCATAATCCAGCTACAAGTGATGTGTGTGTATAATGGTGAGTAGGGTTTCTTTCCGTTTTTATATTTTATCCTATGAACAGCTACCTAAACTTCTATTGATTCTCCCAATTTCAGTGAACCACTCTTTGAAAAATCTGCCCTTTTCCTACAGATTTGCAGTGCCACATGTGTCATAAATCAAACACCTACCTATGTATGGGCTACTTTGTGTACTCTCTATTAAGCCCCATGGCCCAATTTATCTGTCTATTTAAAATACCACATATCAGTATTCATCACTACAAATCTAAAGTCAATTCTGATATTTGGATAAGGCCACTCAACTCTACCTTGTTCTTCAAGAATATACAGGTTATTTTTGGCCTCTCTCGAGTCCATTTCAATTATCAGTTCATCAGAAAAAGTTCAACCAAAATCCTTTCTAGGGTTCTAATTAGGATTGCATTGCACTTTTGGATTTGACTTCTTGTCTATAATGTAGAATGCGATTGAAAGGATTTGGTGTACCTTTCCTTTTAATAAAAACTTCCTTAATATGTCCCAATAATATTTCTTTGTCCCCCTCCCCCCATAAGAGAGCATTTTATCCTAGGCACTTCGTATTTTGCAAATAGTGCCTTTGAAATTTTCATTTTGTAAATCTGTTGCTGGTAAAGAGAATAAAATTGGCTTCTGTATGTTAATATTTTATCCTGTGAACAGCTACCTAAACTTTTATTGATTGTACCAATTCCTCTGTAAATGCCTGTAGAATTTAGCGTACAGAGTCATACCGTCTGCAAACAATGCCAGTCTTGCTTCTTCCTTTCCGAGCACTTTGTTCCTTCTGTTCCCACCTACTATATTCTCTGGGTGATAGTGGACACCTTGATGCAGCTCTCACAAGGAAGCTTTCAGTAATTCCAAGAATGATATTTGCTGTAGGTGTTGTGTTCTGTAGCAATCTGGATCCAATCAGGAGATGGAAAGTACACAGTGGTCAGGGGACATTTAACATAAAATTTAACATAATGTTTAAACACAGTTCAGTCTAGTTCAGTTCAGTCGCTCAGTCGTGTCCGACTCTTTGCGACCCCATGAATTGCAGCACGCCAGGCCTCCCTGTCCATCACCAATTCGGGGAGTTCACTCAAACTCATGTCCATCGAGTCGGTGATGCCATGCAGCCATCTCATCCTCTGTCGTCCCTCTCTCCTCCTGCCTGCAATCCCTCCCAGCATCAGAGTCTTTTCCAATGAGTCAAGTCTTTGCATGAGGGGGCCAAAGTACTGGCGTTTCAGCTTTAGCATCTTTCCTTCCAAAGAACACCCAGGACTGATCTCCTTTAGAATGGACGGGTTGGATCTCCTTGCAGTCCAAGGGACTCTCAAGAGTCTTCTCCAACACCATGACACATGTAGAATATATAGGATGCAGTAAAACTCCATATGGTATCCTGGGTTTAAGAAGCATTCCCAAAGAAAGACAAACTTGGAATGGGGGTTCCTCCCCAAGCCTGGAGATCACATATCATTGGAGGAGGTGTAGGGGAACCTTCTGAAGGCAGAGAAGTTTGCTAATTTACCAGCACCAGAGCCAGTCTGCAGAACCAGAGCTGGTCTACAGTTGAAGGGTAAGCAGGAAGGAACCCTCTGGAGCATATCAGTGTGGAAAGGCCACAGCTGGTGGCCGGCATGTGGACATGTAGTAGGAACAAGGGACTTGGCGGAGTTGGAGGCCTGGAGCTGGCAATGTCCTATACGTAGGATCAGGAGGGCCTTGATCTTGTGAGGGCTGCAGCCTTGGGATAAGTACAGGAGATAAACCTAGTGATGGGGTAAGGTAGGGGAATGAATGAAATTAAGTCGGGGGAATCTGCGGGTAGGTGGCTTGGAGCACAAGATATCCATATGAAGAGGGCCACAGAAAGCCAATGAGCAGGCCACACTGGTTCTGCACAGCCAACAAGGACAGTTGTTCTGGGCACATACTTGGAGCAGAACACCTAGGCTATCATTACACTCACACTTCTGACAGCCAGAAGTCACAGGAGAGCTACTTCCTCCTTCAATGTCCATCCAGTGTCTTCTAACTGAGAAAATGGAACATCATGATCACTCTGAAGGAGGGATTCTTAAAGTAACCCATCCGTTCTCAGAGAGCTTATCATAAAGAGTGAATTTACAGCAGGGAGGCAATGCATTAATAATTGGCTTCATATCCTTTATCAGTTTAGGGGAGTCCCTTCTACCGCTATTTTGTTACATGAATCATAGGCACCCTGTTGTCGTTCAGTCACTAAGTCACGTCCAACTCTGTGCAAACCCTTGGACTGTAGTGCACTAGACTTCCCTGTCCTTCACTGTCTCCCAGAATTCACTCAACTCATGCGTATTGAGTCAGTGATGTTATCTAACCACTTCATCCTCTGTGGCCCCCTTCTCCTCCTGCCCTCAATCTTTCCCAGCATCAGAGTGTTTTCCAGTGAGTCAGGTGGCCAAAGTATTAGAGCTTCAGCCTCAGCATCAGTCCTTTCAATGAATATTCAGATTGATTTCATTTAGGATTGACTGGTTTGGTCTCCTTGTTATCCTAGGGACTCTTAAGAGTCTTCTCCATCACCACAATTTGAAAGCATCAATTCTTTGGCACTCAGACTTCTTGTTCATCCAGTTCTCACATCCATACATGACTACTGGAAAAACCATAGCTTTGACTATACAGAACTTTGTCAGCAAAGTGATGTCTCTGCTTTTTAATATGCTGTCAAAAATAGGCACCTTCTCTACCATCATATTGTTTCTCTGGTGAATTAATGATTGAAGCAGCAGGACTACCCACGTCCAGAGTTTTAATAGACCACTTATAATTCTTGTTGGACCCAGGGCTCCTTGGCCTGAAATGAGTCTTGCTGCAAAACCTAGGCTCTGGCACAAAGCGGGTGTCATGGGGTAGGGCAGACACACTGTGACCTCTGCATTCTAGTCCTGCCCAGGGCTTGCCTGTCCTACCTGCAAGAAGAGACTAGGTGTATGGTAAGATTGCCTTTTACCCCATGAGTGTGAATAGCACATGTTCCCCTCAGGAATAGACTAGTTTATACCTGAAATGTTGCTCTACTCTCTTGATAGCTGTACCTGAGATAAACAGGGAGAGAGGACACTTGGATTTCATTTAAAGCCATGCCCATCAGAGCCCTGTCCACGGAGGAGCAAGGCAAAAGATGCCTGTGTGCTAACAAAGTCTATGTGTTTACCAGTGTTGGCAACTTGAATACTTTAACTGCACTATTCTCACTTGCCTTTAGGCTTGAAAATGGACAAAAACTGATGAGGAGAAATGACTCATAATTTTGCTGTTCTTAAGTGACAAATTATCCATTCTTTAGTGATTGGAATGTCATCTTATACTGGGAAGGAGAGAAAATTTAATTTAAAAGAAAAAGAACTTATGTCCGTATTCAATAGATAGAATAAGAAACCACTAAATCCAGAGGGAAGAGTATGCTGTTATATTTCTCTTTCGGACTTACTTCGCTCTGCATAATAGGTTCTAGCTTCATCCACCTCATTAGAACTGACTCAAATGCGCTCTTTTTTATGGTTGAGTAATATTCCATTGTGTATATATGCCACAACTTCTTTGTCCATTCATCTGGTGATGGACATCTATTCTAATGCATATATACAGAATCTAGGAAAATAGTACTGAAGAATTTATTTACAGGGCAGCAATGGAGAAACAGACATAGAGAATTGACTTATGGACATGGGGAGATGGGAGGAGAGGGTGAGATGTTTGGAAAGAGTAACATGGAAACTTACACTGCCATATGCAAAATAGATAGCCAATGGGAATTTGCTGTATGGCTCAGGAAACTCAAACAGGGGCTCTGTATCAACCTAGGCAGAGTGGGATGGGGAGGGACATGGGGGCTGGATTCAAAAGGGAGGGGATATATGTATACCTATGGCTGATACATGCTGAGGTTTGGCAGAAAACAACAAAATTCTGTAAAGCAATTATCCTTCAATTAAAAAATAAATTAACTTTTAAAATACTGTTGTAGTTGCTCACCCTGGGAAAATTGTACTCTCTTCCTAGTACTTCAAATGTATAGAGCATATTCACATCTTCTGTTCAGAAGTCACACAAGACACATTAACCTATAGCCTTATGTTCTCACACAGGACTGGGCTGGCTTCCTTTCCCAAGCACCCAGAGACCTTGTACAGGAGGAACTGAATATGAACAATAGGTTTATCCTTTAAAGGCTATTGGACCTGCTGCCTGTGCTCTCTGAACCGCCAGGCATGCAATGATGAGACACAAGTGTGAAATCTGAGACCTGCTCACTAACAAGAGGAGAAACTCTCTAGGGCTGCCACAAGGGAAGTTTTTACCACTGGGAATCCAAGCAGGCACTCTCACTTGGTAGAAATCATTGAGACCTAGGTTTTATGGAGATACACACTTCTAGTCTGGTTTCTGAAGGTGGGCTGTGTAGCTGCAACTGTTGTCTCTCTCCCTGCAGGAGGAAGGTGAGTTTGTGAGCTCCCCACAAACCACAGTCACAGAAAGCTAACCAAAATGATCACACGGAACACAGCCTCATGTAACTCAATGAAGCTATGAGCCACGCCGTGTGGGTCAACCCAAGATGAATGGGTCATGGTGGAGAGTTCTGACAAAATGTGGTCCACTGGAGAGGGGAATGGCAAACCACTTCAGTATTCTTGCTTCGGAAACCTCATCAACAGTTTGAAAAGTCAAGAATGTAGGACACCCGATGACGAGCCCCCCAGGTCAGTAAGTGTCCAATATGTTACTGGGGAAAAGCAGAGAAATTGCTCCAAAAAGAATGAAGAGGCTGGCCAAAGTGGAAACGACGCTGTCGTGGATGTGGCTGGTGGTGAAAGTCAATTACAATGCTGTAGAGAACAATATCGCATAAGAACTTGGAATATTAGTTCCATGAATCAAGGCAAATTCGACATGGTCAAACAGGAGATGGCAAGAGTGAACACTGACAGTTTAGGAATCAGTGAACTAAAATGGATGGAAATGGGTGTATTTAACTGAGATGACCATTATATCTACTACTGTGGGCAAGATTCCATTCGAAGAAATGGAGTAGCCCTCATAGTCAACAAAATAGCCTGAAATACAATATTTGGGTGCATTCTCAAAAACAACAGAATAATCTCAGTTCATTTCCAAGGCAAACCATTCAATGTCACAGTAATCCAAGTCTATGCCCCAACCACTAATACCAAAGAAGAAAATAATCAAACAGTTCTATGAAGACATACAAGACCTTGGAGGACTAACACCATAAAAGATGTTCTTGTAATCTTAGAGGATTGAAATGCAAAAGTAGGACATCGAGAGATGCTGAGTAACATGTGAGTTTGGACTTGGAGTACAAAATGAAGCAGGTCAAAGACTAACAGAATTTTGCCAAGAGAACACACTGGTCATAGCAAACACCCTCTTCCAACAACACAAGAGATGACTCTACACAAGGACATCAGCAGATAGTCAGTACCAAATTCAGCTTGATTATATTCTTTGCTGCCAAAGATGGAGAAGCTCTATAGTGTCAGCAAAAACAAGACTGGGAGCTGACTGTGGCTCAGATCATGTGCTCCTTCTTGCAAAGTTCAACATCAAATTGAAGAAAGTAGGGAAAACCACTAGACCACTCAGGTATGACCTAAATAAAATCCTTTATGATTATACAGTGGAGGTGACAAATAGATTCAAGGGAGTAGATCTGGTGGACAGAGTGCCTGAAGAACTATAGATGGAGGTTCATAACACTGTATAGGAGGCGGTGACCAAAACCATCCCAAAGTGAAAGAAATGCAGGAGAGCACAATGGTTGTCTGAGGAAACCTTACAAATAGCTGGGGAGAAAAGAGAAGTGAAAGGCAAAGGAGAAGGGGAAAGCTATACCCAACTGAATGCAGAGTTCCAAAGAATAGCAAGGAGAGATAAGAAAGCCCTCCTAAGTGCACGATGCAAAGAAATAGAGGAAAACAATAGAATGGGAAAGACTAGAGATCTCTTCAGGAAAATTAGAGATACCAAAGGAACACTGCATGCAAAGATGGGCACAATAAAGGACAGAAATGGCAAGGACCTAACAGAAGCAGATGTGATTAAGAAGAGGTGGCAAGAAAACACAGAAGAACCAGACAGAAATGGTCCTAGTGACTCAGATAACCACGATGGTGTGATCATTCTCTTAGAGCGAGACATCCTGGAGTGTGAAGTCAAGTGGGCCTTAGAAAACATTGCTATGAACAAAGCTAGTGGAGGTGATGGAATTCCTGCTGAGCTGTTTAAAATCCCAATAGATGATGCTGTTAAAGTGCTGCAGTAAATATGCCAGCAAATTTGAAAAAGTCAGCAGTGCCACAGGACTGGGAAAGCTTTTCATTCTAATCCCAAAGAAAGGCAATGCCAAAGAATGTTCCTACCTCCATACAGTTGCTCTCATTTCATATGCTAGGAAGGTAATGCTCAAAGTCCTTCAAGCTAGGCTTCAGCAGTAGGTGAACCAAGAAATTCTGGATGTACAAGCTGGATTTAGAAAAGGCAGAGAAACCAGAGACCACATTGTCAACATCTGGTGAATCATATAAAAAGCAAGGGAATTCCAGAAAAAACATCTACTTCTGCTTCATTGACCATGTTAAAGCCTTCAACTGTGGATTAAAAACAAAACAAAACAAAAAAAACCTGTGGAAAATTCTTAAAGAAATGGGGATACCAGGACACCTTACCTGCCTCCTTAGAAACCTGTATGCAGATCAAGAAGCAACAATTAGAACCAGACATGGAACAGTGGACTTCTTCAAAATCAGGAAAGGATTTTTCACCCTGCTTATTTAACTTATATGCAGAGTATGTCATGCAATATGCCAGGCTAGATGAATCACAAGCTGTGATCAAGATTGCCAGAAGAAACATCAACAACTTCAGATATGCAGGTGATCCCACTCTGATGGCAAAAAGTGAACAGGAACTAAAGAGTCTTGATCAGGGTGAAAGAGGAGAGTGAAAAGCTGGCTTAAAACTCAACATTCAAAATACTAAGATCATGGCATCTAGTCCCATCGTGCACTTCATGGCAAATAGAAGGGGGAAAAGTGGAAACAGTGACAGATGCTCTTTTCTTGGGCACCAAAATCACTGTGGATGGTGACTGCAGCAATGAAATTAAAAGACTCTTGCTCCCTGAATGAAAAGCTATGACAAACCTAGTCAGTGCTTTAAAAAGCAGAGACATCATTTTGGCAACAAAGGTCCATATACTCAAAGCTATGGTTTTTCCAGTAGTCATTTACAGATGTGAGAGTTGGACCATAAAGAAGGCTGAGTGCAGAAGAATTGGTGCTTTCAAGTTGTGGTGCTAGAGAAGTCTCTTGGAAGTCCCTTGGACAGCAAGGAGATCAAGCCAGTCAATCCTAAAGGGAATGAATCCTGAATATTCATTGGAAAGGCTAATGCTGAAGCTCCAATACCTTGGCCATCTGATGCAAAGAGTAGACTCATTGGAAAAGACCTTGATGCTGGGAAAGATAGCAGGCAGGAGGAGAAGGCCTAGATTCTCTGCAACGTTGGTGCACTCTGGCTAGCTCAGGGGAATTTGATCTCAAGGAAAGAACTCATGGGGCCAATCATTTCTCTAGAGAAGATCTCTCTGGGACCAGAAAATGAACCAGGGACTCATGGCCTGAGCACCCCCTATCGAGAATATTTTCACTGTCTGACAACAGAGGGCATGGCTGAAGGGGATTATCTGTTCAGCAGGGAACTGTGTAGAACTTGACCATCTGTCTTCCATAGTTGTTGAAAGTTTAATCCCCTTCATATTCTGATGATGATTTAACTTCTCCAAAGGATACATGCTATATTCCACTGGTAACCATGGAAACCACCATCTATACACATTTATTTGCAACTTCCATTCATTTCGCTGCTGCCCTCACCTCCCTCCTCATCTTCTAGGAGTTTGTTCCCCCAGGGCCCCATGCCATAATTAGACAACCTCACATGGATCTGAGTTTTGGCTTTGAGTGCTCTGTGAGGTGAACTTTGAACTCAGGCTCAGCACAGAGGGCAGGGCCTAGAGTGAAAAGAGGTTCACAAGAGAGATGGCTACTTTGCTCAAAAGGAAACTTTTTTCTTGCAGCTGGCTCAGCAGGAGAGCTATTGGGGAGCTCCACATCATTTATCCCGCATATGCAGATGCAGCATGCTTGCTTCAAAGCCCAACGGACTTAAATAGTGAATCTTCATTCTGAGGCAGAGCTGCCATTGACCATCACTGATACAATAGGGAGCAAATATATCTGAACACATACAGCTGTATGGACCCTCTCGGACCCACGCAAGATGGCAGAGTGGAAGGACGTGCGCTCATCTTCTTCTGCATGAACTCCAAAATTACAACTCGCTGCTGAACAACCATCAACAGGAGAATGTTGGCTCCCACCAATAAAGATACCCTACGTCCAAGGGCAAAGGCCTAGAGCAAGATGGTAGGAGGGGTGAAATCGCATTTAGAATCAAACCGCATGCCCATCAGAGATGCTTGGAGGGCTCAAACAAAACCTCGTGTGCACCAGAATCCAGAGACCCCACAGAAACTGAGCCAGGCCTGCGTTTGAGTGTTTGAGTATCTCCTGTAGAGGTACGGGTCAGCAGTGGCCTGCCACAGGGGCCGTGGTTCTCAGTGCAGCAGACCTGGGTGACACAGTGTGTGGCATAAGCCATCTTGGAGGAGGCCGCGGTTAACCCCACCGTAGAGCCGCTGAGCAGATGACCCACAAACTGAGAACACTTATACCAAATAAATTCTCACACTCTTAAGAAAGTTCTAAGACCCAAAACAGATTTCCCAATCTTGGGGATCTGGCAAAGGGACTGAGAACCACCAAAGAATTTGACTTTGGAGGCCAGTGGGATTCAATTACAGAACTTACACAGGACTGGGGAAATAGACCCTTGGAGGGCACAAACAAAACTTTGTTCACACCAGGACCCAGGAGAAAGGAGCAGTGACACTAAAAGAGACTGACAGAGACATCCCTGTGGTGTTCAGGAGTGTCTGGTGGAGGCGTCAACCACCACTGGCCTGCTACAGGGTCAGGGACACGGAGTGCAGCACTGCCTGCATGGGACCTTTTGAAGGATGTCGCCATTCTCTTCATTACCTCCACCATTTGGTCTCAGGTCAAGCAATAGGGAGGGAACACAACTCCATCCATCAACAGAAATTTGGATGAAAGATTTACTGAGCACGGCCCCACCATTCAGAACAAGACCCAGTTTCCCCCACAGTTAGTCTCTCCCATTAGGAAGCTTCCATAAGCCTCTTATCCTTAAACTTCAGAGGGCAGACAGAATGAAAACCACAATCACAGAAAAATCAAACTGATCACATGGACCACAGCCTTGTCTAACTCAGTGAAACTAAGAGCCATGCCGTGTAGTGCCACCCAAGACAGATGGGTCAAGATGGAGAGTTCTGACAAAACATGGTCCACTGGAGAAGGGAATGGCAAACCACTTCAGTATTCTTGCCTTGAGAACCCCATGAACAGTATGAGAAGACAAAAAGATAAGACACTGAAAGATGAACTCCCCAGGTTTATAGGTGCCCAATATGCTACAGGAAAAGAGTGGAGAAAAAGCTCCAGAAAGAATGAAGAGACAGAGCCAAAGTGAAAACGACATCCAGTTGTGAATGTGACTGGTGATGGAAGTAAAGCCTGATGCTGTAAAGAATAATATTGCATAGGAACCTGGAATGTCAGGCCAATGAATCAAGGTAAATTGGAAGTGGTCAAACAGAAGGTGACAAGAGTGAACATCAACATGGACTGGAGTGGGCAAATTTAACTCAGATGACCATTATATCTACTACTCTGTACAAGAATCCCTTAGAAGAAATGGAGTAGCACTTATAGTCAACAAAAGAGTCTGAAATGCAGTACTCGGGTGCAATCTCAAAAACGACAGAATTGTCTTGGTTCATTTCCAAGGGAAACAGTTCAGTATAACAGTAATCCAAGTCTGTGCCCTAATCAGTAATGCTGAAGAAGCTGAAGTTGAACGGTCTTATGAAGACCTACAAGACCTTTTAGAACTAATACCCCCAAAAGTTGCCATTTCCTTCATACGGTACTGTAATGCAAAAGAAGGAAGTCAACAGATACCTGGAGTAATAGGCAAATTTGGTCTTAGAGTACAAAACAAAGCAGGGCAAACACTAACAGAGTTTTGCCAAGAGAACACAGTGGTCATAGCAAACACCCTCTTCCAGCAACATAAGTGAAGATTCTACACATGGGCATCACCAGATGGTTAATACTGAAAGACTGGTTATATTTTTTGTAGCCAACGATGAAGAAGTTCTGTACAGTCAGCACAAACAAGACCAGGAGCTGACTGTGGCTCAGATCATGAACTCCTTACTGTCAATTTCAAACTTAAATTGAAGGAAGTATGGAATACCACTAGACCATTCAGGTATGA
This sequence comes from Capricornis sumatraensis, assembly GCF_032405125.1. NCBI lineage: Eukaryota > Metazoa > Chordata > Mammalia > Artiodactyla > Bovidae > Capricornis > Capricornis sumatraensis. The sequence goes on from NC_091092.1 coordinate 83,916,315, forward strand.
CCTAAATCATATCCTTTATGATTATATAGTGGAAGTGACAAATACATTCAATGGATTTGATCTGATTGAGTGCTTGAAGAACTATGGATGGAGGTTCGTGACATTGTACATGAGGCAGTGATCAAAGATCATCACCAAGAAAAAGAAATGCAAAAAGGCAAAATGGTTGTCTGTGGAGACCTTACAAATAGCTGAGAAAAGAAGAGACGTGAAGTGAAGTGAAAGTCACTCAGTCGTGTCCAACTCTTTGCGACCCCATGGACTATACAGTTCATGGAATTCTCCAGGCCAGAATACTAGAGTGGGTAGCCTTTCCATTGGCCAGGGGATCTTCCCAACCCAGGGACTTAATTCAAGTTTCCTGCATTGCAGGCAGATTCTTTACCAACTGAGCCACAAGGAAAGTCCTGAGAAAAGAAGAGAAGCTAAAATCAAGGGATAATAGGAAAGATATACCCATTTGAATGCAGAGTTCCAAAGAATAGCATGGAGAGATAAGAAAGACTTCCTCAGTGATCAGTGCAAAGAAATAGAGGGGAGAAATAGCGGGGAAAATAAGAGTGGGAAAGACTGGAGATCTCTTCAAGGAAATTAGAGATACCAAGGGAACATTTCATGCAAAGATGGGCACAATAAAAGACAGAAATGGTATGGACCTAACAGAAGCAGAAGATACTAAGAAGGCGTGGCAAGAATACACAGAAGAACTATACAAAAAAGATCTTCATGATCCAGATAAGCACAGTGGTGTGATCACTCACCTAGAGCCAGGCATCCTGGAATTTGAAATCAAGTGGGCCTTAGAAAGCATCACTACAAACAAAGTTAGTGGAGGTTAGAGAATTCCAGTTGAGATGTTTCAAATCTTAAAAGATGATACTGTGAAAGTGCTGCAATTAGTATGCCAGCAAATTTGGAAAACTCAGCAGTGCCCACAGAACTGGAAAGGTAATTTTTCATTCCAATCCCAAAGAAAGGAAATGTCAAAGAATGTTCAATCTACCACACAATTGCACTCATCGCACAAGCTAGCAAAGTAATGCTCAAAATTCTCCAAGCCAGGCTTCAACAGCATGTGAACCATGAATTTCCAGATGTTCAAACTGGATTTAGAAAAGGCAGAGGAACCAGAGATCAAACTGCCAACATCTGCTGGATCATTGAAAAACCAAGAAAGTCCCAGAAAAACATCAACTTCTGCTTTATTTGCTATGCCAAGGCCTTTGACTGTGTGGATCACAACAAACTGTGGAAAATTCTTGAAGAAATGGGAATACCAGACCACCTGACCTACCTCATGAGAAATCAGTATTCAGGTCAAGAAGCAACCATTAGAACTGGACATAGAACAACAGACTGGTTCCAAATCGGGAAAGGAGTACATCAAGGCTGTATATTGTCACCTGCCGGGGGGCCAGAGTGAGGAACTCCGCCCATGGCAAAGGTCATGAGGAAGGAGCCTTGGCATACACAAAGGCGTGATCAAGCCTCAGGAAACCCCCTGTTCCCGAGCATATACCCCCAAACCAGAGTCTGTTTTATGCTGTCACCTACACCTCTGACTTTACGGGGGGCTCTCCCCCATAACCATTTTTCTTGGAGAAGGAGTAAACGTGCAGCTCCAAGGCAATAAAAATTCTTGGGCGTGACAAGAGTGTTTCAGCTTACGGACTCCTCTGAAGGTTATCTAGCCCGCCTGTATAGGTTCGTCTGGCCACATGTGATTGTTTACAGCCTCCCAATCTGAGAGGCATGAGATGTTTTAGACTTACTAAAGGCAAATTCTCTTGGGGAGTTGGAAATTATTAGTATAGTGGGTTGGTTAGGAATTATATTGGTGAAGGGGTTTTCATTTGTTGTGCCAATAATTGCTGCTAATTCCCTGCCCTGGGTGTGACAAGGGTGTCTTAGGTCAAACCTCTGCTGACAGACTAGCTTGTGTGACAGGATTATCCATACTGCTGCCACTACACACATGATTGTTTACTACCTCTCAACCATAAACAGCACAGAGAGTTTTGGAGTATTTTGAGAGTCTTAATTAGCATAGGGCTTTTTCTTCTTGTTGAGTCAATGATTGCTGCCAGGCCTCCATATCCTTAGGCACCTGGGAATATATTAATCAATGTATTTGGGATATAGAAAAGGAAATATAGTAGTTTTTAAGGTTAGCAATACTAGACTTTTTGAGTTAATGAGTTTTCTCTTTTGTAATAGATCACTGTACTTTGTTATAAATTACTGTGTCTTTGCTATGTAAAAATGTAACTTTATCACTATCTTAAGACTAAATAGATCTTAAGGGGAACATTGTTGAAAGGATTTTCATTTGTTGGGTTGATGTTTGCTGCTAAATCTCCATGTTCCCTGCCCTTATAATGAATATAACTAGCATATAGGAGAAATAAGTATTAACCTTTAAGCATATAGGAGAAATAAGCATTAACCTTTAAAGCATATAGGATAAATAAGTATTAACCTTTAAGATTAATCATGTTAACCTCGGGTTAAATAAATTCCTTTCTTGATTGTAACTCACTACACCCTCACCCTAAAGGAATGTAACTTTATTTGGAGGGTCGTGCCTAGTTTAAGAAAAAACACCCTTGGAAGAAATAAGTGTTTTGGTTATCAGAAAGAAAGGATCATAAAATGTCAGCAGATCTCATGGCCAGAAGATGATGTAATATCCGTAAGACCTTTTTTTTATACATTTATGTGAAGCACCTGATTTTGATAAAGGTCAGGACTACTGACCCCTGCATGACTCTGTATTCATCCCTATATGTAACAAAAGGTGTATAAGCAAACCCAAAAATAAAGAAATCGGATCAGTTTCCGGAAAGACTGATTCCCCCATGTCACTTCTTTCTTGCTCCCCGTTTTTCTGGCTGAATTCCCATCTGGAGCATGGATGCTATTCCACGTAAACCAAGTGATTCAGCCTCTTTTTCTCCACCAGTTTTCCTACTACACTATCCATTTCTAATCTCTCTATATCCCTGTAATTAAATATGTATTTTTCCAAGGACACTGATGCTGTCCCCACCTTCAAATTCCCTGGATCCACTGGGGCTGGACCCTGGCAGTCACCCTGATTATTTCACTTATATGCAGAGTATATCATATGAAAAGCTGGGCTGGATGAAGCCCAAGCTGGAATCAAGATTGCCAGGAGAAATAACAATAATATTAGATATGCAGATGACACTACCCTTATGGCAGAAAGCAAAGAACTAAAGAGCCTCTTGATGAAAGTGAAAGAGGAGAGTAAAAAAGTTGGCTTAAAACTCAACATTCAGAAAATGAATCATGGCATCCAGTCCCATCACTTCATGGCAAATAGATGGAGAAACAATGGAAATGGAGGCTTTATTTTGGGGTCTCCAAAATCACTGCAGATGATGAGTGCAGCCATGAAATTAAAATACACTTGCTCCTTGGAAGAAAAGCTATGGCCAACTGAGACAGCATATTAAAAAGCAGAGACATTACTTGCCCAACAAAGGTCCATCTAATCAAAGCTATGGTTTTTCCAGTAGTCATGTATGGATGTGAGAGATGGACGATAAAGAAAGCTGAGCACAGAAGAACTAATGATTTGCAACTGTGGTATTGGAGAAGACTTGAGAGTCCCTTGGACTGCAAGAAGATCCAACCAGTCCATCCTAAAGGAAATCAGCCCTGAATATTCATTGGAAGTTCTGACGCTGAACTGAAACTCCAATACTTTGGCCACCTGAAGCAAAGAACTGACTCATTGGAAAAGACCCTGATGCTGGGAAAGATTGAGGGCAGGAGGAGATGGGGATGGATGATAGAGGATGAGATGGTTGGATGACATCACTGACTCGATGTACTTGAGTTTGATCAAGCTTTGGGAGTTAATGATGGACAGGGAAGCCTGATGTCCTGCAGTCCATGGGGTCGTGAAGAGTTGAGCACGACTGAGTGACTGAACTGAACTGAAGTCCCCTATATATAAATTAGTTTCCTTCCAAGAGCAGGTTTATAAGCCCAATTTGTTCATAAGTCTAACAATGATAACTTAGGTACTCAACTAACACAATTTGCTATGTAGAACTGTATTGTAATCGGTTTATAATACGTTTCACACAAGTAATGCATAAAAAAAACTTTTAATCTTATAGTACTGTATAGCTACAGAGGCTAGCATTGGGTGAACAAGAATGTTACTGTCTGGAAGAGTGAGGGGAGTTGGGAGATGATAGAGCTGAAGGATCATCAGCAATAAGGGACAGAGGGTAAGCTTCAGTCTCACTCAGGCCTGACGTTGATGGCACAGATTCTGGTTCCTTGCTGGATTCAATCCTATCTACCCTCTTGAAAAAAGTGATCTAGAGATGTCTGGGTAGTACCGTATCAGGTACATCACTGCTGCTTTTATGCTTGCTTCTTGACATCCTTGGCTTGAAACAAAGATACTGTACTCTGTACAGTATTGTACAGTACACAAAAGCATAACTAATTATAGAAGATGCACACACATGACAATGTATGCCAGACACATGAACTAACTAATGTGATTGGATATGCAAACACACGTTCACATTTTTGAAAGTGTGCAGCTTGAAGGGTCCTATGTAGGGGACTTCCTGTGTATTTTGTCTGATATGAGTTTTTCTACCCCAGGATTCTTTGCCATTTCCACTTGTATTAAATTTCTGGTTTCATCTCCTCACTTTGCCTCTGCGTCTTTAGCTCTGAAGTGTATTTCTTACAAGTAGCATATCAATGTGTCCTTCTTAATCATTGCAACTGCTGCTGCTGCTAAGTCACTTCAGTCATGTCTGACCCTGTGCGACCCCATAGATGGAGGGTTCCACCAGGCTCCCCCGTCCCTGGGATTCTCCAGGCAAGAACACTGGAGTGGGTTGCCATTGCCTTCTCCGGATCATTGCAACTAGCCCATGTCATTTGTTTGGAGTATATATTACATTCACATTAGAGTGATTATTGATAGGTATTACTGATTTCCACTTTATTACTTGTTTTCTGGTTGTTTTGTAGTTTTTCTCAGACTTTTATTCTTCTTTTAGTTTGATCCCTGTGTTTGGATGATTTTATTTGTAGCATGCTTGTCATTAAAAAATCAGCTGACATCCTTATAGGAGATTCCCTTGTATGTGACTTTCTTTCCTTTTCTTGCCTTTAGAATTCTCTCTTTATCTTTAACTTTTACCGTTTTAACTATATGTCTTTGTTTATGGGACTTTCTGTGCACCCTGTATCTGTACATCTGTTTCTTTCATCAGTTTTGGGGTGTTTTCAGCCATGATTTCCTCAAATTCATTTTGATTCCTTTCTCTCTCCTCCTTCTACCTAGAGAAGGTGCAAACACGTGACAATGTATGCCAGACATATGAACTAACTAACGTGATTGGATATGCAAACACACGTTCTGGGACCCTTGTAATTGTGAATGCTGGTATGCTTAATGTTGTTATGGAGGTCCTTAAGTAGTCCTCATGTTTAAATTGTTTTTGTTTTTGCTGTACTTATTCAGTTATGTCCATTATTCTAACTTCCGGAAAACTTATGTATTATTCTGTATCACTTGGTCTCCTGTTAATTATTCCTAATGTATTTATCACTTTAGTTATTGTATTCTTCAGTTCTGACTGATTCTTTTTTGTATTTTTTAGTTCCTTGTTAAAATTCTCAGTGTGTTCATGTATCCTTTCCCCTAGATCAGTTAGCATTCTTTTTGAAAATGCTTTGAACACTTTTGTTGTTGTCATTCAGTCGCTAAGTCACGTCCAACTCTTTGCAACCCCATGGACTGCAGCATGCCAGGCTTCCATGTCCTTCACTATCTCCCAGAGTTTCTCAAATGTATATCCATTGAGTCAGTGATAGTATCTAACCATCTCATCCTCTGCCACCCTCTTCCCTTTTTGCCATCAATCTTTCCTAGCATCAGGATCTTTTCCAGTGAGTTGGCTCTTCACATCTTGTAAACGATCTCTGTTTCATTAGTTGTATTTCCAGGTTCTTTTGTTCTTTCATTTGAAACAAATTTCTCTCTCTTCTCATTTTGCTTAACTTTCTCTGTCTTGATGAAATACATGAAATGGTTACCTATCCTGTTCTTGAATGGGTGTCCTTGTGTGGCAGCATACCTATACAGTCTGTGTTTGTCCAGTGAATTTTGTAGAATAGCCAGATCTGAATTGAGCACTAGTCATATCTTCCACCAGGGCATGCTGGAAGCGCTTACCTTGGTAGGAGTTGGGACTGGAGATGACTAGAGTCAGAGCCGAGGCTTCTCTTCTGCTCACTGGCCAAACCATTCTATGGTGGTGGGATTGAATCCCAATTTGCTGGAGCAGAAGCCTTGAAGTTCAGGTCCAAACTGACTCTGCCCCCTACAATTTGCATTCTCTTAAACCACACTAACGTTTTCCTTAGTGGGGAGCTGTTCTGCAGAGCAGGAGGGTTTGGTGTGGACATTAGGCATAAGTGAGGACATGTGTTTGGGCAGTCCTGACATTAGTTAGGGCCCCCCATCATTCCAAATCTGCCACTTTAGTGAATACCAGTAATGACCACCCTCACTCCTTTCAGATTCTGTGCTAGGTTTGAGCAGGCTCTATGCACTTAACTGTATACCCTCCTGTCATGGCAGCCTCTATCCTAGTGATAGTTGTACCATTGAACAAGAAGGGCCAGCATAAGCACTCACTTAGGACCAGGGTGTATGCTGGGGTGGTCACAATAAACCAGCCAGAGTCCCAGTGAGTTTCAATCTGCTTCCCCACATTGTTTTGGGAGTAAGAAAGCTTGCATGTGCTCTTCATTATTGTAGCCTAGATTTCTTACAGCCTTGCTCTTAGTCCCACTGGTTTTCAAACTAGCTAAGGGAACTTATCTTCCTGGTGTTGGGCCCCAGGGCTGGGACATCCAACGTGTGGTTTAAACTACTCACTCCCCATGGACAATCTCAAAGCCCATTTAATCCTCCTCCTTTTTTTGTGTCTTTTCCTAGGGAAACAGGTTCCCATCTAACGGCTTCCTTTACCTTCCAACCTGATTCTGTGTGGCTCTTTCTTATATTATTGATTATATGAGTCTTTCTGCCAGGGTACAGTTTATTTTCAGTGAGAATTGCTTCATATGTAGATATATTCTGGATGTGTTCATAAGAGAAGGTGAGCTCTGCATCCTCCTACTCCACCATCCTGATCTTCTCCCTATTCCTTGCATGATTTTTGAAGAGAAATCTGATGTTATTTCCAACCCTCTATATGTAAGGTAATTTATTCTCTGACCTCTTTCATAATTTCCTGTTTGATTTTCTGCAATTTGAATGAGATACTCCTAGATGTAGGTTTGTTGGTCTTTTTAAATTTGTTCTGTTTGGTATTCTCTGATTTTCCTGGTCTTCAGTTTTATGACTCTCACTAATTTTGGAAAATTCTCAGTTGTTGTTATGATTTCAAACTTTTGTGTTTCTTTCTCTCATTCTTCTCCTACTGGTTTCCCCTACCCACATGTTATACCATTTTTATTTATTCCATCAATCTTGTATAATTTATTTTATATAATTTTCATATTTTTGCTGTAGACACTTCCACTTTTGGAAGTTTTTATGACATTTCTTCAAGTTCACTAGTTTTTACTTGGCTATGTCAAATACATTTATACCTTATTTTTGTTACAGTGTTTTTTTTTCATATTTTAGCATTTACTTTTGATTTTTCTTAGAGTTTTTACTTCTCTCCTTTTATTTCTCATTTGCTCTTGCATGTTATCCACTTTTTCCATTATATCCCTTTGCATACTAATCATTGTTTACTTTTTAACAATTATTTGTCTGATATTTCCAATATCTGTCATATATGAATCTGTTTCTGATGGTTGCTCAAGTTTTAAAAGCTGTGTATTTTGTCTTTTAGTATGCCTTATTAAGTTTTTTAAAGGTATGCATTACATACTAGGTAAAACGAACTGAAGTAAATAGGATTATGGTGTGAGATTTTATGTTTACCTGGCTGGAAATTATGCTGTGTTTAGTGTTTGTAGTAGTTTTAGGTGTTAGATATTAAAATTTTCTCACATGTATTATTTATTTTTTGTTGTTCTTCGTTACATTTACTTTTACCTAGATATTTTTTCCTAAATAAGACCTATAGTATGCAGTTCGATAAGTTTTATTCCCCTATGATTACATAGGAGTCCTGCTGATTTGAGGAAAGAAGAAAAACATTCTATAGCTCTTTCACCTGATGTCAATCTTTTAGTGTGCCTGTGCCTCTGGACTATGACTTTTGCAGGTACTTCTCAGTTATTTTTTTTTTTAATTTGATGAGATAGGAAAGCTAAAGGGGTCTGGAGTTGGATATTTTTCTTATTCCCATATAGAAGAGTGGAAGGGGCTGGAGTTGGGTATTTTTCTTTCATTAGAAAATTAAGCTATTAAAATCTCAGTAGGAAAATTAAACTCTGTTAATATCCCATTATGCTGGGTTCTGATAAAATAGTTCACTTGAGGGAAGGCTTAGGTAAAAAGAACTGAATATTCATCATATACTTCAAAATGACTACTTTTCTTCTCACTTTGCCACAAGCATGGGATTTGTTTCCCATCCTACTCTGTGAGAACCTGGTAGGTTTGCTGAAGGTAAAAGCAACAAAAATACAGATCCTCTCTAAAACTGGACCCTGATGGAATTTTAAAATCTCCAACTTGCCCACACTGAACTTGCTTCCATTTGTCAATTGTAGTTTAAGTTTTGCTGCAGGAAGAGAAGGGGACGACTGAGGATGAGATGGTTGGATGGCATCACCGACTCAATGGACATGGTTTGGGTGGACTCCAGGAGTTGGTGATGGACAGGGAGGCCTGGCGTGCTGCAGTTCATGGGGTCACAAAGAGTTGGATATGACTAAGTGACTGAACTGAACTGAACTGAACCTTGGTACTGGTTTCTGCAGAGGTGTTTTTTTTTTTTTTTTTTCTCCTGGGCTTCTACTCTGTTAAGTTTTACTTCTGTGTTTCTGCCTGCATATTTTCTAATTTAGAGAGCTATGATTATCAATATAACCTCCTTCTCCTATGGATCAAAGAGTTGTCAATTTTCAGTTTGTTTAGTTTTTACATTTTGTGAAGATAAGAGCAATAATATATAAACTCTTTACATACAGGACTGGAACTTGGATGGTGTTGCCTATGTATCAGTTCAGTTCAGTTGCTCAGTCATGTCCGACTCTTTGCAACAGCATGGACTGCAGCATGCCAGCCCTGTCCATCACCAACTCCTGGAGTTTACTCAAACTCATGTCCATTGAATCAGTGATGCCATCCAACCATCTCATCCTCTGTCGTCCCCTTCTCCTCCCACCTTCAATCTTTCCCAACATCAGGGTCTTTTCAAATGAGTCAGTTCTTCACATCAGGTGGCCAAAATATTGGAGTTTCAGCTTCAACATCAGTCCTTCCAATGAACACTCAGGACTGACCTTCTTTAGGATGGCCTATGTATATATAGCTACAATTATTTCTTTCATCCCCCATACATTTAACTCCTGGAATTCACTAGTATGTTTGTTTTCTGTTTATAGAACTTTCTTTGAATATTTTAGGGTAGGTCTGATGGTAATACATTCATTTACTTTCCCTTCTGAAAATGTATTGAATTCCTCTTCGCTTATGAAAGATATAGGGTTCTGGGTTGAAAGCTGTTTTCTTTCTGCTTATGAAAAATATGCTTTTTAATTCTGGCTTCCATGATTTCTCATGAGAATTTTTTCATTCAATTTTATTCCTCTCCAGGTAGACAAAGTGATCTTCGCCTCTGGATACTTTCAACACTTTTTAAATTGTCTTTAGTTTTCAGTGGTTTAATTATGATGTGTCTCTGTGTGGCTCCCTTTATTGTTCAATATTCAATCATTTTTTAAAATTCTTTAATATTACATCTTTTGGCAAGTTGGTAAATTTTCAATTAATTATCAAACCTGCTTTCTTTGCTTTTTTGGACTCCAATGACAAAAGTTTTCAATTTTTCCCCCTAAATCTGCAGATTTCTGGACCTTCGTTTATTTTTTTTTTCTTTTGTTTAAGTTAGGCAATTCACTGTCTTCTCAGTCACTGATTTTTCCTTCTTTTTTCAACTCTTCTTTTGATATCAGCTTTAATTTTGACTGTATTTTTCAATCATGAAATTTCCAATTTTAAATGGAGTTTGGGGAATCAGGATCCCTGGCTTCAGACTATACTATAAAGTTACAGTAACCAAAACACTATGATAGTGACATACTTATACATCAAAGGTAGACTTATAGATCAATGGAATAGGCTAGAAAGCCCAGAAGTAAACTCACACACCTATGGTCAATTAACCTACAAGAAAGGAGGCAAGAATACACAATGAAGAAAAAATATTCTCTTCAATAAGTCATGTTGCTGCTGCTGCTGCTAAGTCGCTTCAGTCGTGTCCGACTCTGTGCGACCCCATAGACAGCAGCACACCAGGCTCTGCCGTCCCTGGGATTCTCCAGGCAAGAACACTGGAGTGGGTTGCCATTGCCTTCTCCAATGCATGAAAGTGAAGAGTGAGAGTGAAGTTGCTCAGTTGTGTCTGACTCTAAGAGACCCCATGGACTGCAGCCTACCAGGCTCCTCCGTCCATGGGATTTTCCAGGCAAGAGTACTGGAGTGGGGTGCCATTGCTTTCTCTGAAGTGATGTTGAGATACATGTAAAAGAATGAAATTATAACATTCTCTAATACCACACACAAAAACAAATTCAAAATGGATTAAAGACCTAAATGCAAGATCAGATACTATAAACCTCTTAGAGGAAAACATAGGCAGCATAAATCAAAGCATTATCTTTTTGGATCCACATCCTAGAGTAATGAAAATGAAAACAAAAATAAACAATGGGACTTAATTAAATCTAAAGGCTTTTGCACAGCAAAGGAAACAAAACGAAAAGACAACCTACAGAATGGGAGAAAATATTTGAAAATGATGCAACTGACAAGCAATAATTTCCAAAATTTGCATGCTCATGAAGCTCAAATTTTATTTTATTTTTTTAATGGGGAGAAAATCTCAACAGACATTTCTCTAAATAAGACATACAGATAACGAAAAAGCACACAAAAGAAGATGTTCAACATTGCCAATTAGTTGAGAAATGCAAAGCAAATTTACAGGTATCATCATCAAAAAAATCTACAAATAATAAATGCTGGAGGACTTGTGGAGAAAAGGAAACCCTCCTACACTGTTATCCCCTGGAGAAGGGAATGTGAATTGGTTCAACCACTATGCAGGACAGTAAGGAGGCTTCTTCAAACAACTAAAAAATAGAGCTACTGTATGATTCAACAATCCCACTCCTTGGTGTATATCCAGAGAAAACCATAATTTGAAAATACATATCGACCCCAACATTGATTGTAGCACTATTTATAATAACCAGTACATGGAAGCAAACTGTCAACTGACAGAGGAATAGATAAAGATGTGGTATCTCTCTCTCTCTCTCTCTCTCTCTCTCTATATATATATATATATATATATATATATATATATATGCACAGTGGAATGTTACTGAGCCATAAAAATGGATGAAATAATGCCATTTGCAGCAACAACATAGATGGACCTAGAGATTATCATTCTAAATGACTTAAGTCAGACAGACTAAAATATCACATGATATCACTTATATGTGGAAACTAAAAATATGACACAAATTAACTTACTTATAAAACAGACTCATGGATGTTGAAAACAAACTTATGATTACCAAGGGGGAAAGGTTGGGGGGAGGGGGTAAATTAAGAGTTTGGAATTAACATATGCATGCTAGTATAAATAGATAATAAACAAGGGTGGGTTCTATAGCACAAGGCACTCTGCTCAATACTCTGTAATAACCTACATGGAAAAAAATTCTAAAAAAGAATAAATAAATATATGTATGTGTTAACTGAATCACTTTGCTGTACACCTGAATCTAACACAACATTGTAAGTCAACTGTGTGCCAATATAAAATTAAAGCTTTTTAAAATAGAAAAAAAGATTAAAAATAAATGTAAAATTTTTCCCAAATTGTATCTCTTTCATTTTTGTGTTGATAAGCTCTATTTCTTGACTGTGGCTTTCTATTGTTTACTTTTTGAAAGATGTTCATAATTGTTTCTTAGAATTTCATTATAATATCTGCTTTAAAATCCTTTTGTGATAACTCTCACATCTGTGATATCTTATCTCAGTGTAAGCATCTGTTGATTTTCTTTTCTCATTTAAATCATTATTGTCTTCCTTTTTGGTATGGCAGATAATTTTCAGTTGATATTTTTAATAAAAGCTTTAATGGATATTTTCATATTATGTTTGTTATGAGTGCAAAACTATTTAAACATTGTATTATTGTTAGTTTTTTTTAACATTTCTTGTCATTTGCTTAGTCACTCATTTGTGTCCAACTCTTTGTGACCCCACGGACTTTAGCCTGTCAGGCTCCTCTGTCCATGGGGATTCTCCAGGCAAGAACACTGGAGTGGGTTGCCATGCCCTTCTTCAGGGGCTCTTCCCAACCCAGGGATCGAATCCAAGTCCCCTGCATTGCAGGCAGATTCTTTACCATCTGAGTCACCAGGGAAGCCTATTGCTTGTCAAGAGAATGTCAATTTGTTACTGCTATGTGGAAATAGAAGTTCAAGTTCCCATATCTACCTTTGTAGACATAGAAAGGGCATAGATCCTCATTAGTGTGTGGTGGTGATGGGAGTTCTCTCTCACCACATGGTATCCCTTGACTGCGATGAGACTGATTGCATGATGATGAAAGGACTCTCCACAAGGCATTAGGTATGTGGAAGATTATTTATGTTTCTCTACCTTGGAGAACTGTCCGTCTGCAGGAGATGTCTTATGTCCCAGCAGTACAACTGCTTCTAATCATCCAAGGATCAGGGACCAGCTGGTTCCATGGTAGTTTCTGACCTGTGTTTGCCCACTCAGTTCTGCTGACTGTGAGACTGTAGTTTTCTTGTTTCTGATGTCTGAATCATGGTGGATGAGGCTGATCTAGCAGCTTCTGTAAGCTTCCTGGTGGGAGGGGCCAATGCTCTCCCACTTGTTGGAGCTGGGCCTTGGCCCAATGGTGGGCAGAGCCATGTAAAGGGGTTTGTCTAGAGGCAAACCTGTGAGCTCAGGAAATCTTTAGACAGCCTATCTGCTTATGGGTGTGGCTGTGTTCCCACCTTGTTGACTGAACTGAGGTGTCCCAGCACCAGAGCTTGCAGTCTGTTGAATAGGGCCAGGTTTTGCTGCCAAAATTTTGTCCTTCAGGAGATCTCACATCAATAAATGCCCTCCATGCCTCTGTTACCAGTATCCTTATTCCCAGAATGAGCCACAGCTGTCCTCCACTGCATGCCCAGAAGACCCTCCAAGATCTTCAGGTAGGCCTTGCCTGGGCTCTGTGAAGTCTTTTTTTTTTTTTTTTTTGGTACTGGTGCACATGAGACTTGTGTGCATTCTCCAAGAGTGAAGTCTGTTTCCCTGAGTCCTGTGAAGCCCCTGCAATCAAGCCTCACTGGTCTTCAAAGCCAAATTCTCTGGAGGCTCTTCCTCTCCATGCCAAATCTCCACGCTGGGGAGCCTGACGTAATGTTCTCCTGTGGAAGAACTTCTTCAACAAAATTATTCTCCAGTTTGTGGCTCATCCATCTTGATAGTATGGTATTTGATTAAATTTTGAGTGCACCCCTCCTACCATCTCACTGTGGTTTCTTCTTTATCTCTTTGGATGTAAGCTACCTTTTTTGGTAGGTTGAGTCTTTTTAAATGATGGTTGTTCCACAATTAGTTGTGAGTTTGGTGTGCTTGTGAAAGGATATGTGCTCAAGTTTCTTCTACTCCACCATTGTTTCCAAGAAGCTCATTTTTTTAAAAAAAAATTTTTTTTGAGGTAATAAATGTTTTAAATTGACTGTGGTCATAGTTTAACATATACATGAATATACTTAAAACCATTCAATTATACATTTTAAATGGGTTAATCATGTGTTATTTATGAAATATTTAAGAAACACAAGATCTATACTCAAGAAAGCCTATCTTCTTTTTATCATAGAGTTGGCAAAATAGAAATTTTGTAGCATCTACTCCCCAAAGAACACTGATTTTGTCAATCACACACAGACAGGTGTGCCCCTGTGGAAGTCCAGGAGCACAGTGGAGATGTTATAATATGCCACTAGAAAAAAATATATCTGAGATTGAATTCAATAAAGACAACAAGAGGTACAGTTTCACTTTGCTGATATCACTCCTCCTCCCAAGGCAACATGGCTAAACACCAAGAGAAAACTTTTTTCACCTGTGGTTTCTCCCTCAGGGGAAAGTGAGAGCATGTAAAAGAGCACCCAGATTTACCAGATGTGAGGTATGCTGCCAAAAAGATCTACTTCTTTTTCACCCTATCAACAAAACTGTGTTTTGCTCCATGAATGAGACTGGGGAAAGGTTGAATGAACAGAAGCTGAGGGTCTCAGTGGAAATTAAAGGCATATAAAGCCTAATATCCATGACATGGGAAACTCCAGTTAGTTCACCCCAAAATTGCTAGAGTTGTCTTACCTGAGAATCCCCTAACTGGCCCACAGGAACTTCCAACATTATGTTCCTAACACACGTATACATACCCTGTGGCTGACCCCGAAGACAGCACGTGTGAGACTTTCAGATGGCTAGTGACCATGGACAAAAAGCTGGCCCAATTCTGAAAAACTAAGGAAACCACACAGACTGTGTACAGTTAGGAGCTATCCCACGTTGAAGGTCAGGAACGGCGGCGGTAAGGAGATACCCCTCATCCAAGGTAAGGAGCAGCGGCTGTGCTTTGCTGGAGCAGCTGTGAAGAGATACCCCACGCCCAAGGTAAGAGAAACCCAAGTAAGATGGTAGGTGTTGCAAGAGGGCATCAGAGGGCAGACACACTGAAACCATACTCACAGAAAAGTAGTCAATCTAATCACACTAGGACCACAGCCTTGTCTAACTCAATGAAACCAAGCCATGCCTGCGGGGCAACTCAAGACGGGTGGGTCATGGTAGAGAGATCTGACAGAATGTGGTCCACTGGAGAAGGGAATGGAAAGCCAGTTCAGTATTCTTGCCTTGAGAACCCCATGAAGAGTAGGAAAAGGCAAAATGATAGGATACCAAAAGAGGAACACCTCAGGTCATTAGGTGCCCATATGCTACTGGAAATCAGTGGAGAAATAACTACAGAAAGAATGAAGGGATGGAACCAAAGCAAAAACAACACCCAGTTGTGGATGTGACTGGTGATAGAAGCAAGATCCGATGCTGTAAAGAGCAATATTGCATAGGAACCTGGAATGTCAGGTTCATGAATCAAGGCAAATTGGAAGTCGTCAAACAAGAGATGGAAAGAGTGAACGTCGACATTCTAGGAATCAGCGAACTAAAATGGACTGGAATGGGTGAATTTAACTCAGATGACCATTACATCTACTACTGCAGGCAGGAATCCCTCAGAAGAAATGGAGTAGCCATCATGGTCAACAAAAGAGTCCAAAATGCAGTACTTGGATGCAATCTCAAAAATGACAGAATGATTTCTGTTCATCTCCAAGGCAAACCATTCACTATCACAGTTATCCAAGTCTATGCCCCAACCAGTAACACTGAAGAAACTGAAGCTGAACGGTTTTATGAAGACCTATAAGACCTTTTAGAACTAACACCCAAAAAAGATGTTCTTTTCATTCTACGGGACTGGAATGCAAAAGTAGGAAGTCGAGAAACACCTGGAGTAACAAGCAAATTTGGCCTTGGAATGCGGAATGAAGCAGGGCAAAGACTAATAGAGTTTTGCCAAGAAAATGCACTGGTCATAGCAAACACCCTCTTCCAACAACACAAGAGAAGACTCTACACATGGACATCACCAGATGGTCAACACCAAAATCAGATTGATTATATTCTTTGCAGCCAAAGATGGAGAAGCTCTATACAGTCAACAAAAACAAGACCAGGAGCTGATTGTGGCTCAGATCATGAACTCCTTACTGCCAAATTCAGACTCAAATTGAAGAAAATAGGGAAAACCACTTGACCATTCAGGTATGACCTAAATCAAATCCCTTATGATTATACAGTGGAAGTGAGAAATAGATTTAAGGGCCTAGATCTGATAGATAGAGGGCCTGATGAACTATGGACAGAGGTTCGTGACATTGTACAGGAGACAGGGATCAAGACCATCCCCATGGGAAAGAAATGCAAAAAAGCAAAATGGCTGTCTGGGGAGGCCTTACAAATAGCTGTGAAAAGAAGAGAGGCAAAAAGCCAAGGAGAAAAGGAAAGATATAAGCATCTGAATGCAGAGTTCCAAAGAATAGCAATAAGAGATAAGAAAGCCTTCAACAATCAATGCAAAGAAACAGAGGAAAAGAACAGAATGGGAAAAGATTAGAGATCTCTTCAAGAAAATTAGAGATACCAAGGGAACATTTCATGCAAAGATGGGCTCGATAAAAGACAGAAATGGTATGGACCTAACAGAAGCAGAAGATATTAAGAAGAGGTGGCAAGAATACACAGAAGAACTGTACAAAAAAGATCTTCACAATCTAGAGCCAGACATCTTGGAATGTGAAGTCAAGTGGGCCTTAGAAAGCATCACTATGAACAAAGCTAGTGGAGGTGATGGAATTCCAGTTGAGCTGTTTCAAATCCTGAAAGATGATGCTATGAAAGTGCTGCACTCAATATGCCAGCAAGTTTGGAAAACTCAGCAGTGGCCACAGGACTGGAAAATGTCAGTTTTCATTCCAATCCCAAAGAAAGGCAGTGCCAAAGAATGCTCAAACTACCGCACAATTGCACTCATCTTACATGCTAGTAAAGTAATGCTCAAAATTCTCCAAGTCAGGCTTCAGCAATACATGAACCGTGAACTTCCAGATGTTCAAGCTGGTTTTAGAAAAGGCAGAGGAACCAGAGATCAAATTGCCAACATCTGCTGGATCATGGAAAAAGTAAGAGAGTTCCAGAAAAACATCTATTTCTGCTTTATTGATTATGCCAAAGCCTTTGATTGTGTGGATCACAAGAAACTGTGGAAACTTCTGAAAGAGATGGGAATACCAGACCACCTGACCTGCCTCTTGAGAAATCTGTATGCAGGTCAGGAAGCAACAGTTAGAACTGGACATGGAACAACAGACTGGTTCCAAATAGGAAAAGGAGTGCATCAAGGCTGTATATTGTCACCCTGCTTATTTAACTGATATGCAGAGTACATCATGAGAAATGCTGGACTGGAAGAAACACAAGCTGGAATCAAGATTGCCAGGAGAAATATCAATAACGTCAGCTATGCAGATGACACCACCCTTATGGCAGAAAGTGAAGAGGAGCTAAAAAGCCTCTTGATGAAAGTGAAAGAAGAGAGTGAAAAAGTTGGCTTAAAGCTCAACATTCAGAAAACGAAGATCATGGCATCTGGTCCCATCACTTCATGGGAAATAGATGGGGAAACAGTGGAAACAGTGTCAGACTTTATTTTGGGGGGCTCCACAATCACTGCAGATAGTGACTGCAGCCATGAAATTAAAAGACGCTTACTCCTTGGATGAAAAGTTATGACCAACCTAGAGAGTATATTCAAAAGCAGAGACATTACTTTGCCGACTGAGGTCCGTCTAGTCAAGGCTATGGTTTTTCCGTTGGTCATGTATGGATGTGAGATTTGCGCTGTGAAGAAGGCTGAGCACCGCAGAACTGACGCTTTTGAACTGTGGTTTTGGAGAAGACTCTTGAGAGTCCCTTGGACCGCAAGGAGATCCAACCAGTCCATCCTCAAGGAAATCAGTCCTGAATATTCATTGGAAGGACTGATGCTGAAGCTGAAATTCCAATACTTTAGCCACCTGATGTGAAGAACTGACTCCTTGGAAAAGACCCTGATGCTGGGAAAGAGTGAAGGCGGAAGGAGAAGGGGATGACAGAGGATGAGATGGTTGGATGGCGTTACCAACTCGATGGATGTGAGTTTGAGTAAGCTCTGGGAGCTGATGATGGACAGGGAAGCAGTCCATGGGGTCGCAAAGAGTCAGACACGACTGAGCGACTGAACTGAACTGAACTGAACTGATACTTTCCACATTATATATCCGTTCTTACTTTGCTATAAATTAATTGTCCATATATGCATGAGTTTCTCAGCTACCTATTCTGTACTATTGATCTATTGCATCTATTTACATGCCAATAACATATTGTTTTGATTACTATAGCTTTGTGTTATAGTTTGCAATTAGGATGTGTGATACTTCCAACTTTGTTCAACATTCTCAAGATTGTTTTGACTAATTGAGATATTTTATGGTTCCATACAAATTTTAGAATTTTGTCTCTCTTCCTGTTAAAACTGCCACTGACATTTTGATAGAGATTGCCTTTACTCTACAGCTGTTTTGGTAGTATGACTATTTTAACACTACTAATTCTTCCAATCTATGAGCACAGAATTTAATTACATTTTTTTGTCTTTAGTTGATTTTATCACTACTTTATAATGTACAAATTAAATTATTTTACCTTCTTGATTAAATTTACTCCTGGATATTTTATTCTTTTGAATTTATTTGGAAATGAGATTATTTCCTTAATTTATCTTCCTGATATTGTGTTGTTAGTGCATAGAAATGCAACTGACTTTTGTATATTGATTTTGTATGCTGCAACTTTACAAAATTGGTATATTAAATCTAACATTTTTTGTGAAATGTAGATTCTTCTATACACAATTGCATATTATCTGTAAATAAAGACAGTTTTATTTCTTTATTTAAATATGGATGCTTTTTATTTCTTTTACTGGCCATTTCTCTGCCAAGATTCAGTACTATGTTGCATAAAGTAGGAAGTATGTTTCATAATCTTAGATGAAAATTTTTCAGCTTTTCACCAGTGAATATGATGTTAGTTGTGGGCTTGTCATAGATGACCTTTATGTTATTGAGGTATGTTTCCTTTATACCTAGCTTGTTGAGATTTTTTTATAATTAGATGTTGAGTCCTGTCAAATATTTTTGTATATCTATTGGCTATGTGCTCAGTTGTGTCCAGTTCTTTGTAACCACATGGATTGTAGCCCACTGGGCTCCTCTATCCAGGGAATTTTCCAGACAAGAATACTGGAGTGGGTTGCCATTACCTACTCCAGGGGATTTTCCCAACCCAAGGATTGAACTGTCATGTCTTGTATCTCCTATATTAGTATACATATTCTTTACCACTGTCCCACCTGGAAACCCAAGATTTGTGTGTGTGTGCCTAAAATCTGTGCATAGTGCTATAATGCCTTACTGCCAAGGGGTGAAGAAACAGTAGAAGCTAAATCAACTCCATCTTTGTATCTGAAGCCAAGAAAAGATCACATGATTTCTATTTTTCATTTTATTAATGTAATATATCACCTTCACTGATCTGCATAATTCCATCCTTATAATGAATCCCACTTGATTACGTTGTCTGACCTATTTAATGTATTGTTAAATTCCATTTGTTAATATTTTGTTGAGTATTTTTGCATATGTTCATCATAGATATTAGATTGTAACTATTACTTTTAGTGTTTTTATCACACTTTAGTATGTCAGTAATTGTCACCTGTAAAATTAGTTTGATAGTTTTCTCTGATCTGTGAGATTTTAAGAATGAGTGAGTGAGTGAAGTCACTCAGTCGTGTCCAACTCTTTGCAACCCCATGGACTGTAGCTTACCAGGCTCCTCCATCCATGGGATTTTCCAGGCAAGAGTACTGGAGTGGGTTGCCAATGGACACTAATTCTTCACTAAAATTTTGGTAGAGTTCACTAGTGAAGCCAACTGGTTCTTCATATTTACTTTTTGGAGGTTTGATTCAAATGATTCAAGTCTTTTACTTGTAATTAATCTGTTCAGATTTTTAATTTCTTCATCATTCAGTCTAGGTGGATTATATATTGATAGGAATGTGTTCATTTTTTCTAGGTTGTCCGTATGTTGGCATATTATTGTTCATGGTAGTCTCATGATCTTCTATTTGTGTTATATCAGCTATAATATCTTCTCCTTCACTTCTAATTTTATTTATTTGAATCCCCACTCTTCTTTTCAGTATCTAGTGAAATGTTTGTTTCTTTTATTTATTCCTTCAAAAAACAGCTCTAAATTGTATTTGTTTTTTTCTATCACGTTTTTATTTCAGTTATTTCTATTTTGCTTTTACCAACTTTGGGCTGAGTACATTCTTCTTTTTATACTTTCTTGAAAGGTATAAAGGTAGGCATATTATTGATTTTCCCTTTTTATTATTGTAAGGATTTATTGCTGTCGACTGTTCTCATAGAATTCTTTTTGATGTAATCCAGAAATTTTAGTGTTTTGCTTCCTTTTTCATTTCTATAAAGATATTTTAAAAATTTCTCTTTTGATTTTTTCCTTTGATTTATTGAGTATTTAGTAGCATATCATTTAATCACCACATATGAATTTGTAAATGTGAATTTTCTAGCTTTCCCCTTGCAATTTATTTCTAGTTTTATACCAGTGAGGACAAAAAAAGTCTTATACCAGTATGGACAAAAGAAATGCTTGATATGATTTTAATCCTCTTAAATTTATTAAGCTTGTTGTTAGTCTATAGTAGTATCTATCCTGGGGAATGTTCCATGTGTGCTATGTATTCTGTTAGAATAAATAATCTGTAAATGTCAGTTCAGTCCATCTCATCCAAAGTGTGGTTTATGTTCAATGTTTCCTCATAAATTTTCTGAAAGAAAGAAGATCAAAAAAGGATAGATGGAGGAATGGAAAAATATAAATTAAATTCAATGGGAGCAGTGAATATGAACTAGAAAGAGTGAAACAAAAAAGATAAAAGACCATCACATAGTTCAGTTGCTTTTAAACATGGCTGCTCATTAGAAACATACGTGGAGCTCTGGTGAAAAACAGCAATACCTGGGCATTTTTATTTTTCAAAAAGCTTTCAAGATAATTGTGATATGCATCCGGATTTCAAATAGTGAATACAGGTTTTTCTATTAAATGGTAGTTTTGATGATACAGAGTTCTATTGTTTGTCTGTTGAGCAATCATGATACAATGGTATTAAGTGTGTAATAGTTATATAATCATGATAGTAAAAGATGTTTATTAGTTTTCACAACCGAGAAAAGAATAGTTTTCACAATCAATAGCCAGACAAAAAAGAAATTACAATTTCAAGCCATATTGGGAACAAGATTAACCTAACAATATTTGGGGGGGGTCAAGCAAAATGATGTGGTAAGTAGAATTGCATACATGCACATGTTTTCATCCACTCAGCCAGTCTATGTCTTTTGGTTGGTGCATTTAATCCATTTCCATTTAAGGTAATTATTGATATGTATGATCTTAATACTGTTTCTTAATTGTTTGGAGTTTATTTTCTGTAGGTCATTTCTTTCTCTTGTGTTTCCTGCCTAGAGAAGTTCCTTTGTAAAGCTGGTTTGGTGGTGCTGAATTCTCTTAACTTTTGCTTGTCTGGAAAGCTTTTGATTTCTCCATCAAATCTGAATAAGAGTCCTGCTGGGTAGAGTATTCTTGGGTGTAGTTCCTTCCCTTTCATCACTTTAAATATATCATGCCATCCCCTTCTGGCTTGTAGGGTTTCTGTTGAGAAATCTGCTGATAGACTGATGAAAGTTCCCTTGTATGTTGTCATTTTTCCCTTGTTGCTTTTAATATTTTATCTGTCTTTAATTTTTGAGAGTCTGATTACTATGTGTCTCCATGTGTTCCTCATCGGGTTTATCCTATCTGAGACACTCTGTGCTTCCTGGATTTGGTTGAATGTTTCCTTTCCCATGTTAGGGAATTTTTCAGCTATTATCTCTTCAAGTATTTTCTCAGGTGCTTTTTCTCTCTCTTCTATTTCTGAGACCCCTATAATGTGAATGTTGGTGTATTTGATGTTGTCCCAGAGGTCTCTGAGGTTGTCTTTGTTTCTTTTAATTATTTTTTCTATATCCTATTCTGTGACAGTGATTTCAACCATTGTCTTTCAGGTCACTTATCTATTCTTCTGCCTCAGTTATTCGGCTATTGATTCCTTAGTGCATTATTCAACTGTTTGTTTGTTCTTTAGTTCTTATAGGTCTTTGGTAAACATTTATTGCATCTTCTCCATTGTTTTCCCAAGATCTTGGATCATTTTCACTATCATTATTCTGAATTCTTTTTCTGGAAGGTTGCCTATCTCCACTTCATTTAGTTGTTTTTCTGGGGTTTTATCTTGTCCCTTTATCTGGGACATAACTTTCTGCTTTTTCATCCTAATGAACTTTCTGTAATGTAGTTTTTGTTTTAGCTGCTGTGGGACTTCAGTTCTTTTTGCTTCTTCTGCCTGCCCTCTGATGAAAAGTTCCAAATTTTTAAAACTTGGAGCTGATAATTCATCTCCTCTGAAGATGGGATGGGGATAAAATACAAGATCACCCAAACATTTCCCTTAAGACCCACAACAATAGCTCTGTGAGTCTCACACTTTAAAAAAAAGTAAATTTTTAGCCTTAAATAATGTTGTTACATACAGACATTTTCTGATGGAAATGCAAGTATAAACGATAGGGATAGAGTAGGATATTTAGGGCTTCCCTTGTGGCTCAGATTGTAAAGACTATGCCTGCGACGTAGGAAACATAGGTTCAATGCAGGAGACACAGGTATAGCACAGGGAACTATAGTCAATATGTTGTAATAACCTATAATGGAAAATAATTTCAAAAATAATATATGTGCATTTATATAACTGAATCACTTTGTTGTGCTCCTGAAACATTGTCAATCAACTATACTTTAATAAAATATATATATTAAGAAAAAAATTGGAAATTTTGTAAAATGAATATTCAAAATTTGAAAGAAAAATTACACATGCTGGCTAAATAATCTGTAGTAATCTTCAACATTACCTAGCCTTTTACCACATTTTCTTCAAGTATCTTTGGTCAGTCAGTTCAGTTGCTCAGTTGTGTCTGACTCTTTGCAGCCCCATTGACTGCAGCAAGACAAGCATCCCTGTCCATCACCAACTCTCAGAGCTTGCTCTAATTCATGTCCATCGAGTTGGTGATGCCATCCAACCATCTCATCCTCTGTCATCCCTTGCTCCTTTTGCCTTCAATCTTGCCCAGCATTAGGGTCTTTTCCAATGAGTCAGTTCTTCATATCAGGTGGCCCAGAGTATTGGAGTTTCAGCTTCAATATCAGTCCTTCCAATGAATATTCAGAACTGATTTCCTTTAGGATTGACTGGTTGGATCTCCTTGCAGTACAAAAGCATTAATTCTTCAGTGCTCAGCTTTCTTTATAGTCCAACTCTCACATCCATACATGACTACTGGGAAAACCATAGCTTTGACTAGATGGACCTTTGTTGGCAAAGTAATGTCTCTACTTTTTAGTATGCCATCTAGGTTGGTCATAACTTTTCTTCCAAGGAGCAAGTGTATTTTACTTTCATGGATGCAGTCACCATCTGCAGTGATTTTGGAGCCCCCCAAAATAGTCTCTCATTGTTTCCATTGTTTCCCCATCTAATGGTATGAAATGGTATGGACCTAACAGAAACAGAAGAATATTAGGAAGAGGTGGCAAGAATACACAGAAGAACTATACAAAAAAGATCTTTGTGAGCCAGATAACTACGATGTTGTGGTCACTCACCTAGAGCCAAACATTCTGGAATGTGAAGCCAAGTGGCCCTTAGGAAGCATCACTATGAACAAAGCTAGTGGAGGTGATGGAATTCCAGTTGAGCTATTTCAAATGCTAAAATATGATGCCATTGAAGTGCTGTACTCAATATGCCAGCAAATTTGGAAAACTCAGCAGTGGCCACAGGACTGGAAAAGGTCAGTTTTCTTTCCAATCCCAAAGAAAGGCAATGCCAAAGAATGTTCAACCAGCCATACAATTGCACTCATCTCACACGCCAGCAAAGGAATGCTCAAAATTCTCCAAGCTAGGCTTCAGCAGTACATGAACCGTGAACTTCCAGATGTTCAAGCTGGATTTAGAAAAGGCAGAGGAACCGGAGATCAAATTGCCAACACCTGTTGGATTATCCAAACAGCAAGAGAGTTCCAGAAAAACAACTACTTCTGCTTTATTGACTACGCCAAAGCCTTTGACTGTATGGATCAAAACAAACTCTGGAAAATTCTGAAAGAGATGGGAATACCAGACAACCTTACCTGTCTCCTGAAAAATCTGTATGCAGGTCAAGAAGCAACAATTAGAACAGGACATGAACCAACAGACTGGTTCCAAATAGGGAAAGGAGTATGTCAAGGTTGTATATTGTCACCTTGCTGGTTTAACTTATAAGCAGAGTATATCATGCTAAATGCCAGGCTGGATGAAGCACAAGCTGGAATCAAGATTGCTGGAAGAAATATGAAATACCTCACCTACACAGATGACACCATCCTTATGGCAGAAAGCGAAGAAGAACTAAAGAGCCTCTTAATGAAAGTGAAAGAGGAGAGTGAAAAAGTTGGCTTAAAACTCAAAATGTAGAAAACAAAGATCATGGCATCTGGTCCCATCACTTCATGGCAAATAGATAGGGTAACAATGGAAACAGTGAGAAACTTTATTTTGAGGGGCTCCAAAATCACTGCAGATGATGACTGCAGCCATGAAATTAAAAGATGCTTGCTCCTTGGAAGAAAAGCTATGATCAACCTATTCATTGGAAGGACTGATGTTGAAGCTGAAACTCCAGTACTCTGATGTGAAGAACTGACTCATTGGAAAAGACCCTAATGCTGGGCAAGATTGAAGGCAAAAGGAGCAAGGGATGACAGAGGATGAGATGGTTGGATGGCATCACCAACTCGATGGACATGAGTTAGAGCAAGCCCTAGGAACATAACACTTACATTTCTACACAGGGTATACCTAGACAAGTAAACACTCTGTGAGAGTGCAAGTAGGGCCTCCCATTCCTCTGGACCACGATGCACTATGCAACCTCTGTCTTTATCCTAAAGAAGTGCTTCCATCCAGCACTCAGTAACACCCACCCCGTGGCTGACGGGGGCGCCAGATGTAGATAGTGACCAGGGACCCCATTCTAAATAGTGTGGAGGAGGGTCTGCTTACGACAGAGATGGCCAAGTAGGGGACATAAAACAGGAGAGGCAGTGGAGTTCTCCGGATGGGGTCCACGTCCTGTTACTGGGTACATTCTGTACACACGAGCCCCTTCCTTGCCTGCAGTCAATTCATGAAGACTTGACTTCATTAAGGAGGGGTTGGGGAAAGGTGGGGTCTGGCTCCATGCGCCCCCAGCTGGCGTCCCCTACCCCAGGACAACCCCGCCCAGATTTGACAGAGCTAACCCAAGCGGAGAGAGAGGCGGGGAGAAGCTGCCGGGTGGAAGGCGGGGCCGGCCGCTTCAAGCCGGCCAGTAGGCGGCTCTCCAGGGCTGAGCCAGAAAAGGGCAGGGACGCAGCACCACCGCCTCCAGAGTTTCCCTTGTGGATGCACGGCCCCGGTGACTCCGCTCCTCCCGGCGCAGAGGGGTCTCAAGAAGCCGGAGGAGCGGACTCGGGACGGAATTTCCGAGAAAGGAGAGAGGAAGGGCGCTCCACCCGCTCTGGAGCGGTTAGGTGAAAGATGAAGGGCCGGCGGCGGCGGCGCCGAGAGTACTGCAAGTTCGCGCTGCTGTTGGTGCTATACACGCTGGTGCTTCTGCTCATCCCCTCGGTCCTGGACGGCGGCCGCGATGGGGACAAGGGCGCCCGGCACTGCCCGGGCCTGCAGCGCAGCCTGGGAGTGTGGAGCCTGGAGGCGGCGGCGGCGGGCGAGCGCGAGCAGGGCGCGGAGGCGCGGCCAGCCGCGGAGGGGGTCGCTGGCGGGTCCCCCAGGTCCTCGGGCAACCTCAACAGCGCCGTCGGGGAGGCCGCGTCTCGCGAAAAGCAGCACATCTACGTGCATGCTACCTGGCGCACCGGCTCATCGTTCCTGGGCGAGCTCTTTAACCAGCACCCGGACGTTTTCTACTTGTACGAACCCATGTGGCATCTGTGGCAGGCGCTGTATCCGGGCGACGCTGAGAGCCTGCAGGGCGCACTCCGCGACATGCTGCGCTCGCTCTTCCGCTGCGACTTCTCAGTCCTGCAGCTGTACGCGCCGCCCGGTGACTCTGCCGCGCGCCCCCAAGACGCGGCCAATCTCACCACGGCCTCCCTCTTTCGCTGGCGGACCAACAAGGTCATCTGCTCGCCGCCGCTGTGCCCTGGCGGACCCCGGGCCCGCGCCGAGGTCGGCCTCGTCGAGGACACTGCCTGCGAGCGCAGCTGCCCACCCGTGGCACTCCGAGCCCTGGAGGCCGAGTGCCACAAGTATCCGGTCGTGGTCATCAAGGACGTGCGCCTCCTCGACCTGGGCGTGCTGGTGCCCCTTCTGCGCGACCCAGGCCTCAACCTGAAGGTGGTGCAGCTTTTCCGCGACCCGCGGGCTGTCCACAACTCTCGTCTCAAGTCCCGGCAGGGGCTGCTGCGCGAGAGCATCCAGGTGCTGCGCACCCGCCAGAGGGGCGACCGCTTCCACCGCGTGCTGCTGGCGCATGGCGTGGGTGCTCGCCCCGGAGGAGCATCCCGCGCGCTGCCCGCCACGCCGCGTGCCGACTTCTTCCTGACCGGCGCACTCGAGGTGATCTGCGAAGCCTGGATGCGCGATTTGCTGTTCGCGCGCGGCGCTCCCACCTGGCTGCAGCGCCGCTACCTGAGGCTGCGCTACGAGGACCTGGTGCGGCAGCCGCGCGCCCAGTTGCGCCGCCTGCAACGCTTCGCCGGGCTCCGCGCGCTCGCAGCCCTGGACGCCTTCGCGCTCAACATGACGCGCGGCGCGGCCTATGGAGCCGACCGGCCCTTCCACCTGTCAGCGCGCGATGCCCGCGAGGCCGTGCACGCCTGGCGCGAGCGCCTGAGCCGAGAGCAGGTGCGCCAGGTGGAGGCCGCCTGCGCCCCAGCCATGCGCCTGCTGGCATACCCTCGTAGCGGGGAAGATAGTGATGTCGAGCTGCCTGAGGACGAGGAGACACAGCTGGAGACCGAGGCGGACGGCGCCACGTAGTCCGCCACCCACGCCCCCGGGACGGATCCGGGTAAGGTGGCCCCCAGGCAGGGAAGCGACAGGAAAGTGTCTTCGGGGAGCTTGGATCAGCCTGCAGGGGGAGGGGAGGGATGTCGTCTCAGATGGATCTCAGCGGGTAAAAATAGATCCGAGCGGTGGGGTAAGCCCAGCTGGGAGCATTTGGGAAAGTCATCTGGATCTCTAGAATAGCCACCTGCCTTCCCAGAGGAAGACCCTGAGAAGGTAGACGTTGATGGCTGAGGCGGGACCCAAGCCTCCGCACTCTGTTTCCTCTCTGAAGTAAGAGGTAGTATGGTCTGTTGAGAATGAGGGAGTGGGGAAAGGAGAGGGAGGAGGGGTCTGAGCGGAGTAGAGAAGGTTTGAAAGTCACAATGAAGCTCGATATTGGGAATTGACATGAAAAGTATAGGATTTTGTGGACCATTTGAGGTCCATCATTATCATTTCATCTTGAGGCCACTCTGTCCTATGGGGAAACCTTTTGAAGCAGTGTTTGTAGGCACAGAGAAAACCAAAAAGTAATATTTGAGGGAAAGTTATTCACTGTTATCCTACCTGTCCCTAATCCGTTTCATATTTCTTCTCTGCCTCTGCCTCTCTGACTTGCAGACTCGGAGGCTTTCCTTTGGATTTACCAAGCAGACAGGCGTAGTCAGGCCTCTCTAGCGACAGTTTTTGCACGTGTGTGTGTGTGTGTGTGTGTCTCAGGCTCTGGTATATTGGCCAGGAATGGATTTTTATTTCCCCTGGTGACTCCCCCCACCCCCGCCCCCAATTGCTGGCGCCCGCAGGATATTTGACCATATCCCGTTCACATTAGCTCACAAAAGCTGCCTCGTCTGCTTCCTCTAATGCAGACAGAACCTCTGGGCTGGGCTTCCCCAACTCTGCCCCGTCCCCTCCCCATGAGAGATGGAACCTTGGATGGGCAATTAACATCTTTGGCTGTGACTGCAGAAGGATCTTTGTGAAAAGATATCCCCCCCCCCCATTTTTTCTTTTTTTGGTTCTTTCTGTATAAAGCATATATCCAAAGCTATCCTAAGATGCCAAAATGGGGCTTACATGATCTCAAAATGTGTTCAGTGTCTGGGTCAGCCTATGGCCTGTTCGTTGGGCTGAGGGAAGTTTGTTCTGCATGATGCTGACCTCAGGAGTCTAGTGAGTGGAATAGGAATGTGATTCCCCAAACTTTGTATGAGTTGGAAGGGTGCAGTCCAGAGGAGGAAAAGCATCGTGGGCTGGGCGGAAGTGACTTAAGTTTCCATTCATTAGTTTA
Organism: Capricornis sumatraensis; assembly: GCF_032405125.1. Classification (NCBI taxonomy): domain Eukaryota; kingdom Metazoa; phylum Chordata; class Mammalia; order Artiodactyla; family Bovidae; genus Capricornis; species Capricornis sumatraensis. Next base: position 83,944,820 of record NC_091092.1, read on the forward strand.
CAGTGTAATTTAGTATTCCTCTGGGATGAAGCTCTGAGGACAAAGTTGAAGATGTTAATGAAGATGGATTTTTTGCTGTTAATAGAGCCAGGGTTGCAGAGTGATTTTGGAAGCTGATTTTTCTTCCAGTGATCAAGTGGTTTTCTTAGTTTCTGTAATTGCTTAGGAAGTCTGTGTTCTTTCCTAAGAAGAGTGAAGGTAAAAGGCACTGGGTGACTTGGAACTTGTCACTTTTTAACGAAAACATCTTTTCATCTGCTAATCCTGTGTTTACAGATGTAAGTAACACAATGGTTCCCAACCCTCCTTTATGGGTCTGAGGGGCCGTCTCTTGAGGACAAATTAACTGCAGTGTTTTATGGCTTTAAGAGCTGACAGTCTCCCAGAAATTTTTACTGTTATTTTTTTCATTTTTACTAACATTTGGCACTGACTGGGGTGAGGTAAGAAAGTGAACTGAGAGTAGGACTCGAGGCCACAAGTCTTCATCCTCTAGGAGGTTAGACTCTGTGTGGGTGGCAGTGACTATGGGGCCAGACATTGGTGCTGGAGTTTGGAACAGCCAATTGAGGTTTCCTTTGCAAGCTTGCAGGGACATCTGGGAACAAGCTTTAAGCTCTTTCATTCTCTGGTGATTGAACTCTTCCTCCGGCCTTTCCGCTGGAATTATCGGGCAAGCACCATGTCACCACCAATCAGTGGATTTATTAAAATGCTTGTATTCCTGGTTCCTAGAAGGATAATGTTATTGGCCAACTGATGAGTTTCCAAAAGTCTGTCACATTGCACTCTAGGGATGGGAAGGGGATGGATCCTTAGGTACCAATGCATTAAGTTAGGCATAGTGGCTATATCATTGTTATGACTGCCAATGAAAATAATAAATAATCTATAATAGGAATAGAAAAAGTTTTATTTGAGCCAAACTGAGGACTATAGCCCAGAAGACAGGAAGACGGATGACTCTGAAGAACTTCTCCAGAGAAACATGGTTTTCAGCTCAGTTTTATATTTTTTCAGAACAAAGAACACTAAGCAAGTCAGGAATCCATTCTGTCCAGGTTTCAAAAAAAAATCAGCACCTACACAGTCAGTATGGCCTCAGCCCCTGGGAAGTGAGTCATCATGGAAGGAGCACCAGCATTGGTATCCCAGGAAGCGAGACATTTAATTTTTATTTTTAACATGGACAATATTTTACTTCTGTGCCCTTTTCATTAATAAAGTAGATGAACAGTGTATGTTTGATAGGCCACAAACAGGCTGTTTTAGTTAGCATCACATTTGAGTTAAATCATGTATAAACCAGAAGGACTTCCCCATACCGCCATATGTGAGCATTTCTTTCATCACAGCATATTATCAGTTTTATAGATGAGAAATCAAAGACTCAGAGAAATCAAATAACTTGCCCAAAGTTACACCTGGGCTACTGAAGGTCAGGCAGCAGTGGTGTTAGACCCCAGAGCTCAGAATCTCTCCACTATAACAAACCCTCATCTGCCCCCCACCCCTTACTATCTCCTGGCACACCTTTGGCACCACCACAGCCAGGTTTAGTGGCTAGTCTAGGGTGAGAACCACATTTAGCTTTATTACTAATACTGGAAAACCCAATAAAATATCCCTGAGCACTGCCAACAGCAGCTACACAGGAAAGCCTGTGACTCTAGCTAGGGCCATCTTCCCCATGGCTGTCCTTCACCTGAGACCCTGCAGCATGCCCCCGGCTCAGCAGTGAATTAACCTGAGTGGCTTCTGGATGCTCCAGACCTGACAGCCAGGATTTGGTAGGGTGGGGGATCAGTGCACTTTTTTTCAGGTCTGGGTGGGAATTGTAGCAACAAACCAGGTCACCAAGGAGCCAGGCCTATTCCGTCTTTTCTATCTTCTTGGCTTTTCTTCATCAAATTGTCTTCCCATTGTCACAAGATGGTAGCCTCAGCAAGAAGCATCACTTTCTCACCCAACTGTGCAGGGTTGTGAAAATGCAGAAAAGAAGGAAGCTGGTTAGTAAGGGGTGCAGTTTTCCCTCATATGTCTCTCTTGCCTTCAATCTGGTTATAAAACCTTCCCCAGAAACCCCTACCCCAGCTGACTTCCTTCTATGTCTCACTGGCTAGAACTGGGTCACGTGGTCTGACCTAACCCAGTAATTGGTGAAAGGGAAAGGCGTTCTCCTGACTGGCTTAGACCAGTGGGTTCTCAGCCCTGGCTGAGCATTACCTTCAACTGAGGAGGTTTTTTTTTTTTTTTTTTTTAATGTCACTATTTAAAGAGCTCAATCCACAGAGATTCTGATACAATTGGTTTGGGGTGGGATCCAGTTATTGGGATGTTTTAAAAGCTCCCCAGGGGATTGTACAGTGCAGCCAAAGTTGAGAGTCACCAACTTGGACCAGTCTTGCTTCATGCCCTGGGCTGAGCTGTTGCCACTGGATCAAGATCAGGATGGGGACTAAAAGGGTGTTGATGAGCAGTGAACTGTCTGCCACAATCATTCATGGGGAGGAGCTTGGAGCTGTGAAATACCACACAGCTATACAGTGTTAATATGGAAATAGGGAAAACAGCTTAAATTAATCATGGCTCTATATAGCACCCTCTCACATTCCTTCAGTGCTTCCCCAGTGGCGCTAGTAGAAAAGAACTTGCCTGCCAGTGAAAGAGATGAAAGAGACATGAGTTCACTCCCTGGGTTGGGAAGATCCCCTGGAGAAGGTCATGGAAACCCACTCCAGTATTCTTGCCTGGAGAATCCCATGAACAGAGGAGCCTGGCGGGCTAGTCCATGGGGTTGCAAAGAGTCAGACACAACTGAGTGACTTAGGACACACACAGGCTCACTTCATAGAAGTAATCACTATGTTTCTTGTGATGTGTGTCTAGGAATGTTTTATGCAAATTCAAACAGAAATATAAAGCCCTTTTGTACTTAAATCTTTTTAACTCCTTAAAATTTTTAAATTGAGATATGACATAACTTTATATTATTTTCAGGTGTACAACATAATGGTTCAGTATTTATATGTATTGCAAAAGAGCTCCACAATTAGTCTAGTTAATATTCATCACCACACATAATTATATAGTTTTTTTCTTATGATGAGAACTTTTAAGATCCAATTTCTTAATAACTTTAAAGTATACGGGAATTCCTTAATGGTCCAATGGTTAGGACTCAGCATTTTCACTGCTGAGGTCCCAGGTTCAATGCCTGGGTGGGTAACTAATATCCCACAAGCCGTGTGACATGGTCATTGTGTGTGTGTGTGTGTGTGTGTGTGTGTGTGTGTGTGTGTGTGTATACACACACAATATGGTATTATTAACTTTAGTCACCATGCTGTACATTACATCTCCATGACTTATTTATTTTATAACTGGAAGTTTATACCTTTTGACCCCCTTCACCTGTTTCAACCTCTGCCCCCTGCCCCCTCTGCTTCTGGCAACCACTAGTCTGTTCTTTGCATCTATGAGTTCATGGGTTTTAGGAGGGGAGTAGAGGGCTTGATTTCACATATAACTGAGATTATACGGTATTTGTCTTTCTCTTTCTGACTTACTTAACACAATGCCTTCCAGGTTGTCACAAATGGCAGTCTCATTCTTTTTTTATGACTGAATAGTAATTCCTTGCATACTATATTTGCTTTATCCATCTATCCATGGATGAACACATAGGTATTTCCATATCTTGGATGTTGTAAATAATGCTGCAGTGAACATGGGAGTACAGATATCTTTTTGAGTTACTGTTTTCATATCCTTTGGGTAAATACCCAAGATTGGAATTGCTGGATCATATGGTAGTTCTATGTTTAACTTTTTAAGGAGCCCCTATCCCATTTTCCATAGTGGCTTCACCAATTTACATTCCCACCATTCTTGGGTGACCAGGAGAGACGCTTTGCCATACTGGATTTCTGCTGTCATCTGTCTAAAGTCCACAAACATGATGGCAAAGATGAGGTTATCAAAAACATGCCTTTGAAGAAGACAGTGGAGAGAATTTGAATTCACAAGTTTCAGATTCTAAATAGCAAGGTAATCACTACCTTGGGCAAGTACTTGAAACTGAGCAATGCAGAGAATGTGGCCTTTGAGTATGTTCACCTCTCTCAGTCACCCACCCATCAGTCCCTGGTCATCAGTTAAAAGCATGTATATCACCTGTTTTGAAGAATCCATTACCAACTACATTATTAAATATAAGGGAATTTTTTCTTTCTATAAATTGTTTAGTGAGATTTTTAGGGACTATTTTCAGTATTCCTGTACCAGTTAAAGTGGGATGCTTTTGAATCTAAAAACTTAAGTTTATAAAGTTGACTTTCCTAGATTAAAATTGTATATGCTTTTGATAATTGGAAATTCTGAGAATATTCAGAAAACTAAGATCATGGCATCTCAGCCCATCACTTCATGGCAAATAGATGAGGAAATAATGGAAACAGTGACAGACTATTTTAGAGGGCTCCAAAATCACTGCAGATGGTGACTGTGGCCATGAAATTAAAAGACACTTGCTCCTTGGAAGAAAAGTTATGACCAACCTAGATGGCATATTAAAAAGCAGAGACATTACTTTGCCAATGAAAGTCCATCTAGTCAAAGCTATGGTTTTCCCAGTAGTCATGTATGGATGTGAGAGTTGGACTATAAAGAAAGCTGAGCACCAAAGAATTGATGCTTTTGAACTGTGGTGTTGGAGAAAACTCGAGAGTCCCTTGGTCTGCAAGGAGATCCAACCAGTCAATCCTAAAGGAAATCAGTCCTGAATATTCATTAGAAGGACTGATGTTGAAGCTGAAATTTCAATACTTTGGCCACCTGCTGCAAAGAACTGACTCATTTGAAAAGACCCTGATGCTTGCAAAGATTAAAGGCAGGAGGAGAAAGGGATGAGAGAGGATGAACACCAACTCAATGGACATGAGTTTGAGTAAACTCTAGGAGTTGGTGATGGACAGGGAGGCCTGGTGTGCTGCAGTCCATGGGGTCTCAAAGAGTCAGACATGACTGAGCAACTGAACTGAACTGAGAATATTGGCTGCTAATTGTTGCCTTCACATTCTTACAGAATTATTTTCCATTTTACTCTGGAATATTCCAACAGCTAGCTGTGTCATAAGATACTGGTGAAATCATCCATTTATCCTTTGGCAAAGGATCAGTAATGTTTAGAGAAAGATTTGTGGACTTAAACAAGAAACTTTATGCCAGTGAATTGATTTAGAATCCTTTACCAATTAGCATTAAACTTAATGATTAAGTGTTTAGCTTTTGTTTATGGATTTTTCTGATGGTGTTTTGTGAATAACCTTAGCTAAGTAATTCTTCCCTCCCCTTTTGTGTGTCAGTGTTTCAGAAAATAGTGAATTTGATTCCTCTGCCACCCCTAAATCCAGTTGTGACAAAATCTAATTCGTGGGGTGTGATTTAAAGGTTACAGAAATAAAACTGCTGCTGCTGCTGCTGCTAAGTCGCTTTAGTCGTGTCCGACTCTGTGCGACCCCATAGACGGCGGCCCACCAGGCTCCTCTGTCCCTGGGATTCTCCAGGCAAGAACACTGGAGTGGGTTGCCATTTCCTGCTCTAGTGCATGAAAGTGAGAAGTGAAAGTGAAGTCGCTCAGTCGGGTCCGACTCTTATCGACCCCATAGACTGCAGCCCACCAGGCTTCTCCATCCGTGGGATTTTCCAGGCAAGAGTACTGGAGTGGGTTGCCATTGCCTTCTCCCAAAATAAAACTAATGAAACCTAAAAAGTAAAAAAAGTCCCCATCTTCTTTTTAATGACTATCTAGTATTTCATTGTAAGAATGTATTGTAACATATTTAACTAGTTCCTAGTCCCAATGTTTCATTGCTACATTTTTAATTGGATTTTTAATTTTAATTACATTTTAATGTACATGTAAGTACATCCTGCAGATGGTGACTGCAGCCATGAAATTAAAAGACGCTTACTCCTTGGAAGAAAAGTTATGACCAAACTAGATAGTATCTTCAAAAGCAGAGACATTACTTTGCCGACTAAGGTCCGTCTAGTCAAGGCTATGGTTTTTCCTGTGGTCATGTATGGATGTGAGAGTTGGACTGTGAAGAAGGCTGAGCGCCGAAGAATTGATGCGTTTGAACTATGGTGTTAGAGAAAACTCTTGAGGGTCCCTTGGACTGCAAGGAGATCCAACCAGTCCATTCTGAAGGAGATCAGCCCTGGGATTTCTTTGGAAGGAATGATGCTAAAGCTGAAGTTCCAGTACTTTGGCCACCTCATGCGAAGAGTTGACTCATTGGAAAAGACTGTGATGCTGGGAGAGATTGGGGGCAGGAGGAGAAGGGGATGACCGAGGATGAGATGGCTGGATGGCGACCGAGGATGAGATGGCTGGATGGCATCACTGACTCGATGGACGTGAGTCTGAGTGAACTCTGGGAGATGGTGATGGACATGGAGGCCTGGCATGCTGCGATTCATGGGGTTGCAAAGAGTCGGACACGACTGAGCGACTGAACTGAACTGAACTGAACTGAAGTACATCCCTAAGAAAACTTTCTACGGTATAGAAGAATGAGTATATAGGATATATATATATATGGATTTCCTTGGTGGCTCAGACAGCAAAGCGTCTGCCTACAATGTGGGAGACTGGGGTTCAATTCCTAGATCAGAAGATCTTCTGGAGAAGGAAATGGCAACCCACTCCAGTATCTTGTATGGAAAATCCCATGAACAGAGGAACATGGTAGGCTACTGTACATGGGGTCGAAAAGAGTCAGACACAACTGAGCAACTTCACTTCACTTCATATATATATATATACCTATAGGGTATATAGGCTTCTTTACATTTTGTGCTCTGCAACAAGAGAAGCTACTGCAATGAAAGTTGCACCAACTTCCATCCCCACCAGCTGTTTCTTGGAGTGTCTGTTTCTTAGACTTTCAGCAACAATTTTCAGCAATTTTTCTATTTTTTTTTCAATGTGGCTAGTATGATGGATAGAAAATCCTTTTCCCAACACCAGGGCCCTCTCTGACCCTACAGTTTATCTCAGACAGTGAATAATTGCTGCAAACCTCAGGTTGTGGTAACCAGATGCCAAGATGAAATTCACTTCTTAGTCCTTCTTCAATGCACCTGTATTTGCAAAGTGTCATTTCTGTGATTCTTTTGAAAGACTGGACATATTTTGAAATCTAAGTGATCATTCTGGGCTACCCTGATGGTCCAGTGGTTAAGAATTCATCTTGCAATGCAGGGGATATGGGTCGATCCCTGGTCGGGGAAGATCCCACATGCCATGGAGCAACTAAGCCTATGCACCACAACTACAGACCCTACATTCTGGAACCCACAGGCCACAACTACTGGGCCCACGTGCTACAAGTACGAAGCCCCTATGCCCTAAACCCTGTTCTCTGCAACAAGAGAAGCCACTGCAATGAGAGGCCCGTGCACCACAACTAGAGAGTAGCCCCTGCTTGCCTCAACTAGAGAAAGCCTGTGTTCACTCACAAAGACCCAGCACTGCCAAAGATAAATAAATAAATATATATTTTTAAATGTCATCCCTTTATTAAACCACACTTACACAGGCTGTCAGGTTGTAGCAAGCTTCTTATTAAGCTGACCTTCCATTACTGCTACAGGGGATTGTACTCAGTGACTTGAACTTCAGCTATTTCAGGAGACTATCACTGGGGAACTGAGGCTGCTTTTTTTTTTTTTACTTTTTTTTTAAATTGCTTTTAAATAAGATTGAACTCTATACATTTTCACTGTATTCCTGAGAGCCTTCTTTATTGTGCGGGGCAGGGTTGGCAGGCAGAAGTGCCTATTGACATTGTTGAGGCAGGATTCAGAGGGGTTTTTCAAAGAGGCTTTTTTTAGTCTGGGCAGGGATTTGTTTCCCATGAATACAAATGGAATATAAATAGTTGCTGCTGCTGCTAAATTGCTTCAGTCGTGTCTGACTCTGTGCGACCCCATAGATGGCAGCCCACCAGGCTCCCCTGTCCCTGGGATTCTCCAGGCAAGAATACTGGAGTGGGTTGCCATTTCTTTCTCCAGTGCAGGAAAGTGAAAAGTGAAAGTGAATTTGCTCAGTCGGGTCCGACTCTTCACGACCCCATGGACTAGCCTACCAGGCTCCTCTGTCCATAGGATTTCCCAGGCAAGAGTACTGGAGTGGGTTGCCATTACCTTCTCCAGTGAATAGTTGGGGGTGATGTTTTTAAAAAACATTTATAAGCAGCTGGCTTAAAATTCCTCAGTACTTCCTTTCTCAGCTCTCAGCATAAGCAGCACAGGAAAGACTGAAACTAAAAAAAGGCAAATGGGGCTTCATTTTATGTGTCCAGTCAAAAAAGGTGATTAATGAATGAACTTCTGTCTCCATGGGTCTTCTGGCCCCTCATCCTCTCGCTTCATAGTGGAATCCAAGGAAATTGCTCTACTGAAAGAACTAGGGACTTCCCTGGGGTCCAGTGGTTAAGACTTCATGCTACCAATGCTAGGGGCACGAGTTCGATTCCTGGGGGAATTAAGAGCCCTCACGCCACGATGGTATGCCCCCCTACCCCCAGAAAAGTTTCTGCTCAGGTGCAATATTAAAAAAAAAAAACAGTAGGAAATAAGAAAAAGCGCTGGCCCAAGTTCAAAAGCACAGGGAAGTGGAGAACTATTGGAGAACTGAACAGGAAGCAGTTTCAGTTGGAGAAAAGTTACCAAGCTCAGTGATGTCTTCATGGGAACAGGAAGCCTTCAGCTCTGCTCCAGCCCACAGGCACCAAGCCAGCGGCATCTGGCCTTCTGCACATGAGAGGCTGTCATGCTGGGTGCTGAAAAGATGTCAGAACAGCAGCTGATAGTGAATGTTTTGAAATTCGGGGGTTAAGAGGCAGTGGAAGACGACCACCCTATTTGACTTCAGTGATGACCAGAGCGAGCAGATTCCCCTCCCCTGGAATGCATGCAGCAGGGTGCTTGGCTGTAGAGTCACATTCCAAAGATAGCCACTGAGGTAGACTTTTTTTGCCATGTGCCATGGGGGATCTTAGTTCCCTGACCAGGGATCAAACCTGTGCCCTCCGCAGTGGAAGTGCAGAGTCCTAACCACTGGACCACCTGAGAAGTCCATGTGCTAAGTTGCTTCATCGTGCCTGACTCTTTGGGACCACATGGACTGTATCCTGCCAGGCTTCTCTGTCCATGGGATTCTCTAGGCAAGAATACTGAAGTGGGTCACAATGCCTTCCTTCAGGGATCTTCCTGACCCAGGGATCAATCCCACATCTCTTATGTCTCCTGCTTTGGTAGGTGGGTTCTTTACCACTAGTGCCACCTGGGAAGTCCTGGAAAGTCTGTAGACTTATTTTTTACTCGTGGAATGAAAGCCCTTTCTGTTAAAATGTTAACCTTCAGGCAGCAGCATTAGAAGGAGACTTGGAAGGCACAGGACTGTTGTGAGGACACAGAGAGATCTCTGGGCCCTGATCAAGAAGCCCCAAATCTGGCCTGAAATCCAAATGCATAGAGGGCTGGCTTGGATAGATTAATATTGCATGATTAAGATGGTTTGGTCTTGGTAACCAGCAGGCTGGAAGCAGAGAAACCAGCTTAACTGAAAGGCTGAAATAGAGCATTAAAAAAGCATTTGTAAAGTATGGGGAGCAGGTGGGGGCTGGAGACTGGGTTCTTCTGTAAAGATGATGGACTGGGAAAAGTTATGAGCAGCCTCCTGCAAACTAGGCTGAAGCAGTCCTGACATACATACAGCTCAGGTGAACATCAAGGAAAAATATCTCAAGGCTTTGAAGGTCACTTTGCCCATGACTGAGACCAGACATTACCAAAAAGGACTCATTACTGCCTTAGAGAGGTTATGGGAACAGCAAGCCAAAAACACTAACATCAAGATAATGTTTAAAAATAGGACTTCCTTTCAAACAGCCTAGAGCTGGCGTATGTTAAATATACAGATTTTTAGAAGCAATAAAATAGATGCTCTCCCTTCCTCTAATAAAGGATTATCCATAACAGGGATGCAAGAAGGGAAAACAATAAAAAAGTTAAACTTTGTTGCCTTTTTGTCCATTCCCCTCCCCCACCCCATCCCCCAAGCTAGGGATTGCCAAGGGGACCATTTTGAAAAAAAGGAGATGGTTGGCTAAAAATAAACACGCAGAGCCCTCCCAAAGAACAGCAAAACTCCCAGCATTATTAAATGCCTTTTACATTTGTTTTTATTTCTCCACAGTCAAAGGGGAAGATAAATTATTTTGAGCTCAGGAAAAATCCATCTCCTGCTCCTAAGTATGGCAATCTCTGGCAAGCCTGTGGGCCCAGGAGAGGAGAATGTCCTTCGGGAGTGAACCTGCACTTGGTCATGGTGCCATTTTATCCCCACTAGACTGTAGGCAGTTCTAGGAAAGGGTGGTGCCTTGATCTCTCAGAAGGGAGATAGAACCAGAAGTGATGGGCTAGACTTGGGCTGACCCAAAGACTCTGTACCCTGACTAGCTATTCTAACATGTGAATCCTGAAGCTGATGGTGGGGGCAGCCCTAGTGCCCCCCACTCCATTGACTTATAGCCTTGTAGCAGCTAAAGGGCTGCCTGAATGACAGGTCCAAGCTCTGGGTACTTCCTAGCCCCTGCCACCCCCACTTGGTAGATGGCAAACATCTGCAAGTGGGCAGTCAAATAGATAGTATAAAATACTGACTCCTGTTCCTTTATTTGAGTTAGGGATGACTTGACTCACAAAAGCAATTATGTATGCTAATTAAAATTGTGCCTCAGAGCAGCTCAAAGGAAAGGAAAATCCCAAGTCAACGAGGTAAATTCACCTCTTCCCAAGTTTTATTAATACTGGTTTGGAGTACATTCCTTTTGTTCTGAAGTGAGCTAAAAAAATTTGGGAAATTTTTAGCTGGTGGTGGGTATGATAAAAGTGGAAATAAAAGATAAAATTAAAATAAATAAAATAAAATAAATAAAAGATAAAATTATTTTATTCTCATAATGGCCATTTCATTTCTGCACTGGCTGACTCTGGGGTTTGGCTAATGAATCACATGGAATGAGGTTTTACTCTGAATTCTGGAGTAGAGAAGTGAGTCCTCTTCTCCCGCTGGGAGTAGGGAGGGGTAGGGGTGTGGCTCAGCTTTGGACATGGGCTGGTGGCTTCTCCTCTTGTTTCTCCCTTTACTCCCCAGGCAAGAGTTTTGTTTGTTCATGGCTTTTTGTTTGTTTTTTTTTTAAAGTCTCTGTTTTCACCTGAAGGGAAAGTTTTATTAAGTAGGACTGAATTATTGACTAATGCAGATAGACTAGTGCCCCCTGCCACTGCCACTTGATTTTTCAGATTAAAAGTTTGGAAATGATTTATAGCATGTATACTGCTTAAAGTACTTTTCTAGGCTATTTAAGGGTGGGCGGGGGGGGGTGCTGTTATATTAGCAAACTCAATGTTTCCTATTCCATTTTGCTTCACAATCACAGGGAGAGAATGCTTGCACTTTGACATTGCTGGTATTTCAAGCATTATTTTAACATTATCCCTAGGCAGCTCCCTTTAAAAAAAAAAAAAAAAAAGACAACTTAATGGCTGTATTGTCACAAACATTGTCAGTCACTTCCCTTTTCCTTGGTACTGCAGCTCACTGATTTGAGGTGAAAACAGGAAGGTGAAGAAAGCTTAACCCAGGTTAACAGATAAGCTTAGATGGTAACATCACCCACAGGCTGTGGTTCCAGAATAGGATATCGGAAGATGACCCCCCCACCCTACCCCGCCCAAGAACCTGTCGCCCTTGAAAAGGAGGCTGAAGGCCTATCCTCGGCCCATTTGTTCTGCAGCAGGTCTGGGAGGAAGGCTGTTACAATAGGCTGGAAAATAATACCCCTGTGATAACAGGATGGGTTGAATACCCGGAAACCTCAGCTCCCTCAGCCCAAGTGCCAAGTCCCGGCACTGACGTCTTTAGCATCTGTGAAGTGGCTTCTGGTGGGGAACACAGGGCAACTAACTGGCACAACTGTGTAGGCAGGGACAGGCGAAACCAAGAAAAACTGGAAGGAAAGAAGGGCGAAGAGAAATCTACTAGTGCAATTCAAGGAAGGGAGGGAGGTGCCCATGCAGGTTGGCAGAGCCACTGGCGACACCTAGGGCTACCTAACGTGAAATGGGCCAAGAAGGCCAGAGAGAGGCAAATTCATTTGGCCGAATCTTCTGTTGTCAACCTTGAAAGCCGGCAGGAAATTATTTCTTCCTCCTCCCCATCCCAGCTTCGAAGGTTGAAAAAAGTATGATTAAAATGCTGAGTGTTTTTCTGAGTTGTTCCACCGAGGGAGCCTCAGCCAAGCCAACTGCAAGCAATTGCAGCCTGGAACGAAAATTTCCCTTTAATGGCAGTGAGGCTGTTAGTAGGTCAACCAGCTGTATTTAGGGCCTGGCTGGTCACTTAAATACTCAAGGGAACTGTAGCAAAGGAGATAAAATACACCCAACTCATGGGAGTATGACTTTCTATCTTTAAGTGAACAGTCTGTTTTTTAAAAGTGCAAGTGAATTTGTGAATTAGTTTGAGTAATAAGGAATGACAACACTTCAGTGCCACATATTAAAAGAACCTTTTATAGATGCATCACAAAACAATATGTAGAAGTCTCTGTAATTCTGGAAATTAATTTCACTAAGATAGTTTTTTAAAATTATCTATTCTTTCTTACCGTACATCTTTAAATAGTTTTGACTTCGGAGTGACCAGAAGGGTCTACACCATTTCAGGTGGTTCAGGCAGTAGCAAACATTCTCCCCAGATGCTGAGCAAGTAGAAATCATTTTAATCAAGAAATATAGTACCTTAAAATTTAATTCTACATGATTAAACATCTAGCAGTTGGGAAAAAGGGCAAAGCTATATTCTTGGTAACTGTAACTGGTTGATAACCTGAGAGTTCCATTTTAAACTGTGGACAAGAACGTGAATACTTCATCACTCTAAATAAATCAGTCCCCATAGTATTAAGAAGAGTGGGGTCTGGAGTTCTTAATCCTATATCTAAAGAATTTAAGAATTTGGGGGAACATCACACTAAGAATTCATGGACATGTTTATGTTTTAAACACATCCAAAAATTAATGAAAAATGGTAGGAAATTAACTGAGAGTTTTTATAGGATCTACTTGGAGGTGAAGTCAGAACTGCAAGGTATTTGAGTCACCCTGCTCTGGTGCAGTGACATTCAGAAATTGAGACCAAACCCAGAAGATGGGAATCCATTTCCAATGTGAAGGGGTTGCTGCTGTGCCCCGCCTGGCTTAGCAGGACTTCAGAACTGTTCTTCAAATACCCCAGAAGCAGTAATAGATCTTTGAGGGCACCTATCTCTTCTCTATGGGCTTCCTAGGTAGCGCAGTGGTAAAGAATCTGCCTGCCAATGCAGGAGATGCAGGAAATGTGGGTTCGATCCCTGAGTCAGGAAGATCCCCTGGAGTAGGAAATGGCAACCCACTCTAGTATTCTTTCCTGGAGAATCCCATGGGCATAGGAGCCTGCTGGGCTATGGAGTTGCAGAGTCAGACACAACTGAGCACACACACACACGTCTCTCTCTCCTCCCACCTTGTAATGCTGGGTGATGTTATAAAAAATCTGAACTTATGAAAAGCAGCTTTTCAGGCAGATTTTTTTAAAAATATTTAAAGAAGGTTTTTAATAAAAGGATTTAAAGACTACTTAACGGGTCTGGAGGTTGGACTGATAGCATCTCCATAAATGTCTGTCGAGACATGGGATCTGATCAGGCAACATTTAGCACTTGGTCAGTTATAGACAGACAGCCACCCCGAGTTACTGCCAGGTTGTTCTCAGATCTTTAAAATGACCCCAATGGAGAGCTAAACTCTTTGCATAAAGAGTGATTGAGGAAAGCTTTTTATTTTGAAATAAGTATAGATTCATGGAAAGTTGCAAAAATAGTACAGAGAGATCCAGTGTACCCTTCACCCAGCTTTTCCCAAAGGTAATGTCTTACACATCTTAGATGTCGATCAATATCAACACTAGGAGATTGACATTGGTACAATCTACAGGCCTTAGTCAGTTTTCAACAGTTTTTACATTCACTAATTTTATGTGTATTTATGTGTATAGATTTGTCCAATTTTATCACATATGTGTAAATACTATCACAATCAAGATACAGAATGGTTCCATCAGCAAAAAGAAACTCTCTTATGCTACCCATTTATAGTCACATACCTCATCTTACTTTCCCTGGCAAACACTAATCTGTTCCCCATCTCTGCAAATGTATTATTTCAAGATTGTTATAATATATAATATTATATGATTATAATATATAATCACATATATTCATGATATATAATATTCATTATATAAACATATATACTATTCATATAAACATATATAATATTAAATGATTATAATTATGATTATAATATAATATATATTATAATCATATAATTATAATATATATTATAATCACATAATATATAACCTTTTGAAATTGTTTTTTTTTTAATTTAAATTTATTTATTTTAATTGGAGGCTAATTACTTTACAATATTGTATTGGTTTTGCCATACATCAACATGAATCTGCCACGAGTATAGACATGTTCCCCATCCTGAACCCCCTCCCACCTCCCACCCCACATCATCTCTCTGGATCATCCCATTTCACCAGCCCCAAGCATCCTGTATCCTGCATCAAACCTGGACTGGTGATTCGTTTCTTATATGATATTATACATGTTTCAATGCCATTCTCCCAAATCATCCCACCCTCTCCCTCTCCCTCTGAGTCCAAAAGACTGTTCGATACATCTGTGTCTCTTTTGCTGTCTCGCATACAGGGTTATCGTTACCATCTTTCTAAATTCCATATATATGCGTTAGTATACTGTATTGGTGTTTTTCTTTCTGATTTACTTCACTGTGTATAATAGGCTCCAGTTTCATCCACCTCATTAAAACTGATTCAAATGTATTCTTTTTAATGGCTGAGTAATACTCCATTGTGTATATGTACCACAGCTTTCTTATCCATTCATCTGCTGATGGACATCTAGGTTGCTTCCATGTCCTGGCTATTATAAACAGTGCTGTGATGAACATTGGGGTACACGTGTCTCTTTCAATTCTGGTTTCCTCGGTGTGTATGCCCAGCAGTGGGATTGCTGGGTCATAAGGCAGTTCTATTTCCAGTTTTTTAAGGAATCTCCACACTGTTCTCCATATTGGCTGTACTAGTTTGCATTCCCACCTTTTCTCCACACCCTCTCCAGCATTTATTGCTTGTTGACTTTTGGATTGCAGCCATTCTGACTGGCGTGAGGTGGTACCTCATTGTGGTTTTGATTTGCATGTCTCTGAGAATGAGTGATGTTGAACATCTTTTCATGTGTTTGTTAGCCATCTGTATATCTTCTTTGGAGAAATGTCTGTTTAGTTCTTTGGGCCATTTTTTGATTGGGTCATTTATTTTTCTAGTATTGAATACAGCCAAATTTTTTACTGCTGAACCACTGATCAATAGTTCATTCCTTTTCATTGGTGAGTAGTGTTCCATAATATGGATGTACCACAATTTGTTTAACCATTAACCCATTTGAAGGACATTTGGATTGTTTCCAGTTTGGGACTATTACAGATAAAGCTGCTATGAATATTTGTGTATAGGTTTTTATGTGGATGTAAAATTTCATTTCTCTGTAATGAATGCCCAAAAGTGCAATTGCTGGATTGTGTGGTATATGTATGTTTAGTTTTATAAGAAACTACCAAAAAGAATATGAAACTACCAAACTGTTTTTCAGGGTGGTTGATGTGAAGAGTTGACTCATTGGAAAAGACTCTGATGCTGGGAGGGATTGGGGGCAGGAGGAGAAGGGGACAACAGAGGATGAGATGGCTGGATGGCATCACTGACTCGATGGACGTGAGTCTGAGTGAACTCCCAGAGTTGGTGATGGACAGGGAGGCCTGGCGTGGTGCGATTCATGGGGTCGCAAAGAGTCGGACACGACTGAGCGACTGAATTGAACTGAACTGTACCATTTTACATTCCCATCAAATCTTTGAGAGGGAAATTTGTTGCAGCCTCATCAGCATTTGGTATTGTCTTGTCACTATGTTGCATTTTAACTGTTCTAATAGGTATGAAGTGGTATGTCGGGGTGGTTTTCATTTCCATTTTCCTAGTGGCTAGTGATGTTGAACATCTTTTCATGTGCTTATTTGCCATCCATGTCTGCTCTTTGGAAAAATGTTGATTCAGATGTTTTGCCCACTTACTAACTGGATTGTTTTTTACCCTTGAATTTTGAGAGTCATTTGTATATTCTAGATAAAAGGCCTTTGTCAGATATGTGGTTCCAAATATTTTCTCTCAGACTGTTCAGTTCAGTTCAGTTCAGTCGCTCAGTCGTGAGTATTGAATAGAGTGATTATTCCCAGTTTGCTAGCTTGCTAAGTCACTTCAGTTGTGTCTGACTCTGCAACCCTATGGACTGGAGCCTGCCAGGCTCCTCTGTCCATGGGATTCTCCAGGCAAGGATACTGGAGTGGGTTGCCGTGACCTCCTCCAGGGGATCTTCCTGACACAGGGATTGAACCCATGTCTCTTACATCTACCTGCATCGACAGGTGGGTTCTTGACTGTTAGCACCACCTGGGAAGCCCTATTCCTACTTTATTCTTTTCCAAAAAGGTTTTAGCTATTCTGATTTCTTTGTCTTTCCGTGTAAATTTTTGAATAAGCTTGTCTATATGTGTAAAAGTCATTGATAGAATTTGATAGGAATATTATTACAGCTATAAATCAATTTCAGGAAAAATGACATCTTTACTTGAATCTTCCAATCCACAAACATAGTTTTATCTCTCTGTTGATTTATATCTTGTTTGATTTCTTTTCTTGGTGTTTTGTAGTTTTTAGCATACAAGTCCTTTAGTTCTTTGATTAGATTTATACCTAAGTATTTAATTTGAGCGATTATAAATGAGTATTAAAATTTGCTCTAAAAATGTTCATTTCTAGTATACATAAATATAATTGATTATTTATTTATTTATTTATTTTTAATATAATTGATTTTTTAATATTGAGTTTGTAACCTGCAAATTTGCTGAATTCATGTATTAGTTCAAGGAGTTTGTTTTGTTCATTCCTTGGAATTTTCTATGTACATAATCATATAATCACAACTAGGGGCAGTTTTATTCCTTTCCAAACATATGGTTTTTCTTTTTCTTGCCTTATTTAATTGGCTAGAACCTCTAGCATTATATTGAATACGCATGTTAAGTGCAGATCCCTTTGTGTTCTTCCCAATCTTAAGGGGAAAATATTCAATTTTTCCCTTAAGATTTGAGGTTAGATGTAGGTTTATGTAGATTTTTAAAAAAAATAAGTTGAGGAAGTTCTCTATCTGTAGTTTGCTGAGAATGTTTATCATGAAAGGGTGTTAAATTTAGTCAATGTGTTAAATTTGTAAGTTTCTTGAGGTGGGTGCTCTATTGGTTTGAGACCTTTCCTTTTATCTAATATAAGCATCTAATACTGTAAATTTCCCTCTCAGTACTGCTTTGGCCATGTGTCACAAATTTTGGTGTGTTGCATTTTCATTTAATATATTTTTCTTAACTTCCCATGGACTATTTAGAAATATATTCTTTAATTTCCAAACGTCTGGATAATTTCCCCCTATATTTCTGCTATAGATTTCTAGTTTGATTGCATCAGGATAGAGAACGCACTCTGTATTGTTATTTCAGTTCCTTTCAATTGTTCAGGTTTGTTTTATGAACCAGGATATGGTTTGTGTACAGAATGTTTCATATATATTTAAAAAGAATTTCATATATAATTTCATATATGCTTGAGAAGAACAGTGTTTCTACTGTTATTAGGTGGAATGGTGTATAAATGTCAATTCAAACATTTGATTGATAGTATTGCTTTGTTCTTCTCTATCATTGTTGATTTTCTGTGCAGTAATTCTATCAATTGCTCAGAAAGAGGTATTGAAGTTTCTAACTGTAAATTTGGACATGTCTATTTCTCCTTTCTATTTCAGTTTTTGCTTCAAGGAATTTAAAGTTCTGTTGTTTGCTATACACATACACATTTGGGGTTGCTATCATCTTCTTGGTGGGTTGAACATTTTACTAAACTCTATTTTATCTAATATTAATAAAGCTACTCATTTCTTTTAATTAATATTTGTATGGTTATATTTTTCATCCTTTTACTTTCAATCTACTATATCATATTTGAAATGAATTATATATACATATATATTTTTTATATGAGCGTATAGATGGATCATGTTTTTAAAACTATTCTGTTGGTCTTTTTGTATACCATATTTGTGGGGTTTGACCATTTATAGTTAATGTAATTATTGATAGTATAGGGCTTATATTTTCCAGATTCTTTTTCTTTATAGGTTATTATAAAATATTTAATTCCCTGTGCTATATAGTGCATCCTTGTTGGTTATTTTATATATAGTACTGTGTATAAATCAACTTCCTGATTTATCCCTCCCCCACCCCTTCTCTTTTCCCTTTGGTAACCATAAGTTTGTTTTCTATGTCTGTGGGTCTATTTGTATGTTATTTTTTTTAGATTCCACATATAAGTGATATCACATGATATTTGTCTTTCTTAGGCTTATTTAACTTAGTGTAAAAATCTCTAGGTTCATCCATGTTGCAAATGGCATTATTTCATCCTTTTTTATGGCTGAGTAATATTCCAGTGTGTGTGTGTGTGTGTGTGTGTGTGTGTGTGTGTGTGTGTGTGTGTGTGTGTATACCACATCTTCTTTAGCCATTCATCTGTCAATGGACTTTTAGGTTGCTTCCATGTCTTGGCTATTGTAAATAATGCTGTATTGAACATTGGATCTTTTTAAATTATAGTTTTCTCTGGATATATGTCCAGGAGTGGAATTATAGGATTATATTATAACTCTATTTTTAGTTTCTTAAGGAAACTCCATACTATGATTCATAGTGGCTGTACCAATTACATTCCCACCAACAAGATAAGAGAGTTCCCTTTGTTTCCATATCCTCTTCAGATTTTATTACTTGTACTTTTTGATGATGGCCATTTTGACCATAGTGAGATGATACCTCATTGTTGTTTTGATTTGCATTTTGCTAATAATTAGTGATGTTGAGCATTTTTTCATGTGCCTCTTCGCCATCTTCTTTGGAGAAATGTCTATTTAGATCTGCTAATTTTTTTTGATTGGGTTGTTTGATTTTTTGATATTGAGCTATATGAGCTGTCTGTATATTTTAGAAATTAATCCCTTGTCAGTCACATCATTTACAAATATTTTCTCCCATTCTGTTGGATGTCTTTTTGTTTTATTTATGGTTTGCTTTGCTGTGCAAAAGTGGCTTCTTTAGATTACACTTATGTAACTAATCATAACCTGCTGTTCTCAACATTTTACTACCTCAAGTGAAGTGTAGAAATTTTATGTCCATTTTGTTCCATTATCCTGTGCCCTTTATAATTCTCTTGTAATATTTTCTCTGTATATTGAGAACCACATTATACAGTGTTATAATTTTTGCCTCAACTATCAAACATAATTTTTTAAACTCAAAAGAATAGTCTATTAAATTTACTTGTATTTTATCCTCTTCTTTCTTCATCCTGATGTTTCAAGTTCCTTCTTTTATCATTTCCTTTCTGCTGGAAGAACTTCCTTTAGCAGTTCTGTTGGCAACAAAATCTAGTTTCCTTCATCTGAGAGTGTCTTTATTTTACCTTCATTTCTGAAGGATATCATGAAATATAGAAGTCCGAGTTGACAATTATGTTCTTTCAGCTCTTTAACAATGTGCCACTGACATTCATATCATCATTTCCATAAATAATGCATCATTTCTCTCTAGTTGTTTTCAAGATGTTTTTGTCTTTACTTTCCTGAAATTTTATTATGTGTATTTTGGTGTAGATTTCTTTGGGGTTTTGTTGGGGGTTCACCCAGTCTCTTGAATCTGTAGTTTTATGTCTTTTGCCAAATATGGGAAATTTTTAGCCATATTTATCAAGTGCTTTTTCAGCCTCAATCTCTTTTTCCCTCTCTTTTTAGAAACGTCAAAAAATGAACAGTAGATATCTTATTGTAATACCACAGGTTTCTGATGCTCTGTTCATCTCTTCTCACTCTATTGACTCTCTTTTGTTCAGATTGGATAGTTTCTATAGTTATGTTTTCAGATTCACTAATTCTTTTCTGTCATCTCTATTCTACAACTGGGACCATCCAGTGAGCTTTTAAATTTTTTATTTATTTATCTTTGGCTATGTTGGGTCTTTGTTGCTGTTTGAGGGCTTTCTCTAGTTATGCCGAGTGGGAGCTACTCTAGTTTCAGTGTGTAGGCTTCTGATTGCAGTGGCTTCTGTTGCAGAACATAGGCAATAGCATGCACTGGCTTCAGTAGCTGCAGCATGCAGGCTCAGTAATTGCATGTCCTGGGCTCCAGAGCATGGGCTCAGTAGTTGTGGCTCCTGGACTGTTGCCTCATGGCATGTGGGATCTTCCTAGACGAGGGATTGAAACTGTGTCCCTTACATTATCAGGCAGATTCTTAACCATGGGGCCACCAGCGAAACCCTAAAATTTCGGTTATTGTATTTTACAGTTCTAAATTTTCCATTTTGTTCTTTTTTCATTTTTGTTTATATTTCTTTGCCAGGAATTTTTGTTTTCAAGTTGTGCTTATTTGGAAGTACTTTTATGATGGTGGCTTAAAATCCTTCTTGGAAAATTTCAGTATCCATGTCATTTCAGTGTTGGCATCTGTCAGGTGTCTTTTCTCACTTAAGTCAAAATCTCCCTGGCTCTTGGTTTGACAGGTGGTTTTTATTGTATCCTGAACATTAGCTGTATATTTGAATATGTTATGAATCTCTGAATTTTATTTAAGTCTTCTATTTTAGCAGGCCTCCACTGACAGTGCACTGGTAGAAAGGGTGCATCACCTGGTTACTGCCAGGTAAGTGGGGTAGTCCAGAAGCCCTGGCTTCCCACCAGGCCTCTGCTGACAGGAATGTGTGCATGCACACTAAGTCACCTAGTCATGTCCAACTCTCTGCAACTCCATGACTGTAGCCTGCTAGGCTCCTTTGTCATGGAATTCTCCAATCAAGAATACTTGCCATACCCTCCTCTAGATCTCCCCAACCCAGGGATTGAACCTGGGTCTCCCACATTGCAAGCAGATTCTTTACCATCTGAGCCACTAGGGAAGCCCTCTACTGACAGAAGGGTTTTTTTTTTTTTTTTCTGAGGTGGTTGGGTTTTGTCTTTCTAGACTGACCCTCTCCCTCTCCTTTGGCTAGAGAAAACGGGCTTTTCATGGGGCCTTTATGGTCTATGGCCATTGACATTTCTGGTCTGCTGGATTCTTCAGCACCCTTTTTAGGATATAGAGGAGGCAAAAAGAAAACCCAGGCAACTCACGGCTGTGTTGTTCCACAATTCCCAACATCCCTAATCAGTCTACCTTCTTTTCCCTTTCTTTCAGAGTCTTTTCTTTATTTTATAAATCATGTTTGGGAAGAATTTTAGTTATACTTTGTGGGAGGAATAAGGAGAAATGCATCTATTCTATCTTACCTAGAACCATAGTCAACCCATCTGGAGACTGGTTTTTATTAAACTTAATTATACTGAAATTTGACATGCTGGGGCTTTCCTTATGTAAATAACCTGTACTAACAGAAGGCTGAGGGTCATTTGGCCTCAAGGCATTTGTGAAATCAGCTCTTTCCTAGTGCTTAGTATTTTTTATTGTACATTTTTAATCATCTTGAAAGTGCTTCTTACCCAAACACTGCCATCAGTAGTTTTATTAAGTTTCATCACATTAGAAAATGACATCAATGGCATTACTTCATTCTAATGGTTGAGTGATATTGCATTTTATATATGTACCATATCTTCTTAATGCCATTTGCAACAACATGGATAGACCTAAGGATTGTCATCAAAATAAGACAGAGAAGGAGAAATATCATTTGACACCCCTTGTATGTGGAGTCTAAAAAGAAATGATACAAGTGAACTTATAAAACAAAGAGACTCACAGACTTAGAGAATGAACTTTTGGTTGCCAGGAGGAAGGATGGGGAGAAGGGATAGTTAGGGTTTTTGAGGTGGACATGTACGCACTGCTATATTTAAATGGATAACCAACAAGGACCTACTATATAACACATGGAACTTTGCTGAATGTTATGTGGCAACCCAGATGCATGGGGAGTTTGGGCAAGAATGGATACATGTATATGTATAGCTGAGTCCCTTTGCTGTTCACCTGAAACTATCACAATGTTGTTAATGGGCTGTATCCCAATACAATAAAATTAAAAAGAATGTCAAATTTGGCACATATCCAGGATCAGAGGAAAAAATCACAGGAAAGCCAGAAAACTGGTGGCAGAACTAGCATGAACATAGTTCACCATTTGCTGCTCCCATAAAGTGATACAGCACTGTGTTTTAGTGAAAGAAGGGAAAAAGCCCAGATCCCACAAAGGTAGGAAGCTGGACACACTGCTTACATACAGCCTCAGTTTTACAGAACAGCTAATAGTGGTTGGAATGATTGATTTCACACATGAACTGGGACACAAGTGAAAGATGGATGGTTACATAAAGAAAGTGAGGTTGCTCAGTCATGTCCAACTCTTTGTGACCCCATGGACTGTAGCCTACCAGGCTCCTCTGTCTGTGGAATTTTCCAGACAAGAGTACTGGAGAGGGTTGCCATTTCCTTCTCCAGGGGACCTTCCTGACCCAGGGATCGAACCTGGGTCTCCCATATTGCAGGCAGACACTTTACCTTCTGAGCCACCAGGGAAGCCCTGGATGGTTACATGGTTGGTGCCTAAAGATACAGCTTCAGTCCCAGCCCTTACCCCACTCTACCCAGCAGGTCTCAGAAAGTTCTCCTCAATAAGCACTTCACAGCAGCAGCTGCAGAAAGCACAGTCACACTAGAAGAGGAGCCCCCCATCTTTTTCCTGTCTATCCTCCCTAAATGCCTCTTGGGTCACAAGCAGAAGTTATAAATACTGATTCTGTATGGATTTACAGCATTGGATAATGCAGCTTAGGTAAGGAAGATTACAGGTTTCATATTTAAGAGGCCTTATATTGTCAAAGTTCAACAGGCTTTCCATCTATGGATTTCTGTGTTCTGAAGTTCAAACATCCTTTGTTTCTTTCCTTCCAGGTCAGTCACCATAAACCGGGACACTCAGCATGTTGTCCCAGCGTTGGAAGAAGCCACACTGTGGGGGCAATCTATCACACTGTCAAAGACTGGGGCTTGACTTGGTACCAACTGCTGTGCAGTTGGAACAGGAATATCATGAGCTGTTAAATAATGACTGACACATTGGTTGAAACGAAGTTTCCAGTAAGGAAGTGACAGTGCAATGCAGATAATTATGGCAATAAAATAGGAAGAGATTTAGTTCCCAGCCTGACCCTGCCTCTGTTGGAGTCAATTCAACAAGGCGTTCTCAGAACAAAGAAGAGATGTGATTTGGTACCATTTCCCATCAGCAGGTGCCTGGACAAAACATCAATGTGAAGACGGGCCAAGTGCAGTCCTGTGTATCTTGATTAAATTACTTAATATAAAATAAAAGATCTGGGCGGTATATTTTAAAATCTGACTCATCCAGCTCTTCTTCAAATAGCTCCCCTGGCCCCCACCCCTAAATGGATTTTTTAAAAGTAATTTCCTTGGGTGGGAGAACCCTAATGAACTGAAAGAAATGTTTGCTTTTAAATTGTTCTGATGTTTTTGCAATTATACTATTAAATGATTCTGGAGTCACTGTTAATGACAAGATTTATTTTTGCTTTATTTTGCTAGGGAGCAGATTTTATGATGTAGTTCAATTGCATGATTTAGGGAGCAGTTAGTCTACATATAGAGGAATACAAGGACTATGAGAGAAACTGTAGGAAGCTCAAGAATCTTAGCAATTCACCAACACTCAAAGCCTGTTAAAGATGTTTGCAGGCTGGGAGAAGTCACAGGTTCCAAGTGTTTATTTTAACTCAAAGGCACATTTTTAAAGTCTAAAAGTGTTGCTGTGATTTTTTAGATCCAATCTTTAAAAATTTTTCAAGCATCTAAATTAGCGGTCAGGAAAAGCCTTTTCTGAGAAGACTCTGACAGTAAATAGCTCAGGCTTTATGAGCGCTAGTTGTTCAGTGCCCTTACAACTCAGCTCTGCATGAAAGCAGTCACAGACAAAATGAGTAAGTAGAGTATATGCCAATAAAACTTTATTTACAAAAACAACCAGTAGACTGGATTTGATCCAGGGGCCACTGTAATTTGTCCATCTCTGTTTTAAATGAAGTTGGAGAGGAATAGCTTCCACCCAGAACAGAACCTCTCTGTGTGGGAAAGAAACAAACTAAGAACAGGCCCATACTGCATTCCTCTACTAATGGACAACACTTTTAAAAATATGAAACGAGATGAGCTCAGCCAGTTAATCTTTTTATTTTGATTTTTGTTAAAAAAAAAAAGGGAAAGAAAAAGGCTTTGAGAAAAATGTGTTAAATATCAGTAAAGGGCAGGAAAACATGTAGCTAGCTTTACAATATCAATCTAAACATATACACAAAGGCAACATTAAGTAAAATGCTAGGGAGAGGGAACACATTGGGGGCCTAACTCCAGTTTTCTTTATTGCACATAAAGGTTGCTGATAACTCCTTCACGTTTTCACAGTTAGACATGTTTTAATATTATTTTATATAACATGTTTATATAACACACTATGTTAATTTTATAAAACCACCAGTTTGCTACTATTGAATGGAAGTAAAAGACAAAAATTTCCCCAATTACAGTATGGAGGCTCTCTATAAAAAATTCCCCTGAAGGTCACATCAGACCTTATTAAATTCATCCTAGTCTATTTAAAAAACTGCTTTTCAGCTATTAAATGAATCTTGGTGACCTCCCCATTTAATCATTTTAATGGACATAGTAAAACTTCCTAAGAAATACCAGATGTATTTTATGTAAAAAACAAACCTAAGTGACCCTACTATGAAGTCATACTTTTGAATGAGTGATTTCAGTGACAGATTCCAAACCCATAGACTTAACACCCACATGACTGAAAAACCACCCCATTGCTTCTTCAAAGTTCACAGCTGGAATACCATAACTAAAGTCAACCCCCAAATGTCCATGCAGTTAAGACACTCACCCACTGACACTGGGATCTTAACTTGTTTGAAGTGCTTTAGACAGCAGATGTAGAGTTCTTCATGATGTTTCCAAGTCCTTTTCCATCTGAGTTCCTCCAACACGTACAGGCCCACCCAGATAATTTTCCACTGGCCAAAAGTCAAGCTGACCATGACACTTGGCAGTTCTGTGAAGCTTTTCGAAAAGGTGGCCGTCAGGGTAAGAAAGTGACCTCTCCTAAGTGCTCTTGTGTCTATTTCAGACCTTTTCAAAAGGCAGCAGAACAGGCAAGCCCTCCTTGTCATTTTCTCCAAGGGTCATGTAGCAGAAAACTGGCTGCCTGTGTGTGCCATGTAGGCCGTGGTTAGAGTATACCCTGCTTACAAAAATAAAACATCAAAAACTTTGGTTTTGCTCTTTACAACTTCTGCTAGCACTGGCTGACAAATGGGTTTGTTAATTTACAGAAGCTCTGCTTATGAAACTCAGAACTGGAAGAAAAATGGTTTATTTCTAGGTTTTGTTTTGAAAGGATTGTCAAAGAGCCTACTTGCTTTTCCTCATTAGACACTAGCATTGGTTTCCAGAATACGTCTCTGTAGATTGTTCTTATTAGGTTTTAGAAAGAGGGAAGGTCTTTTCAGGTATCCACATGGTGAAAGCAGCATTCAAGTGGGTTGTTTCTAAACTGTAAGTCTTGGTCACGAAATGCCCTCAATTTACTGTACCTGTATCAGAATGCAGCAGTTGACACTGGTGAGTCAGACTGTCAGTTAAAAACACAGAAGGGATCAGAATTCAATGACAGTATTTGACAGACTAGCTCCTTCACTAACTCATCTACAGAAGCAACATCAAAAAGCAAGCATGAAACCTGTCAAGTGCCCCATTTCTGAAGCGGAAAAAGAAGTCATATAGTTACTGAATCAACAAGCTGACTTTCCTGATGCCCTCAGTCCAGGTTCCAATCTATAGCAGATGGGAAAATCAGCTTTCTGATCCACCTCTTAGAGCTCACAATGGGTACCAAGATAGGTTTCCAAGAGGATGACTCCCCCACAATGAGTTGCTTCTTTGCCCTGCCAGCAATTTCACCTAAGTGCATCAGCAGTGTTTCTATATTTAGAAATCATTTTGTTCACATTAGATAGCTGACATGAAAACATTAACTTCCACTGAGGACAAAGAAAGGGGGAGCTATGATGGGGCTTGGGCATGTGTGCGTGAAACAGACTTCTGTTTTTGAAACAAACATTACTTGTTTGCCCTAGACTGAAATGTTCATGGATAGCTGAGAGAACATTTTTTCAGGTTTTCTACAGAAATATTTGTTGACTGAACCATGGAGGACATTTTCAGGTCTAGAGAACACAGCCTAAAGAGCTCCTTGCTGTTTACTTGATGAAACATTTGATGTCACAGTGTGACTTTTGGCTGCAGGACATCAATGCTTGTTTTTCTGGTCACTCCAATAAGTACCCTGATGGCCAGAGTCCATTGAATCACATATGCCCTTCCTATGCCTGTTTCCTAAGAAGAAATACAGCCTTCTTTAAATTCCAAATTTCCTTCTTTAGTTCAATTCTCCTTGTAGTCCTCAAAAAGAGCATGAAAAGGATTTGCAGGTGGTTTTGTCTTTCCTCTGTTGGATGCTATACAAAAGTTTGCATCTCCTTAATTACCTGCTACTGACACCACTGCCACATCAGACAGCAGATTGATCACAACTTTCCAAGTAATATGGTTACTTTGCTCTGGCAATGAATGGGTCCATTCTTATTTTGAGGAGTCCAGCATGGATGCAGTCATGAGTACAAGCAAAATGTGAAGAGAAAGTTCACTTGACTGTGAAAGGGACTATTAATATACTATCAGGTTAAACTACAAAGATAGCATCTCAGAAACTGTCACATTTGACTAGTCAGCAGTCCAGTTAAGACAAAACCCCCTTTCCCCCCAACAAATGGGAGCAAAGATGACAATTTTTAATCTCCCCCATATATACACTCTAGTCACCCATCTCTCCCTCTCATGCTCTAAGATTTTCAAAAGTGACCTTTTCAGTTGTACTTTACAAAGTATGTTCTTGACTTCTGCAAAGATTATTAGCATGAAACCCTCACAACTACCCTCTCTGTTTTGCTGATCAACCCTGTTTGTTCCACATGACTAACAATTTAAAATGTTCTTTCCTAGACCATTTCTTTAAGGTTCTAGATAGGGTCCACTGCAAGTTCTAGACTAGAGGCTCTCAGTCCTAGCTGCACATTAGAATTCTTGAGGATCCACAACAAAACATGGCAGCCAGGCACCAACCTACTGAATCTGAATCTCTGAGGGTAGGGCCTTGGCTTCAGTATTTGTAAAAACTGGCCAAGTAATCTTAATGTGCAGCCAGGTATGAGAACCTGTGCTCTAGAGCTTTTGACTACTGAAATGCCACCCCCCCAACCCAGAACAAACATGTTTCTAAGATGACTTGGGATCACCCTCTCTTGGGGGAACTTTCTTTAGATGGCTGCACCATTACTTAGCAGTTTCGATCTGATTTCTGCCAGATTGGCAGCAAATACTTGGCCTTGAGTGAAGAGGTTTCGGCCTTTGTGGCACATTACTTTTTTGTCACTCAGCATAGGCAAGATACTTCCGAGAGGTGGAAGTTTTTTAATAAGTGAACTCACTTCCTAGGACCCCTGGTAAAGTCAGGATTAATCTCCACATCTTGCAAACAAAAATTAGGACCACAGGTCAGTGACTTAATGATTCACTGAATGAAAAAAATCTAACCAAATAACTACAAATCTAGCTAAGTTTTAGACTTAGCAAATCTCCGTTTACTTATATTTAAGCAGGTTAGAATAAAATGTTTGCAGTGGAGAGTACAAAGCCTGTGAAAGTGAAAGTGAAGTCATGTCCAACTCTTTGCGACCCTATAGACTGTAGCCTACCAGGCTCCTCTGTCCATGGGATTTTCCAGGCAATAGTACTGGAGTGGGTTGCCATTTCCTTCTCCAGGGGATCTTCCCAACCCAGGGTTTGAACCCGGGTCTCCCGCACTGTAGACAGGTGCTTTACCATCTGAGCCACCAGGGAAGTCCTTGGTGGACCATAAAATCAAAATGGACTTTAGATACAAAGGAAAGAAGGGAATAAAAATGATTAATTTATATTATGTTGAATCATATGAAACTGCCATTTCTGTTTTCTTAAATGGTTGAAAATCAGTAATTTCATATCACTAAGCCTAATAATAAAGTTTTCCTGGTTTGCACAATTTATCAATTCAAAAACAAAGTGTCAAGCAATGTCTTATTTAAAAATTATGTCAGCTAAAAAGATTAAATGATTGATTTCATTATGAGTGTCCTAGACTGAAATGGGCCAATATTTTGTCTGCCATAATAAGAAAAATGCCCACATTTTATGAAAGCATTTTTTTTTTAGAAATTGGGTTTTCAAATAGGCTCTCACTGAAGCATAGGAAGACTTGCTAGCCTAGTTTCTAAGAGTTCTTTCGGTATTTCACTACTACAGGTGTGGGCAGGTGAAATAGCTCATCTATAAAGAACCCAAACTCTTGACAAAAACCTAAATTTTAAACCACACTTACACATTAAGTTGGTACAAGGCTCCCCAGATACCATGAAAATGGCCCTTCTCTACATGGCATTCAATGTCAAGACATCCAGACTCAAGCTGTCTACAATAGTTGACAGAACCTTCCAACCTTCCACCAGGTTGAATAATGCTTAACTCTCATTGACTCACCTCTGATTCCTCATGTGGCCAGTGAAATCTCATGCATTTATGAACTCAAAATTTGGAATTCTACTCAGTCATTAGAATACTGTCTTGTATTTTCTTTGCAGTTAATTTTGTTTGCAGTGAGATTTCTTCCCTCTGAATACTAGCCTGTTGCCTCTTAGGCTTCTTGCTGCTTTCTCGTTCATAGATAAGACTGCATCCCACAAATTGTGGTGTTATTTCTAAAGCCACAGTAAAACCCAATCCTATTCATTATTTCCCAGGCAGTCAGCTCACATGGAATACCTTGAGAACTTACAGATTTTTGCAGTGATATCACCATCAGTTTCTAAACAGTTTCTCCTGTACTCAGATTAGTTAAAAACAACAGTATAACACTATTTTGCCTTTGGTTTCAAACATTCCAGTAACTTCTTCCTTATGGAGATTTCCAGAGAAGGAATTGGAATTCATTCCTCCATGTTGAAATGTTCATGGACATATTTTCCAGTCTTCAGTCTAGAATAAACACAGGGAGTCAAAAGGGGGCAGGAATCCTGATAGGAGGGTGCAGTCACACAACCTCGTTGCTACAGCCTCCAGTCAAATTGCTTTCTCATGTTTTCTGTCCATTTAACACCAGTTTCTCACAGTCCTTGGAGGTCTAATAGCAACTGCCATCCTTCACAATCTTAGCCTGTTCTCTCCTTGTATGCCTATAGCCAATGAAACCTACACCGCTGTGTCTGGATATGAAGCCTCTCCAGGGAGGAACCCCCACCACCTGCCACACCTTATTCAGATCTGCAGGTGAATGAATGAAGACAGCGTTAAAGCATGCTATTTGTTTAACTCTGAACAGTGCACTACAATGTGAAAAAAGTGGGAATAGGTCTGCATTTGCCTTGATTTAGAGACACTTTCACCCTACCAGCTGCATCTTGGCTGAAATTTTAAATAAGATATCTTCAGACCCCAATAAAACAGAAGTGTTAGTTCCATTCAGTCAAGGCCCCATCTCAACAATGCTGGGGCTTGCAGCCATCCTCAACCCGCCAGTGGGTCCTCCCCCACCCCGTCACTCAGGGCTCTGGGCGGGAAGGCGCACACTATCCTCCAGGGGGAACACCAGGCGGGTGCCCCGGCTGGAAACCTTTTGGTCTCCCATTCCCAGGTCTCGTTCCAGCACCTCCTCAGAGCTGCTCTTCATTCTCCGACCACCCTCGAGGCTCATGGAGGCCGTGTGGGAACCTGAGGAGCCGTTCGCAGTCACTGTGCTATCCCCGAAGGTCAAGGTGAGGTCGCCCTCGGTCAGGATGAAATCAGAGTCTTCCTCTCTCAGTGGCTCTTGGTTCTGAAAAGTGCAGCAAACAGCAGCAACATCATCAACCACATCAACCACAAATGGGAGACCAATATCTTCCTGGGCCAAAGCCAGCCCCAACTCCTTATCTGAAAATGGGGGTCATAAAACTGGCCTGCCTTGAGCCCCTAGTGTGATAACTGAATGTAAACTCTAGAGTGCTAGCCCATGTAAGACTATTGCTGAACCAGGACTTTGAAGACCAGTGAGTAGTTCTGATTTTAAATGCCTGATAGCATAGGGACAAAAAGTAACAAAAGGAAAGAAAAGGTGATTAGTCTGGATTTTCAGCCTCTCTTGTGGCTCAGTGGTGAAGAATTCTCCTGCAATGCAGGAGATACGAGTTTGATCCCTGGGTTGGGAAAATCCCCTGGAGGAGGGAATGACCACTCATTCCAGTATTCTTGCCTGGAGAATCACATGGACAGAGGAGCCTGGCAGGCTACAGTCCATGGGGTCGTAAAAGAGTCTGACATGACTGAGCAACCAACACTTTCACTTTCAACCCAACAAGAAATAGGTAAGGTCCTGCAAATTAGATTTTGGGTCTTCTCTTTTCTGGGAAAGTATTCTGGGAGGTGGGGGGGGCTCCTGCTCTACACAAACCATCCTAAACCCATCTGGTTTATATTTAAATTGCTCTTTGTCCTACTAAGCAATTGAGGAAGAGGATCAGCCTTAATTAGGATTTCCTTCCCATCCCCACAGAAATATCCTAATGGGAAGGAAGCCCTTCGGTAGATGAAGTGAGGGACTGAGAGGGAGGGGACGTTTTCTTGAGCATCTATTGTCCGCCTGTCACAAATGTCACAAAAGCTCTCATTTGATCCCTGCCCCTTCCCTGTGAAGGGCGCACACACTCAGGTCACAGAGAAGAAAACTGGAGAGACCCCCATGGGATCTGCCCAAGGTTGTCTGGCTGCTTGGAAACAAGTTAGGATTTATGCTGCCAGTAAACAGGTTCTTCCCACAAAAAGGATGTGAAAAATTACCCCATTGGGGAACAGGACTGGCAGGCATCTCATGCTAAGCAGTGGTGGTAACAGAACAGACAAGGCTGAGTAAAGCAGGCTAAATTAGCCAAGTGGCAGCCACTTGAAACTATAAGACTACAGGGAGAGCGTCAGGAAGCTGCGTGGGGTCAGACACAACCTTTCACCCACTGGATGGTTTTACAGGCAGTGAGGGGTGGTGCACTCCCTGCACTGCCGCCCACCTCCCACCCACCCTGCAAGGCCGTCAAATACTAGGAACATCTTCCTTAAATGGCAAACACATGGTTCCAAGCTGCTCCAGGTAAATGGTTCTTTCTTTCCTATTTCCAACCTACCTTCAAAGCACATCGGAAATCCTTTGGCCTCTACCTGAGAGGGTCTCCTTGGTGCAGGATGCCGAATCTGCCTCCCTGACAGCCACATGGTCCCCATTCAGCCAGAGGTTCAGTCACACTCCCGTGTTCAGGCCTGGGATCCTCATCTATGTGAGTAACCACCAAACAGTACTGACCTCCCTCCTCTTCCTGGCACCCTTCCTTGAGCTGCTGACCTCATAGGAAAGTGAAAAGTGTTAGTCGCTCAGTTGTGTTTGACTCTCTGTGACTCGATAGATTCCCTGGTGACTAAGAGGTAAAGAATTCACCTGCAACACAGGAGACTTGGGTTCGATCCCTTAGTTGGGAAGATCCCCTGGAGATGGGAATGGCTACCCACTCCAGTATTCTTGCCTGTAAAATTTCATGGACAGAGGACTCTGGTGGGCTACAGTCCATGGGGACACAAAGAGTTGGACACAACTGAGCATGCCACTCTGTGACTCAATGGACTACAGTCCACCAGGTTCCTCCGTCCATGGGATTCTCTAGACAAGAATACTGGAGTGGGTTGCCATTCCCTTCTCCAGGGGATCTTCCCAACCCAGGGACTGAACTCACGTCTCCTGCATTGCAAGCAGATTCTGTACCATCTGAGCCACCAAGACCTCATATAGGAGATGTCTGTTAAATGCACTGACCCAGGGAAGACCCTTGGGTTCTGCCTGCCTCACCTCTCCTATCCTGGCCCATCTCTGGGCATGTACTGGTGACAAGCACGTGCTTGTTTTCTGCATTGTTTCTTAGTGACGTTGGGTTCTCCACTCTCCACCGCATCACCCCACTTAACCAGGGCTTTTAACAGCCAAGCACACGAATCCTCTTGCCTTCTGCCTCCAGTCCTCACTGGAATGAGGCAGGGTACCAATGTACAGTTCAATAAAAATCCTCTAGTCAGGCAAAGTATAATTCTAAAACTCACTCTAACCTGCCCCATTCCCCCATCTCCATTAGTCGTTCACAAAGTCCTGAACCCCCATCTGCTCTGTGATGGTTTCTTTAACAACAGATGGCATCATGTTCCCTGTTTTAGCACGCTCCATTTCTCCCATTCATACACGTGCTAAGTAATGTTTTTGTTTATCTCTGTCAGAATCTCTCTCCCAGGGCTCCTTAGCTCCCAGTGTTCAGGAGGAGACTCTCCTGGCACATATTTTGCTATTTTGAGGTTTGGAGTCACGTGGAGACAGAGAGGAACACAGACAGAACAACTGCGTGCACGGGGAATTCCGCAAATGGAGCCAAGCCACCCCCTCAGCAGCACAGAGCTCCTCAATGGGAGCCCCGGGATGGCCCACCCTGACCCCTCACAGTGGGAAGCAGGGCCAAAGTTCACCAACAGGAGGAAACAAGACTGGATGGTGACCCATTCCACAATGAAACCCCCAAGCCCAGACAAACAGTACCCTGGGAACGGTCACTCAGAAACAGGGATGCAGTAAAACCCAGTGGAGGATTTCCAGATTGATGCTTAAGGAATGTTCTATGCAGATGATAAAACCATCCCACCCCCTCTAATTCCAGATGACAGGATCAACAAATTTTTGTTCAGCTGAGGTTTGGGTAATTACATAACTAGCTTTCCAGTGAGGGCTGCTCTGGAAATGTGACCAAATAACCCTGCAGACACCTGCAAGCAAGAGCATTGTGGTAATTTGTGCATTTAAATAGCCAC
Organism: Capricornis sumatraensis; assembly: GCF_032405125.1. Lineage (NCBI taxonomy): Eukaryota > Metazoa > Chordata > Mammalia > Artiodactyla > Bovidae > Capricornis > Capricornis sumatraensis. The sequence goes on from NC_091092.1 coordinate 83,978,279, forward strand.
AGGTGGTGCTAGTGGTAAAGAACCTACTTGCCAACACAGGAAATGAAAGAGACATGGGTTCGTTCCCTGGGTCAGGAAGATCCCCTGGAGGAGAGTATGGCAACCCACTCCAGTATTCTTGCCTGGAGAGTCCATGGTATTCTGGTGGGATTCTGGTGAGCCTGGTGGGCTACAGTCCATGGGGTCACAAATAGTTGGACACAACTGAAGCAACTTACCACACGTGTACATTTTCATTAAGTGGAAGAACACTGTTTTCTAGGCAGTTCTCAAACCTAAATTTTGTTTAGAGTAAGTACAAATAAGGAATAATGAAAACTATCCATATCTCCCAAAGAACCTCAGTTAAGTATAAAATGTCCTACAAGTGATGGGGGAGGGCTACCCAACAGTGTGTCAAACAGTCAAAAGAATGGCTCTTCTGAGGCCCTCAGCCAGTACTCCACTCCACTCTGTCACCTCTGACTTTCTCAGTTAAAATTCCAAAGACTTTCTGCTCTCACTTTCTCAGCAGCAGGCCTCTCCATGTCTGAAGCTGAGACCTCAGTCAGGACCCCAGCCCCAGGCAGTAGTGGCAGTATGGAGGGTGGTTCTAACCTGCAGAACAAGTCACCCCATCTTGGGTTGGCTGTGGGGAGTCCGCAGCCCAAACATGACCCCAGGAAGCAAACCTTGGGCAAAATCTTGAAGTGGTGAGGGGAGCACTTTCAATTTAAGTGCCTGGAAGTATATGGAGTTTACTCTGAGGTATGAGGCAATAGCTGGTTAAGTTTCCAATTTTTAAGATCTATATGAAGTTTTAATAGTGGGTGAGTTATTTTACTATTACAGAGACATGAAAAGTGACCCTTATAAAAATGAAGAAAGAATGAAGGCTTTAGAAACTGCTTAAAAGACACTAGAGCTGGAAGGCCAAGACACAAGGAAGCCCAGTGAAACAAAATCAGTGTGATCAGTCAGAGCTTTTTTTTGAGCTTCTTAAGCAGAAGAGATCAGGACACCAAGTCCTGATCTTCCTGAACTTCCCTTTGTTTCTGATGACAGAACACATCCAAATGACCCACACTGTCACTTTACACAGAGGTCCAAACTAAGCAAAGTATTCCACACTCAAATAAAAGACTTATTAAATAAAATGGGATGGGAAATCATAAAACTAACTTTTTAATCTATTGGTCTGTATCCTTCCAACATAAAAGATTATCTAGGCTCACATTCCATTAAAAACTCACTACAAGCATTAAAAATCACTTGACAAAACCAAAGGGAAATGGTGCTCTCAGCATCCGACCCTTTTTTTTTTTTGTAATTTAAAAACAGTTTATCAGAGGTGGCACAGGAATTTCATTTTTATATGAGGAGGGGCTGGGGAAGCTGGAAGGCTCAACTGTCTTTAGGTGAAGGAGACATTGATGCTGTTCTCTGCCATGTTTGGTGGCAACTGAAAGCAAAGGCCATGGCAGAACTGCAGTATTACCATGGCAACTCGGCCATGCTGTACTTACCTCATATACCTGGGGACTGGTTAGACACTGAGCGAGCAAACCACACCAGGCTGGGAGGGTGGTGGTTAATGGGGGGCCACTGTGCGTGAGGATGGGTTTCAGGTAACTTTAAAAAAGAGAATTAAGGAAAACTGCCTGCAAAGAAAATACACACCCAACAAAATGTGTTCAGAAATCCCAAGGAGTAAATCATCTGGCATTCTACCCCACTTTCCCCCATTTTACCAGTACAATACAGAAAGTATGGTACTTGTAGTCTGCAAATATCTGAATCCAAGAATAAACTATAGTCCATCATCCTTAAGTGTTAACCATTAACTTTCAGGTTGCCAGTTCCCCATTTTCAGTTAAAAATACTTGATTAAAATACCTTTCTCTCTTCTTTGTTATGGTGAATGAGAATTTTGGTTTTGATCAGCCTTCCAGCTTTTGACACACAACGAGCTCATGTTTTGGAAACAGGAAATCGTGTAGCTGGAATGGAGATATTACAGCACCTGGGTCCCCTTTGCTCAGAACTCACACAGTGGAAATGTTTGAGGTGGACAGGAACTTAGAGGACAAGGCAAAATGGCTTCACGAAGGTCATTCAGACCTCAATCTCCCACCTTCCCATACTAGACTATTCTTCCCTCTACCTGCTGCCTCTCTCCCAGATTCTCTCAACAGTTTCTCCACCTTGATATTACTGGTATCATGGGCCAGATCACTTTTGCTGTGGGGACTGTCCTGCATTGTAGGATGACTAGCAGCATCTCTGGCCTCTACTCACTAGATGCCAGGAGCACCCTCAACCCCTCCCTTAGGTGTGACTACAAAAATGTCTCCTGACATTACCCAATGTCCCCCGAGGAGAAAACTTGTCCTTGATTGAGCCCCCTGCTCTAACACAAAGGTCAACTGTTCTGTGGGAATTGGTTCAGGGTTTACCAATCTATGGATATGTGTGCTACCAAATGCAGAGTCCTGTGTTGGAAGCACCATGAAGCATGTATCACTTTATGATGGAGGTGGGACCATTTCTGATATCCCCAGTGTAAGTAAGCAATGGGAAAAGGTAGAGACCAACAGGATCAGCTCAGATACAGGAATGGCCAAGAGACTTTAAAGGCAGATGGGGAGTCACAGCTGTACTCAAGAATATGACTATTCCAAGCACCAGCACTTCCTGTCTTCATTCAGAGCAGCAGGAGAGAGAAAATGTTGCTCTACATCCTGCTTATTTAACTTGTATGCAGAGTACATCATGAGAAACGCTGGGCTAGAGGAAGCACAAGCTGGAATCAAGACTGACAGGAGAAATATCAATAACCTCAGATATGCAGATGACACCACCCTTATGGCAGAAAGTGAAGAGGAACTAAAAAGCCTCTTGATGAAAGTGAAAGAGGAGAGTGAAAAAGTTGGCTTAAAGCTCAACATTCAGAAAACTAAGATCATGGCATCTGGTCCCATCCCTTCATGGGAAATAGATGGGGAAACAGTGTTAAACTTTATTTTTCTGGGCTCCAAAATCACTGCAGATGGTGAGTGCAGCCATGAAATTAAAAGACATTTACTCCTTGGAAGGAAAGTTATGACCAACCTAGACAGCATATTCAAAAGGAGAGACATTACTTTGCCAACAAAGATCCGTTTAGTCAAGGCTATGGTTTTTCCAGTGGTCATGTATGGATGTGAGAGTTGACTGTGAAGAAAGCTGAGCACCGAAGAATTGATGCTTTTGAACTGTGGTGTTGGAGAAGACTCTTGAGAGTCCCTTGGACTGCAAGGAGATCCAACCAGTCCACCCTAAAGGAGATCAGTCCTGGGTGTTCATTGGAAGGACTGATGTTGAAGCTGAAACTCCAATACTTTGGGCACCTGATGCGAAGAGCTGACTTATTGGAAAAGACCCTGATGCTGGGAAAGATTGAGGGTGGGAGGAGAAGGGGACTACAGAGGATGAGATGGTTGGATGGCATCATCGACTTGACAGACATTGGTTTGGGTAGACTCCGGGAGTTGGTGATGGACAGGGAGGCCTGGCGTGCTGTGGTTCATGGGGTCGCAAGGAGTTGGACACGAGTGAGCAACTGAACTGAACTGAACCGGAGGAGATGGAAGGGCGACCCTGGGGTAAACTTCTGGCTGGAAATTACTCACCAAAGGAAGATGTGTGGGCTCTGCTGGGACTCGTTATAAACAGAACAAGCTCCCTCTGCCTGTTCTCCTTATTCCTAGAAAGAGCCCCTTTAGGCCTATCAGTTTTTTTGTGTCTTCACCTCAGAAGCTGTCATTGGCTGGATTCACAGAATGACTAATACAAGAGTCCCAGAGAAGCTGGAGGTTGCCTTTCACTTCCCTGTCTTGGGCAATTCAAAGACAAGCTGCCTCTTCCCAAACATAAAAGGCCATCTAAGAAGTTTTTTTAAAAGGGGAAAAATATCTACAGATTTTAGTCAAGTTGTTGGAAGGGCAAAAATGAAATATCAAACCTCTCTCCCACCCAGTCTTTCTGGTAATTTACCATTACAACTTTACAGAATACATTTTTTGCCTATTTCCTGATTTATGCACTGTAGTCAAAGCTTTTAAGAAGGATGGTAAATTTAATTCATTTACATTTCTGCCTCTTTTCAATTTTTTCATGGTTTCAATTTTGTTGATGGTTTCCCTTCTTGTGCCTGTGATATTTTTTAGTTTTATGTAGTCCACGTTTATTTTTGTTTTTGCTGCCTGTGCTTTTGATGTCAAAGACCAAAAAAAAAAAAAAAAAATCAGTGCCAAGATCAATGTCAAGGAGCTTTTCCCCTTTGTTTTCATCTAGGCGTTTTATGGATTAAGGTATTACATTTAAGTCTTTTAATCATTTTAAGTTGATTTTTGTGAGTTGTATAAGATGAAGTCCAGGTTCATTCTTTCACATGTGGATATCCAGTTTTCCCAACACCATTTATTGAAGAGACTGCCCTATTCCCGTTGTGTATCCTTGCCTTGTTGTTTTTGCAAGGGTTTATTTTTGGGCTTCTAATTCTGTTCCCTTGATCTGTGTGTCTATTTTTATGTCATTGCCATACTTTTTTGATTACTGTACCTTTGTAACGTAATTTGAAATCAGGAAGTGTGATGCCTCTAGCTTTGCTCTTTTCCCTCAAAATTGCTTTAGCTATTCAGTGTCTTCTGTGGTTCCATACAAATTCTAGGATGGTTTTCCTATGAAAAATGCCATCAGAGTTTTGACAGAGACTGTACTGAACCTGAGGTTGCTTTGGGTAGTACAGACATTTTAACAATATTAATTCTTCCAGTTCATGAACACAGGCATCCTTCCATTTACTTGTGTCTTCTTCAATTTCTTTTATCAATGTTCTTTAATTTTCAATATATAGATCTTCACCTCCTTGGTTAAATTTATTGCTAAGCATTTTATTGTTTCTGATGTTACTGTAATGGAATTGTTTTCTTAATTTCTTTTTTGGATAGTTCATTATTAGTATATAGAAATGCAACTGATCTTTGTATGCTGATAATATCTCCTGCAACTTTAATGATTTACTTTAAAAACTTTGAACAGTTTCTTGATACAATCTTTAGAGTTTTCTACATATGAGATCATGTCATCTACAGAGACAATTTTACTTCTTCCTTTCTGATTTGTATGCATTTTATTTCTTTTTCTTGCTTAACTGCTCTGGTTAGAATTACCAGTACTGTGTTGAATAGATGTGGCAAGAGTACATAACCTGGCCTTGTTCCAGATCTGAGAGGAAAAGCTTTCAGCTTTTCACCACTAAGTATGATGTTAGTTGTGGATTTGCCATTGCTGCTGTTGTTTAGTCACTAAGTTGTGTCCAACTCTTTGTGACCCATGGACTGTAGCCTGCCAGGCTCCTCTGTCCATGGGATTTTCCAGGCAAGAATACTGGAGTGGGTTGCCCTTTCCTTCTCATGGGGATCTTCCCCACCCAGGGATCCAACCCACGTCTCCTGCATTGGCAGGCAAGTTCTGTACCACTGAGCCACAGGGAAGTCCCAATGGCATGAGAGGAACTGGTAATTTTGTGTTTTGTGACCTGTTTGGTAATAGATGAGTGTACCTATTTTGTAATAACTCACTGAGCACTTATGATTTGTGTACTTTACTATATATATTCTTTATGTCAATACAAAATTTTAAACATTTTCAAAATCTGCAAAGACCATATATAAGCTACCTACCACTTTGATCACTATGTTAATTTAAGAAACCATGAAGGTGTACCTTTTTGGTTTTTAATTCTCACCTGGGGCCAAGATAATCTACTGGAATAGAATCTGCCCTGCATGTAGTCCAATGAAGGCAGGATCAGACTTGGCCAGATTTGGTCCAGCCAATAGGAATAATCCTTCCCACGTGAATTAACTGGCCAACCTCCACTTCCATTCTTGACCACAGCATGGTTCAAGTGTAATTTTAACTAATTTACCTACATAGGCATATTTCCCTTGAATGCAAAGCTCTTAAAAGCCACATGAGTCTACCAGGCTATGGGCTGGCTACCCTAATGATGTGCACATTCCTCTTGGCTAGGGAGATGCTTGTTATGACTAGAGGTGATTGAATGACCATTGCATGTGTCCCAAGAGAGGACTGGGTGTATCTGTAGCAAGCACACATCTTTCCTTACTCATCAGAAGTCACACTGACAATACAACAAGAGAATTTCATCATCAGTGTTTCACAAATACAGGGAAGCCCCTTAAAAAGGATACTTGTGATCAAAGCTGTACCACAGCCTGAATAGCCATGCACTCTCCTGCTTTGTTCGGTTTCCTCTGGCAGAATCTGAACCATCCTAGGAACAAACAAGAAGACAGATATTTAGTTGCAGAGAGAGGGTTGATATAAGGGAGGAAAGCTTCCCTTTTAACCACAGTGTTTAGAGATTTGAGCTCAGAGTCAAACCTCCTGTATCACCAAAATTTCAAAGATATATCAGGAGGTAATATTTTAACACATTATTGATCAGAGATGTATTAACATTATAGACATTAGTTTCTGCAAAAACCCCCCAGTCAATAATGTGTTAAAAGAAACTGAATAAATCCAAAGGTAGACCAATCAATCCCCAAAGAAAAAGGCCTGGTTATGTCGGGGGGCTAGATCAACTCAATGAAGCACACAATTTCTGAGTAATTTTCCTCAGAGTGCCTTTTGGCAGATTAATTACCCTAAAGTAGTCTAGATCCTAACAAGTCAAAATTAATTTTTAGAGAATACTAAAGAAAGTATCTGTAAAACCAACTTTCCAGGCTCCTCACCCCGCCAAGCTGGCCTAGAGAAATCACAGAGTTGAGTTTCCTAACAAAACAATCAAGGGTTCTTGGTGGTCCTTACCCAGCCAGGCAACTGCCTTGTGTTCCAAGCAGTAACTTGCCCTACCAGCTTTAGGAAGGCAAAGGTGATGGGCAGGGCAAAGGGAGCCAGAACCAGCATCTCTGTTATTTTCTCTGCCCTCAAGTAGTACCTTCGTTTACTATTCTTCTCATGCCTTTCCAACTCAAACATCCCCATCATTTCATTCTCAAAAGAATTGGCAAAAATCAAACATTCATTTAAGGTTTAGGAAATCTGTTCTGTGCAAGTATTATAAGCAGCACACTTAATATTAAAAAGTGGATGGACGGCAGAAATCTGAGGGCACTCCTGGGGTTCCATGTTGCTGAATGACAAGCTCTAGAAAGTACAGGCTGCTTGTGAAACGTAGGATCTTTATCATCTTCCTCTTGACTGTTCTAGGGGGAGGCAGCTCTACAAGTGAGGGGCAATGGACAACAACCAAATAAAAGTTGAGTCACAATTTCAAGTATGTATCAACAGTTCTAAATCTCAGTGGGTGTAAATTCTACCTATAGTAACAGATGCCAAGGATGAGTCAAAAATTTCTGAGAAGGTAACATATACACAAGTACAGGCAGAGAAGTTAGCAAGCACTATTTACATTCCTAAAATTTCCAATGGCCAAGATGACTTTTAAAACAGAGTCCCCCCATGGTATTTGAGGAATGTTTAATAACCTGTATCTGGAGAAGGGCATGGCAACCCACTCCAATATTCTTGGCTAGAGAATCCCATGGACAAAGGAGCCTGGTGGGCTACAGTCCATAGGGTCGCAAAGAGTCGGACACGACTGAAGTGACTTAACACAGTAACCAACATGGAAATGGCTCAGTTAAATGGGCCTGTCTGTGGATGAGGAAACAAAAAGGAGAGACCCTAGAGACCAATTTTATTTCACATTTTAATAAATTATGTGGGAGAAAGGGGGCACAGAATGTCTCCATTTGTAGATAATGATCATTTCTTCAGCTAACTAATTGCTAGTCTAATAACAACTCTAGGGAGATCTCATACCACATGACTGAGTGGAAAAGTGGTAGATGACCATTTTGAGAGATGACTGTTTACAAAGAAATTAAATGCTTATTTATCAAGTGACAGGCTCTAAGTTCTTGGTTCTGTCGGTAGAATCTTACTAAAGACAAATCTAGCAAGATGATAAACATCTTCCAAAAGGATGCTATACACCATCAGGCATAAGGTAAGTTCCCGAAAGTCAGTTTTGTTTGCTTTCCCACTAAAACAACGATAAAAATGGAAAACCTCTATTCTGTTATCCTAACCTCTGCACTGTCAAACCACAATGCATTCTCATCACCTGTAACACTTAAGTTCTTGCCATCTCACCTCAAGGAAGCTACAGGAGACTGACTTATATAAGTAAGCCCCAAGAGGGACAATGAAAATGAGCAAAGCAAGGGAAAGGTTTCTTTCTGAAGGCAAATTAAGCAAATTTTTCCTTGGCCTACAAAGAGATATGCCTGCAGTCCACAAATAAAGTGACTGCACAAATGTAAGACACTAAGAATCAACCCTGAAAGGTTACAAATTCAGGGCAAATAAAAGGTGCAGCTCTGCAACAGGGGTGTTAAACACCTCTCTTTCCAAGAGAAGGGGCCAGAAGCATGGTTATCAGTTCAGTTCAGTTCAGTTCAGTTCAGTCACTCAGTCGTGTCCGACTCTTTGCAACCCCATGAATCGCAGCACACCAGGCCTCCCTGTCCATCACCAACTCCCGGAGTTTACCCAAACTCATGTGCATCGAGTCGGTGATGCCATCCAGCCATCTCATCCTCTGTCGTCCCCTTCTCCTCCTGCCCCCAATCCTTCCCAACACCAGGGTCTTTTCCAATGAGTCAACTCTTCGCATGAGGTGGCCAAAGTATTGGAGTTTCAGCCTCAGCATCAGTCCTTCCAATGAATACCCAGGACTGGTCTCCTTTAGGATGGACTGGTTGGATCTCCTTGCAGTCCAAGGGACTCTCAAGAGTCTTCTCCAGCACCACAGTTCAAAAGCATCAATTCTTCAGTGCTCAGCTTTCTTCACAGTCCAACTCTCACATCCATACATGACCACTGGAAAAACCATAGCCTTGACTAGATGGACCTTTGTTGGCAATGTCTCTGCTTTTCAATATGCTATCTAGGTTGGTCATAACTTTCCTTCCAAGGAGTAAGCGTCTTTTAATTTCATGGCTGTAATCACCAGTCCAAAATCACCACTCCAAAATCTGCAGTGATGTTGAAGCACCCAAAAATAAAGTCTGATGCTGTTTCCACATCTATTTCATGAAGTGCTGGGACCAGATGCCATGATCTTAGTTTTCTGAATGTTGAGCTTTAAGCCAACTTTTTCACTCTCCTCTTTCACTTTCATCAAGAGGCTCTTAGTTCTCCTTCACTTTCTGCCATAAGGGTGGTGTCATCTGCATATCTGAGGTTATTGCTATTTCTCCCAGCAATCTTGATTCCAGCTTGTGCTTCTTCCAGCCCAGTGTTGCTCATGATGTACTCTGCATATAAGTTAAATAAGCAGGGTGTCTGGACAGGAAGAATTTGGATTCTTCCCCAAAGCCTCTGGGAAAATCAGGGAGGATCTGTGTGGAACAAGACTGATTTAAGTTGACCCAGAAGATAGCCAACAATTGTTTCCCAGCAAGATTTGGATGGTAGCCATGGACAAACTGGTGAGCCCTTGCTGTGGGCTCTGAGCCAGGGTCGGTATGGGTGCAGCTGATCCTAAAATATGCAGGGACTTGCTCTCACACCACATCCTCCTCAAAACCTACATCCCCACCAGCAAACAAATACCACCAGCTCTGCTTATCACCAAATTTTTGAGCATAAAACTATGAGTGGCTTTTCTCTTGCATTCATTAAGCACCTACTGTGTGCCAGGCCCCATGCTCAGTGCTGCCAAACACAAAGAGGAATGAGACCTCACACCAGCCACTTGAGAAGCACATTTCCAGAGGAGGAGACAGACAGACCTATGTGTATGTGGTGAAGAAAAAGAAACCAGGTTAAAGACCTGGGCAGTGGCCAAAGGTCCTATTTTGAAATAATTTTTCTAGAACTAATGAATAATGATTTCTGGGCAGAGTTATATTTCATTGCATTTTTATGGTTAAAGTATATATTTTTATGTTAAGGTCACTATAATAATAAGAAGAGCTTATTTTTTTTTTTTCAGAGAGGTAGTAGAATACTGCCCTTCCCCTCAAAGATTTCTACATCCTAATCCCGGGAGCCTGAGTGTGTTATGTTACTTGGCAAAAGGGTCTTTGTGGATGGACTTAAGGTTTTCCAGGTGGGCCCAGTATAAACACATGGACCTTGATAAGCGGGCAGGGGGTGGGGTGGGCAAGAGAGTGATGTAGTGAGGGAAGAGGCAGGAGAAGTTCAGAGCATGACAGGGGCTTGCCCTGATGGTGCTGGCTTTGGAGGTGGAGAGGCCAAGAGTCAGGAAATGTGGGTACTTCTAGGAGCTAAGCTTGATTCCCAGCCAATGGCCAGCAAGGAAACAGGACCTCAGTCCTACAAGTACGTGGAAGTGAATTCTACCAGCAACCTGCACGAGCCTGGTGATGGCTTCTCCCCCAGAGCCCAACCCCACAGACACCTTGATTTTGACACTGAGAAACCTGAAAGAGGGAAGCCAGTAGAGCTTACCAGACTTCTGACTCACAAACCTATAAGACTGTGTTGTTTTAAACCACTGAGTTTGTGGTAATTTGTTATAGCAGTGATAGCACACTAATGCAAAGTTAAAAAGTACATAGTTGATAACGATGGGGGCCAAGATTTCTCAGAAGGGCTAACAAAGGGTTTAAAAACAGGGAATTAAGTGCTCAACTTTGGCCACTTGATGTGAAGAGCCAACTCATTGGAAAAGGCCCTGATGATGGGTAAGACTGAGGGCAGGAGGAGAAGGGGATGACAGAGGATGAAATGGTTGGATAGCATCATCAACTCAAGGGACTTGAGTTTGAGCAAACTCCGGGAGACAGTGAAGGACAGGGAAGCCTGGCGTGCTGCAGTTCATGGGGTGGCAGAGTCAGACACAACTGAGCGACTGAACAACAAAGTGCTCTACACTGCCTTCACCAGGGCTTCTCAAACTGTAAACTGCACACAAACTTCTTGGGCCCTCTGCTAAAATGAAGATTCTGATTCTGCGGGTCTAGATGTGGCCTGACAGTCTGCATTTCTAACAAGCTCTCTGGTGATGCCCAGGTTGCCGTCCATGGGTACACTTGGAACAATGGGGAGAGGCCTGTGGTACCTTGTGGAGAAGCAGACAAGACCCTCTACGATCTCGCTTCTGCCACTCTCTACCCTCATCCTTCATCACACTGCCACCAAGCCCTTAAGGAGAATGATTCATCTGTCTTGTTTGTAGATGTACTCCCAGAGCCTGAAAGAACGTCTGAAATATAACAGATGCTCAATAAATATGTGTCAAATGAATGAACAAATCAAGTTTGAACTTCTAAGAAAGAAAAAAAAAAGATAGGGAAACTGGGGGCCATGATGGGAGACAATCAAAAAAAGAAAAAGTGTCATGGGGAAAGGGGTCAGAGAATAGTAATCTGAGCAAAGGCACTTGAGCAACTGTTTTGAAGTTAAAGATGTAAGGGCCTGGCTATCAGATTTCAGCCTGGAAGGAAGCTGGGGGAAGGACCCAGAAACAAACAAATCCAACTTGCCCAGAAAGGTATATGTCAGTGCAATATCTGAGTTTTGGCAGTTTTCAATCACACACACACAGGCACCACAAACATAGCAGTTTCCCTTCCTCCACATTCCACTAATATCCTGCTTGTGACCTTGTCCTGCAGAGATGACAGGCGGGATACATTCAGATTCATGCTCCGAGCTACTCCACATCGGCCGCATCAGTGAGCATGCTTTGTAAACTCGGGGAAGGAAATGAATGATGTGTCTGCCTGTCCGGCCAACATAAATCTCAGCTGTGTCTGGCATAAAACATCCCCTCTTGAATGGGTTGGGAGGCCACCCCCAAGCCCAGGCAGCTTGCCTCCAGCTGGGCTTGTTTTTGTTTTGGTTGCAAAGTCACCAAGACCTCCAGAGAAACAAGGCAACAGAGTTTTTTGTTTTGTTTTGTTCTAATGAGTCAAACTTGCCAGGGACATGAAACTGAAGTCTATCCACAATATTCTTATGCTTCCCTCACCCAGAGCCAAAAGTTCTGGCCAACAGCTCCCTTCTTTCACCCACATGAGCTAATATTCTGTGGTTCTGTAGCCATGACTCTGTTTATAACCTCAGGCTTCTAGCACTGGTGAGGAAAACGGTGCTCCTTATAAAAAGTGCTTTCCCATCAAATAGCACTTTTTTGTTTGCATGTTTGTTCATTTAGCAAGATCATTTAGAAATGAGGTAAAGAGAAGTGCCCTTTCTTTTCTAATGGGGAACAAACATCTGGACCTTCCCCATCTCTGATTTCAGTTTCATGACAACACTGAGCATGTGACCTGGATCCAGTTCAGGGTTTCACCCAAAAATGAGAAGCCCATTTACTTCTCTGTTTTACTGGTTTCTCATGACCACTGAGTGCTCCCAGCCCTATTGTTAATGGCTTATTGGAGCAACAAGGTCAGGCCAGGAGGACGTGGATAAATGAGGCCCTTTCTGCACGAGGGCATGAGTCATTTTTCAGAATGTGACCTGAGAAACCATGCTTGACCTTTCTTCCCCCATCTGACAGAAAGACAAAATGCCAAAAGGCCTTCTGCATAATATGTATGAGGCTTAGAAGGTGGCCAGTTAAAGGGAAGGTGTGACATAGCTCCTGACTAGGGCCAGCTGAAGGGGCACCACTGGGAGTGTACCAGAAGTGACCGTCACATGTGTGATCAAAATTGGCCCAAAGGATGGCATCCCAGGCTCACCCTGGGGCTAGGGGTGCTACCTTAGCTATCACTGTATGGACTAAATGCACTGCCAAAACCCTTAGCACTTAGGATGCACTGCTTTTTAAACATTTCCACAGCAAGTCTGTTAGTAAGTCTAGCTACAAGCCCAGTGTCTCTGAGAGATACAGTAAGTTTAGCTGCTGCTGCTGCTAAGTCACTTCAGTCGTGTCCAACTCTGTGCAACCCCATAGATGGCAGCCCACCAGCCTCCCCATCCCTGGGATTCTCCAGGCAAAAACGCAGGAGTGGGTTGCCATTTCCTTCTCCAATGCATGAGAGTGAAAAGTGAAAGTGAAGTCACTCAGTTGTGTCCGACTCTCCGCGACCCTATGGACTGCAGCCTACCAGGCTTCTCTGCCCATGGGATTTTCCAGGCAAGAGTACTGGAGTGGGTTGCCATTGCCTTCTCTAAAGTTCAGCTACATGGAACCAATCAAACCATTTCACATATTTCCTTTGAGAGATGCTTAAGTCCAGAGGCAGGAGCAATTGAAAACAGCAAAAGGGCAGGCGGTGGGGGGACGGTGGGGGTTAAGGGTGTTGACTGGTTTGGAACTGTCAAGATGAAATTGCCCCAAGCCCTGGCTATCTAGCTGGCAGTGACCTGCTTTTCTTACAAAATTAATCTTGACTAGCCACAGGTATAGGCAGTATGTGGTGTATCCTACCACAGCCATTATTTTCCTTTCAGTGAAATAAGGATGTCCATTACGGATTTCACCCAGCTTTCCTCAGATCCAAGTTTGGAGATACCCAAACTGTTAGATTCTAAGTTAGCTGCAAGAGGCACAGTTCCTGAACTCCTACTTTCTAAAGTCCTTAAAGTGAAAGTGAAAGCACTAGTTGCTCAGTTGTGTCCAACTCTTTGTGACCCTATGGACTGTAACCTGCCAGGCTCCTCTGTCCATGGGATCTCCCAGACAAGAAAATTGGAGTGGGTCACCATGCCCTCCTCCAGGGGATCTTCCTGACCAAGGGTATTGAACCCCAATCTCCTGCATTGCAGGGAGATTCTTTACCATCTGAACCACCAGGGACTTAAAGCTCTAGTCAAATAGCAACTTTTCCAAAGGAACTTCTCATTGAAACCACATATTCCCAAGTGGCACAATGGCTGATTCTAATATAGTCGCAAAGGTCTTCTGGAGCACCATTAAAGTGGGCACCAAATCTCCAATGAAGCTCACTGAAAGTTCATCCCAAAATGCCCAGAACTTTCAGAGGTCCCTTATGGTGCCTCAACCGAAGAATGGCCTATCAGGCTGTGACCACCCTCACAAAGAAAGACCTCAGAGAAAGCTGTGGTGGCATCCCTGGGCCCAACACAGAACCACATTTTGTGAGACTTGTTAAAATCTGATGTGGTTGCTGGAGTTATTTAGAAGATCCTAGGGAATCTAAGACATGCAAACTTGATTTAGGATTAACTGCAATGATGAGTGTGATTCAAAGCTGACTGGAGGGAAAACAAACACTTGATATGGCTTTGCAGATGATATATGCACATGGTCAATGGAGCTTCCCACACCCTGTGCCACTCTTGCTCCCCCATCTTCCCATCAAATACCAATCAAGGCCCCCATGGGCCAGGCACTGTGCTCAGCACTGGGTATTCAACACTGAACAAAATAGTTCTTCATTCCCCAGGCCAAAGAGAAACATTTTGGAAGCAAATTTCTGCTCCTATCATAACTTCCCTTTCCCCCACCATGCCTGCCCAGGAAATGCTGGCCTGAGAAAGGGGCAAAACCTGGAGGCAGAATCACCCCACCAGGCCTACAACAGGGGTGACACACTGCCTCTGCTTCGCTGAGCATGCACCCCCAGACACATTGCCTCTCTTGCATCTGAAACCACCCAGGTGCCTGCTGCTATTGACTTGGCCTCTGGAATTTCGAACCATGAGTTCTCACTCCCATATCCAAAAAGCACACACTTCCATGTCCCATGGGACCTTTAACCACAGGGTACTCTTCCAAAGTGTACAATGAAAGGCAGGGGGGCAGTGTTGCTGGGTAGTTTCCTCCAGCTTTAAAACATGGCTGCCGCTTCGCTGATGCTTATTCCGTCCAGAGGGGATGGTCTCTATCTCTTCCCGCTGAATCTGGGCTGGCCTGAGCAACTCATAACCAAGAGAAAGTCCTGGAAGTGATGTTGCATGACTCCCAAGGTTAGGCCACAAAAGGCCAGAAAGCTTCCACCTCACTTGCTGGGACATGGGCTTTTGGAAGCCAGAGCCATCAGGTAAGAAGTCCCACACCCTGAGGCCAAGGAGAAGCCATCACAGGCATTCACAGGCATCCTGCTCACCAGTCCTAGTCTGTGTCTTCCAGCCCAGGTACCAGACACAAGAGTGAATGAGCCTTTGGAAGATTCTAGTCCCCAGCTGTTGACTGACCCCAGCTTTTTTCATGGAGCACAGGCACGCTGTCCCCACTATGCCCCTTGCAAATTCCTGACCTAGACAACACCTATGGATGAGAAATCGTTGTCCACTTCCTCACATTTGGGGCACCTCATGATGCTGCCAGAGTAACTAGAGCCGATGGCAAAACCAATGGCTAGCCTATGCCTCTCCCCCATCCCCCAGCACCGTCTCCATCAGGATTCTCTGCAGCAGCAGGAACTCTTCCCTGCTACCACATGAGATGAGACACAGGGCTCTTGCCCTCACTGCCTATGGGGCTGAGGACTGCTGCTCTGCTAATACGGGACCGAGGACTGCTGCTCTGCTACTATGGGACCATGGAAGCTGCCAGACCATGGAGAAGCAGGAGGGCCAGCTATCACCCAGCATCCCTTCTTTCTGGCTCATGCTCTCTGGGCTGGAAAATTGATCCCATCCTTCTCCTTCCCAGAACAAGCTACCATGAGCCAATTGCCAATGTATCCATGTATCCATTTTTGGAAGGGGAGAGTCAGGTTAAATGCTCATTTTGGCCCCTTAATAAGTTGTTTGAGAACAGGGACTCGAGTCAAATCCTGGCTGATCAATTTTCAAATTGTCTGATCACAGAGACACACTTTGACTCTCAATTTCAACTTATAATCTGTAAACTGGGCATAACAGTTCCTACTTCATAAAGTTGTTCTCAAGATCACAATGAGGGAATCCATGTAAACTGCTTGGCATGTAGTAAATGCTCAAATAAATTCTAGCTATTTTTAATAACACCTTCCCACGAAGAAGCATCTTTTGTGACTTACCCCTTGTAAGACTTGGAAGCTGTCGTTGTTGGGTGGTGGGTCTTGGTCTGGGTCGACACCAACTCTGTAAGTCATCAGGGAGAAAGACAGGGAGAGAAAAACATAGAGTGTTAGCTTGGACCATGGCAGCCAGGCCGGTTGAAAGCAGCTAAGAGGCTGACCACCTTCCCAAGGTGGAAGGAGTGGTTAGCTAAAAGAAGGGGAAGGCTGTCGTGCAGAAAGTTATGAGAAAGCAGTTGTACCACCCAGGGGTAGGCTGGGTAATCAATCTGTATGCTAACACCTTAAGCAAGGCCTCTGGGGAACGGTACAAGCAGGAAACTGTCTGCCTGCCTACGGTCCTAGGTAGCCAAAGGTGGGTCCTGCCTCTTCCTGTCTGCTGCTTCCTCCCTTCCACCTGACCTGAGAACTCACAATTTGAAATCAATAACTGAAGACATAAAGAAAAAGCAAGGTGGCAAAATCCGCTAATAACGAATTCCATGAAAGCACTAGGGTCGTTGTCTTAGCAGCAACATACCAACTATTGCTCTATGCATCTGTTGATTCTTTATCCCTGAAACTTCCCCATTTTAAGGCAGAGAACAGTAGTACTGATGACATTGATAATATGGGGGCAATGGAGGAGAAAACAAAGATGCCAGGAAACAGTCCTGGAATCCAGGAAACAGAACTGGAGTTCACTTGTCCCTCCAGTACTGCAAAGAACGTGTGCTCAATCACTAAGTCGTGTCCGACTCTTTGGGACCCCACAGACTGTAACCCACCAGGCTCCTCTGTCCATGGGATTTCCCAGGCAAGAATACTGAAGTGGGTTGCGATTTCCTCCTCCAGGGGCTTCCCCAGGTGGCTCAGGTAAAGAATCGCCTGGCAATGCAGGAGACGCGGGTTTGATCCCTGGGTCTGGAGGATCCCCTGGAGGAGGAATTTCAAAGAATGGCTGGTATCATAAAAAGAAAACAAGAAACACAACTTTCAGCACATCTGACCGGAGTTTGAAGAGAGCTGCCAAATGGCCCTGACCAGGGGTTTTATTTGTAGTCTGGAACCAGGGCGCTGACTGCGATGAACAGACAGTGGATATGCAAAGCCCCATGTGTGCCTTATTTTCTCTCCTCTCCCTCCCGCTTCTCCACCTGTGATGTCCAGGATCGATCTTGAGAAACGAGAGTAATGCAAAGAAGGAATAGAAGACAACATAGATGTACCCCTTTCTCAAATGCAACCTCTACCCTGCCTTATTCCAGGCTTGCCGAGCACTAAGCCAAGGTTTGTGCCCCCAGATGGAGGCAGGGAGGTACAGAAGGAAAGGGAACAGTTACCCCATATTTTGCTGAAGGCAAAGTTTAAAAACTACAAGATGCATTCATGTATTCAGCAAATATTTACTGAGTGCCTACAATGCCAGATCTTATTCTGAGCACTTAGTTAAAACCTGTAATGTACCTGGCACCAGATTTCCTCCCTGGGGACCTGAAGTTTGATGGGCTTTTGGTAGTGAGTTAAATGGACTCTGTTGTGTCTACAGGCTGCTTTCTGAGGCCCGGAGGCTTGGCCTCACAGTTGGACATTAGCCAGGGACTTTTGAGCATCAAACCTTTCAGAGACTTTTGGATGTGAAATTCATCCAATTCCGAGGCACCAGGGCTAGCTACCCACAGAGGTCACACAAGACAGCCTCAGTGTGCCTGAAGGGTCTGACGTACCAGAGGAGAGGTTACACTGAATTCCTAGCTGTTGATCTTTAACTCTCACCGGTTTTGAGGGTCTCTTAATGAACGTTTCATAGAGAAAAGTCCTCTAAATGGTGTTAGCATCTGTAAGATCAACAGCTGAAAGTCCAATATTAGGCCTTGTTCTGCGGATTCTGTCAGTGAATGGAGTCACTTCATGGCAGACTCATTTACTTAGATGAGTTTCCTAGTAAAGACTCAGAGAGGGGCAGAGCATGGGTTACCAGTAGTCTGTCTCCCAGACAGCCTACTGGAATGCCCAGTGACACAGCAGCCCTCTGCCTAACCATGGACAGGCTATTGTGGAGGCAGGAGCATCAGCAGTTCAGATCCACCCAGATCGTCTCTCCTTTCTTGATCACGAATTCTGAAAAATGTGCATTAGCCTTTGTAAGTGGCTTCCACACCGGTAAAGATAAAACAAATGGATTTTATCAGCTGAGATGAAATAGGAAGCCTCTGGGTATGAGAAAAGTCTTAAGTGTGCCTTGTCCTACAATGAAGAAAACAAAGCCACACATAATAAAAGCTGCCAGATGAAATCTAGCCCCCTCGATTCTTTCCACTAACCTCTTCTAGGAGAACGAAAATAAATTCTGTTTAACAAGAACTGCTTATAAAGACTAGTGTTAGTTGCTCAGTTGTGTCCAACTCTTTACAATCCCATGAATCGGAGCCCACCAGGCTCCTCTGTTCATGGAATTCTCTAGGCAAGAATACTGGAGGGGGTTGCTGTGCCATCCTCCAGGGGATCTTCCTGACCCAGTGATCAAACCCTGGTCTTCTGCATTACAGGAAGATTCTTTACCATCTGAGCCACCAGGAAAGCCCACTTATAAAGACTAGGTTTGGACTATTTTCATTCAAGTCCGGGCAATGTAAGAGGAATTCATCTATTTAGCCTGTGCCCACATGGCCAGGCCAGAATTCAAACAGTGACGCATAAAACATTGGAAAACACTGATAAATTCACAAAATTAGGTCCATCCTAACCTTATCTCAAACTTGCTTGACATTTTTGCTTGGGGGAACTTGAGAGTTATTCTAGATGCACATCATCCAGTAGAACTTTTTGCAATGATGGTGGTCTTCTAGATATACACTGTCCAATATGGAGGCCACTGGCCACATGTGGCCATTGTGCAGTTGAAATGTGACCAATAGGACTGAGGAACTACATTTTAACTTTTATTTCATGCTAATTAATTGCAATTTAAATTCAAACAGACACATGTGGTGAGTGGCTAATGAATTAGTGCAGTCTAATAAGTACTGGGTTGGCCAAAAAGTTTGGTTGCATTTTGAAAAACCTGAATGAACTTTTTGGCCAAGCCAATACTAATTCTGGCCATGTCTCTCTAGCATCACTGTTTCGTCTACAGAAAAAATGACAACTGTCTGTTACCTTCTGCCACCTCAGTGATAACACCTGAGATTCTTGCTGGGATCCTGCAGAGACACAACTCTGTAGTCCCACATATATTAAATAAAAATTTGCTTGAACTGATTACTCAGACATTGGAGAGATATCTCACTTCACCAGCATAGAAAAGAACACTGAAACTCTCTGAAAGTTCTTCTCTATAGATAATCCTCAAAAATATGAAAAGAATAACAGGATTAGAAAATTACCAGTTTTTCACTCACAGGGTAATAATTGCTTCAAGCAAAGGTCATCGGAGTATAATTTTACCAATGGGTAAAAGCCTGTTGGGACTCTGACTATTCATATGATGTTAAAGGCTTTCTTTAAAAAAAATATTTATTTGGCTGTGTCAGGTCTTAGTGGTGACCTGCAGGCTTCTCTAGTTGTGGTGTACTGGGCTGTAGAGCACACTGCTTCAGCTGCTCCGCGGCATGTGGGATCTTAGTTCCCCAGCCAGGAATCAAACCCATGTCCCCTGCATTGCAAGGCAGAGTCTTAATCTCTGGACCACCAGGGAAGTCTCTACAGGTTACTTGTTCAGTTACAAAGGGAAAACAGTGCGTTTACAAGTGGCAAGACCTGGGGTCTAAAGTGGTCAAATTTAACATCACTAATAATGAGGGACAGCTGGACAAGATGCACCACCTGATATGATGCAACAAGAAATGCATAACTTTCTTTTACGTTATTTTTGGCCAAAACTCGAATGATTATCTCTAGTCAAGAGGAAAACAAATCCGAAAATTCCAGATTGTAGAGCAGCAGTGGCTACAGGACTGGAAATCCCAAAGAAAGGCAATGCCAAAGAAAGCTCAAACTACCACACAATTGCATTCATCTCATACGCTAGTAAAGTGATGCTCAAAATTCTCCAAGCCAGGCTTCAGCAATACGTGAACTGTGAACTTTCAAATGTTCAAGCTGGTTTTTGAAAAGGCAGAGGAACCAGAGATCAAATTCCCAACATCCACTGGATCGTGGAAAAAGCAAGAGAGATCCAGAAAAACATCGATTTCTGCTTTATTGACTATGCCAAAGCCTTTGACTGTGTGGATCACAGTAAACTGTGGAAAATTCTGAAAGAGATGGGAATACCAGACCACCTGACCTGCCTCTTGAGAAACCTGTATGCAGGTCAGGAAGCAACAGTTAGAACTGGACATGGAACAACAGACTGGTTCCAAATAGGAAAAGGAGTATATCAAGGCTGTATATTGTCACCCTGCTTATTTAACTTATATGCAGAGTACATCATGAGAAATGCTGGGCTGAAAGAAGCACAAGCTGGAATCAAGTTTGCCGGGAGAAATATCAATAACCTCAGATATGCAGATGACACCACCCTTATGGCAGAAAGCAAAGAAGAACTAAAGAGCCTCTTGATTAAAGTGAAAGAGGAGAGTGAAAAAGTTGGCTTAAAGCTCAACAGTCAGAAATCTAAGATCATGGCATCTGGTCCCATCACTTCATGGGAAATAGATGGGGAAACAGTGGAAACAGTGTCAGACTTTATTTTTCTGGGCTCCAAAATCACTGCAGATGGTGATTACAGCCATGAAATGAAAAGACACTTACTCCTTGGAAGGAAAGTTATGACCAACCTAGATAGCATATTAAAAAGCAGAGACATTACTTTGTCAACAAAGGTCCGTCTAGTCAAGGCTATGGTTTTTCCAGTGGTCATGTATCGATGTGAGATTTGGACTATAAAGAAAGCTGAGAGCAGAATTGATGCTTTTGAACTGTGGTACTGGATAAGACTCTTGAGAGTCCCTTGGACTGCAAGGAGATCCAACCAGTCCATCCTAAAGGAGATCAGTCCTGGGTGTTCATTGGAAGGACTGATATCTGGCCACCTGATGCGAAGAGTTGACTCACTGGAAAAGACCCTGATGCTGGGAAATATTGAGGGCAGGAGGAAAAGGGGACAATAGAGGATAAGCTGGTTGGATAGCATCACTGACTCAATGGACATGGGTTTGGGTGGACTCCAGGAGTTCGTAATGGACAGGGAGGCCTGGTGTGCTGCGGTTCATGGGTCGCAAAGAATCGGACATGACTGAGTAACTGAACTGAACTGAACTGAATGCAATCCTGGAAATCCTTAAAAAATAAAACAAAACCTCAATGTCATAAGCAATCAAAAGGAGGAGAGTAGGATTATCCTCGATTAAAGGACTAAAGAGATGACAACCAAGTCAGTCAGAGGAAGAGGGCACAGAGCCACCATGGGCCTGAAATTTTTAAAAAAAGATAACAAAAAAAGAGATGACAGCCAAAGGAAACTTTGGTTGGGTCCTGGATCCTACATGTGTGTATAAAATTTGGGTTACTAAAAGTATTGTGATCATGAGAAGATTAGGTTCCTAAGGGATACATGCTTAAGTATTTTAGGGCCAGAAAGTCATGATGTCTATACTATACTCCGAAGCACTCTGAAATGGCTGAGAGAGAGGGACAGAAGAAGAAAATGACAGAATGTTAACAATTGGTGTATTCAGGTTAGAACTTGGATATTCATTGCTCTATCAGCTTTTTTGCAGATTTAAAATTTTCCACAATTTAAAACAAACATTTAATTATATTTTTGGTGAAAATGTTTCACAAATATTGATACACGAGTAATATTTCTGTCTCTCTGATTTAATCTAACTTACTAATAATGATGATTCAGGATCTCATATTAGTCCAGGGTCTAAAAACAACAAATTGTAAAGATTCATGGACGTAAGGTGCTAAAATAGGTAAATAGGTAGATACAGAGTCTAGCAATTACATGTTTTTTTCCCCCAGATAAATCCTCCAATCTTTCGTTGAGCTTCTTCTCTTAAAAATGAAGGGCAGGAGAGAAATTTTATGTTATTGAAACATGTGGTTAATCTTCAGATCTGGTTGTGCATGTCCCCTGGAAACCTACAGTTCTGAGCAGAGTCCTACCCAGCACCCCCGTTTCCTGTTCTTTCCTCCCTCCATGGAAGCTCTGATCCTTGCTGTAGCCATTTTCTACCAACTACCTGCCTGACATGCAGCCCTACTCCTGACCACACAGAGCCTCCAAAGACGGTCCAGGAGAAATGCAGGAGGGCCTGTTGGAGGGTCTCAGAGGTCCCTGCTACTGATTTAAGTGCTA
This sequence comes from Capricornis sumatraensis, assembly GCF_032405125.1. Lineage (NCBI taxonomy): Eukaryota > Metazoa > Chordata > Mammalia > Artiodactyla > Bovidae > Capricornis > Capricornis sumatraensis. Next base: position 84,000,581 of record NC_091092.1, read on the forward strand.
AACAGGAGAAAGGTTTACTACTGGGTTTTAAATGCCAGAAGAAAACAGACCAGGAGCCTTGTGACACAGATGGAGTTCTGCTCTTTCCCCATTCAAGGCTGTTTACTTCAGGACAATTGAATGATTACTTTTCTGGCAGGCTTGACGGATCCTTGGACCAATCCCCCAGGATGATACTAGATCCCTACAAAGGGCCTCACCCTTGGGACAGGGCGTGTGGTGGTGTGCTGAGTAGCAAGAAAGATCAGGTACATTATTTAAAGTATAACGCCTCAGAAGACTTGGGGTTCTCTAACTTTCTGAAATTCCTAGTTTCAGGCAACTGTCCATGATATACATTTCCCTCCCTACCTATTATAATGCTTTTGATCTAGGCCACTGTATAAATCTAAAACTTTTGTGCTGGTTTATTACATCATATTTTAGCAGTCCCGATACATCAGGGTAATGTATGTAAGACCACATACAACAGTCTTTCTTTCCAGAATGAACTGAATTATCCTTATTTTCATTAAGAATGAGACAAATGTGGTAATCCCATACCAAATGAGAAAAAAAGCAATCACACTGATGTGCTCATTCCAGAATGAATAAATATAGGATATGAATCATTTCCCTTTTGATATATGTACATTCTGATTAACCACCACAAAAAATGCCACAAAATCTCTGAAATTTTAGAAGCATTCTACTTTAATCAATAGATGGGTTTTTTTTAATTTGAATGGCTGGGGTCCTAAATAAATTTGGGGAATATGAGACACATGCATTCATATCAAATCTTAAACAACTGATCAGAATCTGAACTCTCTCATGTTCCAAGCATAGTAACTTGTACTTTGCTGGAAGGGCCTTCCTCCTTGAAGGTTGGATATTTCAAAGAAAAGGGTTTCCTCTGAAACTTAACTGGTACCTACAGTCAGGTCTCTAATATGAACATCTTTGTGTGTGTATTTTAGGAAAAAAATGTGAATCCAGAGATCTCAAATGCTTCAATTAATTGTATACATGTCATTAACAGTTTACATCTGGGGCCTGCAGGTACTGTTGCTTTCACCACTGTCCTCAGAGAGTAAAACACTTTCACGAGAAGAACAGACTTCAAGTCTATTTTGCATTTGCTTTATCTACCGGCACCCAGAATCAGATCAGGAAGAAAGAATGCCAGTAAAAGGTCGATAAAGAAAGAAGAAATATTAAAGTCTTTACTCTGATTGCCCAATATCACCACCCTTAAGCATAATCTGTCATAAATTTGGTCACTGAGAAACAAATTGCATTAGAAAAGTCTTTCACAATCTTCTGTTTATTTTTTAAAAAAATCCATACTTCAAAACTAAAATGGCATCAGTGCTTAAATGTAAACCATATCCCAGTCATGGCTGAAATACAAAATTCGAGTACTCTTTATGACTTAAAAGGTTTGTTTACTAGATCACAAGCAGGATTTTGTGTGGAAAGTGTTTGTGGCTCTGAAAATGGGCTACTCTTAACACAAAGCTCAGCAGTCAAGCAGCTACTCAATCAACTCTGGCCTTGGTGCTGACAAAAACTATCCAAAATGGGGAGGAAGGGGACAGACTGTCAGGAACATCGACACATCAATCGACTCAGAGAAGGGTAGAAGAACGAGTAGACTTGACCAGACCCCTTGCCCCTTAAGGGGCAAGGGACTCGTGCCCACAGGAAGAAAGAAAGAGACAAATAGCATAAAGAGAAACATCTCAGGTTAGAGAGAGGGGGAAAAAAAGCCAGGCTTGGTTAATTTGCTTCTGAGGAAGCCCTTGTGTCACCTGAAGTACTGCCAGCGGTGTTCATTCTGGTCCTCTTCGGAGGGCTCCTCGATGCCAACTCTGGGCAGCAGAAGAAGGGAACATGAGTGTGACAGGGACCACAGGGGAGCCAGGGGCTCTAGGCACGTGACCTGGACCACATCCATCAAAGACCAGGCCATCTTACTTTACACCTAAATTTGTACCCTTTCATAAATTGTCCCCATTCTCTGAAACCCAGAGAGGGTGCTAAATTTACATAGAAAGCAACAATGTTAGAAGCCAGGTCAAATGAGGACTGATTAGGAATGAAGACAAGCCTCTCAAAATATAATGAAATCAGGGGAAAAAACACAACTCAGAAAATGACTTCAAACTACTTTTCACAAATTCATCTGTTTCACAATGCAAGACACATCCATACAAAAACTAGAAAACAGAAAGCTATTGACATGTATTTGAAGTGTTTATACACACTTTTACACATATTTGACAGGAAGAGCAAAGGACACAAAATTACTGAAAACAACAACAATGGAAAATGAAATGGCCTTTTTTCCTACAAGTAATCACATTATTCGTGGGTTCAACCTAAAGGTCAAGAACCCAACTTCTGCTATTTTCTTTATCTTATGGCCTTAAGAGTTGACACAGTCCATTTTCACCTCCCTCAATAATTGCTGGGTTATTCAGAATACATTAGAATTTTACCACAATTTTAATGAGCAGGATTTCACAATCTCAGTACTACTGACATTTTGGGCCCTGGCTTTTACCTGCAAGATACCACCAGTAGCACCTTCCTCCAGTTGAAGCAACCAGAAATGTCTCCAGACATTGCCAAATGTCCCCTGAGAGGGCAAAAATGCCCAAAGGTGAGAACCTCTGCACTAAATCTTGCATCCTCAATGGGGGGTGATACAGCCTCCAGGGGCATGAAAATCTGTTATTTAGGGACAAAATTTTTTTAGATATTACAGTGGTTTACAGCCCTCTAAAGTTCCATAGTACATAAACAGATATATAGATCTGCTGTAGTAAAAAAAAAAAAAAATCAATGGAAGAGATAGATAAAAAGAACATCTTTAAAGGCTCCTCAGAGGAGCAGTGATGAAAAAAATGTTGAGAGACATTGTGCTAGAGAGTGCCCAAATTCTCATGCTACTAATATACACTGAAATATACAAGTGAGAACAAGATGCATCTTAAGGTGGTACTTTTAATTAGGCACATGTTGGGAATGTGACTTAAATCAGACTTTATATATTACTATAGTATTAAAAAGCTATAACAAATTTCAGAAAAGCAAGCTGGATTCCATTAATGCAAAATGCACTAGTAACAGTACTAGCAGCAGTTCTAATGCTATGATTACTAATGATAATATTATAGCTAAAATATACTAAATGTTTTCCATATGCCAGATGGTACATTTAATGGGAGAACTCTTTATCACGTTGATTTAGTATCACATTTTATGTTCATAACATTGTCATCCCCATTACCTGGTGAGGAAACTGAGAGTCAGAGAGGTTACGAAGTTGCCCAAGGTCACAAAGGTAGAAAACGGTGGAACCAAGATTACAACTGAGGCTGTTAGACCCAGAGCCACAGTGCTACAACTTACAGGCTAGAAGGTGGCATCTTTAAATTCTTTTAAAATATCCAGTTGCAAAGGATATTACATAAAGAGCTCAGAGCTTCTCCTTGCCTTTATTCCTTAAATTATCTTACAGAGAGCTTTATCTTAAACTCTCAGTGTGACAGGATTATACCTAGCAGAGTGTCCTTACTTGTCCTTGAATGACTGTATTGCTGCACCCTGGGGTATGAAAGTTTTCCTGTTCATTTGGCTGCCTGGGTGTATGTCACTGATCCCCCCATCACCACCACCACTTTATGGGCGTGTCACTTGAAGCTGGGCCTTCCAAGAGGATGGCCACCATGTCACCAAAATGTGCTCAGGACATATACAAGGTTCATCTGCTGAATCTGCTCATCTGATAGTTTTTTGAAGTTGCCAAAATTACACCTTTGTGAATAACAACACTTGCTCAAGAGACTAAAAAAAATATTACACAGTTTATTGCTCAGTTGTGTCCAACTCTTTGTGACCCCATGGACTGTACTCACCAGGCTCCTCTTTCCATAGGATTTTCCAGGCAAGAATACTGGAGTGGGTTGCCATTTCCTCCTTCAGGGGATCTTCCCAATCCAGGGATTGAACCTGAGTTTCCTGTGTCTCCTGCATTGCAGGCAGAATCTTTACAGCTGATCCATTAAGGAAGCCCCCATGTAGTAGTTTACTACCAGAAAGCAATTTGGGAATTTTGTCATCATGTTTTAAAATAGCAAATACATGCTCAATATCACTAATTATTAGAAAAGTGCAAATCAAAACTACAATGAAGTATCACCTCGCATTGGTCAGAATGGCCATCATTAAAAAGTCTGCAAACAATGAATGCTAGAGAATGAATGCCACCACTCTCCTACAGTGTGGTGGCTCAGAGGGTAAAAAGCATTTGCCTGCAATGCAGGAGACCTGGGTTCAATCCCTGGGTTGGGAAGATCCCCTGGAGAAGGGCATGGCAACCCACTCCAGTACACTTGCCTGGAAAATCCCATGGACGGAGAAGCCTGGTAGGCTTCAGTCCATAGGGTCGCAAAGAGTCAGACACAACTGAGCAACTTCACTTTCTTTTCCTACAGTGTTGGTGGGAATATTAATTGGTGCAGCCACTATGGAAAACAGTATGGAGGTTCCTTAAAAGCTAAAAATAAAACTACCATATAATCCAGCAATCCCACTCCTGGGCATATATTCCGAGAAAACTCTAATTTGAAAAGATACATGCACCTCAGTGTTCACACAGCACTATTTACAATAGCCAAGACAAGGAAGCGACCTAAATGTCCATCAACAGAGGAATGGATAAAGAAGACGTCTCCCTCTCTCTCTCTCTCTCTCTCTCTCTCTCTCTCTCTCTCTCTCTCTCTCTCACACACACACACACACACATGAAAATATTACTCAGCCATAAAAAAGAATGAAAAATACCATTTGCGGCAACATGGATGGACATAGAGATTATCATATTAAGAGAAGTAAGTCAGACAAACATATAATACCACTTATATGTGGAATTTCAAAAAATGATATAAGTGAACTTATTTACAGAACAGAAACAGACTCACAGACATAGAAAACAAACTTATAGTTACCAAAGGGGACACTGGGGGTGGGAGGATAGGAGTCTGGGATTAACATACACACTACTATATATAAAACAGATAAACAACAAGGTCCTACTGAATAGTACAGGGAACTATATTCAGTATCTTATAACAAACTATGATGTAAAAGAACTTGAAACTAACACATCATAGATTAACAATATTTCAATTTTTAAAAATGGTCTAAAATAAAAATAAAATAAAATAACAATCATAAAATTCTAATTTAAAAACACAAGTTGGATTTCTGGAAGGCAGTGACCTGGTTCTGGATTTGTGATTATATTCATTTTATATTATACACAGACTAGAAATTCAGTTCAATTCAGTTCAATCACTCAGTCATTTCCGACTCTTTGAGACCCCAAGAATCGCAGCACACCAGGCCTCCCTGTCCATCACCAACTCCCGGAGTTCACTCAAACTCAGATCCATTGAGTCGGTGATGCCATCCAGCCATCTCATCCTCTGTCGTCCCCTTCTCCTCCTGCCCTCAATCCCTCCCATCATCAGAGTCTTTTCCAATGAGTCAACTCTTCGCATGAGGTGGCCAAAGTACTGGAGCTTTAGCTTTAGCATCATTCCTTCCAAAGAAATCCCAGGGCTGATCTCCTTCAGAATGGACTGGTTGGATCTCCTTGCAGTCCAAGGGACTCTCAAGCGTCTTCTTCAACACCACAGTTCAAAAGCATCAATTCTTCAGCGCTCAGCTTTCTTCAAAGTCCAACTCTCACATCCATACATGACCACTGGAAAAACCATAGCCTTGAAGAGACGGACCTTTATTGGCAAAGTAATATCTCTGCGTTTGAATATGCTATCTAGATTGGTCATAACTTTCCTTCCAAGGAGTAAGCGTCTTTTCATTTCATGGCTGAAGTCACCATCTACAGTGATTTTGGAGCCCAAAAAAATAAAGTCTGACACTGTTTCCACTGTTTCCCCATCTATTTCCCATGAAGTGATGGGACCAGTTGCCATAATCTTTGTTTTCTGAATGTTGAGCTTTAAGCCAACTTTTTCACTCTCCTCTTTCACTTTCATCAAGAGGCTTTTGAGTTCCTCTTCACTTTCTGCCATAAGGGTGGTGTCATCTGCATATCTGAGGTTATTGATATTTCTTCCAGCAATCTTGATTCCAGCTTGTGCTTCTTCCAGCCCAGTGTTTCTCATGATGTACTCTGCATATAAGTTAAATAAGCAGGGTGACAATATACAACCTTGACGTACTCCTTTCCCTATTTGGAACCAGTCTGTTGTTCCATGTCCAGTTCTAACTGTTGCTTCCTGGCCTGCATACAGGTTTCTCAAGAGGCAGGTCAGGTGGTCTGGTATTCCCATCTCTTGAAGAATTTTCCACAGTTTATTGTGATCCACACAGTCAAAGGCTTGGCATAGTAAATAAAGCAGAAATAGATGTTTTTCTGGAACTCTCTTGCTTTTTTGATGATCCATTGGATGTTGGCAATTTAATCTCTGGTTCCTCTCCCTTTTCTAAAACCAGCTTGAACATCTGGAAGTTCACGGTTCACGTATTGCTGAAGCCTGGCTTGGAGAATTTTGAGCATTACTTTACTAGTGTGTGAGATGAGTGCAATGGTACGGTAGTTTGAGCATTTTTTGGCATTGCCTTTCTTTGGGATTGGGATGAAAACTGACCTTTTCCAGTCCTGTGGCCACTGCTGAGTTTTCCAAATGTGCTGGCATATTGAGTGCAGCACTTTCACAGCATCATCTTTCAGGATTTGAAATAGCTCAACTGGAATTCCATCACCTCCACTAGCTTTGTTAAAAGTCATTGTTAACTCCACATCCTACCCTGGGCTTCTGAACTTCTGCGAAGCCACTAAGTACCTTATCAGAGTTCTGTCAACAGCCTGGGGAAGTAAGAAACAACTTGGTATTGATTTCACTGAGGTCATAGAGCTCAAAACACCACCCTGAACTTCAGGGCATTTCTGAATTATTTTAGAATAAGAACCTGCTTCACATAAATGATTTGTGGTCATTAACACCATAAGCCACAAGCCAGAAAAACCAATCAGTCTCATTACCTTATGTCTGGGGGACTTTGTTTTGATGTAATCACTGTAAATGTCAGTTTCTGTCTCCTACACAATCACTATTTATACACATCTGGAAAAATGTAATGAACTGACACCATATGTATTTTTTACCATGGCACAGTTTGCTGCATTACACTGTCCGGGTAGAGTTGGATAGAAAGAAGGAACGAATAAAGATAGAAGCAGAAATCAATGAAATTGAAAACAGAAAAACAATACAGAAAATCAATTAAGTAAAAAGCTAGTTCTTTAAAAGAATCATTAAAATTGACAAAACCCTAGCAAGACTGAAAGATACAGAGAAGATACAAATTACCAATATCATGAATGAAACATGGGATATCACTATAGATCTCACAGACACCAAAACAACAATACGGTTAGGCTATGAACAATACAAACATGACAATTAGATGAGATGGACCAATTTCACAAACTATCACAACTCACCAATATGAAATAGATAATCTTAATATCCCTATAGCTATTAAAGATATTGCCTTCATAATTTATGTAACAAAACTCCTGGAAAAGAATACTAAAGGACCAGATGGTTTCACCGGAGAATTTCATAAAACTTTCAAGAAGAATTATTAATAACACCAATTCTACACAACCTATTCCAGAAAACAGAAGACTCAGAAAATTGCCCCAACTCATTTTGAGGTGAGATTAGCCTGATACCAAATCGGACAAAGGCAATACAAGAAAAGAAAACTGCAGACCAGTATCCCTCATGAACATAGACACAAAAATCCTTAACAAAATATTAGCTAGTAGAATTCAGTAATATGTAAAACAGTTATACAAGCAAGACTCGTTTTAAAGAAGCAATGCTGGCTTGAAATTTTAAAATTAATCAATGTAATCTACCATATTAACAGGCTAAACAACAAGAAAATATAATGATATGAACTAGTATAGAAAAAGCATTTGATAAAATTCAACATTTGGCAAGGTGGCAGGATATAAGATCAACCCACAGAAACCAACTATATTTCTATATCTTGTCAATGAACACAAGGAAACTGAAATTGAAGATAGAATAACATTTAAAATAGCTCAAAAAGAAGAAATACGTAGAAGTAAATCTAACAAAATGTGCACAGACATTGTGTAATGAAAACTATAAAATATTGATCAAAGAAATCAAAGAAGATCTAAATAAACAGAGAAACATGCCATGTTCATGGATTTGAAGACTCAATAAGGTAAAGATGTCAATTCTCCTCAAACTGATAAATCAGGTTTAACGCAATTTCTTTGAAAACCCCAGCACAATTTTTTTAGGATATGGACAAGCTCATTCTAAAATATATATGGAAAGAAACTAGAATAGCTATGATAATTTTGAAAAATAAGGATAAAGTGGGAGGACCCACTCTACCTGATGCTCAAGTTGAACATATAACCATAGTTATCAAAACAGTATGGTGCTGCTGGAGGTACACACATATAAATCAACAGGGCAAATAGAAACAGACTCTCATGCATACCACCAACTGATTTCTGGCAAAGGAGCAAAAACAATTCGATGGAGTAAGGATAGTCTTTCTAACAAATTATGCTGGAACAGCTGGATGAAAGTGAAAAAAAAAGTTCAGTCATGTCTGACTCTTTGCAACCCCATGGACTATCCTCCAGGCCAGAATACTGGAGTGGGTAGCCGTTCCCTTCTCCAGGGGACCCTCCTGACCCAGGGATTGAACCCAGGTCTCTCACACTGCAGGCAAATTCTTTACCAGCTCAGCCACCAGTGAACCCTGGAACAACTGGATAGCCACAGACAAAATAAAACTTCAACCTGAACCTCATGTCTAATATTAAAAATTAAGTCAAAATGGATCACAGATTTAAATGTAAAGCATAAAACTAAAAAGTCTTTTTGAAGATAACATAGAAGAAAATCTTTGGGACTAGTGCTTGATGAAGAGTTCTTAGGCATTAACACCAAAAGCATGATGCATTTTAAAAAAGATAACTTGCATCTCATCAAAATTTAAAGTTTTGTTCTATGACAGACTGTTAAAAGGATTAAAAGACAAGCTACAGAGTAGGAGAAAATATTCACAAAACACATATCTGAAAACAGACTAGTTTCTAAAACAAATGCAAAACTCAATAAAAAACAAACAATACAACTAGAAGACAGACAAAAAACTTGAACAGATATTTCACCATGGGTATGCAACATCATTAGCCATGAGAAATGCAAATTAAGACCACAATGAGGTATCCCCACATACCTATTAGAGCAGATAAAATAAAAAGTATCAATACCAAATGCTGGCAAGGATGTGGAAAAATTGGATCTTTCATATTCACAGTCATTTTGTGACCTTTTACCATGTAGGAGCTGTTATTTTTAAGTGCTAATTTATATATATCACTGTAATATTTACACAACAATCCAATTATTATATGTGTACATATACAGCTTGTGTGCATCAGGGAAAAAGAGACCCATGCTCTCAGCTCTGGGCAGGACTATTTCAATGACCCACTTTTTGAAGTGGGTTTGAGAATGGGCAAAATGTCAAAAGTCAACTCTCTACTCTCATTGGATAATGATAGGTGGGGTCATCAGAAAAGGAACTTATGAAATAGCCTGAAAAATGCGATTTAACCTGGCTCTGAGCATCCAGGGCATCTACTGGGTGACAAGGTAAACTGGAGCAGGAAGTAATCACAGAGAGGTCACCAAATGCAGATTCTCAACTGTGTGCAGGGTAAACCTTTTTTGCTCTTATTTTGCTACACAGAACAGAGATGGTACCATCTTATGTCTCAAGTTTAAAGCCAAAAATTTGTACGTTTTCTTCTTCAGATTTCTATTTCCATAGATGAACTATTTTCCTTCATGTGACTCTTGAGATTCATACCAAGAAACTGAAATTTTAATCATCCCAGATTTTCCAACACAAAAACAGTCACTAACACAGCAAGCCTTTTGGGCAGTATAGTACAGTAGTGAAGAGCATGCCAGGGTTGAAATCCCAGCTTGTTCACTTACAGCGTTGTGACCTTGGGCAAGTTACTGCTCTATGTCTCAGTTTCCTCAGCTCTAAAATGAACATAATAGTATTAGCTCCCTTATAGGAATGCTATGAGGAACTTAATGTAAGTGTTGGCATCTCAAAACACAGCTGCAGCACAAGTTTTAGCTATTAGAAGACTCTTACTGATAAGTCCACCCAGGTTCTGCAGACCCACCCAGATCTGAGGCTAAGACACGGTAGCTCAGAAATGGTGCAGCCAGCACCAACAACTCCTGGTGACAACCAATGGTGGCCATGCCCAGCAACCCCTGCCTCCCATCAATATAAAAGTTCCAGAGGGGAAAGACTATTCTCTCAAACCCGTTTTCTCCCTGACCCCAAGGATCACTGCAAGATCCTTGTTGGTTCTTTCTTCTCCAAACTAGGTGTGCTCCGCAGCTGTCAGCTCCACACAAACCAGCAGCCAGCAGAGAAAGGAAAAAAAGAAAAAAACATTGCCATCTTGTGGATTTTCAGAGAATTCTTCATACCTATGTGCCCCCAGAGTCTTCTCATCCCCAGCATGTTTACCCTCTGCAGATCTGAAACTGAGGCAGGTGGTGAGGGCACCTCCAATGACGTAGAGTGCACACTCAGAGCTAGAGGGACCTGGAGAAAAGCTGACAGCACGCTTTCGTTTAACATGAAGACATATGGAGGCCCAAAGGCATGAGGAACTTGTCTTAAACCAGGGCCAGAGTTAGTGTATAAGTCTCTCAACCCATTTCAATCTCCTCTTTACTGTAAGATGCTGGACCAGCTCACAAGCACAGCTTGGAATTCAAATGCTCTTAAAAAAAACTTAAACTTGGGTCAGTGCTCCTCCATCCTGACACAGCTAACAAAACCACAGGCAGGGGATGTCCATGAGGCTGCAAGAAATGAGGGTGATGCAGGAAATGTCACCTCTTCTGTGCATGCAAGCAAGAAGAAGCGCAGCATAGTTTCCTCCTAAAACAAAACTCTAATTGCTTCTCCTTACTTCCAGCTGATGAGCTTATTTTTCAACCCCGTAGATTTGATTTCAGAGGAGTATGAAATGCCAGACACTGTTAGCAGCTATGTCTATTCCCTGTCCTGTAGCTTTAAGACTTTTTGAATTCTTGCCTTAATGTCTCAGCATTAGCAAGGTCCAGGTGTTTCTTACTCTGCTTTTGTACCCACAAACATTTTAATGATTTTTTTTTCATGGAAAATTCAATACTCTGAATTTTTATTAATTTTTAAAAAATGTTAATCCTTCCCCAAACAAAACTAAAAAATATATATAAAAGGCTTCCATGTGCTAAGCTCTATGTAGCAGCCTCTGCATGGGAATAGTGACATAGTTAGACACAAAACTGGCCTTGTTTCAAACCAACCTTATATTAAGCCATGACAACATGGGCGTCGTGCCTCCACCAATGATCCAGACAGTGAAGAAGACGATGAGGAGAGTGGTCGTGAACATCATCTGGCGTGCGTAGGATGCTGTGTCTCGGATGGCGAGTGCAAACGCCATCGCTCCCCTGAGGCCTGTGGGGATCAAAGAGGAAACTCTCTTGTCATAAGGATAAATAACAATTTGTCCCCAGACCCACTGCTTAGCCACACAAGTCTAATAAATTGTATCTGCTTATGCTTCAAGGGTCAAGTTGTTTTCTACAGAAAGAACCTTAAAGGAATTTAAACAATTTCCTCCTATTTGAAGTCTTCTTTTGCAAAATGCCCAAAGGCAATAAGAAAAACACCGCCCTGTTTTGTACAGCACATTGTGAGAATCCCATATGTGAATACCCCATAGTTTGGGATCTAATTTGGTGTGTGGCTAAATAAACAACTTTTATAGATCTGCTGAGAGTACCTGTGAAGCTTATCCCATACCCATGGAATCACACTGATGCTAGTATTTGGCAATCAGCAAGAAACTCAAGCACCAAAGTCTACTCATCAGAAAAAGTAGAAACATACAACTGCCCATCAAACCAAAAGTGCATATGGCCTTGCTGTTGTTTTGTTGCTCAGTCATGTCCTACACTTTGTGACCCCATGAGCTGTAGCCTGCCAGGCTCCTCTGTCCATGGGATTTCCCAGGCAAGAATATGGAGTGGGTTGCCATTTCCTTCTCCAGGAACCCATCTCCTGCATTGGCAGGCAGGTTCTTTACCACTGAGTCACCAGGGAAGCCCCTTAGAATAATAACACTCTTTCATTACTGAAAGAATTCCCCTGATAGTAACATGAAATAAAAAGAAATATAAATAATAATATAAGCTTTCCAAGTCTGTGATTCAAGCACTACACAAGTGCTATACAGTCGTTATAAACTTAAGATACAGGGTAGGTATGAATATGTGAAATGTACAAAACAGCATTTCCTTAGCAAAGCCAGGCAGAGAAGTAAGAATATAACCTGATCTATATCAGGAGATGAAGACTTCTTCTATAAAGGGTCAGATACTAAATATTTTAGGCTTTGTGGGCCAAGAAGAAAAATCAAGGATATTAGCTATGTACATAAAAGAGAAAAAAACAAATTTCCACAAAATTTTATTGATAAAAACTAAAAATATAATAAGTATAATATATAAGTACCCTATTATAAGAGCTTCCCTAGTAGCTCAGCTGGTAAAGAATCCACCTGCAATGCAGGAGACCCTGGTTCAATTCCTGGGCTGGGAAGATCCACTGGAGAAGTGATAGGCTACCCACTCCAGTATTCTTGGGCTTCCCTGGTGGCTCAGATGGTAAATAACCCACTTGTAATGTGGAAGACCTGGATTCCATCCCTCAGTTGGGAAGATCCCCTGGAGGAGGGCATGGCAACACACTCCAGTATTCTTGCCTGGAGAATCCCCATAGATAGAGGAGCCTGGCGGGCTACAGTCCATGGGGTCACAAAGAGTCAGACATGACTGAGCGACTAAGCACAGTACACAGCATAAATTCCTATTCACCATGGGTAAGACTGCCTGTATTGTATGAGAATGAAAAGTTATACTCACTATATTTATTTGTATATTTTTCCACTTTTCCCAACAATTTCATGATTTCATTCATCTGAGAACTTCACTGCAATTCACTGGAGCAACTTAACAAAAGTTATATTAAAAAACAGAGCAAGGTTGATGTACTCTATTAATTTATCCTATTGAAATACTGACACACATCTAGATCATCCTACAGCCAGCTATGACATCACTTAATATTTCAACCTTTAAATGGATGCTATCTCAAAGAAGAAAACCTGAGGGTCAGAGAGTGATAATGTGTGCTCCATTTTTTTTTATTAGGTAAACAATGTAAGCAATATGAAAGTGGAACCTCAGGTATTTCTTTCATAGCCTTGAGGAAAATAATTTTGATAGTTTTGATAGCAGATATCTTTAAACAGTACTGTGTATCTCTCAGTCTTTTAACACAGAAGATGATGAACACACTTTATCTAGGTGACCAAGTTATCTCCAATTCATCTTCCTCTTTTCCACTGGCATTTTCTCATATGTATGGAGGCTCTGCTCTGTCTTGCCCTCCTGAGAAGCCTCTAATGTTTCCTAGATGCTCTTGAATAAAAGCCCAACTCTTTGGCATGGCACTGGGGCTTCTCTGTGGTCTAGACTCCAGCAATGATTCTCAAAGTGTGGTCCTCAAACCACCATCAGCAGCAGCAACAGCTGAGAAAACATTAGAGCTGCAAATTATTGGGGCCCACTCCATCCCCTCAGATCACTCTCTGGTGGTAGGGCCCAGAAATCAGTTTTAACCAGCCCAATAGGTGACTCACATGCAACTTGAAGGTTTGCACCAATTCACATGAAATTTCCCTTTCCAACCTCACCCGCATTCTGCATTAGCCTGTGTGTCTCATGTTTAAACCAGACCATTCAGTTCAGTTCAGTTCAGTCGCTCAGTCGTGTCTGACTCTTTGCGACCCCATGAATCGCACCACGCCAGGCCTCCCTGTCCATCACCAACACCCAGAGTTCACTCAGACTCACGTCCATCAAGTCAGTGATGCCATCCAGCCATCTCATCCTCAGTCGTCCCCTTCTCCTCCTGCCCCCAATCCCTCCCAGCACCAAAGTCTTTTCCAATGAGTCAACTCTTCGCATGAGGTGACCAAAGTACTGGAGTTTCAGCTTTAGCATCATTCCTTCCAAAGAAATCCCAGGGTTGATCTCCTTCAGAATGGACTGGTTGGATCTCCTTGCAGTCCAAGGGACTCTTCCCTAAAAAGGCCACACACAGCAATGCTTTCCTGCCCTTTTGACCTCCTGCCTCCTGAAATGCCACTGAATCCAAGCCCAGTTGGAAGGCTACCCCCTGGATGATGATGGCCCTGGGCCCTGATTTTCCCCACATTTATGTCACATCTCTTTTGTGCAATTCACCACCCTCTCTTGGGAGAGAGTTAGGTTTTATATAGTGTCTCCCCTCAGTGGACTGTGAGCTCCCTGAAGAAGGCTGGTTTCTATATCCTCCACAACCTAGAAGCATGGCTTTTATGAAGGGAATGCCCAACAAACGTGTGTCAGAGTGAAAGGAAATCTTTAGGGCTGGCTGTGTACTTAAATGGAGATGCAAGGGAGTACAAGACAACACAATTGCTTTGCTGAGCAGTGCCTAATGATATGATTTTAGTATGACTCTCTGAGGCCTCCAAGAACTACTGTGTGGCAGTAAAGGGCTGCCACTTGCTTGCTGTCCCTCTTGTACATCCCCTCCCCCTTCCCAGACAGAGGTACCTCGAAGGGTCACAGTGGCCTTTTAACCCACTATCTTCTCCCTCTGCTCTGCAGGGATGCTCTTACTTGAGTCTTGTCTATAAAATCGGATGTCTTCCACTCTCACTGAACCATCTGCTCATGCCAATTGTTCTCTCTTTTCTTTTCCTTCACCTATTTCTTTATTGTCCTTTGTCCTTTCAGTGGCTTCTCCACTTTTCTCGGCTTTATACTGAACAGGGGGCATCTGGGAGACAGTGTAAGTCAAGCAGAACTATCATGGCTCTTATCTTCCAGTCTGGGATTCATCTTGCTAATGTGAGTGTATTTTATTTCTTAGAAAGTTAGAGCTAGGAGGGATCTCAATTGATTATTTCAATTTCATTATGAGAGGACACTGAAGCTGGGAGGTGTCAAATAATTTGGCCTGTACTCTTCATCATTAAAGACTTATTTTCCTTCTAATTATAGGTCTGAAGCCCTTCTGGAAGATTAAGGGTTATGAACACCTACTAGAAAACAATCAAGCACTCTAAATACATATATATCTCCAGGTATATATCTCCTTGGGTGATAGAGATGAACATGCAAGTATTTTAGAGGAAAATGTTCACATGTGGTAGTATGGTTTACAAAATCAGTATCAGCTCTATTTAATATGTCTGTCTGTCTACTCAGCACTTCAGGGGATCCCAAAGAACCAGAAACTTGAATTTCTGTCTTTTTATGAACCTTATTGATTTCATTTTAATCATACTTACACTGCCTGCTTAATAAAACTCACTTTATTGACTTTTTTTTACCTGAAAACATCATCATGTGTTGAAAATTCCAGCCAATCTTGTGCCTTCTGCCCAAGTTGAGGAAGAAGGAAAGTGGGTAGATGTGGGCGGCTCTCCCCAAGAAGATGGCAACCTGACCACCAGATGGAGGTTAAGGGCTCAACATGTTTCCCAAATGGCATTTTCACACAACCTCTGATTGGGCATAGAATTTCAGGAACACTGTGACACCTTGTTATGATCAGGAGAGTTGCACAGAGAAGGCAGGCTGTCTCATTTGCCTCTAAAGAAGTCTCAGCAGCAAGTGGGATTCGACTGGCCAATTTTCCCAACCTCCTGCTCACAGAGATAATTTCTGGCCTGTTAAACACACTGTTGTAACTTTTTGATCTGATTAAACTGATACAGACCAAGTCTCTTGATCTATCTAAAAAAAAATGAGTCCAGAGAGAAGCTAAGGTACCATGGCTGGGGTGCAGAGTTAAGAGAAGTAAAAGAGTGTGTTTGGACTCTACTGGGAGGAAAAAAAAAATCATCAGAAGAAAAAAATTACTAACCTGTGTCAAACTATAAACAGAAGGTTTGCTGGGTAAGGTTGTAAGCTTTGGTAAACATTCAGGGTGTGTATGACCAGGAAGAGCCTATAAGTAAGGGGTGGGGAAGCTTACAGTATTTATACAATGAATACACATTCATATTTCTCACAAGGATCAGCCTGGGGAGAGTTCTCTGCCAAAGTGGCTAACATGTCTTTGGGGAGGTAAGAGATGGAGGAAAGGAAGAGTGTGGAAGAAGAACTCACTGTGCAAACCAAAGAATTCAAGGAAACTGGTCATTCGTCACTTGCTGAGTTTAGAACAGAGCCCAACAGAGAGAGGCACACTGCCCTGCTCACAGCAGGAAACCACTGTGCAAGCCAGAGGAACAGTGAGCTTCCGTTTCAGCAGAGCAACCACCAGCTGCCGGAGCTGCAGCTGTTTCAGACTGAAGCGAAGGTGGGACTCTCTTCTGCCTTCCCTAGGATATAATTCGAATTTCTCCTCTGCTTCTTTTATCTCTCTCTCTCTCTCCCTCTTTTCCTTTTTGCTACTGTTGTGTTTGTTT
Source organism: Capricornis sumatraensis (assembly GCF_032405125.1). Taxonomy (NCBI): domain Eukaryota; kingdom Metazoa; phylum Chordata; class Mammalia; order Artiodactyla; family Bovidae; genus Capricornis; species Capricornis sumatraensis. The sequence continues at coordinate 84,017,283 of NC_091092.1, forward strand.
TGTTTTTAACAGGAGAGAAGAGGAGTCCTCAAGCGGAAGTGGCCTTCAGGATTCACAGAGGCCCTGGCTCCCCGCTGAACAAGGCCCCCACCGTAAACAAGGGCAGCGCTTTCACTATGTCTCACAGGATGCCATGCTAAGAATACAAATCACAGAGACATGCAAGGTCTTTCTTAAGAATAAAAACACTGATCTGCCAGATCTTTAGCTCTTTGTCTGGTGAGTGTGTAAACCTAGGAAATGAGCCCAGTTGAAGCAGATAATACTCTTAACAGGCAGGAGTCTGGCATGGCATGAGGCCACTGTCTCTCTCTCTAGCTGCTTGGTGAGTATCAGTTATTCCTCCACAATAAGTGAAAAGCTCAGAAGAGAAAAACACTCCTCTTTGGGGGACCAGCATCCCAAGATCTAAGGATATCCACGAGGCCTCAGAAAAGGCAAAAGGGAATAGGCAGCAATAGTGGCCTCCTGCTCTGGGCTTGGAGCTGAACTGCTATAGTTTCAAAGCCCAGAAGAGTTCACTTTAATGAAAACAATAGGGTCTGAGGCCAAGAGAGCAAAGTCTTCATCTATCAATGCACTGCTGGGCATTCATGTATCTCCTCACTTCAGAGGAGTCAACCCCCAAACTGTCTCTTCCAAAAAACTGCTGTCACAATGGGACTAAATCAAGGAACCAAGCATTTCTCCATTTTATCTTCCATTCCTCTCCATTTCCATTTTTGAAAAACAAAAGGGGGGTCTTTTCCACCATGGGGAGGCATGGGTGAAAGCACACACACCACATGCAGGCTGCCTGTACCCACGTGCAGTTGAGAGCAAGGGTCACAGAAGCTTAACCTCTTGGATTGGAATTCATGTGCCAATGAGAAAAAACAATTTGGGGGACAGATATGGGTTGCTGATTTTTAGATCTGTTAGGAAGGATGCTTTACAAAACAAACTACCACCTGCCAACCACCTGTGTAACAGAAAGGCCATCTGACACAGAAAATGAAGAAAGGGTAACTAGAAACAACATCCTGAATATTCATTGGAAGGACTGATGCTGAAGCTGAAGCTCCAATACTTTGGCCACTTGATGTGAAGAGCCAACTCACTGGAAAAAAAAAAAAAAAGAACCTGATGCTGCGAAAGACTGAGGGCAACAGGAGAAGAGGGTGACAGAGGATGAGATGGTTGGATGGCATCACCAACTCAATGGACATGAGTTTAAGCAAACTCCAGGAGATGGTGAAGGACAAAGAAGCCTGGCATGCTGCAATCCAGGGGGTCACAAAGAGTAGGACATGACTTAGTCACTAAACAACAACATCAACACAGAAAACTCAGAAAGGGCACCTAGAATCAACATCAGTCCTTGAAATCAAATACTTTTAGCTTTATACATTTACCACTTACGCTTTCTCATCATAAAAACACCATGAACCAGTGCTGGTTCAGTCACCTCCCCGCCAAACCAGAGATTATTGTTGTTATGGCTTCCCTGGAAGCGGTCATCTCTCTGTGTAGAAAATGGTGGAACCAAAAAAGGATACAAAAGCTCCAATGATGAAAACAGGGCTGAAAACGTGCTTCTGGAAGGTAAACAGTGCCAGGCCCATGTAGGAGAAGATGAAGTTCTCTGCCAGGAAGTGTAATACTTCAAAGAGCTGCACGGAAAGGGAAAAGCAAACCATAAACCCCGTGGGTCCGCTCCCTCATATTCCAGATCACTGGTGAGGACACACGGCTCTCCCTCACCTGCTTCGTTCGGCTTCTGGATTCCACTGACAGATTGTTGTAGGTGTAATGAGCTTGTGTGATTCCACAGAAAAGGACAGCTACCACACCTGGCAAGAGAATTCAAGAAAAATACAAAGGGGGCAGGGAAAGAAGCTGGAAACAATCTCTCCCTAAAACAAAAAGTTAAGGTAGGAAAGCCCAGCATATCCCACTTCCTGAAAGTTTTGGAAATTTGCCTATTACTGAAAGTGTCCCCGCCCCCACTTCTCATATCAACCTTTGCCTTCTCCCAACTCTGCTCTCCTTCAAAGCCAAGGCCCTCAATTTTCCACCTTGTTCCAGTTTTAAGGGTATTCTCTCCCCTCTTCTAAACTCCTACTGAATTGACCATCTTGATGTGGCATTCAGCATTCACTCCCTCATAGAGACTGTGAAGTATGTACTGGTCACACACTTCTGTCATATTCCTCTCTGTTTGCTGAATGAATGAATTTAATTTCAAACCAATGCTTTGTATTTTTGCATGGTCCAGGGATTCAAACAAAATGGATCCAGAGTACTAGTCCATTTATCCCAGCCCTGAAAAATCTAGATTTCTGGTTAATAGTGATTATTTTGTTGTTAAAAGACAATTAACACACCTGGGACTTTGCCTATATATTTACAGATGGTTGTCAAGTTTTAAAGGAAGTAGGTCATATAAAGATACATTGCAGTATTTAGAAAAGATGATAAAAAGCACTTCCTAATTACCTGGGTCATGGAGAGCAACTGTACTTGAGTTTTCTAACAGAACAAATCCAATGATTAAGTTTTTTTTAATGAGAGAATGTGAAGAAGTAACAACACACAATCACCCACACTAATAATCTATGAATCTAGCACCATAAAAACACAGTCTTGAAAAACGGTGATTAAACAGACCAGACACAAAACAAGGAAAACTTGTGCTCACACTCATCTGAGTAGATGCAAAATGATCTTTAAAAAGATATATATTTTGCTTGTTATCACTACTGTTTGTAAAGTAACATAGCAATTCAGGGGAGGATACAAACAAGGTGGGCTTCCCTTATGGCTCAGCTGGTAAAGAATCTGCCTGAAATGCAGGTAGACCTGTGTTTGATCCCTGGGTTGGTAAGATGCCCTGGAGTAGGGAAAGGATACCCACTCCAGTATGCTGGCCTGGAGAATTCCATGGACAGTCCATGGGGTTGCAAAGAGTTGGACACGACTGAGCGACTTTCATTTTCACTTTACAAACAAGGTATTAATATATTCAGTAACTTTTGCAGCTAGGCATCTATTTATGGTCAGAATGAGTACTCAAAGATCTGAGTTTGAAACAATAAAGCTTCAACATTTTACATATTTTTAAAAATATATAGCTTTGGGGGAAACTAAACTATTCCTACTGCAGCACACATGGCTCACTTGGCAATCCTGCATATGGACATTCTGTGAGCGGTTTATCAACTCCAGGCCACAGCTATTAAGAATTTTGCCCTCCCCTCAAGCTTCCACAGCTCCAGCCACAGTGAGTATAAGGGAAACCCAAGGGCAGAGGAAACTCACCTGTGAACCCACAAGCTTCCGCCAGGAGGAACGTGCTCCACGACATCAAAAAGAAGAGTGCAGTCTCCAGCAGGGGAAAGCAGTGCAGCTTGGTGAACTTGGTCACGTCAGCTCCTGTCAAGGAACTGTCTCCAGCAACAAACATCACGGTCACTGAGAATCATTCTCTGTTAGCCCAGGACCCTTCCCCAAAGGGCTACTCTTTCCCTTCAACTCTTCCTTTGGGGCCCCAAAGCTGCTGCATGGTTTTGAATATAAAGAAAATGAAGCTTCTCCAGTAGAATGGGGGTTTCTGAGGGCTGGGAGTGGGGGGATAGGGAGGATACTATTCAACAGGCACACAGTTTCTGTTGCAGATGATGAGAAAGGTTCTGGAAATGGTGGCAATGGTCACACAACACCAGTGGATGCACCTAATGCCACTGAATTGTGTATTTAAAATGGTTAAAGTGGCAAACTTAATGTTAGGCATATTTTACCACAATTAAAAAAATAATAATAACGTAATATACCAAAAACCAAATGGGTGAACTATACAGCATGTGGATTTCCTCTCAATAAAGCTGTTTTGTTTCGTTTTTTTAATCAAGCTTTCCAATGGAACTAGAAATGGGCTCTCTGTGCTCCTGGCAATGCCCATATTTCTGAGATGCACAGTTGAGGCCTGAGGTGTGACTGGCAGATGGGTTCTGACAGTGCTGGGAGTGCCTCAGGCAGGCCTCAGAAGATGAGGCAGGGAGACTCTGACCTCTGTGGACTACTAAGGCCTGAGTCCATCACAGGTGCCTAATGCATGCATGAGGGAGAGAGGGAGGGAGAAATGCACAACTCCAAGGGCAACTACAAAGTGCTGTCACTTTTGGGGATTGGCAATTCCCTTCCTCACAATGCCATTCCACGGAGTGGTGGGGGGGCAGTGCAGCTTAGAACCATGTCCTGAGTGGTTTCACTAAGCAATATAAGTCCTCAGAGCATCAGAGAGCCTTGAGGAAGAAAGCAATCTACATCTGCACAGTCCAATATGATAGCCACTAGCCCCATGCAACTACCCAACACTTAAATATGGCTAGTCTGAATTGATTTATCCTGTAAGAGCAAAATACACACCATATTTCAAAGACTTGGTACAAAACCTGAAGGGATAAAATCTCATTACTAACTTGTATAAATTCTATTAATAATCTGTGTATCTACTGTAGGCTGAAAAGATGGGGCTCACATTCGTGGCTCCCATTACATCTGTATTGGTCCCTGGTGATCTAAATGCTATTGGAAGATTTGATGAAGAACTCAGAGCACCTGTGGAAGGCTTGCCTGCTCATTCCCACACTTTGCTTTTATGCTGGTTGGTTGACTGGCTTGTTGGTTTCTAACTCAATATCATGCAGTCCTCGGCTTAAGGAAGGTCACCTTGCTATAATTCCCACAGACAGCCCCTGGCTAGTGAAGGCCATGTTAGCCCCATATGGCCTGGAACAGCGGATGACAGCAGCCAGTCTGGGGCTAAAGTACTTCACAGCCTGCTTCCTTCCAGCCTCCTGACAGGTGGTCTCCAATTCCCAGCCTCCTGGCTCTTCCACTGTTTCTGTGCCGCCTCCCACACCCCCCAAATGATGCTTCCTCCAAGTTCCTGTCTCCAGCTTGTTTATAGGAAGAAGAGAAACACACAGGTGAGGACAGAGCTAAGCCCAGAGCTACACTCTCAAACATTTTCTCTGACTCTTAACTAGGCCATCGGCTGTCAAGTTTCACCAAAGGGTGACATTTTGGGGGCCCCCAGCCCCCAGTGGAACAACCAATTTAAGATTCATTCCTGAAAGGAGGAAATGAGAACTTTCTTTTCACAAGTGCAAGGTCACATAATCATACTCAGGTGGGTGCAGAAACCACAGAAAGGATATTAGAGCAGTCACGACACCAGTCACAGCTCCCATGGTAAAAGAGCCACTAAATATACCTAGAAAAATGCCAACTGATTTAAAGAAGGCAGCAGCATCAAAGGCGTGAGTGTTCAGCCCTGCTGGCTGGTAGGCAACAATAGACCTGGAGTTTAAAGAGAGAGAGAGTTAGGAAATACTGGGCTGGTTTTATACCATGGTACTTACAAGTATCGACAAACATAGATATCTACACTCTGCGGAGCACTCCCCATGGTGTATTCATTTAATTTAACCTGCAGGAGCCATATTATGAAGGTATCAGCATTCTGATACCACTGGACAAAGCAACATAACTTTATCAACTAAGTCTATAAACCTCATTTAGAAAAGCACCCAATTCAAAATTTAACACTTTTAAGGTGGGCCTCTGATTTTAGCCCAGAGCATTCAGGAACCCAGAGTCTCTTTTCCCAGGCAGAAATATTGTTACTTACGAGGACAGTACAATGGCAACAGCATCATTTAGGACACTTTCTCCAAACAGAAGTGCGTAAAGGTCCACGTCTGCATGCAATTCATTAAATATCGCCAGTACGGTCACTAAAAGATGGGCCAAAAGCATATAAATTGGTTGCAGTTTCTGAATGAGGAGTGATATGATGCTTGATTCTAACAACACTGCGCTTTCCACTGTAATCCCATCACACTCTGAAAATACTTCTACTGCAGAATTTTAAAAATCATCACATTTAATGTCACTTAGCTCTACTGATAGTTGAAATCTCTTTTAAGGCAGAAACCCTATTTTATTTTTTATTTTATTGACATATGGTTGATTTACTATGTTGTGTTAACTTCTGCTGTACAGCAAAGTGATTCAGCTATACACATATATTCTTTTTCATATTATTTTCCATTATGGTTTATCACAGGATATTGAATATAGTTCCCTGTACTATACAGTAGGACCTTGCTGTTTATTTATTCTATATATAACGGTTTACATCTGTTAATCCCAAATTTCCAACCCATCGCTTCCCTACCCTCCTCCATCTTGGCAACCACAAGTCTGTTTTCTATGTCTCTATGTGAGTCTGTTTCTGTTTCACAGATAGGTTCATTTCTGTTGTATTTTAAGTTTAACATGAAAGTTATATCATATGCTATTTGTCTTCCATTGTCTTATTTCACTTAGTATGATAATTTCTAGGTCCATCCACATTGCTGCAATGAAACCCTATTTTATTGATCATCGTGATCCCAGATTCCAGCATAGGGTCAGGGCACAGAGAAGGCTTTACTGCTGCTGCTGCTGCTAAGTCGCTTCAGTCGTATCTGACTCTGTGCGATCCTATAGACGGCAGCCCACCAGGCTCCCCCGCCCTTGGGATTCTCCAGGCAAGAACATTGGAGTGGGGTGCCATTTCCTTCTCCAATGCATGAAAGTGAAAAGTGAAAGTGAAGTCACTCAGTCGTGTCCGACTCTTAGCGACCCCATGGACTGCAGCCTACCAGGCTCCTCCTTCCATGGGATTTTCCAGGCAAGAGTACTGGAGTGGGGTGCCATTGCCTTCTCAAGGCTATACTAAAGATATGTAAAATAATGCAAGTCCTCATTTATGACAGGCTATACATAATTACACTTCTCACAGGTTTCACATTTCGCAGGTATTTAAAAATCAACTTTTTCCAGACCAGCAGCTCTCACACTTTTGATCTCAGGACTCCTTTACATCCTTAAAAAATTCTGAGGCCGGCAAAGAGTTTTAGTTTTGTGGGTTATAGCTTTCAATATTTACAGTATTGAGTAAAACAAAAAAATTAAATATTTATTCATTTAAATTACTAGTAAACCCATTCTATGTGAACATTTTTTACTGAAAAATAATAATTTTTCCATAAAATAGTGTAAAGACAACTACTGTTTTACATTTTCTCAGGTCTTTTTAATATCTGAAGTAATGGAACATATTTTTCACATCTGTTTCTATATTTGATCAATAGGGAGTCAGTGTTACAGTTATGTAAGCCCTGGAAAACTCCACTCAACAGTACAGTTCTAAGAAAGAATGTAAGCAAAAAAGACAAATGATATACTACTATCACTCTTAAATCAGTTTTGACCTTATGGAACCCCAAAAGGGTTTTGGAGTTTCTGGACTTTGGTTCTACTGATAGTTGGGGCCATATACCTCTTTGTCATGGGGGCCACCTGGTGTGCTATAAGATAGTTTAGCAGTATCCTTGGCCTCTACCCACAAGATACCAGTAGCATCACACACTCTCCCCTGCCAAGCTTTGGCAACCAAAAATGTCTCCATACATTGCTGAACATCTGCTGTGGTGGGGCAGAATCATTCCCAGTTAAGAACCACCACTCTAATCTGTACATGCAGGTGGGGTTCACTCGCAACACTCACATTCAACTACCTTTTGTTTTGTTAGTTTCTGCCATAAGAAACTGAGAAACTAAACTCACTTCTTTAGCTTCCCTTGTGGTAAGTGCCACCTCTTGCTGCCTGGAAGAAGGTGAAGCCTGGATACAGTGCGGTCATCTTGCCTCCATGGGGCAGTTAAGGTGTGTCTGAAATCCAAAGGTAGTGCACTAGAAAGACTGAGTGCCTGATTGTCATGGGAACCATGGCACCAGCTGGAGCTCTTAGCCAAGATAAACAGCTCTCTGTTTAAGTTAGTATTAGCCACACCATCCTGTTATTTGCAACCAAACACATTACTTACTGATACAATTAGAATACACCCAGATATTTAGCAGTATTATAAACCAACCACTTTCATAACCATCATCCAGCACAGGAAACTGTAACTTTGCCAATCCCCACAGAAGCACCTCACAATATATTCCATCCCAATCTCAGTTCAGTTCAGTCGCTCAGTCATGTCTGACCCTTTGTGACCCCATGGACTGCAGCATGCCAGACCTCGCTGTCCACCACCAACTCCCAGAGTTTACTCAAACTCATGTCCATTGAGTCGGTAATGCCATCCAACCATCTCATCCTCTGTCATCCCCTTCTCCTCCCACCTTCAATCTTTCCCAGCATCAGGGTCTTTTACAACGAGTCAGTTCTTCACATCAGAGGGCCAAAGTATTGGAGTTTCAGCTTCAGCATCAGTCCTTCCATTGAATATTCAGGGCTGATTTCCTTCAGGATGGACTGGTTGGATTTCCTTGCAGTCCAGGGGACTCTCAAGAGTCTCAGCCAACACCACAGTTCGAAAGCATCAATTCTTCAGTGCTCAGCTTGCTTTACAGTCCAACTCTCACATCCATGTGTGACTACCAGAAAAACCACAGCTTTGACTAGATGGACTTTTGTTGCCAAAGTAATGTCTCTGCTTTTTAATATGCTGTCTAGGTTGGTCATAACTTTTCTTCCAAGGAGCAAGCATCTTTTAATTTCATGGCTGCACTCACCATCTGTGGGAGCAGTGGCTGCATGGCGTGAGGGCAGCAGTGAGGAGATATCCCACATCTAAGGGCAGAGAAGCCCCAGGAAGATGGTAGGCACTGGAGCAGCAGCTGCGTAGTGGCTGCATGGCCCTAAGGCGGCCCTGAGGAGATACCCCACATCCAAAAGCAAAGAAGAAGCCCCAGAACAATGGTAGGAGTGAAATCACCTTTAGAATCAAACACCATACCTACCAGAAATGCTTAGAGGGCTCAAACAAACCTTGTGCACACCAGGACCCGGAGATCCCACAGAGACTGAGACAAAACTGTGTTTGAGTGTCTCCTGTGGAGGTGCAGGTCAGCAGTGGACTGCTGTGGGGGCAGGGGCTCTGGGTGCAGCAGACTTGGGTATGGCATAAGCCCTCTTGGAGGAGGTCACCATTAACCACACCACAGAGCCGCCAGAACTTACACAGGACTGGGAAACAGACTCTTGGTGGGCAAAAACAGAACCTTGTGTGCACCAGGACCCAGGAAAAAGGAGCAGTGACCACACAAGAGACTGACCCAGACTTGGCCTTACGTGTCCAGGAGTCTCTGGCAGAGGCCTGGGTCAGTGGTGGCCTGCTGCAGGGCTGGGGGCACTGAGTGTAGCAGTGCATGCACGGGACCTTGTGAAGGAGGTCGCCATTATATTCATTACCTCCACCATAGTTTAGCCCAGATAAATAACAGGGAGGGAACACAGCCCCATCCATCAACAGAAAAGTGGATTAAAGATTTACTGAGCATGGCCCCGTCCATCAGAACAAGACCCAGTTTCCCCCTCAGTCTGTCCCTCCCATCAGGAAGCTTCCATAAGTTTCTTATCCTTCTCCATCAGAGGCCAGACAGACTGAAAACCACAATCACAGGAAACTAACCAACCTGATCACATGGACCACAGCCTTGTCTAACTCAATGAATCTATGAGCCATGCCATGTAGGGCCACTCAAGATGGACGGGTCATGGTGGAGAGGTCTGACAAAATGTGGTCCACTGGAGAAGAGAATGGCAAACCACTTCAGTATTCCTGCCTTGAGAACAACCCCATGAACTGTATGAAAAGGCAAAAAGATAAGACAATGAAAGATGAACTCCCCAGGTCAGTAGGGGCCCAATATGCTACTGAGATCAGTGGAGAAATAACTACAGAAAGAATGAAGAGACGGAGTCAAAGCAAAAACAACACCCAGTTGTGGATGTGACTGGTGATGGAAGTAAAGCCTGATGCTGTAAAGAGCAATATTGCATAGGAACCTGGAATGTTAGGTCTATGAATCAAGGCAAATTGGAAGTGGTCAAACAGGAGATGGCAAGAGTGAACGTCGACATTCTAGGAATCAGCTAACTAAAATGGACTGGAATGGGTGAATTTAACTCAGATGACCATTACATCTACTACTGTGGGCAGGAATCCCTTTAGAAGAAATGGAGTAGCCATCATCATCAACAAGAGAGTCTGAAATGCAGTACTTGGATGCAATCTCAAAAATGACAGAATGATCTCTGTTCGTTTCCAAGGCAAATCATTCAGTATCACAGTAATCCAAGTCTATGCCCCAACCAGTAATGCTGAAGAAGCTAAAGTTGAGCAGTTCTATGAAGACCTATAAGATCTTCTAGAACTAACACTAAAAAAAGATGTCCTTTTCATTATAGGGGACTGGAATGCAAAAGCAGGAACTCAAGAAATAACTGGAGTAACAGGCAAATTTGGCCCTGGAATACGGAATGAAGCAGGGCAAAGGCTAATAGAGTTTTCCCAAGAGAATGCACTGGTCATAGAAAACACCTGTTCCAACACAAGAGAAGACTCTACACATGGACATCACTAGATGGTCAATACCAAAATCAGATTGATTATATTTTTTGCAGCCAAAAATGGAGAAGCTCTATACAGACAGCAAAAACAAGACCAGGAGCTGACTGTGGCTCAGACCATGAACTCCTCATTGCCAAATTCAGACTTAAATCGAAGAAAGTAGGGAAAACCACTAGACCATTCAGCTATGACCTAAATCAAGTCCCTTATGATTATACAGTGGAAGTGACAAATAGATTCAAGGGATTAGATCTGATAGAGTGCCTGAAGAACCATGGACAGAGGTTCGAGACATTGTAGAGGAGGCAGGGATCAAGACCATCCCCAAGGAAAAGAAATGCAAAAAAGGCAAAATGGTTGTCTGAGGAGGCAGACAGCTGTGAATAAAGGAGAAGCAAAAGGCAAAGGAGAAAAGGAAAGATATACCCATTCGAATGCAGAGTTCCAAAGAACAGCAAAGAGAGATAAGGCTTCTTAAATGAACAATGCAAAGAAGTAGAGGAAAAGAATAGAATGGGAACTACTAGAGATCTCCTCAAGAAAATTAGAGATACCAAGGGAACATTTCATGCAAAGATGGGCTCGATAAAGGACAGAAATGGTATGGACCTAACAGAAACAGAAGATATTAAGAAGAGGTGGCAAGAATACACAGAAGAACTGTACAAAAAAGATCTTCATGACCCAGATAATCATGATGGTGTGATCACCAGCCTAGAACCAGACATCCTGGAATGCAAAGTCAAGAGGGCCTTTGGAAGCATCACTACGAACAAAGCTAGTGGAAGTGATGGAATTCCAGTGGAACTATTTCAAATCCTACAAGATAATGCTGTGAAAGTGCTGCACTTAATATGCTAGCAAATTTGGAAAACTCAGCAGTGGCCACAGGACTGGAAAAGGTCAGTTTTCATTCCAATCCCAAAGAAAGGCAATGCCAAAGAATGCTCAAACTACCACACAATTGCACTCATCTTACACACTAGCAAAGTGATGGTCAAAATTCTCCAAGCCAGTCTTCAACAGTACGTGAACCATGAACTTCCACATGTTCAAGCTGGATTTAGAAAAGGCAGAAGAACCAGAGATCAAATTGCCAACATCCACTGGATCATGGAAAAAGCAAGAGAGTTCCAGAAAAACATCTATTTCTGCTTTATTGACTATGCCAAAGCCTTTGACTATGTGGATCACAATAAACTGTGGAAAATTCTGAAAGAGATGGGAATACCATCAGGAATTCCTGACCTGCCTCTTAAGAAATCTCTATGCAGGGCATGAAGCAACAGTTAGAACTGGACCTGGAACAACAGACTAGTTCCAAATAGGAAAAGGAGTGCATCAAGGCTGTATATTGTCACCCTGCTCATTTAACTTATACATAGTACATCATGAGAAACGCTGGGCTGGAAGAAGCACAAGCTGGAATCAAGATTGCCAGGAGAAATATCAATAATATCAGATATGCACATGATACCACCCTTATGGCAGAAAGTGAAGAAGAACTAAAGAGCCTCTTGATCAAAGAGGAGAGTGAAAAGGTTGGCTTAAAACTCAACATTCAGAAAACTAAGATAATGGCATCTGGTCCCATCACTTCATGGCAAATAGATGGGGAAACAGGGGAAACAGTGGCTGACTTTATTTTGGGGGCTCCAAAATCACTGCAGATAGTGAGTGCAGCCATGAAATTAAAAGATGCTTACTCCTTAGAAGAAAAAAATTATGACCAACCTAGACAGGACAGTAAATAGCAGAGACATTACTTTGCTGACAAAGGTCTGTCTAGTTAAGGCTATGGTTTTTCCAGTAGTCGTGTATGGATGTGAGAGTTGCATTATAAAGAAAGTTAAGTACCAAAGAATTGATGCTTTTGAACTGTGGTGTTGGCTAAGACTCTTGAGAGTCCCTTGGACTGCAAGGAGATCCAACCAATCAATCCTCAAGGAAATCAGTCCTGAATATTCATTGGAAGGACTGAAGCTGAAGCTGGAACTCCAATACTTTGGCCCTCTGATGCGAAGAACTGACTCATTGTAAAAGACCCTGATGCTGGGAAAGATTGAAGGTGGGAGGAGAAGGGGAAGACAGAGGATGAGATGGTTGGATGGCATTACCGACTCAATGGACATGAGTTTAAGTAAACTCCGGGAATTGGTGATGGACAGCGAGGTCTGGAGTGCTGCAGTCCATTGGGTCACAAAGAGTCAGACACAACTGAGCCACTGAACTGAACTGACATGTTTTTTACTCTATGGCTTCCCCCTTTCATTCCTTTCTGTTAGCTCTCTTTTCATAATGCCCTATTGTTTACTTTTCTCTTTTCTTAACCGTCCAATCCTGATGTATACAGTTCTAACTTCTACCGTTTTGTTAACTTCCTTTAGCTTCTGTTGGCATATTAATAAAGTTTCATCTCCTTTGTGAGCCTCTTTTTCTGGTATGACTTCATTATCTGTAACTTTATTATTCAGAAGGGTTATCCCCACTTTTTCTTCTGTTTACATGAAATTCAACTTCAATCCATTTCTGCTGCTCACAGTAAGTGAGGTGGTAGAAGCCCAGAAGAGCTTTCCTAGTTTCATGGCTCTATGGCTCCCTCTTCTGGTTTTACACTGAAATATTAAAAAATATGGCCTCTGGGTGCAGCCACCTCCTCAATCTGAGATCTACTTCCTCTGCTCTCCTTTACCATTAAAATCTGAGCTTTCTTTCTCCTTTAATGCCCTGTCAATCAAGGTCAGTGGTCCGAGCAGGTCATTTTTAGGGAGTACCTCTGTTGTTGCAGAGAGATCTTCCACAAGGGATTTCCTAAGAGCCCTGAGGATCCAGGTCCCTCCAGCAGCCTCACACCTCCTCCAGTCTCCTTGCCCTCACCCACAAATGGAACCCTAAAAAGCCTCCTCTCAATATCAACTATTGTTACCTGACAGAACCATAAAATTCTTGACTCCCAGTAGGGACCCGTTCTTTTGAGTGTGAATACTTACGGGATATTTCTGGGTGCCCTGACAATCAAAACAACCAGCAGTCCCCTCTTCCCTTTGCTTCCTCCAGCATAGCTGCTGTTCTTATCCCAAAGTCTCACTGCTGTGGGTAGTTTGACCCCACCAGTTGATATCAGGGGATTCATCAAGATATTCTGTCAGCTAGTTCAGTCTGTTTTCTCTTTTGCTGTTCTGCTTGCTCTATTTTTGATAGAGATTAAGGGAGATTCCCAATCTACCCCTCATTGTGCCTTTCTTTACAAAAAGTTTAGTTCATTTATTTGAGAGTAAACAAAAAATAATTTGGATTTGAAAAATGTCAACTATATCACAAGGCAGATCTAGATAATCATAAATCTAGGCAATAAAATCACTACTGTAAGCATTCAGATGTGAGCCAGACATCAACATGAGGCATCACCAGCAGGCCTACTTTCTAAGAGACAGACATGTCACCTCTTCATAATACATCTTCAAGATACAAGGTCAGTCTCTTTCTTCCACCCCTAAAAACAGTTAAGCAAGTTACACAACCAGAAAAATCTTTAGGGATTAGGCTAAAAAAAAGTTATTTTGTAGATTATATATTACATGAACAATATGTGTGTCTCCTTACAAAAGACCTGTGATGGTTACTTTTATTTGTGAACTTGAGTGGGCCATGGGGTACCCAGATATTTGATTAAACACTATTGTAGATGTGTCTGAGGTTTTGGATGAGATTAACATTTGAATCAGTAGACTGAGTAAAGCAGATGGCCCTCCTCAATGAGGGTGGGACTCATCGAATTGGTTGAAGATTTCACTGCAGATCTTGGGACCTCTACAGTTTCCATAATCACATGAGCCAAGGCCTTATAATCAATTAATATCTTGTTCCCTCTCCTCCCCGCTATGTACACACACACATATCTATTTATTTTGTTTCTTTGAAAAACCCTAATACAAAATTGTTACTCTAGTTTCTTATTATATGATATAAAAACTGTCTTGTTTTGAACCCAATGTTGAAGAAAAATTATCAAAACAACAACAATAATTAAGGTTTTACCAGGAAGCAGGCACTATGATAAACATTTTACAATTTTGTTTAGTCCTCATGAAAACCCTAAGTAGATAGTGTTATCGTATCCCTCAATTTAGAGATGAGAAAACAGGCCCTGTGTGATGGGCTGTTTTCCTGCTGCAGTATCAAACTTCCCAAAATCTCAGTGGTCGGACCTGACTGAAGTTTTATTGATTACTCATACAGTATGTCTAGTGGGGGTTGGCACCAGAGGCCTCTGTTCACAACAGTCAGTCACTCACTCACTCAGGAACTGAAGACTGGTGTAGGTCAATCTCAGTGAGCAGAGCATAGGGCTGACAGTCCAGGAAACCTGGGTTCTAGGACTTTATCAGCAAGGTTCCTGGCAAGAACTAGATGAGCAATTTGAAGAGTGTTTAAAAAAGGATTATTTATAGACGTGTAGAGAGAGTACAGGGCTTCCCTGGTGGCTCAGATGGTAAAGAATCTGGCTGCAATGCAGGAGACCCAGGTTCGATCCCTGGGTTGGGAAGATCCCCTGGAGAAGGAAATAGCAACCCACTCCAGTATTCTTGCTTGGAAAATTCCATGGATGGAGGAGCCTGGCGGGCTACAATCCATGGGGTCGCAAAGAGTTGGACACAACTGAACGACTAAGCATAAGCACGTAGACAGTATGGGAGAGGGGGAGGGCAGTTATCTGCAGCTGAAAACAGGGAGCTTCTATGCCATCCCTGAGCCTGAAGGAGTGACTGTCAGAACCAGGAGCTGTGTGAAGAGGGTCACTCAACAGGAGCTGTGACCTCTGATCAAGGGACACAGGCAGCCCACAGGGACCCTGCATGTCTACCCCTGTTTAAGTGTCTTACTGGTGCTGCCCCATGGACAAATCCAATGGGAAAGTAGAAATCTTCTGCACAAGTCAGCCTCCCAGCGCCAAGAAGAGAGTGGAGAAGGATGGTGTGTAAACCTGGAGGGGCAACTAGAAGCCATCCAACAATGCACAGCAAAGTCCAAAGACTTAATAAAGTGAAGGCTTGAGCTACATAATTTTCAAAAGCCCTTTTGACTTTTAAACACTATTTTCCTAAAATACTACTGTGAAAGTGAAAGTCACTCAGACGTGTCTGACTCTTTGCGACTCCATGAACTATACAGTTCATGGAATTCTCCAGGCCGGAATACTGGAATGGATAGCCTTTCCCTTCTCCAGGGCATCTTCCCAACCCAGGGATCGAACCCTGGTCTCCCACATTGCAGGCAGATTATTTACCAGCTGAGCCACAAGGGAAGTCCAAAATACTGCCATACCAATAGTAAAAATATAATGTACAGTTAGCTTATTTATCCATGATGATAAATACTAGCTTTATAATTAATTTTAATAATTAACACTTTGCACTAGTCTAAACTTGGCTGTTCTGATTTTCAATCTCCCATTCTTCCTGCCCATCACCTTAGAAAGCAAGGCAAGAAGTCACCCATGGCCCTCCTGGGCAACTCTGTGTCTGACCAAGATGAAGACTACAGGTGTGGACAATCAGGTGATGGCGGTGGGCAGGGTGGCAGAGATAGGCAGGGGATGACAGACTAGGCAGGTGACTTCTAAAGACAGGGAGTAAACAGGCTGCTCCCCTCACAGCCCAACCCTTGGAATCAGAGAGAACAGGGTCACAACAGCTGTTTCCAACTGAACATGGACTGAGAAATTACAATTCACTGACTGAAGACTGCTGTTACAGGTATCTTTAAAACGTGGGGAAAAATAAAAGAATAACAGAAAAACAAAGAAAGACAAAATATCAAGAACCTGACTTTGTTCATTCAACTAACTTATCCTGAACACTCCATTTGTATACAAAAGAGCACTGAGCACTTGTAAACCCTCGGCACAAAGCAGCAAGTAATGTTATGTAAGAAACAGACCTGACTCTAGAGCTGTAAGAGCTACTAACTGAAGCAGTAAAAGAAGAATAACTAGGCAAGTGGCAGATTTGAATTCAGTTTCAAAGACTAAGCAAAAGACTGACCAGCCTGGGTGGTGCAACTAGAGAACTACTTTCTGACAGCACTGATCACAGGTTTCGAAACCTATGAATGGGTCTGGTTGTCTTGAGGGGTGTAAAGGTGTCAGGATTATAATGAGAGGAATCACCACATAATGGTTCATAGGAACGGTGCTCATTTCCTCTGGTAGCTGTTTACAGCTATGTACTATGGGTTGGAAACATTTTTTTTTTCCTGAATTGTGGATCCAATTTTAGTCCAGTGCACAAAGATGGCACGTGGCACTCGTGGCACACAAGTACAGAATGGAGAGGGCTTCTGGTTACAGAGCAGCCTACATCACCCCACACATACACTGTTCCCATCAACGGGAAGACCAAAGACTGGAGCAAGTACAGTGAAGTCACAAACAAGGACTTTTATTTTTTCATATCCCTCAATATTACGACATAACCCCAAATCAGAATTTTTGTTGGATACACCATGCCCAAGAAGTCAATCTAGTCTTATGTTTCCCTCTAACTCTACACTGAAGTTTTTATTTCTTTTATGGCCCAAATTCTCAAACAACAGATTTTTAGGAAGCTGGTAAAACAGTTTCAATTTACAAAAACATTCTACATTTCAGAAAGATTTCCATTAAAAAGAAGTTAAAGTTAATGTTTTGATGTTTAGTAAGTTTCAAATTTCAATTTTCTAGAACTTCATTTTATATAAAACCCTTACTGTGCCAATCTTCACAGGCCAAATAAAAATGGTGTGTCATGGTAATGCCTTCCACTATTTTCTACCACACTATGGACACATTAAAGTGAAGTAAATAATTACAAAGATAATATGGAAAAATAAACCTTTCTATCCAATTAAATGCAGCAACACTAATAGTTCAGAAGACAGTATCAATAATCTTTATGTTATGCTAACTTGCCTTTGCTTATCAGTGGTACCAGTAAGATATTAGTAATAAACTTATAGATGAGTATAATTAGTAATATATTTTCAGAAACAATAAACATCTTTCTTAGACTTTAAAGAATCATTTTTCAATAGACACACATCTATTGAAATGTTACAGATATTGTAGTATTAGAATAATAAAGCTACATTTCAGAGTACTTGTGTTAAATGGTAACCTATTATTAAACATACACACAGGGAAAACACAGAAATCTCTGCCTGAGTCTGAAAATGTTTATTAGTTCAGATCAGTTGCTCAGTTGTGTCCGACTCTTTGTGACCCTATAGACTGCAGCACGCCAGGCTTCCCTGTCCTTCACCAACTCCCAGAGTTTGCTCAAACTCATGTCCATTGAGTCAGTGATGCCATCCAACCATCTTATCCTCTGTCATCCCCTTCTCTTCCTGCCTTCAATCTTTCCCAGCATCAGGGTCTTTTTATAGAGACCAATATAATCAGCAGATGCTACGCTCAATGCTTTACATGCATTATCTCATTTAATCTTCACACCAGCCCTTCATAATAGGAAATAGGTACCATTACTCCTAATTAATAAATGAGAAAACTGGCACTCAGGAGATAAAGTGTGCCCATGACACCCGGTCAGTAGCTGGCAGGGCTAGAACTCAAACCACCACTTGCAACTCCACACCCCACATTCTTGTCACAAACAAAGGTGCTTCAACCAGCCAAGTCTTCAGTATCAGTTTACTTAGAGTGTTTGTAAGAAAATAGTGGGGTGAAAGAGGTCAATGCTTTTCGGATCATCAAGATTTTTCAGAGCCACACAACTGTCTAGAGCTGTGCTATCCAATGTGGTAGCCACTAGCCACTTGGAGCTATGTAGGATGGGGAGGGAGGTGGGAGGGTGTTCCAAAAGCGAGAGGATATATGAATACCTATGGCTGATATGTGTTGAGGTTTGACAGAAAACAACAAAATTCTGTAAAGCAATTATCCCTCAATAAAAATAAATTAATTTAAAAAAATCAGTTCTTTGGTTGCACTACCTCACATGTCAAGTGTTCAATAGCCACACATAGCCACTGGCTACTGTAAAGCACTAGGAAGATTATGGAACATTTCTATCACTACAGATAGGTCTGCTGGCTAGCACTGATTTAGAAGACCCCCAAGAGGCACAGGGAAGTTGTTTGGGGGGTGGAATTTTAGTATCTTAGAGGTCATCACTGCCCAGAATGTTAGAGGCATCATAGACACTGAAAAGACCTTTCCATCTGTACTATGAGAACAAGATTAGCTCTTTCTCCATAAATTCTTTCCCTACACTGGCATGCTCAGTAGTTAACATTAGAGGAAAGAATAGCTGTAACTATTTTATGTGAACTAATTCAATTATGAGTTCCAACTTGAAGAGGAGAGCCTATTTGTTTGTTCTGAGCTGCAGGGGAGGAAGGGTATATAATAATTCCACTTTTAAGAACTGGTTCAAATAACACTTGAAAAATACAAGGTAAGAGATTTATGAATAGGAACCACATCACAGTGTATAGGAGCACTGCACAAAAGGACTTCACAAATTAAATTACATTCACTACAGTACTAGTGTACATTTCTACTAAGCAAAGATATTATTTAAACCAAATGGTACGCTCCTAAAAAGAAGGCAAAAGCATAACACTGAGAAAAAAAGACAGTCTAAGTGTAAAACTTATGACCAAATTAGACATTCTAAAATGAAAGACAAAAAGGAGGAAACACAGGTGGAAACAACTCAAGCACTTGTTGGCAGGTGAATGGATAAGCAAAAATATGGTATATTCATACAATGGAATATTATTCAGATTTAAAAAGAAGGAAATTCTGACACATGTTACAACATAGATGAACCCTGAGGACATCATGCTAAGGAAATAAGCCAGACACAAAGAGACAAATACTGATGATTCCACTTATCTGAGGTATCTACAGTAGTCAAACTCATAGAGACAGACAGTAGAATGGTGGTTGCCCAGGTCTGGGAGGTGGAGTGGGGAGAGAATGAAGAGATGTTGTTTAATGGGTACAGAGGTTCAGTTTTGCAAGACGAAAAAATTCTGGAGATTGGTTGCACAACAATATGAATATACTCAATACTGCTGAACTATACACCTAAAGATGATTAAGGTGGTAAATTTTATGCTATTTTTACAGTAATAATAATAATTTTTTAAAAAGGGAAAGGCAGGCCCTTCTTAGAAAAGCCATCTAAGTCCATTAGACCACTTGACTTACTGGTCTCTTCCTCTACTTTTATGAAAGTTAATGATTGCTCTGAGCTTTTTAAGATTTAAATAATGGAACATTATGACAATAAGGCCAAAGATGCAAATACCTGGGTCAGTAGCAGAGATAATTGCTCCGAAAAAGAGGCAATCCGTGTAGTAAAATTTATCCGAGAGCTGCCCCACAATCTTCATGAGCTTCACCACACCATACATGAGATTTCTATAACAAGAAAAGGTAAACTGTGTCAGAAGAAAAAGAAAAGAAAACCCACCTACTCGAATAAGCTGGCAAATACATAAGCAGAGGAGTACTAGAATACTGCACTTCCAAAGAGGTTTGTGGAAACATCAGGCAGCTGTTGTGGTTGGATACTAACCAGGAACATGTGCAAATAAGACTTTGGCACCAAGTAATGGTCTTCAGTTACTGTCATCTTCCTGAAGTATATTGAGCATTCCATTTTTTTTAAATTGTACTTACAACTATAAAGTACGATCCTCAACTAGCAACAGTTAGGGCATTTTAAGCAACTGGGTAGTAGGGAAGAAAGGAAGAGTAAGAACCCTGCAGAATGGGTAATGAAATTGCTACAAAACTCCCAGGATTCCAAGACAGTGTATTTAAAGTCATGGATATGAATGGACTGGATCAAGCTGGAGAGAAAAAAAAAAAGGATGGCCACAAGGATCCAACTGGTCAACCTTCTCTGCCAATAATTATTACAAAACAGGGAAAAGAGGCAAAACTCTTTAAAATCTTCCATTAAAATATCAGTGTACTCACTGACATATCTGGCTTCTCACTCTTTGCATGGGTTAGACAGGCAGCCCTCCTTACACCTTGAGCAGAGTACATTTCCTACAGGACAGCTCACAAATTAGGGGGAGTGAGGAGTGTTAAAAGGCCTAGTACTTGTTATTAAACGTGTGTGTGTGTGTGTGTGTGTGTGTGTGTGTGTGTGTGTGTGTGTTGACAGCAGCTGTAGGGATTAGGGGAATACAAACAACCACAGAATAAAGAGAAATTAAGAAAACAATCCCATTTATAATGTAATCAAAAAGAATACAACACTTAGGAATAGATTTAACCAAAAATAAATAGACACAGTATAGACTCATTGTACCCTATAGCCAATCTTCAGTAAAAAGATTCTTGATAGTCAAGACCATATCATTGCTCATCTTTGTACCGTGAGTATCTAGAACTGTAGATTGATTATCTAGGAGCTCAAGAACTATTTGCAGAGTTGAATCCTTTTGAGAATAAATAGTTATAATTTAGTTTTGCCTACTGTGTGCTGGACATTGTTCCAGACACTTAAACAGTTATATTTCAATTCACAGGAACTCTATGATACCCTGGAGGAGGAAATGGCAACCCATTCCAGTATTCTTGCCTGGGTAATCCCATGGACAGAGATACCTGGTGGGCTACAGTCTGTGGAGTTGCGAAGAGTTGGACACGACTGAGCAACTGAACTCTACGATACAGATTTGATTTGCTCTTTGTTGCTTATCCAAGGCTTCTCTCATCTACCTTTTAAGTATTTCTTAAAGCTAGACCTTCCTCTACACTTCCTTCTATCACAAGTTTAGACCTGAGCAATAGATTTCTCTCTGGCAGCATTTTCCCCATCATCACCAATGCCAATATCCTGTCACTTTCTTACCGGACAAAGTCCAAGCCCCTCCTTTTTTGGTGGCATAAAAGGCTACTGCTTTTATCTCCAGCTTTCCAGATAATTTTTTTTAATTAACTGAAGTCCACAGTTCATTCAGGTTTCCTTAGTTTTTACCTAATATCCTTCTTCTGTTCCAAGATTCCATCCAGGATACCACATTACATTTAGTCATCATATCTCTTTTGTCTCCTCTTGGTTTTGTGTCCTCTTGACAGTTTCTCAGACTCTGCTTGTTTTTGATGACCTTGGTAGTTAGGAGGAGTACTAGTCAGGTATTTTGTGGAATCTGAGACCTGTCTGATTTTTTTTCTCATGATTAGACTAAGGTACTTTGATTTTAGGAGGAAGACATAGTGGTAAATGCCATTCATATCACAAATATCAGGTACAGAGTATCAGCATGATTTACTAATTTGGGCGTTAATCCTGATCACCTGGCTGAGGTAGTATTTGTCAGGTTTCTCCACTGTAAAGCTACTCCTTCTTACTTTGCATGCTGTACTCTTTGTAAGGAAGTCACTATGCCCACAGTCAAAGCGGGGAAAGGCCAAGCTTCATTTCCTTGAGGAGGACTGGATCTGCACCAATTATTTGGAATTCTTCTAACATATCACTTCTCCCCCATTTATTTATTCATCCAATCATTTATTTATATCAGTATGTGTGTGTCAGTAGCTCAGTCGTGTCCAACTCTTTGCAAACCCATGGACTGTAGCCCACCAGGTTCCTCTGTTCATGGAATTCTCCAGGCAAGAACAGTGGAGTGAGTAGCCATTCCCTTCTCCAGGGGATCGTTCTGACCCAGAGATCAAACCTGGGTCTCCCACGCTACAGGCAGATTCTTTACCATCTGAGCCACCAGGAAGCCCTTTATATAAATATAGACACAAAGATACTTGTTTTATACTTTGAATGGTAACGCAAAACAATGTAATTTATTTTGTTGTTCTTTAGTCATTAGGGGGTGGTTTGAGATTGGCTCTGTGTCCCTTTGACATGCTTTGGTACCCTTTTCTTTGCTTGTTTCTGAGCACTCCCTTACTCTTTGGCACTACAAGATGCTCCATTGTCATCCTGCATATTTGCCATCCCAGTCTAGAATCAGCCATTTCTGCAAAGGGCCTTGGCTCTTCACATTGAAGAATGACATTAGAAACCAAGATCCTGGGACTAGGTTTTATTTTATTTCATGTTAATTAATCTTAATTTCAATTTAAATAGTCACATGTGGCTAGGGCTTCCTTGATGGCTCAAGCAGTAAAGAATCTGCCTGCAATGCAGGAGACACAGGAGACATGAGTTTGATCCCTGGGTGGGGAAGATCCCCTGGAGGAGGAAATGGCAACTCACTCCAGTATTATTGCTTGGGAAATCCCATGGACAGAGGAGCCTGGTGGGCTACAGTCCACAGAGTCACACAGAGTCAGACACAACTGAGCATGTACATGCACACAATGTGGCTAGAAGCTACCGCACTGCTGATGTAACTCTAAATCTTAATTATAATCATCACCATTATGCCAGAAAGTGAAGAGGAACTAAAAAGCCTCTTGATGAAGTGAAAGAGGAGAGTGAAAAAGTTGGCTTAAAGCTCAACACTCAGAAAACTAAGATCATGGCATCTGATCCCATCACTTCATAGATGGGGAAATAGATGGGGAAACAGTGGAAACAGTGTCAAACTTTATTTTGGGGGGTTCCAAAATCACTGCTGGTGATTGCAGCCATGAAACTAAAAGACGCTTACTCTTTGGAAGAAAAGTTATGATTAACCTAGACAGCATATTAAAAATCAGAGACATTACTTTGCCAACAAAGGTCCATCTAGTCAAGGCTATGGTTTTTCCAGTGGTCATGTATGGATGTGAGAGTTGGACTGTGAACAGGGCTGAGCACCAAAGAATTGATGCTTTTGAACTGTGGTGTTGGAGAAGACTCTGGAGAGTCCCTTGGACTACAAGGAGATCCAACCAGTCCATCCTAAAGGAGACCAGTCCTGGGTGTTCATTGGAAGGACTGATGCTGAGGCTGAAACTCCAATACTTTGACCATCTCATGTGAAGAGTTGACTCATTGGAAAACACCCTGATGCTGGGAGGAACTGGGGGCAGGAGGAGAAGGGGATGACAGAGGATGAGATGGCTGGATGGCCTCACTGACTCAATGCACATGAGTTTGAGTGAACTCCGGGAGTTGGTGATGGACAGGTGCTGCAATTCACGGGGTTGCAGAGTCAGACACAACTGAGCGACTGAACTGAACTGAAACATCAAAATATTGGACTCTGGTAGTTGCCAGGGACTTGGGGGCAGGGGAAATGGGAAGGTGTTGCTCAAAGGGTACAAACTTTCAGTGATAAGATTAATAAGTTTGGGGATCTAATGTACAACATAAGATCACAGCTAATGATACTGCATCATGTACTTAATTAAATGTTGCTAACATGTTGTCACCACAAAAAAGAAATAGTAACCATGTGACCAATGAAGGTGGTAGCTAAGACTACAGTGGTAATCATTTTGCAATTTTCAAATGTGTCAAATTAACACATTGCATACCTTACACTTACACAATGTTACGTGTCAATTATAGCTCAATAAAGCTGGGGAAAAATATTTGACTCTGTGGACCCATATGGATCTCATCTCTTTGGAAGTGTGGTAATTTGGTTATATGACAAAGCGTTCACTTACCCAATAATGAAGCAGGAAACAGCAGTCCCCAAGAAGGCATAGGCCAGAATAGACCCAAGATTTCTGAAAAAGTGTCTCTGAATAAAACAAAAAAGCAGGAACCACGTTGTGAATTTTGACAATGAACATTAGACAAGTCTCTAAAAAGTGAAACTTTACTTACTGCTTTCATCAAATCAAGTAACAACTGAAGTTACTCCTGAAAAATGCAATCAGCCTTAGAACATCATGATTTTAGGATGTTCTTTGTCCTACCAATCACTGAGCAAACAAGCAAGGCTTTAGTAAATTTCAGAAAAAACTACTCTGGCTGATTGTATTAAATCACAGTGTGTGTGTGTGTGTTTGTGTGTGTGAATAGACTGAACATTTTCACAGATTTAACCCGATGATTGTATTAAATCAAAGTGTGTGTGAGTAGACTGAACATTTTCACAGATTTAACCCAAACTATTTTATCCTAGTGATTCAACTAGTCACTTCCAGTTCTGGTGGCATTTAGAAGAACATTACAGATACAAGTTTGAAACTAATAAGCTATGAAAGTACAAAGGAGGTTTCAGCTTAACTCAGCATTGAGGGGTCTCCTGATATTCATGTGAATTAATCTCTGAAGCCTGGGAAAGAGGGACAATAGAGATAGATGTGGAGAAACAAGAAACAGGTAGTTTCATCTGAAATGGGCAAATTTATAAGGGTGTACACACATGCACATGCACAGATTTACTTCTCATAAATCATCAGGCTTGTGGATACTATGATAGGGAAAAACCCCATTTGTGGGACCCTGAGCCACGATCCTTATTTTTCAAGGCATAACGCTGTTCTCATTGGACAATCAACTATGTAACCAAAAATGGGACAAGCAATATCTCCTAAACACTCTCATCAAACAGGAATCAGGAATATTTCATCTAAAAATTTTAAAAAGCAGGAGAGCCCCAGCATGTGAGCTGTGCACCACCAGGGAAAGAGAAGGCACAAGAAGAATTTGGCCCAGATCAAGGAGCCATCACGAAGTCTGACTAGACCAAGGGCTATGGGCATTCACTGGCCTGCATTTCAGACAGATGATCTAAGACCTTGGCTTCAGCCTTCCCCTCTCTGAGGCTGTAAAGAAGGCATCAAGGAATCCCTAGTGCCCATACACCATCTTCTCAGAAGAGAATCCTTCAAAGGCTTCCCACACTAAGTCACAAAAAGAAGGCACTGCCTGCACATATTATAGACATATTATGTTTGCCTCCTATATCAGTCACTGTCCTCAGTCTTTATCTTTTTAATGCTAATGCGTTTATATGCCACTGTTTTGGAAAACAGTTTGATTTCAAAAAAAAAAAAAAAACTCAAAAACTTTGAGCCCTTAAAAGTTCCATCAAGTGCTTAAACCAGAGAGGGAATACATCAAGGACAAGACATGAGACCAATGAAACCCATGCAGAGTACCCATGAGCAAAATTTTAATCCTAGATATGCTTTCCCTTGCCACTTGGCTTTCTTCTGGTAATCATTCCCATGGTTGGTTTGAATATGTTAAATACATCTGTATTCATGTTATTAGCCAAAGCAGAAAATTAGAAATGTAAATCCACTACCAAAAATGCATTCATGATATATTCTGACATCACCACACACTGTACACACAAATTACCTATCCTCAATCATATCAGCTGATGTGAACTGGAATTTTAATGCACTTTGAAAAGGTGTAACATGCCACTTATTTGTATATTATTACACTTAGTACTTAACTACATACTTCATACTTTACAAAGTACTTTCACATATATTAGCTCATCCAATTCTCACAACAATTCCATCATGAAAGTGTCCCTTGGACCATTTTATGAGAGACATCTAAGGCTCAAAAGTGGGATGTGAGTTGCCTGAAGTCACATGTCCACCACACTGAAGCACTAGAACTGGAAACCAGATCTGCTGATCCCAGGGCATTGTACCGCATCCTTTTAGGGAAGAAGAACAGGGGGTGTCTCATGGAATCCTATATCTTTCATCTAATTTGGCCTTAACAGTTCACGGTCATGTGTGGGTCACAAAAAAATGACTGGTTTAGTCTCTCCCTTACTTTTCCCTTTCCATTATAGAATGGCAAAAAGAAACAAAAGGAGATGGCATGCCCTGGTAATGCCATTAAGAATATAAACCTAAAACAGACCAAGATTTTCAATGAAAATCTACCTTGGCATTCCAATTCCGAGTTGTACCATTCTAAGTTTTACGTTCCTACTCCTTGGGAAACCTTATCATCTTCCATTCCCCTGAAAAATTTTAACATGATGTGATGTGTGTGTGTGTTTTCTGGGGGAAATTCACAAAACATGAAAGCCTCTACAGGCAATTTCTTTCCCTGTTAATGCTCTGTAAGCAAACTGAGTGGTAACACAAAATCAAAGCTAAGGCCACAGTACTTTTTTCAGGTTAGAAAAAGAAAGGCCTGCATCTGAATGACAACTATATGTACATAGGTCAAGGGGTATGACTCTGTTTACATATCAGCAATCAACTGGTGAAACATTTATTACACATTTAAACTGAAAACATTTAATCAGAGATGGCAACTACCTAAGAACCAACTATTTACGTGTCTGATCAAAGAGGAAGAGACTAAACTAATAGCTAATAATAACCTTTCAGACTAGCATTTCAAAAACAACTTAAATTGGTAACTGGCAAAGCCTATTACCTGTTTTTTTCCTTCTGAGAAAATGAAGCTGACAAAGAAAAGGCTTTTTTTCAGCCATTACAGTGGCTTTAACAACCAATGATTTGGTTTCATTTTCAAGCAACTATGACCTTGATTATACATTAAGATAAGTTATTTAAAATACCAAATTCTTCATCACCCATTTGATCTGAAGAGCAGTTCCCAAATTCTTCATTTAAATAAAGAATAACATCATTTATATCTGTAAGATCATCTATTTGTTACATGTCAACAGCTGACATACAGATTCTGGTTACTTTGGCAACCTCATAAATTACTCAGAAAATGTATACGTTTAAAAAGTTTTATTTTTTTATTTATGGCTCTGCAGGGTCTTTGTTGCTGTGAGGGCATTTCTCTATTTGTGGTGAGCAGAGGCCACTCTCTAGCTGCAGTACACGGGCTTCTCATGTGGTGGTTTCTCTTGTTGTGGAACATGGGCTCTAGCGTGTGGGGGCTTCAGGAGTTGAGGTACGCAGGCTCAGTATTTGTGGCTCCATGGCTCTAGAGCATTGGGCTCAATAGTTGTGGTGCACAGGCTTAGTTGCTCTGCAGCAGTGGGATCTTCCTGGATCAAGGATCAAACCTGTGTCTCTTGCATTGGAAAGTAGATTCTTTACCACTTAGCCACCAAGGAAGCCCAAAGATACACTTTTTGTACAGAAAACTTAAATCTAGAGATAATATAACTCAGAGGAACAAGAATAATCCTAGTCCCTCCAGTCAGACAGACAGGTCATAACCTTGACTCAGTCCTGAACCACCTACATAACCTTACATGTCACTTGAGTTTGACATCCTCATTAGTATTAATCAAATGCAGGACATTCTCTACATGTCTGTGAGTATACATATGTGTGCTGGGCTGCTGTGCAGGAATACAGCCATCCATTGTGGAGAGGGAACTTAAGTTCTATCCCTTCTCCCTGAAGATGACACAGTAAGGAAGGACCATGTGATCTCTAAAGGGAGAGATGGGCTTGACCCTGACTTGCAGCCTTGACCCTCTTATAAAAAGTGGGGGAGCACTATTGCTCCCATAGTCTCTATGCTATGAGCAACAGAGGCAGCCTTTGGCAGGCCCAGCAATTCCTAGGATCTTTCCATTTCAGCCTCCCCACCTGTGACTGTGATCAACCTGATGGCTAAAGGGCATGTGTCTTCAATTTATGAGGTTGGTAATCAGTTCTGTTCAGTTCAGTCGCTCAGTTGTGTCCAACTCTTTGTGACCCCATGAATTGCAGCATGCCAGGCCTCCCTGTCCATCACCAACTCCCGGAGTTTATTCAGACTTACGTCCATCGAGTCAGTGATAAGGAGCCCCATTACCAAGGGCTAACCTTTATCATTCAACATGCACTACCAGGAACTTTGGGTCATAAATTGATCATTCAGTTGCCAATTAGCTTCTTGTGTCTGTTTATAAATGAGTTGGAAACCTGGGGGAGAAAGGGTATGAGGTAATTTCCACCCTCATATTCTTACAGTTTCTATGATGATTAGAAATAATGTATGTAAAAACAGAAGTAAAGGATATATGCAAAGTTCCTTATATCAGATGCTCCATAAATAACTGTATTTGTGTGGGTTGGAAATAGTTTAAAAACATTTTGAAAATTGCAGAGTTGTTTTGACAGAAAAACTGGCCAAATGGAGAGGTACTTTCTTATAAAATCAGTTTAGGTTGTTTCCTCCTCTAGGTTCTGAAAGATTTTGTGTAGGATTGGTATTATTTCTTTTTTAAATGCTAAATAGAATTCACCAATGAAGCCATCTGAGCCTGTATAAAGGTTTTTAATTATGAAAGCAATTTATTTCATTAATATAGGACTATTCAAGTTTTCCATCTCTTCTTGGGTCAGTTTTGGTAATTTGTACCTTTCAAGAAATTTGTCCGCTTGTCCATTTCACCTGGGTTGTCAAATTTACTTGTACAAAGTTGTTCATATTATACTCTTATTGTCCTCTTAAGCTGTAAAGGGTCTGTAGCAATGTCACCTCTTTCATTCTTGATATACGTAATTTGTTTCTTTCCTCTTTTTTTTTTAACCTTGATTGATCTATCTAGAGATTTATCAACTTGGAAGGCATTCTCTACTTCCTAAGGATGTTATTGAGCTTTATTGGCAGTCAACATCTCTCTTTTCTAGGCTCACTGAAAAGGTTTCCCTTAGTCCCCTTTCAGAAAGATAGCTGAAACAAGCTCCTTGGCTGTTATTTGAAGGAGGCATTTTTGGAAACTAAATTTTCAAAGAATAGTCCCACAGTAGGGGAGGAAGGCAGCCACTAACACTATTTATAAAGGTATTTAGTATTTTAAATATTTAGAGGCTTAGACCCAATCTTGCTGCTGAGCACAATGACCCTCCCTCAAAAATGATAGATTTTTTTTTAAGTTTTTTTTTTGTTTTTTCTAAATTTTGGCCACACCCTCTGGCATGTGGGACCCTAATTCCCCAACCAGGCTTGGACCCATGACCCCTTCATTGGAAGGCAGAGTCTTAACCACTGGACCACTGTAGAAGTCCCAGTAATGATTTTTTTTAAAATTTTTTTATTTTGGAGTAATTATAAATTCACAGAAGTTGCAAAAATAGTATAGAGAGATCCTGTGGTGCCTTCACTGGTTATACCTCAAATAATTGTACTACAATATCAAAATCAGGAAACTGATATTGGTACAATATGTGTGCATAATTCTATGTCATTTTATCACATGTGTAGAGTCTTATAACCACCACTGCAATCAAGATGCAGAACTGTTCCACTTTCATGAATATTTCCCTCATGCTATCCCATTTATAGTCACAGTCACCCACTTCTTTTCCCCACCATCCCTAACCACTGGCGACCATTAATTTGTCCTCCATCCCTATAATTTTTTCATTTCTAGAAAGCTATATAAATGAAACCATACAGTATGTGACCTTTTGAGACTGGATTTTTGCACTTAGCATAATGCATTTGAGATCCATCCAGGCTGTTTTGTGTATCAGTGGTTTGTTTCATTTTATTACTGAGAAGTATCCCACAGTATGGATGTTTGTTTAACCATTTACCTATCATGGGACATTGTTTGTTTCCAGTTCTGGGCTATTACAAATAAAGTTGCTATGAATAATCATGTACAGTGTTTTGTGTAAATAAAAGTTTTCATTTCTCTTGGATAAATCCTCAGAATTAAGATCTCTGGGCCAAATGGTTATTTCAACTTTAGTTTTATAAGAAACTGCAAACGTGTTTTCCAGAGAGACTATACCATTTTACATTCCCGACAGCAATGGATGAGAGTTCTGGACTTTAAAACAGAAATGAGTCACTGATGATGATGAATCAGCTGCTATCTCTGAGTATGTACAGAACATAGTAATAAGCAATCCAGGAGAAGGAAAAAGACTAGAAAATTGTGCAGGTAACTTAACACAGATATTCCCATGCTTTAAAAAATACCGTAAAAAAATCCCTTACCTTCTTTAAACTGTACCCAGCATGGAAAATAATTGGAGGCAGCAGAATGTTGAAAAAGACCTCTGGATCAAATGTTACCTAAAAGTTAAAAAAAAAAGTAATTTTTATTTAATACTAATTGGTGCTATATTATTTCCTTAATATTTTAAGCCACTGACTAAAGTTTGAATACTTTCAAAAATGACTTAAATGTGAAAAATCACACAGGAGAGAAGCCACAGCTCCCATGAACACTGGTCTGTTCTTCTCCATACAGCACTTCTGCACTCTTGATGGGCTGTTGAATATGTATTAAGACACAACAATTCAGTGCAAATTTGAGAACCAACAGAAAGCTTCTGGTCAATGTTCTTAAACAACAAATGAAAACATCTTGATTTTTATTAAACTGTTATAAAAGTTCAACTACAATAAAAGGTGCAGGCATGATTCTTTACTAATTTTCTGCATCCTACCACCTAATGATTTATAGATATAATTTTAATGAATTTAAGTCTCTTTTGACTGACAGCCATTCGTGATATGTGATGTGGCCTAGACCAAAGTCTCCAGTAGTGTTAATGGCTTCCTGAACATCAACAGAAATTTATCAACTCTTTCAGTTCAGTTGCTCAGCCCCAGGGACTGCAGCACGCCAGGCCTCCCCTGTCCATCACCAACTTCCGGAGCCTACTTAAATTCATGTCCATCAAGTCAATGATGCCATCCAACCAACTCATCCTCTGTCTTCCCCTTCTCCTCCCACCTTCAATCTTTCCCAGCATCAGGGTCTTTTCCAATGAGTCAGTTCTTCACATCAGGTGGCCAAAGTATTGGAGTTTCAGCTTCAGCATCAGTCCTTCCAATGAATATTCAGGGCTGATTTCCCTTAGGATTGACTGGTTGGATCTCCTTGCAGTCCAAGGGACTCTTAAGAGTCTTCTCCAGCACCACAGTTCAAAAGCATCAATTCTTTGCCTCTTGGCCTTCTTTATAGTCCAACCCTCACATCCATACATGACTACTGGAAAAACCATAGCCTTGACCAGAAGGACATTTGTTGGCAAAGTAATATCTCTGCTTTTTAATATGCTGTCTAGGTTGGTCATAGCTTTTCTTCCTAAGAATAGTTCAGTTCAGTTCAGTAGTAAGTGTCTTTTAATTTCATGGCTGCAGTCACTATCTGCAATGATTCTGGACCCCCCACCCCAAATAAAGTCTGTCACTGTTTCCATTGTTTCCCTTTCTATTTGCCATGAAATGATAGGACTGGATGCCATAATCTTAGGGTTCTGAATGTTTAAGCCAGCTTTTTCACTCTCCTCTTTCCCTTTCATCAAGAGGTTTTTTAATTCCTCTTCCCTTTCTGCCATAAGTGTGGTGTCATCTGCATATCTGAGGTTATTGATGTTTCTCCTAGCCATCTTGATTCCAGCTTGTGCTTCATCCAGCCCAGCTTTTCTCATGATGTACTCTGCATAGAAGTTAAATAAGCAGGATGACAATATAAAGTCTTGACATACTCATTTCCTAATTTGGAATCAATCTGTTGTTCCATGTCCAGTTCTAACTGTTGCTTCTTGACCTGCACACAGATTTCTCAGGAGGCAGGTCAGGTGGTCTGGTATTTCCATCTCTTTAAGAATTTTCCAGAGTTTGTTGTGATCCACATAGTCAAAGGCTTTGGCATAATCAATAAAGCAGAACTAGATGTTTTTCTGGAACTCTCTTGCTTTTTCAATGATCCAACGGATGTTGGCAATTTGATATCTGGTTCCTCTGCCTTTTCTAAATCCATCTTGAACATCTGGAAGTTCAAAGTTCATGTACTAAGGAAACTAAAATTACCTGTAGGTAATCAGGGAAACTGGGCTTCCCTAGTAGCTCAGCTAGTAAGGAATCCATCTGTAATGCAGGAGACCCCAGTTCAATCCCTGGGTTGGGTAGATCCCCTGGAGGAGGGCATGGCAACCCACTCTAGTATTCTTGTCTGGAGAATGTGCATGGACAGAGGAGCCTGGCAGGCTACAGTCCATGCAGTTGCAAAGAGTCAGACACAACTGAGCAACTAAGCACAGCACAATCAGGGAAATCACTGTGAAACTATTAACAAAGTCTTATGACATCCAGAAAAGAATTAAACATTCTATAAAGCCTCCTAACCCTTTTAAAGAATTTGCTCGTGTTTCTAGATTAACTGGCTCTTATTTCAATTAATTATTTTAAATCTTCATTCTAATTATTAAATGTTTAATAATTAAAGATTTAATAATTCTAATTATTAAATTAGCATTTTGCTTTAGAAACTGAAACTGTTGATTAGCCTAATTCACAGTATGTTTTAATTCAAATTATGTTTTATTCTATCTTCTTGCTAAAGATAAAAGTAGTCTGAAAAGCAGAGAATATCAGAATGAGAAGGGGCCTTGGACAATATCTATCTAATATGAGGACACTGGGGCCAAAGAGTTTGTGACTTGCTGAAGTCTCCAAACCCAGAAATGTATGAATCAGCACAAGAGTTCCCTGACACCCACTCCAAAACTCCGCATTAACCAAGCTGCCTCAACAGGCCTCTTTTCCCTTCAACTGACAACAATAATCTTAGCTGTGTTTGTTCTCCCACCTTTGCTTTATGTGGGAAAAGTTTAAAAAGGAGGGATCTGAATATATGTTTTTTCTAAAGATAACAGAGTAAAGGTCAACTTCATCTTCTATTACGAAACTCAAAGATGGAAATGGGCTGGGGTCGTTCCCCTTTCCCCCATATCCTCTCTAGTATGAAGGACTTGGGTGGCCATTTCAAAACAGCCGTTAGTGTGGTATTTACACTCGGTATCTTTCTCAGTTGCATTTAATTTCACAAATGTTCATGGAAATCCTATGCATTCTTATGAAGGGTTAAAAGCAAAGAGCTCACTAGAATTGCCATTAGGGACAGAGAGATGATGGGCATGTTTAATGTTCCAGGATGAAAATAATTTTCTTTAAGGATTATGGCAGATCCAGAGAACAATAATTTTCGGAATACAGGCTATACTCTATGACTGCAATCACTAATTGCAGTCAATAAATTGGGAAACGTAAATTGTAGAATACAGTAGAAAGAATCATGAAGAACTAAGAATAACTTCTGAACACTGAATATACAAGCTAAAAGAAAAATGCAAAACCAATCTTATTTTAAGAAAGAAACAATCTCATCCCTAAACCATAACAAGCATAAGAAACATAGTCAAGAAGAGATGGGAGTTGGAGAGAGGAGCTGAGTGGGGATGTACAAGCACAGTGCACCACTGGTAAATAAAGTAAGTAAGTAAGTAAGTAAAGTCGCTCAGTCGTGTCCAACTCTTTGCAACCCCATGGACTGTAGCCTACCAGACTCCGAGGAGCCTCTCAGTCCATGGAATTTTCCAGGCAAGAGTACTGAAGTGGGTGATCTTCCTAACCCAGGGATCGAACCCAGGTCTCCCACGCTGCAGGCAGACGCTTTACCGACTGAGCCACCAGGGAAACCACTGGTGGCCCACATCAGTCTGACAAAGCTAAAAGGCTCAAGTTCAAATCTGGTTCCTTCTCTTCATCACAGTCCAAAAGCTTCCTAGCCAAACTGAGAGCCAGGAATGTTATTGATGTTCTAGGAATTTGAAAATATTTCTCTTCACAAGGTCAAGACAGAATTGGAAAATCAAATACCACATTAGTTGTTTTTAATTAAATAAAGCAGTAAGAGTTTTGCATTAAAAAACAAAGATCATGTCAGGACCACAACAGCTCACCTTCCTCAGCATGTCGTTCTGCTCTACACTGTTGACCTTGCCAGGGCTGATTTCTCCTTTCAGGGTGTATTCAAAGAACTTCCCACTGACATTCACTAATAAGGTGCTGAAGGCCCTGTCTTCCTGAGTGCAGCTGAGTGACTTGTCATGACCACTGGTGGCAGTGGTGCCATACCTCAGGATCACCCCGACGATGAGTCCTGAAACACAGTGGAAGAAAACATCAGGCCTGTGGAAGGACAGAGAGATTATTTTTTGGAGGCCAAGGAGAGGGTACGTATTTTAGGAACAACTCTACAGTCCTTCAGAAGGATTAGGCATCCATCTATTCTGGTTTGGGTCCCTCAGCCACCAGGAGGACAAGGTAGGCCAGTACCTTTCAGGGTTATGATGCACTCTTAGTATTCAGAACCACTGATAGTGTCTCACATCCCAGGATTTTGTGGGAGGAAGATGGGTGATAAAAGGCAAAGTTGTTTTCTGCCCAGCAGAACCACTGAGCTCTTTGATTTCTACCAGCAGCATCCCTCAGGCCATCCACCAGCAAGGACAAGGCCTCGAGAATTTCTAGTTGCTACAAAAGCAACTTATTTTGCCACACACCAGAGGAAGGGAAGAAAAGAAAGGCTTTTGCTAAGGTCATTTCAAGTACTGGATATCATGGAGAAAATAATTATATCCCTTAGGGAGCCAAACACCACAGTGTAAATTTTCACAGTCATGATTCAGGAACTGGAGAGCTGGCTTCTTGGGGCTGCAGCATTGACACAGCTAGCATAATTAGCTGCAAGTCTTTCCATCACATTCTGTTCTTAGTAGGGTTTTCCCTTTAGGAGGAAAAAAACAGCAAAATTGTGTGTAAGCATTTAATCCCATGAATTATAAAGAAATGTTGCTCCCCTGGTCCTAGATATGAGTCACATATGCCCAAGTAAAAGTGAGTGAAATGTGAAAAAAAAACACACAAATAACCACAAGACACTTTCTATAATTCTCTCTTAGGAGGAAAATTTCAGATTTCTCTTTAAATTCAGTTCTTTGTTAGAAATATTAAGAGAGAGAACGGTACAATGCTCCTCCCACCTCATTTTGCCATTAAAGGAGAAAGTTATATGAGAAAAAGAAAGAACAATGTTTACTATATCCCATGTATAATGTGCTTCCCTAGTGGTAAAGAGTGCTTCAGATGGTAAAGAGTC
Organism: Capricornis sumatraensis; assembly: GCF_032405125.1. Taxonomy (NCBI): domain Eukaryota; kingdom Metazoa; phylum Chordata; class Mammalia; order Artiodactyla; family Bovidae; genus Capricornis; species Capricornis sumatraensis. The sequence continues at coordinate 84,052,472 of NC_091092.1, forward strand.
TGCCTGTAGTGTGCAAGACCCGGGTTTGATCCCTGGGTCAGGAAGATCCCCCAGAGAAGGAAATGGCAACCCACTTCAGTATTCTTGCCCGGAAAATCCCATGGACAGAGGAGCCCAGTGGACTACACTTCATGGGATCACAAAGAGTCAGACACAGCTGAGCAACTTCACTTCACTTCATGTATAATGTTCTACAATGTCTCTTATCACCAAGATATATAAGAACTCACAAGACATTGTTGAAGAATAATATATAAAATCCAGAAAGATATAGTTCTTTAAGTCACACTCTGTGCTCTGTGTCTATTGTTTTATTATTGCTGTTGTTATTATTACTATTAAAGACTTGTTCTAACATACTTGAACTTTGTGAAAAAATAAAGTTGTAAATTTTTACTCTAAATTTAAAATGAGGTTCTTAAAAATCTCAGCTTGAGACCTTGGTCTCTACCATCCAGAAGGTACACACATGGTATACATTTGGCAGCCAAAAAGACTGGAATCCTGGGCAATCTTTTTGTCTGGCTTGGCTGTGCCAACTCTCAGGAAAATCTGTCATAAGAGCTGTCCATAAGGGGCCTTTGTCATCTTCACTTTCATTGTGTCCACCTGTACAACCAAGGTCCTTTACTTTCTTAAACTATTTTGGGGAGTAAACCTTCTAGATTTTGTGAAGGTTGCATCCTATGTACTCTCTTGTGCAAGAGGCTCTTGCATGTTTTTGGTGTGAGTCACACTATTAAGGTATATCTCATCAATGGCCAGAGGATAGATTCTTTAAACTGGTGAAACTTCTAAATTGGCCAATTTCTAGCTCTCATTATAAACAGCTATTTTATTGGTACCTATGAAAAACAAATTAGCTCATGGATAAAAAACATTAGATTGTTAATTAGGCTGATTTATAGATTTCTTTATAACAAGGTGAAAATTTTAAAGGGACTCATCCCAAAAGGATAAAAATCTTTAGATGGTTATCAAGAAATAAGATAAAAAAATAGATATTAGTGGGATCAAAACAAAATATTTTGATACAACACTACTGTGGAGCTCTATCTTGAGGTCACAGGACAAAAATCTCTAGAATTGACCAAGCCCCATAGCAACTGTTGCCATGAGCCCTCCTGACCTAAATTTAAATTAGCCTGTTCCCTGACTTCATATTGGATAAAATATTCACCATATAGCTTTCTGGCCAATCACCTAATGCCACCCTTCTAGCAGGAATTTTCTTCATCTTGAGGCTGTAAAATTGACCACTAGCCTGTGAAATGGGTCAGCTCTCCCTGGTCTGTCAGGAAGTCAGCTGCTATGTTTGCAGCACCCTTTACTATCTTCAGTCTTTGTTCTCAATAAACTCACTCTCTTCTGAAATACTTTGTGTCTGGAAATTCTTTTCTAAGCCACACACAGACCACAACAACTATCTAAGGTTGGATGGGCCAGAAGGACCCCCACTACTGGTTCCCAACATTAAAGGGCCCCAATCAGTTCAGTTCAGTCACTCAGTCATGTCTGACTCTTTGCGATCACATGGACTGCAGCACACCAGGCTTCCCTGTCCAACACCAACTCCCAGAGCTTTCTCAAACTCATGTCCATCAAGTCAGTGATGCCATCCAACCATCTCATCCTCTGTCGTCCCCTTCTCCTCCTGCCTTCAATCTTTCCCAGCATCAGGGCATTTCCAATGAGTCAGTGCTTCACATCAGGTGACCAAAGTATTGGAGCTTCAGCATTAGTCTTTCCAACACACACACACACACACACACACACACACACACGTATATGCTTTTAAGCCAACTGTAAGTCAATTTTTACCCAATGTGTAACCAGGCCTCTGACAAAACTAATGATGGCTACACGTCTTGACGTGGTCAATCATACATTTAACTCTATATAGAATTAATTGTAATAGTGTAACTCTAGATGTGGGAATAAGCAACAAAGAAAATACTTACTGGATCATAATAGACTAGCAAAACAGAAGATCCAGAGAATTTAAGGTTATCAACAGGGCTTAATCCAAAACTTAGCATACTGAACAGCCTATCAACATAATTCTCATCTGATCTAGGAATTAGCCTTCTTAGCACCATGGGACAAATTAATTGGTCAAGAAATGCCTCCTAAAACTTGATCTAATTTACATCCAACAGGAGGTGCTGTGAACAACAACAAAATAAATGTTGCCTGCAATTCTAGTAAACAAAGAATATTTCAGACCAAAGAAATCACCACCACCGCCCCTCAAGGTGCACCCTGGGGAGAAGTTAAATGGAGAAAAATAGGCTGTGTGTCTCGATAGTTAAGATGCATATCAAAGGAATAATTTCAATGAGCCCAGACTCTTACATCTTCCCATACATAGATAAGCATTAAATTCATTAACTTGAGAGGTCTGGGTTTTGAGATTAGCAGTAATTTTTTGATGTTATTCCTGGGCTGTATAGTTGTCAGCAAGGTTCCTGAATAAAACACGTTTTTCTTCAGTCAACAAAGTCTTCATCAGGAAACCAAAATAAGTCATTTATAAAAGGCTGTCCTCCCAAATCAATAGCTGCTTCACATAACTCACTGTGTTTACTTGTTATTAGCAAAGCTAACTATAAAGCTAAACCATAATAGGACAGGGCCTTCACAATGACTACTCTAACAAAAGAGGAGGTGTAATATTGTGATTTATAATAAGAAATATATATTTGGTCTTCCTCCCAGTTTCCTGGTACACAGCTCCTAAAACCCCTGGAACCCCTAAGGCTCTAAGTGTCTCTTTGTATGCTAATGAGATGACTGATACCTGGGGGCTCCAAGATTAGCCTCTGAATGGGGGCTGCTTGCCCAGGGAATCAACCAGGTGATTAGAGAGTTGGAACTTTTAAAGCCACCCAACCCCTGAGCTCCAGGCAGGGAAGAGGTGCTAGAGGTTAAATTGATCATTAATGACCAATGATTTAGTTAACTATACCAATGTAATGAAACCTCTATCAGAATCCCCATAGTACACAGGTTCAGAGAGCTTCTGGACTGGTGAACACATGAGGGCAGAGAAGGGCAGCTGATGGAAACTCCGTGCCCATTCCTACATTACATGTCTCATCCACCTCTCCCATATGGCTGTTTCCTAATTATATCCTTTTCTAATAAATCAGTAATATAGTAAGTAAACAGGCTTCCTGAGTTCTTTGATCTATTCTAGCAAATGATCAAAGCCAAGGAGGGGAACATGGGAACCTCTGACTTACAGTCAGTTGGTCAGAAGTTGGATTTATGACTAACCTCTGAAGTGAGAGGGGCAGAGGTTTTGTGAGGCCTGTGGGATCTGATGCTACGTCCAGGTAGATAGTGTCAGAATTGAGTTAAACTGTGGGATGCTCAGTCCGTATTCACTTGAGAGCTGGAGAATTGCTTGGCATGAGAAAACTCCCACACATGTGGTCAAAGAAGTGTCTAGTGAGAGTATTAAGAACAGAAGGGATACAGGAGATTTTTCTTTATAGGAGGTTCATATTTGCAGACAAATTCCTCTACTACAGGAAATGTCCTTGAAGTCTCTCTCAGTAATCATCACCATCATACTTAGAAGCGTTATTAGATGATGAATATTGTTTTTACATACTTATAAAATCTTACCCTCCCTACCTGGGCCCAAGATGCCTATGTTAAACATGTGATGGTGACAATAAAGATGATGATGCTGCCCCCTTGTGTTAAAACATGACAACAACAGTCTGCTAATTCAAGATAGAGTTTGAGTAACTCCTTAAAACATCTACATTCATATTTATTACCACTGTACTCCATGGCACTAAAGGACAGTCACTGCTACATTAAGTTCACCTGTGACATCTTCCACTTCAAGAAAGAATAAGATATTAGGAGTATTAGGAGTGTAGAGGGATAGCTTAGAAAGAATATAATAAAGACTTAGAAAAAACATGAATGGCATATTTCCATCTTCTAGGCATGGAAGACATCCCCTGACAGGGAACTATAGAGAGATCATAACTACAAGGAATTAGGATTTGACAGTAGATATTTTTCAAAGCTTAGAAAGTTCAATATCACCCCCAAAAATGATGGAAAGCAATGGAAGCATTAATGACTTTACTGGATCAACATCATAATGTTCAAGATTACAAAGAGCAATAATCCACGTGTGTGGGCCAGAAAAACAGCACATGTCAGCTGATGAAAACAGACTCACTGATTTCACAGGTATATGGCTAATGCTAGGAAAAAATATAGTTCTGAACTTTAATAGAAAGCAAATATAGATGAAATTCATTTGACATCTGATGTGGTTTAAAGCAGCCTGATGAACTCCAAAGGTGCAAAAATTCAAAAATTTTTCAGTAGAAAAAAATTAAAGACTATTTCAAGGTTTTGAGTATGAAAAAAATTCCTGTATTTATTAATTGTGCTGATGGTGTACAACTGCCAGATTTTCTAATGTTTAAAAGAAACACCTAACCAAAAAAAGAACCCTATATACAGTTTATGAATGTTCCCATTGGTGGTATGAGGAAGGAAGTTAATTATGGACAAAGTATGGTTGAAAAATTCTATAAGGCCATAAAAGAAACTAGCCTCCATTCTGTGACTGAGTTTGTCAGGAAGACAGTTGAACAAATCGACACTGGGCTGTACAACTATCCACCTGCTGCAATATTTAAGTGTCTCCATCAATAAGTCTTTGTTGAGAAATTGGGAACAGGTGCATGGATGCCCTGTTCTCTAATGAGACTCCACCTCCCCTTACATGAGCTACTAGGAGCAGACGATCATCAGTAGGGTTTGGTCACCACTATGGGGATTTTTACAGCACTGTAGAAGTTGTTCTCAGTTCTAAGGTTTCATCTGAAATTCTGAGAAAACAAAATGTCCCATTCCAAATTCCATTACACAGCGTCTGAAGAGAGTGATAACTATTTCTAATTGAGCAAATTAAGAGAATGCAATGGATCCCAGCAGTGACAATGATTTTTCAGATTTGGGAGTCATTCAAGTGACTCTGGTTTTGAGAATGTACGTTACAGCCTTTTCAATATCCTTTTTTACTTGTTTTACACAGCTGTGTTATTCACTGATATATTCATTTCAAGGAGAATTCATTTAAAATATTTTGTTGCTAGTTTTGAGCATGTAGTGAAATAACTTTTTAAAGACAATTTTATTGATGTACAATTTAAATAATATAACATTCCCCATTTTAAGTGTGCAATTCAATGATTTTATTAAATTCACAGAGCTGTACAATTATCACAATCTAATTTGGAACATTTCCTTTTGCAGTCACTCTCTGTTTCCCCCTCCCACCCCCATGCAACTACTGATCTATCTTCTGTCTCTATAGATTTGACTTTTCTGGACATTTCATAGAAAAGAAATCATACAGTATGTAGTCTTTTGTATCTGGCTTCTTTCTCTCAGCATAATCTTATCAGGGCTCACTCATGTGGAAGGAAGATATTAGTACTTCATTACTTTTTTATTGTTGAATAGTATTCCACTGTGTGGATATAACATATCTTGTTTATCTATTCACCAGTTGATGAGCATTTGTATTGGTTCCATTTTTCTGCTATTATGAGTAATGCTGCTATGAACTTTTGCATACAAGTCTGGATAGACATATGTTTCCATTTCTCTATTGCAGACACCTAGGAGTGGAACCACAATGACATATGGTGAACCTATACTTATTACTTTAAGAAACTGTTGAAGAATTTTCATTTGGGAAACTGTATACCATTTTATACAATTCATATCCCCACCAGCAAGGCATCAGAGTTATAGTTTATTGACATGCTCTAAATTCTTTCTTATTGTCTTTTGATTGTATCTATTTTAGAGAGTATTAAGTAGTATCTGACTGTGGTTTTAATTTGGATTTCTCTAATGCCTAATGATGTCAAGCATATTTTTATGTGCTTATGGGTCATTTGTATATCTTCTTTGGTGAAATGTCTATTAATTCAAATCTTTTGCCATGTTTAAATTAGATTGTCTTATTGAATTGTAACAGATTTTGGTGTATTCTGATACAAGTTCTTATTGAATATATGATTTGAAAATATTTTCTTCCAGTCTGTGACTTGTTTTTTCTTTTCTTTTTTTAAACTCTCTTGATGCTGTCTTAAAATGTTTCTTACTTTTTAAATTGTCTTAACAATAACATGGATTTTGTTCCCTTTGGGTGTACACTTCTATGAATCTTTAAATTTTCTTTTTTATTGAGGTAACATTGGTTTATAACATTATATAAATGTCATGGGTACAACACTATATCTGTACTTCTGTATACAATACAGCATAGGTTCATGTAAGCACTACCACAATCAGGATACCAAACAGTTCTATCACTCCCAGAAAAAATCCCTTGTACTATATCCCTTGACAGTTACACCTTCACCCTACCTATAACAGCAAGAGTCACTGATTTGTTTCCCATTACTAGAGTTTTGTTGTTTCAAGATTGAGTTCAATTCAGTTGCTCAGTCGTGTCCGACTCTTTGCAACCTTGTGGACTGTAGCACCCCAGGTTTCCCTGTCCATCACCAACTCCCAGAGCTTACTCAAATTCATGTCCATTGAGTCGGTGATGCCATCCAACCATCTCATCCTCTGTTGTCCCCTTCTCCTGCCTTCAATCTTTCACAGCATCAGGGTCTTTTCCAATGAGTCAGCTCTTCACATCAGGCGGCCAAAGTATTAGAGTTTCAGCTTCAGCATCAGTCCTTCCAATGAATATTCAGGACTGATTTCCTTGAGGATTGACTGGTTGGATCTCCTTGCAGTCCAAGGGACTCTCAAGAGTCTTCTCCATCACCACAGCTCAAAAACATCAATTCTTTGGTGCTCAGCTTTCTTTATAGTTTAACTCTCACATCCATACATGACTACTGGAAAAACCATAGCTTTGACTAGATGGACTTTTGTTGGCAAAGTAACGTCTCTGCTTTTTAATATGCTGTCCAGGTTGGTCATGGCTTTTCTTCCTAAGAGCAAGTGTCTTTTAATTTCATGGCTGCAGTCACCATCTGCAGTGATTCTGGAGCCCCCCAAAATAAATTCTCTCACTGTTTCCATTATTTCCCCATCTATTTGCTGTGAAGTGATGGGACCGGATGGGACATGATTTCACTGTTCTGAATGTTGAGTTTTAAGCCAACTTTTTCACTCTCCTCTTTTACTTTCATCAAGGGGCTCTTTAGTTCTTCTTTACTTTCTGCCGTAAGGGTGGTGTCATCTCCATATCTGAGGTTATTGATATTTCTCCCAGCAACCTTCATTCCAACTTGTGCTTCATCCAGCCCAGTGTTTCTCATGATGTACTCTACATATAAGCTAAATAAGCAGGGTGACAATATACAGCCTTGACATACTCCTTTCCTGATTTGGAACCAGTCTGTTGTTCCATGTCCAGTTCTAACTGTTGCTTCTTGACCTGCATATATATTTCTCAGGAGGCAGGTCAGGTAGTCTGGTATTCCCGTCTCTCTAAGCATTTTCCATAGTTTGTTGTGATCCACAAAGGCTTTGTCGTAGTCAATAAAGCAGAAATAGATGTTTTTCTGGAACTCTTGTGCTTTTTTGATGATCAAACCAATGTTGGCAATTTGATATCTGGTTCCTCTGCCTTTTCTAATCCATCTGGAACATCTGGAAGTCCATGGTTCACGTCCTGTTGAAGCTTAGCTTGGAGAATTTTGAGCATTACTTTACTAGCATGTGAGATGAGTACAATTGTGTGGTAGTTTGAACATTATTTGGTATTGCCTTTCTTTGGGATTGGAATAAAAGCTGATTTTTTCCAGTCCTGTGGCCACTGCTGAGTTTTCCAAATTTGCTGGCATATTGAGTGCATCACTTTCACAGCATCATCTTTTAGGATTTGAAATAGCTCAACTGGTATTCCATCACCTCCACTAACTTTGTTCATAGTGGTGCTTTTTGTAGTCAAAGTATGTGACCTTTTGAGACTAGCTTCTCTTGCTCAGCCAAATACCTAACTTCATTCCTTTTTACTGTTGAGTAGTATTCCATTGTGTAAATACACTACAGTTTATCCACTAACCTGCTGAGGGACATCTGCTTTGTTTATAGCTTTTGGCTATCACAAATAAGGCCACTATGAACACTCAAGAACACGGTTTTATATTAACATGTTTTCACTTCTCTAGGGCAAATACACAGAGTAGGATTGCTCAGTTATTGGGCAAGCATATGTTTAACTTTATAAGAGTTGGCCAAATCATTTCCCAGAGTTTCTATACCATATTCACAACAATCCACCCACCCTCCAAGCAAGGTATGAGAGTTCTAGTTGCTTTGAATCTGAAAACTCTTGACAATACAACAGAAAATCTGCAAATAGCCAATCAGCCAGCCTGGGAGTAATGCTACTCTGACAGAGGTAGATTTTAACTAAAAAAATAAAGTGAGTTTGTAGTCCTGCAAGACAAATATTCTGTCTTGCTTTCCTTAGTATATGTGACACTAATATAATGAAGATCAGGCCCATCAGCTAAGAGTTCAACCTCCAATTCAATGCCCCTCTTTTTCAGTAGCTGAAATTCCAAAGATTTGATTAAAACCAACATGGGACAGATTTATGTAGTTCAAAATATAACATCAATTCTAAATAGTTTCCCCAAATGGGTAATGTTACAGTTAAGAACAAGAGGAAGAAAATGACTTTAGGTTTTAGATGTCTACTTGGGAAAACAAGACATGGAAAAATCACTATATTGTCCCATGACGTTCTTAGGACACCAGGAACATCTTTCCATCACTTCTGTGCTTCACAGCATTTCTCTGTGGGTGACCAGATACCACATACCTTCTGACAATATTTACAAACTGGAGATGCCCACTCTAATATATAATGGAAGAGTGGGAGAGTCTTTCATTTGAAAACTAGGAACCAAGGAGGCAGACTTGGACTCAATGACTGAACTTTTAACTAGAGGAGTCCAGTATGGTACCCAAGTGTAAATAGATTACAATTTGCCTTATTCTATATGGGGCCTCTGCTAGCTCAACACCTCTAAGGCCTGGAGGGATTATTTCTGCCTAATCCAGGGCTATAGTCTCAGGAAGCCATTTTGTCACACCTAAACCACACTCTCCAAGCTCTACCCATCTGGCTCCTTTATCTCCCAAATGGTTCTAATTTTGATAGCAGAGAGAGTATCACTAGTTTAACCCCTCAAATCCCAAGCAATATGGATAACCACTTAAAGTCTTAACCATATTTTCTTTAAAATGTTTTCAAAATAAAATTCACAGATGCTTGAAAAAATAATGGGAGGCTAGTAGATTCCTGGATTAGGTCTAAGGACTTTAGGTCAGGTATATGAATATTTATTTGATTCTATCTCACACTCTGACATTTCTTGAAATCAAGGACAGTCGCCTGTGGCTGAGTCATTCACTCAACACATTTTACTTGCTGTTTTGTGCATTCCCCAATTTAATTAAAACACACTAATCAAATTCACATCAACTGCCAAAGGACTACCAATGTTACCACAGCCTGACCCATTCGCAACTCTTTAAAGGTCTGGGACGACTTTCAACTAAACATCAGCTACCTTTTGAAATAAATTAATCAATCCTTCCTCTGAGCCTCTGCCTGGAACTCTGTTCCCACTCTCTGCTCCCTACCATCTTCACTGGATTAACTCCTACTCACCCTTCAAGTCACAATGTAGATATCATTTCTTCCAGGCAGAGAAGCCCATCCTGATACCTCAGGACTGGGATGTATTCTTCACAATCAGGGTTGCCCTCACAGACTTCAACATGAAAGAGGCTTCCTGAAATTGTTCAGGGCACAACAAACACAACCATACATGGCAACCCATCTCATCATGCATTTTCAAAACAGTCTCTGATAGTGAACAGTTATCAGAACAATGATTGCACTACACTGGGACTGCCACATAAGTGCCTGACTCTCACCCTGAAGGTTAATTTTCCTGAAGGCAATGTGCAATAAGCACTCACCTCCCATCCCTGCAATCTGACCACTACAATCACTGAATAAATGACAATACACTATAGAGATGTTAGCCAACAGCCTTGTATTAACAAGAAAATTTGAGTTTTAAGAGCCTTTAGTTCTGACTCCTATTTTCAACCTCCTCAGTTCAATTCAGTTCAGTTCAGTCGCTCAGTCATGTCCGACTCTTTGCGACCCCATGAATCACAGCACGCCAGGCCTCCCTGTCCATCACCAACTCCCGGAGTTCACTCAGACTCGTGTCCATTGAGTCAGTGATGCCATCCAGCCACCTCATCCTCGGTCGTCCCCTTCTCCTCCTGCGCCCAATCCCTCCCAGTATCAAAGTCTTTTCCAATGAGTCAGCTCTTCTCATGAGGTGGCCAAAATACTAGAGTTTCAGCTTTAGCATCATTCCTTCCAAAGAAATCCCAGGGTTGATCTCCTTGCAGTCCAAGGGACTCTCAAGAGTCTTCTCCAACACCACAATTCAAAAGCATCAGTTCTTCGGTGCTCAGCCTTCTTCACAGTCCAACTCTCACATCCATACATGACTACCAGAAAAACCATAGCCTTGACTAGACAGACCTTAGTCGGCAAAGTAATGTCTCTGCTTTTGAATATGCTATCTAGGTTGGTCATAACTTTTCTTCCAAGGAGTAAGCGTCTTTTAATTTCATGGCTGCAGTCACCATCTGCAGTGATTTTGGAGCCCAAGAAAATAAAGTCTGACACTGTTTCCACTGTTTCCCCATCTATTTCCCATGGAGTGATGGGACCAGATGCCATGATCTTAGTTTTCTGAATGTTGAGCTTTAAGCCAACTTTTTCACTCTCCTCTTTTACTTTCATCAAGAGGCTTTTTTGTTCCTCTTCACTTTCTGCCATAAGAGTGGTGTCATCTGCATATCTGAGGTTATTGATATTTCTCCCGGCAATCTTGATTCCAACTTGTGTTTCTTCCAGTCCAGCGTTTCTCATGATGTACTCTGCATATAAGTTAAATAAGCAGGGTGACAATATACAGCCTTGACGTACTCCTTTTCCTATTTGGAACCAGTCTGTTGTTCCATGTCCAGTTCTAACTGTTGCTTCGTGGCCTGCATACAGATTTCTCAAGAGGCAGGTTAGGTGGTCTGGTATTCCCATCTCTTCAACCTCCTACCTGCCATTAAATTCAAGGGTGCCAAACTTTATTAGCCTTTATAATTGGCCCAAATAAATAAATAAAAGTCAAGTACTCTTATAGGATAAAAAATCTTCAGTGAGGGACTTCCTTGGTGGTCCAGTGGCTAAGACAGTGTGCTCTCAATGCAGGGGACCCAGGTTTGATCCCTGGTTGGGGAACTGGATCCCTCATGCCACAACTAAGAGTTCACATGTTCTGCGACTAAGACCTGGTACAGCCAAATAAATAACTGGCAAAAAAAAAAAAAAACTCTCCAATAATTTTGAGGCATATTACAGAATCTACTTCCTAGAAGCCCTGAATTCAAACAACACTGCAAATAAAGGCACTAATCACAGCTATCTTAGAGAGCCATGAAACTGGAACACACAATAGCAACTACATTTGCTGCTCTAGTTACTCCAATTACTAAGGAGTGGTTGAGCTTTAACTAAAATAAATGCAAATATAGAGGCATACACAAGTAAAAAGGGAGGGTTCTGAGAGCACATGGTAAAATAAATGAGAGTTTGTACATACTTACTTCACTTTTTGTTTGTGATGCCATATTAAGAAAAAAAAATATTTAAGAATTCACCTGAATTCAAACAATATAGTCAAGGCTATGGTTTTTCCAGTAGTCATGTATGGATGAGAGAGTTGGACCATAAAGAAGGCTGAACATCGAAGAATACATGCTTTCAAACTGTGGTGTTGGAGAAGACTCTTGAGAGTCCCTTGGGCAGCAAGGAGATCAAACTGGTCAATCCTAAAGGAAATCAGTTCTGACTATTCATTGGAAGGACTGATGCTGAAGCTCCAATAACTTTGGCCACCTGATCTGAAGAGATGACTCATTGGAAAAGACCCTAATGTTGGGAAAGATTGAAGGTAGGAGGAGAAGGGGACGACAGAGGAGGAGATGGCTGGATGGTATTATTGATTTAGTAGAATGAGTTTGAGAAAACTCTGGGAGTTGGTGATGGACAGGGAAGCCTGGCATGCTGTAGTCCATCAGGTTGCAATGAGCTGGACATGACTGAGTGAGTGAACAACAAGAACCAACCAAAATAAACGATCTGCAATGGACTCACTGTGTCCTCTTCAACTCCATATACTGAAGCCCTAATCCCTAAAGTGACTGTATTTCAAGATCAGGCTTTTAGCAGGTAATTTAGGTTAGATAAGGTCATAAGGGTAGGGTCTTAATCCAGTAGAATTAGTGGCCATTTAAGAAAAGGAAGAGATATCTTTGTGTGTGTGCACACACACAGAAGAAAAGCCAAGTGAGCATACAGTGAAAAGGTAGCTTATCCACAAGCCAGGAAGAAGGGCCTCACCAGGATCCAACCCTGCCAGCATCTGGATCTCAGCCTTCCAGCCTGTGAGAAGATAAATTTCTACTGTTTAACCCACCCAGTCTGTGGCATTTTGTTACAGCAGCCCAAGCAAATGAATGCACCATCTTTTTGAGAAACTGCAGGTGGCTTCTCTGGACCATCAGCAATATCTCTACAGCTAACTCACATCCCAACCTCCCAACAAGGAAACGTGTCCTTCTCAGATTAGAAGATCCCAATGTTAACAGTAACATAGGGTCCCTAAACCCTGTTCAGAGATGTTTCCAGCTTATTTGTTTTGCTTTTCTCATACCATTACCACAATGAGTATTCTTAATCTTCCAAAGAAGATTCACAATACTGGCCTCCTGACATGAAGTCCCACTTTTGTAGAAAGTATTATGCTAAAGCACTAACCAAGAAATTACCATACCTCTGTCCTCCCTGATCAAACATCATAGGATCATATCCAAATTTAATTTTCATTAATGTTTTTAAAATATCACACACTTGGGATGATGATGAAAATGTGCTTAGAACTTTAGTCACAGGCACACAGTACATAATTTTTTATTTAGATGACTAATCAAAAATACTGGAGTGGGCTGCCATTCCCATCTCCAGGGGATCTTCCTGACCTAGGGATTGAACCAGAGTCTCCTGCACAACAGTAGATTCTTTACCAACTGAGAGACCAGGGAAGCCCAAGACGACTAATACAATTCAAAAAAGTGGGACAAACATTTAAGTTCAAATTTATTAATTACAGTGCACCAGCCCCAAGCATCCAGTATCATGCATTGAACCTGGACTGGTGACTCGTGACCCAGAAGGATTGTATGGGGAGGGAGGAGGGAGGGGGGTTCAGGATGGGGAACATGTGTATACCTGTGGCGGATACATGTTGATATATGGCAAAACCAATACAATATTGTAAAGTAATTAACCTCCAATTAAAATAAATAAATTTATATATTTTTTAAATTTATTAATTACATATACTAGTCAGATCACTATAAGAAGGCCATAGGGCATCCTTGGAGCAGGTGCTGAGTCTCCTGTTTCCTAGAGCTGCTCTGGAACCTGCAAGGGAGAGGCTATTCAGCCTGGGGCCCATCTATCTCCTGCCTCAAACTAAAGACAAAACATACAGCCCAGAAGTTGACAGCTACATTTTATTCAGTGGACAAAGCTGAGGACTTAACCCTGGGACACAGCATTTCAGAGATCAAGCCCTGAGCCTGTGGACTGGAAGCACTACCAGAGAACTAACCCTAAGGAGTATCAAATAGTGAGAACTCACACAAAGGAAATCACTTGAATACAAGACCCAGCATCTCACAACCACAGTAGCACCGTGTGCAGGATGCCTCATCTAAACAACAAATAAAACAAAAATACAAACCCAATCATCATCAGACAGGATTACCACCTCATTCAGCCTTGCCCATCAGAGGAAAAACAAACAAACAAACATATAAAAACTCAGCACAAATCTCACCCTATACAAAGCTCACACAAACCACTGGACCAACCTTAGGAGGGCAGAAACCAAAAGGAAGAAAGAATTCAACCTTCTTCAAGGAAAAAATTCAACTTTGCTTGAAGCCTGGGAAAAGGAGACCTCAAACACAATAAGTTAAAAAAATAATGAAAAGGCAGAGAAATCCTGCACAAATGAAGAAACAAACTAGAAACACAGAAGTCCAAATAAATGAAGAGTATTTCCTAGTTTGCCTATTTCAGCAAACTACCTGAAAAAGAATTCAGGCACATGATAATAAAGATGATCAAAAACCTTGAAAACAAAATGGAGAAAATGCAATAATCAATTAACAAAGACCTAGAAGAATTAAAGAATAAACATGCAGAGACTAACAACAGAATTACTGAAATTAAAAATACTCTAGAAGGAATCAATAGCAGAATATCTGCAGCACAACAAATCAGTGAGCTGGAAGATAAAATGGTGGAAATAACTTCTGAAGAGCAGAATAAAGCAAAAAGAATGAAAAGAATTGAGGATAGTTTCAGAGACCTCTGGGACCAAGCACCAACATTCGAATTATAGGGATCCCAGAAGAAGAAGAGAAAAAGAAAGGGTATCAGAAAATTTTTGAAGAGATTAGAGTTGAAAATTTCCCCAACATGGAAACGGAAATAGCCAATCAAGTCCAAGAGGCACAAAGAGTCCCATACAGGATAAACCCAAGAAGAAACACACCAAGACACATACTAATCAAACTAACAAAGACTAAACACAAAGAAAGAACATTAAAGGCAGCAAGGGAGAAGCAACAAGTAACATACAAGGGAAACCCCATATGCTTAACAGATGATCTTTCAGAAGAAACTCTGCAGGCCAGAAGGGAATAGCAGGATATATTTAAAGTACTGAAAGGGAAAAATCAAACCAAGATTACTGTACCCAGCAAGGATTGCATTCGAAATTGATGGAGAAATAAAAACCTTTTCAGACAAGCAAAAGTTAAGAGTTCAGTACCACCAAACCAGCTTTGCAACAAATCTTAAAGGGACTTATATAGGCAAGAAATACAACAAAAGAAAAAGGATCTACAAAATCAATCCCAAACAATTAAGAAAATGGCAATAGGAAGATATATATCAATAATTACTTTAAATGCAAATGGATTAAATGCTACAACCAAGAGACACAGACTGGCTGAATGGATACAAAAATAAGATATATACATATATATATATATATGCTGTCTACAAGAAACCCACTTCAGACCTCAAGACACATATAGACTGAAAGAGAGAGGATGGAAAAATATATTCCAGGCAAATGGGAAGCAAAAGAAAGCTGGAGTAGCAATCCTCATATCAGACAAAATAGACCTTAAAATAAAGATGATTACAAGAGATAAGGAAGGACATTACATAATGATTAAGGGATCAATCCAAGAGCAAGACATAACAACTGTAAATATCTAAGCACCCAACATAGGAGCTCAATACATAAGACAAACACTAACAGACATAAAAGGAGAAATTGACAGGAACACAACAATAGTAAGAGACTAATACCTCACTCACAGCAATGGACAGATTATCAAAACACAAAAGTAATAAGGAAACACAAGTCTTAAATGATATATTACATGAGATAGATCTCATTGAAATCTTCAGGACATTCCATCCAAATGCAGAAGAATACACCTTCTCAAGTGCACATGGAACATATTTCAGGATAGACCACATCTTGCGTCACAAATCAAACCTCAGTAAATTTAAGAAAACTGAAATCGTATCAAGCATCTTCTCTGACCATGTTATGAGACTAGTTATCAATTACAAGAAAAAAACTGCAAGAAACACAAACACATGGAGATTAAACAGCATGTTTCTAAACAACCAACAGGTTGCTGAAGAAATCAAAAGGGAAATCAAAAAGTTTCTAGAAACAAATCACAATAAAACATGACAACTCAAAACCTATGGGATGCAAAACAAGCAGTTCTGAGAGGGATGTTTATAGCAATACAATTCTACCTAAAAAAATGAGAAAAACATCGAATAGACAACCTAACTTTACACCTAAAGCAACTGGAGAAAGAAGAACAACAACAACAACAAAACAAAATTAGTAAAAGGAAAGAAATCATAAAGATCCTAGGAGAAATAAGTGAAAAAGAAAGAAACAATAGTAAAGATTAATCAAACTAAAAGCTAGTTCTTTGAGAAGATAAAATTGACAAACCTTTAGCCAGACTCATCAAGAAAAAAATAGAGAAGAGTCAAATCAACAAAATTAGAAATGAAAAAGGAGAGCTTACAACAGACTATGCAGAAATACAAAGGATAATAAGAGACTATTATGAATAACTATATGGCAATAAAATAGACAACCTCGAAGAAATGGACACATTTTTAGAAAAGTTCAATCTTCCAAGACTGAATGAGGAAGAAATAGAAATTATGAACAATCCAATTACAAGCACTGAAATTGAAGCTGTGATCAAAAATCTCCCAAAAAACAAAAGCCCAGGACCAGATAGCTTCACAGGAGAATTCTATCAAACATTTAGAGAAGAGCTAATGCCTATCCTTTTAAAATGCTTTCAAAAAATTGCATAGGAACACTTCCTAATTCATTCTATGAGGCCACCATCACCCTGATACCAAAACCAGACAAAGACAACAAACAGAAAAAATAAACTTACGGGCCAATATCACTAATGAACATAGATGCAAAAATCCTCAACAAAATTTTAGCAAACAGAATTCAGCAGCACATCAAAAAACACATACACCATGATCAAGTTGGGTTTATAAAAGGAATGCAAGAATTCTTCAATATATGCAAATTAATGTGATACACCATATTAACAAATTGAAAGATAAAAACCATATGATCATCTCAATAGATGTAGGAAAAGCCTTTAACAAAATTCAGCACCCATTTATGATTAAAACTCTTCAAGAAATGGGCATAGAAGGAACCTACCTCAACATAGTAATGGCCATATATGATAAGCCTACAACAAACATTATCCTCAAAGGAACAAAACTGAAAGCATTCCTCTTCAGATCAGGAACAAGACAAGGGTGTATACTTTTGCCACTATTATTCAATACAGTTCTAGAAGTCCTAGCTACACCAATCAGAGAAGAAAAAGAAATAAAAGGGATCCAGATCAGAAAAGAAGTAAAGCTTTCACTGTCTGCAGATGACATAATACTGTACATAGAAAACCCTAAAGATAGTATCAAAATATTACTAGAGCTAATCTGTGAATTCAGAAGTCGCAGGATTCAAAATCAATACACAGAAATCACTCGCTTTCCTATATACTAACAATGAAAAATCAGAAAGAGAAATTAAGAAATCAATCTCATTCACCATTACAACAAAAAGAATTAAGTATCTAGGAATAAACCTACCTAAGGAGACAAAAGAACTGTACACAGAAAATTATAAGACACTAATGAAAGAAATCAAAGATAGCATAAACAGATGGAGAGATATTTCATGTTCTTGGGTAATAAGAATCAATATTATGAAAATGATATACTACCAAATGCAATCTACAGATTCAATGTAATCCTTATCAAATTATTAATGGCATTTTTCACAGAACTAGAACAAAAAATTTCACAATTCACATGGAAACACAAAAGACCCCCAAATAGCCAAAGCAGTCTTGAGAAAGAAGAATGGAGCTGGAGGAATCAACCTTCCTGACTTCAAGTTATACTACAAAGCTACAGTCATCAATACAGTATGGTACTGGCACAAAAACAGAAATATAGACTAATGGAACAAGATAGAAAATCCAGAAATAAATCCATGCTCCTAAAGGTACCTTATTTTTTACAAAAGAGGCAAGAAAATACAATGTGGCAAAGACAGCCTCTTCCATAAATGGTGCTTGGAAAACTGGACAGTTCAGTTCACTTGCTCAGTCATGTCTGACTCTTTATGACCCCATGAATTGCAGCACACCAGGCCTCCCTGTCCATCACCAACTCCCGGAGTTCACCCAAACTCATGGCCATTGAGTCGGTGATGCCATCCAGCCATCTCATCCTCTGTCGTCCCCTTCTCCTCCTGCCCCCAATCCCTCCCAGCATCAGAGTCGTTTCCAATAAGTCAACTCTTTGCATGAGGTGGCCAAAGTATTGGAGTTTCAGCTTTAGCATCAGTCCTTCCAAAGAACACCCAAAACTGGACAGCTACATGTAAAAGAATGAAATTAAAACACTTCCTAATACCATACAGAAAGATAAACTCAAAATGGATTAAAGATCTAAATGTAGACCAGAAACTATAAAACTCTTAGAGGAAAACATAGGCAGAGCACTCGATGACATAAATCAAAGCAAGATCCTCTATGATCCACCTCCTAGAGTAATGGAAATAAAAACAGAAGTAAACAAGTGGGACCTGATTAAACTTAAAATCTTTTGCACAGCAAAGGAAACTATAAGCAAGGTGAAAAGACGACCCTCAGAATGGGAGAAAATAATAGCAAATGAAACAACTGACAAAGGATTAATTTCCAAAATATACAACCAGCTCATATAACTCAATACCAGAAAAACAAACAACCCAATCAAAAAGTGGGAAAAAGACCTAACCAGATTTCTCCAAAGAAGACATATAGATGGCTAACAAACACGTGAAAAGATGCTCAACATCACTCATTATTAGAGAAATGCAAATCAAAACCACAATAAGATAT
Source organism: Capricornis sumatraensis (assembly GCF_032405125.1). NCBI lineage: Eukaryota > Metazoa > Chordata > Mammalia > Artiodactyla > Bovidae > Capricornis > Capricornis sumatraensis. Next base: position 84,071,198 of record NC_091092.1, read on the forward strand.
CACCTCACACCAGTAAGAATGGCCATCAACAAAAAATCTACAAATAATAAATGCTGGAGAGGGTATGGAGAAAAAGGAACATTCTTGCACTGTTGGTGGGAATGTAAATTGATACAGCCGCTATGTAAGATGATATGGAGATTCCTTAAAAAACTAGGAATAAAACCACCATATGACCCAGCAATCCCACTCCTAGGCATATACACTGAGGAAACCAAAATTGAAAGAGACACGTGTATCCCACTGTTCATTGCAACACTATTTACAATAGCTAGAACATGGAAGCAACCTAGATGTCCATCGACAGATGAATGGAAAAACAAGTGGTGGTACATATACCCAGTAGAATATTACTTAGCCATTAAAAGGAATGCATTTGAGTCAGTTCTAATGAGGTGGATGAACCTAGAACCTATTATCCAGACTGAAGTGCGTCAGAAAGAGGAACATAAATATCATAATCTAATGCACATATAGCAAATGCCCCCTTCCAACAACACAAGAGAAGCCTCTACACATGGACATCAACAGATGGTCAACACCGAAATCAGACTGATTATATTCTTTGCACCCAAAGATGGAGAAGCTCTATACAGGCAGCAAAAACAAGACCAGGAGCTGACTGTGGCTCAGATCATGAATTCCTTATTGCCAAATTCAGACTTAAATTGAAGAAAGTAGGGAAAACCACTAGACCATTCAAGTATGACCTAAATCAAATCCCTCATGATTATACAGTGGAAATGAGAAATAGATTTAAGGGACTAGATCTGATAGATAGAGTGCCTGATGAACTATGGACAGAGGTTCGTGACATTGTACAGGAGACAGGGATCAAGACCATCCCCATGGAAAAGAAATGCAAAAAAGCAAAATGGCTGTCTGGGGAGGCCTTACAAATAGCTGTGACAAGAAGAGAAGCGAAAAGCAAAGGAGAAAAGGAAAGATATAAGCATCTGAATGCAGAGTTCCAAAGAATAGCAAGGAGAGATAAGAAAGCCTTCCTCAGTGATCAATGCAAAGAAATAGAGGAAAACAACAGAATGAGAAAGACTAGAGATCTCCTCAAGAAAATTAGAGATACCAAGGGAACATTTCATGCAAAGATGGGCTCGATAAAGGACAGAAATGGTAGAGACCTAACAGAAGCAGAAGATATTAAGAAGAGGTGGCAAGAATACACAGAAGAACTGTACAAAAAAGATCTTCACAACCCAGATAATCACGATGGTGTGATCACTCACCTAGAGCCAGACATCCTGGAATGTGAAGTCAAGTGGGCCTTAGAAAGCATCACTACAAACAAAGCTAGTGGAGGTGATGGAATTCCAGTTGAGCTACTTTAAATCCTGGAAGATGGTGCTGTGAAAGTGCTGCACTCAATATGCCAGCACATTTGGAAAACTCAGCAGTGGCCACAGGACTGGAAAAGGTCAGTTTTCATTCCAATCCCCAAGAAAGGCAATGCCAAAGAATGCTCAAACTACTGCACAATGACACTCATCTCACACGTTAGTAAAGTAATGCTCAAATTCTCCAAGCCAGGCTTCAGAAATACATGAACAGTGAACTTCCAGATGTTCAGGCTGGTTTTAGAAAAGGCAGAGGAACCAGAGATCAAATTGCCAACATCCAATGGATCATCGAAAAAGCAAGAGACTTCCAGAAAAACATCTATTTCTGTTTTATTGACTATTGCAAAGCCTTTGACTGTGTGGATCACAATAAACTGTGGAAAATTCTGAAAGAGACAGGAATACCAGACCACCTGACTTGCCTCTTGAGAAACCTATATGCAGGTCAGGAAGTAACAGTTAGAACTGGACATGGAACAACAGACTGGTTCCAAATAGGAAAAGGAGTACGTCAAGGCTGTATATTGTCACCCTGCTTATTTAATTTCTATGCAGCGTAAATCATGAGAAATGCTGGGCTGAAAGAAACACAAGCTGGAATCAAGTTTGCCAGGAGAAATATCAATAACCTCAGATATGCAGATGACACCACCCTTATGACAGAAAAGGAAGAGGAACTAAAAAGCCTCTTGATGAAAGTGAAAGAGAAGAGTGAAAAAGTTGGCTTACAGCTCAACATTCAGAAAACGAAGCATCTGGTCCCATCACTTCATGGGAAATAGATGGGGAAACAGTGGAAACTGTGTCAGACTTTATTTTTTTGAGCTCCAAAATCACTGCAGATGGTGAGTGCAGCCATGAAATTAAAAGACGCTTACTCGTTGGAAGGAAAGTGATGACCAACCTAGATAGCATATTGAAAAGCAGAGACATTACTTTGCCAACAAAGGTCCGTCTAGTCAAGGCTGTGGTTTTGCCAGTGGTCATGTACGGATATGAGAGTTGGACGGTGAAGAAAGCTGAGCACCGAAGAATTGATGCTTTTGAACTGTGGTGTTGGAGAAGATTCTTGAGAGTCCCTTGGACTGCAAGGAGATCCAACCAGTCCATCCTAAAGGAGATCAGTCCTGGGTGTTCTTTGGAAGGAATGATGCTAAAGCTGAAACTCCAGTACTTTGGCCACCTCATGCAAAGAGTTGACTCATTGGAAAAGGCTGTGATGCTGGGAGGGATTGCGGGCAGGAGGAGAAGGGGAAGACAGAGGATGAGATGGCTGGATGGCATCACCAACTCTATGGACATTGGTTTGGGTGAACTCCGGGAGTTGGTGATGGACAGGGAGGCCTGGCGTGCTGCAGTTCATGGGGTTGCAAAGAGTTGGAAACGACTGAGTGACTAAACTGAACTGAACGCACATATACAGAATCTAGAAAAATGGTACTGAAGAATTTATTTACAGGGCAACAATGAAGAAATAGACATAGAGAATAGACTTATGGACATCAGGAGAGGGAGGGCAGGGTGAGATGTATGGAAAGAGCAACATGGAAATTTACATTACCATATGTAAAATAGATGGAGAAGGCAATGACAACCCACTCCAGTACTCTTGCCTGGAAAATCCCATGGACGGAGGAGCCTGGTAGGCTGCAGTCCATGGGGTCACTAGGAGTCGGATACAATTGAGCGACTTCCCTTTCACTTTTCACTTTCATGCATTGGAGAAGGAAATGGCAACCCACTCCAGTGTTCTTGCCTGGAGAATCCCAGGGACGGGGGAGCCTGGTCGGCTACCATCTCTGGGTCCGCACAGAGTCGGACATGACTGAAGCGACTTAGCAGCAGCAGCAGCAGCATGTAAAATAGTCAATGGGAATTTGCTGCATGGCTCAGGAAACTCAAACAGGGGCTGTGTATCACCCTAGAGGGGTGGGATGAGGAGGGAAATGGGAGGGAGGTTCAAAAGGGAGGGGATATATGTATTAAAAAATGCACATAAAGATAGTTCACAAAAAGATAAATAAATAAAGACTATAGGTCATCCTTTTTAAAATTTTAGTATGACTTATATCAGATACCTAAAAGTATAGGTATAGTGTACATAAGGGATAAATAATAACATAATTGGGAAGGAACATACAAATAGGTTCAAAGGTACTGCTAATTTTCTAGACATTTAATACAAGTGTTTATTCCATTTTTATCTGTACATAAGTTATACATAGTATTTCAAACATTTAATATTCTTCACAAGAATTTATTAGGACAAGAATGGTTCACATGGTCTCCCTGCTGTGTAATGTTCCTTCTGCCTCTCTGTGCCTCTTCCAGGATAAAGCCTCAGATACATCATCTAGTTCGCCAGTTCTCTCTTCAGTTCTTTACCCTCTCCATTGGACTTGCTTTTTCAATTACTATTTTCAATTTCCTGAAATTCTATTTAGGCTCTTTACCACATACACTTGACTTTTTTTTTGTTTGTTAACACAATCTGACTAAGAGTTGAATATAGTATTTTCAATAGTCATTTCTGCACCCTGTGATAGATGCACCTCTGCACCCTGCTGCTCACTTATTCCAATCTACATCATGGAATGGATAACAACACATTATTATAAAAGATCTCCGTGCCTCCTCCAAACGGTAATGGCTAAATAAACTCTGGCCCTCTCACAAAGTCTGGAATGTTTTTGTCACTCAACAAATGTTTGCCAAAAGAATGAGACAATGAAAATCAAAAACAATGATTTGACTACAAATAATATTGACAGATTATACACATAGGGAAGGATCCCTAAATTATGAAGGTAATGCTTTTTTCCCTTGCAATTCATGTCTGGGGTTTGGCAGGCAATGAAACAATATCTGGAAAGATTACAGTTTTGAATTTTTGAAGCAATTTCTTGAGTCATGAAATTTGTGTCTGGGAAGTAGCCAAAGTCAACAACCAGAATGATCACTAATAACACAATCAGAGACACTTCGCATAATGTACCCAGCAAAATGCTTTATGTGTTTATGTAGGCAGAAAAAAATGTAATTACTCACTGGGTTTATTTCAGTCCAGCTCAAAACTATATCATATTTAACAGCCTACTTGATAAAATTATTTTAAACCAAAACACAGAGTGGAGAAGCTCAGATAGAAAATCTGCTGTTCACCCTTTTAAGAGTTGGTACCAAACAAACACACATGCACACACACACACATGCACACATACTACATTCCAAGAGGGGAGGGCTCTAGGTTGGGTGCTGAGGAGACTTTGAACTGACTGGGACATAGTACCTGCCCCCTAAGCACCCACCCATACCCACACAAACACACACTAGCCCACCCTGGGAACACATAATTAACAATGAAGTCAGTCAAGCTGTGACAAGCACCACAAAACAGAGGCATAAAAAGGTGGCACAGTGAGGAACAGAATGAATAACTCTTTCATGTGAAAAAATAGTTGAGGAAAGCTGCCCTGGTGGCTCAGAGGTTAAAGCATCTGCCTACGATGCGGGAGACCTGGGTTCGATCCCTGGGTAGGGAAGATCCCCTGGAGAAGGAAATGGCAACCCACTCCAGTACTCTTGCCTGGAGAATCCCATGGAGCCTGGTGGGCTACAGTCCACAGGGTCGCAAAGAGTCGGACACGACTGAGTGACTTCACTTCACTTCACTTCACTTCACTTCACTTCACAGAAAAGGCAACTTCTCAGTTGGGCCTTTCAAGATGAGTCAGACTTCTGTTGATGAAAGAAGTGAAAGTGAAGTCACTCAGTCATGTCCAACTCTTTGCAATCCCACAGACAGTAGCCTACCATGCTCCTTGGTCCATGGGAGAAGAGGGGGGTCTACATTTCAGAGAAAGACCTCAGCATGAGGTGGGAAAGTCAACACTGACTTGAGCAACGAGGCTGGGGAGAAGGAGGAAGGCGGAGACTGAGTATCAACACAGGAAAAAAGATGGTGAGCCATCTCCTTAAGCCAAGCTCACAAGAGCAGACTTTAGCCCACAGGAAACAAGGGCCACAGAGCCTTTTAAGCTAAGAAGGGGTATGATCAGGCCTGACTTTCGGAAGATACCACAGCAGCAGTACAGAGAATTAACTGCTGGAGAGAGAGGCTACAAGTACAAGAACTTCATCAAGCTTTCCTAGAAACACCACACCTCTCAGGGAAAAAATGTCAAAATCATTTCACCAATTAAGAAGATCCCTATATTATCCCATATGCCTCCACCTCTTTCTTTTGTTCAAGAGCTGGTTATCATTAGGGTTCAAACAAGTAGGACCCAGGATGCTCTGAAAAGTTACCCGCCCAAACCTACAGATTAAGACAGATTTAGGAGTGAAGATTTGATGCTTTTGAGCTATGGCTGCTCGTAAGAGTCCCCTGGACTTTAAGGAGATCAAACCAGTCAATGATAAAGGAAACCAACCCTGAATATTCATTGGAAAAACTGATGATGAAGCTGAAGTCCCAATACTTTGGCCACCTGATGTGAAGAGCCGACTCATTGGAAAAGACCCTGATGCTGGGAAAGATTTAGGGCAGGAGGAGAAGGGGGCAACAGAGATGAGATGGTTGGATGGCATACCGGCTCAATGGACATGAGTTTGAGCAAGCTCGAGATGGTGAAAGACAGGGAAGCCTGGTGTGCTACAGTCCATGGGGTTGCAAAGAGTTGAACACAACTTAGTGACTGAACAACAGAACAACAAAGACCTATAGAGACAAATCAACCAAATGTAGTTATAGGGACCTTATTTGCATCTTATATCAAACTGAAAAGAAAAGAGTCAACTGGGGAAATGTGAACTCACTGGATATCTAGCAAATATTATAAAATGATCATTATTTTTGAAGGGTGATAATGTACTATGGCTATGTTTTTAAAAGATTCCTTATCTTTTAGAGATGAATACAAAAATATTTACGAATAAAATTTGGAATTTTGTGTCAATGACATGGGGAGGGGTAGCTGTGGGGCATATAGATAAAACACAATTGACTGTGAGCTGGTAATTAACAACACTGGGTAATGGGTACACAGGGTTTGGTTTATTATACTTCTTTCTGTGTGTGTTTTGTACACCATCAAGAAATTCTCCAATACCAGCTGCATTTTCTATAATTCAAGTCAAATCTGACACTATCTACCTAGAGATAGTATCAGGTCCTACAGGTTAAGGGCTCAGTCTCACAATACCCCCTCAACCCAACTTCAGATGCCAATTACAAGTCCAAGTTACTCACCTGTGCTCTGACCGGCTGGCCGTAGCTCAATGGCCCCCACAACATTGTCTTTTGGGTTTGACTATGCCGGAGAGACTCACAGAACACAGAGAAACATTTTACTTACTAAGTTACTGGCTTATCAGAATAGGATATAACTCAGAAATAGCCAGAAGGAAAGGGAAGATCCCCTGGAGAAGGGAATAAGAACTCCCTCTAGTATTCTTGCCTGGAAAATCCCATGGACAGAGGAGCCTGGTGGGCTACAGTCCATGGGGTCGCAAAGAGTCGGACACAATTGAGTGACTAACACACACACACACACACACACACACACACACACACACACACAGGGGATGCTTAGAGCAAGGTATGTGGGAAGGAGTGCAGAGTTTCTGCCCTCTCTGAGCACCATCGGCACCTACCAGCACCTCCCCATGTTCACCAACCCAGAACCTCTACAATTGTGTCCTTTAGGGGTTTTAATGGAGGCTTCATTACACAGGCATGATTGACTAAATCATTGGCCACTGGTGAACTGAGCTCAAACCCAGCCCCACAGCCCCTCCCCAGAGGCCAGGGAGGTGGGGTGGGACTGAAAATCCCAACTCTATAATCACAAGTTGGTTTCCTTGGCAACCAGCCTCCACCCTAAGGTGCTTTCAGAAAGTCATCTCATTAACATAAACTGAGATTCAGTTGAAAGGGGATTGTTATGAATATCAAGATGCCACTCTAGCTTTTATTACTTAGGAAATTCCAAGGTTTTTAGGATCGTGGTGCCAGGAACAAAGAGATCACATTATATTTCTTAATATAAATCACACTATCATAATTTTTGTGACAGTGTGATTTACTGTCTTCACATTTATGTGTTTGAAATTTTCCATAATAAAAAATGAAAAAAGTCATCCACCCAGGTGGCATTAGTGGTAAAGAATTCGCCTGCCAATGAAGGAGACATAAGAGACCTGGGTTTGATCCATGGTTCAGGAAGATCCCCTGGAGGTGGAAATGGCAACCCACTCCAATATTCTTGCCTGGAGAATTCCATGGACAGAGGAGCCTGGTCAGCTACGGTCCATAGGGTCACAAAGAGTCAGATACAATTGAAGTGACTTAGTATGCATGCATTCACCCAACTTGAAGCTTCAAGGCAGTGATTCCAGCAACTGTAGTTCCAAGACAGTCTTCTCCTCCATGCTCCAGAATCTTACATCCGAATTTCAGCTTGACATTTCCCTAACACCTCTAACTCAACAGGTCCGAGAGGTAATTCTCACTCCTCCCTATAAACGTTGTTTCTCGCCCCCATTCCCTGTCCCTGAATCCTTCTCATTCATTCACAAGGCAGTCATCTAGTTCTGCACAGGTAGCACAATTCTTCTTGCATAAGCTGCTTTCTGAACAGCCTTCCGGCACCCACCTCATGCTCCTCAGCAGTCCACCTCAAAACCATTACAAGGATAGCAGTCTACAATAAACACATCTCCCAAGCTTTGAGCCTTCTGGTAGCTCCTCGAGATCTACAGGACAAATGTCTCCACTCCTAAGCAAAGCATGCTGTCACTCTCCTTGTGTTTATCAGGTCCTGAGGTTTTCCTGATACCATCTTAGTGAATCCAGTTCTCACAGAGAACATGAAACCCAATTTAGAACTCATTATCTGACTAGTAAGAGCCACAGCCAGTTCACCTCTGACAGCCACAGTCACAGGGAGGCACCTCCTGGGGCAGGGTGGCCAGACAGCCCTTATGGGAATGCCAGTGTCACCATTCAGCCACCATTGGCCAGTGTATTCATGCCATGGCCACCTGACTGCCTCCACAAGAGATGGGACCCACAGCTCATATATTCACAGTGACTGGCTGCCTAGATAAGCAAAATGTGGCCTCAAAACAGAATTTTGCTCTGTGTGACTAATCTATTTAAAGTTTGAACTCAAACCCAATCAACTGTTCTCCTCCTTAACATCAGAGTAACAGCTCCTAAGCAAAGGAATCCAGATATTAATCATAAAAGAAGGAAAAGCCAAGAAAAAGGACATACTCTGGTAAGAATAACAAACAGGCATATGAATCATCTTTATAAAAGGTATTCAAAATAGGTTACCAGAATGCAAGTGGGGAGTGTTCAGAGACTGGGCCAGGCCCTGGGCAGCAGAGGTCAAGGTGTCTTTTTCCAATAATATCAACTATGTTGTCTATTTCCCCTTCCATGTGCCTCTCAGTCACTCAGCTCCAAACTACAGTTTTGTTTTGTTTTGTTTTGTTTTTTTTCAGAGAAATTTTTTAAAGTCTCCCAGGCCTCAAAGCATTGATACTAAATAACACTGAACAGAACAAAGTGAAATCTGGGATTGGTGACAGTAGTCAATTTAATGACAACACCCATAATTGGTACCTCTCCAGGGTATACATTCAACAAGTATTGATTGAGTAGCTTACCACATGCCAGGCATTGGGAGTACAGCAGTCAATGAGAGTGACAAAAATCCTGCCTTCATAGGGTTTACATTCTACGGAGGGAAAGAATGGTTTAAAAACGAGCTAAATAAGTTAAATAATACATTGTAAGTACTAAGGAGGAGATAAAGGAGGAAAGGAGTAGTGTTGTGGATGGTCCTGGGGTAAGACAGTGGTGCAGTATTACAGAGCAAGGAAAGAGGTTTCAGTGAAAAGAAGTACCATTATAGTCTCCGCTAGTTATGTGTTCATATTTCTAAAAATAAAATGCCCACATCTTGAAGTTGCTAAATAACACAGAGAGCCCAGTCTTGTCTCCTGTGATGACCTAGAGGGGTAGGATTGGGGGAGGGGAAGGAGGAGAAGGATGGAGGGAAGGGGTGTGTGTGTGTGTATAATTATGTCTGATTCACATTGTTGTACAGCATAAACCAACACAAAATTGTAAAGCAATATACCTATAGCTGATTCATGTTGATGTCTGACAGAAAACAACAAAATTCTGTAAAGCAATTATCCTTCAATTAAAAAATAAATAAATTTTAAAAAATAAAATAAAATAAATGCCCACATCTTAATTACTGAAATTAACCAAAAAAACCAGTGCTCATCTCATCATTTGACAAACATATATTGAGAACCCACTCTATATATTTTGTTGTTGTTCAGTCGCTCAGTCATGTCCACTCTTTGTGACCCCATGGACTGCAGTATGCCAGGCTTCCCTGTCCTTCACGATCTTCCAGAGCTTGCTCAAATTCATTTCCATTGAGTTGATGATGCCATCCAACCATCTCATCCTCTATTTATGTATGTCAATCTATGTATAAGACCATATCAAGCACTAAAGGGGATAGACCACAATAGTACATGATGATTGCTGCCCTCTGAGAGTTCATAATCCAATTGAAGACAACTGTAGAAGAGAAAAAAAGGCACTGGAGACAGAATACATCTACCATCCTTCTAGTTATATTCCAGCATCCAGTGGATGCTCTTGCTTCTCAGAAGAATCACAAAGTAGTCGAATGCTGTGTGGACAGGGATGTCACCTCACTGTCTACCGGGGTGTTGATGGCAGCCTAGTGTAACAGAAAGGAAAGGCCTGCTGCAGATACAGCAGCAGAATTAGTCAATGAAATAAGACAATTAAAAAGACAAGAATGAGGCAAAAGGACAAAGGAGAAGTAAAAGAAAACACCACAGCTGTGCATGTAGGTGGCTAGTAAGAAGTGTATATCATTTACAGAAATGAGAATGTTTAGTGGGAAAGTTGGTATTAAAAGTAGAAGGTGCCAACTCTGTCACTGATTTAAGAGCATGGCACCTTCAGGGGGAAAAGGCCCAAATGAGGAAACCGTTTGACTCCAAGGGAAGAAAATGGGATTAATTTCTGTCCAGCAACAAAGGGAGGCCTATTTTTCAGTTGGCTCCTCTTGGAACTTTTGAATTTTGTACCATGCTATGTATTATCTTGTCAAAAAATTAATTTTAAAAAGTGAGTTTCAGGACAGTATTCAAGGAATTACATTTTTCCTGATTAATTATTAGTATATAAAGTGATTTTCCTATTGCAAAAGTAAGACATATATACACACACATTTCTAAAAGACAGCAAGATAAAATCATAAAAGACAGAAAGCAAAACCCAATGTATTTCACTTTTCAAAATAACCTGTTAACATGTGGACCAAATACAAAGACCTGTAAGGCAGCTATGCAAAAGTGACATCTGAAGCCACAGATCAGGGACTGAAAGTTATGAGAACGAGGACTGGCCCTTGGGTCCCTCCACATTTCGGCAGAGTGAAAGCAAGGACAACTGGGCAGGCAGAAGACCCTCCTGTGTGACGGAAAGAACCTCATTCAAAAATACTACTGAAAGCATTGTGAATGTAGCTGGAATAGGGGAGAAGTGAGGGGCTCCCACAGAGGTAAAGGTAAGAGAATGAAGGCTTTCCTCAGAGTTAGTCAGCAAAACTGCCATATGTGGGAGCAAACCAGAAGGGTCAGTTGTTCCTATGCCCTGAAGAACCTCAGTTCAGTTCAGTCACTTAGTCGTGTCTGACTCTTTGTGACCCCATGAATCACAGCACGCCAGGCCTCCCTGTCCATCACCAACTCCCAGAGTTTACCCAAACCAATGTCCATTGAGTCGGTGATGCCATCCAGCCATTTCATCCTCTGTCGTCCCCTTCTCCTCCTGCCCCCAATACCTCCCATCATCAGGGTCTTCTCCAATGAGTCAACTCTTCACATGAGATGGCCAAAGTACTGGAGTTTCAGCTTCAGCATCAGTCCTTCCAAAGAACACCCAGGACTGATCTCCTTTAGGATGGACTGGTTGGATCTCCTTGCAGCCCAAGGGACTCTCGAGTCTTCTCCAACACCACAGTTCAAAAGCATCAATTCTTCGGCAATCAGCTTTATTCACAGTCCAACTCTCACATCCATACATGACCACTGGAAAAACCATAGCCTTGACTAGACGGACCTTTGTTGGCAAAGTAATGTCTCTCCTTTTGAATATGCTATCTAGGTTGGTCATAACTTTCCTTCCAAGGAGTAAACGTCTTTTAATTTCATGGCTGCAATCACCATCTGCAGTGATTTTGGAGCCCAGAAAAATAAAGTTTAACACTGTTTCCCCATCTATTTCCCATGAAGGGATGGGACCAGATGCCATGGTCTTAGTTTTCTGAATGTTAAGCTGTAAGCCAACTTTTTCACTCTCCTCTTTCACTTTCATCAAGAGGCTTTTTAGCTCCTCTTCACTTTCTGCCATAAGAGTAGTGTCATCTGCATATCTGAGGTTATTGATATTTCTCTCGGCAATCTTGATTCCAGCTTGTGCTTCTTCCAGCCCAGCATTTCTCATGATGTACTCTGCATATAAGTTAAATAAGCAGGGTGACAATACACAGCCTTGATGTACTCCTTTTCCTATTTGGAACCAGCCTGTTGTTCCATGTCCAGTTCTAACTGTTGCTTCCTAGGAATCCCCAAACCACAAGGCAACCCACCTGGGATGCACCTGAGATTCACTGTGGGGAAAGACACTCCCTCATGTGATACCCAGTTTGAATACCATGGAAAATAGAGGAAGAAAAGCTAACCTTCCAAAGTCAGATGATGAGACCATCCACGCAACCACTGGCATATGGGAAGGATACAGTGCCTGCCCTGCACCAGCAGTGGGGACAGAGGGAAGGGGACAAGACTAACCCTGGCAAGGAGATGGGTTCATCAGCCTTTCCCAGTCTGCATATAAGCATAGCCTAACCAACTGCTTGTGTCCTTATTCTGTCCTCAACAACCATCTGATGACAAGCCAGGGTCCTCTGCTGCTACACAGAAAAAGCTCCACACTGCCTGAATCTACATTCTGCTATGCTGGATAGTCAACTCCTTACCATAAATTAATAAAGTAGTACTCTGGTTGAGGTACAGGTTCTCTGAGCCCGACCAACATGAGCCTGGCCATGGAAAACAGACTCACTCAAGCTGCTGAAAACTGCAGCTTTTGAGCAGGCAATGTCCTTGTCTAGAGTCTGAGCCAAGGTACATGCTACCAGTGTGACCTTTGGAGCCTGCCAGCATTCACCTAGCAACACCTGAGCCACGGGTCTTTTTTTTTCTTGCTTCTCTATTGACTTTTTCTTTAATTCTGTATTTGGGTTTTTTTTTTTTATAAATTTATTCATTTTAATTGGAGGCTAATTGCTTTACAATATTGAGGTAATTTGGCCATACTTTTACATGAATCAGCCATGCTTAACTAGAGCTTCGGTTTTCCCAGTTCAATTTCACCGCTCACTCCTCTAATGTCAAGGACGGCTATGTCCTCCATATCTGTTTTAAGGGTGATTTACCTGTTTTAAGGGTGATTCAGTTCAGTCGTACAGTCGTGTCCGATTCTTTGTGACCCCATGAATAACAGTACGCCAGGCCTCTCTGTACAACAGCAACTCCAGAGTTCACTCAAACTCATCTCCATCGAGTCAGTGATGCTATCCAGCCATCTCATCCTCTGTTGACACCTTCTCCTCCTGCCCCCAATCCCTTCCAGCATCAGAATCTTTTCCAATAAGTCAACTCTTCGCATGAGGTGGCCAAAGTGCTGGAGTTTCAGCTTTAGCATCATTCTTTCCAAAGAAATCCCAGGGCTGATCTCCTTCAGAATGGACTGGTTGGATCTCCTTGCAGTCCAAGGGACTCTCAAGAGTCTTCTCCAACACCACAGTTCAAAAGCATCAATTCTTCAGCACTCAGCTTTATTCACAGTCCAACACTCACATCCATACATGACCACTGGAAAAACCACAGCCTTGACGAGACGGACCTTTGTTGGCAAAGTAATGTCTCTGCTTTTCAATATGCTGTCTAGGTTGCTCATAACTTTCCTTCCAACGAGTAAGCGTCTTTTAATTTCATGGCTACAATCACCCTCTGCAGTGATTTTGGAGCCCAAAAAATAAAGTCTGACACAGTTTCCACTGTTTCCCCATCTATTTCCCATGAAGTGATGGGACCAGATGCCATGATCTTCGTTTTCTGAATGTTGAGCTTTAAGCCAACTTTTTCACTCTCTTCTTTCACTTTCATCAAGAGGCTTTTTAGTTCCTCTTCCCTTTCTGCCATAAGGGTGGTGTCATCTGCATAGCTGACGTTATTGATATTTCTCCCAGCAATCTTGATTCCAGCTTGTGCTTCTTCCAGTCCAGCATTTCTCATGATGTACGCTGCATAGAAGTTAAATAAGCAGGGTGACAATATACAGCCTTGATGTACTCCTTTTCCTATTTGGAACCAGTGTGTTGTTCCATGTCCAGTTCTAACTGTTGCTTCCTGACCAGCATATAGGTTTCTCAAGAGGCAGGTCAGCTGGTCTGGTATTCCCATCTCTTGAAGAATTTTCCACAGTTTATTGTGATCCACAAAGTCAAAGGCTTTGGCATAATCAATAAAGCAGAAATATATGTTTTTCTGGAAGTCTCTTGCTTTTTTGACGATCCAGTGGATGTTGGCAATTTGATCTCTGGTTCCTCTGCCTTTTCTAAAATCAGCTTGAACATCAGAAAGTTCATGGTTCACGTATTGCTAAAGCCTGGCTTGGAGAATTTTGAGCATTACTTTACTAACGTGTGAGATGAGTGTCATTGTGCAGTAGTTTGAGCATTCTTTGGCATTGCCTTTCTTGGGGATTGGAATGAAAACTGACCTTTTCCAGTCCTGTGGCCACTGCTGAGTTTTCCAAATTTGCTGACATATTGAGTGCAGCACTTTCACAGCATCATCTTCCAGGATTTGAAGTAGCTCAACCGGAATTCCATCACCTCCACTAGCTTTGTTCGTAGTGATGCTTTCTAAGGCCCACTTGACTTTACATTCCAGGATGTCTGGCTCTAGGTGAGTGATCACACCATCGTGATTATCTGGGTTGTGAAAATCTTTTTTGTACAGTTCTTCTGTGTATTCTTGCCACCTCTTCTTAACATCTGCTGCTTCTGTTAGGTCCAGACCATTTCTGTCCTTTATCAAGCCCATCTTTGCATGAAGTGTTCCCTTGGTATCTCTAATTTTCTTGAGGAGATCTCTAGTCTTTCTCATTCTGTTGTTTTCCTCTATTTCTTTGCATTGATCACTGAGGAAGGCTTTCTTATCTCTCCTTGCTATTCTTTGGAACTCTGCATTCAGATGCTTATATCTTTCCTTTTCTCCTTTGCTTTTCGCTTCTCTTCTTGTCACAGCTATTTGTAAGGCCTCCCCAGACAGCCATTTTGCTTTTTTGCATTTCTTTTCCATGGGGATGGTCTTGATCCCTGTCTCCTGTACAATGTCAGGAACATCGTTCATAGTTCATCAGGTACTCTATCAGATCTAGTCCCTTAAATCTATTTCTCAATTCCACTGTATAATCATAAGTGATTTCATTTAGGTCAAACCTGAATGGTCTAGTGGTTTTCTCTCCTTTCTCCAATTTAAGTCTGAATTTGGCAATAAGGAGTCCATGATCTGAGCCACAGTCAGCTCCCGGTATAGTTTTTGCTGCCTGTATAGAGCTTCTCCATCTTTGGCTGCAAAGAATATAATCAATCTGATTTCGGTGTTGACTATCTGGTGATGTCCATGTGTAGAGTCTTCTCTTGTGTTGTTGGAAGAGGGTGTTTGCTATGACCAGTGCATTCTCTTGGAAAAATTCTATTAGCCTTTGCCCTGCTTCATTCCATATTCCAAGGCCAAATTTGCCTGTTACCCCAGGTGTTTCTTGACTTCCTACTTTTGCATTCCAGTCCCCTATAATGAAAAGAACATCTTCTTTGGGTGTTATTTCTAGAAGGTCTTATAGCTCTTCATAGAACCGTTCAACTTCAGCTTCTTCAGTGTTACTGGTTGGGGCATAGACTTGGATTACTGTGATATTGAATGGTTTGCCTTGGAGATGAACAGAGGTCATTCTGTCGTTTTTGAGATTGCATCCAAGTACTGCATTTCAGACTCTTTTGTTGACCGTGATGGCTAATCCATTTCTTCTAAGGCATTCCTGCCCACAGTAGTAGATAAAATGGTCATCTGAGTTAAATTCACCCATTCCAGTCCATTTTAATTTGCTGATTCCTAGAATGTCAGTGTTCACTCTTGCCATCTCCTGTTTGACTACTTCCAATTTGCCTTGATTCATGGACCTAACATTCCAGGTTCCTATGCAATATTGCTCTTAACAGCACTGGACCCTGCTTCTATCACCAGTCACATCCACAACTGGGTATTGTTTTTGCTTTGGCTCCATCCCTTCATTCTTTCTGGTGATTAGATAATACCAATATTTTCTGCTAACCCATTCACTGTATACAGGGGTAAAAGTCACAGTTAAAAGCCATCAGAAAACAGGTTGGCATAAAGCAACCACAAAAATCTCAAATATACAAACTCTTCATCCTTTATCACTGAATCAATTGTCCCACTCAGATGTGGCTGACTGAGCAGTCCCATAGATGAGAGAGAACCCCTTATGGGTTAATGTACAGAGGGCAAGCAGGCTGTACTCCCCTCCGAAGGCCCATTCTCTCCCTTCTTCCTCCAAGACAACCATTGCTCACTTTAGGTTATATCCAGTCCAAGGTTTACTAAATATCCATAAATATATAATGTTCTTTTGCTTCAAATTACACAAATAGTATCATATAGAATTAGGAAATAGGTTCAGCTTATGGAACAAAGACCCAAATAATACTGGCTTAACCGAAACAGGAGTCTACTTCTCATTTACATAAAGGCCAGAGTATAGGGGCTTCCTTGGTAGCTCAGTGGTTAAGAATCCACCTGTTAACGCAGGAGACACGGGTTCGATCCCTTCTCCAGGAAGATTCCACATGCCATGGAGCAACTAAGCCCATATGCCACAACTATTGAGCCTGTACTCTAGAGTCTGGGAGCTACAATAACCGAGTCCACAAGCCACAACTACTAAAGCTCACATGTTTAGAGCCTGGTTTTCCAACAAGAGAAGCCACCACAATGAGAAGCCAGCATACTGCAACTGGAGGGTAGCTCCTGCTTGCTGCAGCTAGAGAAGATCCCATGCAGCAACAGATACCCAGCACAGCCATTAATAAATATATAAAATTTTTTTAAAGTCAAAGTCGCTCAGTCATGTCTGACTTTTTGCAACCCAATGGACTGTAAGTCCATGGGGTTCTTCAGGCCAGAATTCTGGAGTGGGTAGCCTTTCCCTTCTCCAGGGGATCTTCCCAACCCAGGGATCAAACCCAGGTCTCCCACATTAAAGGCAGATTCTTTACCAGCTGAGCCGCAAGGAAAGCCCATGAATATTGGAGTAGGTAGCCTATCCCTTCACCAGCAGATCTTGCCAACCCAGGAATTGAACCGGGGTCTCCTGCATTGCAGGTGGATTCTTTACCAACTGAGCTATAAGGGAAGCCCCATTTTTTTTTTTAAGAGAGTATAAGTATTCCTGAGATAAAATAGCGGGTCCCTAGTCTCATGCCTCTACCCTCCATGAGGTGTTGCCCTCATCATCAGGTTCACATTTCAGGGAAAGAGAACTGAGACCAGACAAGGAAAGGCCCTCCCTTTCTCTTTATGGGGATAGTCTTTAAATTGCACATACTATTTCCACTCACACCCCACTGCCCAGGACCTGGCCATATGGTCAGATCTTGTTGCAAGAGAGGCTAGAAAAGAAAGCCTTCTTTTGGGAAGCCATTTCTCCCTTCTAAAATTCCACTGTGTGTGTGTGCTCAGTCGCTTCAGTCATGTTCAACTTTTTGTGACCCCATGGATTGTAGCTTGCTCAGCTTCTCTGTCCATGAGTATTCTCTAGGCAAGAATACTGGAGTGGGCAGCCATTCCTTTCTCCAGAGGATCTTCACAACCCAGGGACCAAAAGTACGCTTCTTACGTCTCCTGCATTGCAGGCAGATTCTTTACCACTAACAGCACCAGGGAAGGCCAAAGCAGATATTCAGGGGCAAGTAGCATTCTCTTCTATATTTACTGGATGGATTCTGCTGCATCACCCTTTTTTTGCTCAACATGATGTTTTCGAGAGGTATCCATATTCAAAACATAAACATTCATGCATATTCATTGCTGTTCAGTTGTATGTTGTGCATCTTATAAGGGCTCATATGACATGTGCTTTAGAATTTAGGAGCTGTTAATCCTAAACTAGGGTTTATGAATGCATCACATTTATTAAGCCTTTCCCCTATTACTAAGTAACAGGGTCTTTTAAACACTTAAATTACAGTATTTGGATCATATCAGGGGAAATGTTAAACCAGTTAAATACTAAACAAATGGACCAATCTCAAGTACCGTCTGATTGTTTCTAAAGCCTTTAAGGTACCCTGCTACTGCTGCTGCTAAGTCGCTTCAGTCGTGTCTGACTCTGCAATCCCAGAGATGGCAGCCTACCAGGTTCTTCTGTCCCTGGGATTCTCCAGGCAAGAACACCAGAGTGGGTTGCCATTTCCTTCTCCAAGGCATGAGAGTGAAAAGTGAAAGTGATGTTGCTCAGTCGTGTCCGACTTCATGATCCCATGGACTGCAGCCCACCAGGCTCCTCCATCCATGGGATTTTCCAAGCAAGAATACTGGAGTGGAGTGCCATTGCCTTCTCTGTTAAGGTACCCTACAGCAAGCCAATTAAAATAGAAACTGACAATATTAACTATACCGTACATAAAAGTGAAGTCGCTCAGTTGTGTCCGACTTTGTGACCCTGTGGACTGTAGCCCACCAAGCTCCTCTGTCCATGGGATTCTCCAGGCAAGAATACTGGAGTGGGTGCCATTTCCTTCTCCAGGGGATCTTCCCGACCCAGGGATCAAATCCAGGTCTCCTGCATTGAAGGCAGACGCTTTAACCTCTGAGCCACCAGGGAAGCCCACCGTACATAAAAGGAGGAACTAAATGTATGGTCTTCCTTAACTTTCTGTTGCTGTAGTCATGCATTACATGCTTTCTGGGTTTCTTGACAACTGAAACAAAAAGAAAACTTGTGTTCTAGCTAATTTGCATCATCTGATAAAAGGAAATAAACCAGCTAAGTAAAATGAATGCTTGCTTCATTCCAAAACAAATCTGTCATAAGAGCCTTCATCTAAGTTCAAACAGCAAGAAAGGATAATGTCTTTCACAACCAGTTAGACGGAAAATGCACAAGGCTTCTCCAGGAGAATGTTTCCTTGGTTTACCCTTAACAAGGAGAAGACTTAACTTAAAATTTTTTCCACTGAAGGTCACGGGAGTGCCCCAGTTTCAACAAGAGATTCCAGCCTGGAGGGAGACATCCATGAGGACCTGACCACTCAGAAAAGGCCAATTGTCCCTCAAAGCCTAATGGCTTCCCTGTGGTCTGGTAGTTTTGGAGACCATATTATTACTGACTCTGGTATAATTAGGGGATTTTCCTCTCTCCTGTTTACTCAAGGTTTCAAACCATTTTGGAGAAGTGAAAGGATACTGGTTATTTCCGTGTGGTTTTTTTTTTTTTCATGATTGCATAGTATGTTCCTTTTCATTTTTACTCATATTCAGTAGTTATTTTGTCTAAACAGCAGTTACCATACACTACCCCAAAGTTGTTTGCTTCTTCCTATTAGTCTAAGTAATTTGCCCCAAACAGATAAGGTACATTTAGTATCTTAAGAGATAACAGTTTCAAATCAATCACTGCAGGATAAGAAATACTCAAGACCCACTTTACGGATTTTACTTACAACATTATCTCTTAATTTTCACCATAACTTGAATTAGGAAGTAGAGATTATTAACACTACAGTTAAGAAAACTAGATTTTAAAGAGTAAATAATTTGCCTAAGGTCACAAAGCTGGTCTCTGTATAGAATTAGGATTCAAACTCACATATTTCAATTCCAAAGCCAGAATTCTTTCTGCTATTTTCTGATGCCTCCCAGATGATGAATGAATTATAGGTAAAATTTTGCTCAGCTTTATAAATAATATATTACCTATTTTATTGAACTCATAAACCTCCCCTCAACACAGGCTACTCTATAATCTGGCCACAATGAAATCCCCCCCACCATTTGATTTCCTACAATGCTGTACAAGGACCTCTTCCCTCAATCTGATCTAACAGTTTTTATCACTGCCTCCACATTTACAGACCATATATTCATTCAACAAATATTTCTGAGCTTCTACTATGACCCATGCACTGTTCCAGTCTCTGGGGATACATATCAGTGAACAAAACAAAGAGAAATTCCTGCTCTCATGGAACTCTACTTATTAGTTCAGTTCAGTTCAGTCACTCAGTCATGTCCGACTCCTTGCTACCCCATAAATCAAAGCACAACAGGCCTTCCTGTCCATCACCAACTCTGGAGTTCACTCAAACTCACGTCCACCGAGTCAGTGATGCCATCCAGCCATTTGATCTTCTGTCGTTCCCTTCTCTTCCTGCCCCCAATCCCTCCCAGCATCAGAGTCTTTTCCAATGAGTCAACTCTTCGCATGAGGTGGCCAAAGTACTGGAGTTTCAGCTTTAGCATCATCCCTTCCAAAGAAATTCCAGGGTTGATCTCCTTCAGAATGGACTGGTTGGATCTCCTTGCAGTCCAAGGGACTCTCAAGAGTCCTCTCCAACACCACAGTTCAAAAGCATCAATTCTTCAGCACTCAGCTTTCTTCACAGTCCAACTCTCACATCCATACATGATCACTGGAAAAACCATAGCCTTGACTAGATGGACCTTTGTTGGCAAAGTAATGTCTCTGCTTTTCAATATGCTATCTAGGTTGGTCATAACTTTCTTTCCAAGGAGTAAGCGTCTTTTAATTTCATGGCTGCAATCACCATCTGCAGTGATTTTGGAGCCCAAAAAGATAAAGTCTGATACTGTTTCCACTGTTTCCCCATCTATTTCCCATGAAGTGACACGATCAGATGCCATGATCTTAGTTTTCTGAATGTTGAGTTTTAAGCCAACTTTTTCACTCTCCTCTTTCACTTTCATCAAGAGGCTTTTTTGTTCCTCTTCACTTTCTGCCATAAGGGTGGTGTCATCTGCATGGCTGACGTTATTGATATTTCTCCCGGCAAACTTGATTCCAGCTTGTGCTTCTTCCAGCCCAGCGTTTCTCATGAAGTACTCTGCATATAAGTTAAATAAGCAGCGTGACAATATACAGCCTTGACGTACTCCTTTTCCTATTTGGAACCAGTCTGTTGTTCCATGTCCAGTTCTAACTGTTGCTTCCTTACCTGCATGTTGGTTTCTCAAGAGGCAGGTCAGGTGGTCTGGTATTCCCATCTCTTGAAGAACTTTTCACAATTTATTGTGATCCACACAGTCAAAGGCTTTGACATGGTCAATGAAGCAGAAATAGATGTTTTCCTGGAACTCTCTTTTTCTGGATCTCTTTGATGATCCAGCGGATGTTGGCAATTTGATCTCTGGTTCCTCTGCCTTTTCTAAAATCAGCTTGAACATCAGAAAGTTCACAGTTCACAAATTGCTGAAGCCTGGCTTGGAGAATTTTGAGCATTACTTTACTTGCATGTGAGATGAGTGCAATTGCATGGTAGTTTGAGCATTCTTTGGCATTGCCTTTCTTGGGGATTGGAATGAAAACTGACCTTTTCCAGTCCTGTGGCCACTGCTGAGTTTTCCAAATTTGCTGACATATTGAGTGCAGCACTTTCACAGCATCATCTTCCAGGATTTGAAGTAGCTCAACCGGAATTCCATCACCTCCACTAGCTTTGTTCGTAGTGATGCTTTCTAAGGCCCACTTGACTTTACATTCCAGGATGTCTGGCTCTAGGTGAGTGATCACACCATCGTGATTATCTGGGTTGTGAAAATCTTTTTTGTACAGTTCTTCTGTGTATTCTTGCCACCTCTTCTTAACATCTGCTGCTTCTGTTAGGTCCAGACCATTTCTGTCCTTTATCGAGCCCATCTTTGCATGAAGTGTTCCCTTGGTATCTGTAATTGTCTTGAAGAGATCTCTAGTCTTTCCCATTCTGCTGTTTTCCTCTATTTCTTTGCATTGATCACTGAGGAAGGCTTTCTTATCTCTCCTTGCTATTCTTTGGAACTCTGCATTCAGATGCTTATATCTTTCCTTTTCTCCTTTGCTTTTCGCTTCTCTTCTTGTCACAGCTATTTGTAAGGCCTCCCCAGACAGCCATTTTGCTTTTTTGCATTTCTTTTCCATGGGAATGGTCTTGATCCCTGTCTCCTGTACAATGTCACGAACCTCTGTCCATAGTTCATCGGGCACTCTATCTATCAGATCTAGTCCCTTAAATCTATTTCTCACTTCCACTGTATAATCATGAGGGATTTGATTTAGGTCATACTTGAATGGTCTAGTGGTTTTCCCTACTTTCTTCAATTTAAGTCTGAATTTGGCAATAAGGAGTCCATGATCTGAGCCACAGTCAGCTCCTGGTCTTGTTTTTGCTGACTGTATAGAGCTTCTCCATCTTTGGCTGCAAAGAATATAATCAGTCTGATTTCGCTCTTGACCATCTGGTGATGTCCATGTGTAGAGTCTTCTCTTGTGTTGTTGGAAGAGGGTGTTTGCTATGACCAGTGCATTCTCTTGGCAAAACTCTATTAGCCTTTGCCCTGCTTCATTCCGTATTCCAAGGCCAAATTTGCCTGTTACCCCAGGTGTTTCTTGACTTCCTACTTTTGCATTCCAGTCCCCTATAATGAAAATAACATCTTCTTTGGGTGTTAGTTCTAAAAGGTCTTGTAGGTCTGCACAGAACCATTCAACTTCAGCTTCTTCAGTGTTACTGGTTGGGGCATAGACTTGGATTACTGTGATATTGAATGATTTGCCTTGGAAACAAACAGAGATCGTTCTGTTATTTTTGAGACTGCATCCAAGTATTGCATTTTGGACTCTTTTGTTGACCATGATGGCTACTCCCTTTCTTCTAAGGGATTCCTGCCCACAGTTGTAGGTATAATGTTCATCTGAGTTAAATTCACCCATTCCAGTCCATTTAATAGAGGGAAAAACACAAGAAACAAAATAAATTATGTAAGTAAAGAACATGGTAAGCGCAAAGGCAAAAAAAAAGAAAAAGCAGAGAAAGGGTTAAAGTAGTATGAGGTGCAATAGTGCAATTTTAGAAAAAAACCAATAGAAACTCTAGAACAGAAAAACATAAGCTGAGAATTTTATTTCAGCTTCAACAGCAGACTAGACACAGTGGCAAACGGGAAGATAAATGTGTTGAAAGAGATTCATTTGTCAAGCAAATTAACATTTATTGAACATCTACTATGTATCAGACATTGTGCTAGATTCTATTTCTCCATCTCTGTAACCTCACAAACTTTCTTTTCACCTGGATTGCATTTCCAGGTTAAAACTCAACTTTCTAAAAGTCTGCTCAAGTTTCTTGTTCATACTGATCTTTCTCTTCTCTAAACAATCACTTATTATTCTAAAATAATAAATATTTGGGACTTCCCTGGTGGCCCAGGGGTTAAGAGTCTGTGCTTCCACTGCAGGGGGTGTGGGTTCTATCCCTGGATAGGGAAACTAAGGTCCTGCAAGCTGTGCAATGCAGCCAAAAAAAAGTATTTGCATCATAGATCACACCAGTTCTTAAATTATTCCATATCCCTAACTAAACTATAAACTCCTAAGGACTAGCTTTAGATTTCTTTTACATCCCCCACTTAAGATAGCACAGTACACACAGCAGGCATTCAATAAATACTTAACTATCCAATTACCACTAATTAGTTAATGAACAGTGTGCAAATTGCCTGGGCCCTCCTGGGCCTCAGTTTTCCCTCCTGGCAGCCAAGGTTAAGTGAGCTCTATTTGCAAAGCCAGAACTGACAGGCAGCTCTCTGCTCAAGCAAGGTTAAGTGGGTGAATTTTGGCCTAAACCTGACTGAGTTCAAATCTCTGTTTCTCAATTACTAGTTTGATGGCTGTGGGTAAATTACTTATCATATTGTGTTTTCCTCATTTATAAAGTAGATATGTTAATAACAGTACCTGCCTTATAATGTTGAGTTAATATTTGTAACCAAGGACACTGTCTGTGATTGGGAAAATGTAAGAATCATGCTCAGAATACACTCATATCAAGAAAACAAACAACAGAAGCTCTGAGATAAGGGTTGACAATAAAGAACCAATGGGATCTAATTTCTGAAAGTATTGAGCTTCTATAAACTATCCTATCAGAATAGTTAACTATCCTGTAATCAAACCTACTTGTCATCAAAAAGTCAATTAACAGGGGATTTCCTGAGTGGTCCAGTGGTTAAGACTCCACACTCCCACTTGCAGGGAGCACAGGTTCCATTCCTGGTTGGGGAACTAAGATCCCACATGCCACACAGCCCCAAAAAAGGTCAATTAAGAAAAAATTCCTTAACATTATTCCATAACATTATCCTTAAATTATTGTCATTACAGGAGTCTGATTTTCTAAAGTTTGTGAGTGTGAGTGTGTGTGTATGAGCAACCAAGCGTCAGTCATGTTCTGACTCTTGTGACCCCATGGACTGTAGCCCACCAGGTTCCTCTGTCCATGGGATTTTTCAGGCAAGAATACTGGAGTGGGTAGGCATGCCCTCCTCCACGGGATCTTCCCAACTCAGGGATCCAACCACGTCTCCTGTGTCTCCTGCATTGCAGGCAGATGTTTTACCACTGAGCCACCGGGGAAGCCCTTTGTAAAGTTTAATTGTATATTATAACAGCTACATCGTGGACTAAATCTATTTGGAGGATGGTAGGAGATTAACCACAGTATATATTATTTCTAGGTTCTCATTATTGTCAAAGTCTGAATGTCAAAGAGTTAAAAACAAGATTATCTTTAAAATACATAGTGAACAAATGTCAAAATATTTAACTGCTTAATTAGGGAACAAGCAGAATGGTAAAAAGCTGGTTTCAAGGAAGAAAGGGAAGATCAGTATATATAGTCAATGGAAGAAAGAATACAGCAAAAAAAGATTGCTAAAATAGATTTTAAAATACTGATTTCTATGGTCTAAATGTGTGTCCCTT
The DNA here is from genome assembly GCF_032405125.1 of Capricornis sumatraensis. NCBI lineage: Eukaryota > Metazoa > Chordata > Mammalia > Artiodactyla > Bovidae > Capricornis > Capricornis sumatraensis. The sequence goes on from NC_091092.1 coordinate 84,095,807, forward strand.
TCCTTTGTCCCCTCCATCCTCACAATTCATAGGTTGAATCCTAACCCTCAAATGTAATATAGGAGATGAGGGTTTTAGAAGGTCTTTAAATCATAAAAGTAGAACCCTCATAAATCAGATTAGTGTTTTCTAAAAGAGGTTCCAGAGAGATCCCTTCTGCCATGTGGGAACATACAACATAAAACCAGCTTAACTGAACAGCTTTTTCTCTATAATGGCTCAACTACAATTAGCTCCTGGAAATGGTCACAATATTGTTAATAACTATAGTGTGATTCACTGACCCTAAAATTAAAATATGAGTCCAGTAATAAAAGTTCTGGATCCAATCAAATTTCCATGTATCCTTGGTTAGTTAAGAATGACAAATGTCACATAGAATCTATTTTTCAGCCTTGGGAAGTCTTCACACATACACTACTTAATATTACTCCTGGCAAAAGCCCTCCAAGGTAGGCAGTGCACATATTAGCCTTACTTTGTAAATCAAAATGCTGGGATCTACAGACAGTAGTGGTCTGCTCAAGTACAGATGGTTATTGAAGAGTGAAGCAAAGACTCAGACCCAAGACTTCTGACTCCTAAGCCAGTGTTCATATAAATAGAACTGTATGCACAATACATCTCCAAGTGGCTAACTGGTTAAGTGAACATTTGCAGGGCCTTAGAGAGCTCTGCCTTCCAGTAACTTCTGGTAACATATGCTTATGTTTAGAGTAACTACAAAGGTCCGTCTAGTCAAGGCTATGGTTTTTCCTCTGGTCATGTATGGATGTGAGAGTTGGACTGTGAAGAAGGCTGAGTGACAAAGAATTGATGCTTTTGAATTGTGGTGCTGGAGAAGACTCTTGAGAGTCCCTTGGACTGCAAGGAGATCCAACCAGTCCATTCTGAAGGAGATCAACCCTGGGATTTCTTTGGAAGGGATGATGCTAAAGCTGAAACTCCAGTACTTTGGCCACCTCATGAGAAGAGTTGACTCATTGGAAACGACTCTGATGCTGGGAGGGATTGGGGGCAGGAGGAGAAGGGGACGACCGAGGATGAGATGGCTGGATGGCATCACGGACTCGATGGACGTGAGTCTGAGTGAACTCCGGGAGATGGTGATGAACAGGGAGGCCTGGCATGCTGCGATTCATGGGGTTGCAAAGAGTCGGACACGACTGAGCGACTGAACTGAACTGAACTGAACAGCTCATAACAAATGGAAAGCAGCCAATAAAGGACTCCCAGTTGCCTGCATTACTCAGCCACTGGATGCTGAAAGCCCTGAGATGCCTAAGGCAGGATCCTACTCAACAGGACAAGATGCTCTAGCACAGGGCAGGAGAGCTGCAGTAGAGGCAAGTGCTAAGGAAGCACAGAGGAGGCGAAGTAACTACCTTGCCCTAATCTGCTCTCAAACTCCCCACTGACTCACTCTGAAAAACACTTGAAATATCAAACTGCAAGAGATCTAAGCCTATTGTGAAGGCACTAATTCTTCTCATTCAAAATACCCAGCAACAGGAAACTGATTTATAACCAAACAGGAAGGGATGACTCTGATATCAACAGGCAAATAATTCCCAACTGACTTTCAGACCCAATTTGAAGTTGTTTTGATTATGGTTTAGTTGTTCTCAATTTCTTGTTGTGTTTTTTTTCCTGTTTCTTATTCCAGTTCCTGGGGAAAGGGAGAACCACCTTATCCTGAAGTCAGTTGACTTCCAGATAAAGCCAGAAGTCTGACCAAAAAGATAAGCACTGCCCAGGACAAACACAAAACAAAAACCCTAGGCCTGTATTCCCCACACTGTACATTCCATCCGTATGGTCATCTCCTTTCCATATATATATATATATATATATAGTACAAACATTGCACATTTCAATGTACATTTCATCCATATGGTTCTCTCTTTTCCATATATATATTAGTATGTATAATATATTAAAATATATATATATATATAACCACATCTTTTCTATCCATCAATAATTATATCTCCTCATCTGGTTAAAGACAGTGACTAGAATTATGGTGCTCATCATGTTGAAATGTGTAAAAATATTAAACTGCTACATTGTGTAACAAGAACTAACATAGGGTTATAGGTCAATTATACTTCAAACATAAGCAAACTCATAGAAAAAGAAAGCAGATTTGTGCTTACTAGAGGCGGGCAGGGGAGAGGAGGTGGAATTTGATGAAAGTAGTCAAAAGGCAAAAATTTCTAGTTATAAGACAAATATTTATCAGGGATGTAATTAATGTGCAACATGATAAATATAATTAACACTGTTGTATGTTATATATGAAAGTTACTAAGGGAGTAAATCTAAGAGTTCTCATTATAAGAAAAAAATTTTTTCTATTTCTTCAATTTTGTATTTATATGAGATGATGAATGTTTACTAATTATTCCATCAGCCAAATCATTATGCTGTATGCCTTAAACTTACACAGTGATGTGCGTCAATTTTATCTCAATAATACCAGAAGAAAAAAAAAAAAAGCTTAAAGCAACAAAAAAGAAAATAAACTATAAAGACACAATGTGGATATAACATTTAACTTTTCACATAGTTGTAAAATAAACAAATGATAACTTAAAAAAAATAAACTAGTCCTGGTTCTTCGCCCTGGATATTTGGTCATATGAGTTATGCCAAAGCAGTCATTAAATAATCTAATTGCATTTTCCCCCAAAATAATGAAATAATCGGGAAGAAGGTATCACATTCTTGAGCACTGCAGACAGGATTTACATCATCAAAAAGCAAAGCTGCAGTTACAGTCCCTATTCCTAGAAAATACTCAAAAGGTACTCCAAGTAATATAAAATGGATATATATATCTAATATAGACAGTAATTATACAAAGGGCCAAGTATCAAGAAATCCCACTTACTACCACAAAAATTGCCCTAATAGTTCTCTGATTATGTTTGGGTAATAAAGTGTTACTTTAATGTCACTGAGAAAAAATACTGTTCAAAGAAGTCTAAGCAGTCTTCTTCTTAAATACCCTAATAAATAATGATGTAGGGTCACCCAAAACCTTCATTCCCCCAAAAAAACCCCATAATTTAATATATATCCAACTGATTAAAATGACTTGAAGTAAAAGCATAAAGTTAAAAGATGAATGAATACATTGAAAACAGAAAAAAATCCATAATCAAAAAAAGAAAAATTCACCTGAGGAAAACCACAGAAAATAAGCTTAAAATTCTGTGCTTGTTGCTGACAACAGCAAAGTGGCAAACATGAGAATAAACATGAGTTTCCTATTCTATCTAGCCTGTGCTGTGCTTAGTCACTCAGTCATGTCTGACTCTTTGTAACCCCATGGACTGTAGCCCACCAGGCTCCTCTGCCCAGGGGGATTCTCCAGGCAAGAATACTGGAGTGGGTGGCCATGCCCTTCTCCAGGGGATCTTCCTAACCCAGGGATTGAACCCAGGTCTCCCACATTGCAGGTGGATTCTTTACCGTCTGCGGCACCAGGAAAGCCCTATCTAGCCTAAAGGTTGATAAATTTAAAAATTATTTTGTTGGTCCTTTTCTCTAAGAACAATCTGTGTCAGGGTCTTTCTGGAAATTGAGGGGAAGAGAGCCACTAAGGTCAACAGTGGACTTAAGGCGTTCCACATATAAGTAGCCCTCAGACAAAACTAAAGACATGATACCAGTTTGATTCTATAGGGACGACTCTGAGGGTAGAATGTGCATGTGCACACTAAATCACTTCAGTAGTGTCCGACTCTTTGTGACCCCATGGACTGTAGCCCACCAGGCTCCTCTGTCCATGGGATTCTCCAGGCAAGAATACTGGAGTGGGTTGCCATGGCCTTCTCCAGGGGATCTTCCCCATCCAGGGATCAAACCCACATCCCTTATGTCTCCTGCACTGGTGGGCAGGTTCTTTACCACTAGCGCCACCTGGGAAACCCTTCTTCAGGGCAATATAATACAGTCCAATCTTTTATTTCCTGGTGTTTTAGGATGAAATTATTAATTTTTTTTGGCTATTCTGGGTCTTCATTGCTGCAGGTGGGCTTTGTCTAGTAGTAGCGAGCAGGGACTACTCTTTAGTTATGGCACGTGGACTTCTCATTGTGATGGCTTCTCTTGTTGCCGACCATGGGCTCCAGGGACACCGGCTTCACAAGTAGCTACACATGGAGTCAGTGGTTGTTGCTTATCCACAGGCTCATTAACCATGGTGCATGGGCTTAGTGTTCCTGTGGCATGCAAGATCTTCCTGGATCAGGGATCAAACCGATGCGCCCTGCATTGGCAGGTGGATTCTTAACCACTGGACCACCAGGGAAGTCCTGAAATTATGTTTTCAAGAATTAATAAATTAGATATTCCTTAAGAACATTCTCAAATTCTAAAATTTTCAGCCAGGCTTCTGACACAAGCAGGATGAATGACCAACATGACTAAGATCAGAACTGAGGACCTGTATAGCTGGTTACTTAAAAGCTCTGTAAACTACAGTTTCCAAGTGTGCCAGTTGTAAAGATACTGTTATTTAAAAAAAAAAAAAAAGATCTTGATTTGTATATTCTTGCCTGCTAAAGAGAGGTTCTAAATTCACAAACCAGAGTTTCCTAAGAAAGCAACTCTGGTTCAAGCACTTGAGCAATTACTTGAGTCAAGCACAAAAGCCTGGTACCACTGAGGGGCACCTCGTCACCTCCACATTCTATCCTTTTCCAGTCCTGCCAACTCTACAACTGAAGCAGTCACTCTTTCTGCTCATCATAATGAGTTAGTAGTTCAACTTACTAATATTACTTTGGTTCAAATCTCCTGCCTGAACTTTCCACAATAATTTCTTAACTTTCCTCTCTGCTTCTAATCTGGTTCCTTAATCATCATACATTCTCCAACTACCACCAGATTAGTTTCTCTGAATCACAAAAAAAGCCAGTCATGCCACGGTGGTGGTGGTGAAGTCATTCAGTCCAGTTCAGTCACTCAGTCGTGTCCGACTCTTTGCGACCCCATGAATTGCAGCATGCCAGGCCTCCCTGTCCATCACCAACTCCCGGGGTTCACTCAAACTCATGTCCATAGAGTCGGTGATGCCATCCAGCCATCTCATCCTCTTCAACCCCTTTTCCTCCTGCCCCCAATCCCTCCCAGCATCAGAGTCATTTCCAATGAGTCAACTCTTCACATGAGGTAGCCAAAGTACTGGAGTTTCAGCTTTAGCATCATTCCTTCCAAAGAACACCCAGGGCTGATCTCCTTCAGAATGGACTGGTTGGATCTCCTTGCAGTCCAAGGGACTCTCAAGAGTCTTCTCCAACACCACAGTTCAAAAGCATCAATTCTTCAGCACTCAGCTTTCTTCACAGTCCAACTCTTGCATCCATACATGATCACTGGAAAAACCATAGCCTTGACTAGACAGACCTTTGTTGGCAAAGTAATGTCTCTGCTTTTCAATATGCTATCTAGGTTGGTCATAACGTTCCTTCCAAAGAGTAAGCGTCTTTTAATTTCATGGCTGCAGTCACCATCTGCAGTGATTTTGGAGCCCAAAAAGATAAAGTCTGATACTGTTTCCCCTGTTTCCCTATCTATTTCCCATGAAGTGATGGGACCAGATGCCATGATGTTCGTTTTCTGAATGTTGAGCTTTAAGCCAACTTTTTCACTCTCTTCTTTCACTTTCATCAAGAGGCTTTTTAGTTCCTCTTCATTTTCTGCCATAAGGGTGGTGTCATCTGCATATCTGAGGTTATTGATATTTCTCCCGCCAATCTTGATTCCAGCTTGTGCTTCTTCCAGCCCAGCGTTTCTCATGATGTACTCTGCATATAAGTTAAACAAGCAGGGTGACAAATCTTAGCTACCTAAATTACTCTAGTTGCAGAAACTAAAATTCAGTGAGGCAAGAAGAGTTTTATCAACCTCATTTATGACATTTAATTCAAGCATTATGCACAAAGAAATGGAATATTAAAGAAAGTAAGAGACAGATGCTGATCACAAAGTCCTTTTCACAGGCATTTCTACCAATAAAAACATGAAAAATAGCACTAAGTATGCGATCTGAGTGCTCTAAAACTTTATATGACAAAGCTATTCCTTCTTTGTGCCTGCAGGTCATTATAACAATAAGACTGCAATTTACTAGATGCCATACACAAGTTCTGCTCTGGGCTCAAAAAAGAGGTGTGTCAGGAAGGGGGAACCCCAGAAGATTCTCCCATAGTAAGCAGTAACCTTCTGTCATTTTAGGCCACCACACAGAAACAACTGTCACAGCTTCAGTCATAGAGTGCGATGTGTCATGCTTCATTTGATACAAAATAGGACAATGAAAATACCAACAACTTGAACAGTACTGTGGGAAAAAAAAGTCGCCTGTCATTTCAGTAAAAAATATAAACAAATAAAAGAATGTTGCCTGCCATTCAAGTACCTAAATTTTGCTGACCATCAAGCCATGAGCCAGTGAAGCCACCCTGAGGAGAATTCAGGATTGGGGAGAAACAGGGTACTGGCCCTAAATAGTTAAGACACATATCAAAGGAATAATTTGATGTTTTCAAGGAGCATAGACTGCTGCATCTTCCTATACACAGAAATGTGTGTGTGTGTGTGTGTGTGTGTGTACGTGTGTGTACATGCTCAAATCATATCTGACTCCCAGGCTATAGTCCTCAGTAAAGCCTTGAAATAAAACATAACTCTCAATTCTTAGGTTCTGTGGGGTTTTGTTTTCAGTCGACAGTATACTTGAGCAGCCCCTGCTTAGCCAGCAGTGAGAGGTAACTGGAGTACTGGGGTAAAACCTCAGGCTGCTTGCAGTGTTGGCCTATCACTGCTTTGCAGCAAAGAATAAAAATCATGATGAAAAAGTCACTTTCAATCTACCCACCTAGCAATGAAACAGGAATAAAATACATAAATCACTACTACACATAAGTGGAGGACTTGATGTGAGAGGTAGTATATTATATTATATTATATTATATTATATTACAACCCACTCCAGTACTCTTGCCTGGAAAATCCCATAGGCGGAGGAGCCTGGTAGGCTGCAGTCCATGGGGTCGCGAAGAGTGGGACACGACTGAGCGACTTCACTTTCACTTTTCACCTTCATGCATTGGAGGAAATGGCAACCCATTCCAGTGTTCTTGCCTGGAGAGTCTCAGGGACGGCGGAGATTGTTGAGCTACCGTTTATGGGGCTGCACAGAGTCGGACAGGACTGAAGCGACTTAAGCAGCATTATCTTATATTATATTATATTATATTATTAGAGGCTTCCCCAGTGGCTCAGTGGCAAAGAATCTGTCAATGCAGGAGACTGGGGTTCAAACCCTGGGTCTGGAATATTCCTTGGAGAAGGAAATGGCAGCCCATTCCAGTATTCTTGCCTGGAAAGTCCCATGGACAGAGGGGCCTGGTGGGCTACAGTCCACGGGGTCATACAGAATCAGGTACAACTGAGCAACTGTGTACATGCACATAGGGCTCATCTTGGAAAAGGAACAATTTGCTTTCTTTGCTGTGACTGAAGGGCCTGGGTGGGGCAGTCCATGTATTAACGATGAGATTTCTCGCAAGAAAAGGCAAAACAAACCTTCAACAGGGCAATGTCTGAAGCCCTGAGAAGGCCCTAAGTGCACACCCATTGCTCAGACCTTACCTGGGTTTCCTCCCAGAGCAAACTCCCTCACTCTGCTACCAGGGGGTGCAAAGCAGGAGCATCATAGCCATAAGCCCTGCAAAGGATGCCAAGAGGAACTCTGAGGGAGTTCCTATCTGTCAACAGATATGAAGTAAGGCCCTACTACTGTAGTACAAGCCTTCCCTGGTAGCACGATGGGGGTACAAGCCAAAAGGTAGGTGTTCCCCTCACCCATGTACCATGTAAGTCAGGAGATAGATGGTCTGCAGGCTACACATTTATATCTGCCCCTCTGTTCATACTTCCTGGGGGGAGAAAAAGATGGACTCCAGGCCAGACATTCACTACCAGCCCCCTGTTTAGGTTTCCCAAAGCAAAAGACAAATAGGCTCCAGGCTACATATTTATGACCAGACTCCTGTCTACATGTTGAGATCTGCACTCCCATGTAAGAAACAACAACAAGAATAGGGTGGGTAACCAGACATTGGACACTTTTATGGCAGGAACAGAGAGGGGCTGTTAGAAGATCAAGAGGTCATACATTTCCCACCCTTGGGGCAAGGGAGACATGACACACGCGCCAAAGTCTTCAAGAGCTCAAAAAGGCAAGGGATGGTGCAGAGAGCTCAAATCAGGGATCTGTGACAACCTAGAAGGGTAGGATAAGGCTGAAAATGGGAGGGAGGTTCAGGAGAGAGGGGACATATGTATATCTATGGCTGATTCATGTTGATGTATGGCAGAAACCAACACAATGTTGTAAAGCAATTATCCTCCAACAAAAAATAATTATTTTAAAAGGGCAGGGGATACCAGACCATACGTCTTGCTATTTTCCTCCCATATGCCTTTGTGATGAAGTCCATCTTGACTGAGAGATGTGTGCGCACCCAGGGGAATGACCTGAGACAAATTATCCACAGGGTCAAAGCAAGACAACAGGCCAAGAAGAAGATAGAGGTGCAGAAGACTGCCCCCTTATAAAGGTTTAAATCTTCCCAAGATGTGACTCTTGTGACTCTCTCACTGAGTTCCCCCATGAGTCTTTCCACATGTACTCTGCTTTTCTAATAAATATTTCACTTTCCTCTATACCTTCTGTCTCCTTGTCAGATTCTTCCTTTCAAGGTAGACAAGGACTGGAGATTTAGATTCTAGCCACTGGCCCCTATGGTCTAGCAATTTGGATTCCTGGTTTCCACCCAAGTAACTAGGGTTCAATTCCCAGTCAGGGAACTAAGGTCTCGCTTCCAACCACTGCTCACAGCTAGCTATTGCTCACTGTAAGCTACTGCCCACTGCTACATGCATCCAAAATCATAAGGAATCCGTGCTCCCCAGAAGGTACCCAATAACATAACTCTGTGCAGCTGTAACCCACATGAGCATACTGACTCAGTTATCAATGATGACATTTAAAAAATAAATAACTCCATTCATTTGCCACAAGGAAGAACGCAGAAGAGAAGTTAGAGGAATTGAAACAGTTCAGAGCACAGATTCTGGAGCCAGAATGCCTAGGTTCAAATCTCAGCTTTACTGTTTGCTAGGCTGGATGGCCTCAAGCAAGCCACTTTACTTCTTTGCACCTCAATTTTCCCATCAGTAAATGGTAAGTAGTATTGAGTTGTTATGAGGAATTAAGTGAGTGAATATCAAGTGCCTGGAATAGTACTTGGCACATATGAAGCACAGTTTACTAAATTTTTAAAAAGTAAAAATATTGAAATGAAAGTGCTCACACAACTAGGAAGAGCTCTGACCCCATTTAGACCTTTCATCAGAGCTGTAGATGGAGTTCTGCTCTCCCAGACCACTTGCCAGAACTGCTAACAGGAGTCTCAGTGGCCATCATGGGTACAGATATTCAGTATTCTCATCTTCTCCTTGCTATAAGCTTGATTCAGGTCCTCCTTATCCCCAACACAACTGCTCTAGAGGCATCTCCCCAGCTCGTATCACTAATCTCTCATTCCCAGGTAGCAGTGAAGCTGCAGTGATGGGTTCAAGCTGGCAATAAGACTCCCAAGACACAAACAGGTTTTCAGTTAATACAATATTTACTTAGCTTTAGAGAAGAATGTGTGTGTGCATGTGTGCATGTGCGCAGTCACATCTGATTTTTTGTGACCCCAGGGACTGTATCCCACTAGGCTCCTCTGTCCATGGGATTTCCCAGGTAAGAATGCTGGAGTGGGTTGCCATTTCCTCCTCCAGGGGATCTTCCCAACCCAGGGATCAAACCCATGTCTCCTGCATCTCCTGCATTGGCAGGCAGTTTCTTTATCACTGAGTCACCTGGGAATCCCTTTAGAGAAGGATATGGGACAGGAAATACATCAGGCACAGCAGCTTCATCTCCACAAGAGGTCCAGAAGCCATCCAAGTGCACAGTTCTTCTGTCCCCTCACTCACACAGGTGGTGAGTGACTGCCACAGTGGGAGCCAAGATGTCTGTGGGTCTTGTTGAGATGCCACAGCCCCTTTTGCCATCAGACTTTTTATACTGTCCTCTGTAGGCCAAAGGTCCGCGTGCCAACTGACAGTTCCCCCAGCCAGGTACAACTCCATACAACAACCGAGGCAGGCACAACATCCCCCAATTATCTTAACTGTTTTCAAACACACCAAGTATGGGAAACCAAGATCATTCTTCAGGCAGATCTAAATCAACCCAAGCCTTTGTGTGTGTTGCTCATGAATATTCACCAATCTTTTAACATAATAGAGCCTCAGAACTCCCAAAGGGCAACAGAGATCCACAATCTGTTCCCTGTATTATGTTCCTGTGTTTCCTGTATTATGACCTACAGTGATTCCCATATGCCCTAACCTCAGCCACATAGCCTGACCTGGCTTTTGGTGCACCATGTTCCACTCGGTATTAACTCCCTGGGGGCAGAACCCTTATCTTTATTTCCTTTTCCCACTGCCTGGCACCACAACATAGTCTCTTAAACCTGAAAAACTCAGCAAAATATTAACTGCATTTAAGCAACTAATAAAGCTGGGTCACAATTATTCTGCTACAGTGAAGGGATGCTATGTCATTTTAAAAGTCTCAGTGTCTGGATGGCAGTGAGAACCCACATGAAATGTTAAAGACTACGAGCCTAATCCAAACCACTCTTTTGATTCCCAGAGGAGGAAGAAGCAGCTCCAGAGGGATCATAACGCTAATTTCTTAATAACCCCCTGCACACAGCACTCCCACAGCAGTCTTTGTGAGGAAGGTCTGTGTCTCTGTACAATAAATAGCCACAAATGCTGGGCTAGTCAATACACGACTTAATTTTGCGAAAATCATGGTTGGGTTTACCTGGGTCTCTTTAGGGAAAGACTGAAATCTGTCATTAATAGACAATATCAAAATAGCAAGGAACTAATCAAAATAAATTAAGGATGTCCTGAAGTTTGACTGAGGCAAAAATCAGCTTCAGACTTTAGAAGTAACTGAACGTCTCATCTCCTGCAACGGGGAGTACTGGGTATTTTTTTTACTGTTAGTGACCAATGATCATGGCATAACATATATATAGAATGTCATCACATGTGACTAGCATATCAACGTAAGTAATATAAACAAGGCATGTCTTTTATATTTATTACAAAGCCTATTTGTCATGTGGAGTACAGATAGCCTTATGTGCTTTTGTATGTAGAAATTCTACCAGTCTCTTTCTTTATTTAAGAGAATCAAGAATAAATGCTGATTAATAACTGTGAGAGCTGTTGATTTTATATACAAAAGTTAACTCACTAAGAATGTATTAAGATGGACACAAAAAGTACAAACCATAAGGGAAAAGCTGAGAAATTAGACTTGGTCAAAAATCTAAAACTTCTACTCTTCAAAAGACATTGCTAAGGAAATGAAAGACAAGCCATAGACAGGGAGGAAAACTGCAAACTTCTTATTTGATAAAGAATTTGCACCCAGAAAATATAAAAGCACAACTCAACAAGACCCCCAAAAAAGTTTTAAAATGGGCCAAAAATATGAACAGTGCACCAAACAAGGTATATGGATGGCAAATAAACACAAGAAGCTTCACATCACTGATCACTGGGGAGACAGATGCAAGTTAAAACAATGAGATACCACTTCACACTAGGATGGCTAAAATTGAAAATTCCTAAGTAACAAAAATCAGTAAGGCTGTAAGGCAATCTTCCACACTGCTGCAGGGAATGCAAAATGTTTAGTCCCTTTGAAAAAGGTTGCCAAGTTTTTCTAAAGTTATATATCCACTTACCATACAACCCAGAAATCTCACTCTTGAGTATTTATCCAACAGAAATGAAAAAAACATGCCCACACAAATATGTGTAGACAAATGTTCATAGTAGCTTTTATTTATAATACCCAGAACTGAAAAAAAAACAAATGTTCAACAAATGGTGAATATGCAAGTAAACCCTGATACACCCTTCCAATGGAATACTGCTCAGTAATAACAAAGGAACAGACTAGCGATATACACAGAGCTGCAACAATATTATGCTAAGCGAAAGAAGCTAGACACAAAAGGGTAGCTAATATATGACTTCATTCACCTCGAATTTTAGAAAAGGCAAAACTATCAGGACAGCAAATAGATTAGTAGTTGCTGAGGGCTGGGATAGAAGGAGGTAGGCATGGCCTGCAAAGGTTCATGAGGACTCTGTTGGAGGGATGAATGTTCTATACCTTAATTTTGGTGGTGATCACACAAGGGTGTGTGGGGGGAAAAACTCACTGGACTGTATATGTAAAAGAAATGAATTTTACTGTATGTAAACTATACCTCAATAAATGTGACTTTTAAAAAGAAATACATTATTAAGAAATAAACAGGTAAACAGACAGTGAATGTTTGTTGAATGAACAGTACAACTGCTAAATAACTTAAGGAAAAATAATATATGTGGTTAAGTCAACAAATAACCTAAAACCTTAAGTAACAACACAAGATAGAATAGCAGACATTAGGTTATAATTCTAATCCGTGTAGAATTGTTTGGTACCATTAATACCACAAGGGCTTCCCAGGTGGTGCTAGTGGTAAAGAACTTGACTGCCAATTCAGGAGACATAAAAGACACGGGTTGGATCCCCGGGTTGGAAAAATTCCCTGGAGGGCATGGCAACCCATTCCAGTATTCTTGCCTGGAGAACCCCTGGACAGACGAGCCTGACAGGTGACAGTCCACAGGGTCACAAAGAGTCTGACATGACCGAAACAACTGAGCATGTATTAATATCACAAAACAAACTTCTAGAGTTGTATTTAATTTCAAGTTATCTCTTTGGTGTCACACACATCTGACGTAATGAACTCTCATGCAATCTAGCAGCTGACAGTGCTGAGAAATTATACTCTGTAATCTCAAACTTTGAAAATATGATGACTGACATTTCTAATGAAATTGCAGTAACAATTCATCCCTGAATAGAATATTAGATTTATGGAACTCGGGTTAATTCTAAGATGGTGATATTTTGGTTTGGTCTTGGCCAAATATGAATTTTCACAACTTACCATTCAACAATTAGCCAAAATATTCAGTGTATCTCTAATACATGCGATTTCAGGATTCCAAGCCAGCCTCCACCAAATCAATATCAAAATGCATTCTGGATTCAGCCTTCTCTGCCTTCAAACCTTAAGATAAATCCACCATTACTAACAATCACACTAGAACCCCTAAGCCATTTTCAGTACTTTGATTTTTTACATTAATTTTCAAGATACTGGATTGGCCAAACAGCTTGTTGGGATTTTTCCTTATAGAAAAAACCCAAATGATCTTTTTGGCCAACCCAACACTTCATTTCAAAGTAGAAATATAGTAAAAAGTATATGATAATTTTCAGGAACTATCCTGGGCTATGGAAATGAAAATAAAAAATAATGTGTCTAAGCAAATCTAAATAGGGCTTCCCAGGTGGTGCTAGTGGTAAAAAATCCACTTGTCAATGCAGGAGATGTAAGAGATGCAGGTTTGATGCCTGGGTCAGGAAGATCCCCTGGAGAAGGGCACAGCAACCCACTCCAGTATTCTTTCCCAGAGAATCCCTTGGACAGAGGAGCCTGGTGGGCTACAGTCCACAGGATAGCAAAGAGTCAGACACAACTGAAGTGATTTAGCACGCACACAAATTTAAAACAAAAGCATTCCAGAACAATAATACAGTTTAAAGACATGATGGACAAGAAGACCTCATTCATTAATATAATAGTAACAAAAATGTAAAATACCTAGGTGTAAGAAATGTGCACAACTGAAGAGGAAAACTCAAAAATATTCCTGAAGAACACAAGAGTATTGAAAACTGCAAAGGCATAGGAGGTCCTTGAATAGGAAGAATCAACATTCTAAAAATCATTCTTCTCACATTGATTCTTAAATTCAACACTATCCCAATAAAAACACCAGTAGGCATTTGGGCAGGAACTAGAGAATTCTAACAGTTCAGTTCAGTTCAGCTGCTCAGTCGTGTCCAACTCTTTGTAACCCCATGGACCTCAGCACACCAGGTTCCCCTGTCCATCACCAACTCCCAGAGCTTACTCAAACTCATGTCCATCAAGTCAGTGATGCCATCCAACCAGCTCATCCTCTGTTGTCCCCTTCTTCTCCGGCCTTCAATCTTTCCCAGCATCAGGGTCTTTTCCAATGAGTCAGTTCTTCACATCAGGTGGCCAAAGTATTGAAGTTTCAGCTTCAGCATCAGTCCTTCCAATGACTATTCAGGACTGATTTCCTTGAGGATTGACTGGTTGGATCTCCTTGCAGTCCAAGGGACTCTCAAGAGTCTTCTCCAACACCACAGTTCGAAAGCATCAATTCTTTGGTGCTCAGCTTTCTTTATAATCCAACTCTCACATCCATACATGACTACTGGAAAAACCACAGCCTTGACTAGACAGACCTTTGTCGGCAAAGTAATGTCTGTTTTTAATATGCTCTCTAGGTTGGTCATAAATTTTCTTCCAAGGAGCAAGTGTCTTTTAATTTCATGGCTGCACTCACCATCTGCAGTGATTTTGGAGCCCCAAAAAATAAAGTCTGACACTGTTTCCACTGTTTCCCCATCTATTTGCCATGAAGTGATGGGACCAGATGCCATGATCTTAGTTTTCTGAATGTTGAGTTTTAAGCCAACTTTTTCACTCTCTTTCACTTTCATCAAGAGGCTCTTTAGTTCTTCACTTTCTACTATAAAGGTGATGTCATCTGCATATCTGAGGTTATTGATATTTCTCCCAGCAATCTTGAGTCCAGCTTGTGCTTCATCCAGTCCAGCATTTCTCATGATGTACTCTGCATATAAATTAAATAAGCAGGGTGACAATATACAGCCTTGATGTACTCTTTTCTAGATTTAGAACCAGTCTGTTTTTCCATGTCCAGTTCTAACTGTTTTTGACCTACATACAGATTTCTCAGGAGGAAGGACAGGTGGTCTGGTATTCCCATATCTTTAAGAATTTTCCAGAGTTTGTTGTGATCCACACAGTCAAAGGCTTTGGCATAGTCAATAAAGTAGATGTTTTTCTGGAACTCTCTTGCTTTTTCAATGATCAGCAGATGTTGGCAATTTAATCTCTGGTTCCTCTGCCTTTTCAAAAACCAGCTTGAACATCTGGAAGTTCACGGTTCATGTATTGCTGAAGCCTGGCTTGGAGAATTTTGAGCATTACTTTATTTACTAGCACGTGAGATGAGTGCAATTGTGTGGTAGTTTGACCATTCTTTGGCATTGCCTTTCTTTGGGATTGGAATGAAAACTGACCTTTTCCAGTCCTGTGGCCACTGCTGAGTTTTTCAAATTTGCTGGCATATTGAGTGCAGCACTTTCACAGCATCATCATTTAGGATTTGAAATAGCTCACAGAAATCTATAGCCACACACAAAACTAAACAGACAAGAACTAGGAAAACTTAGGTGGAAAAAAGATCAATGAGAGACATTAGCCCTAACAGATTTGAAATACATACAGGTATTTAAGATATGATAGAGAAGGCATCTCAAATGAGCAGGGTCAATATGAACTTTTTAGTAACTGGTGTTAGGATAACTAAGTAGATATTTAGGGAGCACCTTTTAAATAATGAAGTCCAGACAACTTAGAAGTAAAAACTTCCACTACTTGATAGCAACAACAACAAACTTCTGAGGAGGAAAACATGCAAAGTCACTTCAGTTATGTCTGACTCTTTGCAACCCTATGCACTGTAGCCCACCTGGCTCCTCTGTCCATAGGGATTCTCCAGGCAAGAATACTGGTGTGGGTTGCCATTTCCTTCTCCAGGAGATCTTCCCTACCTAGAGACTGAACCCATGTCTCTTATGTCTCCTGTATTGGCAGGCAGGTTCTTTACCACTAGCATCACCTGAGAAGCTCAGGAAAACATATAATCAAGGTTAAAAAAGATAAACTGAAAAAAATATTTGCAACTCATCACAGACAAAGGGGTGAATCTTCCTTAGTATATAATATTAAAAGATCCTAGAATCAAGAAAAAGACAAGTCCATAGGAAAAAATAAAGAATATAAATAGATAATTCACATGAAGAAATTATAAATGGCTCTTAAGCTTTTGGAAAGATATTTATCATTATTTATAAGAGAAATGCAAATTCAATGACACTGAAACACCATTCTTATCTCTCAAACTGACAAAAATCCAAGTCTGACAACACACTCTTTTGGCAAGACTGGGAAAACAGGCACTTTCATTGCTGGTAAGAGTGGAAAATGGTACAACTTCTAATGAGAAGACTCTGGCAATATCACCCCAAATTGCAAATGTATTTACCTTTTAAGCCAGCAATCTTACTTCTAGGAATCTACCTCACAGGTACAACCACACTTGTACAAGATGTTCAAGGGTATCCAGTGCAATACGATTTGGTTACAGTAAGACTGGAAACAACTCTAGCATCCACCAAAAGACTAAATTATGGTACGTCCACACAACAGACTGTGTGCTTTGCCCAGCTGTGCCGGACTCTTTGTGATCCCATGGACTGTAGCCTGCCAAGCTCCTCTATCCATGGGATTTCCCAGGCAAGAATACTGGAGTGGGTTGCTATTTCCTTCTCCAGGGGGATCTTCCCGACCCAGCGATCAAACCCACATCTCCTGCATCTCCTACCCTGAAGTTATAAAAGAACAGGGAACTTTGTTCTAATATGGCAACATCTCTAGGATAACTTAAAGAAAAAACACAAGGTACAGTCAAGGACTATTTATATTTATATATAAATATATATATACATTATATAATACACTTATTAATAGTCTAAAATCTCTTTAGTTTTTCTGTAAGAAAGACTTTCTGTAAGAGGAAGTTAATGTTCAGTAATTAATGTTTCAAAATTTTATTTTACTTGGAAATGACCTAGCTATTTAATAAACTTTTATCATTTAGTTTAGTACAATTCTAGAAATTTAAGTTACCCCAATCCTAAGAGATTATTTTAGATTATAATAATAGATTCTAAAAGTTTTCATCTCATTTATATATTTTATATATATATGTGTATATATATAAAGAGTTACCTTTTTGTTGACAAATTTAGTCTACCTTAAACCTAGGCATAATAAAAGTATTATATACTGTTGATGAGTTAAGACATGTCTTAATTAGATTAGCAAATAATTATATTTAAATTATATGTATATTTAAATAAACATTATATTGAATATTTTTCAGTTCACGTGAATTTGAATTTAAATAGAGCTCATTAACTTCATATTATCTAAAAACAAAGACATACATTGAGACATAGATAATTTTAGATAGATAGACATAGTTTTCTGCTTTAAATTTAAAATATCTTTTTGATATACATATATATATATTTTTTATTGAGTTCTATCAATTTGTTTATGGCTGGAGTCCCAGATAGAGTGGGCTGTATATCCCAAGGACATGATAAGAGTTAACTTTAGGTTTTTTCTTAAGCCTGTTTTTGTTTCCCAGGCAGAATTGGAGCTCCAAAAAAGTATTTTAACAAGTTAACCTTTTTCTAACTGCACGTGTAAGAAGAATCAGTTTTGCAATTCCAAAAAAGATTTTATTTTAATCAGTTTTCTATGGAGTCTAAAGAATATCATGACCATTCAGTGTCAAAAATATCATTTCTCCTTTTTGTAGTTACAGTATATTATTAATGATATATGCATGAGGGAATTGCTGTCACATTGCATGTAAAGCCTTGGCTACAAAATTTTCACAAATAGTAGGACTATTAAGCATACCTTGAGGTAACATAGTCTATTGAAATCCTTAATAAGGCCCGATATGATTAGGATAAGGGAGAGTGAAAGTGAATCTCTCCCAGTCTAAAGGGTGTAAAGGTATATTAAAAAAGCAATCTTATAAATCAGTAATAATAATGTGCCAATTTTGAGGAATAGTAGTAGGGATCCCTGGTTGTAATGCACCCATAGGTTTCATAGATGCATTAACTTTTATAAGGTCTGTTAAGAGATGCCATTTGTTAGATTTCTTTTTTATAACAAAAATAGGAGAGTTCCAAGGAGAGCAAGATTCCTCAGTATGTTTTAATTCTAATTGTGTCTATAAGTTCTTTAGTAGCCTGTAATTTATCTTTTGTAAGGGGCCATTGCTCTGTTCAAAGAGGCTTGTCATTCTTCCAAGTTATTTTAATAATTGCTTTGTTTATTAAATGAGCAGTGGCCCTTAGGAAAAATTTGGAGTGTATATCTGAGTTTGCCATTGCATAAGTCCCTTCCTATTAGATTAAGGGGTGCATCTATCACATAAGGTCTTATTGTTGCAGGCTGGCCTTTTGGTCTTGCATATGGGTAGATTTGAACATTTTGATAATTTTCTTGTACTTTGGTTTGAGAAATTCCTGCAATTTGGCAAGAGATTTTTTTGTATAGGCCAGGATTTGGGCCATAAGTGTTTGGAAATAATAGTAATATTAGATCCAGTGTTGAGGAGACCAGAAAATCTTTTAACATTAATTTTGATATTTATATTTGGTCAGGCATATTCTGATACCAATTATGTCCATAAGGATTGTTTATGATCTGTACTGCTGAATCTGCCTGTCTGTACATTATTAGAGGAGTTAATAGAAATGTAAGGTAAAAGAAGTAAATTGAGCAATTTTGTCCCCTTTTGGGGGACAAAAGAAATAAATTGAGCAATTTTGTTCCCCTTTTGTCCCCCTTTTTGAATTGTCATAGAATCTGAGATGACATCATAATTTGAATCTCTCCTTTATAATCTGAATCAATTATTCCAGGGTGAACAGTAATTCCTTTAGAAGTCAAATTAGATCGGCCAAATAAAAGACCGAAGGTTTGTGAGGGCAGGGGTCCAAAAAGTCCGGTAGGTATTTTAGAAGGGACTGTTGGAGGGTAAAGGAAAAAAATCATTTAGGGCTGGTATATCGATGGCAGCACTGCCAGATGTTGAGGGTTTGAGGGAAAAGACAGAATTTGCCCCTGGTTTTTGTTGAAGGGGACCTGGGGAGTCCCCTGCTTGGAGTTTCCTGGAATAGGTTTTCCTTCAATATCAAATTTAGATCTACAATCTTTGGCCCAATGCATTCCTCTGCAGCAGCAAGGGCAGATTTTTGGAGGATTTTATTAGTCTTCTTAGGGCAGTCCCTTTTTAAATGGTTCTTATCACCACTTGTAAAACATCCTTTATTTCCCTTTTTAAAGGTCCCAGCCATTGTTTCAGCTAGCATTTGTATCTTTTGAGTTTTTGATCCTAGATTGTGACAAGCCTTCAAATAATCAACAATAGTCCCAGTCTCATGAATTGGACCGATAGCTTTTTGACATTCCTGATTTGCATTCTCATAAGCAAGTAATTTCTCTAGCTGTTTTTTGGTTTCTTCTCCAATTACAGTATGGGAAATAGCAGTTTCTAATCTAGCTAAAAAATCAGCATAATTTTCTTTAGGTCCTTGTAATATTTTAGTGTAGCTACCTGTAGGCTCTTCTTGAGGAGTAATTTGATCCAAGGCTTCAAGGGCCACTCTTTTTAATTGTTCATGCAACAAGGGAGAGCATTGTATTTGAGCTTCTACGGTATCAAATTGTTCGGTGCCAGTTAACATTTCAAAGGTAATTTGGTTTTGAGGAGTGCCAGCTCGAGCATTCTTGTTAGCATGATCTCTGGCTATATCATGAAACCACACTGTCCACTGAAGATATTCTCCTGGTTTAAAGAGAGTTTTTATTAAAACTTGCCAATCATAGAGAATACAGTTTCCAATAGAAGATGCCACAACATTTAGAAAAGCTCTTTAGTAAAAGGTAAATGTGGGCCATACATAGTTATAGCCTTTTCAATTTGTTGCATGTAAAAAAGATTAATACCGTCATATTGAGGTATTATGTGCCCTTGAGCATTAGGATTTCTTAAAACTGGAAAGAGAGAGAAACCATCAGCTTCAGAGACTTGTGATTGCAAAGCCAGTAATTCAGAGAGCCTCTGTCACGAAGGAGAGCGAGTAAGTGCTGATTTTTTGCAAATATGAGTCTGTGCCAAGGACTTATCACTATTGTCCAGAAGAGCATTGCCAGTTTGGGTGTCAAAAAATGTCTCAGGAGAGTCGTTATCAGAATTATTAGGTTCTAGCAAAGGAGAGACTTCTGGATTTGTGCCTTCTGGCAGAGGAGGAGCATTTGGAGCAGCCAGGGCAGGGCTAGTAGGAAAATTTTTGAAATATTTTATGTTGTTCTAATTGGGCCTTTTGTAAAGTTTTATCATTTAATTTATATTCATGTAATAAGTGTTCTGTCTGTTGTTGAATATTGGGAGGGCTAGAATTTACCTTGAAATGGTAGAATTACAGCTTTAATGAAAGCCCATAGGGGCCAGAAATCAATTGGAATATTTTCTCCCTGCCTAACAGCTTGTTCAACATTTTCTTTGACTCAATGCCAAATTTCTAAATCAAAACTGCCTTTATCAGGGAACCAAGTATTATACTTAACCACTGTTTGAAATTAGCATTTATATTTGCATATGCTTACATTTACATGAAGAAATAAAGGAAAGACAAACAATTAACAAAAGTGGTTACTACAATGTCAAGGAGAAATAAATACAGGGGGTTGGGGCTTATTTATTTATTTATTTATTTACTTAGCTGCCCTGGGTCTTAGTTGCAGTCAGGCCCTTGATCGACCTTCATTGCAGCATGAGGGATCTTCAGCTGTGGCTAGTGAACTCTCAGTTGTGGCTTCGGGGTCTAGTTCCCTAATCAGGGATGGAACCCAGGCCCCCTGCATTGGGAGTGCAGAATCTTAGCCGTTGGATCACCAGGTAAGTCCTGGGGCACTCATTTTTCAATGTGTCTCTTTTCAATTTCTTTTCTATTGGACCACGTAAATACATTATCTATTCAAAATTTCTTAAATACTTGCAAGAGACTCAGGAAAAGCAAAAAAATAGGCAAGACTAAACAATAAAATTACTAAGAGATACTTACGCTTGTCATAAGACTATATATACTATTTCAATTATTACCAAATTTCTTTTGTTGTTGAGTCCAACTAAAATTCCTTTTGGTCACATTCTTTATGTGATCTCAATCTTTTAAATTTTCATAAGGCTTGTTTTATGGCTAAGCATATGATCTATTCTATAGAATGCTCCATGTGTGCTTTAAAAAAAGGTGAAAGTGAAAGAGTTACTTGCTCAGTTGTATCTGACTCTTTGTGACCCCATGGGCTATAGCCCACCAGACTCCTCTGTCCATGGAATTCTCCAAGCAAGAATACTGGAGTGGGTTGCCATTTCCTTTTCCAGAGGATCTTCCTGACCCAGGGATCGAACCCAGGTCTCCCACATCACAGGCAGATTCCTTACTGTCTGAACCACTAGGGAAGCCCATGTGCTTAAAAAGTATGTATATTTTACTTTTGTTGGGTAGACTGTTATATAAATGCCAGTTAGGTCAAGTAGGTTTATGGTGTTGTTCAAATCTTCTGTAATCTTGATGATTTTTATCCAGGTGCACTTTCAATTATTGAAAGAAAGGTATAGAAGTCCTTACTCATTATTGTTGAATTGCATATCTCTCTTTTCAAGTCACCCTGTATACTGTCACCCTACTTATTTAACTTATATGCAGAGGACATGATGAGAAATGCCAGGCTGGATGAAGCACAAGCTGGAATCAAGATTGCCAGGAGAAATATCAATAACTTCAGATATGCAGATGACACCGCCGTTATGGCAGAAAGGGAAGAACTAAACAGCCTCTTGATGAAAGTGAAAGAGAGTGGAAAAGTTGGCTTAAAACTCAACATTCAGAAAACTAAGATCATGGCATCTGGTCCCATCACTTCATGGGAAATAGATGGGGAAACAATAGAAACAGTGACAGACTTTATTTTGGGGGGCTCCAAAATCACTGCAGATGGTGAGTGCAGCCATGAAATTAAAAGATGCTTGCTCCTTGGAAGAAAAGTTTTGACCAACCTAGATAGCATATTAAAAAGCAGAGACATTACTTTGCCAACAAAGGTCCATCTAGTCAAAGCTATGGTTTTTCCAATAGTCATGTATGGATGTGAGAGTTGGACTATAAAGAAAGCTGAGTGCCAAAGAATTGATGCTTTCGAACTGTGGTGTTGGAGAAGACTCTTAAGAATCCCTTGGGCTGCAAGGAGGTCCAACTAGTCCATCCTAAAGGAAATCAGTCCTGAATATTCATTGGAAGAACTGATGCTGAAGCTGAAACTCCAATACTTTGGCCACCCGATATGAAGAACTGACTCACTGGAAAAGACCCTGATGCTGGGAAAGATTGAAGGTGGGAGGAGAAGGGGACAACAGAGGATGAGCTGGTTGGATGGCATCACCGACACGATGGACATGAGTTTGAGTAGGCTCCAGGAGTTAGTGATGGACAGGGAGGCCTGGCGTGCTGCAGTCCATGGGGTCACAAAGAGTCGGACACAACTGAGCGACTGAACTGACTCATTATCGTTGAATTATATATTTCTCTTTTCAAGTCTGTCGGGTTTTGCTTCATGTGTTTTTAAGATGTTTTTAGGTAAATACACATTCATAATTTTTGTATCTTCCTGATGCCCTTATGAAGAGTCCCTCTTTATAATAATATTTCTTGTCTTAAAGTCTATCTTGTCTGATATTAACATAGTTACTCCATTGTTTTTATGATTCATGTTAGGTGGCACGTACTTTTCTATCCTTTTACTTTCAACCTCCATGTGCATGTTTGTCTGTGAATCCAAAGTGTAGTTCTCAACAGGGAGCAATTTTGCCCCCTAAGTGACATCTGGCAACAGCTAGAGAAATGTATGTTTATCACAACTGCACGTCTACTACTGACATGTAATGGATAAAGGCCAGGGATGCTACTAAATCCCTTGCAGTGCACAGGATAGCCCCCAAAATCAAGAATTATTCAGTCCAAAATTTCAATGGTATAAGGTTGAGAAACCTTACCTAAATTACGTCTCCTTTAGACAGCCCTGGTGGCTCAGATGGAAAAGAATCTGCCTGTAGTGCGGGAGACCTGGGTTCAATCCCTGGGTCAGGAAGATCCCCCTGGAGAAGGAAATGGCTACCCAATCCAGTATTCTTAACTGGAGAATTCCACGGACAGAGGAGCCTAGCGGGCTACAGTCCATGAGGTCACAAAGAGTTGGACACAACTGAGTGACTAACACTTTCACTTTTAGACAGCATAGAGTTGGAGCTCAGTTTTTCTCCTAGTGTGACAATTTCTGCCTTTTGATTGCAGTATTTAGTCCAGTCACACTTAATGGTTGGATTTATGACTGCCATCTTTGCCACTGATTTTTCTACATTACATGTCATTTTGGTTCTTTGTTATTTTCTCACTGTTTTCTTGTGTGCATGCACATGCATGCTTGCTTTCCCTGGTGCACTTGCGTGTGTGCTCACTCTCTCTCTCTCTCTCTCTCTCTCTATGTGTGTATATATATATATATATATATATATATATATATATATATATTTGTGTGGAATTATAATTCCTTTTTTAAATTATATTTTTGTGCTATTTTTTATTTTCATAGTTGTTCCAGGAATTATAACAATCATTTTGATCACAATCTACTTCAGTGTGATGCTGATTTCAGTTCAGTAAAATATTGAAAGTTTCTTTGATTTTGGCTCTATTTCCACATACTTCCTTCATGCTGCTGCTGCTGCTGCTAAGTCACTTCAGTCATGTCCAATTCTGTGCAACCCCATAGACGGCAGCCCACCAGGCTTCCCCATCCCTGGGATTCTCTAGGCAAGAGTACTGGAGTAGGGTGCCATTGCCTTCTCCACTTCCTTCATAGTAGTATTTTAAAATATAAGTCTTCTGTATATAGTACAAACCTAACAATACAGCAGTATAACTAATGCTTAATTCAACTTTCTTTTAAAAGTTTAGAGAAGAGAAAAATATACTTATGCAGTTTTTAATAGTTACTCATATTTACATTTTCCAGTGGTCTTTATTTCCTTGTACAGATTTTCCCTATATACTAAAAGACTTCCTTTAGTATTTCTGATAAGGCATATCTGCTAGAAACAAGTTCTTTCAGTCTTTATCTGGAAATGTCATTACTTTACCTTCATTTTTAAGAAAAAATAAATTTATTGGTTTATATATAATTTACATTCCATAAAATTCACCCAATGTATGATTCAATCATTTTTAGTAAACTTACCAAGCTATGCAACCATCACCACCAACACCCCATAAGAACCCTGGTACCATTTTACAGTTAATACCTGTTTCCACCCCCAGCTCCAGGCAACAATAATCTATTTTCTGTTTCTATGCATTTGCCTTTTCTAAACATTTCATGTAAATGGAATCACACAGTAGGCGAACTTTTGTGCAAGACTTCTTTCATTTAGCATAATGTTTAGGTTCATTCATGGTTTAGCATGAATCACTACTTCATTCTTTTTAATCACTAAATAGTATAAACAGTCCCCCCAGGGTAATAGGGACTGCAAAAACAACTGTGCAAACTGAAAGCAAGGAAAGCAATCTTAATAATCAATGGGGAAAACATAATTGTTCAATGATCCTTAAAAAATATCATCAAAACATTAAGACTCTTACTCTTGGCTATAAATGTAAAAGAAATGAAAAGAGGACAAAACTAATATTTATTAGTATACCTTAGAACACCCAAAATATTAAGAATTAAAAGTTTTTTTCTGTTAAAAAAAAACTTATCAAAAGTAGTTTGAACAGTGCTTGCTTACTTTTTCTCACTGTATAATTTACATTACAGAGGGATACTGACTAAGCATCTTTTCTATGCCTTGGTGAACTGTCACACTCCTTTCTAGGTTAGGATCAGCTTCACATTATATCCTTAGCACTTTTTATGTCTTGAAATCTCTCCAACAGCTCCTTCAATCTGAAGTGCTTTTTTTTTTTTTCTGGCATCACTTCCTCTGGGTCATCATCCTTTTCATCACAACCACTTTGTTCGTTTATATCAATAAATTCTTCACTAAGTTCATCTAGCCGTATATCTAGTGTTTCTCAAATGGTGGCAGTGTTGACATTTCTGCTACCAACTCTTTCTTCTATTATTCCCTTTATGTTTGATACAAATTTCTCTTCCAGTGTTGTCACTTTTCACTTGTCTGCTGCACTCTCATCTTTGCTGGCCAATTCCCTCTTTCAGTTATCCATTTTTCCAAAATGTCACATGGGTTTGTCACTGAGAGACAAGGAAGCAACCCAACTGCAAGCTTTGCTGTCTGTGTATGAACTGAATAATAGGTGGGTGGTGACCATCACGGACAGACTCTGAAAGATTGGTCACTCATCTTGATGTCCATCTGTTATTTATGTAGTACAAACAGTTAGCAGGAAAGATTGAATTTTACGCAATTACTCACAGTTAATATATGATGGGCTCCCCTGATGGCTCAGTGGGTAAAGAATCTGCCTGCAATGTAGGAGACACAGGAGACTCAGGTTTGATCCCTGGGTCAGGAAGATCTCCTAGAGGAGGAAATGGCAACCCACCCCAGTATTCTTCCCTGGGAGATCCCATGGACAGAGGAACCTGGCAGGCTACACTCCAAAGGGTCAAAGAGTCAGACACAACTGAGCAAAATTTGAACTATGTTGTTAGGGGACTGGTGCTATTTAACCATGGTCACTGAAATTCGTTCATATCAGACTGATGCGAAGTGAGGACTACCTATGTTTTGGGTGGGTAGGGTTTCTAACTTGCTTCTAACCAAAGGAATATGGCAAAGGTGATAGGATAGCACTCTTGTAATTATGTTACATTATATGATAAAGGTGAAATGATTTTTCAAATCCCTCCTTGTTATGAAGTCTACTTTATTTGAAATTAACAAGCTACTTCAGCTTTCTTTTGTTTAACACTTGCATGGTGTATCTTTATCATTCCTTTTATTCTGAATCTGTATCTTTATATTTAAAGTGGATTCCTTGTAAACAGCATACAGTTTAATCTTTTAAAAAGTACAATCTGACAAGTTCTGTCTTTTAGACCATTCACATTTTCACATTTAAATTACTGATTAATTGTGATCAGTAATTACTGACTACTGATTTGGCAGGATTAAAATCTACTGTCTTGTTAGCTGGTTTTTATTTGTTTCATTTGTTCTTTATTTGTCTTTTCCTCTCTGCTTTCTCTAGGCTTTACTGAGTATTTTTATGATTCCATTTTATCAATTCTATTGCTATCTTTACTTGATGCTTGTTGGCTTGGAAGCAGGGAGGTGGGAAACAAAGGGCAGTCTCTTCTGTTTGGATCAGTTCTCAATATTAGATAGGTACTGTGGCCCTGGGTCTTGAGGCTGTGGCCTTCATAAGCATGTGATCCTCGTCCAAAGCAAAATTCTGGGCTCAGAATGATGATATTCCTTCCCTCCCCAAAGAGTTCAGTTCAGTTCAGTCACTCAGTCAGGGCCGACTCTTTGTGACCCCATTGACTGCAGCACACCAGGCTTCCCTGTCCATCACTTACTCCCAGAGCTTGAATATAGCTTCATTGTTTTTCCTGCTCTCCTTTCCCAGGTGCAGTGGGTTTCTACCTGTTTTTGTTCCCTTTCTTCCCACAAATGAAAACTTTTGTTCCTTTGGGAGATGAGGAGATATGTCTGAGCAGATTTGGGCAGTGGCTGTTGTTCCACTATCCTAGCCAGCATGCAGGAAACACTTTCTCAGGAATCTCCCTGATCTTCCCTGGGAGGACCTGATGGGGACCCTGAAGGAAAAGTCTGCAAGAGGGTGAGAACATTCTAAACCTATGGCCCCCAACCTTTGGCAATTCATTAACAATTTGATCTTACTGGCTTATATGACATTCAGCAGTGTCTATCTCAGGTAAGCTAATGTTCCCGTGCTATTTACCCCTACAGAGGCACCTGTGTCTTCTGATTTGGGGTTAGTAGTATGCCCAGAAACCTCAGTGTTCTGTTGGGTTCAAGAAAAATCATGAATTTGCAATTTGTCTAGCTTTTTTCTTGTTTTAAGGATGGGAACTCTACAGTGCACATCTCTGAACTGAAACCAGCAGGCTGTTCATTAGCTTTTCAAGTGTACTTATACTTTACATGCAGTCTTTTCCCACAAAGTCTAGATATTTGAAACACTGAAAGACTGTGTCAAGCAAATTACAATGTACTAACAATTCACTGGACATTTTGCTAATCCAACAAATAATTGAAAGATTGAACATTCCTAAAGTGTGGATATCTAATTAAGGATTATGATCAGTTTGAAATAATTGATATACCTGCCTGGGTTACAGTAATTTCAATTGTTGGGAATTCTCTGGCAGTCCAGTGGTTAGGACTCTGTTCTTTTACTGCCAAGGGTATGGGTTCAATCCCTGGTCAGGCAACTAAGATTCCTACAAGCTGTGCGGTAAGGCAAAAAAAAACACAAACAACTTGTTTTCACCAACTTATATGTTCCTGTAACACACAAAATGTTTGACGTCCATTTGGCCTTTTGAGGTAGACTAAACTCAAACCTGTATCATTGACCTTGTGTCATTTGCAGGGCCTAACCAGGCCCTCCATACCAGTGGTGGAGACTGAGAATACAGCAGGTGCTTAACTGACTCACTACCCTGGAGATGTCTCTTTTACAGAAACCCAACTGTAACCAGGAGTGTTCCTAGTTAACTGAATTGTAGAAATTAAAGAGATATCACTCTAAAACATGAACTCAGAGATTAGTACCCTCCACAGGCACAGTTTCCCTGGCTGAATTCATCAATAAAGGGCTTAGAGATACTAGGGTATCACTGTTAATGTAGCCCTGTGATTAAAAAACAAAAAGACATTGTTATAGAAATATCTACCATTTTGCTTACAAAGATGAATAACATGTATATTAAATTATAATGGTAATTACACTACAAAAAAGGTCCTTCCAGGAATTCCCTGTTGGTCCAGTGGTTAGGACTTAGCAGTTTCACTGTCATGGCCTGGGTTCAATCCCTGGTTGGGGAACTAAGATCCCACAAGCAACATAGCAAAGCCAAATAAAAAATAAATAAAAACCATAAGGGTCCTTCCTTCTCTTCTCATATCTACCATCACTTCCTCTCCTTAAATAATGTATAATAACTCAATCAAACAGCATCAGTAGATAAGCTTACAAAGTAGCTAATGTGGGATCTGTTCATGCAGATACTTAACATTTCAACCGTGAACAACTATTTATCATAATTATCTCATCTCATTCTTTAGGCATATATTATCATAGCAAATGCAGCTTTTACCTCAACACCTAGCTTCCTTTCCCCCAGACTGCTGACAGGAATATTAGCTCCTTGGACCCTTGACCATGCAGCTTTCCTTCTCCCTTCTGGACCATATCTAAGGTATTAGAAATACTGTATTTCAGAATGGACATTCAATTTGAGGAAGGATCTTCACACCAGTCCTGGGCTTATGTGACCTCAGATCCATCTTCTACCCTTTGTTGTTCTGCTACATGTTCCAGGGGACAGGAATCAAGGAGGAACTCCTGTAATCTACATTTCCAGGCCCCCTTCCAAGTGGCTTCCAGTTAAATTCATCCAATGGGTGGCACCAGTGAGAGACAAGAGGGTGAGAGGAAAGAGGAGAGGGTATCTCAGGCAACCTCACTCCAGGACTCTGGCAATACCACCTTCTCCCTATGTCCACCCTAGGGGTGACAGTGGCTTCCTGCTGTTGCTTTATCTCTAGGTCACTTCAATGCACCCTGGTTGGCTTCTCAGCTTTTCCAACACCTGTTTTACAACTGTCTCCTACTGAACTACTTGCCTCTTTTTTTCTGACTGGACTGGGATTGAGACTTCATCTGCCACATCAGAGCTCCACCCTTTACCAAATATCCCCACAATGAATAAAAATCACTATTGTAAAGAAAAAATATTGCCTGTCATTCCAGTTCTACAAAGATCAAACCATTAGCCAATACAGTTGCCCACCAGTTCATACATATTCTGGCTTCTCCATCACCTCTTAGCAGAAGTTCCCCCAAATAAAACTCACAACTTTCATGTCATGCATTTTTTTTCAGGTGACACTGCAGTATTACCGTCTTGTCTGTGTCTCTCTCCAGTGCCATCATAAACACTCTGTACAACACCGCCATTGAAAAGAGACAATTTTCTCATTCATACCACTAAAGAGAATCACTCCAGCTCATTCATAGCCTACTCTGTTAATGAATACAATTGTTTCTTTCCCTGGTTCTCTCGTTAGTAAAAATGTACAATAGCCAACAGATTCCTAGACTAGAATAAGATCATCCATGGTAGGCTTGTTTTAAATGTGTGTTCATGTGTATATAAAAATGCATAGCTGTTGAGGTATGGCAGAAACCAACACAATACTGTAAAGCAATTATCCTCAAATAAAAAATGCACAGCTGTATAAAAACACAGATACAAACATGAAGTCCAGATTTCAATATAAGTAATACAAAAAGAGCGTGTATGGGGGTTACAATGACCAAAAAAAAGACCAAAACTCCTTTATGGAATTAAGGCATCCACTTCGAGATAAGACAGAGAAAGAGGGACTGGAATTAGCTTCATGCCTGAAACAAAAACAAACATAAATACATGAGATAATGGTTTTCAAGACACTGAAAGGAGGCAATGAAGAAGAGGTGATTGAGAGATGGGGGCGGGTAATAAGGTAAGTCCTTGACTGCTCCAGCTTATTACCTTAAGAGAGTTTCCAAGCCACAACACAAGGAGAGGAAACAGAGACATGTCTAGCTAACTCCTGAAACTGACAAAGCTGGGATTCTGGATACAAAGGCAGCTAAAGTTCATAGGACTGAGTACCAGAAAGGAGACCCAAACAAAGAGAGAATCCTGGCGTTCCACAGGGGTCTCTCCCTCAGGTATTCAGAAGAAATAAGCATATGCCTACGAGGAGAAAGAATAATTTGAGAGGATTATGACTACAGGGTTTTGGGGGGGGGCATGATAAAAGTGCTCTAAAGTTGTGGTGAATAATTGATAGAATTACATAGAAAATCATTAATATAGAAGATTTGAAATAAAACAGCCAAAACAATTCTGTAAAAGAATAAAAATGGAGGACTCACACTACCCAATTCTAAGATGCACTACAAAGCTGCAGCAAGGAAGATAGTATGGTATTGGCAAAAAGCTAGACATAGAGATCAGTGGAACACAAGAGGAAGTCCAGAAATACATCCACACAAATGTGGGCATTTGAGGGAATTCCCTGGCAATCAGTGGTTAAGCCTGTGTGCTTTCACTGTCCAGGGCCCAGGGTTCAATCCCTGGTTGAGGAAGTAAGATCCCGTAAGCTGTGTGACATGGCTATATATATATATATATATATATATATATATATATATATATATATATGGAATTGAGTTTGGAAAAATTTGCAGAAGTAATTCAATGAAGAAAAGATCACCTTTTCAACAATGAAACATCCATATGCAAAAAAGTGAATCTCAACCTAAACTTACCTTAGTCAAAAAATAACTCCAAATAAATCACAGATCTAAATGTACAAAATGCAAAACCTTAAAGCTTTTAGAAGAAAATAAAACCCTCCTGACCTGGGGTTAAAGAAAAAATGTTTAGACATGACACCAAAAGCATAATCAATAAAAAAGGAAAAGTTGATAAACTGGATTACATCAAAATTGAAAACATTTGCTCTACAAAAGACACTGCAAGATGAAAAAAAGCTACAAACTAGAAGAGAACATTTTCATGTTACATATCTAACAAAGGTCTTGATTCCAGAATATAAAAAGAACTCAAAATTCAAAGAAAACAATACAATTAGAAAATGAGCAAAACACTTGAACAGTCACTTCACCAAAAAGAATATGTGAAAAATGACAAATAAGTACAAGAAAAGATGTTAAGCATCAGGAAAATGCAAATTAAAACCACAGTGAGATACCACTACACATCTATTAGAATGGGTAAAATTAAAAATACTAACAATACTAAGTGCTGAAGAGAATGCAGAGCAACTGGAACACTTATATATTGCTGGTTGGAATGTACAACTACTCTAGAAAACAGTTTGGCAATTTTTTTATAAAGCTAAACACATGCTTACCCTATGACCCATCAATCCCAATCCTGGGTATTTATCATAGAAAAATGGAAACTTACATTCACACAAAAACCTGTGTTCATAGTTCATGCTTGCTCAGTAGCTCAGTCTTGTCTGACTCTTTGCAACCCCATGGAGTGTATGGACTGTATGAACTGTAGCCTGCCAGGCTCCTCTGTCCCTGGGATTTCCCAGGCAAGAATACTGGCATGGGTTGCCATTTCCTCCTCCAGAGAATCTTCCCCACGGAGGGATTGAACCTGCATCTCCTGCATTACAGGCGGATTCTTTACCAATGAGACACCAGGAGAGCCAGTAATGTTCACAGTAGCTCTATTCATAATCACACAAAAAAAAACTGGAAACAATCTAAATGTCCTTCAATTTGCAAACAAACTATGGTAGATCCATAAAATGAAATCCAACTCAGCAATAAAAAGGAACTAATTATAGATACTTGCAATGACATGGCTAAATCTTAAGGGCCTTATGGTGAGTGAAAAAATTAATCCCAAAAGGTTACATATTGAAGGACTCCATTTATGTTGATACTTGAAAGACAAAACAATAGTGATGAACAGGTCAGTGACTGTCAGAGCAGTGTGGTAGCATGTTTTTTAGGGTGAAGGAATCCATATTCACCTCAATTGTGGTGGTGGTGGTTACACATATCTATACACGTTATAAAATTCGTAAAACTGTACATCAAAAGTCAATATTACTTGTGATAATTTTTAAAATAAAATTAATAAATCTAAAAAAGAGATGATTTTTAAAAATAAAAGTGTCATGAAATCGAAGAAGCCTCAGGAGCACAAAAAGCTAACAGTCAGATGATACCACCCTTCAGGAATAAGTTAATATAATAGGCCGGATGTTGCTGCCTCTAGGAGGCCTGCTTGTATGACTGACCCATACAATAGTTCCTGAGAATTTGACCTTTTGTAAAATATCCCCCATGCTACTAATTGATAAGGTTGTTTCATGTGCCGGGAATACTGAATATGGCTAGATAGCTTCTACAAATGTAATTCATACAGCACACCTGCTTTCTTCTGGGAACCAGAAATTTTGGTAAGAGTACCTAATCAGTCATTATTTTAAAAAAATATCTGAGTCTTGAACAAGCTTTGCTAGGCAGAAACACTGTGCATACATTGTTGCATTTACTTGCTGGAAGAAGCTTATTCTGTGAAACCCCACCCTTTAGAAGCCCACATCTAGACTCCTTCATACTCCACCTATTACATCTCTTTCCCTTGCATATAAAACCCTAAAGAATACACACACACACACCAAAAAAAAAAAAACTATTAGAGATGATAAAACAAATTCAACAAAGCTACAGGGTATAAAATCAACACCACCACCTCCCCCCCGCCAAAAAAAAAAACTTCAGTCCTACTTCTATATGCTAGTAATGAACAATCATAAAGGAAATTTTTAAAAATCATTTATAAAAATTAACTCAAAACAGATCAACAGTCTAAACTTAAAAGCTAAAACTGGGAATTGCTTAGAAGTCCAGTTGTTAGGAGGCAGACCTTTCACTGCCGGGGCCGGGTTTGATCCCTGGTTAGGGAACTAAGAAGCTACAAGCTGTGCAGCTCAGGCAAATAAATAAACACCACCCTTACGGCAGAAAGTGAACAGGAATGAAAAAGCCTCTTGATGAAAGTGAAAGAGGAGAGTGAAAAAGTTGGCTTAAAGCTCAACATTCAGAAAACGAAGATCATGGCATCTGGTCCCATCACTTCATGGGAAATAGATGGGGAAACAGTGGAAACAGTGGCAGACTTTATTTTGGAGGGCTCCAAAATCACTGCACATGGTGACTGCAGCCATCAAATTAAAAGACGCTTACTCCTTGGAAGGAAAGTTACGACCAGCCTAGATAGCATATTGAAAAGCAGAGACATTACTTTGCCAACAAAGGTCCATCTAGTCAAGGCTATGATTTTTCCAGTGGTCATGTATGGATGTGAGAGTTGGACTGTGAAGAAAGCGGAGCGCCAAAGAATTGATGCTTTTGAACTGTGGTGTTGGAGAAGACTCTTGAGAGTCCCTTGGACTGCAAGGAGATCCAACCAGTCCATTCTGAAGGAGATCAGCCCTGGGATTTCTTTGGAAGGAATGATGCTAAAGCTGAAACTCCAGTACTTTGGCCACCTCATGCGAAGAGTTGACTCATTAGAAAAGACTCTGATACTGGGAGGGATTGGGGGCAGGAGGAAAAGGGGACGACCGAGGATGAGATGGCTGGATGGCATCACTGACTCGATGGACGTGAGTCTGAGTGAACTCCGAGAGTTGGTGATGGACAGGGAGGCCTGGCATGCTGCAATTCATGGGGTCGCAAAGAGTCCGACACGACTGAGTGACTGAACTGAATCGAAAACTATAAAACTCTTGGAAGAAAATATAGAAGGAAAGCTTTATGGCATTAGATTTGGCAAAGATTTCTTCTTGGATATGATACCAAAGTACAAGCAACAAAAGAAAAAATATACATAAACTTAACTTAATCAAAATTAAAACCATGCACATCAAAGGACACTATCACAGAGTGAAAAGGCAACCCAATGGATAGAAAAAAAAAATTTGCAAACCACACATCTAAGAGAATAATATCCAGAATATACAAAGAACTCCTACAACCCAACAACAAAAAATAACCCAATTTGTAAAACAGGCAGAGGTGTGAATTAACACTTCTCCAAACAGATATACAAACAGCCAATGACCATGTGAAATGCTCAACATCTTTCAGTTCAGTTCAGTCGCTCAGTCATGTTCAAATCTTTGTGACCCCATGAATCACAGCACGCCAGGCCTCCCTGTCCATCACCAACTCCCAGAGTTTATCCAAACTCATGTCCATCTAATCAGTGATGCCATCCAGCCATCTCATCCTCAGTCATCCCCTTCTCCACCTGCCCCCAATCCTTCCCAGCATCAGGGTATTTTTCAATGAGTCAACTCTTCGCATGAGGTGGCCAAAGTACTGGAGTTTCAGCTTCAGCATCAGTCCTTCCAGTGAACAGCCAGGACTGATCTCCTTTAGGATGGACTTGCTGGATCTTCTTGGAGTCCAAGGGACTCTCAAGAGTCTTTGCCAACATCACAGTTCAAAAGCAAAATTCTTCGGTGCTCCGCTTTCTTCACAGTCCAACTCTCACATCCATACATGACCACTGGAAAAACCATAGCCTTGACTAGATGGACCTTTGTTGGCAAAGTAATGTCTCTGCTTTTCAATATGCTGTCTAGGTTGCTCATAACTTTCCTTCCAAGGAGTAAGCGTCTTTTAATTTCATGGCTGCAATCACCATTTGCAGTGATTGCGGAGCCCCAAAACATGAAGTCTGCCACTGTTTCCACTGTTTCCCCATCTATTTCCCATGAAGTGATGGGACCAGTTGCCATAATCTTCGTTTTCTGAATGTTGAGCTTTAAGCCAACTTTTTCACTCTCCTCTTTCACTTTCATCAAGAGGCTTTTTAGTTCCTCTTCACTTTCTGCCATAAGGGTGGTGTCATCTGCATATCTGAGGTTATTGATATTTCTCCCAGCAATCTTGATTCCAGCTGGTACTTCTTCCAGCCCAGCATTTCTCATTATGTACTCTGCATAGAAGTTAAATAAGCAGGGTGACAATATACAGCCTTGACATACTCCATTTCCTATTTGGAACTAGTCTGTTGTTCCATGTCCAGGTCTAACTGTTGCTTCCTGACCTGCATACAGGTTTCTCAAGAGCCAGGTCAGATGGTCTGGTATTCCCATCTCTTTCCGAATTTTCCACAGTTTGTTGTGATCCACACAGTCGAAGGCCTTGACATAGTCAAAAAGCAGAAATAGATGTTTTTCTGGAACTCTCTTGCTTTTTCCATGATCCAGCGGATGTTGGCAATTTGATCTCTGGTTCCTCTGCCTTTTCGAAAACCAGCTTGAACATCAGGAAGTTCACGGTTCACGTATTGCTGAAGCCTGGCTTGGAGAATTTTGAGCATTACTTTACTAGTGTGTAGGAGAAGGCAATGGCACCCCACTCCAGTACTCTTGCCTGGGAAATCCTATGGACGGAGGAATCTGGTAGGCTGCAGTCCATGGGGTCGCTAAGAGTCGGACACGACTGAGCGACTTCACTTTCACCTTTCACTTTCATGCACTGGAGAAGGAAATGGCAACCCACTCCAGTGTTCTTACCTGGAGTATCCCAGGGACGGGGGAGCCTGGTGGGCTGCCGTCTCTGGGGTCGCACAGAGTCGGACACGACTGAAGTGACTTAGCAGTTACTAGTGTGTGAGATAAGTGCAATTGTGCAGTAGTTTGAGCATTCTTTGGCATTGCCTTTCTTGGGGATTGGAATGAAAACTGACCTTTTCCAGTCCTGTGGCCACTGCTGAGTTTTCCAAATTTGCTAACATATTGAGTGCAGCACTTTCACAGCATCATCTTCCAGGATTTGAAATAGCTCAACTGGAATTACATCACCTCCACTAGCTTTGTGATGCTTTCTAAGGCCCACTTGACTTCACATTCCAGGATGTCTGGCTCTAAGTGAGTGATCACACCATTGTGATTATCTGGGTTGTGAAGATCTTTTTTGTACAGTTCTTCTGTGTATTCTTGCCACCTCTTCTTAATATCTTCTGCTTCTGTTAGGTCCATACCATTTCTGTCCTTTATCGAGCCCATCTTTGCATGAAATGTTCCCTTGGTATCTCTAATTTTCTTGAAGAGATCTCTAGTCTTTCCCATTCTGTTGTTTTCCTCTATTTCTTTGCACTGATTGCTGAGGAAGGCTTTCTTATCTCTCCTTGCTATTCTTTGGAACTCTGCATTCAGATGCTTATGTCTTTCCTTAGGGAAGTGTAAATCAAACCCATAATAAACTAACAGTTCACAACAACTAAGGTGACTGTCTTTTTTTTTAATATTTATTTATTTGGCTGCACCATGTCTTAGTTGTGGCATGTAAGATCTAGCTTCCTGAGCAGGGATCAAACCCAGGCCCCCTGCATTGAGAGTGCAGAGTCTCAGCCACTGCACCATTAAGGAAGTCCCTAGGGTGACTACTAAAAATATATATATATTGGAGAGGATGCAGTGATATTGGAACCCTTGTGCACTGTAGAAGAAGTGTAAAATATTGCAGCCACTTTGGAAAACAGTTTGGTAGTTCCTCAAAAAGTTACCCATGTAATTACCTTATGGCCCAACAATTCTACTTATAGGTATATACTCAAAATAATTGAAAATAGGAACTCAAACAGATACTTGTATACAAATGTTCATAGCAGCATTATACCACCAGTTGCCAAAAGGTAGAAACAACCCAAGTGTCCCTGAACTGATGAATGAATAAACAAAATATAGTGTATATTTACAATGGGATACTAATCAGCCACAGAAAGGAATGAAGTTCATATACCTACTACAACATGGATGAACCTTGAAATTATTATTCTAAGTGAAAAAAATCAGATCAAATATTGTATGAATACACTTATATGAAGTCTCTAGAATAGGCAAATTCATTGAGACAGAAAGTAAATTAAAGGTTATCAGAGGTTAGGAGGAGGGAGGAATGGGGCATTATTGCTTAATGAGTGTAAGGTTTCTGTTTGGGGAGATGAAAACATTTTGGAAATAGTGATGATGGCCACACAATTTTATAAATGTTACAAATGTTGGTGAATTGTACACATAAAATAATTAAAATGACAAACTTCATGTTATACATATTTTACCACAAGAAAAAAGAAAAAAACCACCATGTGGCTTATCAGCTACATATACAACTTTCTGCAAACATCTATTCACCTATCCCTTCATTCTCCTTCCTTAAACAGTTCTCTGTGATTCAAGCAGATGTTTTCACAAAAGATTCCTTCTCAGCGTAAATCTGAGGCACAAGAACTTGAAGGATCTTTAGTGCTAAGCGGTGTTACAACATCTTTTTGTTAGACAAGGTAGAATCCATTAAATAAATGTTGCCATAGCACCTACTATGTGTTACAACTGTTCTAAGGACAAAGACAGCAGCAAACAAAAGACACTCCGGCCTGCACTGGGTATCTTTCTAACATATTTTGGAAACTCTGTCCAGGAGACTGATATGTCTGTGACAACTAGCACAGTAAGAACAGAGAGACCCAAGAGTGTGACAGACCCAG
Organism: Capricornis sumatraensis; assembly: GCF_032405125.1. Classification (NCBI taxonomy): domain Eukaryota; kingdom Metazoa; phylum Chordata; class Mammalia; order Artiodactyla; family Bovidae; genus Capricornis; species Capricornis sumatraensis. The sequence continues at coordinate 84,133,255 of NC_091092.1, forward strand.
CTCAATTTGCCTCCCCACCTCTGTGATAGTGATGTGTAGAAATGAGAATACTTTTAGGCAACTGCTCCCACCTGAGAAGGCCTAGAGCAGCCACTCTGATCATTGTTTGACTATTTTCCCCCATAACACTGGAAGCCTTCTGTCATACTGTCTTAGTTCAGGCTGCCGTAACAAAGTACCACAGGCTGTGCAACCTATAAACCAGAGAAATTTCTCTCTCCCAGTCCTGGAGGCTGGAAATCCAAAACCAGGGTACCGGCATGTTCCAGTCCTGGTGAGAGTCCTCTTCCAGGTTGCACGCTGCCAACTTCCTGTTGTACCCTCACAGGATGGACAGTTCTCTGGGGCCTCTTTTTAAGGGCACCAATCCCATTCATGAGGGGCTCCACCTTCAATCTAATTACTTCCTAAAGGCCAAACATCCCATTACCATCATCACCCTGGGAGTTAGGATTTCAACATAGGATTTTTGAGGGGCACAGACATTCAGTCCATAATGCATAGCAATGGAGTAACACCTGGAATGTGGTCTTTGGAATACAAATGAGCAGGTATCTTGGCTTCACTTGGATTCAAGGGCCCAAGGTCAATCTAGCATAGGAAAAGGTATTCTTCCAAACTGGCCAACCTCACCCCTTGCAGCTGTACACTGGAATTTGAAGCCAAAGCCCCAGCTAATAATAAAGGGTCACTTTGCTTTGTTTTATACTCTGGGCATGAATTTCCCTCAAAGACCTCCTGGAAGCAGATGATCAGGGCAGAATCCAGGTTTCCCTCTATCCTAGCCAAATACATCCTCAACCTATTGATCCCATCCTTCAATAGATCCCCATTTACCAATCTCAAATGTGTGACCCTAAAGAAATGAGGTACTAAACCTAACTTTCAATTTATTCATCTGGCAAAATGGAACCAATAATACAGTCATTACATTTTCTGTTAAGGTTATATGGCGTAAACTATGCAAAATAATATGGTGCTTGACCATGATAGCAGGTACTCAATAAACAGGTGCTATTTTTTTACCACATTTATTTAATTACAAGCAGTGTAGTGAATGTATTTAAAGGATCAAAACAAATATTCTGTAGCAGTGAGTTTCAAATTTCAGTATTTAAAATCCCTGGCAATGCATTTAATCACAGATTTCTGGGCCTCACTGAGACATTCTCAATCAGTCTGGGGCCAGACCTGCCATTTTTAACAAGCTCCCCAGGCAATACTGATAGGTTCATTGAAACAGCTTCATAAAACTCGAGATGAACGCCCTGTTCAAACTGGATCGCTTGAAAATTAACTTTATCAACAACCAACAACAAAAATGCATGCAAATCTTACTATGTTTCTTTTCTGGATTATGTATGACAAAGTATTAATTAAATACTTCAGCAGAGATTGGCTAGCTCTGCTTTCCAAACCTGTTCCTCTTACTCCAACTAGACTACATCTTCCTGCCGCCCTTCCAGTTCAATGTGGCCTTGTGACTAAATTCTGCCCAACAGAAACAGCAAAGCAATGTGTGCCACTTCCAGGTTTAGTATGTAAGTCTTCCCCTTGTGATCTTCTTCTCTGTCCTTCCTTCATGGGCTGGAGGGGGAGAATTCCAACGGCCCAAGGGACAGATAAGCCACAAAATGGAAGGCGCCTGGACCCTGAATCACCACTACATGGAGAGCCACCTGCCAGATCCCTGAACTGGCCCATTACATGAGAAAAAAATGAAGGTTTCTCAAGTTAGGCCATGGAAATTTGGGGTTGGTCTATTATAACAGCTGCTGCTGCTGCTGCTAAGTCGCTTCAGTTGTGTCCGACCCTGTGTGACCCCAGAGACGGCAGCCCACCAGGCTCCCCCATCCCTGGGATTCTCCAGGCAAGAATACTGGAGTGGGTTGCCATTTCCTTCTCCAATTATAACAGCTAGCATTACCCTAATACAGATGGCTACATTGATTAAAAGAGAGGGAGCAAGCTTTAACCAAAAGAGAAAAGTCTCCTAACATATATATATGCCCTTCTAAGTGGAACAGAGGCAGTTTTTCAAAAGACATGTGAACCTGAAAATCAAACCAAAACACTGAAATGAACAGGAAGTTACAGATTCTCAAGTCATGTGAGCCTAACCATTTCATGAAGCCTACTGTTAGAGTTTCACAGTGTCACAGAGAGTTTAATGAGAGTAACAGATGGTTTATCCTCACATGGTAGAAGAGTGAGAGAATCTGGTCTCCTCTTCTTATAAGGGCACCGATCCCATCATGGAAACTCCACCTTCATGACCCCTTCTAAATCTAATTTACTCCCAAAGACCCCACCTCCAAAGACCATCACACTGGGGAATGGGACTTCAACATATGAATTTTTGAGAGAACACAATTCAGTCACTTATCCTGCCTTTCTGCTTCCCCTGACATAGACAGACTTTTGGAAGGAACCAGGACAACTGTCTTACAGATTGTCCCATATTTTGGATATGTCCATTTTCACACGGTATTTTATAACTTATTTCCCTATCCCCTATATTTCCTATCAACTGGAAGATGCCCCTAAAACCTCCATTAGATTCAGATGAAGCATTTGAAGGATGAATACCACACAGGTAAAGCTGTCTGCTTCCTCTTGTAACACAACAGGAGGCATATAATACTGGACAGTTCCATGAGGACCAAGGATAAATTTGATGACCTGGTTATAAGATGCTGACTGCCAGACCTCTCTACTGTAAAGGCACCTTCTTTCCTTTGTGATAGATAAGTAATCTGTGGTGTAATATTCAACACCATGCAAGTACCATGTTCCCCCACAACCTCTCACCTATGGCTCTGGAATTCATTGAAAATCCTTGTCAAAGTTAATTGTCTTTGGGGGTTGTGAAATGGTGATTTCTAATTATATCACTCCAAAAAGGCTCTAAGAAATGTTTTCAGGAAATGTCATTTTTCTAACTTTAAGATAATTTTACTTCCATTTATAACTTTTAAGTAACAAATGCTACCTAACCACATAACTGATCTGTTTCTAATGCATTTTTTGCTATAAAAAGGTTGTTTGCTTTATTTTTTAAATGCTTCAATTGTAGAAGTAATGGTTAGTGTTATAGAAAGTTCAGGCCATTCAGAAGAGTATAAAAGGAAAAGTAACATCTCCCTTTCCTCCCTCCCAACAACTGATCCCACTATCAAAGTTTGTGCCTCTTTCCAGAGATGTATACATGTCATAAGTAAATGTATATATATCATGTTTATGTATTTATATCACAGGACTTTAGAAAAATAAATGAAATGCTATACATACTGCTTTGTGCCTTGTTTTTTCCACAACACTAAGTGAGCTGCCTTAAAAGGACATCTCAAAACACCTTTTTCCCAACTGCACAGTATTCCTTAGTGAGAATGTGCTGTAGTTTAACCAGTTCCTTCTTAATGAGTATTGCAACTTGTTCCTGCTGCAATGAATATTGTCATCTATATAATGTAACACGCTAATGTGATTATTTCTGAAAAATAAAGCCCAAGAATGGAGACTACTGGATAAAAGAGTAGAACAGCTACCTTATAAATTCTTTTCTAAGTATTAACAAATGGCCCACAAAAAATTACAATGTATATCTATGGCTGATTCATGTTGATATTTGACAGAAAACAACAAATTCTGCAAAGCAATTATTCTTCAATTAAAAAGTAAATAAATTTTTTAAAAAAGGAAATGACGATTCTCATCACTCCCACTAACTGTATCTTACTGCCTTTTAAAATTACAGTAGGACTCTACCCAAGTAGCAATGCTGGCCAAAGAATCACAAGTCTAAATTGAAAATGAGAACTAATATTTACCAAGTAAGTAGGAGAAGGCAATGGCAACCCACTCCAGTACTCTTTCCTGGAAAATCCCAAGGGCAGAAGAGCCTGGTAGGCTGCAGTCCATGGGGTCGCGAAGAGTCAGACATGACTGAGCAACTTCACTTTCCCTTTTCACTTCCATGCATTGGAAAAGGAAAAGGCAACCCACTCCAGTGTTCTTGCCTGGAGAATCCCAGGGACAGTGGAGCCTGGTGGGCTGCCGTCTATGGAGTCGCACAGAGTCGGACACGACTGAAGTGACTTAGCAGCAGCAACAGCAGCAGCAGCAGCAGCAGCAGACACACCACACTTGACCTTTACAATACCACAATAACAAAAATTCTGTGAAGTGAGTGACACTCTCCATTTTTGAAAAAAGGAAACAAAGGTTCAGAGAGCTTGCCCAGTGTTACACAGCTTTACAAGTAAGAGGGCCAGCATTTGAACCCAGGGCATCTGGTACCAAACTGAGACTATACAGAGCTTCCCAATTAACCAGGAAGACTGTGGTTCTGAAATGTTTGTTCACAGGCTCAAATGTTACTTTCACACTACTGCAAAAAGCCATAATTTCCCCTTTCAGACTTTGCCTATTAACCCTCCCTCAGCCTGTGCTTAGCAATCCAGCACCCGCAAAACAACAATGAGCCCACAGTCCATGGAACCTGGAAGGTTCTGACCAACACATACTTGAAAAGTTGATAGGTGCAGAGGAGGGGCAAGCAAGAAGCAGGTGGTAGGCTAGCATGACGAAGTTAGATATTTTGGACCCATATCAGCTGTCACAAAAACATTATGGGGAAAGTGGAACTACTGTACACACAAGAGAGAACCACAATTAACTGACACAGTCTGTTTATGCCACCTTTTCCTCCTCAAACACTTGCTATTTCTGCTGCACAAACATGAGGGGCTTGGTAACTTTAGGATGGCACTTAATCACGTACAGAGCCAGACAACCGGGAGCTCCCTGCACTGACAAAACAGGTTAGACTGATGCCAGGCGAGCGCCTTATCCGCTGCCCTGCAGCCCTCATCACAGGGTCTGGCAGGGGGTTGGGGGAGGGGGGTACGGCTGCCTTCAAGGTCCCTGGAGAGTCTATGGTCACCTTCCCTGGTAGCTGCCTGGACCAGTGGTCAGGGAGGAGGAGTGCTTCTAACTGTCCCTTGGTGGGTGGTGGAATTCCTTTCCATTTAAGTGCTAAGTATTCACAGTGTGTCTCTTACAGTCCTTAGGTCCTTTGGGATCTATCTGTGCACACCACTCCTAAAGTACATCAACTCTTCTTTGGAGACAATGAGATAAAAGGAGAAAGGAAAAAGAGGAAAAACCTCCCCCCTTTCCCAGTTATGTCTCCATTCCAGACCCAGGGCTCCGAAAGTTCCACGGGTACAGCCAACAGCTGAAAAGTCACAGAAAATTAATAGCAATTTGATTTAAATAGGGAGTAGTGGGCATCAAACTGGATGATTTGAGGAGTATCTTAAAATGCCACAAGAATGCCACAGAATGGAAGCATGGACATGCTATTAGGTGATTCCACTTCCAAAATTCAAAAAAAAAAAAAGCACAAAAGTATATAAAGTGATGTCTTCCCTCCCACCCCTATGGTCCACCTACGTTTTTCCTCCCCTACAAGGAAACCAATGGTGTTAGGCTACTGCATATCCTCCTAGAGATGTTTTATGACTATACCAGCAAATACACATATTACCACAATTTATTTTAATATATTACTATATATTAATATATTGTTTATATATATATATATATATATATACCACAATTTATTTTAAATATTAAAGCCTTTCCTCTCAAAGTACCACTTAAGTATTTTTTAAAGTGCCAGGAATTGGATTTTTTTCATTTCAAGGTAAAAGTTTTGAAATTCACAGTTGAACTCTTTCACTCATGAAAACCTACCAACATTTAAAAGTTCAATTGGTTATCTCCATAAATTAACTTGGGCACCCAGTACACAGCAGATACTTAACAAATGTTTCCTTAGATCATTTTGCCCTTTATTACTCAGAGGACACGCACTTCCTCTACTGATATCAAGAAATGAAATCTGATGTCTTTCTACTGAGAAAGAGAAGTCCTGAAATCTGCACTGCATTCACTTAAGTATTCAAAGATTTTCATATTGAATTTTTTAAAATCAGAATTCCTATCCATTAAGTATATGTGTGTGTGTATATATATATATTTAGTTAGCTAATCAAATGACATCAGAATTCAGATTTGGGGCTGGGAGGGGGCAGAACTTAAAACAGAAGACTAAATATCTCTTAGAGAAAAAGAAATATTTTCTCTCAGTTATAGGCAATCCACATCAAAATATTAATATTTGGCAGAACCTAGGACATCACATATTGACAAACAAATTTCTTACTGCATTTCAAAGTAACACTAAAAGCCAAAGATAGAAGAAAATTACAGCGAATGCTATGAGAGGATGTTGCCTTTTCTGAACATCATCAATTAAACCAGATTTCCGTAACACAAAGTGAAACAGTACACTGGTAGCACAATCCCAATGACTAAGAGATTGAGATGAGTTTAAAAAGTACATATCTACAAAGGAAAATTCTACTGCTGTTTTCAAGCCTTAAGATAAAGGTGACTGAGCTCCTAAGAACATGGAGTACTCCTCAGAAAATATATTTTTAAATCTCATTTTCCATGCACTTGGAGCATATATTTATGAGCCCGTCCAATTTACCTTCTAAAAGTATTCACACTGTACTTTAATGAATTGGATCTAGGAGCTATAAAATAAAAATATTTTTATGGCTAAAGGCAATGCTCATTTGCTCAGAGTCAACCGCCTGAAATGACATGTTTCAACTCCCCACTCTGCTATCAGCTCAGGAAACCTTCGAGCTTACCTGCTTTAGCCTGGGCATCAGTCATTTGTCACAGATTGACACAAACCACAAACCTCAAGAATGGCCAGGTTTTTTGTTCACATCTGTAATTTGCAATAACCAAACTCAGTTTTAGACCTAGTCCTGCTTCAATTCAAGAGCTGTTTAGGCCAGGTCTCTTTAGAACCTAGAGGGCTCCCGGAGAGCACTTCATAACCTTGGTGACCATGAGCCAGGGCTGTCAACAATCAAGCACCATGAATAAGTAAGGCCCAGGGCCAAGGGTAACTGTCACATTAAAGATTAACGTTTTCACTTTCCATTCTCTATCACAGAATCCTGAATGGAAACTGAGTGGAGAGATCCCTCCAGTATAACTGATGAAGTCAAATGTTTCCTACTGGGAAAAGTCATTAAGTGGACTCATCTATTTCACATGAAGATGCCAACCTGGGCCTTAACTCCATTGAATTAAATTCAAAAGGAGAATACTTGGTTCCAGTTTGAAGTCATGTCATGGTGGGCAGGTGTGAGGGTGGAGGGGGTGGCATGGCAGGGGAAGAGGGATGACTCAGATTGCGGCTGACATCCATGCAGTGACGCCAAGATTTGTGCCGACCCTTGTGCATGTAATACACCATGTGCCATTAAACTCAGAAAAGGATGATGGCATAGTCCATCTTTCACAACAAAAGAAGGCTGACTCCAGAATTAAAACCACTACTTTTCCTCTTCATACACCCTTAAACGTATCTTCAAAGCAGCGTCCTTGTTACAAACGGAGGAATGCAAAAGCTCCTCTTCTCTTAAAGAAAGCAAGTGGGTATAACTTCCCACTTGGACACAAGGGTGGGAGGCGTGCCCATCTTCCCTACGGGGCCCGCCATAGCAGTACATCACCGTAGGTCTTGGACCACTCTCACCTTTCACAGTGCTTCAAGCTCCGACTTCATTCACAAGACATCCGGGAACACAGATGTCAGAACTGGGCGCCCACCCAGGTTGACCATTGATGTGGCATCCACCAAGCCCCGTCAGTCCTTACCCAAGTCGAGGAAACCTCAGCCCTTACCGACCCTCACGGTGGCCTGCCTCCTGGGGCGGAGCGATCCCTAGGAGGTCACCCCCTCCTGCCCCGCCACACACATCCTGTGGAGCTGAACTGGGGCTGGGGGCGGGGGCGCGAGGGGTGGGGTGCGAAGCTGAAACAGAACCGATTGGACTGAACCAGACCACCCCGGTGCCTTTCATTTTCCCGGTTCCCCTGGAAGAAACGTCGAAATGAGGTGGAATTCATTTTCATGGTAATAGGGAGCCCGAAAATGCAGACAGTTGACCTTGGGAGCCGAGACTGTCTCAGCGGGAAACGGAACAGAAACGAAACACGTCGGCAAGTGAAGGGGGAGCACAAGGCGGCGCGGGGCGGGGAAGGGGTGGGGAGAAGCACAGCAGCACGGGTGCCCGAGGGGAGTAGGGGACGGTGGGCGAGGGTGCGGGGTGTGCTCACCATAGATCATGGCCAGCCCGGTCTCGTGCAGGAAGCGAACCCGGCGGTGCTTGAAAAGCCAGATGGTGAGGATGGTGAGCGTGAGCAGCAGGATGAAGGTGAGCAGGCTCACGCTGTCCTGCCGGTGGCTCTCCTCTGCCTCCTTCTCCGTGGCGAGCTCCTCCATGGCGCTGCTGTCCTCAGCCGCCGCCCCAGAGGAGGAGGCCGCGGCCGCCCCGCGCAGCCCCCGACCCAGCAGCAGCGGGAGAAGCGGCATCAGCAGCAGCCGCGTTGGCAGCGCCCGGGCCGCCCGCCCCGGGCCGAGGCGCGCCGCGTCACCAGGCTCCATGGCCCCAGCGCCGCCCGCGCCTCCTGCACGCTGGGACCGGCAGCCCGCACCGTCGGTAGCTTCCCCTGGCGCCACCGACCTGCCCGAGTAGCCGCGGCCGCTGCAGCTCCTCCTCCAGCTCGCGCCGGGCAGGGACCGGGGACGCGCCGGGAGTCGCGCTGGGGGAGGGGCGCACGCAGTGCGCAGGATCCCCAAGCACCGCCCCCCGCCCGCGTACCTGTCCGGCCCCCCGCCGCGCCGCGTTTCCCCCCTCCCAACCCGGTCCAGCCTCCCTTCCCCCCTCCAGCGAGGTCGCCTATCGCCCTCTAGCCCCCGGGCCGAGCCGCGGGCCCCTCTCCTCACTGCGCTCCTCCCTCGGTCCCGGCGTACCTGGCCAGGCCATCTGGGCTCGCGGGACCGCTTTCTGGGCACTCGCCGCCGCGCTTCGTAAATGGGACGCCAGAGGTCGCCCGTGCCTGGCAAGAGCATCTTCTTGGATGTGCGGTCTCGATTCCTGTGTCTGGGACCACTTGAAATGTTTGATCCCCGGCCAGTGTGTAGCCGCTCTGGGCGCAGTAAAAGTGGCGGTTCTGGAGGAGCCCAGGAACCTTGAAGTCACGGTACCTCCGTACACCTTTCTTCCCGCATCTCTCAGAGTGACTTCCAGCATTCCGGGCTTCCCAGAATCCGTCAGGCTTCATTCAAACAAACCTCTACTTTAGCCTGACCCAAAGTGAGAACCAATAAGGGATTAAAATGAGGGAGAATTGTTAAAAATAGCACCTTCATCACTTGGCAAGTAGAGGGACTTCTTTTTCTGCACTGTGGAACTAACCCTCAGGGAAGTGGATTGAACCGAAAGAACTGGACACTTGCCCTTCTGGGCGGATGAGCAGCAGGTGGTTCAGTCAGTTCAGTGGCTCAGTCATGTCCGACACTTTGTGACCCCATGGACTACAGCACACCAGGCTTCCAGCCCATCACCAACTCCGGGAGCTTGCTCAGACTCATGTCCATCAAGTCAGTGATGCCATCCAACCAGCTCACCCTCTGTTACCCCCTTCTCCTTCTGCCTTTAATCTTTCCCAGCATCAGGGTCTTTTCCAATGAGTCAGTTCTTATCAGGCGGCCGAAGTATTGGAGTTTCAGCTTCAGCATCAGTCCTTCCAATGAATACTCAGGACTGATTTCGTTGAGGATTGACTGGTTGGATCTCCTTGCTGTTCAAGGGACTCTCAAGAGTCTTCTCCAACACCACAGTTCAAAAGCATCAATTCTTTGCCTCTCGGCCTTCTTTATGGTCCAAATCTCACATCCATATGTGACTACTGGAAAAACCACAGCTTTGACTATGGACCTTTGTTGCCAAAGTAATGTGTCTGCTTTTTAATATGCTGTCTAGGTTGGTCATAGCTTTTCTTCCAAGGAGCAAGTGTCTTTTAATTTCATGGCTTCAGTCATCATCTGCAGTGATTTTGGAGCCCAAGAAAATAAAGTCTGTCACTGTTTCCATTGTTTCCCCATCTATTTGCCATGAAATAATGAGACTGGATGCCTTGATCTTCGTTTTTTTGAATGCTGAGTTTTAAGTCAGCTTTTTCACTCTCCTCTTTCACTTTGATCAAAAGGTTCTTTAGTTCCTCTTCGCTTTCTGCCATAAGGGTGATGTCATCTGCATATCTGAGGTTATTGATATTTCTCCCAGCAATCTTGATTCCAGCTTGTGTTTCATCCATTTTGAATGATGTACTCTGCATATATGTTAAATAAGCAAGGTGACAATATATGAGGCAGAATTACCTTGGTGGCCCTTTTATGTTGACCTCCTGATAGCCCAGGGAGTTTTTGATGCTTCTTAAGACCAGGCCCAGCTCCATCAGAAAAAAAAAACAAATTCATAAAGTGGACTCTGGATGATAAAGCCTCTCAGAACTAGAACTCAGGAACTAGAATTTTTCAATCCACCTTATTCGCCTGGTCAAGGAAGGAAAGAGAGCTGGAATTAATGAATCACTGAATTCCCAGTGCCTAGCTCTGTGCTCATAAGTGTTTGCTGAAGCACTCTGAATTCTATGCCAACTTTCCATATTTTTTCTCCCAGAGGAGTTTGCATTTTTATGAGCATTCACTGAAGAAAGCAAAGTTTAACTAAAAAAAGTAATAAGGGCAGAGATGGCATCAGGTAGGAAAGATATTTGGAGCACTGCAGATTTCCTGATTACCCTTCAAGTCCTTTCTGCCAAGCCTATTTAATACCTTCTTTGCAGCAAGAGAATCTCTTAGTCTAGATTTTAGCTAGCATCTTTCCATATTCCTCCAGCCTGTCACACAACCTCTACAAAGTCCATATACCTTGAAGTTTCATGGAAGTTCCCAATGAAATTGCAAACACTCGAGAAAGTTAACCAATGGGAAAACTTGATCTAATTTCTAGAGACTCACTAAAATCCATTTTGCTGAAAATTGGCCATACTGATCCTAAAATTTGACATTCAACCTCACAGATTCCGAAAAGTCAAGAAAAGAGCTTCTCTTTGTAATTCACACTGAGAACAACTTAGAATCTACCTTAAAAGTACAGATTCCATAGTATTTACAACAGATTGTATTGTCTAAAAGTGCCAGAAACCATGTTTCCAATCTCACATATTTTTCCAGAACCTTTCCACTCCCCCATTAAGAGATGGCATCTATGTTCATTCCTTGAACCTTGGTAGACCCTTACAACCACCTCAAAGAACAGAAGTTTGCAACTTGGAAAGTTAGGTCATAGAAGGCAATCTGGTTCCTGCCTGGCTCACTGTTACACTCTTACTCTCCACTCACTTTGGAGCCCTGAGCTTCCGTGTAAGAAATCTGGACCATAATGAGATATCACCACCTGTCAGAATGGCTATTATCAAAAAGGCAAGAATAACAAATGCTGGCAAAGATGTGGAGAAAAGGGAACCTTTGTGCACTGTTAGTGGCGATGTAAATTCCAAATGTCTATGGTGGTGAAGCCACTATGGAAAACAATATGAAGAGTCCTCAAAAAACTAAAAATAGGGTTATCATATGATCCAGCAATCCCACTTCTGGGTATATATTCAAAGAAATTGAGATCAGGTCTTGTCAAGATACCTGCAGCCCCATGTTCATTGCAGCATTACTCACAATGCAAAGATATGGAAACAACCTAAGTATCAACAGATGAATGGATAAAGAAGATGTGCTAGATATATATATAGCGCAATATATAATATACACCATGTTATTCAGCCATGAGAAAGAAGGAAATCCTGCCATTTGCAACAACATGGATGAAACTTGAGGGTATTATGCTAAGTGAAATAAGTCAAGAGAAAAACAATACTGTATGATCTTACTTATATGTAGAATCTAAAAAAGCCAAATTGATAGAAACAGAGTAGAGTGCTAGTTACCAGGGACTGAGGACATGGAAGAGATGGAGAGATGTTGGTCAGAGAGTGCAAACTTCCAGTTATAAGATGAACAAGTTCTGAGAATCTAATGTACAGCATGGTGATCATAGATAATAATACTGTACCATATACTTGAAAGTTGCTAAGAGGGTAGAGCTTAAATGTTTTCACCACAAAAAAGAAGGGGTAATTATGTGACAGGATGGAGATATTAGCTAGTGGTACAGTGGTGATCATATTGCAATGTATATCAAATCAACATGTCATATTCCTTAAACTTACACAGTGTTATATATCAATCATATCTCAATAAAGCTGAAATATTTTTTTAAAAAAGAAATCTATCTATCTTGACGTTTTCATGCTGGAGAAACCATGGAGAGACCATATAGCAGTATAGATGAATACAACTGAAGCCCCAGCTTTTTGAGTGCTCCCAGATGAAATGCCACATACATGAATGAGTGAGCCTTCTGATTATTTTATCCTCAGCCACCATTTTACTATAAATATATGAGAGACCCTCCCCAAGGAAGAATCATCTAGCTAAGCCTAATCAATGCTTTAATCTATAATAATAACATGATTTGTGTTATCTTAAGCTACTAAGTTTAAAGGTGATTTCTTCCACAGCAATAGATAACCAGGGACTTCCCTGGTGGTCCAGTGATTAAGATTCCATGCTTCTACTGCATGGGGTGCAGGTTTGACCCCTGTTTGGGAACTGAGATCCTACATGTTGTGTGGTGCGAGCCAAAAAAAAAAAAAAAGTATTAAATAACCAGGAGAGTATTTATAGTATAAAGTGGTTGCCTCAGGTAGAGTATGAAAAGATTAGCACCAATTATTCACAAATATACACCAAAGAAAACACTTCATTATCTATACATATTTATATATGAAAACTAATGTATACAAGGGGTATGATTATACAAGGGTTCTGATTCCAGTTAACACAGAATAATCACACACAACCCATTATCTCCCACTGAGTGAAACTATAAGACCTGAACAGAGTGCATGGAGCAGTTATTCAAAAACTGTTAAAAAAAATATATTGTACCAAGAAAGTTGAGGAAAAACACCAGAATTCAAAGTGAAACAATTGGTCGTGACTTTACCATTTTTTCCCTCCAGTAGCCACGGACTGGACTGAAAGCAGCCCAAAACCCAGTAGGGGGCACACTGGAAAGAGCAGGAAATACATCTCCTAATATTCAGAGAAAATAGGGAATTACACCAAGTTGTTTCTCCATTCTCTCACACCCTATCCAACAGACAGTCCCCTTACAACAGCTGAATCAACCATGACGATGGAAGCAGGAGTGCTTTCAAGTGCCTGAAATGGCGAGGGAAGGGGGAATCTTTCCTCTCTGATTGGAGTATCTGTGGCCCCAAGACAGTGGGGGCAACCCCAAATTTATATATATTTTCTCTTTTTGCCCTCCTACTGCTTGGGTAAAGTTGCAGAAAGTAAAAAGCAGAGAGAAGTAAATAAAGACTCAGATTTTTTACCAAATAATTGAAAAGGGGAACTCCAAGGTACTGCAGAGTACCAGGGATTGTGGAGAGGGAGATGCTCAGAAAAACAACCCTATTCCATTGTTTTATGAGCTCCTAGACTCACCCCAACCTGCATGTGTATATGATCCTACCTACAAAACCAAAGACTGGTAACTGAACTAAGAAACAGATCTCCAACCAGATCTAGACTAGGCACTGGATGAAAACCATATGTGTGTGTGTGTGTGTGTGTGTGTGTGTGTGTGTGTGTGTGCACTACTTGTTCAATCGTGTCTGGCTGTTTGCGACCCCATGGAATGTAGCCTGCCAGGCTCTCTGTCCATGGAATTCTCCAGGTAAGAATATTAGAGTGGGTTGCCATTTCCTTCTCCAAGGGGTCTTCCCAACTCAGGGATCAAACCTGGTCTCCCACATTGCAAGCAGATTCCTTACTGTCTGAACCACCAGGGAAGCCCTAAATAGCACAGCAAAACTTTTGAAAATTGAATTCATTTTGGAGCCATGATCCACAAAAGGCAGGTCACAACTTAAGATCTGGACCCAGCCATGTTGACTACAAGCTAAAACAAAAATATAAATAAGTCCCCATGGGATTAAAACAAGATACAAAACCCCATAACATAATATTAAAAATGTCCAGACTGCACCCAAAAATTATTTAGCATTCAAAGAACCATGAGAATCTCAACTATTGATTGTCTATTCAAAAGGCAATCAACAGACAACAATGCTGAGATGACATATGACATAAATGTTGGAATTATCTAAAAAAGACTTTAAAAAGCTATTATAAAAGTGCTCCAACAACCACTTCTCCACTTTTTGGCTAAGATCAAGTGTAAAAATGCTCCAGCAATTTAAAGCAAACAATCTTGAAATGAATATAAAGCTAGAAATTCTCAGCAAAGGAGTAAACAATTTAAAAAGATCCTAATTGTAATGTTATAATTGAAAAATATAAATAATTTAAAAATTTAAAGGTGAATAAATAGGCTTAGTAGCAGAATGAAGGTGAGTCAGTAAATTTGAAGATAGATCAATAGAAAGTATCCAACTTGAACAACAGAGAGGAAATTCTGAGAAATACATTAATATGTGGTTCATTCACTAAATCTTGTCTGACTCTTTGCAATCCCATGGACTGCAGCATGCTAGGCTTCCCTGTCCTTCATTATGTCCCAGAGTTTGCTCAAACTCATGTCCATTGAGTTAGTGAGGCCGTCCAGCCAACTCATCCTCTGTCATGCCCTTCTCCTCCTGCTCTCAATCTTTCCCAGCATCAGGGTCTTTTCCAATGAGTCAGCTCTTCACATCAGGTAGCCTAAGTATTGGAGCTTCAGCTTCAGCATCAGTCCTTCCAATGAATATTTAAGGTTAGTTTCCTTTAGGATTGACTGGTTTGATCTCCTTGCTGTCCAAGGGACTTCACAAAGACCTGTAGGATAGTAACAAAAGGTCTAACATTCCTGTGTTTGGAGTCCCAGGACAGGAGAAAGAGTGTGACACAGGAAAGAAAGGATGTGAGCATATAATAACTGAAAACATTCCAAAGTTAGCAAAAGAAGTAAACCTACAGATTCAAGCACTTAAACAAACTGCAAAAGGACAAACTCAAAAGAATCAATGTCCACACGAATTATATTTAAACTATTGAAAAGACAAAGAAAATATTTATGTATTTAAAGCAGATATTTATAAATATATTTTATATATAAACTTATATTTATTTAAATGTAAATATTTATACATTACATTTAGAATAATGACAATTCAAATGACTATGAGAGTCCCTTGGACTGCAAGGAGATTAAACCAGTCAATCCTAAAGGAAATCAGTCCTGAATATTCATTGGTAGGACTGATGCTAAAGCTGAAGCTCCAATACTTTGGCCACCTGGTGCCAAGAACTGACTCATTGGAAAAGATCCTAATGCTAGGAAAGATTGAAGGCAGGAGGAAAAGGGGACTACAGAGGATGTGATGGTTGATGACATCACCAACCATCCTACTGCTTGGGTAAAGCTGCAGAAGTGAACAGCAGAGAGAAGTAAATAAAGACTCAGATTTTTAACCAAAGAATTGAAAAGGGGAACTCCAAGGTACTGCAGAGTACCAGGGGTTGGTACACAGTACCAATGTACATGGTACATGTCGATAGACGTGAGTTGAGCAAGCTCCAGGAGTTGGTGATGTACAGGGAAGCTTGGCATACTGCAGTCCATGGGGTCGCAAAGAGTCGGACATGAATTAGCAAATGAACTGTACTGAACTGATGGATTTCTCATCAGAAACCAACATGCTCATAAAGAAGTGTACAACATTTTTAAAGTGCTGAAAGAAACATCCACCCCAAATAATATATCCAGCAAAACTAGCTTTCAGGAATACAGTGAAATAAAGACAGTCTCTGAAGAAGGAAAACAGAAAATCCACTGCCAGCCAACATGCTATAAAAAGATGGCTAACAGAAGCTCTTCTTCTCTTTAAAACAGGCTCATTCATTTGAAACAAAAAGGATAACATGATCTAATGGGATTTTTAATGTATGTAGATGTAATACACAAACAGCCATAACATAAAGGAGTGGGAGGATAACATACTATATGTTAGTATGGTTTATATATATATTCCACTTGAATTGGTAAAATATTGATTCTGGGTAGGTTGTAAAAACTTAAGTATGTATGTTGTATCCCCTAGAATATATAAAGAGATAAAAAATATGTAAAACAATAGATGGACTAAATGGACTACTAAAAAGCATTCAAAGAAACCCAAAAAGAGGCAGGAAAGGGGAAATGGGGGGGGGAACAGAGAGAACAAAAGAAAACAAATAATAAAAGGGCAGATGTAAATCCAAACATATCAATAACTACATTAAGTGTAAATGGTCTAAACAAATCAATTAAGAGTGTCATAATCATTATAACAAAATAGGTAAAAAAACCAGGACCCTAAAATAAGTACCTAGAAATCACTTCAAGCACAGAAGCCAGCAAAGAGCGGCCTTGGAGCAGAACTGGGACCCGGGGAAGGGCTGTTGGTTTTTCACACCCAAGAAGGCACAATTGTGCAGAAGCAAAAGCTTGAGGAAAAACCTGAAGTTGGAAGCCAAAAGAGCATCAGATATGACATGATGAAAGCCAGCACCAGGCTGCCCAAGAAGCTAACACTGTTGAAGACCCTCACCAAGAAGGCAGCAACTTGCTCCTCCACCAAGACACCTTCACAAGAATGCTGCCCCAGAAGAAGCCATCACCACAGCCCCCTCCTCTTTGCTCAGACCTGTGCAGGTAACTCCATAGGGAGGAGGGGCCTCACTCTGGAGAGCCTTGAGTTGTGCCTTGAACTTTAATGGGGGCCTGGCCCATGAGCAGGTGATCAGTAGGTCCAAAGTACACTGGTTAGCTCCCCAGGGTGCCGACGACCCCACACAGGCCAAGGGCAAGAGGATGCCTTCAGCCACTTTCCATGTCCACCCTCCTTCTCCCCACATCCTGTCCACTGGTTTAACTCAGGGCAATAAACCTGACTTTGTCATTCAAACAACAACAACAAAAAAGAACAAGGAAGAAATTCACTTCAAATACCCTGACATAGGTAGGTTTAAAGTAAAAGGATGGAAACATATATACCATGTAAACATGAATAATAGAGAGCTGGGATGGCTTTATTAGTATCAGACTTAGACTTCTCAGCAGAGAAAATTGCTAGGAATGAAAAAGAACATTCCCTGATAATAACTGATCTATCCACCAAGAAGACATTGCAATCTGTATTAGTTTTCCATTGCTGTGTAACAAATTACCGACAAACTGAGTGGCTTAAAACAACATGCATCTGTTACCTCACAGTTTCCATAGATCAGAAGTCAGGGCATAGCTTAATTACATTCTCTCTGCTTCAGGTGTCTGCATCTATGTCTCAGCTAAGGATGCAGTCTCATCAGAAGCTTAACTAGGGGAAAATGCATTTCCAAACTCACCCAGATTTGGGGAAGAATTCATTTCCTTGCAGCAGTATGACTGACTAGATTAACTAGGGCCCTGGATTTTTGTTGACTGCCCATTGGAAGCCACTGTCAAACATAAGAGGCCATATGCAGTTCCTAGAGGCTAACTGAGGCTCCTGATCATGTGGGTTTCCTCAACATGGCTTCTTACTTCATCAACCCAACAAAGATAATTTCTCACTCCAGTTTGCTAGGATGGAATCTTATGGGAGTGACATTTCATCATCTTTGCTATGTATCATAAAAATCAAGAGAGTGACGATCTATAACCTTCACCATATTCTACGCATTAGAAGCAAGTCCCAGGTCCTGCCCCTCCTCAGTGGGAGGGTATTACACAAAGGCATGAACATCAAGAGGTGAGTTCATTTGGATGCACCTTCTTAGGGACTGCCTACCACACAATTTCTAGCAATGTGTGCATCAATTACCACAGCTTTTAAACACATGAGGCAAAAGATGACAGAACTGAAAGGAGAAATAAACATATCCACAATTACAGTTGGGGGTGTCAATACTCCTGTCTGTGTACAGATAGAACCAATAGACAGAAAATCAGCAAGGATATAATATATCTGAACACTACCATCAACCAATTGGCTATAATTGACATTTATAGAATGCTCCACCCAACAACAGCAGAATACACATTGTCCTTAAGTACACATGGAATAAATTGATGGCAAAAGGAGAAGAGGGAGGCAGAGGATAAGATGGTTAGATAGCACCACCAACTCAATGAACATGAATTTTGAGCAAACTCTGGGAAATAGTGAAGGACAGGGAAGCCTGGTGTGCTTCAGTCCATGGTGTTGCAGAGTCTGCCACAGTTTAGTGACTGAACACGTGCACATAGAATAAAAGTCTGCAACCAGTTTCACTGGGTTAAATTCAGCAAGACTGTTTCATTTTGGAGGCTCAAGAGGAGAATCAGTTCCCTTGCCTCGTCCACCTAATGGAGCTGTATTACCTGCTTTTCCTCCATCTTCAAAATCAGCAGTATAGCATCTTGCTTCCCTTGCCACATCTCCTACTTCCTCCTCTGACCTTCTTGCCTCCCTTTCTTAAGGACTCTTTCAAGTACTTTTTCTGAGCCCACTCAGATAATCCAAATAATCTTCCCATCTCTAGATCATTAACTTGATCACCTTTGCAAGGTCCTTTTTGCCAGTAAGGTAACATAGTTACAGGTTCTGGGAACTAGGACATAGATAGAGGAGTCCATAATTCAGCATACCACATAAACTTGTTTAAGAAATTGAACTCGTAAAAAACATTCCAAAGAAGAATTTTACAGACCCAGGTGAGTTCACTGGTTAACTCCATTTTTAAGAAGAAACAATACCAGTACTATACAATCCCTCATAGAGAATATGAGAGGAGTGAACACTTCTCATTTTATGAGGCTAACATTACCCTGATACCAAAACTGACAGACAATTCAAGAAAAGAAAACTACAGACCACTATCTCTCATGAACTTAGACATAAAACTCCTCAACAAAGTATTAGGGAATTGAATCTAAGAATAAAAAGAATTATACATTGTGATCAAGTGGTGCTTTTCCTGGTATTGCAAGGCTGATTTAACACAATGAAATCTACCATAATAACTAAAGAAAAACCACATGATTATATTGGTACAGAGAAAGTATTTGACAAAATTGTTGACTTGTCCATTCATGATAGTAACTTTCAGCAAAACAGAAATGAGGGAACTTCCTCAACTTGATAAAGACCATATATAAAAACAAACAAAAAAACCACTATAACTAAGACCATTCTTAAGGTTAAAGACTGAATTAGTTCCCCCTAAGATGAGGAAAAGACCCTGATGCTGGGAAAGATTGAAGGCAGGACTAGAAGGGGATGACAGAGGATGAGATGGTTGGCTGGCATAACTGACTCAATGGACATGAGTTTGAGCAAACTCCAGGACATAGTGAAGGACAGAGAGAGCCTGGCATGCTGCAGTCCATGAGGTCGCAAAGAGTCAGACATGACTGAGCAACTGAACAACAAAGATGAGGAAAGGTCTTCCCAGGTGGCGCTAGTGGTAAAGAACCCACCTGCCAATGCAGGAGACTAAGAGACAAGATTCAGTCCCTGGGTTGGGAAGATCCACTGG
Organism: Capricornis sumatraensis; assembly: GCF_032405125.1. Taxonomy (NCBI): domain Eukaryota; kingdom Metazoa; phylum Chordata; class Mammalia; order Artiodactyla; family Bovidae; genus Capricornis; species Capricornis sumatraensis. The sequence continues at coordinate 84,152,864 of NC_091092.1, forward strand.
AGAAGGGAATGGCTCCAGTATTCTTGCCTGGACAATCCCATGGACAGAGGAGTCTGGTGGACTACATTTCATAGGGTCGCAAAAAGTCAGACACCACTGAGGTAACTTAGCACGCATGCACGCAGGCAAGATGAGGAAAGAGGCAGGAAGGTCCACTATAACCATACCTATTTAACAGTGGGTTGGAACTCTTAGTGAAATAAAGCAGAAACAATAATAAAAGACATACAGATATTGCAAAAATCACAATATATAAATTTAAATAGATACTGAGGAAACAGAGGAACAAAAAAAAACCCAGAAAGAACAAAATGAAAAGGAAATGGATAAAAAGGAGTTCTCAAAGGTTATTAGAAAATTTCTCCAATTCACAGATGACATGATTGTCCACTTAGAATGTCCCAAGGAATCCATAAAATCTTAGAAATATTATTATATACTAGCCATGTGCAATTTGAGATGAAAAATTTGTTAATATATCATCCACAATAGTAGAAAATAAAAGAAAATACTTTGGCATAAATTTAACAAAACATATTCAGGATCTATATGCTAAAAACTACAAAACACTGATGAAAGTAATCAAAGAATGTCTAAATAAATGGAGAAACATACCATATTCATGTATCAAAAGACTAAACTTGGCAAAGATGTTAATTCTCTCCAAATTTATATACAGATTTAGTGCAATTCAAACCAACATCTATGCAGAAATTATTGTAAATATAGACAACGGAAATCTAAAATTAATAAGAACATCAAAGTGGGACTTCCTTGGTGGTCCAGTAGTTAAGATCCTGTGCTTCTACTGCAGGGACTATGGGTTCAGTCCTTGGTCCCAAGCCTCACAGTGCAGCCAAAAACGATGAAACAGAAGACTTATTATAAAGGTACTAGTAGTAAGGCATAAAGCAATCCAGACAAGGTATTATTGGTAAAAGGAATAGATATATAGATGAGTGGAATAGAATAGAATCCAGAAATAAGGTCTATACACAAATATGATAAGTTGATTTTTGACAAAAGTACATAAGCAATACAGTGGGAAAAATACATTATTTTCAACAAATGATTTGAAACAATTGGATATCCATATATAAAAAATGAACTCAATTTAAAAATGGGTGAAAGACTTCAACAGACACGTCACAAAATAGGATGTGTAGATGACAATAATGACATGAAAAGATGTTTAACAGCAGTAGCCATTAAAGAAAGGAAAATTAAAGCCATGAGTGACCTGTTAGAATGGCTTAAATCAATAAAGCTGACAATACCAAGTAAAGATGAGAATGCAAAGGACCTAGAACACTTGCACACCACTGGTAGAAATGCAAACTGGTACAATCTTTCAGGAAAACAGTTCGGCACTTCCTTGTAAAAGTAACATATATTTGCCCATCAGTTCAGTTCAGTCGCTCAGTCGTGTCCGACTCTTTGCGACCCCATGAACCACAGCACGCCAGGCCTCCCTGTCCATCACCAACTCTCAGAGCTCACTCAGACTCACGTCCATCGAGTCAGTGATGCCATCCAGCCATCTCATCCTCTGTCGTCCCCTTCTCCTCCTGCCCCCAATCCCTCCCAGCATCAGAGTCTTTTCCAATGAGTCAACTCTTCGCATGAGGTGGCCAAGGTACTGGAGTTTCAGCTTAACATCATTCCCTCCAAAGAACACCCAGGGCTGATCTGCTTCAGAATGGACTGGTTGGATCTCCTTGCAGTCCAAGGGACTCTCAAGAGTCTTCTCCAATACCACAGTTCAAAAGCATCCATTCTTCAGTGCTCAGCCTTCTTCACAGTCCAACTCTCACATCCATACATGACCACAGGAAAAACCATAGCCTTGACTAGATGGACCTTAGTCGGCAAAGTAATGTCTCTGCTTTTGAATATGCTATCTAGGTTGGTCATAACTTTTCTTCCAAGGAGTAAGCATCTTTGCATTTCATGGCTGCAGTCAACATCTGCAGTGATTTTGGAGCCCCCAAAAATAAAGTCTGACACTGTTTCCACTGTTTCTCCATGTATTTCCCATGAAGTGATGGGACCGGATACCATGATCTTCATTTCCTGAATGTTGAGCTTTAAGCCAACTTTTTCACTCTCTTCTTTCACTTTCATCAAGAGGCTTTTTAGTTCCTCTTCACTTTCTGCCATAAAGGTGGTGTCATCTGCATAGCTGATTTTATTGATATTTCTCCTGGCAATCTTGATTCCAGCTTGTGTTTCTTCCAGCCCAGCGTTTCTCATGATGTACTCTGCATATAAGTTAAATAAGCAGGGTGACAATATCCAGCCTTGACGTACTCCTTTTCCTATTTGGAACCAGTCTGTTGTTCCATGTGCAGTTCTAACTGTTGCTTCCTGACCTGCATACAGATTTCTCAAGAGGCAGGTTAGGTGGTCTGGTATTCCCATCTCTTGAAGAATTTTCCACAGTTTATTGTGATCCACACAGTCAAAGGCTTTGGCATAGTCAATAAAGCAGAAATAGATGTTTTTCTGGAACTCTCTCGCTTTTTCCATGATCCAGAGGATGTTGGCAATTTGATCTCTGGTTCCTCTGCCAGTTCTAAAACCACCTTGAACATCAGGAAGTTCACGGTTCACGTATTGCTGAAGCCTGGCTTGGAGAATTTTGAGCATTACTTTACTAGCTTGTGAGATGAGTGTAATCGTGTGGTAGTTTGAGCATTCTTTGGTATTGCTGTTCTTTGGGATTGGAATGAAAACTGACCTTTTCCAGTCCTGTGGCCACTGCTGATTTTTCCAAATGTGCTGGCATATTGAGTGCAGCACTTTCACAGGATCATCTTTCAGGATTTGAAATAGCATATTTGCCCAGAAGAGCAAGCAATCTCACTCCTAGGTGTATATCCAAGAATGAAACTTATGTTCATAAAACCCCTGTATATATTGTTAATCACAGCTTTATTTGTAACACCCCCCAAAACCAGAAACAACCCAAGTGTCCTTAAATGGGTGAGTAAACTCTAGTACATCACACAATGAAATACTACTCAACAATAAAAAAAAAAGACTAAACAATTGATATACCTAATAACCTGAATGAATCTCAGAGGCATTATGATGAGTGGCAGTCTCAAAGGTTGCATAGTATATGAATCTACTTTGTGACATTCTCTTTTCCTCAGCTTTGTTGAGAAACAATTGACACATCACACTGTATAAGTTGAGGTGTGCAATATGTTGATTTGATACATTTATATAAATTTTAAAAATTTATCATCACAGTATTAGCTACCACTTCCATCCTATCACATAGCTTTTTAGGGCAGTTTTGAAAAGATAAAACTGTAGTTATGGAGAATGGATCAGTAGTTGCCAGGAGTTAGCAGGAGAGGAAGAGTGAAGGGATAGTACAAAGGAGGACTTGGGGATGATGGAACTGTTCTGTATCCTGATCATGGTAGTGGTTATATGAATCTGTACATGTGTTAAATTCATACAAGTGCATACTAAAAAATGCATTTTGCTGTGTGTTACTTCAAATAATTCCTCCCTGTTGTGTGTTAACAAACTCTTTCATTACCCTTGGACATTCTCCAATTTTATGTTAGCTCAGGGAGGTGGTTCAAGCCTCAAGAAGTCCCCTAAACATTTCACAATATAAGTCAAACCTTTATGCTGTACACTTGAAACTCAGTCATATATGTCAATTAGATCTCAGTGAAAGTGGAAGTAATTCTAAAATAAAATAAAAACCATGATTTGAAGAAAAAAAAAGAAGTCCCCTAGAGATGTGTCCTAAGTTCAGTTACCTGAAATGCGGCAGGATGTGACAGGAAAAGAAACCTGAACCCTTAAGTCCAGGCACTTCCGCAGGTTACTATGAAGTCTGAGGGCATAAATCATCATGGTGAGGGGCCTGTTTTCTAGAATTGGAAATCAAGTATCCAAAATCAACTCTCTGGTGTGTGCATGCTAAGTTGCTTCAGTCGTTTCCAACTCTTTCCAACCCTGTGGAATGTAGCCCAACAGGCTCCTGTGTCCAAGCGATTCTCCAGGCAAGAATACTGGAGTAGGTTGCCATTTCCTACTCCAGGGGATCTTTCCCACCCAGGGATCCAACCTGTATCTCTTAAGTCTCCTGCATTGGCAGGTGGGTTCTTTACCAATAGCACCACATGGGAAACCCTAACTCCCTTGTAGGTTTTCACAAATAAGCTGCGAAGTTACTAACTTACTCAAAATTTAATTTTAAAAAATCACTTTAAGTATTTTCAACAGGAGAAAATTTCTGCAGGTAATTGGTGATACAATGGACAGAAAAGCTGGAATGTGATGTACCCCAAGAAAGTAGAAAGTGGAAGACCCTAAGCTGGAGAGACAAAGAAAGAAGGAAGTTTGATAAATGACCAGGGGTCAGGGGTGTGTGAGAGAAGCTGGGACCACAGCAGGCAGTCCTTTTAGGTTTGGCCAATGGAAGGCCCTCATGGGAGAATGGAAGGCCCTCATGGGAGAATGGAAGGCAGCAAGGAAGTGGGGCGCAAGCTTCCTTCCTGAGTTCTGCTGCTCCAGATTGCGCTGCCCCAGTGGAGCTTCCTTCAGAGCTTCCAGAACCAACCTCAGCCACAGGACCCCATGAGGCCCAAATATCAATTCCACAGGGCATCTCTTCTGAACCCCTAGGTTCTGGTAACCCCATCTGTTCCCTGCTATGCTTTCAACCCTAGGGATAGCAGCTGCTGCCTGAAATTATTCTGTTACCTCATACTTGCCTTTTTACTCTCATTTCTCCGACACCTATGTAGCCAATTCTTTGTATCACACCTCCTCTGTTGAAACAGCTACTTGTTCTATTTTCCTGACTAGACCCTGAGACCCCTCTCTTGCTGTTGCTTTAGTTGGTGTCTCAGTCATGTCTGACTCTTTTGCAGCCCTATGGACTGTAGCCCACCAGGTTCCTCTGTCCATGGAATTTCCCAGCCAAGAATACTGGAATGTGTTGCCATTTCCTTCTCCAAAGGGTCTTCCCAACCCAGGGCTCGAATCTGCTTCTCCTGCATGGTTAGGCAGATTCTTTACCACTGAGCCACCAGGGAAGCCCAAGTACCCTCTCTAGAAACACACTGTACAGTCTGAGGGCAGCCAATGGTACAGCTGACCCTGAGCTTATTGTGTTTGTTTTGCCTCTGCGTGAAATTGTGCCCAAATTTGAGGATAAAATCAAAATTCCTAAGCATGGTACATAAGGTCTATGGCAGATTTTGCCCCCTGTTTGAGTGTTGTTGTTGTTCATTCGCTCAGTCATGTCCAACACTTTGAAACCCTATGGACTGCAGCAGGCCAGGCTTCTCTGTCCTTCACTATCTCCCAGAGCTTGCTCAAACTCATACCCATTGAGTTGGTGATGCCATCCAACCATTTCATCCTCTGCTGCAACCTTCTCCTCCTCCCCTCAGTCTTTCCTAGCATCAAGGTCTTTTCCAATGAGTCAGCACTTTGCATCAGGTGGCTTGGATGCCACCTGACTGGAGCTTCAGCTTTAGCATCAGTCCTTCCAATGAATATTCAGGGTTGATTTCCTAGAGGATTGACTGGTTTGATCTCCTTGCAGTCCAAGGGACTCTCAACAGTCTTCTCCAGCACCACAATTTGAAAGCAGTATGTGTGAGTTCCTTTAAAACAGAGCAGGACCTGTGGGGCTCCTGGGCATGGAAGTCTTTCTGTATCCCATTTCTTATTTGTACTGAATAGACTCCAGCCTCCATGACCTTCCCTGAGTCCCAAAGGGCAGATTTGAACAGTTGCTAATCCACAAGGGGAGGGAATTGAGAGACAAAGGAAGAGACCTATTACCTGATTAAAGGATCCAGAGAAGCTCGTCAGGAGACCACCTGAGGCCAGATTAAAGGCGTGTAGGCCCTGCACACACCATGATCCTTATCAGCAATCCCGCCCTTGAAGCATTGCTGTAGAAGTCTTCACCAAATCCCCCTGGGTTGGGACAAGTTTTTGAGGCATGAGCCCACTGTGTCCCCCTTTGCCTGCTGCTGCTGCTGCTGCTAAGTCACTTCAGTCGTGTCCGACTCTGTGAGACCCCATAGATGGCAGCCCACCAGGCTCTGCCATCCCTGGGATTCTCCAGGCAAGAACACTGGAGTGGGTTGCCATTTGCTTCTCCAATGCATGAAAGTGAAAAGTGAAAGTGAAGTTGCTCAGTCGTGTCCGACTCTTAGCAATCCCATGGACTGCAGCCTACCAGGCTCCTCTGTCCATGGGATTTTCCAGGCAAGAGTACTGGAGTGTGGTGCCATTGCCTTCTCTGCCCTTTGCCTGGCAAAGCAATAAAACTATTATTTTCTCTTTCACCCAAAACTCTGTCTGAGATTCACTTCAGCACAGGTACAGAGGCCGAGTTTTTGCCATCATTTTCTACTTCTGAACCCAGGGAGGATTGACATTTTTACCTCTTTGAAGTTTTTGGTGGCTTTATGATTTGCTTTTGGCCAATGAAATGAGAGCAGAAATGATGAGTGGCACTTTTGGACAGACATATTTAAGTGCAGGTGCATGATTCTCTATGCTCTCCTCCCCCACAGTGGTGAATCCTGAACCCTCAGGTTGAGAGGAGACCACATACTGCAGAAAGCCCATATATGACAAGTAGTCTGGGCAGATTTTTTTTTACTATGGGGCTGTTACGGAAACCAAGCAAGACCCTGAAGGGCACAAAAGCCTTTCTGTGTCCCCCATTTCTTGTTTGTAGGAAATAGGCTTCATTCAAACTCCATGACCTTCCCTGAGTCCCAAAGAGCAGATTCAAACAGTTGCTCCTCAGGGAAATAAGAGAATGCAGAAACAAAGGAGGAGCAGTCAAGAAACAATAGTGCAGCTTTAAAGCAGTATCCTTGTTCCTGCTCAGAGAATATACATCAGAGTATCTTTGAGCTCTTCTACAGGAAATAAGGTCCCCACCCATGGCTTTCAGGGAGAAGTAACTTCAGACTGAGAACAAAATTCTTGGAACACAGCCCTGTTACCTCACTACCCACCAATCAGAAGAAAGTCACACACCCTGCAGCCCTCATTCCAAATTTTGCCTATAAAAACTTCTCCCTGAAAGCCATGGAGATTTCAGGTTTTTCTGAGCATGAGCAACTATTCTCTTTGCTTGGCCCTGTGACCAGTCTTTGCTCCAAACTCTGACATTTTAGTTCATTTGGTCTCACTGTGTGTCAGACACACAAACTTGCATTCAATAACATTACCGTGGTCAAATCTAGCCTATCCTAATACATTTGCGATTTCTCTCCTGCCCATCTTTCTAGATTCATCTCTAGCTGTGGCCCCAACTCTCTCACTCTCCCATAAGAGCATTCAGAAAGCTTATCTCCTCTGGGCTGTTGCATCTGCTTCTCTTTTTGCCTTACTAATCATTTTGACTTGATACCTGCTCCCAGTTGTTGAAAACCCAGTTGAGATGCTATCTGGTCCAGGAAGCCTCCTTAATCTGGGTAACGTCTGTTTCCTCTATATTCCCCTAACACCTTGTGGTTAATTGTAATATGATCCTTCCCATGTTGTATCACATTATCTATTTATTTGCTGATATCCCACTTTAAGTTCTTTAGAGGTTAGGATTGAGTTGTTGTTGCTGTTGTTGTGTTTGTATTGTTGCTTTTTATATTTATCTCTAGGTAAATAATGCATTAACTACAATGCCTGGTACATAGCAGATGTTCAAAAAATTTGCTAAATAAATTATTAAACATATATAAATAAAGAAGAGGATATATTTATTTTAATGTTTAGTTATATACACACAAAGCAATATAAATGGAAGTCATTTTGTGAATTCTATGTTTTCCGAAGGTACCACATGTGGATTTTTGATCATCTACTTTATCCAGAATTCATATATTTTTAGTTATTGCTTGCTTTGTCCAATACATTTTCTGCATCCTGCTTATTTTCATTGATCTGTCTCTATGAAAGATCAGCTGGCAAGATCCACGTTCTTGATCTGTGTCAGTAAATATGTATAGTTAAAATTCAGTGCAGTTTGGGAAACTGCAAAGGAAAGTTTGGGAAACTGGAAAGGATTTAAATATCTTCTTGTATTTAATGCTATAATACCCTTGTACCATATTCCAAATTAAATATTAGGTTACTTTAAAAATAAAATAAGGTTTGGGGGTTTTTTCAGCTATTTTATCATCCCCAAATCACAACGCTCCATTCTTATTCTATTTCCAAAGACCAAAAATCCCTCCCAATTCAAATTCAGTCTCAGTTCAGATTCTCTTGAAAAAAGGCAAAGTCATTTCTAGACACTCATAGTTTTACGTTTCTCATTAAACACATTGACATTTCTCTAAATGTGAATCATTTAAGCAAAGCCTTGGGAAATCTCCAGATTATTTTTTAATTATCTTAAAGTATTCTGAAGATAGTTAAGCAAATGTTGGAGAAAATGTCCTTATCAAGATGTTTGAAATTTTTTAAAAAGCCTATAATGAACTGAAGATACTTCTCAAAGCTTTTATTGACAGTTCAGGTTTGTCGCTTCTATCTGCCTGCTCCTGTCTCACTACATTAAACAAAATGTAGGTATTGCCTTTTTTTTTTTTTCGATATTGCATTTGTTAAGCTCTTTCTGCTACTGCTGCTAAGTCACCTCAGTCGTGTCTGACTCTGTGCAACCCCATAGATGGCAGCCCACCAGGCTCCCCCATCCCTGGGATTCTCCAGGCAAGAATACTGGAGTGGGTTGCCATTTCCTTCTCCAATGCATGAAAGTGAAAAGTGAAACTGAAGTCGCTCAGTCCTGTCCAACCCTCAGCAACCCCCTGAACTGCAGCCTTCCAGGCTCCTCCATCCATGAGATTTTTCAGGCAAGAGTACTGGAGTGGGGTGCCATTCCCTTCTCCAAAGCTCCTTCTAGCATCCTCCAAATTTGGGCTTGCATCCAGGGATAGCTGCAGTGCACCACTCCGTGAGTTGATGACAGCTAAGGTTGAATAGCCCCTAGGGAACTTCCGTGGATGTGTTGACTGCCATAGGTATAAATAGATGATCCTTTTCTTAATGCAAGATGGACAGAAAGACACAATGAAGACCCAGGTACCACTGCCTTCATGCTTGCACAAAACCACACAGACTGTATGTTTATGATTCTGAAGTGATTTAGCAGCAGCAGCAGCAGCAGCAGCAGCAGCAGCCATGTTAGCTGGAGAAGGCAATGGCACCCTAACTCCAGTACTCTTGCCTGGAAAAATCCCATGGATGGAGGAAGCTGGTGGGCTACAGTCCATGGGGGCACTAAGAGTTGGGCACAACTGAGCGACTTCACTTTCACTTTTCACTTTCATGCATTGGAGAAGGAAATGACAACCCACTCCAGTATTCTTGCCTGGAGAATCCCAGGGACAGAGGAGCCTGGTGGGCTGCCGTTTATGGGGTCACACAGAGTCAGACATGACTGAAGCGACTTAGCAGCAGCAGCAGCCATGTTAGAAAAGTGCTGCCTCAGACTCTAGTCAGAGGTTGTTGTTGTTGTTGTTTAGTCACTCAGTCATGTCCAATTCTTTGCGACCCCATGAACTGCAGCATGCCAGGCTTCCCTGTCTCTCACTATCTTCCAGAGTTTGCTCAAGCAAATACACCCACTGAGTCGGTGATGCCATCCAACCATTTCATCCTCTGCCACAACCTTCTACTCCTGCCCTCAATCTTTCCCAGCATCAGGGTCTTTTCCAATGAGTCGGCTCTTCACATCAGGTGGCCAAAGTATTAGAGCTTCAGCTTCACTGTCAGTCTTTCCAATAGAGTATTCAGGGTTGATTTCCTTTAGGATCGACTGGTTTGATCTCCTTGCAGTTCAAAGGACTCTTCCGCAGCACCAGTTTGAAAGCATCAGTTCTTTGGTGCTCAACCTTCTTTATGGTCCAACTCTCACATCCATACATGACTTCTGGAAAAACCATAGCTTTGACTATACTGACCTTAGAGTCCCCTCCATAGACGTCATCCTTCTTCCCATGGTGGCTATAAACTTTTGCCTCGGACATGTACAGGAAAACTCATCAATTATTATAAAAGGAGCTCAGCAGGTTTATTAGAAATATTTTTGCTATAAGTAGTAGAAAAACCTGTTTCTCAATGGCTAAAGCAAGTAAGAGTTTATCTTACTCATATAACAGGAATTCTCTCTGTAGAAAACTGCTTGTATAGGTTCAGTGCCTAAACGATGTAAGGACCACAGCTCCCCCAGCATCTATGATGGAGAGACAAATACTGTAGCTAAAACTGAGTGCCCTGAAACTGAGTTTCTCTGCCAAGTTTATGATTAACTTCTCCATCCAAAACTTCATTCCCTTTCTTGTCCTGTCCCTGTTTCTCTTAGGATTGAGGAGTATCAAAGAAAATGGGGATTGAAATTGAGTAGGAGAACAAGATGGCAGAGGAGTAGGTGGACATGGAGTACTTCTCTCTCCATGGATACATCAGGAATACACCTTCAGACACAGAAGTGCATACAGAACACCAGCTGAGAGGGGACAGGAGGACCTGACCAGTGGAAAAGAATATATAGAACCACCCAAAACTTGGTAGGACGAAGGAACTAGGGGGCAAAACAGAAGTGTTAGTAGGACTGGACCTACCCTCAGTGGGTGGAGGAACTGAAGCAGGGGTCCTATCCCCACAGCAGGGCAATTGTCTGAGTCAGAGGAGAAACATTTAAGGCTGAGAGTGAAACAGCTCATCTGTGGCAGCCTAAATGGAATGAGAATCAGACAGTCCTTGCCGAAGTCATACATATGCTGGGCAGGAATGCGGGTCCCCTGAAAGGGGCAGCGGCTGGGAGCTGGAGTTTAGGGATTGTGGAGCATCCCAAGGGCTGCTGTTGACTACAGAGAGACGGATCAAGGGGATGTGAGGGAGGAGATCATGGTGGGAAATACCTGTGGAGGAAAGCCAGGCAGCCATGGAAGCAAGGCGATATTGCTGTAGGGAGTGGAGCCATCACCATAGCCTCTCTCTCTCCACATGCCAGCATCCGAAGCTGAACAATAGAGAGGCTGGCCCACCAAACACCTGACGCACTGAGCTACAGAGTAGGAGCCACCCAGGGTCCCCCTTTAAGTGCTTGATGCACCGATCTACAGAATAGGACCCCAGTCAGGGGGGCACCTCTACGTGCCTGACATGCTGAGCAACAGAGAAGGACCCCAGGTAAGGGATCCTTCTAAGTGCCTGAAAGGGAAGAGCTATGGAAGAAGACTAGCCAAAGAGGCCTTCTGGTCACCAGCTACAAGAGGCTCAAAAAAAGACTGATAGGGCCATAACTCCTGCTGCTGAGGCAGTTTGTGTCCCTGAACACTTGGCGCTGCCAGGGTCCCTGCAAGTCAAGCAGCTGCACCACCTTTATGCTGAACTCTCACTGGGGCAGAGCTGCCACAGGCCAAAAAAAAGTCTTGTGTTTATGCACGCAGTCGCTTAGGTCCTATCCGACTCTTTGTGACCCTGTAGACTGGCCTGCCAGGCTTCTCTGTCAGAGAGGGGGTTCTCCAGGCAAGAATACTGGAGTGTATTGGCCAATACTGGTTGCCATACCCTTCTAGTGCACTATATTTCCTGCTGCTCTAGCCGCCAACCCCCCTGAGTACCTGGTGCTGCCAGAACCCCTGTGACCCAAGCAGCTGCACCACCTCCACACCTGGCCCTCAAAGGGGTAAACCCAAGCCCTGCAGGACAGCCTCAGGAGCAAAACCCTAGTGGATGACCCACAAGTAGAGGTGGAAATAAAACCACAATTGAAAGTCAGGGGCAGTGTGGCTAAGGAAGAAGACCCCAAACCTTCCCACAAGCTGTATAAGCTGCAGATTAAATCCACACAATCAACTAAGCAGACTCTATGTCTATGGAATATATAAAAGGCCACTGAGAGCTCCCACAAAAGAAAATGCACTCGCTCTGATAGCTGTGGACATTGGAGGCAAGAACACACAGGAGTAGGACCAGATTAGAATCTGAGCTGCCCCCTCAGCAAGTCCAGAGATCAGCACAGTGTTGGAGGGCATCCTAGGGAGGTGAGGTGGACTGTTACTCCCAGCACAGGAAAGGACTCTGACAGCAGTGATTCAAGAAAAACATTTATTATTCTTATCTTTTGATTTGTTCTGAAGATTCTTTTGATTTTTCTCTTTTTCCCCCACTCTGTTGTAGTTGTCGATTTCATTGGCACTAAGAAATCCAATTAAGCTTTTGAGCTGTTTTTTTCTCTTTTCCCTCAGTCACATTTTTTTATTGTTGTCATAAACCTTTGCCTCTACCTTGGGCTTTTGCAGTTCTGTGGAGTTTTCCTCTTTTTTTTTTCTTTTCTCTTGTTTTAAATTTTAATTTAAAATTTCTTAAACTCATTATTATTTATTCCTTTGTTTGCTTTTTCTATGGTTCTTTCCCCCTTGCAGTTAATCTTTAATGTATATAAATCTTCTTTATCTACCTCTATTTAACTTTGCATATCTATTCTTTCTTTCTTTTCTTTCTCTCCTTTCCTCTCAACATATTTATTAAGTTTATTTTCATTGCTTTACTCCCCAGTTGGCACCTTGCTTTAGTTTTGTTTTCCAGTTTGTGCTTTAATTAGTTTGGTTCTAGTAGATATAATTTTTGGTTTCCTTTGTTTGCCAGGTAAATCTATTGTACTTAAGAGATTAGATTGATTGTTGGAATGTTTTTATTTTTCTTATGGGTTTATATGTATATGTTTATATTCAGTTACACTTTCTATTGTTGTTATAAACCTCTGGTTCTACATTGGGCTTTAGTTTTGTTTTCCAGTTTCTGCTAAAGTTATTTTTGTTCTTAAATGGTAAATATAATTTTTTATTTCCTTTGTTCATCAAATCAGTCTACTGTACATTATTTTTGTTGGACTGTTTTCAGTTTGCTCATGGGTGTATATGTATATATGTATATTCCATTATTTTAAGTATTATTTGCCTGATTTTGTAACTGCAATTTGTCTGGGGTTCATCTTTGGTTTCTCTTTTTTGGATATTTGCTTTACTCTCCCTTAATGCCATAACAAACCACTTGCGGAATCTTCGTTCCTGACCAGAGATCAAACCCTGAGCCTTTGGAGTGGGAGCACTGACTCCCAAGACCCTAGATTACCAGAGAACTAACCCTAGGGAGTATCAGATAGTGAGAACTCAAACAAAGGAAACCACTTGAATACAAGACCCGGCATCACCCAACACCAGTAGCACTCTCTGCAGGATGCCTCATCTAAACAACAAACAAAACAAAAATACAAACCCAATCATCAGCAGAAAGGAGTACCACCTCACTCAGCCTTGCCCATCAGAGGAAAAACAAACAAACAAAAATTCAGCACAAATCTCACCCTATAAGCACAAAGCTCACACAAACCACTGGACCAACCTTAGGAGGGCAGAAACCAAAAGGAAAAAAGAATTCAACCCTCTTCAAGGAAAGAATTCAACTTTCCTCCAAGCCTGGGAAAAGAGACCTAAAACACAATAACTTTTAAAAAAATGAAAAGGCAGAGAAATACTGCACAAATGAAGGAACAAACTAGAAACACAGAAGTCCAAACATATGAAGAGGAAATAGGAAAATTACCTGAAAAAGAATTCAGAATAATAATAGTAAAGATGATCAAAAACCTTCACAACAAAATGGAGAAAATGCAAGAATCAATTAACAAAGACCTAGAAGAATTAAATAATAGTATACAGTGACAAGCAACACAATTACTGAAACTAAAAATACTCTAGAAGGAATCAATAGCAGAATATCTGAAGCAGAAGAACAAATCAGTGAGCTGGAAGATAAAATGATGGAAATAACTTCTGAAGAGCAGAATAAAGTAAAATGAATGAAAAGAGCTAAGAACAGCCTCAGAGACCTCTGGGACCATGTCAAATGGACCAACATTTGAATTATGGGGGTCCCAGAAGAAGAAGAGAAAAAGAAAGGATATGAGAAAATTTTTGAAGAGATTAGAGTTGAAAATTTCCACAACTTGTTAAAAGAGGTGAGGGAATGCAGACACAAATGAAAAGCAGTTAAGAAAGAAAAACAGGGACTTCCCTGGTAGTGCAGTGGCTAAGACTCCATGCTCCCAATGCAGGGGCCCAGATTCAGTCCCTGACCAGGAAACTAGATCCCACATGCTGCAACTGAGAGTTCACACACCGCAACAAAGAGCAAAGATCCCATGTGCTACAACTAAGACCCAGAGCACCCAAATAAATAAATAAATATTAAGAAAAGTAATGATAACTTAAATAATAGCAATAAAGCAAAGTTCTAGTTCCTCCTCAAGGAATTATATGTAACAGTCTGACACATACCGTTGAGTGTTCTATGGGAGCTAAGACCCCCTTCCCAGGTGGAGAATTATGACTACATGCTGAACATCAGCACATAGACCCCAGACTATTTGGAATCAGAAGGCTGATGATTGAGATTCCTGAGAAATCACCTTGTTACCTCTCTACTAACCAATCAGAAGAAAATCTACAAGCTGCAACCTCACCCCAAATGTCTTTAAAATCCTTCCCCTGAAAGCCATCTGGGAGTTTGGGCCTTGTGAGCACAAGCTTCCAGTTCTCCTTGATCGGTGTCCTCCAACAAGTGCTCATACAGTAAGTCCCCTACATACAAACCTGCAAGTTGCAAACTTTCAAAGATGCGAATGTGTGTTCACATCCAATCATGGAAGTTAGGTCACGTGTCTGGTGTCCATTGTCATGCGTGTGCATCCTCTACAAGTGGTTGTGTTTTTGTGTACTTTACTGTACAGTATTGTATAGAGTAGGCTTTCCTCGTGGCTCAGTGATAAAGAATCCACCTACAATGCAGGAGATGCGGATTTGATCCCTGGGTCAGGAAGAGCCCCTAGAGGAGGAAATGGCTCCCATACCAGTATTCTTGCCTGGAGAATTCCATGGACAGGAGCAGACTACAGTCCATGGGGTCACAAAGAGACACGACTGAGTGACTAAACAACAACAACTGTATAGAATACAGTAGTACAGTATATTTGTTTCAAGTCCAGGATGTCCAGAAGCAAGCATAAAAGTAGTGGTGATGTAGCTGGTACTACAAAGAAGCACCAAGTGATAACAATGGAAAAAAAGTGAAAATAATTGAGAAAGTGGAGTGATGAGAGGAAGAAGAGGCAACTGAACAACTGAAGAGATTCACTGCACAAGGAATGGCAAGGGGATTTTCTTTATCTGAGGAGGCACTGTTAGTTTTTGAGGCACAAGAACCTGAATGCAGAATGGTACACAAATGTTGCAGCAGCCATTCAGAATGCAATCCAGTCATCTATGAAAAAAAAAAAGAGGCTACCTGGGCATCCCTAGGTCATTTTTTGAAGGGGGTAGATAGAATTGAATCCAGCCAGAGCCTATGCCATCAATGTCAAGTGTGAGTGAAACTGCAGCTTGCCCTCCAACTCCTATTGCTAATGATCCTTCAGCTCTACCAGCTCCCACCTCTTCTCCCTCCTCCAGTCAGTAATTCTTCTTGCCTGTTCACTCCATGTCAGTCCCTGTGTGCCAAATGTTGTACTTACTACTGTAGTTTTTAAGGTACTCTACTGTAAGATTAAAAATGTTTTCTGTACTTTTGTGTTTATTTTTTATGTATTAATTGGGTGAAAACTATTATAAACCTATTATAGTATGGTACTATGTAGCCAATTGTGTTAGTTGGGTATCCAGGCTTACTTTGTTGGACTTATGAGTGCTGTCTCAGAATGGAATTCAGTCGTAGGTAGGGGACTTACTGTACCTTCTTTCATCTCAGTCTGGTGTCAGTGAATTGGCTGTGCAGTGCAGTGGGCAAGCACACCCAAGTTCTGTTTGGTAATACAGCTCCAACCTTCAGGTCTGGGTTCAGAGCAGGAAAATGGGGAAAGGGCCTCTGTAGGCTGTATCCTTATACCAAGAAGGCAAGAGAGTTTCCAGATCTATCTCTCTGAGACCCAGCATATTTCAGCTTGAGTCTCATCACCCAGAACTTGTTACCACCTCTAGCTGCAAGAGCAAAAACAAGGAACAGGAAACAAGGAACAGGATTATCACAATTGGCTTAGTGCAGTTGTGAGCCTGCTACTTCATAGAAAATCAAGGATCCATTAGCTATGAAAAAGGTACTTACACCAAGGTTTCGGGACTTATACCAATGTCTGCCTCAGCAAGACTGTTCAGGTACATTATATCCAATTAAAAGACCTTTGTTTAGAATGTGCCATGGAAGGAGGCAGGTACTGTACCTGCTAAGCAGATTCTTCTCCTGTGTTCAGCCATGAAAAAGAAACAAAGTGGAACAGAGCAGGACACTATGGTCCTTGCCCACCCCCACCGCCATGTCCTCTGCCTGCCTTTTGTCTCTGGAAAACTGTAATCAAAAACAGGTTTAATCAGAGAGGTGAGAAACAAAGGAAAACAATCAAAGGAGACCAAATAAGAATAATGTAGTAATTAGGCATAGTCAAGGACCTTTAAGTTCTTTCTCAAGGGCTATAGATAATATTCTGAGCCATATCCTGTGTGCTGTCTTACAGATACTAATGTTAACTACACGATGACCCAGCTGTACCCAGGACATGAGCTGCCACAATCCTGAGAATTGGCATCAGAGAAATGGGCACAAGTTAACGTTGGAACTGGAAATTAACTGTACCTGAAACGGTCAAGATGGCACTGGTCAGACCATCAGTGACCAATCTGAAGATGACTGTCAGAGCTGACTGTGCTGTTTCTGCACATAGCCCCCTCCTTCTGACTATAAAAGCTCTTGCCCCACTGGTTGCCAGTGGTGGGGAAGTCAGCCTTTAGACAGATGTCCACCACCTTCCCCCCCACCAGTTGCCAGCATCTGAAATAAAGCAAACTTTCCTTTCCACCAACCTGGGCTGTTTATTGGTTTTTGAGCAGCGAGCAGCCAGACTCCCACAGACACACCTTTCAGTAACAAAAGTACTGACACACGCTGCTATATCCATGAACTTTAAAACATTATGCTAAGTAAAGGAAGCCAGACACAAAAATTCACTTATGGTATGATTCCATTCATATGAAATATGCAGAATAGGTAAATCCATAGAGACTGAATGCAGGTTGATGGTTACCAGGAGCTGGGGACAAGGGGGAATGAGAGACATTGTTTAATGGGTTCAGGCTCCATTAAGGTAATGAAAATGTTTTGGAATTAGAGTGATGTTTGTATAACACTGTGAATATACCAAATGCCACTGAATTGTTCACTGTAAAAGGGTGTTCTCTGAAAAAATGAAGGCCAGCTTTGTGCAAATAATCTTTGTGTAACACTTATTCTTCAGCTCTTACAAACTCATCTTGGCAGCAGTAGTTTCAGTAAGAGCAACCAATTTGCAGCTGAGGCCAAGATAACTAGTCAGTGTTCTGCTGCTGCTACTGCTGCTAAGTCGCTTCAGTCGTGTCCGACTCTGTGCGACCCCATAGACGGCAGCCCACCAGGCTCCCCCATCCCTGGGATTCTCTAGGCAAGAATACTGGAGTGGGTTGCCATTTCCTTCTCCAATGCATAAAAGTGAAAAGTGAAACTGAAGTCGCTTGACTGACTCTTCGCGACCCCATGGACTGCAGCCTACCAGGCTCCTCCGTCCATGGGATTTTCCAGGCAAGAGTACTGGAGTGGGGTGCCATTGCCTTCTCCAAATCAGTGTTCAATATCCCCTTATTCTATAGTTTGCTTCCTTAGTAAATGAAACCTAGTCAATGTGCCCAGCTAAATAGCAAAAATAGAAAACTACAATTTCCCAGCATCCCTTGAAGCGAAGTGTGGCCATCAGACTAAGTTCTGTTCAGTGAAATGTGAATGAAAGCACTGGGTGGGTCTTCCAGGCAGGATCCTTAACAATGCATGACCATTTGTTCTATCTCTCTTTTTTTCTGCCTTCCAGCCTGCAAAACAGACTTGATGGCTGAAACATCACCTGCCAACTTGAACCACGAGATGACTTTGAAGATGGAAGCTGTGCTCTGAGTATGGTCAGGCAAAAGGAGACAAGACAAGATACTGCACTATTCGTACACAGCCTAATTCCAGATTTCCTTTACCTGAGGAGATATGGGAGCGAAGTTTCTATCTTTTTATTTGTTAGGAGGAAGGGGTTGTTTCTTACAGGCAAACTTAATTGTAAAACATACAGCAGCATAACCTCCCTTAGGCAATCCTTCATTCTCTAACTCATTCAAGATAGTACAGCCCAGAGCATGAGTAACATACTCCCCTCTAAGGTAAGAATGGACCTGCCTACAGGGCTAGAGCCTGTTCTGTAACAAGTGTTGCTGCCAGTTACCTGGTCAGTCTGATAAGAACACTAAGAGTACATTTCTATCAGTATACCTTAGAGGTCACAGGTTGGCCAAACCCATTCTGTAAGTATATTTTGTTTGGCTGTGACATTTATTATTAATACTGTTATTATGTTTATTATTTTTTATTATATTTGAATATGGTAAGGGGGGCATGTACTCTGCAGTTTCCCACAATCCCCTTATTGTATTTTCTCAAACTGAATGCTTCAAATCTGTATAGAACCTACTGGGCTCCCAAAGGCATTAATGAGAACTATCCCTGGAAATGATTCTTCCAACCCCGTACTTAAGAAATAAAGTAAGTGGTGAGAATTAGTCAAGAATGACTCAGCTTTAAATGATTCACTAACAATGAACTGAAGTCTAAATGCATTGATAACAGATAATACAAAATATACCCCGTGGCTCCAATGTTAATTTCTAATTTTTCTCCCTGAAGAGAAAGCTTTAGGCTGTGATTAGGGGAGCATTTCTGTCTGAGTCTTTCAATTCCACCAGTGTTGGAGTCTGTTTCCTTGTATCTGGATGTCAAAGATTTTCGATATGTCTTTATCAACTGCAGCAGCTCACATATCAACTACATGTCCAGATTTCTAACTACTGCTACTTCCCAATTGCTGCTGAGTAGATTGTTCAGCTCTGGAATATAAGTTGGTCCCATCTGAATGTTTTGAGGCCAGAAATCACACCTGCTTTCTTCTCTGCACTCTCCCCAACACCCAGCACACAGGGCCTTGGGCAGAGCAGTCATCTAGGGCTTCAGGTATGGTTTTGCAGGTTGTTTCCTAGAGTGGATGTGAAGGGGATAAGGCATTAGCCAGGACTAAAATCTATCCCTCCCTGCTCACCAAACCTATTCCCTGGTGGGGGCTGCTTCCATGTGGGAAGATGAGGACTTTTCTAATTTGCACAAAGGTTCCTCTGGGCTCCCCAGACTGAGTGAGAAGAGCTACACCTGCCCAGAAAGTGAGCATTTTTGTAATTCACACAGAGGTTTCTTGTGGAGTGACAGCAGCTCTGGGTGCTCTCATAAACAGTTTTGATATGCTAAGTGAAATAAGTGAGAGAAAGACAAATACTGTATGACATCATTTATATGTGGAATCTAAAAAATAAAGCAAACTGGTGAATATAACAAAAAAAGAAACAGCACAAATGTAGAGAACAAACTAGTGGTTTCTAAGGTGCGGGGTAGGATGGTGTGGGCAGCAATACAGGGATGGGGGAGTGGGAGGTACAAACTATTGGATGTAGCATAGACCCAAGGATGTGCTGTAGAACATGAGGAATATAGTCAATATTTTTTAATAACAGTAAATGGAAAGTAATCTTTAAAAATTATATAACAAACTTTAAAAAAAAAAAAAAAACCTCTTTGTGACTCCATGGACTGTAGCCTGCAAGGCTCTTCTGTCCACAGAATTCTCCAGGCAAGAATACTGGAGTGGGTTGCCATTCCTTTCTCCAGGGCATCTTTCTGACCCTGGGATCAAACCTGTGTCTCCTGAATTGCAGGCAGATTCTTTACTGTCTGAGCCACCAGGGAAGCCCTTAAAAATTATACAACATACTTTAAAAAATAAAAACAAAATGTTGAGATGAATAAATGCCCTCCATTTGTGAGCACTTTAATTCTGGCCATAGTCCGAGGCACGCTCATCTATGGCTGACTCATAGATGACTCCCCCAGCATCTATGGAAGGGGCAGAGACCCCTCCTATCTTAGTCCATTCAGGCTACTATAACAAAATAACACAGATTGGGTAGCTTATAAATAAATGCTTATTTCTCATCATTCTGGAGACTGGGAAGTCCAAGATCAATGCACTAGCATAGTGAGGTTTGGCTTTCTAGTAAGGGTTGGCTTTCTGGTTCATAGCTGGTACCTTCTGTAGTATCCACTCATGATGGAATGGGTGAGGGAGTTCTCTGGGGTCTTTTTTATAAGGCACTGATATGGCCAGTAGCATATGGCACAAGTGATGCTGTGTGATTTCTGAGGCTAGATCATATTCTAACTTATTCATTGTAATATTCTCTCTTAGAGCCCTGAGCGGCCATGTAAGATGTCTCTATCTTGAGGCCCCAGTGCTAGAGAGGCCACATGTAGGTGCTCTAGTCAACAGTCCCAGCTGAGCCCAGCCTCTGTAGAACCATATCCATCAAGGTGCCAGGCGTATGGGTGGCTCCATCTTAGACCCTCCAGACTAGTTCATCTGTTTGATGCACATCATAGAGTGATTGCTGTCAACACCACACCTGGAAGGGAAGAATCGCCACAGTAAACCATAAGAAAATGATTGTTTTAAGGCACAGAGTCTTTGAGTAATTTGGTAACTGCAACACCATCCTCAAGCTTAGCTACACTCCAAACACCCTGCCCTCCTTGAGAGTGAATGAACTGGTCAGGGGTACAGGCTGGGCATTAGGATTTTTAAAACCTTCCCAGGTGATCCGTTCCCCAGGCAAGGTTGAGAATTCCTACTCTTTAAGGTAGTACCTGTATTATCACTTAACCTTTCTGCACTTAAGTCTCTTGGATTTCATGAACTGAAAATCACTTTTACACCAAATCACCTGGGTGATTCCAGCTGTCTGCCTGCCCCCTTGCCAGGCAGTTAGTTACCTAATCAGCTATTTTTCTTTCAGCACATCTGTATTTTCTCAGCAATCCGTGAGGGTTTAATAAATTTCAGTGTTCAGATGGACGTTATAGATTAGCTGACTTAAACTCTGTTTTCTCTTTCCCTACCTATGCTATGGAAGCTATAAAAACTAAAAACTCCATTTCCCAATCTCCATTACAGTTAAGTTCTGTGACAAGTACAGATGATTTCTAGTTTCTTTTCTTCCACTTCCTCCGTTTTCCTACTGGAATGCAGATGTGATGGTTAGAGGTACAACAGTCATCTGTAGCCACTAGTCAAGGAGTGTGAGGATGGAGGCCTGCATACTAAGGATACCAGGGCAGAAATCTGAGAAGGATTCTGCATGTGTACTCAGTTGCTCAGTCATGTCTGGATAGTTCTTTGTGACCCAATGGACTGTAGCCCGCCAGGCTCCTCTGTCCATGGGGATTCTCCAGGCAAAATTATTGGAATGGGTTGCCATTTCCTCCTCCAGGCCAAACGGGAAGCCCCTGAGAAGGATTGCATCTTGCTAATCCTATCAGATAGTCTTATTGGTTCTGGGTTGGCTGCTAGTTATACGGCTTCTCTGGTGGCTCATTTTGTAAAGAGTCTGCCTGTAGTGCAGGAGACCCAGGTTCAATCCCTGGGTTGGGAAGATTCCCTGGAGAAGGAAAGGGCAATCCACTCCAGTAGTCTTGTCTGGGAAATCCCATGGACAGAGGAGCCTGATGGGCTGCAGTCCATAGGGTTGCAAAGAGTCAGAAATGACTTAGTGACTAAACCACCACCCCCAGCCACATGTGACTATTTAAATTTTAATTAATTAAAAGTCAATAAAATTAAATGCTCAGTCCCTCAATCACATGAAAGATTTCAAATCTTGAGTAGCTACACAGAACTAGAGACTAATGTATTAAAATAGCCAGGACTTTAGAATATTTCATCATCAAGAAAGCTCTACTTGACAGTGATGATCTAAAGCATCTGTAATGGATAGTGTGTTTTGAAAGGAACTCAGAAAAGGAAGGAGTGATTTTTATTAATAAATCATCTTCCAAAGGCAAAACCATGTGTACTTCTCTCCAAAGGCTAAGTTTGTTTCTGACTAAAAACTGAAGCGACAGGGTTTTGTTTTGTCCCTCTTTTCACCAAAAGCAAACGATGAGAATAAAACCATGCTGAATTCTTCCAAACCAATCTTGTTCCATGACCTCTCAAAGCCAGGAGGAAAAAAATGTTTCTGCAATGATTTGAAGCAATAGACAGAAGTAGCAACAGGGAAATGCTGCAGAGATGCAAGTGAAAAACAGAAAAGAATGAGCCAGAACAAAACAGAGATGATTTTTATTCTGTTTCCTAATAATAGTCATCCTTGTATGGCATAAAATGGGCTTTCAGACCCACTGGATTTCAGATGAAACTAGGTAACTGGAGGAGGATTTTTATAGCCTTGAGGCCTCAGAGGGGTTTCTGCATAATAGACAGAGGCTACACAATTAACTGCTGTAGCCTTGCTTTGCTATGGATGTCATCAAAATTCTTTTTCTGACTACAATAGTGTAAAAATAAATAAATAAAATCAAGAACAAAACAGAAAATCTCATATCCAAGTTACTATTTGTTTGAATCTTTTCTTGCACAAATAACATCACTTCTTCATGTATATCTTTCTACTTGCTTATGCATGGGTGAATGTTCACCTCACCTGTTGTTGTTCAGTCACTAAGTCATGTCTGACTCTGCGACCCCACAAACTGCAGCACTCCAGGCTCCTCTGTCCTCCCGGAGTTTGTTCAAATTCATGTCCATCAAGTCGGTGATGCTATCTAGCCATCTAATCTTCTGCCACCCCCTTCTCCTTTTGCCTTCAATCTTTCCCAGCATCAGGTATTTTCTAATGAGTCAGCTCTTCACATCAGGTGGCCAAAGTATTGGAGCTTCAGCATCAGTCCTTCCAATGAACATTCAGGGTTGATTTCCTTTAGGATTGACTGGTTTGATCTCCTTGCTGTCCAAGGGACTCTCAAGAATCTTCTCCAGCACCACAACTTGAAAGCATCAGTTCTTCAGTGCTCAGCCTTTTTTATGGTCCAGCTCTCATATGCGTACATTACTACTGGAAAAACCAAAAGATCACATATGTGAGCAGACATGCAAATATGTCTTCTGTCAAGTTTCCTCTCTCCCCATATTCAGCCACACAGATCACAGAACTGTAATTAAAGTACTTTTCTCAATGCTTCATTTCATCAAATAGTGAAATATCTGGGGTCAGTCATATGTATACACTATAATTTATAGTGGGCATTATAGCTTAAAGGAACCAACTTCAATACTTAAAGTCTTTTCTCTAAATATAGAGTGTATTAAAGGTAAGTGTCCATATATCAAAGAAAAGTGACATTGATGAAAAATGCAAGCAGCTAACAAATGGAAAAGAAATTTATAAACAATTGGTTTATCTTTATCTAATAATTACTATTTTTCATTGACTCAGGAAATATTTAATGAACTCCTCCCATGTACAAAGACCTGCAATCAAATTAGTGAATTCACGAAGTCAGAGCCCTGCCATCAAAGATCTTGTCATACTTTACAAGTCAAGGTTCTTCTGCTCCAACCACAAATGTAGGCTTTTCATAGAGCTGTTGGCAAGGTTGAAATACCACAGTCAGAAAATGAGCAGAGACCAAGGTAAGCAAGGCAACCAGAAGAACAGACCAAAGTGTCCCCCCAAACCTTTCTAGCAGAAGCACCCCTGCTGCTTCCTGTGATTCCTGGAGGCTGGAGTTTAGACTGTGACTCTGGGGTCCCAGCATCTCATTGCCACTGCTGCCCTGGAGACTGGATGTCACTGTTGTCATCACCACCAGCACCACACAGGTTCCTCACTTGTTGGTAACTCTTTACCTCTCCCACTTTTGATACAAAGTACCAGGTGGATGTGTTTCATCAGCTCAGCCTAGATCATGTGCTAGGCCCCCAGCTTCAAGGAAGGCAGGCAAAGCAAGCACCAGCTTTTTTAGATTTGGCAGTGGAAGGTGGGATCCGTCAAAAATTTATAGGATGAGCGGCAGAGGTAGGGGGTACAGATATCAGGCAATGGATCAACCAAAAATCCATTAAATGAGCTACCTATGAAGTAGAATGGGCATTTCAATGAAAGATCACTTCTAGCTGGCGCGACAGAGAAAAAATTCTCCAAAAGATGAATTTTATAGGACGATATCATGTGGACTAGGCAAAATGTGAAGAAGAGCATTACCAGTGAGGGGGCAACATGAGAAAATAAATACACAGAGTTGGGAAAATGTAGAGGCAGGAAATGACAGGAAATTTTATTCCGACAAGCACTTATTAAACATATGCTATGCGCCACGCACTCTGTTCAGCACTGGAAAATAAGAAGTGAAAGGCACATTCTTTCTCCTTAGGTGTCCACAGTCTAGCAGGCAGAGGTCAGATCAAACTAAAGGCTGTACAGAAAAAGAAACCACCAGCAAAGTGAAAAGGCAGCTTACGGAGTGGGAGAAAATACTTTCAAACTATCTATAAGAAGTTAATATCCAAAATGTATAAAGACTCCTTCAACTCAACAGCAAAATAATGACTAATCCAATTTTTAAGTGGGCAAAGGACTTAAATAAACATACAAAATAGCCAACAGGTATATGAAAAGATGTTCAAAAGCACTAATTATTAGGGAAATGAAAATCAAAATCATAATGCAATATCACTTTATACCTTCTAGTGTGGCTATAACAACAACAAGAAAAAGATAAGTATTGGCAAGAATGTGGAGAAATTGGAACATTTGTATTCTGTTGGTGTAAATGTAAAATGATGCAGCAGCTATGGAAAATAGTACGGAGGTTCTTCAAAAAATTAAAAATAGAACTACATACGATCTAGCTATCTCACTTCTGGGTGTTTATCCAAAAGAATTAAAATCAGGATCTCAAAAAGATATATCTGCATTCCCACTTTTATTGCAGCATTAGCCAAGATGCGAAAACAACATAAACAGATGAATGGATAGAGAATGTACAATATAATATTGTTTGGCCTTCAAAAGGAATTAAATTCTTCCCCATGTGACAACATGGATGAACCCAAACATTAGGTTAAGTGAAAAAAGCCAGTAACAGAAGGACAAATACTGCATGATACCACTTACATGAGGCATCTAAAATGGTCAAACATATAGAAACAGTAGAATAGTGGTTGCCAGGGGCTGGGGGAAGGAAGAAATGGTGAGTTGCTGTTCAATCGGTATAAGGTTTCAGTCCTGCAAGATGATTAAGTTATAGAGATCTGCCTTACAACACAATGGCTCTAGTTAAAATTATCCCGTTATACACTTAAAATTTTGTTAATAGAGTAGATCTCATGTTAAAGTGTTCTTACCACACACACACAAACAAATTTTAATACACTGGGATAAGTGCTCTGTACAGGGGGAGAATCACAGACCAGGGTCACCTAGCCAGCCTCAAGGAAATTAGGGAAGGTTTCCCCACGATGGTGAGCTCAGTATGGAGGATAAGTCAGAATTATTACCAGGTGAAGAAGTAGCAGGTGTGGGTGTACTGAGGTTTGAAGGAACTTCCTGGTAGAAAGAACGGCATTATATTAGTTTGATAGGGCTCCCAAAGAAGAAAGCCCCAAACTGGGGCTTAAACAACAGACATTTATTATCTCAGAGTTCCGGAGACTGGAAATCCAAGATCAAGATCTAACAGTATTAGCTTGTCCTGAGGCCTCTCTCTGGGGCTTCCCAGGTGGCGCTAGTGGTAAAGAATCCACCTGCCAATGCAGGAGACAGAAGACACTTGGGTTCGATCCCTGGGTCAGGAAGATCCCCTAGAGGAGGGCATGGCAACCCACTGCAGTATTCTTGCCTGGAAAATCCCATGGACAGAGGAGTCTGGCAGACTATGGTCCATGGGGTTGCAAAGAATTGGACACAACTGACTGAGCATGTACACACAAGGCCTCTCTCCTCCACTCTCCAGTGACTGCCTTCTCATTGCATCCTCACATGGGCATCTTTCTGTTAATGTTGTCTGTGTCCTAACTCCCTCTTCTTATCAGGACACAAGAAATATTGGATTAGGGCCCAATTATATGACTTCATTTTACACCAGTTGTTTCTTTAAAGGCTCTGTCTCCAAGTAAGTCACACTCTAGGTCCTGAGGACTTCAACATATGAGTTGGGAGAGGGGACACAATTTGCAGCCCATGACAAGTTATTCATAAAGGTATGAAAGGGAAAGGATACATTGTATGCTTGGGCAGTCTCAGGAAATTGACATAACCTGTGGTTGAATGGTGAATGATGAGGCACAACTGAGAAGTTTGGGTTTTACACAAAGATGATGAGAAAATGTTGGGCAGCATCATGTTTGTTTGTTTGGGTTTTAGTTACATTTTTATTTATTTATTTAGGCCACACAGCTTATGGGATCTTACTTTCCTGGACCAGGGATCAAATCTGGAGCCCCTGCAGTGGAAGCTCAGAGTTCTAACCAGTGGACCACCAGGGAATTCCCAATTGGGTCACGTTTCTGAAAGATCACTGATTATGGTGGTACCAAAAGCAGAAGTCAGAAAATGAACTGTATCATTACCAAAAGGTATATGGGGGTCCAGCTGCTCATCACTCAAAAGCCACTAAACAGGCCAGGTTGGTGGAAAGGAAGGTTTACTTTATTTCAGATGCCAGCAGCTGGGAGGGGAGGGTAACAGACATCTGTCCAAAGGCCAACCCTCCGCCTTCACTGGCAACCAGTGGAGCAAGAGCTTTTATAGACAGAAGTGGGGGAGGACTATAGACAGAAACAACACAGTCATCTCTGACAGTCATCTTCAGATGTGTCATCAGTGGTCTGACCAGCATCATCTTGTCTGTTTTAGGTACAGTTAATTTTCAGTTCCAGGTTCCATTTGTTCCCATTTCTTTGCAGTCAATTCTCAGAATTGTGGCAGCTCATGTCCTGGGTACAGTCTGCTCATCATATAATTAACTTCTCCACTTGGTGTTTTAGTATTGATAAGACAGCTCACAGGATATAGCTCAAAATATTATCTATAGCCCTTGAGAAAGAACTAAAGGTCCTTGACTATGCTGAATGACTACATTATTCTTATTTGGTCTCCTTTGACTGTTTTCCTTTGTTTCCACATTTCTCATTTCTCTGATTAAACTTGTTCTTTGATTAAAGTTTTCCAGAGACAAAAGGCAGGCAGAGGACATGGGGTGGGGGGTGGGGGGCAAGGTCCTGCTCCATTTCAGTATCAGCTAGCTTTTTGCTGTGGCAGAAACTTAAGCTCAAACTTAATGGCTTAATAGCCTTATCTCACTATTTTGTGCTTTGGCAATGTGGGCTGGGCTCACAGGGGCAGCTCTCCTGATCTGGGCCAAGCCTGGCTGAACTTCGCTGGGCATTTGCTGTTGACTGGTCCAGGATAGCTGAGATGGGATGGCTTGTTTCTGTTTCACATGGTCTCTCAGCCTCCAGCAGGCTCTTCTGGGTTTTCCAACGTGGCAGTAGGGGTAGGTTTCCAGGGCAAGAGCAAGAGTGGAAGCACACAAGGTCTCTTTAGCCTCTTGCTTGAAATTCACATGATATTGCTTCAACTGCAAAGCAAGCATCAAGGTCAGCCCAGAGCAAGGACTGGAGAAAGATAGTCCATCTTTTTTTCCTTAGGCCACACTGCACAGCATGCAGGAACATAGTTCCCCAATCAAAGATCAAACCTGTGCCCCCTCCAGTGAAAGCTGAGTCTAAACCACTGGACCTGCAGGGAAGTCCCAAGATTCCATCCCTTGGTGGAAGGAGTTGCGATTGTTTGTGTCCATTTCTGCAATCCACCACAATAGCTGGGAAGTAACTTTTTGTAATTCAGAAGGAAATAAATGATAAGAAACAAATCACTTTAATGACAGTGGGAATGGATGAGAGACTGACTTGCGAGAAGTGACCGGATTTGGTGATTGAACAGGTCCTCTGGCTCTGACTTGGGCAGTAAAGATATTGGTGGCATCATTTGGAAGATGCGTGCAAAGAAAGGGTCTGACTGAAGGTCAGTTTGACCAGATCGTGTCATTAATGGGTTCACATTAACCTCTGTTACAGTTCTAAACTCTTGGCCTTGCATGCACCATCTTTAGAATTTGCTGTAATCATGGAACATTGTTATCTGCTCATGAATGAAATAAAAGAGTTAGTGTAAAGAATACCTCTGGGCAGCCATTTTTTTGTTACTCCAGCAAGAGAAAACTTTTATGTTGGCTCAGACAGTAAAGAATCCGCCTGCAATGCAGGAGACCTGGGGGCCAAGATCCCCTGGAGGAGGGAATGGCTACCCACTCCGGTATTCTTGCCTGGAGAATTCCACAGGCAGAGGAGCCTGGCAGGCTATAGTCTATGGAGTTAGCAAAGAGTCAGACATGACTGACCGACTAACACTTTCACTTTTCAATCATGGAACATTGTTACTGCTCATGAATGAATAACCTCAGATATGCAGATGACACCACCCTTATGGAAGAAAGCAAAGAGGAACTAAAGAGCTTCTTGATGAAGGTGAAAGAGAAGAGTGAAAAAGCTGGCTTGAAACTCAGCATTCAAAAAACTAAGATCATGGCATCCAGTCCCATCACTTCATGGCAAATAGATGGGGAAACAATGGAAATAGTGACAGACTTTATTCTCTTGGGCTCCAAAATCACTGCAGATGGTGACTGAAGCCATGAAACTAAAAGACACTTGCTCCTTGGAAGAAAAGCTATGACAAACCTAGATAGCATATTCAAAAGCAGAGACATTACTTTGAAGACAAAGGTCCATCTTGTCAAAGCTGTGTTTTTCCCGCTAGTCATGTACGGACCTGAGAATTGGACCATAAAGAAGGCTGAGCACTGAAGAACTGATGCTTTCGAACTGTGGTGCTGCAGAAGACTCTTGAGAGTCCCTTGGACTACAAGAAGACCAAACCAGTCAATCCTAAAAGAAATCAACCCTGAATATTCATTGAAAGGACTGATGCTGAAGCTGAAACCCCAATACTTTGGCCATCTGATGCAAAGAGCTGACTCATTGGAAAAGGCCCTGATTCTGGGAAAGATTGAAGGCAAGAGGAGAAGGGGACGACAGAGGAAGAGATGGTTGTATGGCATCATTGTCTCAATGGACATGAGTTTGAGCAAGCTCCAACTCGTTGAGTTGCACCAGTTTCTCATGGCAGTGGCTTCTCTTGTGGAGCACAAAGTCTAGGGTGTGTGGGTTTCAGTAGTTGTGGCTCCCAGGCTCTAGAGCATAGGCTCAGTAGTTGTGGTACACGGGCTTACCTGCTCCACAGCATGTGGGATCTCCCCAGACCAGGGATGGAACCTGTGTCTCCTGCACTGGCAGGCAGATTCTTTACCACTGAGCCACCAGGGAAGCCCAAGAATATCATCTTATTCACCCCCACACAGAGCCTGGCACATTCTAGGTGCTCAATACATATTTTTTGAGTGAAAACAGACTATTATCTCTATGGCTGGAGGTAAAATACAATAATACTCTTCCTCAGATGGTCTTCTTTTTTAATTTGCTTTAATATGAGTTTGGCCACCTGATGCAAAGAACTGACTCATTGGAAAAGACCCTGATGCTGGGAAAGATTGAAGGCAGGAGGAGAAGGGGATGACAGAGGACAAGATGTTTGGATGGCATCACCAACTCAATGGACATGAGTTTGAGCAAGCTCCAGGAATTGGTGATGGACAGGGAAGCCTGAAGCACTACAGTCCATGGGATCACAAAGAGTCAAACATGACTGTGCAACTGAACTGAATTGAACTGAACTGAATGTGAGTTTTGAAATACACATTGAAAAATCTGGGGAAGCTTTTGATATTAAAGATGTGATTAAACACTAGAGTGATTTACTGAGTTAGTAAATATTTACTGAGTGTTTACTATGTCCTTTGTATACATGAAGTCATTTACTTTTCAAGACTGAGATAGTGAGGTAAGTGCTATCATTCTGCCCACTTTACGGAAGTAAAACTCATGGTAGAACCCACACTTAAAGCCAGGTCTGTGCTCTTAACCACTATGCCACAGCTTCTTTAAAATAATTCTGCTAGTTCCTCTTAAAACTTCCTCTATTTGTCTAGGATATGTCTGCTTGGAGACAGTGGCTAAATAAATACACTATCAAGTTCCTTCACAAGCCTATGAATAAGTATGCATGGCTAACTGATGTGAATGTTAACATTAGTTCCTGTTTCTTTATATAAATAGCTTATTTGAGTCAAGCAGTGAAAAATCAAAGCGCCAGTAATTTTACTACACTATCAAACCAAATGTTTGAACAAGTTAAAGCAGTGTTTTTGAAATATGCTACATTTGCTAAAACACCAAAAGCACAAGTAACAAAAGCAAAAATAAATAAATGGGACTAAATCAAACTAGAAAGCTTCTGCACAGCAAAAGAAGCAATCAACAAAGTGAAAAGGCCACTTATGGAATTGGAAAAAATAATGACAAGTCATGTATCTGATAAGGGATTGATATCCAAAATATACAAAGAACTTATACAACTCAATAATAAAAGAAACAAGCAATCCAATTAAAAAATAGGCAGAGGACCTGAATAGACATTTTTCCAAAGAAGACATACAAATGGCCAACAGGTACATGAAGATGCTCAACATTACAAATCATCAAGGAAATGCAAATCAAAACTGCAGTGAGGACTTCCCTGGTGGTCCAATGGTTAAGAATCTGTCTGCCAATGCAGGAGACACAGGTTCGACCCCTGGTCTAAGAAGAATCCACATGCCACAGAGCAACTAAGCCCGCAAACCACAACTGCTGAAGCCAGCTCACTCTAGGTCCCACCTCCCTCAACTACTGAGTCTGCATGCTGCAACTACTGAAGCCCATGCACCTAGAGCCCATGCTTCCTGACAAGAGAAGCCATCACTATAAGCCTGTGCACCACAATGAAGAGTAACCCCCGCTCGCCACAACTAAAGGAAGCCCACACACCAGCAGTGAAGACCCAGTGAAGTCATGAAAAAAAAAACCACTACAGTGAAAAATATCACCTCACACCTGTTAGAATGGCTATTACCAAAAAAAGAGAGAGAGAGAGAACAAGTGTTGGTTAGGATGTGGTGAAAAGGGAACTTTGGGGCACTGTTGGTAGGAATGTAAAATTGGTGCAGCACTGTGGAAAACAGTATGGAACTTCCTCATAAAATTACAAACAGAACTACCATACATTTCAGCAATTCCACTTCTGGATATATATGCAAAGGAAATGAAGTCAGGATTTTCTCACAATATCTGTACTCCAGTTTCCAATGCGCTTTATTCATGATAGCCAAGATAAGGAAACAAGTGTCTGTTAATGGATAAATGGGTAAAGAAGATGTTATCTATCTACCTATTTACACAATGGAATATTATTCAACTGTGAAAAAGAATGAAATCCTGCCATTTGCAACAACATGGATGGACCTTGAGGGCATTATGTTAAGTGAGGTAAGTTATGCAGAGAAAGACAATTACTGTAAGACCTCACATACATGTGGAAGCTAAAAAAGCTGAACACATAGAAACAAGGTGGTTACCAGGGCCTGTGGGTGGAGAAAATGGGGAGATCCCTCCCCATTTGAAAATCCCCATTTGGGAATTTTCTTCCCCAAAGAGCACAAATTTCCAGTTAGAAAATGAATTAGTTCTGAGATTGAATGTACAGCATGGTGACTATAGTTAACAGTACTTTATTATATATACGTGAATGTTGCTGAGAATAGAAAAAAAGAGAATTATGTGAGATGATGGAGATGTTAACTAACTGTACTGTGGTAATGAGTTCACAAAATATCCATGTATCAAATCATCAAGCTGTATCCCTTAAATTTTAAATGTCAATTATATGTCAATAAAACAGAAAGAAAAGAGATTCCTAATCAAGGTGCTATCGAGCAATCCAATTATTTAAAAAAGAAATATGCTACAAACTATCAGCAAATAAGCTGAGTTTTCTAATTGTTCTATAGGCCCAGCCCCTTCAATGAATAAAATTATAATGTGTATTCTTTTTGAGAAACAAATTTTGTTAGATGACACTGTATTCACTATTTATTGTGGTGTAACAAACCATCCCAAACCTTAGTGGCTTAAAATAGTTATTTACTCAACATGTGTAAACCTTGCAGATATTATTCTAAGTGAAATAAGCTATTCACACACACAAAAAAATACTGTATGATTCCGCTCACCTGATGTATCTAGTCAAATTCATAAAAACAGAAAACAGAATCGAGGTTAACGGGAGCTGGGAAGGAGGGGGACAGGAGGGTTGTTTTATGGGTACAGGGTTTCAGTTCTCAAAATGAAAAGAGTTCTGGAGATTGGCTATATAATGATGCAAATACACTTAACACTACTGAACTGTACACTTGAAGATGGTTAATTGTGTCTTAACCACAATTAAAAATAAAAATGTTATTATAATTATTGTTTATTATTTCTCACAATTCTATCGGATGGCTGGAATTCAGCTGGGTGGTTCTTTGACTGGTCTTCGGATCTCTTATGCAGTTGTGTTCAGCTGGGATCTCTAAGGGTGGCTGTGGCTAGAACCTCTAAGATGACCTCTCAGACTCCACATGGCCTCTAATCATTCAGCTATCTAGCCTGGATGACCTTATAGCATGGCAGCTGGGGTTTTGAGAGGAAAAAACAGAAGCTGTCATTCCCTCTTAAAGCCTGGGTTCATAAATCCTTTAATAACACTTTCACCTTTATCCATTGGTCAAAGCAAGTCATAACGGCCACACTAGATTCAAAGTGTGGGAAGACAGATTCCAGCGCTTGATGAGAGGATTGGCAAAGAGCTTGTGGCTATTTTTAATATACCATAGGATCCAACCATCAGATTGTCTGGGTCCAGTGTGTTTTTTTAATTAATTTTTATTGGAGTATAGTTGATTTACAATGCTGTGTCAGTATCTGTTGTACAGCAAAGTGAGTCAGTTATACATATATTCACCCTTTTTTTAGATTCTTCTCCCATACAGGTCACCGTAGAGTATTGAGTAGTTTCCTGTGCAGCACAGTAGGTTCTCATTAATTACCTATTTTAAATATAGTAATGTGTATATGTCAATCCCAATCTCCCAATTTATCCCTCCTCCTCCTTCTCCCTGTTTGTCTTCTACATCTGTGACTCTATTTCTGCTTTGTAAATAAGTTAATTTGTACCATTTTTTTTAGATTCCACATATAAGTGATATCATATGATGCTTATCTTTCTGTGTCTGACTTACTTCACTCCATATAAGATTGTCTGGGTCCTGGAATTAGTAACTATTTCATTGTAGGAGAATATCCCTTATTTTTGTGGAGGACATAGCCTCCATTCCAAATAATCAAGAATATTGAAAGAGGGCTCCACTTCCAACATTCTGAAGCCAGGTATGAGGATAGATTAAGGTCATGAGGAGAAGGGGGCAACAGAGGATGAGATGGTCAGATGGCATCATTGACTCAATGGACAGGAGTTTGAGCAAACTCCAGGAGACGGTGAAGGACAGGGAAGCCTAGCATGCTGCACTCCATGGGGTCACAAAGAGTCAGACACAACTGAGCAACTGAACAACCACATGGGGATAGAAACATAAGAGAAGGATGTATGAGGACCATTTAAGCAAGAGCAACTTAATCAGTTCCTGAATCCTAGCGCCAGGTAAAGCTTTAGTGTTGATGTCTATCCAACACCTCAAACTGAAATACTTGAATCCAAGTACTATTTGGGTCTGAGAGAATTGCCTCTATCACATCACAGTGGGACTTTACCTATCAAAATAATCACTGTATTGATTTGAAGTTTTTTGGCTGCAAGTGGTAGAAAATTCAGCTCAAACTAATTTAGCATCATCATAATAATAACAAAAAATGATAATGCTTACATCATTATGCTACACATGAAGATGCAACCCCCAGGTCTCCCTTAAGAGAGCTCTGATAGCCTCCAGTTGGCAGCGCTTTCCAGGGCTGCCTCAAAGTGCAGAGAGTCACCTCCCTCAAGGTCACACCCTTCAAGGCCCACATCTAATGACAGAGCAAAGCAGAGGATCACTCACCTTGAGACTTGAACTCTGACAGAAAACACTTGCTCTGGAGATCCCTGCTATATTGGCCAAGGCTTTGTCAGACCTGCCTCACTGTTGCTCTGCCCAGTCCTGCCTCCTCCTCCTTTCAAAGGTGCTCAGTTGGTCAGTTGTGTCCAACTCTTTTGTGGCCCCATGAACATAGTCTACCAGGCTCCTCTGTCTATGGAATTTCCCAAGCAAGAATACTGGAGTGGGCTGATACTTCCTACTCCAGGGGATCTTCCCAACCCAGGGATAGAACCTGCATCTCCTATGTCTCCTGCATTGGGAGGTGGATTCATTACCACTAGCACCACCTGGGAAGCCCCGTAGGTGTTGACCCCTTGTAACCATCTTGCTCCCCAAACATCTCAATGTTTGCTTTTGGAGACTCCAACCTGCAACAATAATTTAATTGACCAGTGGTATATTTGGCTTTAGGCGTGGCCATACACAAGAATACAGATACTCAAAGATGTACTCAAGCTCTGCTTTCTGTCTCTCAGTACAGTTCTACTCATGCTCATATGTTCGCTCATTCATAAGAGGCAACTTCATGGCTAGAAGGTGGCAGCAAGGAACTTCTGGGGTATCCTTCCAATTTCACAGCCAACAAAAAAAGAAGCAAGCATCTTCATTTATTCCAGCACCCCCAAAATTCTTCAAATTCACTCTAACTAGGTCTAGCTGGGTCAAACGCCCCAACTCTTAACCAATCACTGGGCTGGGAGAAGGTGATGCTGATTACCTTAGACTCAGCTCACATGCTTCACACTAAGGGAGTTAGGGTGGAAAAGGAATAATTTGTCATATGAAAGCCATGGGATGTGGCCAGAGATTGGGTGAAAGGATACCCAGACATGTTCACACAATCACTCCCTGAGACACTCTTAATTTTATTCAGGTAAAAATCTAAACTTTGGTGAAGATAAAGCATATCAGTAAGATGGAGTCTGGATTGAGACTGGGAATGTCCCAATTGAACATTAGCCACCAAAAGCATTTCTGGAGTGTCTAACATGTGTGGAACATAATACAAGGCAGTGTTAGAAAATAGTTCCTACCCTCAAGGTACTTAAAACTTATCAATGACAAGAGGTACTTGCAGAAGAGTACCAATACCTTTAAGGAATAGTAGACTCTCTAATAATCTCAGACATGTGGAATGGAGCAGAAAAAGCAAGAAACCTACGGATTGGCTGGAGCAGGCATGTCAAAGCCCACATATCTGACTATGGTGATGCAAGCTGAAGGCTTTCCTGAAGAATCTATCCATTGTTACTTTTAGCTACAAATTTAATAGTCATGGTAAACTCACTCTCCTGCTCACAGTTTAGGAGTCACAGATTATGAAAAGGAGAAGGAGAGGACAGGGTGACCCTAAAGGCAGTAAGAAGGGATGAGTAATAGGCTAAGAGAGAGAAGACAGAATGTGTGGCTGAACCACACTGACTCCATTTTGTCAGCCTGCACTCCTATCTTCTTCTTTCCACATGACTGAGTTTAATCCAAGCCAGGTAAGTCCCCAGTCAACTTTTACCCTGGCTTCATCTGATATGAAAACTGGAAGAGTGCCTTTTGCTAACGTAGATGCTTAATGGTCATGAGACCCCTAGGGGAGGAAAAATCCTCAGTTCCTATCAATGTAGGCAGTGCTTTCTTGGTTCTTGTTGTTTAGTTATGTCCGACTCTGTGGCCCCATGGGTGTAGCCTGCCAGGCTTTTCTGTCCTTCACCAACTCCTCCTCACTGGTAGGCAGATTTTATTTTTAGTTTTGACCCTTTTAAATTCCTCTGTACCCCTTTTATCGGTGTGGAGTGCAGCTTCAAATGCCTCTGGATCATCATCCACCTAGTTCTGCTTGTATATAAGTTACCCACAATAAACTTCATAATTGCACTTTATGAAGTTGCCCTCTTCATTTTGTAGTCTCAAAGATCCTTTTCAGTTTGGACAATTTATTCAATATCTCTGCCTCCCATCACAGAACCATTTGTGCAAGCTGTAAGAAATTACAAGTAAGTAGAACAAATAAGCTATACATAGAAAAATGTCTCAAAGACATTTTTTTAAAAAAGACTGGAAGCTTGGGGCCGGTGCACTGGGATGACCCAGAGGGATGGTATGGGGAGGGAGGTGGAAGGGGGGTTCAGGATGAGGAACACATGTACACCCGTGGCACATTCATGTTGATATATGGCAAAACCAATACAATATTGTAAAGTAATTAGCCTCCAATTAAAATAAATAAATTTATACTAAAAAAGAAATCCTGCCAGTGTGATAATGCAATAAAGTAAATCTGAAGGGTTAATAGGGTAGCAGAGATGTGCCTGCAAACGGGTCTCTCTGCTTGGGCTGAACATCCTTGCAAAC
This sequence comes from Capricornis sumatraensis, assembly GCF_032405125.1. Classification (NCBI taxonomy): domain Eukaryota; kingdom Metazoa; phylum Chordata; class Mammalia; order Artiodactyla; family Bovidae; genus Capricornis; species Capricornis sumatraensis. Next base: position 84,189,413 of record NC_091092.1, read on the forward strand.
GAGGCATTCTGCCAAAAAGTCTGGACACAGCCTGAGTCTAATGGTCCCTTGCAAATGAGGGAACATCCCCTTCTTGTGATAAGAAGGAAAAGAGGGCTTTGGACAGACTCTGCAGTAGACAGGGATTTCACTCCCCTTTGCTGTACGATAACATGTATGCACCTGCGCTGTACTGAAAAGGCTTATTCATGCAGTCTGGAATTCTGCCTAGGGGGCTTTTATAATAATAAAACTGCAATTAGTTTGCGCAGTTCTGTTCCTCTGGCTGGAGTGTGTATTGTCTGTCTCTTGTGTGTCTCGTGTTTTGTCTTTGTGTCATTTCGCTCGCAACATCTGGCGCCCAACATGGGGCTCGAGTGAAACTGAAAGGGTGAATAACCCCAGGGGATTTTAAATCCATAGCAGGGGAACTTTTGGGAAAATCATGGGGAATTCCTCACCCTAGCAGGGGAACTTTCAGAAAATCATGGGGAATTCCTCATCATCATTACGGACATAATACATGGAGTTAGTCAAAGGACTTCTCCACTCCGTAGGTGTTAAAGCCTCGACTCATCAATTGAGTGAGCTCTTTCGCTTGGTGGAGCAATATTGTCATTGGTTTCAATATCAAACTAAGTTACAGTTAAACTTGAAGGAATGGAAAATAATTCAAAAGGAATTGAGAAAGCAACATCAGAAGGGTAATGTGATCCCGTTGAAGTTATGGACTTTGTGTAGTGCTATAACACAGGCTTTGACCTTGCTCTCTATTGATAATGTAACTAAATCTAATGCTTCAAGGAGGGGAGAAATAATTTATGAGGATGTGTCAGACATTGGTGGGGCTTCTGCATCACCTGAAGGCAAGGATACAAGTGAGCCTCCTCCTGTAAATGGTGAAACATCTGATAGTTCAGAATCAGATTCGGAGGCTTCTTCGGTTTCGTCAGAGGAGGGCAAAGAGGTTAAAGAAATGACCCATCTATTCCAGGAATGGTGGAAATCCCGTAAGGAGGAGAAAAAATCTACACCTTCTGCTCCTCCTTGTGCTTCTCTTTTCCCCACTGCGGTTAATCAGCCCGATGTGGGCAGGGAACATTGTCGGTTCTCCTTTCCTTTGTCTATGCTTCATCATGATGACTTGCCTGCTCCCCCTGGTGGGTTTATCGATCCTCCACAATTATTTCCCATCCAAAGACAGCAAAATGACAATGTGATAAATGTTCAATACACTCCTTTGGAATATAAATTTTTTAAAGATCTTAAAGCTGCAGTAGTGCAGTACAGTCCTCAGTCTCCCTTTGTTTTGGCTATGCTGGAATCATTGGGAAAAGGCAAATTGATCATTCCGTTAGATTGGGAATCTATTGCCCAAGCTGTCTTGGAGGGTACTCAATGGTTGCAACTTCGTAGCTGGTGGGAAGAAGAAGCTAGAAAGCAGGCTCGGATTAATGAGGGACAGAATCCCCCTGGTCCTCTTGAGGACAAGCTAATGGAAGAGGGCCCTTATCGGGCTTTAAGAGAATAGGCTCAGTACTCTGATCAGGACTTACAACAAGTCGGTCAGGTCTTTTTACGAGCATGGCGCTGTGTGGTGCCTACTGGCCACGCCCAGCCCTCCTTTGTTAAAACAATGCAAGGCCCCAATGAGCCATATACTGATTTTCTAGCAAGATTGAGGGTAGCTGTGGAATGGGCTGTAGGGACGGATGAGATTTCAGAGATATTATTACAAACTTTAGCATTTGAAAATGCAAATCCTGAATGCAAGCGTATACTGGAACCTTTAAAGGGACAGGGTGCATCTATAGCTGAATATATCAGAGCCTGCTCAGGAGTAGGAGGAGCTGAGCATCAGGCTAATGTCTTTGCTACAGCCTTGGCCAAAGCTATGAGACCACGAAAGGGAGGTAACTGCTTCCATTGTGGAAAACCTGCTCATATGAAAAGAGAGTGTCAGAAATTAAAAGCTGATCAAGGTGCAATTCCTAAAGACAGATCTCTTGCTGGGAAGAATAAGACTCCTCCTGGACTTTGCCGTCAGTGTGGGAAGGGGTTTCATTGGACTAATGAATGCAGATCTAAAACAGATAAAATGGGCAACCCGATACCGGGAAAGTATCCTGTGGGCCTAAGTCCTTGGGGCCCAGGAACAATACCAGGGACTTCTCCTCCTTGCCCTCCTACCATTCCACCTGCCCCAACCCTGTTCCCTCCCAGCAACCGTTACGAGTCGATGCCCCATTAAAAGGACCTCAGATGATGATTTCAGACTTTCGGTCTGCTACTTCAGGGAGTGCTGCTGCTGATGTGCCACTAGCTGATAATGTTCTTTTGTCACCAGGGGGAGGCATTTATAAATTAAAAACAAATGTATTTGGACCACTGCCTAAGGGCACTTTTGGCTTGATATTAGGCCGTAGCAGCGTGGCTTTGAGAGGTTTAACCATAATTCCTAGGGTAATAGACTCTGACTATGTTGGGGAAATTTTAATTGTGGTCTCTACTTCTACCACGCTTACATTGTTAGCTGGGGAACGTATTGCTCAAATACTTCTCCTACTTTATCACCCCCTTTTGGCTCTTCCTAATGAATGAACAGGAGGATTTGGAAGTACTGGGCGGCATATATTTTGGGAAATGCTTATCAAAGATTCTCGCCCTGTTCTCTCCTTGATTATACAAGGAAACAACTTTGAGGGACTGGTCGACACAGGGGCGGATGTTTCAGTCATTTCTTCTCAACAATGGCCCCAAGATTGGGAAAAAGAAAAAAGCCCTTTAATGCTGATGAGATTGGGCTCCATTGCAGATGTCTGGAAGAGTACCCATCCCTTGCAATGTCAATTCCATAATGGAAGATCAGTGTTTGTTACCTTTTATATTGTAAATATACCTATTAATATATGGGGACGAGATCTTCTCTCTCCTTTGGGGGCTTCTGTAACCATTCCATAGGAAAACTAGTAGCCACTGCTCAAATTCCTCGAGCACTCCCATTAAAATGGTTAACTAATACTCCAAAATGGGTTGAGCAGTGGCCATTACCACAAATGAAGCTCGAGGCATTAGAACAATTAGTACAAGAACAACTCCAACTTGGTCATATAGAGCCCTCTACCTCCCCCTGGAATTCTCCTGTTTTTGTTATAAAAAAGAAATCTGGAAAATGGAGAATGGTAACTGATTTACAAGAAGTTGATAAATGTATTGAACCTATGGAGCATTACAATTGGGACTCCCCTCTCCAGCTCTTATTCCTCAGAATTGGTCCTTAATGGTGCTAGATCTTAAAGACTGTTTTTTTTTTTTTTTACCATCCCCCTACAATTGCAAGATAGAGATAAATTTGCTTTTACAGTTCCTGTTCTTAATCATGCTCAGCCTGTTAAGCGTTATCAATGGACAGTCTTACCACAAGGAATGATAAATAGTCCTACATTATGCCAAGAATTCGTAGCTCGCTCTTTACAATCCCTCCGTCAAGTATACCCCAATTATATTCTATATCATTATATGGATGATCTCCTATTAGCAGCTCCTAGTGTTGCTGAACGTGATGAATTCTTTTTAAAAGTACAGGAGGCTTTAAGACTATACAATTTGCAAATAGCCCAGGAAAAAATTCAAAAGGACTTTCCTATTTCACATTTAGGGACAATATTGGAACAACATAGAATAAGGCCCCAAAAGTTGCAAATTAGAAGAGACCAGCTCAAAACCTTAAATGATTTTCAAAAGTTATTGGGAGATATTAACTGGCTACACCCAGTACTTGGGATTCCTACTTATCAATTACGACATTTGTTTTCTACTTTAGAAGGAGATACAGCTCTAGATAGCCCCTGGACCTTAACCCCATTGGCTTTACAGGAACTTCAATTTGTTGAGCAACGACTAAACGACGGCTTTTTGACTTACTTACATGCGTCTCAACCTATTTCGTTTATAATATTTCATACCCCTTATTCTCCATATGGTGTAATTGCTCAAGAAAAAGGATTAATAGAATGGGTTTTCTTACCTAACAGTTTTTCCAAAAAATTGACTACATAGATGGATAAATTAGCCTTCCTTATACAAAAAGGTCGCCATCGTATTTTACAACTGTCAGGATGTGAACCACACCAGATTGTTACTCAGTTAACAACTGCTCAAATATCTCGATGTTTACAATTTAATGAAAACTGGCAAATTTCTCTTGCCTCATATCCTGGTTCGTTTTCTAATCATTATCCATCATCTAAATTGATTGATTTTCTCCAGACTAACGCTATGATATCTCATTCCCCAATTTCAGATGTTCCAGTTAAGGGACCCACTATTTTTACAGATGCAAATAAAAATACTGCTGGATATTGGACCCTGGAAAGTTCCAAGGTTCTCCCCCACTCATTTTCTTCTGTACAGCCCGCTGAATTGTGGGCTATCTATTTAGTTTTGCAAGATTTTCCCCAACTTCCTATTAACATTGTTTCAGATTCTCGATATGCTGTTCTCTCTTGCCTACAGCTTCCCCATGTCTCCCTTCCACTGACCCTTAAAACAGCTATTAATAAATTGTTTTACCAAGTACAACAATTGCTCTTGCAGCGTTCAGAGTTAATTTTCTTTACTCACATCCGTGCACATTCTGCCCTTCCTGGACCTTTATCATTTGGAAATGCTACAATTGATGCCTTACTTTATCCTATAGAAGCAGCAAAACAAGAACATCTCTTACAGCATACCAACTCCAAAGGGTTACAAAAATCTCATGCTATTACTCAAAAACAAGCTCAAAATATTGTTTGTTCTTGTTCCATATGTGCACCCTTTGCTTTACCATTTACCCCACCAGGTGTCAACATGAGAGGACAACAAGCAAATCAGATATGGCAAATGGATGTAATTTACATTTCTTCTTTCAGACAACAAAAATGTGTGCATCATACTATAGATACTTGCACATATTTTCAATGGGCCACTGCATTACATTCTGAAAAGGCTGACGCTGTTATTACTCATTTGTTATCTTGTTTTGCAGTTATGGGATTACCAATTGAATTGAAAACTGATAATGCACCTGCCTACCAATCCACAAAATTAGCTCACTTTTTATCTCAATACCATATAACTCATACTTTTGGTATTCCTTATAATAGTCAAGGGCAAGCTATCATTGAAAGAGCTAATCGTACCTTGCGTGATTATCTTGAAAAAATAAAAAAGGGGGAACAAGAGAGATTTATGAAACCTAAAGACATTCTGAATAAAACCTTACTTACCCTAAATTTTTTGAATGTTTGGAGCAAGGGAAATCTATCAGCAGCAGAGGTGCATTTTCAAGGGAAAGAAGAGGATAAGAAGATCTTGAATACACCTATTTGGTATAAAGATAAAGAGAAAGATTGGATCCCAGCATCATTAATATATTTGGGACAGGGGTATGCTTTCATTTCTGTTAATAATTACAGGTTTTGGACCCCAGCAAGATTGATCAAAATCAACAATGGCTGATCCCTTTGTTCAAAAATTCGAAGAGCTTACTATGCAGAGAAGCTTTACTTTCCATACAAGGGAAGCAACACCTCCTACGTGGGGTCAAATGAAGAGGTTGACCCAGGAAGCAGAGAAGACGTTAATGAAGGCAGGGCGACCTCTGAATCCTACCAATCTTTTGCTTGCCATGATGGCGGTGGTGACATGTCAGGTAATCAGTGTATCAGCAAGTAATCATACATATTGGGCATATATACCTAATCCCCCATTAGTAAGAGCAGTTTCCTGGGGGGAACCAGAAGTGCAGGTATGTACTAATGAGACTGCCTTCTTTCCCCCGCCATCTTGCAGGGGAATAGAACAACTATCTCATCATAAACAACAATATAATATTAGTAATTTGACCATTGGAGTGGAAGGTATTCCTTTGTGCATAGGAGGACACCCCTTTTGTCTGTCCACCAAGGAACATTCTCATCATTCTTATAATACATGGGGGGTAAAGTATAATAATTACCATTTTGCTACTTTTACTGTGCTTGTTTCCACCAGGGGATTTAACACCTTGACAGAACCGATAGACATTCATAATGGAAAACACATGTCGCTATGTCCTGTTAACTTTTTTGCTCCTTCTCTAGAATCTTTGGAGTGGGAATGTTGCCGAGGTCATCGACCCTTTAAAGTCATGAATTATTCTGGGGCCATCATTGTAGATTGGAGTCCAGATCATGGGCAATTCTTAGAAAAGTGGTCAAATAAATCTCTTAGGTGGCATTGTGCAAATAGCACTTTGATGGGTAATGGTAATGAAACAGTTAAATGGCAGCAACTTGCACTTGTCTCTCCTCAATTACAATTGCAAGGATATCCGCACATTCAAGGAGATATTTGGAAACTATGGGCAGTTTCTGGTAATCTCACTATCTGGTCAGGAAACTGTACTTTGGACAGTGGTGACTCTTCAGGTCCATTCCATGTTAATTTACATGTTAATAAATCTTATTCCACAATGGCATGTGTAAAATATCCTTTTGCACTGTTATATGGGAATTGGACCTGGAATGATACTGTGGGGTCTGTGTCATGTGACTATTGTAATCTAACTCAATGTGTAAATCAGTCTTGGTGGGAAGAATTTGAAAGACAAGCCTATAACTCCAATTTCTCATTAGTAATTGTTAAGGCTCGGACAGAAGTATGGTTACCTATAAATCTGACTCGGCCGAGGTCAGATTCTTTTGCTGTTTCTCGTCTAGTAACCACTGTACAGACTTTTGCTACACCGATCTCAACGTATGCTTGGTGTGGTCATTGCTTCGATTCTAGCAGTCGCGTCAGTAACTGCAACAGCGGCGGTAGCAGGTCTTGCGTTACACCAAAGAATTCAAACAGCTGATTTTATTCAGGACTGGCATAAAGACTCTCATTTGTTATGGCAACAACAGCGAGATTTGGATGCACAACTTGCTACCGACGTGCTCAATCTTCAACACACCGTTTCCTGGCTTGGAGATCAATTGGCTGTTTTATCTACACGAAGTGTATTGAAATGTGATTGGAATTCTTCTCAGTTTTGTATAACACCTGTACCATTTAACACGAGTGAAGGATGGAATAAAGTAAAACAATCCTTGACTGGGCATCAAAATCTCGCTACGGAGATTATGGACCTGGAACAACAAATTTTGTCTACTTTTAGCAGGACTTTACCTGACATTACGGGGTCTGATTTGCTGAAAAGTCTTCAAGAGGGAATGAATAACTTAAATCCATTAGGGCATGTATCCTCACTAATTGGGACTACCTTTGGGAACACTGTGTTTATATTACTTTTATGTTGTGTTGCTTTTCTAGTCTTCCAGTGGTGGTGGAAAGGGAAACAACCAAAGCGCGAAGCAGAGAAGATCCAGACCATGCTACAATTTATAAAAGCAAATAAAAAAGGGGGAGATGAAGGGTTAATAGGGTAGCAGAGATGTGCCTGCAAACGGGTCTCTCTGCTCGGGCTGAACGTCCTTGCAAACGAGGGAACATCCCCTTCTTGTGATAAGAAGGAAAAGAGGGCTTTGGGCAGACTCTGCAGTAGACAGCGATTTCACTCCCCTTTGCTGTACAATAACATGTATGCACCTGTGCTGTACTGAAAAGGCTTATTCGTGCAGTCTGGAATTCTGCCTAGGGGGCTTTTATAATAATAAAACCACAATTAGTTTGCACAGTTCTGTTCCTCCGGCCGGAGTGTGTATTGTCTGTCTCCTGTGTGTCTCATGTTTTGTCTTTGTGTCATTTCGCTCGCAACAAAATCAAAGTCATGAGAATTGGAAAATAAAGAATAAAACAAGAATTAAACCAGGAAAAAAAAAAGACTGAAAGGAAATATACCTAAATGTTTCAAAATCTAAATGAATAATTTTCTCGCTACCTTATTCTAGTTTTCAAATTTTCTACAACAAAGAGGTAATACTTTCATATGAGGTGAAAAGCTAATGTTACTTTAAAACCCCAGCTGCTGCTGCTGCTGCTAAGTCGCTTCAATCATGTCTGACTCCGTGCAACCCCACAGACGGCAGCCCACCAGGCTCCGCCATCCCTGGGATTCTCCAGGCAAGAACAGTGGAGTGGGTTGCCATTTCCTTCTCCAATGCATGAAAGTGAAAAGTGAAAGTGAAGTCGCTCAGTCGTGTCCGACTCTTTGAGACCCCATGGACTGCAGCCTACCAGGCTCCTCCATCCATGGGATTCTCCCGGCAAGAGTACTGGAGTGGGGTGCCATTGCCTTCTCCAAAGCTCGTAGAACTATAAAAGCACTCAGAGGTGAGCCACAGGACAAACAGTCCTACACATCTAGGTAGCCATGGCACCATGGGACACAAAGGAAAGATTAAATTATATTTAATATATACTTTGAAAGAAGGCAGATAATTCTATGATCTATTTTAAGAAGTATTCTATAAGGAGTGTTAAATTTTAGAGAAAAAACCTTGGCACTAAAAGAGGTTATATGGAAAATTTCCTCTTGGGATTGACATACACAGACTACTATATATAAAATAGATAACAAATAAGGACCTACTGTGTAGCACAGGGAGCTATAGTCAATATTCTGTAATAACCTATATGAGAGCAAACTCCAGGAGACTGTGAAGGACAGGGAAGCCTGGCATGCTAAAGTCCATGGGGTTGCAAAGAGTCGGACATGACTGAGCAACTGAACAACAACATGTGAGAAAAGAATCTAGAAAAGAAAGAATATATGCATATGTGTAATTGATTCACTTCACTGTACACCTGAAACTAACACATTATAAGTCAACTATACTCCAATAAAACAAAAAATAAAGAAAATTCCCTTATGCAGAACTGTGCTTGCCCCAGGAAGCTCATTTACTTGAGTAAACAAGACTTCACTGGAACACACAAGAGAATCATGGGAAAATCACAACCCTCATTAGATGTCTTCCATCTTGACCTTGAGAGTGGGCATCAACATGGAGGTGGGGCTAACAGAGGTTAAAGCATACAAAGGACTCTAGGAAGGACAGAGCATCGTGGAGTGGTGCTAGGGCAGGGTTGGAGAGATTTGCATACAACAGCTGTAACCAAACGCAGGTCAAGCAGGCCTTCATTTCTGAGCTGTCATCCTGTACCCTCAAAACACATACACTATCACATTCTCAATCCCAGAAGGGCATAAGTCTGGTGGAGAAGACTGAGTCCAGTCCTGGCCCAAAAGAGTTAAGTGTCTGAATGAGTATTCTTATCAGTGATCTAAAAATGGTGATTGAGATGATCCTCAATAAGCTTGCTGATAATACTGAAATGTTTGCATTGTTAACACCTTAGGAGATAACAGGGGACTAGGAACACATATAACCCCAAGTTTTTTTTAAAAGTCAGTATCTCTGAAACAATAAAATGAATATAATAAAAAATAAATAAATAAATAAAAATTGAAAAAAAAAACAAGTACATTTAAGGAAATACTTGATGAAGCACAGTTAAGTCCTTTGTGCCATAATGGAGTCATATCTCCATAACAAGCAGAAATATAGTGTTATCAGAAACATTATATGAAAGTCCATATTTGCTACATTTGGCTTTGGTAAGACCCCTTGATTTAAATGGTACTCAAATTTGTTTGAGGGAAATGAATGGAAGTTTATTAATCATAACGTGCAGGATTATCAGGCATTAATTATGTTCCAAACATTATGCTTTAGGTGTGTTCTCTTATTTTCAAATATGTTTCGGTATGAAATACGCCAAAAGATAAAAGTTATAGGCACATTTTACCAAATGGTTAAAAAGTAAATTGCATGCACACAAAAACTTGCACATAAATGTTTTTAGAAGCTTCATGCATAATTGCTAAAACTTGGGAGCAACCAAGATGTCCTCCAGTAGGTGACGCGTGAATAAATAAACTGTGATGCATTCAGACAATAGGATATTATTCAGTGATAAAAAGAAATGAGCTGTCAAGCCTGAAAAGACATGAAGGAGCCTTAAATGCCTATTGCTAAGTGAAAGACGTCAGTCTGAAAAGGCTGCATACTGTTTGATTCCAATTATGTGACATTCTGGAAAAAGCAAAACTATGGAGACAGTAGAAAGATTGGTGGTTGCCAAGATTTACAGAGAAGGGAGAGAGGAATAGGTTGAGGACAGAGGATTTCTAGGGCAACAAAACTACTTTGTATGATACTATGATAGTGGATGTATATATTATATATTTGTCTAAACTCACAGAATGTATAAGACCAAGAATTAACCCTAATATAATCTGTGGGTTTTGAGTGATGATGAAGCATCAATATAGGTTTACTGATTGTAACAAATGTACAATCTATTGTGGGATATTGATAGTGGAGGGGGCTGTGCATGTGTGGGACTAGGGGGTAAATGGGAATGCTCTGCATTTTTGGTCAATTTTGCTGTCAACCTAAAATTGCTCTTAAAATAAAGCCTATTAAAGTTTGTTTTTTTAAAAGTAAATATTGTGTAACCACTAAGCAGGTCGGGAAACAGAATATTATTGTCACCCTTGGCTGGATCCCTACTCTCTTCCCTTCCATTCCCCCCAGAGGTAAACACTACCCTGACTTTGATGCTAATCATTTATTTTCTTTTCTTTTCTTTCTTTCTTTCTTTCTTTTTTTTTTTTTTTTTTTTTTGCTGCACTGCCACAAGCAGGATCTTAGTTCCCTGACCAGGGATCAAAGCCATACCTCCTGCAGTAGAAGCACAGAGTCTCAACCAGTGAACCACCAGGGAAGTCCTATTTTATAATTTATAAACGTATCAAATCAACACATTGCACATATTAAAGTTCCACAGAATTATATGTCAACTGTATCTCAATAAAGCTGAGGGAAAAGTATTATTCACAAGGTCTCTGGAAATGAAATACTTGGGTATAAATCTGGCAAAACATGTACAGAATGTGTATGTTGGATGGCTCTATTGAAAAGCAGGAGTGAAGAGGACAGCGATGGAGATGGAAGGTGAGCAAAGGGCAGCCTCTGCCAAACTATCTGCTTCATCCGAAGGAAGTACCTTGCCCCAGTACACCTCATGGATAATACTCTTGTGCTTATCTCTGCTTCTGCCTACCTGGTCTTCATTTCTGTACTCTTCCTCAGAACATGTTCTGTCTTGACTGCTTAATTATCTATTTGCACAACATTGCTCCATAACAAAAAGGCAAGGGAGAAAGGGAAAGACATACCTACCCAACTGAATGTAGAGTTTCAGAGAACAGCAAGAAGAAATAAGGCCTTCTTAAACGAACAATGCAAAGAAGTAGAGGAAAGCAATAGAACGGGAAAGACTAGACATCCCTGCAAGAAAATTGAAAATATCAAGGAAACATTTCATGCAAGGATGGGCATGATAAAAGACAGGAATGGTAAGGAACTGACAGAAGAAGAGATTAAGAAGAGGTGGCAAGAATACACAGAACTATACAAAAAAGGTCTTAATGACCTGGATAACCACAATGTTGTGATCACTCACCTAGAGCCAGACATCCTGGAGTGTGAAGTCAAGTGGACCTTAGGAAGCATTATTACAAACAAAGCTAGAGGAGGTGATGGAATTCCAGCTGAACTATTTAAAATCCCAAAAGATGATGCTGTTAAAGTGCTACACTCAATACGTCAGCAAATTTGGATCCAACTCAGCAGTGGCCACAGGACTAGAAAATGTCAGTTTTCCTTCCAATCCCAAAGAAGGGCAATGCCAAAGAATGTTCAAACTATGTAAAACTGAGTTCATTTCACATGCTAGCAAGGTAATGCTCAAAATCCTTCAAGCTAGGCTTCAACAGTATGTGAACCGAGAAATTCCAAACGTATAAGCTGGATTTAGAAAAAACAGAAGAACCAGAGATCAAATTGACAACATTCATTGGATCATGGAGAGAGCAAAGTCCAGAAAAACATCTACTTCTGCCTCATTGACTATGCAAACACCTTTGATCACAACAAATTGTGGAAAATTCTCTGAGAAACCTGTATGTGAGTCAAGAAGGAACAGTTAGAACCATACATGGAACAATGGACTGGTTCAAAATTGGGAAAGGAGTATTAAAGTTCTGTATATTGTCACCCTGCTTATTTAACTTATATGCAGTGTACAGCATGTGAAATGCCAGGCTGGATGAATAACAAGCTGGAATCAAGATTGCTAGGAGAAATAGCAACAACCTCAGATATGCAGATGATACCACTTTAATGGTAGAAAGTGAAGAGGAACTAAAGAGCCTCTTGATGAAGGTGAAAGAGGAGAGTGAAAAAGCTGTCTCGAAATTCAACATTCAAAAAACAAAGATCGTGGCATCTGGTCCCATCACTTCATGGCAAATAGAATGGGAAAAAGTGAAAGCAGTGACAGATTTTATTCTCTTGGTCTCCAAAATCACTGCAGATGGTGATTGCACCCATGAAATTAAAAGACACTTGCTCCTTGGGAGGAAAGTTATGACAGACCTAGACAGTGTGTTAAAAATCAGAGACATCTCTTGGCCAAATAAGCCTGAAAGTGAAGTGGCTCAGTCGTGTCCGACTCTTTGCAACCCCATGGACTGTACTGTACCAGGCTCCTCTGTCCATGGGATTTTCCAGGCAATAGTACTGGAGTGGATTGCCATTTCCTTCTCCAGGGGATCTTCCCAAACCAGGGATTGAACCCTGGTCTCCCGCATTGTAGACAGACACTTTACTGTCTGAGCCACTGAACACTGAAGAAATTATGTTTTCATATTGTGGTACTGGAGAAGACTCTTGAGAATCCCTTGGACAGCAAGGAGATCAAACCAACCAATCTTAAGGGAAATCAACCCTGAATATTCATTCAGTAGAAGGACTGATGCTGAAACTGAAGCTCCAATACTTTGGCTACCTGATATGAAGAGCCGACTCACTGGAAAAAAACCCTGATGCTGGGGAAAATTGAGGGCAAAAGGAGAAGGGGGCAGCAGAGGATGAGATTAGATAACGTCACTGACTCAATGGACATGAATTTCAGCAAACTCCAGGAGATAACAGAAGACAGAGGAGCCTAGCATGCTACAGTCCATGAGGTCACAGAGTCAGACATGACTTAGCAACGGAACAACAACAAGGTGCATAACAAATTACCCCAAAACTCAGTGGCTTAAAAACAATAATCTGGACTTCCCTGGTGGCCCAGCAGCTAAGACTCTGGGCTTCCAATGTAGGGGACCCAGGTTAGATTCATGGTCAGGGAACTAGATCCTGCATGTCCCAACAAAGATCAAAGATCCCAAGTGCCACAAGTAAGACCTGGTGCAGCCAAATAAGACATTTTTTTAAATAATAATAATAGTAATAATAAGCATGGGAATTCCCTGGTGGTCCAATGGTTACGACTCCATGCTTCCAGTGCATGGCACATAGGTTCAATCCCTGGTCAAGGAAATAGGATCCACAAGCCATGTGGTGTGCCCCCTCCCCACCCCACCTCCCAAAAAACAGTAAGCACGTACTTAGCTCAGATACATGGCTCAGCAAATGTATTAACAGACTGAACTCAGATTGTATGTGTGGAGGGGAGGTGTAGGGGGTGGTTCCTGTTTTTCACTGGGCTCACTCTACTTTCTGGGAATAAGTTAGCTGCAGCTTATCTCAGATAACCTCTCCTGATACTGAGGTGGGTTAACTCTGCCTCATATGTATTTCATCCTCCAACAGGCTAGCCTGGGCATGTTCCCAGAGGAGCAAGAACAGAAGAAGATACATGCAAATGCTTTTTAATGTTTCTGCATGCCTCACATCTGCTAACATGCCACTGGCCAAAGAAACTCACATAGCTAAACTCAGAATCAAGGGGCACAGAAATATACTCAGTTTCCACAATGAGAGGAGCCTCTATGTTCCTTGTCAAAGGGTATGGATACTGGGAGGAGTTATTCATTGGAGCCATTAATCTACTAACACATCAGTGTCAGACTCTCATCTCTGGTACCCACCTTTGCCTCAATACATTTGTGACCTCTGTCATCATTCCTGGACATAATTTTTTCTAATTCCTAGCATGCATCTGGCACCTTACATATACAAACTAGAAGCCATAGCAACCTGATCGCTGAGTCAATGTCTGTTTTACAGACAAGTCAACAGAAATCTTGCCTGATGGCTCAGACGGTAAAGCGTCTGCCTGCAATGTGGGAGACCCGGGTTTGATCCCTGGGTCAGGAAGATCCCCTGGAGAAGGCAATGGCAACCCACTCCAGTACGCTTGCCTGGAAAATTCCATGGACAGAGGAGCCTTGTAGGCTACAGTCCATGGGGTTGCAAAGAGTCGGACACGACTGTATGACTCCACTTCCACTTCAGACAACCCATAAAAACATGTACAAAATAAATAGGCAGATTTCAGTTTCAAACAGAATGTTTGCAAAGGAATATTCCTTTACTCTGCATTATTACTAACAGTGATTACCAATTAATTTTTTATGATGTAGTCATAATATTTAATGCTTTCCTATGATATCTTCCTTGGTTTTTACCCTCCTAGTTTTGTGCTTTTAATTGTACTTAAAGTCACTTGCCCTATCCATATGAATACTTAATCTCCTTTTAACAAAATATTTACTTGGTTCTAAAATACATACTTGATTGATTTTCCCACCAAATTCATAGGTGGAATTTGTTTGGACACCATTTTTATAACACATTATCATTGCTCCTTCTAATACATTCCTCCAGGATTGGTTCTAAAGCTGATCTCAGAGCCCACAGAGATGTCAGGGCCACTTTCATTTCATTCTCAGAGCTCTAGGCTCTGCAAAGGGGTTGGCCCAGCCTGGGTTTGTCTAGCTGAGATGAGAGTGAGAAATAAATGCCACACAGATGTCTGAGCACTCTGATTTGCACTGTACTCGGTCTTGATATTGCTGAGCTTCCAGAAGCTTCCATGTGAGCTTACTTCTCTCAGACTTGCTATTTACAACTGTGTGTCCATTGGTGAGGTTCTTCGGGGGATCCGGAACCAAACACCTCCCTCTGTCATACCAATTTTTTTTTTTTTTTTGGCTGTGCTGGGTCTTCGTTGCTGCATGTGGGTTTTCTCTAGTTGCAGCAGGTGGGGGCTACTCTCTAGTTGCAGTGTATGGGTTTCTCATTGCTTCTTATTGTGGTGGCTTCTCTTGTTTTGGCTCACAGTGCAGGCTCAGTAGTTGTGGTGCAGGGTCTTAGTTGCTCCAAGGTATGTGGAATCCTCCAGGACCAGGGATCGGATCAGTGTCTCCTGCATTGGCAGGCAGATCATTAACCACTGGACCACCATGGAAGTCCACTGCTGATTTCTAGCTGTATATCTGACTATGCTAACTTATTTGTGTGTTCTTCAGTTCAATTATGCACAACAACTGCACATTATCTCTTTCCATCAGAACTAAATTGCTGACTTTCCTCAGTGTTATGAATTCATGATTCCTGTGTGTGTGTGTGTGTGCGTGCACACACACTCAAGTCGCGGGCGGCCCCATGGATGGGAGCCCACCAGGCTCCACCATCCATGGGATTTTCCAGGCAAGAATACCAGAGTGTGTTGCCATGGTCTCCTCCAGGGGAATCTTCCCAACCCAGGGATCGAACCTACATCTGTTGCATCTCCTGCATTGGCAGACAAATTCTTTACCACTGTGCCACCTGGGAAGCCCTAAAGGGATCTAAAATACTACGGTTGTCTTCTTCCCATGCCAACTGACCCTCAACTATTGACCCTGCTTTCAGTAAATACTTCATGTTGGTAAGCCCTGTGTTTCAAACTGAGCACCCAAATTGTATACTAAACCGCATTAGAAGTTGGATGGTGGAACAGAGCCCCAAGCTCAATCTATGAAATAAAAGCTGAGTAGAGATTAAAGCTGGGTCAATTTTGAGTTAAAAGAGACAGATACCATGACTAACGCTTCCCAGGTGGGGCTAATAGTAAAGAATCCACCTGCCAATGCAGGAGCTGAAGAAGACTCAGGTTTGATCCCTGGGTTGGGAAGATCCCCTGGAAAAGGGCATGGCAACCCACTCCAGTATTCTTGCCTGGAGAATCCAGAGGAGGCTGACGGACTGCAGTCCATGGGGTTGCAAAGAGTCGGACACAACTGAAGCAACTTAGCATGCACCATAACTAAGCAAGGAATGTATGAGAGTCCCAGTTTGGGGCCCAGTCCCAGGCAAATTTGATAGGATATAACATGAAGGTAAAGTTTAGGAGTCCAGGTGATGTTGTATTTTGTGTTCTCTAAGAAGCAGACTCTGAGACAGAGTTTAGCATGTAGGATATTTATTAAAGAGTGCCCTTGAAAATGTGAATGAAAAGTATTTCCATCGTATCACTAAACAAAGGATGTCACAACCATCAAGCCACTACAGCTGCCCCCCGACTCACAGTGAGCACTGAGGGAATTCAGGATGGAGACAAAAGGGCTGGGCAGCCCTCTGCCAAGCTCTTAGCCATGGCAGCCACCCCTAAGGGTGCACGCTAATGGTACTCAGGATGAGAAAGCACAGGCTCCAGATAGCTAGGATGTACATCAAAGGAGTGATTCAGTGAGACTGGACTCTTGCATCTTCCCATACATAGCAAAGTGCTAAATTCCTGAACTTGAGATATCTTTGGTTTTCTTTAACAGTTATCTTTTGAAGTTCTAACTGTCCAGTCATTGTTGCAAAAATTGCTATATATCCTGGCTCCTTCCTGGTCTCTTCTGAGCAGTCCCTCAGAGTTACCTAAGAGGCTGTGTCCCAGGCTTAAGCCCTCAGTTTTGTCTACCAAATAAAACATAATTCTCAATTTTACGTTGTGCATTTTTTCAGTTGACACAAACAGGAACAAAAAGGGAAGAGAGAAGAACTGGGCAGAGAGAGAAGTCAAGCTACAAAATAGACCCAACAACCTCAGCCAACCTTATGAGGCATGGTAGAGATAAATGGACCCTCAGAGTTGTCCTGGGCTGGGCCAAAATGACCAGGACATATATTCCCACATCCACCCATCATTGGGTGAGAGCCTTGAGCAAAGCTGCCTACCCACAGCACACCTAGCAACTGGGCCAACAAGCTCATCCCTCTTCTTCCTTTAAGAGGCATAAGTCACTGATCCTGGAAGCTCACCTAAGTCAATGTTAAACACAGGATCCCTGAGCTCAGTATCTGGTGGCAATTCTGCTATATTCCTTTCATTCATCTTGGAGATTACAGTTCATTTTTTCATCATTTTTGTCCAGTCTGACGTATTGTTAGAAAATCATGACATAATTTTTCAGAGATAAATATATAAAGCTTAACACATTGCAGCAATTAAAAAACATGCTGTATTAGAGTTCTCTAGAGAAATAGAACCAACAGCATATATATGTTAGGGCAGGGGCCTCAAACCCCTGAGCTGTGGATGAGTACCAGTCTGTGGCCTGTTAGAAACTGGGCTACACAACAGGAGGTGAGCAGCAGGTGAACAACTGAAACTTCATCTGCCACTTCCCATTGCTTGTATTACTGCCTGAACCATCCCTCCACCCCCCGCCCAAGGAAAAATTGTCTTCCATTAAACTGGTCCCTTGTGCCAAAAAGGTTGGGGACTGCTGTGTTAGGGAACTGTTAATGAAGACTGCCCACCTTCGCTTGATGACAACCACTTGCCTGAGTAGTTTCACAATGGGAGGTCCCAATAAAGAACATGGTGCTGACGACAAAAACTAACCAGGAGAATTTGGGAAGGGCCAAAAAGAGCGAGGCCTTCCCGGGTGGCTCAGTGGTAAAGAATCTGCCTGCCAATGCAGGAGACACAGGTTGGATCCCTGGGTCAGGAAGATCCTCTGGAGAAAAAAATGGAAACCCATTCCAGTGGGAGTGGGTTCTTGTCTGGGAAATCCCATGGACAGAGGAGCCTGGTGGGCTACGGACAATGGGGTTGCAAAGAGTTGGACACAACTGAGCAACTGAGCATGGTAGATTAAAATTAGAGGTTTGGTGCTAGTGGTAAAGAATCTGCTGGCCAAGGCAGGAGACACAAGTTGGATCCTTGGGTCAGGAAGATTCCCTGAAGGAGGGCATGGCAACCCACTCCAATATTCTTGCCTGGAGAATCCTATGAACAGAGGAGCCTGGCAGGCTACAGTCCATAGAGCTGGAAAGAGTCAGACATTTCTTAGTGACTAAACAACAACAAAAAGATGGGGGAGATGCTAGCCCATAATATTGTCCTATCACTCTCTACAAGCCCTTCTTGCTAGAGTCCACCTTGGCTGAGTGATGCACATGCCACCAGGCAGGACCCTGAGTCAGACCAAATATGGGCACAAGCAAGATGATTGGCCAGAGACAATCCGGAAGCTAACACTGTCACCATAAAACCCGAGACTGCAAGTCTCATGGCAGAGCAATTACCCTGGGCTCTCTTACCTTGCTGCTTTCTGCCCAGGCCTCCCTTCCCAACAAGGTCTCTTGCTATGTCAGCACATGTGTCCTCAGACAATTCATTTCTGAGTGTTAGACAAGAGCCCACTCTTAGGCTCTGGAAGGGGTCCCCATCCTGTGGGGATACACAGATACACATATATATGAAGAGATTTATTATAAGGAATTGGCTACTGCTCTCTGAAAGAGCTGAAAACTCAGGAAAGCTGGTGGTGTAATTTAGTCCAACTCCAAAAGCCTGAGAACTAGGAGTACCAAGGGTCCAACTCAAGCAATCAGGCAGGAAGGACCAAATTCTTCCTTCCTTCAGCCTTTTGTTCTATTCAGGTCCTCAGTAGATGGTATGATGTTCATCCACAGTGGAGAGAGCAAACCATTTTAATGAGTTCACCAATTCAAGTGTTAACTTCATATGGAAATATCCTCATAGAAACAGTCAGAAATAATGTTTAGGCAAGTATCTGGTCACTCCATGATCTAATCTAGTTAACACTTGAAATTAACTATCACAGTTCAGTTCAGTTCAGTTCAGTCGCTCAGTTGTGTCTGACTCTTTGCGACCCCATGAATTGCAGCACGCCAAGCCTCCCTCTCCATCACCAACTCCTGGGGTTCACTCAGACTCACATTCATCGAGTCAGTGATGCCATCCAGCCATCTCATCCTCTGTCGCCCCTTCTCCTCCTGCCCCCAATCCCTCCCAGCATCACAGTCTTTTCCAATGAGTCAAATCTTCGCATGAGGTGGCCAAAGTACTGGAGTTTCAGCTTCAGCATCATTCCTTCCAAAGAAATCCCAGGGTTGATCTCCTTCAGAATGGACTGGTTGGATCTCCTTGCAGTCCAAGGGACTCTGAAGAGTCTTCTCCAACACTACAGTTCAAAAGCATCAATTCTTCAGCGTTCAGCTTTCTTCACAGTCCAACTCTCACATCCATACATGACTACTGGAAAAACCATAGCCTTGACTAGATGGACCTTTGTTGGCAAAGTAATGTCTCTGTTTTTGAATATGCTATCTAGGTTGGTCATAACTTTTCTTCCAAGGAGTAAGCGTCTTTTAATTTCATGGCTGCACTCACCATCTGCAGTGATTG
This sequence comes from Capricornis sumatraensis, assembly GCF_032405125.1. Lineage (NCBI taxonomy): Eukaryota > Metazoa > Chordata > Mammalia > Artiodactyla > Bovidae > Capricornis > Capricornis sumatraensis. Next base: position 84,208,916 of record NC_091092.1, read on the forward strand.
TGGAGCCCCCCAAAATAAAGTCTGACACTGTTTCCACTGTTTCCCCATCTATTTCCCATGAAGTGATGGGACCAGATGCCATGATCTTCGTTTTCTGAATGTTGAGCTTTAAGCCAACTTTTTCACTCTCCTCTTTTACTTTCATCAAGAGGCTTTTTAGTTCCTCTTCACTTTCTGCCATAAGGGTGGTGTCATCTGCATATCTGAGGTGATTAATATTTCTCCCGGCAATCTTGATTCCAGCTTGTGTTTCTTCCAGTCCAGTGTTTCTCATGATGTACTCTGCATATAAGTTAAATAAGCAGGGTGACAATATACAGCCTTGATGTACTCCTTTTCCTATTTGGAACCCGTCTGTTGTTCCATGTCCAGTTCTAACTGTTGCTTCCTGACCTGCATACAGATTTCTCAAGAGGCAGGTCAGGTGGTCTGGTATCCCCATCTCTCTCAGAATTTTCCAGTTTATTGTGATCCACACAGTCAAAGGCTTTTGCATAACTATCACACATGTCCATAAATTCTTTGATTCTCCTTCTCTTGAGGTGTACAGCCTCTGTCTCCTTTTGGTGATCTGGGGTGGGCTTTTGATTGACTTGTAATCAAAAGCATAAGGAGAAAGTGATGCTGCATGTTTGTGAAGCCAGGTCAGAAAAGGTGATGCAGCTTCTACCTTGTTCCCTGGGACACTAACCTCAAAGCCCTGACTCACCATGAAAAAGATCTAGCCTACCCTGAGGCCACCAGTCTGTGCAGTAGGCCAGGCCACATGGAAAAGACACAGGGCAGAGTTCTATCAACATCTCCAGCTGAAGTCCCAGCCAACAGCCAGCATCAATAGGCAAACCCCAAAATGGAGAAGCCTCCCCATGACTCCAGTCTTTGGGACTAGACTTTGAATTACCCTAAGCTAGTCTTCCCAGCTAAGGCCCCAGACATGGTGGAACAAATGGAAATGATTCCCACTATACTCTGTCAGAATTCGTGACCCACAAAATTAGTGGGCAGAATAAAATGGTTACTGTAAGCCATTAAGTTTGGGGGTAATTTGTTACTGAGCAATGGTAATCAGGGCTTCCCTGGGTGCTCAGATGGTAAAGTATCTGACTGCAACGCAGGAGACCCAGGTTCAATACCTGGGTTGGTAAGATACCCTGGAGAAGGAAATGGCAACCCACTCCAGTATTTTTGCCTGGAGACTTCCATAGAAAGAGGAGCCAGGTAGGCTACAGACCATGGGGTCACAAAAAGTCAGACATGACTGAGTGACTAACACACAGTGGTAACCAGAACACATGAGACACGAAGTTTCTTGTGATCAATTCTCAGATCTGTCCTTGCACGCTTACAGAATAGGCTCTCATGCATCTTTTGGCTCTGCAGAAATCTGGAAATGACCTTGAGAAATTTTCCCTTTTGGAGAATTAGAAAGGAGAATTTCTTGATTAAAAGCATCATTTTTGGGAGGCAAGTATATGACAACTGAATCCAGGTCATTCGAAAAAGTCCAAAAGTTAAGATGACTCAGAGAAGGGGACAAATTAGTCATCAACCACGGTTTAGTTGCTGATCCTAAATGAATGTTTTACAATTTAATCTTATTTCTGTGCGGTTTGTGTGTATTTTTACATCAACTAAATATAAAATACAGGTTGGTCCAGTTGTGTTAGTCATAAAATATAGCAAGCGGTCTTAGTTAAATAGTTTTAAAGCTTAGAATTTTCTCTCTATAAGATAACCTCTTTTAGTTAATGTTTCGAGATACCCTCGAATGAGCATTGCTTTTCAGTGTTCAAGAAATTTAAATGAAAGTTCTTTTATCTTCACAGTAGCTAGGATAATTTCTCTTGCTAACAAATAGAAGTGAGGAATTCCACTTGAGGATTTAATTAGAATGTAAGAACTCATTGAATCGAAAGAATTGAAAAATACCATCTCCAACAGATCAAGACTGTAGCTGATGTGAAAGTACTGCCTCTTGAAATTTCAGAGCCAAGCTTTCCTGGGGTTCAATATGGTTGACAGTCTATGGACTGGATGAGTGAAAATATCTACTTTATTACCCAGAATGTCACCCCAACAGATACTTTAGGGAAACTGTTAGAGGTCAGGTGCCAGAAATATCCCTCACAGCTTCCACCTAATCTCTAAGAAGCTTTGTGGAACAGTCAATTTCACATTCAGGTTTTCTGTTTACTGTTTTCTTTTAAACCCTTAAAGTCATCAAGTTTTATTAAATGTGAAATCTGTGTGCTGCAAATAATTTCTTTTCCTGTTTGATTGAAATTTACACAGTTCTATGGAAATGACATTGGAAATAGCCTCAAGAATACTGTGGTAAGATAAGCTGCAGGAAGAAAATCTCAAAGAGATATTTCCTATTACTCCTAATGCAGTGGGCACCATTTGCTCCTGAAGTCACAAGGCTGAGAAAAATTAAAAGAGAAAATATGCATTGAAGTCTTAGAGATGGCAGGAATTGTTATTACCAGAGAGAAAACTAAAGCCAAGAGAGATAACTAACCTGCCACAGACCACATATTCAGGAAGCACCGGGGCCAAACTTTGAACTTGGGCATCTTGCATTCCCTCTTGGCCCCTTCATGGATCACAGCCTTGTCATGGCAAAGGAGCTCGTATAACCCAATGAAGCTATGAGACATGCCATGCAAGGCCACCCAAGACAGATGGGTCATAGTGGAGAGTTCAGACAAATCATGGTCCACTGGAGGAGGAAATGGCACCTCACTCTAGTATTCTTGCCATGAGAACTTCATGAACAGTATGGAAAGGCAAAAAGAAGATGAGCCCAAACACTACTGAGGAAAAGTAGAGGGCAATTACTAATAACTCCAGAAAGAATGAAGCAACTGGACCAAAGCAGAAATGACACTCAGTTGTGGATGTGTCTAGTGGTGAAAGTAAAGTCTGATGCTGTAAAGAACAATATTGCATAGGAACCTGGAATATTAGGTCCTTGAATCAAGATAAATTGGATGTGGTCAAACAGGAGATGGCAGGATTTACATTGATATCTTAATCAGTGAGCTAAAATGGACAGGAATGAGTGAATTTAATTCAGATGACCATTATATCTACTACTGTGGGCAAGAATCCCCTAGGATAAATGGAATGGCCCTCATAGTTAACAAAAGAGTCCAAAATGCAGTACTCGGATGCAATCTCAAAAATGACAGAACGATCTCAGTTTGTTTTCAAAGCAAACCATTCAACATCACAGTAATCCTAGTCTAGGCCCCAATCATGATGCCAAAGAGGCTGAAGTTGATTGGTTCTATGAAGATCTACAAGACATTCTAGAACTAACACCAAAAAAAAGATGTCTTTTTCACCACAGGGGGTTGGAATGCAAAAGCAGGAAGTCAAGAGATACCAAGAATAACAGGCAAGTTTGGCCTTGGAGTTCAAAATGAAGCAGGGCAAAAGCTAACAAAGTTTTGTCAAAAGAACATGCTAGTCACAGGAAACAATCTTTTCCAACAACTCAAGAGATGACTCTATACATGGACATCACCAGATGGTCAATACCAAAATCAGATTATGTTCTTTGCAGCCAAAGATGAAGAAGCTCTATACAGTCAGTAAAAACAAGACCTGGAGGCTGACTGTGGCTCAGATCATAAGCTCTTTATTGCAAAATTCAGGCTTAAATTGAAGAAAGTAGGGAAAGCCACTAGGCCATCCAGATCTGACCTAAATCAAATCCCTTATGATTATACAGTGGAGGTGACAAATAGATTCAAGGGATTAGATCTGGTACAGAGAATACCTGAAGAACTATGGAGAGAGGTTTGTGACATTGTATAGGAGGCAGTGATCAAAACCATCCCAAAGAAAAAGAAATGCAAGAAGATAAAGTGGTTGTCTGAGGAGGCTTTACAAATAGCTGAGAAAAGAAGAGAAATGAAAGGCAATGGAGAAAAGGAAAGATATACCCAACTGAATGCAGAGTTCCAGAGAATAGCAAGGAGAGATAAGAAGGCCTTCTTAAAGGAACAATGCAAAGAAACAGAGGAAAACAACAAAATGGGAAAGACTAGAGATCTCTTCAAGAATATTAGAGATATCAAGGGACTATTTCATGCTAGGATGGGCATGATTAAGGACAGAAATGGTAACGACCTAGCAGAAGTAGAAGAGATTAAGCAGAGATGGCAAGAATACACAGAATAACTATACAAGAAAGGTCTTAATGAGCAAGATAACCATGATAGTGTGGTCACTCACCTAGAGCCAGACATCGTGGAGTGTGAAGTCAAGTGGGCCTTAGGAAGCATTATTACGAACAAAGCTAGTAGAGGTGATGGAATTACAGCTGAACTCTTTCAAATCCTAAAAGATGATATTGTTAAAGTGTTACACTCAATATGTCAGCAAATTTGGAAAACTCAGCAGTGGCCACAGGACTGGAAAAGGTCAATTTTCATTCCAATCCCAAAGAAGGGCAATGCCCAAAATGTTCAGACTACTGTACAAGTGTGCTCATCTCACATACTAGCAAGGTTATGCTCCAGATTCTTCAAGCTAAGCTTCAGCAGTACCTGAACTGAGAATGTCCAGATGGACAAGGTGGGTTTCAAAGAGACAGAGGAAACAGAGATCAAATTACCGACATTCATTGGATCATGGAGAAAGCAAGTGAGTTCCAGAAAAACATCTACTTCTGCTTCATTGACTATACTAAAGCTTTTGACTGTAAGGATCACAACAAACTGCAGAAAATTCTTAAAGAGATGAGAGTACCAGACCACCTTACCTGTCTCCTGAGAAACCTGTGTGTGAGTCAGGAAGCAACAGTGAGAACCAGACATGGAACAATGGACTGCTTCCAAATAGGAAAGGAGTATGGCAGACAAGACTGCATATTGTCACCCTGCTTATTTAACTTATATGCAGAGTACATCATGTGAAATGCCGGGCTGTATGAATCACAAGCTAGAAGCAAGATTGCCAGGAGAAATATCAACAACCTCAGATATGCAAATGATACCACTCTAATGGCAGAAAGTGAAGAGGAACTAAAGATCTTCTTGATGAAGGTGAAAGAGGAGAGTGAAAAAGCTGGCTTGAAACTCAACATTCAAAACACTAAGGTCATGGCATCTGGTCCCATAACTTCATGGCAAATAGAAAGAGGAAAAGTGGAAGCAGGAAAAGTGGATTTCATTTTCTTGGGCTCCAAAATCACTGCAGATGGTGACTGCAGCCATGAAATTAAAAGATGCTTGCTCCTTGTAAGGAAAGCTATGACAGACCTTGGTGGCATATTAAAAAAAGCATAGACATCACTTTGCCAACAAAAGTCCATCTAGTCAAAGCTATGGTTTTTCCGGCAATCATGTGTGGATGTGAGAGTTGAATCATAAAGAGGCTGAGCACTAAAGAATTGATGCTTTCAAGTGTAGTGCTGGAGAAGACTCTTAAGAGTCCCCTGGACTTCAAGGAGATCAAACCAGTCAATCCTAAAGGAAATCAACCCTGAATATTCATTGGAAGGACCTATGATGAAGCTGAAGCTCCAATACTTTGGCCAACTGATACAAAGAGCCGACTTATTGGAAAAGACCCTGGATCTGGGAAGACTGAAGGCAAAAGAAGTGGGTGGCAGAGGATGAGATGGTCAAATAGCATCAGTAACTCGATGGAAGTGCATCTGAGCAAACTCCGGGAAATAGTGGTGGACAGAGGAGCCTGGCATGCTGCAGTCCATGGGGTTGCAAAGAGTCGGACATGACTTAGGAATTGAAAAACAACAACTGCCTGTCAGAGCACAGCTTATGGGGGTAAAAATGAGGCCCAGAAAGAATAGGAAACAGTTGAATATAGAAGACTAATGTGGACAAAATATGTCACCTGTCATATCAGGAAACAAAGGATGTTGTGGCCATCAAGCCATGAGCCCTGCAGCAGCCCCAGACTGTGCACCCAAAGGGGATTCAGGATGGAGAAAAAGAGGATACTAGCCCAAGACAGTTAAGGTACATATGAAAGGAACGATCTCAATGAGCCCAAACTCTTGCCTCTTCCCATACATATGTTGTTGTTCAGTCGCTCAGTCATGTCCAATTCTTTGTGACCCCATGGACTGCAGCATGCCAGGCTTCCTTGTCCATCACCATCTCCTGGAGCTTGCTTAAACTCATGTCCACTGAGTCAGTGATGCCATCCAACCATCTCTTCTTTTGTTGTCCCCTTCTCCTCCTGCCTTCAATCTTTCCCAGCATCAGGGTCTTTTCCAATGAGTCAGTTCTTTGCATCAGGTGGCCAAAGTATTGGAGCTTCAGCTTCAGCACCAGTCCTTCCAGGGTTGATTTCCTTTAGGATTGACTGGTTTCATCTCCTTGCTGCCCAAGGGACTCTCAAGAGTCTTCTCAGGCACCACAGTTGAAAAGCATCACTTCTTTGGCTCTCAGCCTTCTTTATGTCCAACTCTCACATCTGTACTTGAATATTGGATGCCATATCCTGTCCTACCACCCTGCCTGGAACAGCCCATCACTCCTTAAGGATCAGAAGAGATGGAACCTTACTTACCAACTTAATATTTTCAAGTGTACGGTTTAGTCATGTTATGTAACCAACCTCTAGGACTTTTTCATCTCACAAAACCAAAGTTCTACATCCATTCATCAGTGTCTCCCCAGTTTCCTCTCCCCTCAACCCCTGGCAGCCACCATTCTGCCTTCTGTCTCTATAAATTTGACTACTCTAGATACCTCAGATAAGTGGGATTACACAGTATTTATCTTTTGGTGACTTGCCTATTTCACTTAGCCACTTAGTCCTCAAGGCTATATCTGCTGTCTGCCTTTTAACATGTATTGGCATTTCCTTGTTTTTAAAGGCTAAATAATACTCCATTGTATGAATATATAGCATTTTGCCTATCCATTCACTTGTTGGTGGACATTTATATTGCTTCCACTTATTCTCACCGCTTTTAAAAATTAGTGTCTTCCTTTAGGATTGACTGCTTTGATCTCCTTGAAGTCCAGGGTCTTCCTCTGAGTCAGCGTATTCATCATAGCTGGGGTTCATGCCCTCTTTCAGTCCTTGATTTTTGATGTTGAGTTTCTTGGCATTGACAAAGTCAAACAGCTTTCCGTACTCTTCCCTCTCAATGCTGCTGAAGGTATACTGGGTGCTCTGCTTGGTCTCAATTTCAAAGTCAAAGGAATGCATGGTGGTGGTACTGTAGGCAAAGTTGGCAAAGGAGATCTCATGGAAGCACGTGTGCATGGGCGGCTTGTGGATGTAGATAAAGCCCCACTCCAGAGGGTACAGCAGCCCTGAGCTGGCCTTGTAGGAGCAGGTGATGCACTGGGCCCCCAAGCGCCCTTAGAAGTTGCCAGGGACCATGATCTTGCAGTTCACTAGTGCTTTCATGACCCAGCTGACCATCTCGTAGAGGGATCCTGACATGTTCTTGGTGAGCTGCCCCTCGAAGGGCTTCTCTACTTCCTCCCCGTTCATGTTGAGCATCAAGGAGATGTCCTCGTCCTTGGGGAAGAGGAGGATGAGGAAGTGGTAGCGGGTCTGGCCCTGCTTGATGGGGGGTCCGGGCTGATCACAAAGAACAGCTGGTGCTGGTCCTTGTGGGGCAGCAGGAAGAGCCGTAGCACCGTGGTGTAGGGGATCTTGTAGTCTTGCCGTGCAGGTGCAGGGAGGTAGGGTAGATGCGGATGTTATAGTGGCCTCGGGGAGTCAGACACTGCAGCTCCCAGAAGATGCAGAGGCGTCTCCAGTGGCCTGGATCACGTTCACCTTTGACAGTACGTTCTGGGAGAAGGCCTCGACAGGGTCCACACTGTCTTCCTGGGTGGGTGGCACCTAGAAGCACACCTCCATGGGAGAGACCTCCACGTCATCATTCTGGTGGAATTCCAGTGTCACCTCATTCTTGCCTGTGGTGTACTGGGACACATTGCTGAGAAGGATTTCTAAGACTGGCTGGTCTCCAATGTTGAAGTAAAGCAGCTGCCCACCAAACTTCACAGTTCCCCAGTTCCAACCCTTCACACATAGGTCTTTCTCCATTAACTCCAGGCAATAGTGAGTTTTTAAGAAATCAGAGAGTTTCTCAAATTCTGATTCTCAGAAGCCATCTTACTTGTAGACATGGCCATTCTTTGTGAGCAGTTTAAGCCCGTGGCCCAGAGCTACCCAGTGCCAGATGCCCTCTGTCAACTCCCTGGCCTGGATGTTGTCCACTTTGCCCATCTCACTGTTCTTAAAGTTGATGCCCTGGCGGCTCAACCTCAGCCAACCATCATTCATGGAGCCTTTCACCTCCTGATACACGTCGTTGAACTCCAGGGTTTCTGCCATGCTGACCTAGCCCTGTTGGTCCCCCCCAAAACTCCTGGGTGGGCACGCAGATGCAGGGCATGCTGGGGATCTCCTGGAGCTGGAGCCTCGCAGCAGCCGCTGGCGCCCAAGCATTATGAGCGCTGGGGGCGGGGTGCACGGCGGGCAGGCAGGGGCTGGGCCAGGTCACTGGGCAGGCTCTTCCCCCCTACGCAGCCCCATGTCCGGGCACCCATTGTGCAAATTTCAGGTAACAATGTGTCAGTTTGATACACTTACATATTGCAATATGATTACCACTGTAGCATTAGCAAGCACCTCTATTATGTCACAGAATTATTTCTATTTGTGGTAGGGAAAATTAAGATCTAGTTTCTTAAAAGGGAGCTCTGGTATACTGGTGGGAAGGTAAATTGATGCAGCCACTTTGGAAAACAGTACAGAGATATCCAAAAAACTACCATATGATCCAGTAATTCCACTTCTGGGTATATATCCAAAGAAAATGAATATGCTGATTCAAAATGATACAATATGATTCAGCAGCTCCATTTCTGAGTATTTTTCTGAAGGAAAAAAACCACTAATTTAAAAACATACATGTATAAAATAAAAAAGGTCCTACTGTATAGCATAGGGAACTATATTCAGTATTCTGAAATTAACCATAATGGAAAAGAACATGAAAAAGTATAATTTTTTAAGGAATCTCCACACTGTTCTCCATAGTGGCTGTACTAGTTTGCATTCCCACCAACAGTGTAAGAGGGTTCCCTTTTCTCCACACCCTCTCCAGCATTTATTTCTTGCAGACTTTTGGATCGCAGCCATTCTGACTGGTGTGAAATGGTACCTCATTGTGGTCTTGATTTGCATTTCTCTGATAATGAGTGATGTTGAGCATCTTTTCATGTGTTTGTTAGCCATCGTATGTCTTCTTTGGAGAAATGTCTATTTAGTTCTTTGGCCCATTTTTTGATTGGGTCATTTATTTTTCTGGAATTGAACTGCATAAGTTGCTTGTATATTATTGAGATTAGTTGTTTGTCAGTTGCTTCATTTGCTATTATTTTCTCCCATTCAGGAGGCTGTCTTTTCACCTTGCTTATAGTTTCCTTTGTTGTGCAGAAGCTTTTAATTTTAATTAGATCCCATTTGTTTATTTTTGCTTTTATTTCCAGCATTCTGGGAGGTGGATCATAGAGGATCCTGGGGTGATGTATGTTGGAGAGTGTTTTGCCTATGTTCTCCTCTAGGAGTTTTATAGTTTCTGCTCTTACATTTAGATCTTTAATCCATTTTGAGTTTATTTTTGTGTGTGGTGTTAGAAAGTGATCTAGTTTCATTCTTTTACAAGTGATTGACCAGTTTTCCCAGCACCACTTGTTAAAGAGATTCTTTACTCCATTGTATATTCTTGCCTCCTTTGTCGAAGATAAGGTGTCCATAGGTGTGTGGATTTATCTCTGGGCTTTCCATTTTGTTCCATTGATCTATATTTCTGTCTTTGTGCCAGTACCATACTGTCTTGATGACTGTGGCTTTGTAGTAGAGCCTGAAGTCAGGCAAGTTGATTCCTCCAGTTCCATTCTTCTTTCTCAAGATTGCTTTGGCTATTCGAGGTTTTTTATATTTCCATACAAATCTTGAAATTATTTGTTCTAGCTCTGTGAAAAATACCGCTGGTAGCTTGATAGGGATTGCATTGAATCTGTAGACTGCTTTGCGTAGTATACTCATTTTCACTGTACTGATTTTCCGATCCATGAACATGGTATATTTCTCCATCTATTAGTGTCCTCTTTGATTTCTTTCATCAGTGTTTTATAGTTTTCTATATATAGGTCTTTAGTTTCTTTAGGTAGATATATTCCAAAGTATTTTATTCTTTTTGTTGCAATGGTGAATGGAATTGTTTCCTTAATTTCTTTTTCTACTTTCTCATTATTAGTGTATAGGAATGCAAGGGATTTCTGTGTGTCGATTTGATATCCTGCAACTTTACTATATTCATTGATGAGCTCTAGTAATTTTCTGGTGGTCTTTAGGGTTTTCTATGTAGAGGATCAATCCCACTGCTGGGCATACACACCGAGGAAACCAGAATTGAAAGAGACACATGTACCCCAATGTTCATTGCAGCACTGTTTATAATAGCCAGGACATGGAAGCAACCTAGATGTCCATCAGCAGATGAATGGATAAGAAAGCTGTGGTACATATACACAATGGAGTATTACTCAGCCATTAAAAAGAATACATTTGAATCAGTTCTAATGAGATGGATGAAACTGGAGCCGATTATACAGAGTGAAGCAAGCCAGAAAGAAAAACACCAATACAGTATACTAACACATATATATGGAATTTAGAAAGATGGTAAGGATAACCCTATATGCAAGACAGCAAAAGAGACACAGATGTATAGAATGGACTTTTGGACTTTGAGGGAGAAGGAGAGGGTGGGATGATTTGGGAAATGGCATTGAAACATGTATACTATCATGTAAGAAACGAGTCGCCAGTCTATGTTCGATACAGGATACAGGATGCTTGGGGCTGGTGCACGGGGATGATCCAGAGAGATGATATGGGGTGGGAGGTGGGAGAGGGGTTCAGGATTGGGAACTCATGTACACCCATGGCAGATTCATGTCAATGTATGGCAAAACCAATACAGTATTGTAAAGTAAAATAAAGTAAAAATAAAAATTAAAAAAAAAAGAAAAAGAGTGTAACTGAATCACTTCGCTGTATACCAGAAACTAAAACAACACTGTAAAGCAGCTATATGTCATTAAAAATAAGAAGATAATGCACCTCTAAAAGAGAAAAAAATACATGCACCCCAATGTTCATAGTAGCAATGTTTGCAATGGCCAAGATGTGGAAGCAACCCAAGTGTTCAACAACAAATGAATGGATAAGGATAAGGCATATGTTGTATGTGTGCAGTAGAATATTACTCAGGCATAAAAAAGAATAAATTTTTGACATCTGTAACAACATGGGCGGATCTGGAGGTTATTATGCTCAGTGAAATAAATCAGACAAAAGAAAATACCATATGTTGTCACTTGTATATGGAATCTAAAAAATAAAGCAAGTGAATGAATATAACAAAACAGAAATAGACTCACAGATAAAGAAAACAAACTAGTGGTTACCAGTGGGGAGAGGGAAGAGGGAGGAGCAAAATAGGAGTAGGGGACTAAGAGATACAAACTAGTATGTGTAAAATAAAAAAGCAGGACTTCCCTGGTGGTGCAGTGGTTAAGAATCTGCCTGCCAATGCAACGGACACCAGTTTGATTCCTGCTCCTGGAAGATTCCACATGTTGCAGAGTGACTATGCCTGGGCACACAGCTACTGAGCCCATGCTACAGAGACTACTCCACAACAAGAGAAGCCACAACAATGAGAAGCCTGCACACTGTAACTAGAGAGTAGCCCCTGCTTGCTGCAGTTAGAGAAAACCTGAATGCAGCAATGAAGACTCAGAGCAGCCAAAAATAAATAAATAAATAAATGCAAAAAAAAACAAATATACTCTTTAAAAAATGCATAAATAAATTAAGTTATGAGGATATACTGTGTAACATAGGGAATATAGCCAATATTTTATAACTTCAAATAAGCTATAAAAATTTTGAATCACATATGTTGTACATCTGAAATTAATATTGTAAATCAATTCTACCTCAATTTAAAAAATTAAAAACATCTAGTATCTTAGCAACTTTGAAGTTTATAATGTAGTATTGTTGATTGTAATCACTATATTGTGTGGGCCTTTCATTTTAGACACAAGACTCTAACCCTGGGCTTCTGTAAGACTGTCACTGTTTTTTTTTTTTCTGCTGAGAAACACATCATACCCTCTACCAGCTTCCAGTGCTGCTGGTTCCTAAGCCCGAAGGTCCAGCTAGAGCTTTTCCAGGTCAGTAAATTCTCCCATATGGCCCCCTGCTGCCACCTGCTGGCCGTAGTCATTATTGCTTCTATGAGCCTGTTTCCTAAGGGGTTCAGTTCATTTCAGTCGCTCCCTCGTGTCCGACTATTTGCGACCCCATGGACTGCAGCACGTCAGGCTTCCCTGAGCTTGCAGAGCTCCAACTCCCAGAGCTTGCTCAAACTCATGTGCATCGAGTTGGTGATGCCATCCAACCATCTCATCCTCTCTCGCCCCCTTCTCCTCCTGCCTTCAATCTTTCCCAGCATCAGGATCTTTTCCAATGAGTCAGTTCTTGGCATCAGGTGGCCAAATATTGGAGTTTCAGCTTCAGCATCAGTCCTTCCAATGAATATTTAGATTGATTTGATCTCCTTGCAGTCCAAGGGAATCTCAAGAGTCTTCTGCAACACCACAGTCCAAAAGCATCAATTCTTTGGCGCTCAGCTTTCTGAGCTGTCCAACTCTCACATCCATACATGACTACTGGAAAAACCATAGCTTTGACTAAATGAACCTTTGTCAGCAACGTGATGTCTCTAAGGGGTTCCTGCTGCTGCTGCTGCTGCTACTAAGTCGCTTCAGTCGTGTCCGACTCTGTGCGACCCCATAGACGGCAGCCCACCAGGCTCCCCCGTCCCTGGGATTCTCCAGGCAAGAACACTGGAGTGGGTTGCCATTTCCTTCTCCAATGCATGAAAGTGAAAAGTGAAGGTGAAGTCGCTCAGTTGTGTCCGACTCTTCACGATCCCATGTACTGCAGCCTACCAAGCTCCTCCTTCCATGGGATTTTCCAGGTAAGAATACTGGAGTGCGGTGCCATTGCCTTCTCCGATCTAAGGGGTTAGCCCTACCCATATCATCATCCATCATGGGATAAAATTTCCAACCACTTATAATTTTTTCCCTTCAGTATTTTCACCCTGCCCTGCTTTTAAAAGAAAGACCATTTAGCGAATCCATGTTCAGGTTACACATACTCTCATCAGCCTCATCCAAATACAGAGGAAAAAAAAACTCTCTGTATTTGGTCATTTCATTTTGCAAAGGGACAGAGAAAATTTCCAAAATGTTTATCAGTTCTCCTTATCTCCCCGGAAGCAGTTATATTATAATTAAATAAGTTGAACTATGCATAAGTCTACAAAGTTACAAGTTTTCTTTGAAACTCATTAAATGTTTCAAAAATTTTTTGAAAACATTTCAAAATAAAACAAGATTGTTTTTTGTTAACAGAGACATAAAAATGAAACCTGTAGAATTACAAGAACCACTTTACAGACTGTTGGTTCATTTTGAAATACGGTCATCCAAGAATGGAGAGTAGATCTCCTGTTTATGGATGAAACTAATTTGTGAATGTGAAAACACATAAAGGTCCAAGCCCAAGTATTGGGGGTGAGGGATTAAAATTGTGTTCCTAACTATATCTTTATACATTATAAAATGTTTATTTCACCTCCCTGGCTTCCTGCTTTACCTTCCCACTTCACGTTGGACTGTCTCCAGCACATGTACATGATAGACATCCATCCTGTCATGACAGATATGCCAATGGCACTGGATATATTTTTTAAGGTCAGTGTAAGGATGAAGGACAGAGGTGGGTGTCAAAGCTGATGATAGAATCAGAGTAATGCCAAAGAATGCTCAAACAACTGCACAATTGCACTCATCTCACACGCTAGTAAAGTAATGCTCAAAATTCTCCAAGCCAGGCTTCAGCAATACGTGAACCGTGAACTTCCTGATGTTCAAGCTGGTTTTAGAAAAGGCAGAGGAACCAGAGATCAAATTGCTGACATCCGCTGGATCATCAAAAAAGCAAGAGAATTCCAGAAAAACATTTATTTCTGCTTTATTGACTATGCCAAAGCCTTTGACTGTGTGGATCACAAGAAACTGTGGAAAATTCTGAAAGAGATGGGAATACCAGACCACCTGACCTGCCTCTTGAGTAACCAACATGCAGGTCAGGAAGCAACAGTTAGACCTGGACATGGAACAACAGACTGGTTCCAAATAGGAAAAGGAGTACGTTAAGGCTGTATATTGTCATCCTGCTTATTTAACTTATATGCAGAGTACTTCATGAGAAACACTGGGCTGGAGGAAGCACAAGCTGGAATCAAGATTGCTGGGAGAAATATCAATAAAATCAGCTATGCAGATGACACCACCTTTATGGCAGAAAGTGAAGAGGAACTAAAAAGCCTCTTGATGAAAGTGAAAGAGGAGAGTGAAAAAGTTGGCTTAAAGCTCAACATTCAGAAAATGAAGATCATGGCATCTGGTTCCATCACTTCATGGGAAATAGATGGGGAAACAGTGGAAACAGTGGCAGACTTTATTTTGGGGGGCTCCAAAATCACTGCAGATGGTGAGTGCAGCCATGAAATTAAAAGATGCTACTCCTTGGAAGGAAAGTTATGACCAATCTAGATAGCATATTCAAAAGCAGAGACATTACTTTGCTAACAAAGGTCTGTCTAGTCAAGGCTATGGTTTTTCCAGTGGTCATGTACGGATGTGAGTTGACTGTGAAGAAAGCTGAGCACCAAAGAATTGATGCTTTTGAACTGTGGTGTTGGAGAAGACTCAAGAGTCCCTTGGACTACAAGGAGATCCAACCAGTCCAATCTAAAGGAGATCAGTCCTGGGTGTTCTTTGGAAGGAATGATGCTAAAGCTGAAACTCCAGTACTTTGGCCACCTCATTCAAAGAGTTGACTCATTGGAAAAGACTCTGATGCTGGGAGGGATTGTGGGCAGGAGGAGAAAAGGACGACAGAGGATGAGATGGCTGGATGGCGTCACTGACTCGATGGACGTGAGTCTGAGTGAACTCCAGGAGTTGGTGATGGACAGGAAGGCCTGGTGTGCTGCGATTCATGGGGTCACAAAGAGTCAGACACGACTGAGCGACTGAACTGAACTGAATGTTCTGGGAATTCAGCCTTGGGAAAGATAGTGGCTTTCTTGTGGTTGGATAAAAGGAATAGACTGCAGTCTAATCTAAGAGATAAGAAAGGAGGGAGTCAGATTTCAGTTACTAGTGGCTTCAGAATTTGCTTTGGTAGGAAGCAGCTCAAATGGCGATCTGTAGTAAAGGAAGGCCTTCTGGGGATCCATCTTTGAGGTGAATTTGTCTAACAATTTACATAAAGTTGAGAAAATGTTGATCACCTTTCAAAAAATGGGAGTAGCTGATGGTTTAAGAGGAGACTTCAGTTTTTCCATTTTTCACTGCATTCCGCTGTACTGTACTGTCGATTGAAGAAAAATGCATGACCTGAAAGTGCAAATTATGTGTTATTTAGGGACCTCCTGGCAGGCTCCAGTTCATAGGGTCACAAAGAGTTGGACGTTGACTGAGCATGCATTGAGGACTATAGCTGGAGGAAAGCCACTCAGTTCTGAGGGACTGCTCCAAAGAGGTCAGGGAGGAGCCAGGATATACAGGAGGTTTTGCTGGGGAAAAAAATGTAGTTGAACATCAAAAGATTACTGCTAAAGCAGACATTTCCAATTAATGATTTTAGTGTTTTTCTTTTTATGAGCCTATGCAAGAGTCTGGGGTCATTGAAATCATTCCTTGATTATGCATCTTAACTATCTAGGGCCAGTATCCTGTTTTTCTCCATCCTAAGTCCCCTCAGGGACACCACTGGGGCTGAGGAAGAGAGACAGCTATAGAGGCTGACTGTAGGCAACATTAGTTGTTTACTGGAATGGCAGGCAACATTTTTTCGTCTGCATTGCTCTAGTAAGAAGTAAAGGAGAGAAACTGGACTCAGCTTCAAGCAAGGGGTCAATGAAACATCCCTAGGTGTGTGGCAACTTCTCTTCTAGCTAGGTTGAGCTAAGGAAATATATTAAAATCACATAAAACTTGTGTTGTCTGAAGCCTTGGCACTCTGTTAGGATACTGGAGCCACACCAAGGTTATGAGTGGTGAGTCAAGCTGTAGATATTGTCCTGAAAGATGAGAAAACAAGAGGATCTTTAGTAAATGTTATCATGAAAATACCATCACTGATTTTATATTTTCAGGTGAAGGGGCCAGGTGGATCAGCCCAGACATTACCAGATAGAATTGCTCTTGACACAAGAGTCTGTTGATGGTACCAGGAGAAAACATATGCTAGTAGCTGAAATCATTGTGAAACATCTCAAAAAATACTGTCAATGGAAGCAACCTAAAGGTCCATCAACAGAGGAATGGATGAAGAAGGTGTGGTACATATATACAATGAATATTACTCAGCCATCAAAAGAATGAAATAATGCTGTTTGCAGCAACATGGATGAACCCAGAGATTATCATACTAAATGAAGTAAGCCAGAGAAAGACTACAGTCATATGATTTCACTTACATGTGGAATCTTAAAAAATTATACAAATGAACTTATTTACAAAATAGATATAGACCCACAAGAAAAAAAAAAAACAAAATTTTTACCAAAGGGAAAAGGAGGGTGGATGTGGGGAGGGATAATTTAGGAGGTTGAGATTAACATATATACACTCCAGCTGTCTAAATTCAAACTCATTCTCTTAAACACGATGTTTTACCTTCTAAGGCCTGTGTGTTTAGTTTTAAAACTGTAAAGGTGCTTTAAAAGTTTGTAACAATACACATGCCCCTCACTTTGGAATAAACATTTATGGTGACATCATTTGTTACTTATCCAGCATCCACTCATTCCTTATCCTAAATATAGATAACCAACAAGGACCTACTGTATAGCACAGGGAAATATATTCAATATATTGTAATAATCTATAAAGCAAAAAAATCTGAGTAAGAATACACATACACACACACACACACACACACGAGGGCTTTCCTGGTGGCTCAGTGGTGAAAGAATCTGCCTCCTAAAGCAGGATACCTGGGTTCAATCCCCGGGTCAGGAAGAGGCCCTGGAGAAAGAAATGGCAACCCAGGCAATATTCTTGCCTGGAGAATCCTATGGACAGAAGAGCCTGGTGGGCTACAGTCCATGGGATTGCAAAGAGTCGGACACGACTAAGCGACTAAACCTCCATATATGTAGTATAACTGAATCCCTTTGCTGTACATCTGAAACTAACACAATGTTGTAAACCAACTACATTTCAAGTTAAAAAAGAAAAGAAAAAAAAAAAAGAACTACTGTCATTCCTAACACAAGAACAATTATTGATCAAATTCAATACCACACAAAAAAAAGTCAACCCCTGGTCAATGACTTAGTGATTTTGAGCACTTATTTTGTACCCCGCTTTAGTGCACATTGTTTCATTTAGTCCTCACAATGATCCTATGAAATCTGTAGCATACCATCCTATCAGCAGCAGCAGCAGCAGCAGGAAAGTGAACTTTAGGAAATTAACTTGCTTGTGGTCACAAGGTTCCTGGAATTCAAACTCCAGCCATCTAAATTCAAACTCATGCCCTTTTTTCAATTAATTATTTCAATTGGAGGCTAATTACTTTGCAATATTGTAGTGGTTTTTGCCTTACACTGACATGAATCAGCCATGGGTGTACATGTGTTCCCCATCCTGAACCCCTCCCCCACCTCCCACCCCATCCCATCCCTCAGGGTCGTCCCAGTGCTCCAGCCCTGAGCACCCTCATGCATCAATCCTGGACTGGCGATCCATTTCACATACAATAATATACATGTTTCAATGCTATTCTCTCAAATCATCCCACCCTTGCCTTCCCCCACAGAGTCCAAAAGTCTGTTCTTTACATCTGTGTCTCTTTTGCTGTCTCACATATAGGGTCATTGTTACCATCTTTCTAATCTGCTAAG
The DNA here is from genome assembly GCF_032405125.1 of Capricornis sumatraensis. Lineage (NCBI taxonomy): Eukaryota > Metazoa > Chordata > Mammalia > Artiodactyla > Bovidae > Capricornis > Capricornis sumatraensis. The sequence continues at coordinate 84,227,001 of NC_091092.1, forward strand.
TCGCTTCAGTCGTGTCCGACTCTGTGTGACCCCATAGACGACAGCGCGCACCAGGCTCCCCTGTCCCTGGGATTCTCCAGGCAAGAACACTGGAGTGAGTTGCCATTTCCTTCTCCAATCCATGAAAGTAGAAAGTGAAAGTGAAGTCGCTCAGTCGAGTCCGACTCTTCGAGACCCCATGGACTGCAGCCTACCAGTCTCCTCTGTCCATGGGATTTTCCAGGCAAGAGTACTGGAGTGGGGTGCCATCACCTTCTCCAATCTTTCTAATATATATGTGTTAATATACTGTATTAGCGTTTTTCTTTCTGACTTACTTCACTCTATAATAAGCTCCAGTTTCATCAACCTCATTAGAACTGATTCGAATGCATTATTTTTAATAGCTGAAACTCATGCTCTTAAACACGATGTTTTACCTTCTGAGGCCCGTGTGTCTAGTTTTAAAACTGTAAAGGTGCTTTAAAAGTTCATAACAATACACATGCCCCTCACTTTGGAATAAGCATTTATGGTGACATCATTGGTTACCTATCCAGCATCCACCCATCCCTTATCCTGCTTCTTGAAGAAACCTGATTTTGTTGCAGTATCTGCCTCTTTTTGTTAGGCCTGTGTAATTTGGGTGAAGGTGGCTCAACTTGATGGGTGAAGAAGTTCAGGCCCGTTGTGCTAATTCCTTTGCTGTTGCTGGGAATTCAAAAACCCCAGGCTTAAAACAATCAATCGACCTCATATTTCCCCTGAAAACTTATTGCTCCAGAGGTGGGCTTAATGACCAAATTGGCCCAGAAGTTGTTAAGTAGAGAACATTTATAATTAGGTTTGACTAAAGATTCTCTCTCTCCCCCACCCAACCTCTGTCTCCCTCCCTGTCTCTCTCTCTCTCTCTCTCTCTCTCTCTCTCTCTCTCTCACACACACACACACACACACACACACGCACAGAGAGAGCTCTCAAAATGAGATAGCACCTTGCATCATCCATCCCAAGAAAGAACTGAAAAATCAAACCGATACCAACCCATCCAAGAAAGCTTTGCAGCAGTTGCTATTGTTGTTCAAGTTGCTCAGTCATGTCTGACTCCACATAAAGAAAACTTCAACCTGGGACAAGACCAAAGTCCCATGCCCTTCTCTTCTCCTTGTTGTTATCAGTCACTCAGTCTTTGTGACTCCATGGACTATAGCCTGCCAAGCTCCTCTGTCCATGGGATTCTCCAGGAAAGAATACTTAAGTGGGTTGCCATTCCCTTCTTGATCCCACCCAGGGATCAAACCCAGGTCTCCTGCATAGCAGGCAGATTCTTTACCATCTGAGCCACCATGGAAGTTCTCCAATTCTGCTTTGGCTCAGGTCGTTGCCTAATTTTGTCGTGTTCCCTGATGTACAACAGCTGTGTAAAGCCTTTATCCTCTATTTGAGTCATCTTTTTCACTATCCAGGTGTTCCAGCAAAATGTATTAAAGATCCATTCAGCAATATTCCCAAGAAGGGACAGATGGGAGCAGTCCACCCAGTTGCTGGAGTGAGGAGAGAATTTTATCATTTTATCACTGACATTGTTTATAATCAATGATGCCTGATGATGCTCAAAATCAAGCTGATTTAATCAGTCATTGTTTTAAATTCTCTGTAACAACAAATTCCTTATTGCCTGTACCTAAACTGAGCCATTCTCACTGCCCCCTGTCCCCACTCACTACCCCAAAGTTCATGTTTTTTCCTACTGTTTCAAGATACCACTTTTATTATACATCAATTTTCATTTTTGAATTTTCTCTTCTATTTCATTTGTCCATCTATTCATATGCTAGTTCCACTCTCAAGGTTTTATAATATGTTTTATTATTTGATCATTCAGTTCCCCTATCATTGTTCCTTTTTCTTTCAGATTTTTCTGGCTATTTCTTCCCATGTGAATTTCAGGATCAACCTATTTAGTTCCATTCCTCAACTTCTTTACAGTTCTTTACAGTTCTTTTTCCTCAAGGTTTTCTGTTTAGCTGATAATGGAGTGTTAGTCACTCAGTTGTGTGTTTAACTATCATTAAATATAGTTAACTATATTTTAATCACACCTGAAATAGAACAGCTGAAGCTTATAGTTTTTTATTGGACATTGCCAAGGCATCTGCCAAGATTGGGGGAAATTCCTCATTCTATTATGACTTTAAATTTTTAAATTTTAGTTGTTCTTTGACTAGGTGATAAACTCAGCTGGTACAAAATTCAAATGGAACAAGAGGGTTTATGGTGAAAGTCTTCCCACTGTTGTCTCCTAGATACCATGCTTTCCTCTCCTGAGACAGCCTATGTCGTCAGATTTTTTCAGATAGTCTATGCCTATGCAAACAAATAATTGGATCTCTTTTTCTTTATTCTCTTTTTATCCAAATGGTAGTGAGAGGGTAACAGGCAGGAAGGCCAGGTGTCTCCAAATGGAGGGAATAGGCTGCAAGTGTCAGACATTTTTTTCTCTCTCCCTTAAGCAGCAGAAGGAAACAAACTCTCCATGGAAATGTTTTTCTTAAGCTATGTTAATGAAACTATATTTGCTTTGGAATTTGCCTTTCTTCAAAATGGTTCCACCTAAGACTACCTTTTTTCCTTTCTCAAATCTTGGGCTGATAATAGCTCAACAAGCCACTATTCATATCAATTGTTTTATGCCTGGGGGATGACACACCTTGTTCCATCCTATTTCAAAAATGCATATTGTGGGAGGGGGCCTGGTGAAACTCCGTCAGCCTTGAGGTGTCTCTCTTATCTGATTAATAGCTTTCTAACAAACATAAAACAGCTTGCTAACACTAGCAGGGGGGCACTCTCTGTCCCCCTTCTGATGTCTATGTCAGAAGCTTTCTCTGCCCCTTTTTAAACTTTAATAAAACTCTGGTATACAAAGCTCTTGAGTGATCAAGACTGGTGCCTGGTCCCAAAGTTAAATCTACTTCTTCGGAGATCACAAATCTGACACTGTTCACCGTAAGCTATCAGTAGCACATTTTATGTCGTATTCTGCATCATGCCTTTTCCACCTAAAAATATTTTTAGGGAATCACTCCAAATTAGAATATAAAAAGCTTACTCCCCCTTCCCATGGATATATAGCATTTTGCTGAATAAATGTACCACAAAGTACCACTCTTGCTACTCATATAAGTTGTTTAAAGATCTATTGCTATTATATACTGTATGATTCCATTTGTCTGAAATTCTAACTATTACAAGCTAATCTATGGTGACAGCAAGCAGATTAGTGGTTGCTTGGGAATTGGAGATGGAGAGATGGGAATGTGACATCTGTCAAAATTCATTGAATTGTACACTTTAGATAGGTGCAGTTGATTTTCCCTAAATTGCACCCCATTAAAATTGCTTTTAACAAGAAAAGTTAAAAAGAAGAATAAAATTTAAAATATATTAAAAGAACAAAAAGATAAAATTACTTTTAACATATCTATTGCTCTTACAAGCAATGCTATTATAAACAACTTTTACATGTGTTCATTCTCTCTATATCCACCTGTTTTCTCAATTATTTATTGTGACTTTGCAGCATTTCATTTTGTTTCCTTTTGGAGAGAATTGTTTTTTAATTTTTATTGAAATATAGTTGCTTTACAATATTGTATTAGTTTCTGCTGTACAGCAAAGGAAGTTAGTTATATATGTATACATATATCCCCTCTTTTGGGGGATTTGACACAAAATCCAAAAGGATTCTCATTTGTTTATTTAGTCATTCATTTGTTTTTTGTCTCTCTTTCCTCACTCTCTGCCCCCAGGGAAAAAGAGGACCTTTGTCTATGTCATTCACTATCTTTTTTTTTTTTTGGTGAGGGAGGGAAATCAAGTCATTTGTTTGTCTTTTACATAAAAAGAGAAAATTGGGCGAAGGAGAACAAGAGGGCAACTAGTCAGCTGCTTAGATTTTTCTGTAGTTGGAATGGGATGACTGGTTTCAAGACAAGAATTGGATCCCTGCAGCAACATGGCAGTGGGACTGGACCAGGAGTGGTTTGCTGAAGCACTGTTTTCTACTAAATCTTTCCCCAACCTAAGCAGGTTAAGATTACACTGGAAAGTATCACCATCTTATCCCCAAAGCACAAATGGTGCCTAACACACACAGAGAAGGTGTTCATTAAAGTATCTGTGGAAAGAAAGAGCATGAAAATGTCTATTTTCAGGATCCACTCTTAGGGAATGTGAGTCCATATGTCTGTGATCAGTTCTGGGAATCTGTATTTTTAATAAGCTCCCCTCAGGTAATTCTGGTCATCAACCAGGTTTCAGTTCAGTTCAGTCGCTCCGACTCTTTGTGACCCCACGAACTGCAGCATGCCAGGCTTCCCTGTCCATCACCAACTCCCACAGTTCACCCAAACCCATGTCCACTGAGTCGATGATGCCATCCAACCATCTCATCCTCTGTCGTCCCCTTCTCCTGCCCTCAATCTTTCCCAGCATCAGGGTCTTTTCAAATGAGTCAGTTCTTCACAACAATGCTTTACTTCAGGCCAACCTAACTTTTCACGCAGGTTAAATGCAGCAGCCTTCCTTCTCCTTCCTGCACACCACATCCCTTCTTAAAACGTTGCAGTGCTGTGGTAGATTGCTTTCAAAGATCGCCACAAAAATCCTATCCATCCTGAGCGTCTTTTGCAATGTGATATTTTACCTCCTCCTATCAAGAGGCAGAGCTTATTTCTCACCCATGAATCTTATCTGGTTTCATAACTTGCTTTGACTAATACAATGTGATAGAAATGATGCTGTGCCAGTTCAAGGTATAGGCCTTAAAGGGCCTTGCAGTCTCCATTTTTGCTCTTTTGCAAACTCTGTGGAAGAGAACAGAGGCACACAGCCAAAAGCCTCCAGCGAGGTCCCAGACTCATGCGTGAAGCCATCTAGGATCCTTCAGCCCTCGTGGAGCCATCCCAGCTGACATCACACAGAGAGGAGTCCAGCTGCCCCTGGTAATCCTTGCTCAAATTTTTAACCAGCTGAATTGTCCACAACTAAAAGGTACTTGGCTTAAGCCTCTAAATTTTGGAGTAGATTTTACATTTATAATTAAAACAAATATTATTACGCTGCTTTCAGGATAAAGTCCTAACTCTTTGTGTGCTTGCTGTGCTTAGTCGCTCAGTCGTGTCAGATTCTTTGCTACCCCGTGGACTGTAGCCCGCCAGGCTCCTCTGTCCAGGGGAATTCTCCAGGCAAGAATATTGGAGTGGGTTGCCATGCCTGTGATGATCTGACCCCTGATTCTCTCTCTAACTTCATCTTTTGCTGATCATCCCCAGTCCAGAAAACTTTATCTTAGTCCCTAGGCTTCAGAGGGCTTCCCAGGTGGTGCTAGTGGTAAAGAACCCACCTGCCAATGCAGGAGACATAAGAGACGTGGATTCTCTCCCCAGGTCAGAAGATCCACTGGAGGAGGGCACGGCAACCTGCTCCAGTATTCTTGCCTGGAGAATCCCATGAACAGAGGAGCCTTATGGGCTACAGTTCATAGTATAGCAAAGAGTCAGACATGACTGAAGCAACTGAACACACACACTAGGCTCCAAACCCTGTTTCATTGTGCTCCTGACTGGAGTAAGATAGCCCTGGAGTTGTCCAAATTGTACGACCTGGGTTATGTTACCCAAACTCTCTTGGTTTTATTTTTCTCATCTTTGAAATAGGAACAATAATCTCACGTACCTTGCAAGGCACAGGACTGTTGTATGAATTCACCAAGATTATGCAGGATGAGCATTTAGGATAGCACCTAGCACATAGACAGTACACAATAAATGTTAGGGATGATGATGATAGCAACAACTACTACATCCTCTTGAAGTCTATTTATTTTCCCCTCTGGACTGTAGATTCCTTTTCCTTCTGGAGAAGGAAATGGCAACACACTCCAGTATTCTGACCTGGAAAATCCCATGGACTGAGGAGCCTGGTAGGCTACAGTATATGGGGTCGCAAAGAGTCAGACACAACTGAGCGATTTCACTTCACTTTCACTAGATTGTAAGCTCTGTGAGAACAGAAGACACCATACTTTGTCCATTCTTGTATCCCCACTGTCAATAAATAATTGCTAAATACATGAATGTATGAATGAATCTGCCATATATATATATATATATCTCCAGGCCAGAATACTAGAGTGGGTAGCCATTCCCTTCTCCAGGGGATCTTCCCAACCCAGGGATTGAACCCGGGTCTCCTGCATTGCAGGCAGATTCTTTACCATTTCAGCCACCAGAGAAAGCCATGTATATAAATTACTGAATTGCTGTAAGCCTGAATCTAACACAACATTGTAAATCAACTACACTTCAATTTAAAAAAAAAAAAGAACCAAACTTCAGATGGTAGCTAACTCTACAGTGAGCTGAGCCACAAGGGAAGCCCAGGAATACTTGAGTGGGTAGCCTATCCCTTTTCCAGTGTATCTTCCCGACACAGGAATCAAACCAGGGTCTCCTGCATTGCAGGCAGATTCTTTACCATTTCAGCCACCAGAGAAGGCCATGTATATAAATTACTGAATTGCTGTAAGCCTGAATCTAACACAACATTGTAAATCAACTACACTTCAATTTAAAAAAAAAAAAAAGAACCAAACTTCAGATGGTAGCTAACTCTACAGTGAGCTGAGCCACAAGGGAAGCCCAGGAATACTTGAGTGGGTAGCCTATCCCTTCTCCAGTGTATCTTCCCGACACAGGAATCAAACCAGGGTCTCCTGCATTGCAGGCAGATTCTTTACCAGCTGAGCTATCTAGAAAGCCCTACAGTGATCCCTCACTTTGCAATATATGCTGCTACTGCTGCTGCTAAGTTGCTTCAGTCATGTCCGACTCTGTGCAACCCCATAGACGGCAGCCTGCACCAGGCTCCCCTGCCCCTGGGATTCTCCAGGCAAGAACACTGGAGTGGGTTGCCATTTCCTTCTCCAATGCATGAAAGTAAAAAGTGAAAGTGAAGTCACTCAGTCATGTCCGACTCTTAGCAACCCCATGGACTGCAGCCTACCAGTCTCCTCTGTCCATGGGATTTTCCAGGCAAGAGTGCTGGAGTGGGGTGCCATTGCAATATATAGATGTATCAAATCAACACTTTGTAAAGCTTAAACTTACACAATATTATGTGGCAATTACATCTCCATAAAACTGGGAAAAAAGCCAAAGAAAAGAAAAAACAGAATTTCAGGCATTTGTTTGGTCCACTTGTAAAAACATGTGCTAAGGATGTCTCAGGATCCTGATCAGATAGAGTCATAGAGAGAGTTGAACCTGATTCTTTGTTTATGGGGTTTTTGTTTTGACTGTTTTCTTCCAACATAGATGCTATAGTTGGGATCTCAGTTAATTCTTCCTCCTAAAGGGCCACAGAAATCTCTTAATTTTGTTATTTGTAAGGGCTTTGTTTTTAACACATTGAGTACCTGTTTGTAACAAATTTTATCATCGTGATTGAAGGAAAGAAATTTAGTGAGGTTTGGGGTTGTCGTTTTGTAGAGGAAAGGCAATTTTCTACATACTATTTTCACTTTAAGCTTCTGCAAGGCTCTTCATTCTTGTTTTTGATGACAGGCATGGACAACTGCTGGTAGTCAAGGAGATAGGATCATTACTGCAGTGTGAGAGCTGAAAACATTCAGATGTGTCACATTATTAATTAATCTGCTGCATTATTTTTTCACCCTCTCTTAATACTCAGTCCCCTGATATCCTGGTTATTAACAAGTAATATAATTTATCCCTCAGAGGCCTTCACAGTGACATAATTGTGCTTTTAAAAACAGAACCTCAAAACAAGGCACAGGAAAATATATATTTTCTGACACCAGAGCCTACTTAGAAAGTTAAATAATCAGATATTTTTTGACAATTTAATGGTGACTTACAACTTATTACATAACAGGAAAAAAAAACCTATGAAATGGAAATTACTGAGTTCAGTTTTTTGTTTGCTTATTAGTATTTTTACAAAAAGGCTCTTAACTTTCCCCACACTTTAATTATTTTTCCCACTTCCTCTCCCTCCACTCTCTCTTGAATATATTCCAGTCAGGCTTTTGTTCCTCCTCTGTCAAAGATGCTCTTGTCTAAGTCCCTAGTGACCTCCATGTAACCAAATCCCATGGTCCCTTTGTTCTACATGAAAGATGTTCTTCCTTTGGTCTCTGGACTTTTCTCCTAACTCACTGATTATATCTTATTAAACACTTGAATTTTAGAATAATTTAGGATTCACAAGAAGTTGTAAAAATAATACAGAGAGGTCTCATGTACTGTTAATCCAGCTTTCCCCAAAGATAGCATGTGATATAACCATAGTATAAAATCAAAACCAAGAAACTGACTCTGGTACAATGACACTGTAGGCGTTATTTGGATTTTACCAATTTTGCATGCAATCATTTTGAGGCAAAGTATATGGCACACATTTGTGTATCCACTATCACAATCAGGACACAGAATGATTTCATCACCACAAAGAAACTTCCCCTTTTATAGTCATAACCTATCCTTAGCCTGTGGAAACCACTAATCTTTTCTCATCACTAACATTTCATTTCAAGAGTATTATATAAAAGAAATCTTTGAGATTAGCTTTTTTAAAAAAAACATTTTGTTGGAGTATAATTAAAACTATTGTGTTAGTTCCCGAGGTTAATTTTTTTTTGTTAAGCATAATACCCTTAAAACATGATAAAAATCCAAGTTGTTATGTATATCAAGAGTATATTCCTCCTTTTGAGTGGGTAGTATTTTATTTAATAGATATACCACTGTTTATTTATTTGCACTTTAAAGGACATTTGGCTTGTTTAGAGTTTTTGACAATTACAAATAAAGATGCAAAAATCCTTAACAAAATTCTAGCAATCAGAATCCAACAGCACATTAAAAAGATCATGCGTAATGACCAAGTGGGCTTTATCCCAGGGATGCAAGGATTCTTCAATATCCACAAATCAATCAATGTAATACACCACGTTAACAAATTGAAAAATAAAAGCCATATGATTATCCCAATAGATGCAGAGAAAGCCTTTGACAAAATTCAACATCCATTTATGATAAAAAAAAAACCCTCCAGAAAGCAGGCATAGAAGGAACATATCTCAATATGACAAACCCACAGCAAAATTATCCTCAATGGTGAAAAATTAAAAGCATTTCCCCTAAAGTCAGGAACAAGACAAGGGTACCCACTTTCATCACTACTATTCAACATAGTTTTGGAAGTTTTGGCCACAGCAATCAGAGCAGAAAAAGAAATAAAAGGAATCCAAATTGGAAAAGAAGAAGTAAAACTCTCACTGTTTGCAGATGACATGATCCTCTACATAGAAAACCCTAATGACTCCACCAGAAAATTACTAGAGCTAATCAATGAATATAGTAAAATTGCAGGATATAAAATCAACACACAGAAATCCCTTGCATTCCTATACACTAACAATGAGAAAACAGAAAGAGAAATTAAGGAGACAATTCCATTCACCATTGCAACAAAAAGAATAAAATACTTAGGAATATATCTACCTAAATAAACAAAAGACTTACATATAGAAAACTATAAAACACTGGTGAAAGAAATCAAAGAGGACACTAATAGATGGAGAAATATACCATGTTCATGGATCGGAAAATCAATACAGTGAAGATGAGTATACTACCCAAATTAATCCATAGATTCAATGCAATCCCTATCAAGCTACCAGCGGTATTTTTCACAGAGCTAGAACAAATAATTTCAAGATTTGTATGGAAATATAAAAAACCTCGAATAGCCAAAGCAATCTTGAGAAAGAAGAATGGAACTGGAGGAATCAACTTGTCTGACTTCAGGCTCTACTACAAAGCCACAGTCATCAAGACAGTATGGCACTGGCACAAAGACAGAAATATAGATCAATGGGACAAAATGGAAAGCCCAGAGATAAATCCACACACCTATGGACACCTTATCTTTGACAAAGGAGGCAAGAATATACAATGGAGTAAAGACAATCTCTTTAACAAGTGGTGCTAGGAAAACTGGTCAACCACTTGTAAAAGAATGAAACTAGAACACTTTCTAACACCATACACAAAAATAAACTCAAAATGGATCAAATATCTAAACGTCAGACCAGAAAATATAAAACTCCTAGAGGAGAACATAGAATAGCCTTTTAACTGGTTGCCCTGATTCCATCCTTGCCTTCCCTGCATTCTGTTCTCCACTCTGGGGTAATCTTTTTCACACGTAAATCAGATTGTGTCAAACTCAGAGTTCTGATCTGGTGGTGCCTCTCCTCTTGCAGAAAAATTCTGTTCAATCCCCTTGCTCTCTGGCTGTATCGCACTGGTCTTTGTGATGTTCTTAGAACATGCCAGACATTTCCTGCCTTTTAGTGCCAGCATCTGAGATTTCCTCTGCCGGGGATGCACTTGTTCCAGATTGCCAAATGGTCTGGTCCCTCACTGCCCTCAGGTTTCTGCTCAAACATCTCCTCCCTAGCCATCCTCTCAGAGAAAAATACTCTGTGTGTGTGTGTGTGTGTGTGTGTGTCTTTGCTCTGATTTACTTGTCCCAGTTATTTATTATTGTGTAACAAACCACCCCACACAGACTTCCCTGATGGTCCCGGGGTTAGGACTCTGTGCTTCCACTGCATGGGGCACGGGTTTGATCCCTGGTGGAGGAAGTAAGATTCTGTGTGCCATGTGATATGGCCAAAAAATAAAAGAAAACAAATCACCTCACAACTTAGTGGCTTAAAACAACTACCATTTTATTTACTCACAATTTTGTGGGATGGAAATTCAGGCATTCTGGAGCCTCAGCTGGATGGATTTAATGGCTGGGAACTGGCCTCTTAGGTACAGAACCTCACATCATGCTGTTACCTAAGTTTCTCAATTCTTCTCCATGATGGGCTCTGCACATGGCCAGCTTGAGATTCCTCACGGAGAGATGATCTCAGGATAATTGGATTTCTTACATGATGGCTGGTTTTCCCTTAAATGAAGTGGAAGTTGCCATGTTTTTGAAAAGCTAGATGCAGAATGAATCTGGCAACACTTCTGCAACACACCCTTGGTGAAGGAAAAGAAATAAGGCCTTCTATCTCTCCTTGGATAGAAGGAGAGAGAAAAACAAACTCCACCACTTGGTGGGAAGAACAGGATGCATGTACAGGAGGGAAAGAGTTGATGATGGCCATGACTGTCTTTGGAGATGATTTGCCACAGCACTTATCACCACCTGGCACTATTCATTTTTGTTTATACCGCTAGTATGTAAGCTTCATGAGAGCAAGAGGTTGTCTGTTTAGTTCACTATTATATCCCCAGTGCCCAGAATGGTACCTGGCCCATAGTAGGCACTCAATAATTATTTTGTTGAAAATTCCATTCGAGAGCTAAAATTAGCAGATTGCTTACTTTAAAAAAAAAAAACACCTGAATTACTGTCTCTATAATTGCTAAACTCTACTGATACCTGGTCCAACATTTTACTGTATATTTTTAATCACAAACTCACAGCACAAAGGGATGTTTACAAATTTTACTTGTGGGAAAAACACACCCTATACCTTCTTCTAGGAACAGAGGTGGAGTCCTGACAGGTCTGTGGACCTGGAAAGAGACACACTGTTGTCCACACCAGAGTTTAAGAATGTCGCATGATTGTCCAGTAAGCCTCCTCTTCAGCAAAGTCACATCCAGAGCGACAGGAACATTCACTGGCCTAGCAGATAAACCAACAACAGCTGTTACTCATTCTTAACTTTTCAAGAGGTTCTGTAGTTTCTAAGACACTTAATTAAAGCCAAGGAAAGAGGATATATAATATTTGGGTGACAGTAGGTAAACAGTGAGTTAGCCAGTTAGTGGAGTGCCAGGAGGCATGGGACTTTGTATCCATGTGCCAAGTGTACTATGGATTCCACCCACAGCTCCCACTCAAGGAGCATACCTTCAACATTCAGTTAAGCCCTGTGATGTCCTGCTAGCCACATATATTTAGTGAAGGTCAAGTACTCATCTGACCCAAAAGCTACAAATCCATAGACAGGTCAGCAATCTAGGATTTCACCTGCTAAGACAAGATTGTGTGCATACGTGTTAAGTTGCTTCAGTCATGTCCGACTCTTTGTGACACTATGGACTGTAGCCCACCAGGCTCTTCTGTCCATGGGATTCTCCAGGCATGAACACTGAAGTGGGTTGCCATGCCCTCCTCCAGGGGATCTTCCCAACCCAGGGATGTTTCCTGCATTACTGGATGATTCTCCACTCTGAGGAATTTAACTGGGAAATATCAAAATAATTGGACAATTGGTAGCTAAGATGGGCCATGTGTAAGGAGAAATTGCAAAAGAATAGAAACCGAATAAAAGTAACATGAGGTACTGAAAAGATAACGATTTGGAGGCAAACTGGTAGTTGGATAGAAATAAGCAGACATACATAGAGTAGCTTAAGCATAATAAGAGCAGAACACTGGGATGAAGGGCCACAAACTCCTGCTGTCCCTCCTGCCATCTTGGATTCCTCCTATCCTGATCCCCAGAAGATGACCAAGGCAAATGCTCCAACACTGTGTTTGGAAGGAGCTTTTTCTATTTCTTAAACAACACCTGAAGAAACTGTTTCGTTATTATGACCATAATACTTAATTTAGTGATCTTTTCTGCTTATTTTCCAACCCTGCTAAGAATCATAAGAGAGGGGGAAATTTACCCTCTTAGTACGTTTCTCAGGAATAAGGAAAGAAAGTGTAAGTAAGATTGGATCCTTTAAACTTCAAACCAACAAAGAGGAATATGAGATGAAAATAGGCTATTTTATTAAGAGACAATTGTGTTTACTTTGCTCAGTTCTTCTCTTTTACTTAAGTAGCAATACTCCCAAAGAACTACAAAGGGAGAAAATACACTCTTTTCCTAGATTTTCTGACTTTTCCTACCCACTGCATGAAAGAATTCTGGCTACCGCAATGCCAACTGCCAAGAAGAGACACTTGTGTGTGTGGAATACTGATTCACATAAGAGCTGCCTCTGAGCAGGGATATGCTGACTGGGCTCCTCTTCTTGCAAACCTTCCTCCTTTTGCAAGAGCCTCAGAGACATCGGGACAGGTGTGCCTATTCATCAGTGATGAACCCTGGAGCTAGTCCACCCTCATCTTCAGGGTCTTACCACTCTGAATAACAACAGAGCTGCTTTTTGTTAATGTTAAAAATAAACCTAAGATTCAACAGTGGGCTTCCCCAGTGGCTCAGCAGTAAAGCATCTATTTGTAATGCAGGAGATGCAGGCTCAATCACTGGGTTGAGAAGATCCCTTGGAGGAGGGCATGGCAACCCACTCCAGTATTCTTGCCTGGAGAATCCCATGGACAGAGGGGCCTGACAGGCTACAGTCCACAGGGTCTCAAAGAGTCAGATATGACTGAGCATGCATGCAAGATTCAACAGTGCAATCTCCTTTTCAGATCTCAGCTTAAGAAACTGAACAGGACAAAATTCTCCAATTTATATCTACTAGAGAATGATAACAATTGTATGAAATAGAGATAGCTAATTGATCCACATACACCAGAAATTTAGAGTTCTCTAAATCTGGAAAGGCAAATGTGAAGGTAAGACAGTACTGTTGATAAGCATAGATGCACATGCGTGTGCACACATAAACACATACAAACACACACATCATAAAACCACAGTGAGTGAAAGGCATCTGTGGTGTAACGCAGGTTGAGGCAGGTGTCACAGGCCTCCCATTGCCTCCTCCCACTTCTGAGACCCAGAAGAGGAAAGTAGGAACCTGGGGGAAAGGAAGATTCTGAGGCAACACAGGCCTGGGTTACCCAGCTCCAGTGCCCTCTTCCTACTTCCACCCACACTGCCCATCAAAAGAGAATGCCGTCTGCTTGTGGTATCTTCATCCATCCTTTCCCTTTGGACATCAGTTTACTGGGGCTATCACAGTAGAATACCACAGACTTGGCGGTTTGAACAGCAGATACTTATTTTCTCGCAGTTCTGGGGGTTGGAGGTCGCCTAGGACCACCTTGTATTTTGTAGCAGAGAATGTCAGAAGCCTCCTGTTAACCCACTACTTGAGACCAGCACCCTCCCAACATTTTGCCAATATTCAGCATTCAGAAAATCACAGCAGCTTCCCTTTATCCTGAGGCAAGAGTGTGAGGGATCTTTTTGTGGTTCGTCAAAGTTAGAACCTCCTGAATAATCCTTGGTGTGTGAATCAAGTTCAGCTTTGGCTCCCTGAGATGGGTGTAGACCTGGATGACTCTGATTAAGAATTGCTTGTGGGAAAGAACATCAACAATCCCCAAAAGGAACTCAATAGGAAGGAAGGAGAAGTTGGGATGAACCCAGACCCAGCATAAGGGTAGTTGATGAGGCTGAGGCTCACTGGCGTGGTGTTCTGTTGAGGAGAGATGCTCACATGTGAATGGGAACCACAGAGCCATAACGTTTGAGCCCATGGGAGGGACATCACTGAGGCTTGTATGAGGACCCCTACAAATGAGCATCCATGCAGAGAGGCTGAATATCCATAGGACTAGGCAGGACTCAACTTCAAAAGCTACTCTGGGAGACTTTGGAAACAAGAGCAGCAGGGAACTGATCCCATTTTCCAGTTTTTGCTGGATGAATCCTAAATAGTGGTTTCGAGCAAGCTCAGAGTAGTCCTGCCAGGATTCAAAGCTTACCTCAGCCACTTAGTAGGTAACCTTGGGCAAGTTATCCCCTGTGTTTCATTTTCCTCATCTGAAAAATGGGGATAATAAAGTCTTTCTTCACAGAGTCTTTAGAAAGATTTAATAACTTGAAATTGTGCTTGGCACATTAAGAGTTCAATAAATAGTAATCCTAATTATTGCTCTGTGTGTGTGTGCATGCATGTTCAGTCATGTCCGACTCTTTGCAACCCCATGAACTGTAGCCCACTAGGCTCTTCTGTCCATGGGATTCTCCAGGCAAGAATACTGGAGTGGGTTGCCATTTCCTTCTCCAGGGGATCTTCCTGACCTAGGGATCGAACATGAATATCATGTAAGTCTCCTGCATTGCAGGCAGATTCTTTACCACTGAGCCAGCTATATCTGATTTCAAAATTGTTATTATTTCACCTTAGGCTTTTGCACACAGGACTGATGTCCTTTGACTAGAGTAAGCCTCAGCATTCTTCAAAGCCTGGGAGCTGGAGTGAGGAGATCTATGGGGAAAGATACTGGATTCCCTACTTGTAAGGACAGAGGAAACATCAAGAGAATAATTGGACAACTTTTAAAAGATGTGATTTTTTTAAGTGAATTTGGTGAAGCAGGTTATACCTACAATAAATGCCCATTTTGATTTGGAAAATACAGATAATAAAATAAAAATCACTACATTCCTTCCATCCACAATCAATTAATTTTTCAACATAGTTCCTTGAACATTTTTCAACTCTTATATGAATTTTACATTGATTTTTTTCATATCAATATGTAATTTATGGTGTTTTTCACCACATCATATATAAGTATTTTCACAGACATTTAAAAAATATTAGCATAATTTTAAATGCCTGCATAATATTCCATAAAATGTTTGTGTCCATATTCTCAGTGATCTCAAGTTAATGAATATTTAGTGTATCCATTTTCTATTACTAAAAATATCACAATAAAAATATTGTTCACAGAGCTTTATTCCCATTTCGGGTTATTTCCTCAAGTTAGATTCCTAGAAACAAGGTTTCTGGATCAAAGGGAATAGATATTTTAAAAGCACTTTTTACATATTGCCAATTTGCTTTCCAGAAAAGTGATATATATTTGCCCCACTCCACACTCTTAACAGCACTTTGCTAACTTAATGTTGTTTTAATCTTCATATGTTCATAACTAGTGAAATTAAAATGTTTTCAGTATTTAATAGTTCATTGTATTTCCATGATTGTGCCCATCTCTTTGCTGCTCATTTTAGTCAAATGCCACCTATATGAAAATATTAAAGTGGAATTTGGGAAAGAAAATGAGGGAGCTGGGATTCTAGGTGCTGGAAGTCACAGTGTGACTTGTCCCAGGTAAACTTTCCACACATCCTCTCTTCCCACAACACCTTGGCCTTTGTATTGGGCTGGGTAGCAGGTGAAATGTGTGTCAAGCACAACGCAAAGCAAGACATCATAGATTCTATTCATAAAGAAATAACAAACCCTTTTCGATTCAGACACTTTATTAATCACAAAGGCAGCAAAAGGAGGAAGGGCAGCCAAAGGTATGCGCTCCCCATGGGCCTGAAGCAGGGCTGCTTGGAAATAGAAAGGGCCAATTAACTGCAACTCGGACAACAGGACACTGTGCTGCTGATGAGCCCATTCTACACTGCAGCTGAATGTGTTCATTGCCTGCAGCTGTGCCTTAAGGGGGTAAGGCAGAAAGCTTCTTACTCAGCAGAACCCAGGAGATGATAAGAAACTATGGAAATAGAAAGACATCCTTCTTTCTGATGGCTAAGTAGTAGTCTCTCTCTCACAAACACACATCTTCTTTATCCATTCGTTCACTGACGGGCACTTAGATTGTTTCCACAACTCGAGGACATGATGCTAAGTAAGATAAGTCAGACAGTTCAGTTCAGTTCAATCACTCAGTCGTGTCTGACTCTTTGCGACCCCATGGACTGCAGCACGCCAGGCTTCCCTGTCAATCACCAACACCTGAAGCTTGCTCAAACTCATGTCCATCGAGTTGGTGATGCCATCCAAACATCTCATCCTCTGTTGTCCCCTTCTCCTCCTGCCTTCAATCTTTCCAAGCATCAGGGTCTTTTCCAATGAGTCAGTTCTTCGCATCAGGTGGCCAAAGTACTGGAGTTTCAACTTCAACATCAGTCCTTCCAGTAAATATTCAGGGCTGATTTCCTTGAGGACTGACTGGTTGATCTCCTTGCAGTACAAGGGACTCTCAAGAGTCTTCAACACCACAGTTCAAAAGCATCAATTCTTTGGCGCTCAGCTTTCTTTATAGTCCAACTCTCACATCCATACACGACTACTGGAAAAACCACAGCCTTGACTAGACGGACCTTTGTCAGCAAAGTAACATCTCTGCTTTTTAATATGCTGTCTAGGCTGGTCATAACTTATCTTCCAAGGAGCAAGTGTCTTAATTTCATGGCTGCACTCACCATCTGCAGTGATTTCGGAGCCCCAAAAAATTGTCTCTTACTGTTTCCATTGTTTCCCCATCTATTTGCCATGAAGTGATGGGACCAGATGCCATGATCTTAGTTTTTTGACTGTTGAGTTTTAAGCCAACTTTTTCACTCACCTCTTTCACTTTCATCAAGAGGCTCTTTAGTTCTTCTTCACTTTCTGCCATAAGGGTGGTGTCATCTGCAAATCTGAGGTTGTTGATATTTCTCCCTGCAATCTTGATTCCAGCTTGTGCTTCATCCAGCCTGGTGTTTCTGTAGGTGTATTCTGCATATAAGTTAAATAAGCAGGATGACAATATACAGCCTTGACGTACTTCTTTCCCGATTTGGAACTAGTCCGTTGTTCCGTGTCCATGTTCTAACTGTTGCTTCTTGACCTGCATACAGATTTCTCAGGAGGCAGGTAAGGTGGTCTGATATTCCCATCTCTTTCAGAATTTTCCATAGTTTGTTGTGACCCACATAATCAAAGGCTTTTGGTGTAGTCAATAAAACAGAAGTAGATGTTTTTCTGGAACTCTCTTGCTTTTTCGATGATCCAATGGATGTTGGCGATTTGATCTCTGGTTCCTCTGCCTTTTCTAAATCCAGCTTGAACATCTGGAGGTTTTTGGTTCACATACTATTGAAGCCTGGCTTGGAGAATTTTGAGCATTACTTTACTAGTGTGTGAGATGAGGGCAATTGTGCAGTAGTTTGAACATTTTTTGACATTCTCTTTCTTAGGGATTGGAATGAAAATTGACCTTTTCCAGTCCTGTGGCCACTGCTGAGTTTTCCAGATTTGCTGGCGTATTGAGTGTGGCACTTTAACAGCATCATCTTTTAGGATTTGAAATAGCTCAACTGGAATTCCATCACCTCCACTAGCTTTGTTCATAATAACGCTTCCTCAGGCCCACTTGACTTCTCATTCCAGCATATCTGGCTCTAGGTGAGTGATCACAGCATCATGATTATCTGGGTCATAAATATCTTTTTTGTATAGTTCTTCTGTGTATTCTTGCCACCTCTTCTTAATATCTTCTGCTTCTGTTAGGTCCATACCACTTCTGTCCTTTATTGTGCCCATCTTTGCCTGAAATGTGCCCTTGGTATCTGTAATTTTTTTGAAGAGATCTCTAGTCTTTCCCATTCTATTGTTTTCCTCTATTTCTTTGCATTAATCACTAAGGAAGGCTCTCATCTCTCTGTGCTCTTCTTTGGAACTTTGCATTCAAATGGGTATATCTTTCGTTTTCTCCTTTGTCTTTAGCTCCTCTTCTTTTCTCATCTATTTGTAAGGCCTCCTCAGACAACCATTTTGCCTTTTTGTGTTTCTTTTTCTTGAGGATGGTCTTGATCACTGCCTCCTGTACAATGTCACAAACTTCTATCCATAGTTCTTCAGGCACTCTATCAGATCTAATCCCTTGAATCTATTTGTCACTGTTGTGTTGTGGGTCCTAGAGCTTTCTTAACAGTGTGAGAATTTATTTGGAATAATTGTTCTGCTGTTTGTGAATTGTCTGCTCAGTGGCTCTATGGTGGGGTTAATGGTGACCTCCTCCAAGAGGCTTATGCTACATATTGTGTGACCCCAGCCTGCTGTACCCAGAGTCCCTGCCCATGTGGCAGGCTACTGCTGACCCGTACCTCCACAGGAGACACTCAAACACTCAAAGGCAGGTCTGGCTCAGTCTCTGTGGGGTCTCCTGGTGCACACAAGGTTTTGTTTGAGCCCTCCAAGCATCTCTGGTGGGTATGGGGTTTGATTCTAAATGTGATTTCGCCTCTCCTACTGTCTTGCTGGGGCTTCTCCTTTGCACTTGGATGTGAGGTGTCTTTTTTTGGTGGGATCCAACATTCTCCTGACGATGGTTGCTCAGCAGTGAGTTGTAATTTTGACGTTCTCACAAGAGAAGATGAGTGCACGTCCTTCTACTCCTCCATCTTGTACAGCAATCCATAAGTCAGAAAAAGGAAGACAAATATTGTATAGTGTCAGTTATATGTGGAATCTACAAAAAGCTGAACTTATAAAAAATCAGAGTAAAATGGTGGTTACCAGTGAGTGAGGGTGGGAAATAGAGATTTTGTTTAAGGGTACAAACTTGCAATGAGTAGTAAATATGTCCTGTAGAGCTAATGCACAGTCGAGTGAATAATACACAGTATTGTATCATAATCATCCTACTTGCTAAGAGATTAGAACTTAACTATTCCAAGCACTAAAAAGAAATAAACTAACATGTTAGAAATGCTAATTATCCTTACAGTGACAATCAGATTATAATATATAAATGTATCAAATTAGCATATTGATTTGATAAATTTACATATTATATGTCAACTAGATTTCCATAAAAAAGAAACTATCATATGACAGCTTCCTGGATTGGTATCTCCCAGGGAAGACAGGGAGGTGAATGGGAAATGGCTTGACAACAGCTCCTCGCAAGCCTCCCAGGCTCTCATGTTCCAGAATGATCAGAGGCATTCTGTCAAGACTTACATCCAAATGTGGTACAAGCATTGACTCTCAGTCTATGTGGATACACACAAGGTTACCAGGGCACTGTGGTAGAGCCACTCCTTACAAGGTACAGGTAAGGAGTCTTGGAATTCTGTCTAGACCACTTTTCAACTTAACAGAGCTTTAAGAAAACTCATTGGTTTCACAAGCTGAACATATTAAGAAGAGGTGGCAAGAATACACTGCTGCTGCTGCTAAGTCGCTTCAGTCGTGTCTGACTCTGTGCGACCCCATAGATGGCAGCCCACCAGGCTCCCCCGTCCCTGGGATTCTCCAGGCAAGAACACTGGAGTGGGTTGCCATTTCCTTCTCCAATGCATGAAAGTGAAAAGTGAAAGTGAAGTCGCTCAGTCATGTCTGACTCTTCGCGACCCCATGGACTTCAGCCTACCAGGTTCCTCCATCCATGGGATTTTCCAGGCAAGAATACTGGAGTGGGGTGCCATTGCCTTCTCCGGCAAGAATACACAGAACTGTACAAAAAAGATCTTCATGACCCAGATAATCACCATGGTGTGATCACTCACCTAGAGCCAGACATCCTGGAATGTGAAGTCAAGTGGGCCTTAGAAAGCATCACTACAAACAAAGCTAGTGGAAGTGATTTAATTCCAGTAGAGCTATTTCAAATCCTAAAAGTTGATGCTGTGAAAGTGCTGCACTCAATATGCCAGCAATCTGGAAAACTCAGTAGTGGCCACAGGACAGTTTTCATTCCAACCCCTATGAAAGGCAATGCCAAAGAATGCTCAAACTACCACACAATTGCACTCATCTCACACGCTAGTAAAGTAATGCTCAAAATTCTCCAAGCCAGGCTTCAGCAATACGTGAACCGTGAACTCCCTGATGTTCAAGCTGGTTTTAGAAATGGCAGAGGAACCAGAGATCAAATTGCCAACATCCTCTGGATCGTGGAAAAAGCAAGAGAGTTCCAGAAAAACATCTATTTCTGCTTTATTGACTATGCCAAAGCCTTTGACTGTGTGGATCACAATCAACTGTGGAAAATTCTGAGAGAGATGGGAATACCAGACCACCTGATCTGCCTCTTAAGAAACCTGTATGCAAGTCAGGAAACAACAGTTAGAACCGGACATGGGACAACAGATTGGTTCCAAATAGGAAAAGGGGTACGTCAAGGCTGTATATTGTAACCTTGCTTATTTAACTTATATGCAGAGTACATCATGAGAAACGCTGGACTGGATGAAGCACAAGCTGGAATCAAGATTGCCGGGAGAAATATCAATAACCTCAGATATGCAGATGACACCACCCTTATGGCAGAAAGTGAAGAACTAAAGAGCCTCTTGATGAGAGTGAAAGAGGAGAGTGAAAAAGTTGGCTTAAAGCTCAACATTTAGAAAACAAAGATCATGGCATCTGGTCCCATCACTTCATGGCAAATAGATGGAGAAACAGTTGAAACAATGACGGGCTTTATTTTTGGGGCTCCAAAATTACTGCAAATGGTGACTTCAGCCATGAAATTAAAAGACACTTATTCCTTGGAAGAAAAGTTACGACCAACCTATACAGCATATTAAAAAGCAGAGATTACTTTGCCAACAAAGGTCCATCTAGTCAAGGCTGTGGTTTTTCCAGTAGTCATGTATGGATGTGAGAGTTGGACTATAAAGAAAGCTGAGCACCAAAGAATTGATGCTTTTGAACTGTGGTGTTGGAGAAGACTCTTGAGAGTCCCTTGGTCTACAAGGAGATCCAACCAGTCCATCTTAAAGGAAATCAGCCCTGAATATTCACTGGAAGGACTGAGGTTGAAGCTGAAACTCCAATACTTTGGCCACCTGATGCAAAGAGCTGACTCATTGGAAAAGACCCTGATGCTGGGAAAGATTGAAAGTGGGAGGAGAAGGGGACAACAGAGGATGAGATGGTTGGATGGCATCACCGACTCAATGGACGTGAGTTTGAGTAAACTCCAGGAGTTGGTGATGGACAGGGAGGCCTGGCGTGCTGCAGTCCGTGGGGTTGCAAAGAGTAAGAAATGACTGAGCGACTGAACTGATTGGTTTCAAACAGGCCATTGTCTTCACTACCCACAAGATCAATGAAATGTTTCAAACAGGCCATTGTCTTCACTACCCACAAGATCAATGAAAAACATGCACCCATAGCAATTATTTTCTTGCCAGAGAGACCCTAAATGTGGATTGGCAGCTGCCGCAACTGGTTAACACCATACTTTCTTCGGATCCTGCTGTGTCTTAAAAAAAAAAATTTTGTTGAAGTATAGTTAATTTATAAGGTTTCAGGTGTACAACAAAGTGATTGAAATCTATACATATCTTCTTTTTCTGATTATTTTCTCTTTTAAATTTTTATTGCAGTGCAATTGATTTACAAATTTGTGTTAACATGAGGTATACAGCAAAGTGATTCAGATATATGTATATATAAATATGCATATTCTCTTTTACATTCTCTTCCATTATAAATTATTGCAAGATATTGAGTATAGTTCCCTGTGTTATACAATAGGTGCTCATTGATTATCTAGTTTATATATAGTACTGTGTATATGTAAATCCCAAACTCCTAATTTATCCCTCACCTTCTTTGGTAACCATAAGTTTGTTTTCTCTATCTATGAGTTTATTTCTGTTTCTAAATAAGTTCATTGTGTAACATTTTTTTACATTCCATATATCAGTGTCATTATGTGATGTTTGTCTTACTCTGTCTGGCTTACTTCACTTAGTATGATAATCTCTAGGTCCATCCATGTTACTATAAATGGCATTAGTCCATTGTGTTTTTTTACTGCCAAGTAATATTCCATTTCAGATTCCTTTTTATTATAGGTTATTACAAGATATTGAATAAAGTTGCCAGTGCTATACAGTAGTACCTTGTTGATTATTTTATATATAGTAGCATGTATATCTTAATCCCAAACTCCCAATTTATCCCTACCCCCTTTTCCCTTTGGTAATCATAAGATTATTTTCTATGTCTGCTTCTGTGTCTTTGAGCCATAATATGGCCCAGAAAGCAGGCGCATGGAACCATACCAAGATTACTGCATCCTATTCCTTGGTCTCACAAAAGCCTCTAATGATCTCAGTCACATTTCTGGGTCTTAGTGTATATTGAGGATGTTAGGACTTATCTTGAAGAGGGATGCCACATATAAACTAGCATGGCTAATGTGCTAACTGAAATATTTTTCATTATAAACGGAGTGAAACAGCACTTCAGATGCTGAAATACAATTCTTATTTGGTGTTTTGTTTTTTTGGGTTTTGGTTTTTTCTTTTGCAGCCCTGATTCTTCAGAACTAAAAGACAGTGCTAAAATAGGTTTCTTGTCCTTTGGGAAATTCTTTAAACCCAGACGGCCAGTTGAAAAGATCCTGTGACTCCTCCGTTGATAACTGTGTTCCAAACCTCTCACATGTGTGCTGCGTGCTAAGTCACTTCAGTCGTGTCTGACTCTTTGTGACCCTATGGACTATAACCCACCAAGCTCTCCTGTCAATGGGATTCTCCAGGCAAGAATACTGGAGCGGGCTGCCATGCCTTCCTCTAGGGGATCTTCCCAACCCAAGGATCAAACGCACATTTCTTACATCTCCTGCATTGGCAAGCAGGTTCTCTACCACTGGCACCACCTGGGAAGCCCATTCTGATCACAGGTCTAAACAAAACCAAATCATCATTCCACATGGCTGTCGAAAGAAAACCTCCACATACAGCCTGTATTAGTTTGCTAGGGCTGCTGTAAAAAAAAAAATACCACAGAGGGGGAGTTTTAAACAACACAAATTTCTTGGCTCACAGTTCTAGAGGCTGGAAGTCTCAGATCAAGGGGTCTGTAGGGGTGGTTCTTGGTAAGGCAAGGATCTTTCCAGGCCTTTCTCCTTGGCTTGTAGGTGACTGTCTTCTCCCTGTGTTTCTCCTTGGATTATAGGTGACTGTCTTCTCCCTATTTCTTCCTAGTCTTATGTCTGTGTCCAAATTTCCCCTTCTTATTATGACATGAATCATATTGGATAAGGGCCCACTCTTATGACCTCACTTTAACTGGATTACCTCTATAAAAACCCTATCTTCAAATAAGGTCACATTCTGAGATGCTGAGGGTTACCACTTCAACTGGAACAACAGACTGGTTCCAAATAGGAAAAGGAGTATGTCAAGGCTGTATATTGTCACCCTGCTTATTTAACTTATATGCAGAGTACATCATGAGAAACACTGGGCTGGAAGAAGCACAAGCTGGAATCAAGATTGCCGGGAGAAATATCAATAACCTCAGATATGCGGATGACACCACCCTTATGGCAGAAAAGGAAGAGGAACTAAAAAGCCTCTTGATGAAAGTGAAAGAGGAGAGTGAAAAAGTTGGCTTAAAGCTCAACATTCAGAAAACGAAGATCATGGCATCTGGTCCCACCACTTCATGGGAAATAGATGGGGAAACAGTGGCTGACTTTATTTTTCTGGGCTCCAAAATCACTGCAGATGTTGATTGCAGCCATGAAATTAAAAGACGCTTTGTCCTTGGAAGGAAAGTTATGACCAACCGAGATGGTATATTGAAAAGCAGAGACATTATTTTGCCAACAAAGGTCTGTCTAGTCAAGGCTATGGTTTTTCCACTGGTCATGTATGAATGTGAGAGTTGGACTGTGAAGAAAGCTGACTGCCGAAGAATTGATGCTTTTCAACTGTGGTGTTGGAGAAGACTCTTGAGAGTCCCTTGGACTGCAAGGAGATCCAACCAGTCCATCCTAAAGGAGATCAGTCCTGGGTGTTCATTGGAAGGACTGATGCTGAAGCTGAAACTCCAGTAGTCTGGCCACCTCAGGCGAAGAGTTGACTCATTGGAAAAGACTCTGATGCTGGGAGGGATTGGGGGCAGGAGGAGAAGGGAACGACAGAGGATGAGATGGCTGGATGGCATCACCAGCTCTATGGACAAGAGTTTGGGTAAACTCCGGGAGTTGGTGATGGACAGGAAGGCCTGGCATTCTGCGATTCATGGGGTCGCAAAGAGTTGGACACAGCTGAGTAGTTGAACTGACTGACTGACTGACTGACCACTTCAACATATGAGTTCTGAGGGCATATAATTCAATGTACAATACAGCCTAAGATTTTCCTTCTTGTTCTGTCACTGAGAGCCATTGTTCAATATGACTAACTTGGCAGGATACTTTTGACCAAAAAAAGATGGGAAGAACAAATTGTGAAATAACATTTTTTACAATCCTGAAACCCAAAGAAGAAAACCTACAAAGCTTCAAACTCAGGACCAAAATTCTTAAGGAGCACACTGATGCCAAAGGGAAAGTCTTATGATTTAGCTATAGATTACTGGAAAATAGCAGCAATCATATTGCCTACGAGTAGGGCTAAGAAAAATTAGACACCTACTTCACAGTGGAGAGGGAGGTGGAAGAGGGGGTTCAGGATGGAGGGGACCTGAACATAGGGGGTATATCTATGGCAGATTCATGTTGAGGTATGGCAAAAACCATCACAATATTGTAAAGCAATTATCTTCCAATTAAATAAATAAAAGCTGAAAAGAAAAATTAGACAAAATGTCAAAACAAGCAAGTTATTTGTATGACCTTTTAATGCTGTGTTAGAACATTGTCCAACAAGCCTGACTAAAGTTCAGGTGACTCTCTAGGGGGATGTAACTTGCTTGACATACAATTTACTACTGATTAGGATTTAAAAATTTTATAAATCAGTGAAGTTAGAGGAACTTACCAAAAACTGGTCCAGTGTGATGATATTCTTTTCTGCTTATTAGAAAAGATCTCATAGCTTATGGCTTTAGTGCCCTTAGGACTTTAACTGGTTTTGTATCCACGGTAGCAATCTTATTTCAACATTCCCTTTTATTCATTCACTATATATGCACTCACTATATATTCACTCACTTCTCATATTCTTTTTGAATCAGCTTGTTAAACTTTTGGCTTCCTCATTAAAGAATTAAATCAACATTTGATACTGGTTCACTGTCAATTTGTCTATGAATTATGTTTTAATATTATGAAAATTATACCTTGGTAGTATCCTTTTCAAGCAAAGTTTGTCAACTAGGAGGCAGTAGGGTAAATAACTGTAAGATAGAATTGTCATTGTTAAAAAGCTGGACGAGAGATGTAGGAACTGAGTTTACTTCTGCCAGCAGGGAAGAGTGATACAACAGGTTTGAAAAGAACTTACACTGTCTCAACAGGAAGTATAAGCATGAGTTTTCTAAAGAGTTTGAGAAAAAGAAAAATTTGCAGTCACACTAATTTAAAATTAAAATACCATGCCCACATATAAATTTCAAGATTCTAAGTTATCTTTCTCATAGGAAAGTTTTTAAAAAGAGTTTGACCAAATTTGCACTTCTGGTCATCTGAATGTCTGGTTACCTAGTTATCTCTGGATTAATAATCAGTCAGTAAATTTGCATTAGAAATTTTCTTCTTTGCATATCTGACTCCAGTAGCTCATTTTTTATTGGTTTTCATCAGTGAGTACCTATGGGTTTCCCTGTTCCCATTGAGATTTTTCATAATTGTGGCAGATCTGTAACACTGCCAAGAAAATATGGTCTTCCTATTCTTTTTCTGTATCATGTGCCATCATGCATACATTCTGAAGCCAATTAGTATATGAAAAATATGTAATATATGTGAATTCATACCCTCACTTTCCAAGAAGTAATATCCCTAATACTTTTGGACAAATGGCTTGTAGTATAGCAAATGGAATGGAAACTTTAGGGCCCTCCATTTGCATGAGTCCTGTACACACCTCAGGAGGGTTCCTAGCAATTTTGTATTCCTAATTTGTATTATTTTTCCAAGAAAAGATCCAAGCTAAGTTGTATAAACTACAAACCCTACAAATCCTGGCTTTCTCTCTTAGGATAAACTGTTGTTGATTAGATGCCATTCCTGTTGTTGTTCAGTTGCGAGGTTGTGTCCAACTCTTGGGACCCCATGGACTGCAGCACGCCAGGTTCCCCTGTCCTTCACTATCTTCCAGAGTTTGCTCAGATTTATGATCACTGAGTTGGTGATGCTATCTAACCTCTCATCCTCTATCTCCCCCTTCTCCTTTTGCCTTCAGTCTTTCCCAGCACCAGGGTCTTTTCCAACAAGTTGGCTCTTCACATCAGGTGGCCAAAGCATTGGAGCTTCAGATTTAGCATCAGTCCTTCCAAAGAATATTCAGGGATGATAACCTTTAGGATTGACTGGTTTGATCTCCTTGCCGACCAAGGGACTCTCAAAATTCTTCTCCAGCACCACAATTTGAAAGCACCAATTCTTCAGCACTCAGCCTTCTTTACGGTCCAACTCTCACATCCGTAAATGACTACTGGAAAAACCATAACTTTGACTATATGGACCTTTGTTGAAAAAGTGATGTCTCTGCTTTTTAATATGCTGTATAGGTTTATAAATGAATAAAAGAAAAGAGCTAAAGATTATGTTTTCTTGCCTGATTCATGCAGCTGGGTGTTTGTGGTGGGGAGGTGAAGAAGTGGAAAATGCATGAAACCTGGCAAGGCAACTCTTAGGGAAGATTTCGTCTAGAATGAGCCCTGACCTTTTTTTTTTTTTTTTTTTTTTCACTTTTGCCAGGAACCAGGGGAGGGGAAGAAGGGGGAGTAGGAAAGAAATCCTACTCTTAAAGGTCCCAGGGACTTTCAAGCCTGCTTAGGTGTTGGCCATCTCTGTATTAACCACTTCCTCATGTAAGATGTAGGAAACGTTGTTAAATATCCTTTTACTAAATTTTTTGCCTCGTGGCATCAGTTTTCTTGGCCAAATCTTTCTTATTGACTATTTTGGAATTGTATACTATAAAATTGTTGACAAATAGCAATTTTGTGGGTTGGGATCTTTATGTCAGATTGAGAGCTTGTGTTTTACTCACATGCACAGAGGAAACTAGGAAATAAAATATCTAATTTAGCTTGGGTGAAATGGGAAGTAGCTCTTTTATTAATAAGATCCCAAAGGTAAAAACAAATTTTATGAACTAACACACTGAGTAGCTCTGTGGTTTTAGTTTCATCACAGTTTGTCCCTTTCCTGAAAAGTATTGAAATGAATGTCTGGAAAATGAAAATTTCACTAGAAGATTTTTTAGTCCAGAAACTATTTTAAAAATAGTTTTCATTGGAACTGCTTTGCTGTAAACTTACTGGAATGATTTTTATTATATGCTGCTAAAACCATTCACCTCTGAGACTCATTTCTTGACTTTTCCACCCTCCCTACTCCTGTTTCAGTGAAAAGTCTGTTTCCTTTGTCATTCCTTCCCTACTTCCAAATATTGCTTGCTTGGTTTACATTAAGAATTTTACCAACAACAGTCAACAAGAGCAGTCAGAGAAATATGCAGTCTTTATAGTCTGATTACCCACAATTTTTGATGCTTTTAAGAAACTCATTAGAACTGACTGATAAGAGAGTAAAAAAAATAGATAAGAACTACCTAAAAGTTAAAGTATGAGAAGAGATGTTGGTTCAAAATTCTATGAAAAGAAACGAAATTATCTACTTATACAGTTTTTTAAACCTCTCAATTTCTTCTTCAGTATACACACACACACACACACACACACATACACACACACACACACACATACATACACACATACAGTACGTATATTGACAGAACTGATTCCTGCTATGTCATCCCCAAATCTATGCCTTCCAGTATTTATTCGTTTGTTTAGTCCCCTCCCTTAGGGAGTCAGGGCCAACCCTGTGTTGTTACTGCACAGAGCAAGCTCCCTGCTGCTACAGCAGAGGCTCCAGGAAAGCCTTGCCTGAATTTCTTGTCTGCCCTCTGGTCAATTTCTATTGATTAAGGAGGCCAAGAACCCTGATCAGTAACATACTTTTTGACGCCCAATGTAGGGCAATTGTCCCCTTCTGGGGAGAGGATACGAGCACCTCTAGGACCACCTAACACAGCTCTCCGTGGGTGACACGCGGCCACCTGAACCTCTTCTTTCAGCATCACCACATTTGGTAAGTCTGCCTTCCTAGCCCCTGGGGGCCTCAGGACCCTCATTCAGCCAGCGCTTTCCTCTCTCCCCTTTGTACTTTTTCCCTCACCATTTTCCTTTTCCCCTTTGTCTTTTTCCCTCTCTTGAAATCTCTCTCTACCTCTCTCTCTGTCCTCTCTTACTTCTGTCCTCTCCTTCTGAGACAGTGGACATCAGACAGCTACAGCATCACTCCTCTCAGCTTGTGAGACCTGCTCCCTCTGGCCTGCAAGTGGCTCACCGTAACAGGTGACAAGCAGAGGTGGGAGAGGCTTGCCTCACACTGTGCAAACCTTAACGCCTCCTTGATAGCTCAGCTGGTAAAGAATCCGCCTGCGATGGAGGAGACCCTGGTTCAATTCCTGAGTTGGGAAGTTCCCTGGAGAAGGGATAGGCTACCCACTCTAGTATTCTTAGGCTTCTCTGGTGGCTCAGATGGTAAAGAATCCACCTACAATGCAGGAGACCTGGGTTCGAATCCTTGGCTGGGAAGATTCCCCTAGAGAAGGGCATGGCAACCCACTCCAGTATTCTTGCCTGGAGAATCCCCATGGACAGAGAAGCCTAGCAGGTTACAATCCATGGGGTCTCAAAGAGTCAGATGCAACTAAGCACAGCACACAGTACAAACCTTGGTCCAGTGGGCTTTCCCTCATAAGAGATTTATGAGAGTGATAGAGGTTCAAACCTCACATTCTATAGTGGCTGAAAGTACAACTGTCCTAATATTCTCACCTTTAATTTCCTGCCACCATGAGAAGTCCCATTAGGAACAGGCTGAAGTGGCAGATTTCTATATTTTGGTGTATGCTGGATAAGACTTTCACCTGTGGACTGCAGTCCCTCAGATAACATACAACAGGCTGGTTTTCAGGTTGATCACCCCAGTGGGCTGTGGACAGGATGCTCCCTCCTTCACTGGCCCTTTCTGGAAGCGTGCGGGCTGGTGCCTGAATAGACGTCTACAGCAGATGAGTTGAAACTGCAATCTCTGTTTCTCTTTCTGTCTCTTTTTCATCTTTTCTATCCCTCCTTTCTGTACCTCTCCTTTGATCCTCACCCCTGCCCTCCCATCCCCTTTATCCAAAAATTTCTTATTTATGTCTTTGTTTTGTGACTGGTATCTTTGTTTGTGATATAGTTTTGTCTGTCCAACTGCTCCTGTAAGTCTCTGCCAACATTGTGGGCACAATGGAGCACTTAAGCCTTGAAACACAAACAGCTCACATTGCCCAAGACTCCAGCCTTGGGTTACTTAGTAGGATTTTTTTTCTTTCTTTCTTTTTTTTTTTTTTTTTGCTGTTTTTTTTTTTTATTTCACTTTATTTTACTTTACAATACTGTATTGGTTTTGCCATACATCAACATGAATCTGCCACGGGTGTACATGAGTTCCCAGTCCTGAACTTCCCTCCCACCTCCCTCCCCATACCATCTCTCTGAGTCATCCCAGTGCACCAGCCCCAAGCATCCTGTATCCTGCATCGAACCTAGACTGGTGATTCGTTTCTTACATGATATTATACATGTTTCAATGCCATTCTCCCAAAGGACAAAAAGAAAAGACAGGAGCTTGCATTTTCCCCTCCTTTGCCTTTGCAATGTAACTATTCTGCCTGGGCTCTCAGGAACTACATGATTCATCTGTAGTCCCCCAGACTGGTGGGAGAAGAAGGGGGCCCTTTTAAATTCAAATGGGAAGACAATGAGATCTCTGATTCTGTCTTTATGTAAAAATTAACTTGTAAATGAGCTGTACTTAATTGGCTTAAAGGAAATTGAGGAACTTCCTTCCCTGGGAGTCCCGTGGTTAAGACTCCATGCTTAGACTTCCTTCTTAGTTCAGTGGTTAGGAATTCGCCTGCTAGTACAGGAGACATGGGTTCAATCCCTGGTCTGGGAAGATTCCACACACCATGAGGCAACTAGGCCCCTGTGCCACAACTCCTGAGCCCGTGAACCACAACTACTGAAGTCTGCATGCCCTAGAGACTGTGCTCCACAGCAAGAGAAGCCACCACAATGCAAAGCCCGTGCATGCACTGCAACTAGAGAGTAGCCCCCACTCACTGCAACTAGAGAAAGCTGGCGAGCAGCAGCCAAGACCCAGTGCAGCCAAAAATACACAAAGAAATAATGAATTTCTAAAAATAAATTTTAAAAAAAGACTCCATGCTTTCAATGCAAGGGGGCCAAGCTTCTATCCCTGCTTGGGGAACTAAGATCCTACACACTACAGGACGGGCCAAAAAAAAAGGAAATAGAGCCTCATATATATTCTCAAAAATATAGAAGAGGCTTACCATAATATGGGCTTCGCTTGTGATTCAGCTGGTAAAGAATCCACCTGTGATGCGGGAGACCTGGGTTCGATCCCTGGGTTGGAAGATCCCCTGGAGAAGGGAAAGGCTACCCACTCCAGTATTCTAGCCTAGGAAATTACATGGACTGTATAGTCAATGAGGTCACAAAGAGTTGGACATGACTGAGCGACTTTCACTTTCACCAGAATACATTTTGGGTTCATGTGATCTGGGTAATATTCAATATTTAATTACTATCTGGTATTAAAACTAGCTTAATCTTGTGGGTTTAATTAATACAGACCCCTCTTTAGAGTTATCAACATTAAGTATACTACTTTTACTGTACCTAGGTTTACTGGAAGTCAATCAGTGCCTATTGTCTTTGTTATGATATCTGTTGATAGGAAAGACAACCTGACATGAATAAAATTTTTAAGTAAATGTAACTGGAATAAGAACTTTATGGTAAATGCTATAAAAAATTATGTTTTGGAAACATTCATCTAAAATAATCTCTCTAAATGTTGGTAAATTGAAGCTAAACTAAGTTGAATAATAGGAATTCATTTAATATCCAGGTCATTTCAAATAAGATAAAATAATTGAGAACATTAATTGCTAAACAGGTCTAAATTTACCTACTTTTGTCTTCTTGTGTGAGAGAAACTAAAGATATTTGGTGCCACCTTGAGATGTGTTTTTTTTTTTTAACCAATCTATAGAATGCTAATTTAGAAGACAGTTCATGGTTGCTTAAGGAAAACAGGGTGTATGTTTTCAGAAAGGAAGATGTGAGGAATGGAAATATATTTTGTTGAAAGGGAAAAGGTTGATTTCATCCTCCAGCTGGTTATTTCTGAATGGAAAGAGTAAGGAACAAAGTATGGCTTCAGAAAGTTACAGAAGGTTTTCAGAAAGGGAACATTGAGAAAAGAATTTTATATGTGGCGAGGGTCTTCTAAGTTGGATTAAATTTAATTAGGTAAATGGATTTTTATTAAGAT
The DNA here is from genome assembly GCF_032405125.1 of Capricornis sumatraensis. Classification (NCBI taxonomy): domain Eukaryota; kingdom Metazoa; phylum Chordata; class Mammalia; order Artiodactyla; family Bovidae; genus Capricornis; species Capricornis sumatraensis. Next base: position 84,259,131 of record NC_091092.1, read on the forward strand.
TAGGCTGATACAGGACAGGATTTGGTTTTTCTCTCTCATAAGAGAACAAAGTTTTCCTGGAATGCTCCTTTTGATATCAGATTGTGAGTTTCTTAAATATTTTTTCCACTTTAGGTTAAGAAATAATGATTTCACAGTGACCCATGATTCTATCTGATCAAGTATTTTAAAACTATTTGAGACTTTTGACAGACTTCTCAAATATCAAATTCTATGGAAATTCTCTTGACTTCCAGTTAACTTTGGGGTGCTTCAAGGGGCCCCTGGAACATCCCAAAGAGAGATCCTAAACTAATTGGGTTAATCTATAAAGAGAGGTTTGCCACGTTCTCAGAGAACCCTGGCAAGTTTAGGGATAAATTTGTCAGGCTGGCGTTGATGTTCTGTCTCACCTGGCAGGACATCATGGTTATTCTGGCTCACTCTTGCACCCCGGATGAAAAGGAGTGTATACTGAGAAATGCCAGGGAACTCACAAATGGCCTACTGGCCATCAATCTGCACTACCAAATTTATCAGGTGGGTGGGGATGCGATCCCAGAACATGACCCACCTGGGGACTATGAAGATTGTGTAGGCCAGGCTAGGATGAGACTTTGTATTACTTGTCTATCAGAAGAAATGAAGAAGGTATGTGATGAAGCCTGTAAATTATGATAAGGTCCAAGAGGTTACACAGGAAATAGATGAAAACCTGGCAGTCTTCCTGAGTCAGGTGACAGAGGCATTCAGGAAGCACACCAATATAGACTGAGTCCACAGAAGGGAGGACAATATTGGCCATGCATTTTATCACTCAGGCTATTCCTAAAGGCTGGAGGAAATTACAGAAGCTTGAGGCTGGGCCCCAAAACCCATCATCAACCTTGGTAGAAGAGCCCATCAAGGTCTCTAACAACTGAGACTTAATGGAAGAGGCCAATGAGGATAAGAGGTTAATAAAGAAAATACAGCTTTTGTTGCTCTGATTCACCCACCACCTTGACGGGACCCTGGACAGCCAAGAAGGCTGGACAGATCACCCAGAACCTCCCTGGGCCCAAACCAATATACCTTTGGTTGTAAAGGGGGGCATTGGAGGGAGGAATGTCCTGAGTGCCCTCCTGTGGGACACCAGAGGGGCAACTCCAACCAGCCCCAGTTCCTTGTGAATCTGCCAGATGAGAGATCCCCACACATCGATTGATGGGCCTACATGCCTTCCCAGCTCCAGATCCCACACAATCCATCCTCATTACTCCAGTGGAGCCTCGGATCACCTTTGATGCGGCAGGTAGGAGAACTGAATTTCTTGTAGACACTGGAGCTACCTCCCCTGTTTTGACTTTGCTGGCCTCCTCCCTTTCCAACCATAACTGTACTGACAAGAGTTGAGAGACAGCCAAAGATAAGGGGATTTATGTCTCCCCTTGTCTGCAGAATCGGGTCCATTATTATTACTCACTTCTTTTTACATATGCCAGAATGCCCTGTGCCCCTCCTCGGGAGAGATCTGGTAAATAAGGATCTAGACAGGTGAAGTCCAAAAAGGTAAAGAATCTGAACAGAGAATGCATCTGTTAGTAGCCCCAGATGACCCACCCACTGGGCATCAAAATATCCCCCACAACATCCTCCAAGAAATCAGAGAACAGGTAGATTCTGCAGTTTGGGATACCTCAGTGCCAGGAAGGGCTAAATGTGTTCCCTCAATAAAAATAGGACTAAGGCCTCAGGAGAAATACCCCTGGAAGAGACAATATCCCTTAAAGCCTGAGGCCCTGAGGGGACTCAAACTGCTGCTCAGCAAATCCCTAAAACATAGACCCATTACGCCGTGCCAGTTCCCTTGCAACACCCCCATCCTCCCCACTCAGAAGCCTAGCAGGGAGTATAAATTTGTGTAACACTGACAAGCAGTGAGTGAGGCAGTCATCCCTATTCACCCACTGGTAACAAAGCCATACCCCCTCCTCATCCAAGTGCCAGGGAACATCTACTTTCTCTGTTTTGGACCTCAAAGATGCATTTTTCTCTATTCTCTACATCCAGACTCTCAATACCTTTTTGCCTTGGAATGGAGGGACCCTGACACCTGGGGGCTATCCAATATACCTGGACAGTGCTTCCCCCAAGGTTTTCAGAACAGCTCCCATCTTTTTGGAAATGCATTAGCAAGGGGACTAAGGGAACTGAGCCTTGAGAAGGGAACTCTGCTACAATATGTTGATGACTGGCAAGTAATGAGACTAAAAAAAATTCAGATCAAAACACTGTTAGGGTCCTAAATTTTCTGGCAAAAATGAGGATATAAAGTCTCTCCAACCAATGCTCAGATCTCACGGCAACAGGTTCAATATTTAGGATTTGTTTTGACCCCAGGGTCACAGATGGGAAAATAGCAATTAGTGCATTACCATCTGAAACCACAAGGGGGCGGCTTTGAAGCTTTCTTGGGATGTCTGGGTTCTGTCATACCTGGATTCCAAATTATGGTCTTATAGGAAAACCCCTATATAAGGCTCTAAAGGGAGGAGAAAGGGAACCCCGTCAATGAAATAAGGACCACCAGTGAGCCTTTGAGACTCTAAAGACTGAGTTGAGTGGAGCACCAGCACTGAAGCTTCCAAATTCACACAAGCCCTTGAGAGAATCCCTGGGGCTGCAAGGAGTTCCAACCAGTCCATCCTAAAGGAAATCAGTCCTGAATATTCATTGGAATGACTGATGCTGAAGCTGAAACTCCAATACTTTGGCCACCTGATGGGAAGAACTGACTCATTTGAAAAGACCCTGATGCTGGGAAAGATTCAAGGTGGGAGGAGAAGGGGACAACAGAGGATAAGATGGTTGGATGGCATCACTGACACAATGGACATGAGTCTGAGTAAACTCTGGGAGTTGGTGATGGACAGGGAGGCCTGGCGTGCTGCGGTCCATCGGGTAGCAAAGAGTCAGACACAACTGAGTGACTGAACTCAATTGAACTGAACTTACCCTATATGTTCATGAGAGGTCAGGGATTGCACTAGAAGTGTTGACTCAAAATCTGAGACTGGATCGGAGATCACTGAATTATTTTTCAAAACAACTGGAATCAGTGACCCTGGGATGGCCAAGCTGCCTGTGGGCAGTAGCAGTCACAGCCCTGTTGGTTAGGTTTCAAGATCACCCTGGGACAACACTTAGATGTGTTAACCCCTCATCAGGTACAGTCTGTGCTGGAAGTCAAAGGACATCACTGGTTGACAGGAGGAAGGTTATCAAGATATCAGGCCCTCCTAATGGACACCCCTGACATTATCTTAAGGGTGAGCCAAACAACAAATCCAACAGCTTCTAGCTGTTGAGAGTGGAGACTTAGTGCATCAGCGTATAGAGGCCACAGAATAAACTTATTTCAGGAGGTCTGATCTTCTAGATGAGCCCTGAGGTCAAATGCTTTACTGATGGGAGCAGTTTTGTAGAAATGGGAACCCCCAAAGGCAGGGTATGCCATAGTCAGTCTAGATGAAGTTATAGCAGCCAAGACCTTGCCACCTCAAACACTCGCCCAGAAGGCTGAACTAATTGTATTAATGAGAGCATTGAAATTAGGGAAGGATAAGAAATTGAAGATTTTTCCTAACTCTAAATATGGGTTCCATGGGCTACATGCTCATGCTGCCATTTGGAAAGAAAGGAGAATGTTAACTGCTAAAAATTCCCCCATAAAACATAAAGATTTGATTCTGGCTCTTTTCAACGCAGTGCAGCTTCTGACCCAGGTAGCAGTAAATAGGGCCCATCAGAGGGGTGGATCCTTTGTGAGTCAGGGGAATAGCAAAGCTGATCAAATTGTAAAACAGGCAGCTTGATCATAGGAATCTGAACAAGTTATGGCTCTAGCGATTGGTCCCCCAGAACTCCCTAGCCTTCACCAGTATTCCACACAGGAACAAGAACATGCTGAGAAATAGGCTATGAGAAGGGAATCACAGGGTGATACTAAAAAGGAGGATAAGATTCTAATCCCTGAGGCCCAACAATGTAAACTCACTAAGAGCTTACATGATGCCACCGGCTCTAGGAGGGATGTACTATGGGACTTGATGCAGAAGGTCTTTTCGGTGAAGGGGCTTAAAAGAACAGTAAAATAAGTAATACATGCTTGTGATTTATGTGCCCACAATAACCCACAGACCCATCCAATCCCCCGCTTCATTATTCAGGTCAGTCCAACACCAAGATACTTACCTGGAGGAACACTGGCAGTTAGATTTCATCCAAATGTACCCACTGTCAGGATATAACATCTTCTGGCATTTGTTGATACTTCCACATCCAATCTGAAGAGGTTAAGGACATCTGTAAGTCCCCTTTAAAAGAAATAATTCCTCTGTTTGGACTTCCAAAATCCCTCCAGAGCAATAACGGGCTTTCTTTTATAGCCAAAATCACACAGGGGCTCACAATGGCCCTAGGAACAAGTACACACCTCTTGGTATGCCCAGTCTTCAGGGAAGGTAAAGAAAATGAACCATACTTTAAAGAAAACCACAGTGAAGCTCTGCCAAAAAGCTCATGAACCCTGGACCAACTTGTTTCCTATTGTACTCCTCAGGGTCCATGTAGCCCCCAGGAGTGGTCTGAGGCTTGGCCCATTTGAAATGACCAATGGAGGCCTTTTTTTACTACTGACTTGCTACTGGATGAAGACATGAGCCAAGCCCTGAGATATATTATTAATCTGGGACAAGGTCAGAAGGCAATCCAGTACTGTGCCCCCAAGGCACTGCCCGCTCCCACTAAAAATACAGAGGAAGGAGCAGTTCCTACGCAAATAAACCCCAGGGACCAAGTTTTTCTTAAAATCTGGACAGAGGGGTTCCTCCCAATACCAACTATTCCAAAAATGCAAGGGCTTCTATAATATAATTTTAACCACTTCCATTGTTGTCAAACTGCAAGGGATATCCAGTTGGGTACATTTATCCAAACCAAAGCATTTACCTTCAGAAACCCTGCAGGTCACAGCAGAACAATACACCCATAAGCCAGTGGAAGATCTGATGTACCTATTCAAAGGACAGACGCCATCAACAGATAAGCAGAATGATGTAGTACGTTGGCTCCTATTTGAAACCTTAATGTGACTTGGGACCTCTCTTGTCTCCTTGGCTGATGTGATTCTTGACAATTCTCTGACCTTTGATTGCCTTCTGGTAGAACAAGGCAGAGTGGCTTCATGATTTTGGCAGAGGCAATATTGCCTTCCTTGTCTGGTCAACAGTTAGGGAAGCCCAAAGTTAACCCTGGTTCCTTCCCTTACTAGGCCCTTTCATGGCTATTGTTGTTCTTCTCTCCTTTTAGCCCTTGTTTGTTTAACCTCTTGGTTAGTTTGCATCTTTTAGGCTCCAACAGTTTGAAATAAGGCTCATAATGATGGCTCAAGGAATTCAGTCCATTCCAGCAGTAAGTGGGCCAGGTTCCTACAGTTCCTCAGAACAGTCAGTGAGGGGCTTCTACACCTCTAGGGTAAGCTAGGGTCTGTGGTCCCTGTCCAGCAGGAAGAAGTTTCAAAAGAAGAGATATTCAGCCCCTTGTTTGTTTAGTCGCTCAGTCGTGTCTGGCTCTTTGCAACTCCATGAACAGAAGCCCACCAAGCTCCTGTGTCCGTGGGATTCTCTAGGCAAGGATCCTGGAGTAGGTTGCCATTTCCTTCTTCAGGGAATCTTCCTGACTCAGGGATCGAACCCACTTGCCCTGTTTGGAACTTGGATTTTTTACCACTGATTATACCTTAAGAATGAGTGTGGAGTCTCAGGGGGAATGAGACAGGCCTGGGACCATTTGCTGGAGTGCTGCAATGTTTGCACCTGGACACACCTCTCCTTCAGCAACAAAACACAAAACTATATGGAACTAAAAATAACTGTGTACATGTACAGTTGGGGCAAATACTGGACCCAAAAGATACAAAGAGACCAAAAATTCCAACTGCCACTTTTGAAGAACCTAGTGCAAAACAGGCTATCGAGAGCACAAGCAGGGTGTAGAGAGAGAAAACAGTGTCAAGAGCAAAAGCAGGGTGTTGAGAGCAAAAGCAAGGTACTGCACATGCCCCCCTACGCACAATGCCACCTAATGGGTGGGCAAAACACCTAAGCCACCCCTCTGCCTGACTCCTGGACACACTACTACACTCACCCCATGTAAGGAGCAAGCTTGGCCCCAACTCAGAGAGTGATCAAGAAAGGGAACTTATTGTTTGTTCTCTCTCCTGCCTGCGGCAGCAGGGGCCCCAGTAAAGCCTTATCTCGATTTCTTGTCTGGCCTCTGGTCAATTTCCACTGTTTGCCAAATGCCAAGAACTATGTGATCAATAGAATCCAGTGAAAGTGATGTGTCTTTTCTGAAGTTACATTTTAAGAGGCTTTGCACTCCTCCCACCCTCTGCCCACCCACTGCCCCAAGCCGTGCTGGTTCTGCAGCTCTGTGGCAAGCCACGGAGTTGGGGTTCTGTTCTGCAGGATGGGGTTTGTTAAAGTTGTCAAGAACAAGGCCTACTTCAAGAGATACCAAGTGAAATTCAGAAGGCGAGAGGGCAAAACTGACTACTATGCTCAGAAACGATTGGTAATCCAAGATAAAAATAAGTACAACCCACCCAAATACAGAATGATTGTTCGTGTAACGAACAGAGAAATCATTTGTCAGATTGCTTATGCCCGTAGAGAAGGAGATATGATCGTTTGTGCAGCTTATGCTCACCAACTCCCAAAATACGGTATGAAGGTTGGCCTGACAAATTATGCTGCAGCATATTGTACTGGCCTGCTGCTGGCCCTCAGGCTTCTTAATAGGTTTGGTATGGACAAAATTTATGAAGGCCAAGTCAAGGTGACTGGAGATGAATACAATGTGGAAAGCATTGATGGTCAACCTGGTGCCTTCACCTGTTACTTGGATGCAGGACTTGCCAGAACTACTACTGGGAATAAAGTTTTTTGGGGCTCTAAAGTGAGCTGTCGATGGAGGCTTGTCTATCCCTCACAGTACCAAACAGTTCCCTGGTTATGATTCAGAGAGCAAAGAGTTCAGTGCTGAGGTACACCAAAAGCACATCATGGGGCAAAACGTTGCAGATTACACAGATTACCTAATTGAAGAAGATGAAGATGCTTACAAGAAACAATTCCCTCAGTACATAAAAAACAATGTAACTCCAGACATGATGGAGGAGATGTATGGGAAAGCTCATACTGCAATACGAGAGAATCCAGTGTATGAGACGAAGCCTAAGAAAGAAGTTAAAAAGAAGAGGTGAAACCATCCCAAAATGTCACTTGCCCAGAAGAAAGATCGGGTAGCTCAGAAGAAGGCAAGCTTCCTTAGAGCTCAAGAACGAGCTGCTGAGAGTTAAACCAAACCACAATTTTCTATCAAGATTTTTCAGATAAGACAATAATAAACTTATTGAACAAGCAAAAAAATAAATAAATAAGAGGCCTTGCAGGTTCTGCCTTGGTCTCATGGAAAACTTATCCTTGGAGCCTTCAGCATCATGTATTAAAATCGGAGTCATGTCAATGTATGGCAAAACCAATACAATATAGTAAAGTAATTAGCCTCCAATTAAAATAAATAAATTTATATTTAAAAATCCGAATACCTTAAAGCTACCTTGTTGGAGAGATCACACACAGAGAGGCTCTGAGATTTTATGTAGAATGATTCAGCCATTTGAGTTATCTCAGCTGAAGCTCTGGATGTAGCATGAAACTGGAATTGAGCTGTCCCCCCTGGGCCCTGCTTAAATTACAGATTCAAGTGGAAAATAAATAATTGTTGTTTTAAGCCATTAAGTTTGTTACACAGCAATGGATCATAGAAACACTCCTCTCTTTTCTCCTTCACTTGTAAAGTGTTTCCTTAGGTTGAGTACAGAGTGAGCAAGCATGGGTCAGGTCAACTCGAGAAAAGGGACTTTTCCAGCCACCATTGCTGGAGTAACTTGTTTATCCATGCTGTGAAGATATATGTCTTCAGTGATGTCTTCTGAGAGGTAAATAACTCTATCATTTCTGTGGTCAAGACACTCAGGGGACCCAGACCATATCTGCAGCTTGTGTCCAGGTGCAAACCCACAACTCAACTTATTAATACAGATGAATATCCATCTATTCACTGAACATGAAGGATAAGTTTCTATAGAAAAGATATAACAAGAGTATAAGTAGCAGGATTACAGGCAGAAGGAATGACCAGTTTCTTTCTGGACTCTACAGAGTTAGGACTGCCAGCACATGTGCTCTTTTAGGACCTGCTCCCCACTCGTGTTTGCAAAATAGACCTCATCTTATGACTGAAGTAATTAGACCAGGGGTGTGCACATGACCGATGGGTAACCATTCCATTATTGTGCATGGGTGTGAGCATGCAAAATGGCTTCAGTCTGACTCTTTGTGACCCTATGGACCATAGCCTGCCAGTCTCCTCTGTCCATGGGATTCTCCAGGCAAGAATACTGGAGTGGGTTGCCATGCCTTCCTCCAGGGGATCTTCTCAAAGCAACCCAGGGATCCAACCTGAGTCTCCTGCGGCTCCTGCATTGCAGGCGGATTCTTTACCAGTGAGCCACTGGGGAAGTCCAATCTGTTATTGACTGGCCAACACTTTATCTGGTTATCTTCCTTGAGAATCTGAGCTAAGATATAAAGAGACCCTAGCATACGCTTGGACAGAAAGGAATGAGGAATCAGGGTGTGATGACTCTTCTCAGCCATATGTATGCCAATAAGTAAGTAAAGAGTGCTGGTTTGCAGGGGAAAAAAAGCAGTTATGAAAATTCATTGGCAGGGGAAGGAAGGGGGGAGAAAAGAAAGAAAAAGAAAGAGCATGAGTGAACTCTAGGTAGTTCTTTCATTGGCTTTGAATATGTCCTAGTTTAAGATGGCTGGATGGCATCACTGACTCGATGGACGCGAGTCTGAGTGAACTCCGGGAGTTGGTGATGGACAGGGAGGCCTGGCGTGCTGCGATTCATGGGGTCGCAAAGAGTCGGACACGACTGAGCAACTGAACTGAACTGAATAATTATTAAACTATTTCATTTTTGGTTAGGGGTGATGGTGGGATGGGATTTAACAGAAAGGAGATTTTATCTTCACTTTTTTTTAAGGTTTCCTGAAAACATCACTATTGGATATAGATTTTGTTTTAGGTTTAAGTTTCTCATTAATGAATACTTCAAAACCATGAGCTTTAGAGATTGTTTCTCTAAAATTAGTTTTGTTTGTTCATTAAGAGGAAGAACATCACTGTGGGACAGAGCTCCCAAGGCATCAGAAGGCCTAGCAGATACTTCTTTACTTCTTTCAGATGAATCAGAGAACAAATTTAGGAGGAGGAAGCCCTGAACAGCGCAGACTCTGGATCTTTCTAGACCCTGTCGAACCACTCTCACTGTGACTACAGATTAGTCTCTTCACTTCTGTGGACCTCTGTTTCCTCCACTGTACTACTTGGAAGTCACAATTTTAACCTTTTATGAATATTAAACATCTAAGGGTCTTACTCAAAACATTGTCACATAGACTTTTCATCTCACTCTGAAGAAGGAAAAGTGTGTACTGGTTAAAGACTTTATTGCCTAAGATCTGGAACTTAAATTAACAGTAATTTCTAATACTTGAGCACATGTACTTTTCTTCCTGATTGTGCAATAAATGGCAGGAAGTGAAAAAGGGAACATTCTTAATGCTCAAGTTAAGCCAGAGGCTCATTAAGGATATACATTAGATGTGAATAAGTGTGGGAATGTAGAAAGTTAACCAAATTTAAGCCTACCTAATCTGCATTTGATGTCCTACCAAATGCCAAAATACTGTGCTCAGAGAATTAAACCGACAACTTATCTTTTCTATTATACAAGCAATACATGTGTATTGTAGTAAAAGTCAACCCAAGCATAGCATATGTTAATATTCAATATATATTTTAAAAAATATCTTCAGACAAACCCTACAGCATTTATTGAGAATATATCTGATAGTTTATATGGCAATGCTTACGTCCTCCATGAGGCTATAAACTCCATGAAGAGAACCCTTTTACCATTACTCTCCCCGACCCCTCCTCTTGAGCCACTTTGGGAAAGAATAGGGAAAGGCTGTAAATGTTTCCTTCACTAGTGTGCAAGCATTCATTTGACAAACGTCTTATTGAGCAATGAGTGTGGAGTTAAGCAAGGTTTGGGGGATTTGAAAAAAGACAGGGCTTTTTGTCTCGAGAAATTCACAGTTCCAATAAGGAGACGGTACAAAAATACTTATTTTTCTAAGTTCTTGTTCAATTTTAGAGTCATTCGCGGAAGCTCTAAGAAAGCACATTAGAGAGGGCAAGGAGGGTCAGAAAGGTCGTTGGGGGGATTTCCTGGGGGGTGACACTTAGCCAGACGACGTGGGGTCCAGGATTGAGGCCAGTGAATTTCAGGACCCTTCCTGCACAAGCAGGAATTCCTGTTCCCTCACCAATAGCATCACAAAACTGAAGTCTAATGTCAACTAGGCTGCCCTTCCGCGTCTAGAACTTGGAAACAGAACCTAGGGCAAAAAGACCTGGCTGTCGCAGATGTACTACCGGCAGCCGGACAGTCCAGTTGAGTTCTAAGAGGGGCGGGGCAGGTTGGGAGCTGGGTCGGCTGTGAGGGCGCCGAAGCCGGCCGGATCAGCCCCTGGAGGCTGGCGCAGGAGCCCGGCGAAGATTGGTTGTGTTCGTGCGTCGACCTCTCTTCATAGGCCGCGCAGGCTGCTCGCGGGGCTTTGATTGGTTCCCCGAGCGCTGAGCGGTCATTGGCTGCAGTGGGTCGTCAGGACAACTGAGAGGAAAAAGAACAGGGCTGTTGGGCCTGGCGGGTAAACCTGGGCTGCGGGCTACTGGGCGGTTCCGCGGGGCAGTATTCAGACCGCTGCGGGGCCCAGGCGCCCGGGGTTCACATCACAACTCCAGGAGGTGTCTGAGCCAGCGGGCCGGCGAGGAGTAGCGGCCAGTGAGACCCCGCGGGCCAAGACCATGGGCTGCTTCTTCTCCAAGAGGCGGAAGGCTGAGAAGGAGTCGCAACCGGAGGACGAGGAAGTGCAGCCGAAGCAGTACAGCTGGGACCAGCGCGAGAAGGTAGATTCCCTTAGCGGCTGGTCTCAGTCCTGCTGAGCAGCTCGGCAAGGGTCCCCCGCGGCCAGCAGCGCTAAGGGGGCGGGCCCAGCAGCTGCTGCCCTTGCGCGCGTGCTCTCTCCCGCGAGCTGTTGAAGTCGAAGTGAATGACTTTTGGGGGAGCCGTGAAATTGAACGCTAGAGAAGGCTTCAAGGAGGGCGGTGCAGCTCTGGATGGGGCCCTAGAGCTCATTGTCCAGGCACTTGGACACTGCGGGCTTTCCCTCCTCTCTGCATCCTGCTCTCCGGTCCAAGAATGGACTCCGGAGAAGGAAGGAGAACCTGGAATGCCCCAAATCACGTCTGCTCATTTCACTTGCAGCGCTGAGCAGGGTTTTGTCCAGTCCTCGAGTTACTCTTGGGACTGATCTCATCTCTTTTGCAGCTTATGTTCTTTCTGTGGCTGTTTTCTCTTTTCTGTTCCCTAGTCAGTAAATCTCTGGTGCCTCCTGATATATTCCACTGCAAAATTTTCTCAGTGACGAAGTGGACCATTTGACATATACAGCCCTGCTTTCCCTCCTCTTCGCCGAAAGGAATAATGAAAATCAAATCAGTCTTTGGAATGTGTGTTAAGACTGTAAGGTGAAAATAATCTACATAAGCTAGGCAGTATTTTACTGTTGAATGAATGAAAATGCCCTTATTTTTACTTTTCCCTATAGCCAGAAACGAAAAACCTTTGAACACGTCCACTACCTTTGAACAGTTTTACAGTCTTACACAAAACACACTTAGTCATAAATTTCATAATGCTTCCTCTTTCTACATAGTTCTCCATTTATGTTTAGAAAAATACTTTGATAGATCCATTAATTTTTTTCTCTTCTAAACAAAATGATAAAAATTTTTAAATGAGTGTTATGAACAGCTAATACAACTCCTTGCTTAATAAAACATCTTTATCAATGAATGCTTTATAGTAAATGTTTTATTAATGATTTGTTTTCATAGACCATCCTACATGATTTCCAGTCCCCCGCAGAATTTATTCACATAAACTCGGTTCTCCAAGTGTCAGATTTTAAAAATTGGATGCCTTTTTACAGACTTCTCAGCCCCATCTTTCTGCCCCTGCTTCATAGGGTTGCATAGTCGGTTTATTCTATTTTATCCATACTTGATAGCAGCATTTTTAAATTATATTTATTTTTAATTGATTGATAATTGCTTTACAATATTGGTTTGCTTTCTGCGATAATCAACATGAACTAGCCATAGGTGTACATATGTCCCCTCGCTCTTGAACCTCCCTCCCACCTCCCACCCTTTCCAACCCCTCTAGGTCCTTACAGAGCCTGGGATTGAGTTCCCTGAGTCATACAGCAAATTTTCATTGGGATAGCAGCATTTTATAATGTAGGAGTGGAAAGTACTGTACTTTCTGTCTGAAAGCAAGCCCTTTTAAAAATCTTTTTTATTGTTAGAGAATTACCAGCTTACATTTTGAAACAACAGAGATAACACATTTCCCAACATTGCTTTTTCTTTTTGGAATTTTTTATTCTTTTGGAATTACTAAGAATTCATTCTTGGACCCCTCTAATTTATGATGACCTGCTAAGGTTTTATATGATTTTAAAGTTTTTTTTCTGCTCCTTAACTCATGAGCTCAGTATGGGTAGTATACATATGTTCTATATTAATCCAGTGATACTTTTATTGAGTTTAGCATGGTCTTGCTTGCTCCTAGAAGATTTTAATTGTACCTTAAAAGAAACAGGATGTAAATACAGCCCAGAGAACATGAATGAGATATATTGAAGTTATATTAACAGAATGGTTTGTATTAAAAGTTTAGATCTCTGTAATGTGATCATGAAATATAAACAATTTTAAAGTTACATCAGAAAATTACCATTCAACTTGTAAGACTTAGCTGTAAAAACAAAGTGCATTGCCTGAAAAGTTTCCTTGCAACTTGGAAAAGTGGTGTTTAGACTTTTCCTTAGGTTGCATAATCAGTATCCTTATTGAGAGGCACCCTCAGGGGTTTGGATTTTGAGTTGTGTAATTGAGTCAGTCTTAGGGGACTGAAGCTAGAAGAAATTGTCTCAATTAGAAAGAATGTTTGGGGACTTAGGTGTTGTTATGACAACGGACTTACTGTAATCAACAGTGTAAGAAGCTCATTTTCTGTTGCTGACTTTGAAAAAGAAAAAAAACTTATACAGTTACTACATTGATAAGATGCAAAGTATTTTTGGATTGTAAGATCTGTGTTTAAATCCTTTGGAAAGAAATGCTTGTATCCTTGTTATCTGTATGCTGCTTCCCATAGCTAGGTAAATTATTCAATATATATGTCCTCAAACACCAAGGAAGACTCACAATGACAAGAATTATTTTCCATGCCCTTGAAGAGCTAACTGGCATTTTTAAATTAAAACAGGAAATATTTAAGTACAAAGGAAGGATGAGTAGTACAGAAAAATAGCTTTCATTTTCTAGTTACTTATACCGTTCTCTTCCTAGATGATAGAAATGGTGGCATAGGTATGAAAGTTGTGATTTTGAGCACGGACAATACATATTATATCCGCTCAGTTTTCTCAGCTACAAAATGAAACCTGGTAAAGATTTCTCTACTATTTAGTAAGGTAAAGACCTGTCCTGAGGAAGAGAGGTTAGATAGTATGGGCTACCTCTGAGGACAGAACTTGGACAGGCAGAACCAATCTTAATACAGTTCAGTTCAGTTCAGTCGCTCAGTCGTGTCCGACTCTTTGTGACCCCATGAATTGCAGCACGCCAGGCCTTCCTGTCCATCACCAACTCCTGGAGTTCATTCAAACTCACGTCCATCGAGTCGGTGATGCCATCCAGCCATCTCATCCTCTGTCGTCCCCTTCTCCTCCTGCCCCCAATCCCTCCCAGCATCAGAGTCTTTTCCAATGAGTCAACTCTTCACATGAGGTGGCCAAAGTACTGGAGTTTCAGCTTTAGCATCATTCCTTCCAAAGAACACCCTTAATACAAGGCAGATCATAACTCAAGAGTTGTTTATCACCAGAAGGGGTGGTGACCAATCTTCATGTTGGTCAGAACATTCACATAGAGGTTGGATGGTGATTTACTGGAAAGAAGTATCTACATTGAGTAGGGGGCTGTTTTTGAGTAGATGGTGTTTTTAACCTCTTAAGTACCTAAGGTATTCTGTTACCCATGGTTGCCTACCAAACTACCCCAAAACTTAATGTCACAGAATAATGGCAAGTACTTATTTTGCTTACAACTCTGCAATTTGTGTGGGGCTTAGCCTGATTGGCTCTCTGCTCTGTGTGTCATCAATCACGGCAACTTGACTGGGGGATGGAGGATCTGCTTTCAATATGACTTAATCACAGAGGTGACTGGCAAGTTGATGCTGGCTTTTGGCTGGAAGCTTAGCTGGGGCTAAGGGCCAGGGACCTCGTCATGTAGCCTGGGCTTCCCCACAGCATGATGGCTGGGTTCCAAAGGCAAATGTCCTGAGACTGACAGAAGCTGCGTGGCTTTTTCTAACTGCTCTCTTAAGTAATGTAGCATTACTTCTGCCTTTTTTTTTTTTTTTGGCCATACCTCGAAGCATGTGGAATTTGGGATCTTAGTTCCCCAACCAGACCAGGAATGGAACCTGTGCCCCCTGCCCAGAGTCCTAACCACTGGACAGCCCGGGAAGTCTCTGCCATATTGTTTATTGAGGCAATCACAGGTGTCACCTACATCCAAAGGAAGGGGTTCTCTTGATGGGAGAAATGTCAAACTTGTCGACTTGTTTTAAATCCTGTACATAAAGTTGTTACTTAATGGAAATAACTAGTTTTTTCTTTATACATTTAAAAATAGTTTCATTGAGATATAATTAATAGGCATACAACAAGTTCACAGAGTTCTGTTTCCATCACTGTGATGTAATTTTTTAACATGTTCATCCATCACAAAAGAAACCCAGATCCATAAGTAGTTGCTCCCTACTCCCCAAAACCCCAGGAAACTATAATTTTACTTTCAATCTCTAGAGATTTTGTCTATTTGGAACATTTATCAGTGAAATCATACAGTATGTGTTCTTTTGTATACTTTCACTTAGCATGTTTCTGAGATTCCTCCATATTATAGCATATATCAATAATTTATTCCTTTTTATTGCTGAATAACCTTAACATAGAGTAGATATTTTATTTCATCTTATTTATAAATAAATTTTATTTATTTTACTATCCATTTTGTTAGACATTTGGCTTGTTTCCACTTTTTGGCCGTTACATTCCACTCCTAAGTATATCCCAGAGAAATTAAAACATACTTCCACACAGAAGCTTGTACACATATATTCGTAACAGCATTGTTTGTAATGGCCAAAAAGTTCAAATAAGCCAAAAACTAGAACAGTATGATCATTTCCCCAAATTTCCTCATGCCCTTTTGTAGTCAACTCTGCCTCTAGCCTCTGATCAGTTTTTTTTTAAATTTTTTTAATTGAAGGATAATTGCTTTAGAGAATTTTGTTGTTTTCTGTCAAACCTCAACATGAATCAACCATAGGTATACATATATACCCTCCCTTTTGAGCCTCCCTCCCATCTCCAGCCCCATCCAATCCCTCTAGATTGATACAGAGCCCTTGTTTGAGTTTCCTGAGCCATATTGTAAATTCCAGTTGGCTATCTATTTTACATATGGTAATGTAAGTTTCCATGTTACTCTTTCCATACATCTCACCCTCTCCTCCCCTCTCCCAACGTCCATAAGTCTATTCTCTATGTCTGTTTCTTCATTGCTCCCCGGCAAGTAAATTCTTCAGTACCATTTTTCTAGATTCCGTATATATGTGTTAGAATACGATATTTATCTTTTACTTTCTGACTCACTTCACTCTGTATAAAAGGTTCTAGGTTCATCCACCTTATCAGAACTGACTCAAATGTGTTTATTTTTATGGCTGAGTAATATTCCATTGTGTATATGTGCCAAAACTTCTTTATCCATTCATCAGTTGATGGGCATCTAGATTCCTTCCATGTTCTAGCTGTTGTAAATAGTGCTGCAATGAACAATGGGATGCATGTGTCTTTTTCAATTTTGCTTTCCTCAGGGTATATGTCTAGGAGTGTGATTGCTGGGTCATATGGTGGTTTTATTCCTAATGTTTTAAGGAATCTCCGTACCGTCTTCCATAGTGGCTGTATCAATTTACATTCCCACCAACAGTGCAAGAGCATTCCCTTTTCTCCACACCCTCTCCAGCATTTATTGTTTATTGACATTTTGATGAGGGCCATTCTGAACGGTGTGAAGTGATATCTCGTAGTTTTGACTTGCATTTCTCTAGAACTGGACGTGGAAGAACAGACTGGTTCCAAATAGGAAAAGGAGTACGTCAAAGCTGTATATGTCACCCTGCTTATTTAACTTATATGCAGAGTACATCATGAGAAACACTGGACTGGAAGAAACACAAGCTGGAATCAAGATTGCTGGGAGAAATATCAATAACCTCAGATATGCAGATGACACCACCCTTATGGCAGAAAGTGAAGAGGAGCTAAAAAGTCTCTTGATGAAAGTGAAAGAGGAGAGTGAGAAAGTTGGCTTAAAGCTCAACATTCAGAAAACGAAGATCATGGCATCCGGTCCCATCACTTCATGGGAAATAGATGGGGAAACAGTGGAAACAGTGTCAGACTTTATTTTGGGGGGCTCCAAAATCACTGCAGATGGTGACTGCAGCCATGAAATTAAAAGACGCTTGCTTCTTGGAAGGGAAGCTATGATCAACCTAGATAGCATATTCAAAAGCAAAGACATTACTTTGCCAACAAAGGTTCGTCTAGTCAAGGCTCTGGTTTTTCCAGTAGTCATGTATGGATGTGAGAGTTGGACTGTGAAGAAAGCTGACTGCCGAAGAATTGATGCTTTTGAACTGTGGTGTTGGAGAAGACTCTTGAGAGTCCTTTGGACTGCAAGGAGATCCAACCAGTCCATTCTGAAGGAGATCAGCCCTGGGTGTTCTTTGGAAGGAATGATGCTAAAGCTGAAACTCCAGTACTTTGGCCACCTCATGTGAAGAGTTGACTCATTGGAAAAGACTGTGATGCTGGGAGGGATTGGGGGCAGGAGGAGAAGGGGACGACAGAGGATGAGATGGCTGGATGGCATCACAGACTCGATGGACATGAGTCTGAGTGAACTCCAGGAGTTGGTGATGGACAGAGGGAGGCCTGGCGTGCTGCGGTTCATGGGGTCGCAAAGAGTCAGACACGACTGAGTGACTGAACTGAACTGAACTGAATAATGAGCAATGTTGCGCATCTTTTCATGTGTTTGTTAGCCATCTGTATGTCTTCATTGGAGAAATGTCTGTTTAGGTCTTTTCCCCACTTTTTGATTGGGTTGTTTGTTTTCCAGGTATTGATTTGTATGAGCTGCTTGGATATTTTGGAAATTAATCCTTTGTCAGTTGTTTCATTTGCTATTATTTTCTTCCATTTTGAGGGTTTTCTTTCACCTTACTTATAGTTTCCTTTGATGTGCAAATGCTTTTAAGTTTAATCAGGTCCCACTTGTTTACTTTTGTTTTTATTTCCATTACTCTAGGAGAAGGCAATGGCACCCCACTCCAGTACTCTTGCCTGGAAAATCCCATGGACAGAGGAGCCTGGTGGGCTGCAGTCCATGGGGTCACAACTGAGCGACTTCACTTTCACCTTTCACTTTCACACATTGGGGAAGGAAATGGCAACCCACTCCAGTGTTCTTGCCTGGAGAATTCCAGGGACGGTGGAACCTGGTGGGCTGCCATCTATGGGGTCACACAGAATCGGACATGACTGAAGCGACTTAGCAGCAGCAGTAGCAGGAGGTGGGTCACAGAGGATCTTGCTTTGATTTATGTCATCGAGTGTTCTGCCTGTTTTCCTCTGAGAGTTTTATAGTTTCTGGTCTTACATTTAGATCTTTAATCCATTTTGAGTGTATCTTTGTGTATGGTGTTAGGAAGTGTTCTAATTTCATTCTTTTACATATAGCTGTCCAGATTTCCCAGCACCATTTATTGAAGAGGCTGTCTTTGCCCCATTGTATATTCTTGCCTCCTTTGTCAAAAATAAGGTATCCATAGATGCATGGGTTTATTTCTGGGCTTTCTATCTTGTTCCATTGGTCCATATTTCTTTTGTGTGTGTGCCAGTAGCATACTGTCTTGATGACTGTAGCTTTGTAGTATTACCTGAAGTCAAGAAGATTGATTCTTCCAGCTGCATTCTTCTTTCTCAAGATTGCTTTGGCTATTCGGGGTCTTTTGTGTTTCCATATGAATTGTGAAATTTGTTGTTCTAGTTCTGTGAAAAATGTCATTGTTAATTTCATAGGGATCACATTGAATCTATAGATTGTATTTGGTAGTAATTTGCATAATATTGATTCTTCCCAGGAACATGGAATATCTCTCCATCTGTTTATGCTATCTTTGATTTCTTTCATTAGTGTCTTATAATTTTCTGTGTACAGCTCTTTTTTCTGCTTAGGTAAGTTTATTCCTAGATTTTTAATTCTTTTTGTTGCAATGGTGAATGGGATTGCTTCCTTAATTTCTCTTTCTGATTTTTCATTGTTAGTATATAGAAATGCAAGTAATTTCTTGCATTTTGTATCCTGCAACTTTGCTAAATTCACAGATTAGCTCTAGTAATATTTTGATACTATCTTTATGGTTTTCTATGTACAGTATTATATCATCTGCAGACAGTAAAAGCTTTACTTCTTCTTTTCTGATCTGGATCCCTTTTATTTCTTTTTCTTCTCTGATTGCTGTAGTTAGGACTTCCAGAACTATGTTGACTAATAGTGGTGAAAGTGGACGCCCTTGTCTTGTTCCTGATCTTATGGTGAATGCTTTCAGTTTTTCACCATTGAGAATGTTTGCTGTAGGCTTATCATATATGACCTTTACTATGTTGAGGTAGGTTCCTTCTATGCCCATTTCTTGAAGAGTTTTAATCATAAAAGGGTGTTGAATTTTTTTCAAAGGCTTTTTCTGCATCTATTGAGATGATCATATGGATTTTATCTTTCAATTTGTTAATATGGTGTATCACATTGATTGATTTGCGTATATTGAAGAATCCTTATATTCCTGGAATAAACCCAACTTGATTATGGTGTATGTGTTTTTTGATGTGTTGCTGAATTCTGTTTGCTAAAATTTTGTTGAGGATTTTTACGTCCATGTTCATCAGTGATACTGGCCTGTAGTTTTCTTTTTTGTGTTGTCTTTGTCTGGTTTTGGTATCAGGGTGATGGTGGCCTCATAGAATGAGTTTGGAAATGTTTCTTTGCAATTTTTTGAAAGTATTTTAAAACGATAGGCATTAGCTCTTCTCTAAATGTTTGATAAAATTCTGTGAAGCCATCTGGTCCTGGGCTTTTGTTTTTTTTTGGAGATTTTTGATCACAGCTTCAATTTCAGTGCTTGTAATTGGGTTGTTCATAATTACTATTTCTTCCTGGTTCAGTCTTGGAAGATTGAACTTTTCTAAAAATCTGTCCATTTCTTCCAGGTTATCTATTTTACTGCAATATAGTTGTTCATAATAGTCTCTTATAATCCTTTGTACTTCTGCATTGTCTGTTGTAACCTCTCCTTTTTCATTTCTAATTTTGTTGATTTGATTCTTTTCTCTTTTTTTCTTGATGAATCTGGCTAAGGGCTTGTCAATTTTGTTTATCTTCTCAAAGAACCAGCTTTTAGTTTTATTAATCTTTACTATTGTTTCTTTCATTTCTTTTTCATTTATTTCTGCTTGGGTCTTTATGATTTCTTTCCTTCTACTAACTTTGGGGTTTTTTGTTCTTCTTTTTCCAGTTTCTTTAGGTGTAAAGTTAGGTTGTCTATTTGACGTTTTTCTCATTTTTTGAGGTAGGATTGTATTGCTATAAACTTCCCTCTTAGAACTGCTTTTTTTGCATCCCATAGGTTTTGAGTTGTCCTGTTTCATTGTGATTTGTTTCTAGAAACTTTTTTATTTCCCTCTTGATTTCTTCAGTAACCTGTTGGTTATTCAGAAATGTGCTGTTTAATCTCCATGTGCTTGTGTTTCTTACAGTTTTTTTTTTCTTGTAATTAATATTTAGTCTCATAGCATTGTGGTCAGAGAAAATGCTTGATATGACTTCAATTTTCTTAAATTTACTGAAGTTTGATTTGTGACCCAAGATGTGGTCTATCCTGGAGAATGTTCCATGTGCACTTGAGAAGAAGGTGTATTCTTCTGCATTTGGATGGAATGTCCTGAAGATGTCAGTGAGATCCATTTCATCTCATGTATCATTTAAGGCTTGTGTTCCTTATTAATTTTCTGTTTTGATGATCAGTCCATTGGTGTGAGTGGGGTGTTAAAGTCTCCTACTATTATTGTGTTACTGTCAGTTTCTCCTTTTATGTCTGTCAGTGTTTGTCTGATGTATTGAGATTCTCCTATGTTGGGTGCATAGATATTTACAATTGTCATGTCTTCCTCTTGGATTGATCCCTTGATCATTATGTAGTATCCTTCCTTATCTCTTGTAATCTTTATTTTAAGGTCTGTTTTGTCTGATATGAAGATTGCTACTCCAGCTTTCTTTTGCTTCCCATTTGCATGGAATATATTTTTCCATTCTCTCACTTTCAGTCTATGTGCGTCTTGAGGTCTGAAGTGGGTTTCTTGTAGACAGCATATATATATGTCTTGTTTTTGTATCCATTCAGCCAGTCTGTGTCTCTTGGTTGGAACATTCAATCCATTTGCATTTAAAGTAATTATTGATACATATGTTCCTATTGCAACTTTCTTAATTGTTTGGGGTTGATTTTGTAGATCTTTTTTCTTCTGTTGTATTTCTTGACTATATAAGTCCCTTTAAGATTTGTTGCAAAGCTGGTTTGGTGGTACTGAATTCTCTTAACTTTTGCTTATCTGAAAAGCTTTTTATTTCTCCATCAATTTTGAATGAGATCCTTGCTGGGTACAGTAATCTTGGTTGTAGATTTTTCCCTCTGGTCTGCAGAAAGATCAGCTGTTAATCTTATGGGGTTTCCCTCATATGTTACTTGTTGCTTCTCCCTTGCTGCTTTTAATATTCTTTCTCTGTGTTTAGTCTTTGTTACTTTGATTAGTGTGTGTCGTGGTGTGTTTCTCCTTGGGTTTATCCTGTATGGGACTCTCTGTGCCTCTTGGACTTAATTGACTATTTCCTTTTCCATGTTGGGGAAATTTACAACTCTAATCTCTTCAAAAATTTTCTGATACCCTTTCTTTTTCTCTTCTTCTTCCGGGACCCATATAATTCAAATGTTGGTGCATTTGAAATTGTCCCAGAGGTCTCTGAGACTACCTTCAGTTCTTTTCATTCTTTTTACTTTATTCTGCTCTTCAG
Source organism: Capricornis sumatraensis (assembly GCF_032405125.1). NCBI lineage: Eukaryota > Metazoa > Chordata > Mammalia > Artiodactyla > Bovidae > Capricornis > Capricornis sumatraensis. The sequence goes on from NC_091092.1 coordinate 84,280,701, forward strand.
AAGTTATTTCCACCATTTTACCTTCCTCCTCACTGATTCATTCTTCTGCTTCATATATTCTGCTTGATTCCTTCTAGAGTATTTTTAATTTCAGTAATTGTGTTGTTTGTCTCTACATGTTTATTCTTTAATTCTTCTAAGCCTTTGTTAGTTGATTCTTGCATTTTCCCCATTTTGTTTTGAAGGTTATTGATCATCTTTACTATCATTATTCTGAATTCTTTTTCAGGTAGTTTGCCTATTTCCTCTTCATTTATTTGGACTTCTGTGTTTCTAGTTTGTTCCTTCATTTGTGTAGTATTTCTCTGCCTTTTCATTTTTTTTTTTCACTTACTGTGTTTGAGGTCTCCTTTTCCCAGGCTCCAAGTCTGAATTCTTTCTTCCTTTTGGTTTCTGCCCTCATAAGGTTGGTCCAGTGGTTTGTATAAGCTTCTTATAGGGTGAGATTTGTGCTTAATTTTTGTTTGTTTCTTTGTTTGTTTGTTTTTCCTCTGCTGGGCAAGGCTGAGTGAGGTGGTAATCCTGTCTACTGATGATTTGGTTTGTAGTTTTGTTTTGTTTGCTATCTAGATGAGGCATAAACACAGGGTGCTACTGGTGGTTGGGTGACACTGGGTCTTATATTCAAGTGGTTTCCTCTGTGTGAGTTCTCACTATTTGATACTCCCTAGGGTGGCTGGATGGCATCACTGACTCGATGGACATGAATCTGAGTGAACTCCGCGAGTTGGTGATGGACAGGGAGGCCTGGCGTGCTGCGATTCATGGGGTCGCAAAGAGTCGGACATGACTGAGCGACTGAACTGAACTGAACTGAACTGAGGGTTAGTTCTCTGATAGTCTAGGGTCTTGGAGTCAGTGGTCCCACTCTAAAAGCTCAGGGCTTAATCTCAAAAAAGAACAGGGGATCTTCAATGGTGGGACCAGAATTCAAAAAAGATGTCCCCACAGCCCCACCAAGTTGGTATCTCCAGATGTGCATCTCCACCACATGCTTTGCAACACACAGCACTGCAACCACTCCCATCTGGGTCCCCAAGTCAGTCCTGTAAGCTCCACCTATCCAGGTTGGAGGCTCAGATCCTCATTTCACGAGAGTCCTGGTAAGACTTCTGTATCTAACCTTGTCTTCCGGGTTGTCATTCTGCAAGCAGGAATGTACTGGGGGTCACATAGTTTATGCCTCCAGTCCAGCTGCGTGCCTTGGAGGACATCCTTGCTCCAGGTTCCTCATTTATAAAATGAAGGACTAGACTTCATACCCTCTGTAGCACCACAGTCTCTCTGATCAGTTTTTTTTTATCCCTGTAGTTTTATCTTTTTGAGAATCTCCTGTAAGTGGAATCATGTAGTAGATAACATTTTGAATCTGGCTTCTTTCAGTTAGCATCATGCATTTAAGATTCATCTATGTTATTGCATATATCAGTTCCTTTTTATTGCTGAGTCGTAATCCATTTTTTTGAATGTACCACGTATCCATTCACCACTTGAAGGACATTTGGGTTGTTTACAAATTCTGGTAATTAGAAATAGTTACCAGAAATATTTGCATACAGGTTTTTGAACAGAAGTAAGCTTTCATTTCAATTGAGTGAATACCTAGGAATGAGACTTCTGATCATATGGAAGTTGTATATTAAACTTTCTAAGAAACTGTTAAAACCTTTTCCAAAATGGCTGTATTATTTTACATTCTTGTGAGTAACGTATGAGAAATCTAGTTTCTCTGCATCCTCACCAGTACTTGGTAAGGTCAGTTTAAAAAAGGATAGCCATTCTAATAAGAGTGTAGTAGTATTTCATTGTGGCTTAATTTGCATTTCCCTAACTCAACGAAACTATGAGCCATGCCTGTGTAGGGCCACCCAAGATGGAGGGGTCGTGGTAGAGAGTTCTAACAAAATGTGGCCCACTGGAGAAGGGAATGGCAAACCACTTCAGCATTCTTGCCTTGAGAACCCCATGAACAGTATGAAAAGGCAAAGAGATATGACACTGAAAGATGAACTCCCCAGGTTAATAGGTGCCCAATATGCTATTGGAAAAGAGTAGAGAAATAACTCCAGAAGGAATGAAGAGCCTGAACCAAAATAGGAACAATGCCCAGTTGTGGATGTGTCTGGTGGTGAAAGTAAACTCCAGTGCTATAAAGAACAATATTCCATAGGAACCTGGAACATTAGATCCATGAATCAGGATCAATTGTAAGTGGTCAAATAGGAGATGGCAAGAGTAAACATTGACATTTTAGGAATCAGTGAACTAAAATGGACCGGAATGGGCAAATTTAATTCAGATGACCATTATATGAACTACTCTGGGCAAGAATCCCATAAAAGAAATGGACTAGTCTTCATAGTCAACAAGAGTCCAAAATGCAGTTCAGTTCAGTTCAGTTGCTCAGTCATGTCCAACTCTTTGTGACCCCATAGTCTGCAACACGCCAGGCTTCCCTGTCCATCACCAACTCCTGGAGCTTGCTCAAACTCATGTCCATTGAGTCAGTGATGCCATCCAACCATCTCATCCTCTGTTGTCCCCTTCTCCTCCTGCTTTCAATCTTTCCCAGCATCAGGGTCTTTTCCAGTGAGTCAGTTCTTCATATCAGGTGGCCAAAGTATTGGAGCTTCAACTTCAACATCAGTCCTTCCAAGGAATATTCAAGACTGATTTCCTTTAGGATTGACTGGTTTGATCTCCTTGCAATCCAAGGGAATCTCAAGAGTCTTCTCCAACACCACAGTTCAGAAGCATCAATTCTTTGGTGCTCAGCTTTCTTTATGGTACAACTCACATCCATATATGACTACTGGAAAAACCATAGCTTTGACTAGATGGACCTTTGTTGGCAAAGTAATCTCTCTGCTTTTTACTATCCTGTCTAGGTTGGTCATACTTTTTCTTCCAAGGAGCAAGTGTCTTTTGATTTCATGGCTTCACTCACCATCTGCAGTGATTTTGGACCCAAGAAAATAAAGTCTGTCACCGTTTCTATTGTTTCCCCATCTATTTGCCATGAAGTGATGGGACTGGATGCCATGATCTTCATTTTTTGACTGTTGAGTTTTAAGCCAACTTTTTCACTCTCCTCTTTCACTTTCATCAAGAGGCTCTTTAGTTCCTCTTCTGCCATAAGGGTGGTGTTATCTACATATCTAAGAGGTTATTGATGTTTCTCCCTGCAATCTTGATTCCAGCTTGTGCTTCATCCAGCCTGGCATTTCTGTAGATGTATTCTGCATACAAGTTAAATAAGCAGGGTGACAATATACAACCTTGACGTACTCCTTACCTGATTTGGAACTAGTCTGTTGTTCCATGTCCATGTTCTAACTGTTGCTTCTTGACCTGCATACAGATTTCTCAGGAGGCAGGTAAGGTGGTCTGGTAGTCCCATCTCGTGAAGAATTTCCCAGTTTGTTGTGATCCACACAGTCGAAGGCTTTAGCATAGTCAATGAAGCAGAAGTAGTTGTTTTTCTGGAACCCAAAATGCAGTATGTGGGTGCAATCTCAAAAATAACAAAATGATCTTTATTCATCTCCAAGGCAAACCATTCAATATCACAGTAATCCAAGTCTATGCCCCAACCACTAATGCCGAAGAAGCTGAAGTTGAACAGTTCTATGAAGACCTACAAGACCTTCTAGAACTAACACCAAAATAAGATGTCTTTTTCATCATAGGGGACTGGAATACAAAAATAGGAAGTCAAGAGCTATCTGGAGTAACAGGCAAGTTTGGCCCTGAAATACAAAATGAAGCAGGCCAAAGGCTAACAATTTTGCCAAGAGAATGCACTGGTCATAGCAAACACCCTTTCCTAACACAAGAGATGACTCTACACATGGACATCACTAGATGGTCAATACTGAAATCAGATTGATTATTTTCTTTGCAGCCAAAGATGGAGAAGCCCTATACAGTCATCAAAAACAAGACTGGGAGCTGACTGTGGCTCAGACCAGATCATGAACTCCTTATTGCAAAATTCAGACTTAAATGGAAGAAAGTAGGGAACCGCTAGGCCATTCAGGTACAACCTAAATCAAATCCCTTTCAATTACACAATGAAAGTGACAAATAGATTCAAGGAATTAGATCAGATAGACACAATGCCTGAAGAACTATGGGTGGAGATTTGTAACACTGTATAAGAGGTGGTAATCAAAACCATCCCCAAGAAAAATAAGTAGAAAAGGCAAAATGGTTGTCTAAGAAGGTCTTACAAATAGCTGAGAAAAGAAGAGAAGCGAAAGGCAAAGGAGAAAGGGAAGGGAAGATATATCCATCTGCAGCGTTCCAAAGAATAGCAAGGACAGATAAGAAAGCCTTCCTCTGCGATCAATGCAAATAAATAGAGGAAAACAATAGACTGGGAAAGACTAAAGATATCTTCAAGAAAATTAGAGATACTAAAGGCACATTTCATGCAAAGATGAGCACAATAAAGGACAGAAATCATATAGACCTAAGAGAAGCAGAGGATATTCAAAAGAGGTGGCAAGAATACACAGAAGAACTATACCAAAAAATCTTCATGACCCAGATAACCATGATGGTGTCATCACCAACCTAGAGCCAGACATCCTGGAGTGTGAAGTCAAATGGACCTTAGGAAGCATCACTACAAACAAAGCTAGTGGAGGTGATGGAATTCCAGCTGAGCTATTCAAATCCTGAAAGATGATGCAGTGAAAGTGCTGCATTTATTATGTCAGAAAATTTGGAAAACTCAACAGTGGCCACAGAACTGAAAAAGGTCAGTTTTCATTCCTGTTACAAGGAAAGGCAGTGCCAAAGATTGTTCAAACTACCACACAATTGCACTCATTTCACACACTAGCAAAGTAATGCTCAAAATTCTCCAAACCAGGCTTCAACAGTACATGAACTGAGAACTTCCAGATGTTCAAGCTGGATTTAGAAAAGATAGAGGAACCAAAGATCAAGTTTCCAACATCCGTTGGATCATAGAAAAAGCAGGAGAATTCCAGAAAAACATCTACTTCTGATTCATTGACTGTGCTAAAGTCTTTGTGTTGATCACTATAAACTGTGGGAAATTCTTAAAGAGATGGGAGTACCAGACCACCTTACCTGCTTCCTGAGAAACCTGTATGCAGGTCAAGAAGCACCAGCTAGAACAAGACTGGGAAAAATGGACTAGTTCAAAATTGGGAAAGAAGTACATCAAGGCTGTATATTTTTACCCTGCTTATTTAACTTGTATGCAGATTACATCATGGGAAATGCCAGGCTGGATGACGCACAAGCTGGAATCAAGATTGCTGGGAGAAATATCAATAACCTCAGATATGCAGATGACACCACGCTTATGGCAGAAAGGGAAGAGGAACTAAAGAGCCTCTTGATGAAAGTGAAAGAGGACAGTGAAAAAGTTGGCTTAATGCTCAACATTCAGAAAACTAAGATCATGGCATCTAGTCCCATCACTTCATGGCAAATAGATCGGGAAACAATGGAAACAGTGACAGACTTTACTTTGGGGGGCTCCAAAATCACTGCAGATGGTGACTGCAGCCAAGATATTAAAACACAGATGCTCCTTGGAAGAAAAGCTGTGACCAACCTAGACAGCATAGTAAAAAACAGAGACATTACTTTGCCGACAGTGGTCCATCTAGGCAAAGCTATGGATTTTCTAGTAGTCAGGTATGCATGTGAGAGTTCGATGGTAAAGTAGGCCAAGCACCAAAGAATTGATGCTTCTGAACTGTGGTGTTGGAGAAGACTCTTGAGATTCCCTTGGACTGCAAGGAGATCAAACCAGTCAATCCTAAAGGAAATCAGTCCTGAATATTCCTTGGAAGGACTGATGTTGAAGTTGAAGCTCCAATACTTTGGCCACCTGATGTGAAGAACTGACTCATTGGAAAAGACCCTGATGCTGGGAAAGATTGAAAGCAGGAGGAGAAGGGGTCGACAGAGGTTGAGATGGATAAATGGCATCACTGACTCGATGGACATGAGTTTGAGCAAGCTCCGGGAGTTGGTGACAGACAGGGAAGCCTGGCATGTTGCAGTCCATGGGGTTGCAAAGAGTTGGACACAGCTGAGTGACTGAAAACAACAAATGACTAATTATGTTGAGCATTTTTCATTTACTTATCTGCCATCTCTATATTTTCTTTGGTGACGTGTCTATTAAAATCTTTTGCCCATTTTTTTTTTACTGGATTGTTTTGTAATTATTGAGTTTTGAGAATTTTTTTTTTACATATCCTGGATACAAGTCCCTTATAATGTGTGTCTTGCAAATATTTTCCCCTCAAATAATGAGGTGTCTTCTCTTGATATATTTTGAAGAAGAGTTTCAATTTTGATAAAAGTCCAATTTTCAATTTTTTCTGTCTTTAATATTTATTTAATTTACTTGGCTGCTCCAGATCTTAGTTATGGCACATGGGATCCAGTTCCCTGATCAAGGATCAAACTCAGGCCGTCTGCACTGGGAGCGAAGTCCCAGCCACTATACCACTAGGGAAGTCCCTTACTTTTTTCTTTTATCAATCATGTTTAGTTTCACATCTAGGAAATCTTTGCCTAACCAAATTATAAAGATTTTCTCATCTGTTTTCTTTTAGAATTTTATAATTTGGTTTTATATTTAGGTTCTCTGATCCATTTTGGTTATTTATTAAATATGATACAAGATATGGGAGGTGCTTTTTACTTTTTGGCCACACCTTGCAGCATTCAGGTCCCAACCAGGGATCAAACCCATGCCTCCTGCAGTGGAAGCATAGAGTCCTAACCACTGGAGAACCAGGGAAGTCCCAGAGATACTTTTTATTTTTTTACATATAGGTGTCTAATTGTTCCAGCACTATTTGTTGAAAAGACTGACCTCTATTGAATTGGCTTCACACTCTTGTCAGTGTATACATAAGTCTATTTTTGAATTCTATTCTGTTGCATTGATCTATTCACATAGTAAAGATTGGTTTCTATTTAAATATGGTTGAATTGAAGATGCAGCCAAGAGAATGTACTTAGGAGCCATACTGCCTAAATCTGAGTCTCAGTTTAAGCAAGCACTTACTGTGTCACCTTGGCCAGGTTATTTAGCCTCTGGGTACCTCAATTTTCTCATCTGTAAAATAGAGATAATTATATTGATAGTGTTACAGACTAGGGTTCTTGGCCTACCCCAATCAATAGCAATTGACTAGAGTCCAGACAAGAACAGATTTGAGAGATGGACTGAAAAGAAGTCCATCTCAGTAAAGAAGTCTGAGCCCCAAAGAATTGATGCTTTTCAACTGTGCTATTGGAGAAGACTCTTGAGAGTCCCTCGGACAGCAAGGAGATCAAACCAGTTAATCCTAAAGGAAATCAACCCTGAATACTCATTTGAAGGACTGATGCTAAATCTGAAGCTCCAATATTTTGGCCAGCTGATGCAAAGAACCGACTCATTGGAAAAGACCCTGATGCTGGGAAAGATTGAGGGCAGAAGAGGGGGCTGATAGAGGATGAGATAGTTAGATAGTATCACCGATTCAATGGACATGACTTTGAGCAGACTCTGGGAGATAGTGAAGGACAGGGAAGCCTGGCATGTTGCATCCATGGACTCACAGAGTCAGACAAGACTGAGTGACTGAACAACAACAGACAAGAAACTCAGGCAAGGCTTTACCAGGTCCCCTGCTGCAGCAGCAGAGTGGTGCAAGAACAAACAGCAGATCCCCTTGCTTGTTCACTCCCTGCTGGGGGTGGCAGCAAGCTTGTTCCTTATATGAGATGAGTGTAGGAGTGTGTCTAGGGGTCAGGCTGGAGGGGTGGCTTAGGTGTTTTGCCCACTCATGAGGTGGTGTCATGTGCAGACAGCATGCTGCAGTATCCTGCTTTTGCTCTTGACACACCCTGTTTTTGCTGCAGGCTCTTCAAAAGTGGCAGTTGAGTTTTTTGGTCTCTTTGTATCTTTTGGGTCCAGAATTTGCCCTAACTGAGCCAAGACTATGGTTTTTCCAGTGGTCATGTATGGATGTGAGAGTTGGACTGTGAAGAAAGCTGAGTGCTGAAGAATTGATGCTTTTGCACTGTGGTGTTGGAGAAGACTCTTGAGAGTCCCTTGGACTGCAAGGAGATAAAACCAGTTCATCCTAAAGGAGATCAGTCCTGGGTGTTCTTTGGAAGGACTGATGCTAAAGCTGAAACTCCAGTACTTTGGCCACCTCATGTGAAGAGTTGACTCATTGGAAAAGACTCTGATGCTGGGAGGGATTGGGGGCAGGAGGAGAAGGGGACGACAGAGGATGAGATGGCTGGATGGCATCACTGACTCGATGGATGTGAGTGTGAGTGAATTCCGGGAGTTGGTGATGGACAGGGAGGCCTGGCGTGCTGCGATTCATGGGGTCGCAAAGAGTCGGACACGACTGAGCGACTGAACTGAACTGAACTGAGCTTGCATGCAGTTATTTTTTAGTCCCGTGTAGTTTCTTTGTATTTTGTTGCTGGAGGAAACGTGTGTCTAGGTACAAGCATTGCAGCACTGCAGCAAAGGGTCCCAGGTCCCAGGCCTGCCTCAATAGTACACAACCTTCATAGGGGTTTTTATGAGGATTGAGTGAATGATTATAAAGCATTTAAATGGTGCCTGGTACCTATGTAATGCTTCTTATACTCCTGAGTTTTATTTTGAGCTTCTACCAAGACCAGATTTCCACTGAAACTAACAAATTCCATTATTTCATCTCAGACTACTATGGAAATTTAACTGTGGAGTTGAATAATAATGAAAAATTTCCATAACGGCTCAGTAAAAAAATAATATGTTCACTTTTGTTTTCAGTCAGGAAAATAATATTTTCCTTTGTTTAGTAGCTGTATCTGGGGAATCCCAATTCCTGAAATGTTTCTTTGATTTTGAGAGTATATCCACTACGTTTCAAAGCTTGTAGTTAGAAATATGGATTAAACTAACCTCACTTCATAAGTAATTCTTGTGAAAAAGTAGTTTAAAAACTTGAACTTTTGTGTTTGTCATTTGGGGTACTTTGAGGACTAGTAACTTTTGTAAAAGTATTACAGTACTAAACTTTAAGTTGTTTATCACTTTTTGTTTTGAAGAGCTTTCAGGAATTGTTGAGAAAGTAAGTACAGCAACATAAATCCTAAATTTCTTTTTTTGTAGATCATATTGATAGTCCAAATAACTTTATACTATAGAACTCTTTAGCTATAGGATTAATTTCTGAATGAATGTGAGAACTGAAGTGTCCAGGTGAAATACTTAGAATAGTAAATTACATTTAATTCCTCAGCATTAGCAGCTGTTATAGACTGATTGTTTGTGGTTCCCCACCCCCACCTCCAAATTCATATGTTGAATTCCTAACTCCCAGTATGGTTGATTTTATTTGAAGATGGGGCCTCTAAGGAAATAATTAAAGTTAAATGAGGTCATAAAGGTGGGACCCTGATCTGACAAGATTAGTACTCTTATAAGAAGAGACATCAGAAAGCTTACCCTGCACTCACCCAGGAAAGACCATGTAAGGATAATTCAAAAAGGCAACCATCCAAAAGACAAAAAGAGAGGTCTCTCCAGAAACCAACCCCAGTGGCACCTTGATTTTGTACTTCCCAGCCTCCAGAATTGTGAAAAATAAATTTCTGTTTTTTAACTTAACCAGTCTGTATTATTTTCTTATGGCAGCCAGCCTTAGTCTACTCAGACCATTATAACAAGATACCATAGACTGGGTGGCTTAAACAACAGAGATTTATTTTGCACAGTTTTGGAGGCTGGGAGGTACAAAATCAAGGTGCCAGCAGATGCAGTGTCTGGTGTCAGAGATAAATACTGCTGGACATTAGTTAAAGCAGTGAAAACAGATCTTGTTCAGTAACTCCTGACAGGGGAAACAGCTGAGTTCCATTCCAATTTGTGCAGCAGTGATTTAAGCCATTTAAGAGAGAATGAGGGATGGGGGAAGAGCAGGGCCTCAGTAGAGTCAGAGAAGTGAAAAATTACAAAGTTGGTCCTTGTAAATGAGAATAGGCCAGCCATGTTTGTTAGCTGGCAATTTAGAAGTTAAGATCTTATCTTCCCACAGAGACTGGTAAACAGAGACCCTGTCCTTCCTAATAATTACATTTCGTAGCAGTGGCTCTCTGGTCCTTGAGAAAGACACTTCTAGTAAGGAATACAGTCACAATTGTAAGCCCTTTTCAGTAAATGTTCTAAGAAAGGGAGGTCACGGGCCTATCATCAGATATTGGCTAGAACAAATAGTAAATGTTCATGTAAGGTTGAGCTTTCTCAGGCAGACATTTTAATAGGACATAGCCTTGTGCTACTAGAAGCCTTGCTAGAGTTTGGTCAAGTTACTTAGTGCAAGGATTTGAATGGGCTTGCAGCGTGCCAAGAGTTCTGTATTTCTCACTGGTGAAAGCCCTCTTCCTACTTGTAGTTAGCTGCCATTTTCCTGTGTATTCACATGCCCTTCTTTTCCTCAGTGCCTGCCTGCATCTCTTCTTATAAGGGCATTAATTCCATCCTGAGGGCTCCTCCCTCATGACCTCCTCTAAACCTAGTTGGGCTTCCCTCATAGCTCAGTCGGTAAAGAATCTGCCTGCAATGCAGGAAACCTGGGTTTGATTCCTGGGCTGGGAATATCCCCTGGAGAAGGACATGGCAATCCACTCTAGTATTCTTGCCTGGAAAATCCCATGGACAGAGGAGCCTGGCAGGCTACAGTCCATGGGGTCACAAGAGTCAGACAGGACTTAGTGACTAAACCACCAAACAAACCTAATTACCTCCAAAGTCCCCACCTCCAAATACCATCACATCAAGGGATTAGAGCTTCAAGGCATGAATTTTGAGACAACACATTCAGTCCATAATGCAGCCCAAGCCTAAAACAGCAGCTCAGTATTTTTGAAGTTAAGGATAGATTTTCTTTCTGCATTTGCAACAAGTCTTAACTACACTAGTGATATAGTACTAGTTATATTATAATTAATATAGTTGAAATTTCTGTATGTTAAATACTCTGTGTTTATAATATATCATAAGTCATTTCCCATGCCAAAAAAATAGCTGAATTCCTTTAAGAAGTATTAACTGTTTTATTTTTTATCTTTATCCAAACAGTGGTTTGTTTCCTACTTAATTCTGAGATAAATAATGCTTGCAGACTTTTGAACTTGCTATCTATGTCTTACACAAAGATAATTTGTCCAGGATCTTGAAGCCAAATAAATTCCCCAGAAAAATACATAAAATTTTTACATAAAAATTTTAAGGAGTTTCTGGTACAGTGAGAGTAACCATACTGAAGCTTGAAGATTTCCCCTTGCTCATTGAGTTTGAGGCCTTGGTAGAGACAGACCAACTCCTGGGCTCTTTTTTTAAAAAACAAAAAAACCTGTTGGTGGCACTCTGCTGCTGCTCTAGATCTTCTCATTCCCACTGTGGGAGGTGGACTGGTGCCAAGAGACAAGCTGAAGACTACAGAGTGTTTTTTATCCTGCTTAAGGCCTAAAGCAGAACCAACTTCAACCACTCTTGCATGTTGCTGACTAGATCAATATTCTATTATCCTGCTCCATGACCGCATTCCCATCCCCTTCCACTGTTTGTGTTTTTGTTCTTTATTCTTGATCATTCTTGACAGAAAGTTACCTAATTTTTAGATCCCCACCCTCCACCAAAAAAAAATAAACACCTATTTGGGGCTTTGCTGATGTTTTCTACTGTATATTTGATTTCTAAATCAGTAGTCATATTATTTTTATCTCTTTTCCTTCTACTACAGAAAGTCAGTTTATTCTACTTTTTATTGTCTAATTTCTTAGGATGGACATTTAATGCATTAATCGGAGAGTTTTTATTGCAGCTATATAAGCACCATTTTTGGTGCATTCCATAGATGGTTTTTTAACATTTAATCCTAAATATTTTAGGTTATCTATTATTTAAAATAGAGACTTTCTTTATGATCTAGTACTAGTACATGAAAACGAAGATCATGGCATCTGGTCCCATCACTTCATGGCAAATAGATGGGGAAACAGTGGAAACAGTGTCAGACTTTATTTTGGGGGGCTCCAAAATCACTGCAGATGGTGACTGCAGCCATGAAATTAAAAGATGCTTACTCCTTGGAAGAAAAGTTATGACCAACCTAGATAGTACACTGAAAAGCAGAGACATTACTTTGCCAACAAAGGTCCATCTAGTCAAGGCTATGGTTTTTCCAGTGGTCATGTATGGATGTGAGAGTTGGACTGTGAAGAAAGCTGAGTGCCGAAGAACTGATGCTTTTGAACTGTGGTGTTGGAGAAGACTCTTGAGAGTCCCTTTGACTGCAAGGAGATATAACCAGTTCATCCTAAAGGAGAGCAGTCCTGGGTGTTCTTTGGAAGGAATGATGCTAAAGCTGAAACTCCAGTACTTTGGCCACCTGATATGAAGAGTTGACTCATTGGGAAAGACCCTGATGCTGGGAGGGATTGGGGGCAGGAGGAGAAGGGGACGACAGAGGATGAGATGGCTGGATGGCATCATCGACTCGATGGACATGAGTTTGGGTGAACTCCAGGAGTTGGTGATGGACAGGGAGGCCTGGCATGCTGCGATACATGGGGTCAAAAAAGAGTTGGACACGACTGAATGACTGAACTGAACTGAACACTAGTACATGATGTTTTAAAAAAATCTCCCATGTGTGCTTGAGAGAAAAACATGTGTATACGCTACTAGTTGGATGCTAGAACTCAAACTTATTCATTGTGTATTCTGGATCTCCTAGAATTGTGGAATTTGGGAGGAGATGTTTTTGGTGGCGGGGGTTGGGGGTGGTCTGCTAGTCCAATCAATATTTGAGAAGCAGCATTAGAAAACACTCCTTAGATTTTAATTTGCTAATTCTGAGGATCTGGAGAGATCCTAAATCACTATCAAAGTTAATCACCACCCATTTTTTCTTAGCTCTTCACAAGCACAGGGTTTTTACCCTGTCCTGAATTTGCTCCCAAGGAATTCTAGACCAGCAGTCTGAGTCCCAGTAGGTGTAGGGGAAGTATTGTTGTCTCAAGATTTGGGAGGGGGAGAAGCAAGAGCAGAAATCTGAGTTTCCTTTTCTGTTTTATCTTTCACACCCACCACAGGGGTTTTTCATCATTTCCCCTTTTCTTAGTGTTTTTCTTACTTGGTCCATTTGAGATTGATCTTGGGCAGTTGGGAGCCAACAACTATGCTAGTTCGGTATCTTGGTAGAGACCAAACTGGAGCACTGTACCTGTATATGTATGCATCACCTGTAAAATCCTACAAATGGAATTGTTTGAACACCCCTTCCCACTTTAAACCTGTTTTGCCTCTTGTATTTTCTTTTTTTTTTCTTTTTGGTGTGTGACACTGTGCTGTGCTATGCAAAGTCACTTCAGTCGTGTCCAACTCTTTGTGATTCCACGGGCTGTAGCCCACCAGCATCCTTTGTCCATGGGATTCTCCAGGCAAGAATACTGGAGTAGTTTGCCATTCTCTTCTCCAGGGATCTTCCCCACCCAGGGATCAAACCCGTGTCTCTTATGTCTCCTGCATTGCAGGCATATACTTTATGACTAGCGCTACCTGCACCACCAGCATCCAATCACATAAACCAGAGCAGTGTTTTTTCAAACCTGTGGGTGGGATAATAGAAAATATTAGGGATTTAACACGAAATAAGCATAAGTGTTATTTTGTGAAACTTTAATTTCATTGGTATGTGTATGCAAATATTCATATATATGTGTACTGGGCTGTGCTGGATAATGTTCTAATGTGGATTGTAGTCAAAAAGATTGAAAAACCAGACTAGAGAGCTAGGTATCATGTTTGACTCATCCTTCTGCCTTACCTCCTACAGCCACTGAATTACTAAATCTGCTGATTCTACTTCCTCAATTTCTCAAATTCATCCTATCTTCCTCTTCCCTGCTAACCGCTGATCTAGTTCCAGCCCTTTCTGGATGACTGCAACCGTCTCTCCAATCCCTTATGATTATACAGTGGAAGTGAGAAATATATTTAAGGGACTAGGTCTGATAGAGTGCCTGATGAACTATGGACGGAGGTTCGTGACATTGTACAGGAGACAGGGATCAAGACCATCCCCATGGAAAAGAAATGCAAAAAAGCAAAATGGCTGTCTGGGGAGGCCTTACAAATAGCTGTGAAAGAAGCAAAAAGCAAAGGAGAGAAGGAAAGATATATACGCATTTGAATGCAGAGCTCCAAAGAATAGCAAGGAGAGATAGGAAAGACTTCCTCAGTGATCAATGCAAAGAAATAAACGAAAACAATAGAATGGGAAAGACTAGAGATATCTTCAAGAAAATGAGAGATACCAAGGGAACATTTCATGCAAAGATGGGCTCAATAAAGGACAGAAATGGTATGGACCTAACAGAAGCAGAAGATATTAAGAAGATGTGACAAGAATACACGGAAGAACTGTACAAAAAGATCTTCATGACCCAGATAATCATGATGGTGTGACCACTCACCTAGAGCCAGACATCTTGGAATGTGAAGTCAAGTGGGCCTTAGAAAGCATCACTACGAACAAAGCTAGTGGAGGTGATGGAATTCCAGTTGAGCTATTTCAAATCCTAAAAGATGATGCTGTGAAAGTGCTGCACTCAACATGTCAGCAAATTTGAAAAACTCAGCAGTGGCCACAGGACTGGAAACAGTCAGTTTTCATTCAATCCCTAAGAAAGGCAATGCCAAAGAATGCTCAAACTACTGCACAATTGCACTCATCTCACATGCTAGCAAAGTAATGCTCAAAATTCTCCAAGCCAGGCTTCAGCGATATGTGAACTGTGAACTTCCAGATGTTCAAGCTGGTTTTAGAAATGGCAGAGGAATCAGAGATCAAATTGCCAACATCAGCTGGATCATGGAAAAAGCAAGAGAGTTCCAGAAAAACATGTTTCTGCTTTATTGGCTATGCCAAAGGCTTTGACTGTGTGGATCACAATAAACTGTGGAAAATTCTGAAAGAGATGGGAATGTCAGACCACCTGAACTGCCTCTTGAGAAATCTGTATGCAGGTCAGGAAGCAACAGTTAGAACTGGACATGGAACAACGGACTGGTTCCATATAGGAAAAGGAGTACATCAAGGCTATATATTGTCACTCTGCTTATTTAACTTATATGCAGAGTACATCATGAGAAACGCTGGACTGGATGAAGCACAAGCTGGAATCAAGATTGCCAGGAGAAATATCAATAACCTCAGATATGCAGATGACACCACCCTTATGGCAGAAAGTGAAGAAGAACTAAAGAGCCTCTTGATGAAAATGAAAGAGGAGAGTGAAAAAGTTGGCTTAAAAATCAACATTCAGAAAACTAAGATCATGGCATTTGTCCCCATCACTTCATGGCAAATAGATGGGGAAACAGTGGAAACAGTGGCTGACCTTTTTTTGGGCTCCAAAATGACTGCAGATGATGATTGTAGCCATGAAATTAAAAGACGCTTACTCCTTGGAAGGAAAGTTATGACCAACCTAGATAGCATATTAAAAAGCAGAGACGTTACTTTATGAACAAAGGTCCGTCTAGTCAAGGCTATGGTTTTTCCTGTAGTCATGTATGGATGTGAGAGTTGGACTATAAAGAAAGCTGAGCGCCAAGGAATTGATGCTTTTGAAGTGTGGTGTTGGAGAAGACTCTTGAGAGTCCCTTGGACTGCAAGGAGATCCAACCAGTCCATCCTAAAGGAGATCAGTCCTGGGTGTTCACTGGAAGGATTGATGTTGAAGCTGAAACTCTAGTACTTTGGCCACCTGATGCGAAGAGCTGACTCATTTGAAAAGACCCTGATGCTGGGAAAGATTGAGGGTGGGAGGAGAAGGGGACAACAGAGGATGAGATGGTTGGATGGCATCATTGACTCAATGGACATGAGTTTGAGTAAACTCCAGGAGTTGGTGATGGACTGGGAGGCCTGGTGTGCTGCAGTTCATGGGTTCTCAAATAGTCGGACACGACTGAGCTACTGAACTGAAACTGAACTGAACTCCAATCCCCATGCCATTTGTCTTTATTCTTACCAGAATAATCATCCTAAAATGTAAATTTTGCTTATTTATTTCCTTTTGTGGTACCTTATTACCCATAGATCACTTCCAAGTTTCATAATATGGCCCCTGCCTTTCTCTCTAGCTTTATTTGCTCCTATTACAGTTTCACTGGTAACACCAAACCACTTTCCATTTTCCTCACACTCCCTGAAGAGTTATTTTGTTTCATTTCTTTCGTTTTTGCCTGATAAGGGAAGGGAGATCCTTTACTCCCATCCCTTTTACCTGGTGAACTTCAGCTTATTCATTCTCACTTTAAATAGGAAGTCTTATACCCCTACCTTCCCTACCCCTGGTGTTGCTTCTCTGTATTTCCAGAATATTCTGGGCATCTCTCATTACCCAGCCATGTTATTTTATTGTTTTTTTCCCAAAAAATTCAGATGTCCAATTTATTTATTTATAACTTTTAATTTTGTATTGGAGTATAACCAATTAATGATGCTGTGATAGTTTCAGGTGAACAGTGAAGGGACTCAGCCATACGTATATATGTATCCTTTTACCCCCAGACTCCCATAACATCAGCCAGGTTGTTTTAAAATTATTTGTTTAGTTAGTGTTCAGTCCTTTTATGGAAAAAACTGGCCATATTCATTTTCGTGCTTAAAACAATGTCTGGCTCTTATTGGGTGTTCAGGAGACTGAATGGGTGAGTGACTGAAGATCTAGAAAGTTAAAGTGCCTTTTTCATTCATGTTGCTTATAGGTGACCAAATTGAGACTAGAAAAGAGGTGCCTCTTTTGTTGCCTCATGCTACAGACCAATATTTCTTCTAGTACATTGTGTAAAACCAAATGAGTACAACAGTTATTGTGTAATACTGAATAAGTCACTTTAAGCTAGTTTGCAAATGATTAAGGTGATTAAATTATTCCTTTGTACATAATGAAGTTTTTGATGTACTATACCTATGGGAGCCTGTTTCTGCTACATGAATAGTTTTGCCTGAAACTTAATATTCACAAAGAGGTAAGACAGTGCAAGTAGATTTCAAAGTAATTTGGAGAAATCAAAATGGTCTTTTAATGACTGTATTTTGAGAGGTCAGCTAAAATTTAAAAGATAATGGAAACAATCTAGATGTCCATTAGCAGATGAATGGATAAGAAAGCTGTGGTACATATACACAATGGAGTATTACTCAGCCATTAAAAAGAATTCATTTGAATCAGTTCTGATGAGATGGATGAAACTGGAGCCGATTATACTGAGTGAAGTAAGCCAGAAAGAAAAACACCAATACAGTATACTAACACGTATATATGGAATTTAGAAAGATGGCAATGACGACCCTGTATGCAAGACAGGAAAAAAGACACAGATGTGTATAACGGACTTTTGGACTCAGAGGGAGAGGGAGAGGGTGGGATGATTTGGGAGAATGGCATTCTAACATGTATACTATCATGTAAGAACTGAATCACCAGTCTATGTCCGATGCAGGATACAGCATGCTTGGGGCTGGTGCATGGGGATGACCCACAGAGATGTTATGGGGAGGGAGGTGGGAAGGGGGTTCATGTTTGGAAACGCATGTAAGAATTAAAGATTTTAAAATTAAAAAAATAAAAAACTAATTTAAAAAAAGGAAAAAAAAAGATAATGTGACAGATTCCAGGTATACTGTTTAAAAGATTCTGTGGGTTTTAGTTTAAAATACCTAAAGCTAGAAATGGTGAAATTTGGGAAAAAAATTATGTTGTAGGAGTAGCTTAATAAATGTTTGAATCAAATTTGTAGATACAAATTCTAACATACAATGACTCTTATGCCTTCACGTTCTTCCATTTTCTGTAGCACATTGCAGAAATCAGTTGGGGTTTAGAAAGTAAGACCCGAGGCATCAGTTTATAGAAGAAAAGAGAAGCATATTCCAATCTGGGTGTATTTCCAAATTCAGAAGTTTTAAAGAAACAGGTTTTTTTTTTTAAGTGAAGCATCAGAAAAAGAAAAGGGTCAAAGCTGAAATATTACTTAATATCATCCAATATGTAGTGTCTATGTATGAGAATTTCCCCAATTGTTTCTAAAAATTACTTTTACAGTTGATATATTGAAACAGGATCCAGCAGTGTCCACACATTGTTTGGTTGGTTTGTCCTTGAGCCTTTCTTTATCTATAACAGTTTCCTCTCCCTTTTCCCTCCCATGCCTTTTATTTATTTATTAAAAAAAATTTGTCATGTTTATTTTCTCACTATGTTGCAAAGTCAGTAAGAGTTGGAATGTATTATTTTATCATTAAAAATTGTTCCTTCCCTTCTAGGCACCATGTAGGGCTCTGAAAATCTTTCAAGTGAATGTCAAATGAAGTAGGTCTTCTGGGACTCCTAGCTGAGTTCCCAAGGACTAGGAAGGCCATTTTCTTCATAAGTCCTACCCAGTTTAGGGTATCATAAAAGGCCCTGCAGCTCTTAGTTGCCCCACTGTATCCACTAGGTTAGCCAGAACCTACCAGTTTGAGAGATGGGTAGATGTGCCTGACTGCCCCACCAAGAGATTGGACTGATTGACCTCCTCCCATGGTTTCAATGACTAGAACCCAAAGGTAGCTTTCTACTTTGGGGACTGGGTACTCAGCATATGTAAGCTCACTGGAACCCTGTGTAGGAAACTGCCAGGTCTGGTTCTAAGAAAAGTTTGTGCCGTCACCCCCACCCACATCAACCAGACATGTCTCCCAGGAAGCAGGTGTCCTGGAGACAGAGTATGTCAGGGCTCTACAATCTGTCTGTGTGGTTATTTGTGATCTTTTTTCTTTCCCTGTATTTATGAGGCTCCTAGGAAGGAGCCAGGAGTGTATAGACCCCACCTGGGGAGAGTAAAGATGACTGATTCGTTTTCTGTGTGTCCTTAGCTCTGTACTTGATTGTATCCCTGCTGGCAAAGTGAGCAGGCCTCCCCATGTCCACGATCCTAGGCTTTCCACTTGTGTATTCCCAGGCTGGCAAACCTTGGAGCCTCTGGGCTCTGAACACTACACAGTGATCATTAAAACCTGGCTTGAGTCTCTGTTCTGGCATTTTAAAAAATTGTTCCTGACACCTAATAGACAATGTTTGCTGAATAATGTTAATAATACTGAAGGTCTGTGTTTTGTTCCTACAGGTTGATCTGAAAGACTACATGTTCAGTGGACTGAAGGATGTAACAGTAGGTCGCTTACCTGGGAAAGTGGCAGGACAACAATTTCTCATTCAAGACTGTGAGAACTGTAATATCTATATTTTTGATCATTCTGCTACCGTTACTATTGATGACTGTACTAACTGTGTTGTTTTTCTGGGACCCGTGAAAGGCAGCGTGTTTTTCCGGAATTGCAGAGATTGTAAGTGTGCATTAGCCTGCCAACAGTTTCGTGTGCGGGACTGTAGAAAGCTGGAAGTCTTCTTGTGCTGCGCCACTCAGCCCATTATTGAGTCTTCCACAAATATCAAGTTTAGCTGTTTTCAATGGTACTACCCTGAATTAGCTTTCCAGTTCAAAGATGCCGGGCTCAGTATCTTCAATAATACCTGGAGTAACATTCATGACTTTACACCTGTGTCAGGAGAACGCAACTGGAGCCTTCTTCCAGAAGATGCTGTCGTTCAGGACCATATTCCTCTACCTACTACCGAAGAGCTCAAAGCTGTCCGCATTTCCACAGAAGCCAGTAGAAGTATCGTTCCAGTGTCCCGGGGTCAGAGACAGAAGAGCAGTGATGAGTCATGCTTAGTGGTATTATTTGCTGGTGATTATACTATAGCAAATGCCAGAAAACTAATTGATGAGGTAAGGAGAAGAGAGAGAACTGAAACAGACATACACCTATATAGGAACAAACCACTTCCTGGAGAACATCCATTCTTTTCAAATTGGCTATTAGAAATACAGGCAATCCTTAAATTATAGTCCTCTGCCCACTATGGATTTATCTGAAGTTAGGCCTCAAATGCTTAACCAAAGAAACTTTAAAAACATAATTAATTCAGGAAGCATCCGTTAAGCACTCATTATGTGGAAGTTACTGTTACCATATTTCATTGATTATAGGATATACCTTTGTTTTCCAGTTTTGCTTCTCTGAAATGCGTCTTACAATTGATGGAAGTTTAGAGCTGATGAAATGTAATATATGCTGGGAGGAGAGATACACAGACAAAATTATCTTCCCTGAAATAATTTCCATTCTTTATCACAAAAGTAGTACTACAAAGTGAAGCATGACCTTTTATAATTAGTTACTGGGGAAATTTATCTGGAGTTTTTAATTGTTTAGGGTGTGGGAAAGACATTTAGAAAATCACCTTTTGGAGCTTGTTTTGACTGTGAGAGCAACCTCCACATTACTTTCCTTACTTCCCTTTGCCCTATTGCCATGAAGAGGAAGTTAGTGTGGTAGAATGAGGTGGCAGCTGGGACACCAGAGGTTGTAGGCTCATGATCAGGGGCTTTTAGTGCATTCAGGAGTAGAGAAGGGTTCTTTGGGTAGCAACTTTCACTTGAGAAATAAGCGAGAATCTGGAGGTTAGGAATTCCAGAAGTAGTAATTCCTGGTTGGTGGGTGCTCCAATGGGGAGGCAGCAGTAGGATGTATTGATTATCCATTAATCAAGCTTTCTTCAGGAAGTCTCTTTGAATTTGAAAATCAAACTTCCAGAAATGGAGAGGTAAACAGAAAACTCTTTTTGAATGGATTTTTTTAAGTTGTAACATTTCTGTCAAAAAGAATGGTTTTAGGAAAAGGAAAAACAACTACAAGTGACTGCTTCTCTGAAGCTTATACATTCCACAATGTAGAAAGCCCATGTCTGAAATCTACAAAGTATATCTGAGGTCCAGTTTTCCAAACAACTGAAGCCAAGTATAATCTTAAGAATTTGATATTTTCTTTTTGATTATGCCAATCTGATAAACATGTGCTATGGATCTGGTGAGATGTAGAAAAAGTGCTCTGGCCTTTGAGCTGTCTAATCACATGTTAATCCAACATCTGAGGTAAACATTTTCATTATACTGTATGGTGATTTTTTAAAAAAATCTACATACAGTTTTCAAAAGAAGTAATTATTCAGGTTAAACTCCTTTTTGGTTGATAGTTCAAAGAGAACATAAAAAATGTATAATATGTTTAAAGAAAAAAGCCATCGAAGCAAACACTGTCATTCTTCATGAGTCATCAGACATTCTTAACCTTTTAACTTGGTATCTGATATGTGAAATGACAGGTTGTGTGCACTTGAAAGTAACCTGACCAGAAAGATTTGTGTTCTTTATATAGCCTTCTGGATTACAGAATAACTGAAATAAAAATGCAACAATAACAAAAATTAAAATGATGACAATAATAATAATAGCTAACATTTATATAGTGTTTATTATATAGTATTTAAGTGAATTAACTCACTTAATTCAGAATAACCTATGAAATAGGTGCCATTGTTCCTCTTTATACAGATAAGAAATTGAGTCACAGAGAAAGTAAGTAACCAGCAAGAGGTCACTTGCTGGTAAGCAGCAGAGCCATGATTTAAATCCAGGGAGTTTGGCTTTGTAGACCATAGTCTTAACCCTTAAGCATGATACTGTTATGCTGCCTCAGAGGTAAAGGAAAGTTTGTAAATGCCTCGTGGAGTAGAAATGTGACCAAAAGTGTGTGAAGGCAAAACAGATACTACCCTCCAGCCTAGAAGGAAGAACCATGGAACTTTTTGGCTAGAGTTATCCTAACTAATTCTGAAATCACAGAATAAAGAGAACAAAATGAAGAAAATGCCGAGTACATGTGAACAGGGTATCACAACATGCTGAAAGATCAGTGACTTATATATTAAGAGAGAGATTACATAGTTTTTTTTTTTTTAATGAAGCTAGAGTTCCTTAGAAAATATGTGTAGAAGCTAGTTAGTGCTGAGATGGAAAAAAATAAAACTTGAGTCTTCCCATATCATAACACAAATGTCTTAAAACAGCTTAGACTAAAACTGTGATCTCTAGCTCTGGTTTTGTTAAACCTGAGGAGTAGCACAGAATGTTTTTCATACTGTTTTTATAAATTAAAGCTATTATAATAGTTTTTTGAGATAGAAAGTATAAAACTTGAGAGAGTAGGAAGTCTAGAAAAACTGGGTAAACCAGAAAACACATTTCATAGGAGTCAAGAGAAATTCTTGTTGTTCAGTCACTCAGTCATGTCCAACTCTTTGGGACCCCATGGACTGCAGCATGCCAGGCTTCCCTGTCCTTCACCATGTCCCAGAGTTTGCTCAAATTCATGTCCATTGAGTCAGTGATGCCATCCAACCATCTCGTCCTCTGTCATCCAAGATGGTTGGATGGCATCACTGGAGCCTCAATTTTCTCATCTAAAAATCAGATTTCCTGCTGGCTCTTAACTGCATCACAGATATGCATAGGATAAATTAAAGTAAAAGTAGTTTGAGTTGTTTGGAAGTAACCACATGCATACGGGCTCAGTCATATCCGACTCTTTGTGACCCCATAGACTGTAACCCACCAGACTCCTCTGTCCATGAAATTGTCCAGGCAAGAACACTGGAGTGGGTTGCCATTTTTTCCTCTAGGGGATCTTCCTGACCCAGGGATCGAACCCACGTCTCCTATTTCTGCATTGGTGAGCGAGTTCTTTACGACTGCACCATCTGGGAAGTAAAGTATTGGATAATTTAAGTTGGGTAGTTACTGCTACTTTCAAGTCTTTAAAAGTAGAATTTTCATGAAACAGTTTCTTCACATGTCTGCAGTGAAATATCAAACTAGATATACTAGTTTCATAGTGCATTATTTGTTTTTAGGTAATGGTATTTTGAATTAATCATTTTATTTTTTGTCAGTTTATGTATCTGACTATAAAATGAGAGGTAATGAGCAGTCTAGGGAATTAGAAACAGATGTAGGATTGTTTCTGATATTTTAAGTAACTTTGCAGTCATCATCTGGCAGTGATGTTTATGTAATTTTCTTCTACTTTTTAAATGGGTGTTTCTTTTTATTTCTGAGGCAGCATTGAGGGCTCTAAAAAAGGATTTGAGTTTGAATCCAATTTGATGAAATGGTATGGAATAATGTAGCCATAGAATGAAATACTATCAAACATTAAAACTGATTTTATAGTAGAATAGTTGGAAAATGTTTATAACTAAGTAAGTGAAAATTTGTAGAATATTATGTATCTGATTTTTTTAAGTAGATAAGTCTGGAAAGTTATATATACTAAAATGTTAATAGTTGTGGTTCTTCTTAGGAAGTGGATTAAGAGCAGAGTTTTCTTTTCTTGTTTTTAGTTCTATGGATTTTATATAAAACCTGTATTATTTCTGTAATGGGGGAACAAAAACTGGAAGGGTAAAAGGAAGTATACCAGGACTTCCCTGGTGGAGTGGTCCAGTGGTTAAGACTCTGAGTTTCCACTACAGAGGGCATGGGTTTGATCCCTGGTTAGGGAACTTTTAAGAGCCCACAAGCCACGTGGCACGGCCCAAAAAAGAAGGTGTACTTATTACAGCAGTGGCATCTTTGAGTAGTGGCAGTTTGGTCAATATTTCTTTGTTTCTGTTTTTTTTTCTTAATGTTCTATATTGAGCTTATTTGTTACTTTTATGATTAAAACTTTCAATAGGCTTTAATTGAGTCACTTTGCATTTTTAAAAAATCTATTTATTTTTAATTGAAGGATAATTGCTTTACAGAATTTTGTTGTTTTCTGTCAAACCTCAACGAGAATCAGCCCCAGGTATACATATATCCCCTCCCTTTTGAACCTTCCTCCCATCTCCCTCCCCATTCCACCCCACTAAGTTGATACAGAACCCCTGTTTGAGTTTCGTAAGACATACAGCAAATTCCCATTGACTATCTATTTTACATATGGTAATAAGTTTCCATGTTACTCTGTCCATAATTTTACATTTTAAAAAACTGTTTTCATAATTATCTTAAAAATTAATGCATACTCATTTTATATATGACTGAACAGTCCTATTCCTAAATATTTGCCCAAGATGGATGAAAATTATCACGCAATAAATTGTGTTTGCATGTTTAAAAAAAATGTGTACTCACTGTAAAGAACTATAGAAATAGAGTAGAAATAAACTTTTTATGCTGTACCTTGAATTATCTTTGTAGGAATGATTTTTAATTTATTTAGTCTGTAATCACATTTGAGCAAACCCAGGGAGATAGTTAAGGACAAGGAAGCCTGGCGTGCTGCAGTCCATGGGCTTGCAAACATGGTCATGACTTAGCAACTGAACAACAGCAGTCAGATTAATGGGATTCAAATCACAGCTCTGTCACTTAATAGTTGTGTGATCATGGGCAGATGTTTTACCCACTCTGTGCTTTAATTTCTCATCTGTAAAATGAGAGTAATAATAACTGTCTTGTAAGAGGGTTAAATATGTTATACATATAGAATACATAAAACTGCCTGGCACATACATAGTAAGTGCTCCATAAACAGAATCTATCATTGTTGTGCTATACTATGTAAATTTGAATCATGGTTTTTAAAATTAACATTATTATATAAGCTTCCCCCATTATTATTTGTTATATTTAATGAACTATGATATTTTATCATGTGAACGTACCATAATTTATTTAACCATTCTCCTCTCAATTGGGTATTTGCACTATCACCAAACTAAAGCTTCTATTTGTTAGTTTTAGGCAAAAAAATTTAAATAATGCTTAAAATTTTGAGGGCTAATTTGTGTTTCTTTGGCTCTTAATTGTAACAGTAAGCATAGCAGTACTCATTCTTAACCAGAACCATGCATCTGGAAGGAAGAATCTTGTGTATGTGAAAACTTGTTACAGTAAACACCCTGAATTACAGTTCTAACTAAAATGAAAATCAGAGTGCTGTGTTGCATTATATATAGAAAAATTGTAGAAGGAAAACATTGTTTTAGCCTCAGGTCATTTTAAAATCTGAATGAAATTTTATTTCCCACAGATGGTTGCTAAAGGCTTTTTCCTAGTTCAGACAAAGGAGGTGTCAATGAAAGCCGAAGATGCTCAAAGGGTTTTTCATGAAAAAGCACCTGACTTCCTTCCTCTTTTGAACAAAGGTACTTCTGGATGATTGGTATATTTTTTGTGGTTATTCTCTTAAACTGCTGATTTGACTTACTCTTGCCTTTAGTATTTCTCTTAAATTGTCTTCTCTTTGTCATTTGTTTTATGTTTTTCCTGTTACCATTCAGAAATGTCAAAATGTCACATCATCCAAAATGTGATATATAATTAACTAGACATTAATGAAGTGAAAGGTGAAAGTGTTAGTCGCTAAGTCATGTCTCTTTTTGACCCCATGGACTATAGCCTGCCAGGCTCCTCTGTCCATGGAATTCTCCAGGCAAGAATACTGGAATGGGTTGCCATTCCCTTCCCTTGGGTCTTCTCTACCCAAGGATTGAACCTGGGTCTTCCACATTGCAGATAGATTCTTTACCATCTAAGCCACCAAGAAAGCCCCATAGACAGATGGAAGGGACCTCATACATGTGAAGCACATGCTTTACCACTGATCTGCAACCCCCCCTGCAACTAGACATTGGGCATTAGGTTTTTTCCTTCCCCTGTTCTATCATCTTAGTTCTTGAAAGTCACATTTTATTATTATGTATCTTATCATGTTTAATTATTATTTTATTATTGTTGTATTATTATACTATAGTGAGTGACCATTTCTTTCTCGCTGCCAGTTATAAAGGACTTGATAAAGATTCTTTCTGCCTTCACTGAGTGTGCTTTGACCATACTGGAAAAGAAATAAGAAATATAAATCAAAGGGCATACCATTCTGTGTACTTAACATGATTGATTAAGTTTCTATGCATAATTAGAATTGTTTTCCCCAGTGGGCAAATGCCACCAGTAAATTTCGGATGCTGGAAATATGTCTACAAACAGAGGAACTAGAGTTCATGTGTACTTCTGAAGTGTTGCTGTTTGATTTGAAGGTGTCCTGATTCTAGAAGACAGAGTTCATCCGTCAGAGCAGGGATGTTGTTGCTAAAGATTCATCAGGCTTTTCTTGACTGGCCTGAGCAAAATATATAATAATACATAATGATGATTGGATATACCCTGGAAAGGGGGCACATCTGCATTCATATGCTCTTTATGTATAAATAAGTTGTAATAAACTGCAAAAAGCTATAGGAAAATATTGGAGGATTGTTAGGATAATATTAATAACTAATGCTGGGTGTGATTTAGCCCTTAAATATTAATACAATATATTTTATATACTTTTGTGACTCCTCTGGTAGTAGCATAGACTGTCTCTAACCAATGTATGAATCTATCCCAGATTATATATAGGAAATTATGACCTGGCTCCTTTGATGCAGCCTTATTGATACAGGAACATTCTGATGGAACCTTGAAAATAAATCTTTAAACCCTTAGCACCTTTCAGAAAAGTCAATCAAATAATAAGTGTAATAGACATATGAAAGTGTAAGGATTAGGGATGAAGTGGGCATATGAATAGACCTTAATTAATGATTTATATGCTCGTGTAATGTTAGTGAAGTGGAATAGTGAAGAGCAATTTCATAGAATTGCTCTAACAACAACCATAGTATGTGTTTTTAAGTCACATAACATTCCACATGGAAGAAGTGTTCTGTTCCTGCAAAAAGTAGAACTCAAACTAATGGACAGATGTTTTAAGAATTTCAGCAAATCAATATATAGACAGCTTTTAAAATCAGAGATGTCCATAGGAAGTAGTCAGAGACTAATGAGGCCATGTCAAAAGGTCACAGGAGTCAGTTTAAAGGAATCTCAAGGAATTTCCACTGGTCAAATTTGGGACAATTTGAGCATCAAAAGCATAATGAAGTGGGGAGTGTAGGTTCAATCCCTGTTTAGGAAACTAAGATCCCACATGCCACGTGGTGTGGCCGCCCTAGGAAAAAACCACAATAAGGAAGGGAGTTGATTTAACAACAACAGAAATCCATGGATCCATAGTGGTAATAAAAAAAAGAGGAGAGAGGAAATTGGCACTGGAACCATGGACCAGCATACCCAGTCATCTTGGAATCTACCTAACTGTATGATCTACATGGATATCATGAATGACTGCTAGATATTCCCATGATCCAGAAGCTTCCCATGTATGTGTTAGTCACTCAGTCATGTCCAACTCTTTGTGACCCCATGAACTGTAACCCACCAGGCTCCTCTGTCCATGGAATTCTCCAGGCAAGAACACTGGAGTGGGTTGCCATTCCCTTCTCCAGGGGATCTTTCCAAGTCAGGGATTGAACCTGGGTCTCCTACATTGCAGGCAGATTCTTTACCATCTGAGCCACCAGGGAAGCACTCTTCCATTAGCTTGAAATGACCAGTTCTCCAGGACCCCAAATGGTCTCACAGTAATAATCAGTTTCTCATCTAGGTAATCACAAATCATCTGTTTAAAATTTGTTTTTATAATCTGAGGAATATCTCTATAAAATTCATCAGCCCATGCTTTTTGTCTAATTTGAAAAATCAATAGTATTTAATGTATTCAGTTAATAAATGTGTATTAAGCACCTGGAGAAAGGAATGCAACTCCAGTATTCTTGCCTGGAGAATTCAGAAACGACTGAGCAACTGAACTGAACTGAACAACTAAATGAAAGGAATGAACCTTAACTGGATTTTGGATTAGGGTGGGGTGAACTCTAAAGTTGTAAAAGTCATTTTGGGGACAACTGGGGAATTTTGAAGATGATATTATGGAGTTATTGTTGTAGCCTTAAGTATGATAATAGTACTGTGGTCATTTATATAGGAGATGCATGCTGAAGTGTTATGATATCTACTATTTTCAAATGGCTCAGCAATGCAAAGTGTGTGTTTGTGCATGTCTGTGTGCATGTGTGTGTATGTGTATAGTGTGTGGCAAGGCAAATGTGGCCAAATGTTAGCATTTGATGGGTATAAGTAAAGAGCAAGGGCTTCCCAGGTAGTACTAGTGATAAAGAACTTGCCTGCCAGTGCAGGAGATGTAAGAGACGTGAGTTCTACCCCTGGGTCAGGAAGATCCCCTGGAGGAGGGCATGGAAACCCACTCCAGTATCCTTTCCTTGAAATCCCATGGACAGAGGAGCCTGGTAGGCTACGGTCCATAGGGTTGCAAAGAGTTGGTCACGATTGAAGCGACTTAACATGCATGCAAGCGAAGAGCAAATGGATGTTTGTCATTCTTCCAACTTTTCTATAATATCTGGAATTTTTCAAAATAAAAGTTGGGCAAAAATTTTAAGCGGCCCAGTAATGCATTGATTGATATGGAACAATGAACAGGCTGTCCATGGAGATATTCCTGTAGGTGTTGGAGGCATTGGGTCTTTATGTAAAAGTGGCCATCAGTCACTCTAAGGAGAGTTTCTCAACCTCACCAGTATTTGATATTTTAGATAATTCTTTGCTGTGATGGGTTGTTCTGTACATTATAGGATGTTTAGCAACATCCTTGGCCTCTACTGACTAGATGCCAGTAGCACACTGCCCCAATTATGGCAACCAAAAATGTTTCCAGACATTGCCAAATGCCCCTTCGGGGGCTAAATTTGCCCCCAGTTGCAAACCACTGTTCTGAGAGGGGAGGGGAGTGGACTTACCCTTGGGAAAATTTGCTTTTATTTCAAATAGTTTTTATTTTAGAGTCTCTAAATTTTCGTCATCAGTTAAAGTAGTCACAGTTATTTCCTTTCTATTAATGAAGCTATTTGACAGCTTAATGAGAGAATTCATTGTGTCTTTCATCCTGAGAATCCTTCGAATCTGACTGATTCTCAGAACTGCCTGGGGTACTATTAAAGATTTAAATTTCCAACTCCCACATCAGGATTGATTCAAATATCTCTGAGATATTCCCTTGGCATCTGCATTTTACAAAGTTCCCCATAAGGTTCTGATGATTAGTCAGATTTGGGTTCCTTTGTTTTAAAGGATCATTTATTCAGCAAACATAGATGAGATATGAGAAGTAGTAAAGGAAGAATCAGATAATATAGGGCCATGTGAGCCACTATAGAGACTTTGGCTTCTAGTTTAACTGAGATGAGAATCTACTAGACATTTCTATTTTTTTTTTAATAAACTCTATATTGGAATAATTTTAGACTTTCAGAAAAGTTACAAAGGTAGTACAGAGAGCTTTACTACTTACCTTCCTCTTATGTTGACATAAGCATGGTACATTTGTCAAAACTACATTGGTAAAATACTCTTTATTCAAACTATAAACCTTATTCAAATTTCGCCAGGTTTTTTTTTTTTTCACTTATGTCCTTTTTCTGTTCCAGAATTTAATGCGATCCCACATTGCACTTAGTCATCATATCTCCTTAATCTCTTCTAATCTGTAACAGTTCCTTAAGTCTTTCCTTGTTTTTCATAACCTTGAAATATTTGAACAGTACTGGTAAATTATTGTAGAATGTCCCTCGATTTGTGTGTGTCTTAGTGTTTTCTCTGGTTATACTGGGGTTTTGAGTTTTGGAGGAGAGGTGAAGTGCCTTTCTCATCACATCACATCCCATCACACCACACCATAGGGCACATGATAGCAACATAACTTAACGCTGGTGATGTTGCCCTTAGTGACTTGGTTCAGGTGGTATCTGCCAGGTTTCTTAAATACTGTAAAGTTCCTTTTTCCCCCTTTCTATACTCTTTGGAAGTTCTTTCTATGTTTTTTGGAAGTTGAATCTCTAAGAACAGTCTACACTCAAGAAGAAGGAATTAAGCATCACCTCCTAGAGAGAGGAGTATCTACATACATTATTTGGAATTCTGTATGAAAGATTTGCCCCTTCTCTCCCATTTATTTATTCAGTCATTTATGTCTGTCAGTAGGGACTCATAGATATGTATTTTATTCTTTGGGTTATAGTCCAATACTGTCAAATTGTTCCAATTTTATTCTTTGGGAGCTCTTTTAGGTTAATTCCTCTGTCTCTTTGACATGCCTTTTATTTCCTTTTTCTGGCATTATTGTGTTGGCTAGGTCTTGTTGTATAAACTAGTGAAAAGAGGACATCTCTGCCGTGTTTCTGATCTCAGGATAAAAAGTGTTCAGTCTCACCATTAAGAATGATGTTAGTTACAGATTTTTTTCATATATATCTTTTATTAGACTGAGGGAGTTTCATTCTATTCCTGGTTTGTTAAGTTTTTATCACACATGGATATTGAATTTTGTTAAATTCTTTTTCTGCATTTATTGAGATGACCATATTTTTTTTAAATTATTGAGTCATTTAATCTGGTCAGTGACTTTTGTTAATTTTGAATGTCATACCAGCCTTATATTCCTGAGATGTATGCCCTTGATCATGATGTTTTAGCCCTTTCATATATTGCTGGATCCAATTTGCTAATTGAGAATTTTTACATTTTTGTTCATGAAGCATACTATGTCTGTCATTTTCTTGTAGTATCTTTGTCTGGCTTTGATATTAGGGTAATACTGGCCTCATAAAATGAGTTGAGAAGTATCCTTCATCTTCTGTTATCTTGGAGAGATTATAGAGAATTAGTATCATTTTTTTTCCTTAAATGTCTGGTCAAATTTGCCAGCAAAACCATCTGGGCCTGAAGACTTGAGGGGAAGATTTGTAGCCATACATTTAATTAATTTATTTATATATTACATATAGAGCACTTCAAGATATATTTTTTTACCTTTGGTGAGTTTTGATAGTTTTTGTCTTTTAGGGAATTATTTCATTTCATCTGAGTTATCAAATTTATAGGTGTAGAATTTATAGTATTTCCTTATTCTTATTAATGTATGCAGAATCAGTAGTGATGTCCTTATATTCCTGTTGGTGATTTGAGGCTTCTCCCTCTCCCATTGGCCTTGATAGTTTATCACTTTCATTGATAATTTCAAAGAAAGAACTCTTTGTTTTATTGATTTTCTCTATTTCTCTTTTAAGTTTCATTGGTTTCTGCTCTAATGCTTATTTACTTTTTATTTACTTTGGGTTTGATTTGCTCTTCTTTCTCTAGTTTCTTAAGGTTTTAGTTTGCGTTACTGGTTTCGTCTTTTCTAATAGAGTAATTCGCATTATTCATAGTAAATGTGTTCTATAAAGTTGCTGTGAACATGAATCAGTGAGTACTGTACTGCTACTCCTAGGAGAAATGTAGGGCTAGGTTCCTGCAAGTCTCCAGTCACAGCATTTCTTTCAACCAATCAGCATAACCTTGTTGTACGTGTATTTCTGTTTAAAGCCCTCATTTAGTATATTTTTTTGATTTCATTAACATTGAACTCACAGCCAACAGCGCTATAACTTGTACCTGAATGAAGCTTATCTATTAATAACAGATATTTTCTCTGTAAGGCACATCACAGATTTCCTAAGCTTAAGAACATTAGACTGTACTTGAGCACTACATTTGAAGGCCGTTTTAAATACCAATATTACCAACAAAACATGTAAAAATGTGGTACTGAATGGACTGTGAAAAAGCCACTTCTTTACAGAATGAATGCTTAAACAAGAAGGCAGAGCATCACTTTGTTCAAATTTACCTTGGAGCATGGATGTGAGGCAGCTCATATTTTTTGCCACTTTGTATATGTCCATGAATGACCATGAAAAAAGTGCAAGTATTGATATTAGGTAAAATATTTTGCCTGTTTGGTAAAATAAATTTTACCAAGTAAGCAATTAGCAAATAAGGAACCTGCAAATAATGAAGATTGACTGTATATGTATTTTGTGTTAGAAATTTTCCTTTAAGTGCTGCTGTAGCTGCATCCTGCCAATTTTAATATGATTTATTTTCATTTAACTCAGGGTTTGGCAAAGTATGGCCTACTGTATATTTTGTAAATGAAGTTTTATCAGAGCACAGCCGCACTTGTTTATTTAATATGTTTTGCTGCTACATCTCTGCTACAGAGATGATTAGTTGTGGCAAACATTGTATTTAGACACTAAGCCTAAAATGTTTCCCATCTGGCCCTTTACAGAAAATGTGTGCTGACCCCTGATGTAGTAGTTTCCCTTGAGACGTTCCATTTGATCCATGGATTATTTAGAAGTATAATGTTTATTTTCCAAACATTTGAGAGATTGTCCAGATATGTTGCTATTACTGATTTCCTTCCTATCCTTGTGTCATTGCTATATGTTTTACTATTATATATGCTGCTGCTGCTGCTGCTTCTAAGTCACTTCAGTCGTGTCCGACTCTTCGCAACCCCATGGACTGTAGCCTACCAGGCTCCTCCGCCCATGTGATTTTCCAGGCAAGAGTACTGGAGTGGGTTGCCATTGCCTTCTCCATTATATATTCTACAAACACCTAATGCATTGTTCACATTATTAAACTGTCAGTTTTTTCTTTTTCTCAAGGATTTTGATAGACATTCAAGAACACATTCAATTTATCAGAAGTTGTTCCTCTACAAGAGTTGTCTGCTGTTAATCCCCTAACCACAGAAACGCTTCTGGGCATCTAATATCTTTTCAGCAGAAATAAGAAATAAGGTTGCAAGATTATTGTAGTCACTCAGGAGAGAAATATTGTCCAGTAAGTCCATTGTCATGGAAAGAGGTGGAGAGAAGGGAACAAATTCTAGATATGCTTTGATCATTTGTACATAATATCACGTATAAAGGCCTTATTTCTATGACTTATATACACTGCTAATCAGCAAAGAGAATCCAAAAGTCCAATAAAAAGAAGCAATGGATATGAAGCATTCACAGTACAAGTAAGTGAGGAACTCAACATCCTTCATTATTAGAGAAACGTAAAATAAAAGGAATATGTAAAATATCCTTCAGTGGGAAAAAATGGAGGTACTTAAGAGTGTGATCTCAGTGTTGAATAACTATACTCTTTATTTCATTTTTTTAAGTTTTTAAAAATATTTATTTATTTTTGGCTGCACTAAGTCTTTGTTGCTACACAAGGGCTTTCTCCAGTTCTGGCGAGCGGGGGCTACTCTCTAGTTGCACTGTCAGGACTTCTCATTGCAGGGGTTTCTCTTGTTGCAGAGCACATACACTAGGCACGCAAGCTCAGTTGCCTTGCGGTATGTGGGATCTTCCTGGTCCAGGGATCAAACCAGTGTTCTCTGCACGGTTGCAAGGCAGATTCTTAACGACTGGACCACCAGGGAAGCCCTTTATTTCAGTTTTAAAGAAAGCTTATGGAAGAAAAAGTTAATTTTTATTTTTATTTTTTATATTCATCCTACTGTTTTAAACTTTTTACCATGGTTATTTCTAAATATTTTCATTTACCATTTTTTTGTTTCTTGTGTCGTTTATGCAGGGCTTATTTTCTCCTTTTTTGATAATACAAGCTTCAACACAAGTGTAATGAAAGTTCTGGACAAGCCTTATTCACAATCTAAGAAATGTAGCATTGTTTCCTCCATTTCTTCTTCTTCTTATTCCTCTTCTTTCTTTTCTCCTTTTCCCCCCCTCACTGTTCCTCCTTCTCCACAGTTGCCAGCATTTCCTACTGGTTTTCTTTATTTTGTTCCTCTTCTTTCTTTTTTACTGCCCTTCTCTTCCCTCCCTTCTCCCTGAATTATGCATTATTTCTCTTTCACAGATTCTTACATGACTTCAAGAGAGCTTCTCAATAAAAGAGGGAATCAGTGTGATATATGAACTATTTTTCTCAAAGACTATTAGGCAAATATTCTTTTTTAACTTTGGAAAAAAATTATTTAACAGTTACCATGCCCTCCTAACTATATTTCGTTATCAAAAATGAAATTAACAATTTATAGTAAGCTCTCTGTACATCTTTTCTGAAATAATTTTCAAATTATTGAAATAAATGTAAAATGTCATTTTCAGAATCCTTTTTAGAATGTGTTTTCCTAAGTAGAGAG
Source organism: Capricornis sumatraensis (assembly GCF_032405125.1). NCBI lineage: Eukaryota > Metazoa > Chordata > Mammalia > Artiodactyla > Bovidae > Capricornis > Capricornis sumatraensis. The sequence continues at coordinate 84,314,729 of NC_091092.1, forward strand.
AGATAAATTGAGTCCCCTGATGATCTTGGCATTCTGCCTTGAGACAATTGCAGACTTAAGTTTCAAGAAAAGTGATACCAGGAAAACCTGATGGTATCCTTCAATTGAAAGGAATAAGATCAGTTTCTCTGAGTGTAGGCAGATGGGTTTTATAGGAAATAACAGTGAGGAGCAGCTTTACAAAGAAATAACTCTAAATTTCCGCTTAGAGTTCTCTTAATTCTGTTGAGTATTAAGCTGTGCATGTGTAGGGTAAAACCAAGTTTCTTCTGCAGTTCTTTTTCATGTTCATTGTCCTCAGGTTCTTTCTGCAGTTCTTCTTTTTCACATTCACTGTCCTTCTGTGGTACAAATTGATCCATATTTGTAAGAACTGGAACCTTAAGTGTCAACAAGGGACTTCCCTGGTGGCCCAGTGGCCAAGATTCCACACTCCCAATGTAGGGGGCCTGGGTTTGATCCCTGGGCAGAGAATGAGATCTATGTGCCACAATTTAGAGTTCACATGCTGCAACTAAGACCCAGAGCAGCCAAATAAATAAATAAATTTTTAAGTGCCAACTAGAAAAATATATCCACAACCTAAATGTTAAGAGTTGTGTTTTATTTGGGTGGAAAGTTTTAGGACTTCAAGCCTGGGAGACAGCATCTCAGGTAATCCTGAGACAACTGCTCCCTAAACTGTCCATTATTTTTAGAACAATTAAAAATAAGAAAAATATAGACATATTTTACTGGAGGTTTTAGAGCATAGGAATGCCATGGTCCCTTTAAAATGTAGCTTTTATCATTCTGGTCACTCTAAGAGTAAAACGGAGAGACCAGCTGGGAGGCTGTTGCTGTAATCTAACTGAAACGTGATAATGGCTTGTTCCAAGGTCATGTTAAATAACACAGAGTTCATTAGATAGGATATCCAGAAATCATTTTTGTTTACTTCAGAGTCTCACATTTTTTTCATGATAGTTCGAATATTTAGATTTAAAGCTACTGCAAGCTATTTAATAAGACACTCACATTAAAACACTGAAAACATGACCAGTGATCTTCTTGACCTCATAATTCAGTTTGAAATAATCACTTGAAGTAATCACTTTGAGGTCATTGTAGTCCTCATCATTAGATGACTGGAGATGACTGCTACTGCTGCTGCTAAGTCGCTTCAGTCGTGTCTGACTCTGTGCGACCCCATAGACGGCAGCCCACCAGGTTCCACCGTCCCTGGGATTCTCCAGGCAAGAACACGAGTGGGTTGCCATTTCCTTCTCCAATGCATGAAAGTGAAAAGTGAAAGTGAAGTCGCTCAGTTGTGTCTGACTCCTGGTGACCCCATGGACTGCAGCCTACCAGGCTCCTCCATCCATGGAATTTGCCAGGCAAGAGTACTAGAGTGGGATGCCATTGCCGTCTCTGCTTCAGAGATGACTAGAACTGCTTAAAAACGGCATTGTTGGTGGTGTAGTTTTTTTAAAATCTAGGGTAATGCACACATTAATCAAAATTGATACGCTTGTCCACCTTTTTGGTTGATGTTTCTTTGTTGGCAAATTAAGTCACTTATCAGAAGTTCTTAATGTTCTATTCAAAGGATAGCAACCAAGTTACATACTTGGGTAATTCTACCAAAACTGTATTTCCAAATTATAGATTTTATTGTCTTTGTAGAATACAGTAATAAATGTCTGACTTTATATATATATATAGTGTGTATATATAATATATGTGTTTATGTGTATATATGTATCTATATATATGTATGTATCTTTTAGTGATCCTGAATAAAAGCATATTCCGTTCTACCTTAATTAAAACTTTCCATTCTCTGCAAAACTGGAAACCATACATTATCAACTTTTTCTTTTTAGTTCAATATTTATTCAGTTTAAAACGCATTTTTAAACTTTTTTTTGCAAATTTCTATATGTACTATCTCTACTGTAAAGTAGCTTCCAATGACTCCATGTGTACCCATACCCCAGTTTTATCAACTTTTTGCCATACTTTAAAAAATAATCTATATTCTTTTCTGCTGAAGTATTTTAATCAAGTTTTGATATGTCCTGTCATTTCATCCCTAAACATTTCAATATATGTCCTAAACAAAATGAAGTTTAAAATAACTGTTTTCTTTTTAAATAAAGATATAATTTATATACTACACAAATGTTCTCCTAAGTGGTATGTATTATCACATCCAACATGATTAACAATTTCTTAATATCTACTGATTAGTCCATATTCAAATTTCCCTAATTGTCTAAAAACATTCTTTATGTATTTTTACAATTAATTTGATCCAAATCTAAAATTGGCCTCCTCACTCACTGGATGTGGTTGTTTTGTATCTTATATCACTCTTAACCAGAAACAGGTATTCCCCGTCCCCTGTTTGTTTCATGCCTTTGTCTTGTAAAAGAAACCTGGTCAATTGTCCCAGAGTATGCATGGGTTTGTTTAATTTGTCCTTCTGTAGTTCTTGTGGATTGGAAGTTAAGTCAAAGCCTTGTTTACACTCAGGTTTAAGGAGTTTTTTGGGGGGGAGTGGAGGGTAAGAATATTTCACAGGTTGTACTGTTTTCTGTAATGAGAACGCACATAATGTTTGATTGTTGTACTTCTAGTGATGCTAAGATTCTTAGGCTCAGGTGGTGACAATCTTTTTATTGTAGTTTCCTGTCAGTCTTCCCTGTGGGATGCTAAAGCCATTGATGATTGTTGCCTGATCCAGTTATTTTATTAACAGTTTCAAAATGATCATTTTCTAATTGTGTCACTACCTCTGCATTTATTAATGGATATTAACAGAACTTCTTGTACACTGAGCTATTTGACTAACTTGAAATATGCTTCATATCAGAAATGCAAAGTAAATAAAGGAAAAATCATTAAACATCCATTTTCAAAGTAAAAAGTTGGTGCCCTAGCAACGTTCAGTGGTGTCCAATGAATTTTGTTTGTGTCTTTTTTGAATGTTATGAGCTCATGACTTTATGTGTTCAGTATGTTTTAATAAGTTGCCATCATTATTCCTTCTGATCTCACTATGTATCATCTTTGGCCATTAGTAGCCTCTTCAAGCTGGCTCCTATATCCTTTTGATAAAACCCTATATCCTTTGATAGGCTGATTGTTTTTTGACTCAACAAGATATTCCAGGTTGATCTTACTCATTTCTTGCCTCAGACATAGACTCATCCATTTTTTGAGAAAATATTCCTCAGTTATCTTCTTTACTCAGCACCTATCTTGATCTACATACTGTGATGCTGCCAAAACTCAAACTTGTTCAATGTATCTAATTGTATAGTTGACTGTGACATAGCCTGCCTTTTCTATATTTGTTGTCTGTATTAAGTCACAAGCCCTTTTCTCTCCTTCTTGTGCCTTGTTCTGAGGCACATGTCTACATTCATCTTAGTATTTCATTCCTTAATACTTCATTATCCTCCCTTGTTCCATATTGTTTAATAGATTTATGTCTTTTTTCAAGAAATTTGTAATTTCCTGGAGGTCAGAACTTCTACATTACTGGGAGATAAAGAGCAAATCTATTAGGAATATAACTGAAAAAATTGAATTGAATTGAAAGGCTTGTTTTGTTTGGCTCACTTATGGCCATGTTTGTCAATAACTTGACACCAGTAGTGCCAGTGCTACATTTAAATCCCAGCCCAAACTGAATCACTAATCTTTACGCCAGAATTTCAAGTACAGGTGGTTTAAAAGTAATCAAATTAAGTATGGAAAAGGAGGCACAAATGTTCTATCCAGAGAATTAAAAAATAAAAGCTTGTTCTTTGGTTCTAGAATATAGTTTTATGGTACATTCAAGAAAACACTTTCAGATGATCATGACTTTTGGTACCTGGCCTCAATTCCTACTTGGCTTAGCTTCATTACTGGTGGCCCAAAACTTGGCTGTAAGTGGGAGAGTTGGAAGAAAGACTGGCTGCCTGGCAAAATGACTTGAATAGCTTTTGATCTTATTTGTCATTTTATCAGCTATTTTTTATATTGCTAAATGGATGGACTTTTTATAGTTTTCATAGAAGAATGAAAGCCAGAAAAGCCAGACTATTTACAACACTTAAAAATGTGACACTAGACCTGTAATGGCACTGACGCTATTTGTCATGTGATAAAACTCTATGTTAATTTGTTTTATGATTAGAGTAAGAAGTAGCTGAAGTGATGTGTCCTATCTGTCTACTCTCTTCTTTCTTTTCTCTTACCCCCAAAGAAAAGGCTGTAGATTTTTCAAGGAAGAATAAGAAGATTAATTTGAGAATAGATTTGTGTTCATGATAAGACAACACTTCCTGGGTTTGCTTATAGGTCCTGTTATTGCCTTGGAGTTCAATGGAGATGGCGCTGTAGAAGGATGTCAACTTATTGTCAACGAGACATTCAGGGGGACCAAGGTACAAGATACTGTTGACTATATTTCAATCAAACCTTTCATTTCCTTCTCTTTTCATTACAATTAAATAGTACTTTTAGCACATCATGATTTTTAAAACTTTGGTAAACAATTGAGAACTAAGTGTTGGTTTTTCCTTGCCAAACTGAAATTTTAATAGCTTAAAAATTTACAAAGTGTCTACATGTTAAAAATCTCAATCATACATGTTTCTAAAGTCAAATGTCTCACCAAATGTCTCTTCAAGTTCTTCCTTTTTTAAAAATAGTGATGTGTTGGGACTTCTCTGGCGGTGCAATGGTTAAAAATCTGTGTTTCCAGTGTAGGCAGCATAGGTTTCATTCCTGGTCCGGGAACTAAGACCTCACAAGCCACACAGTGTGGCAAATAAATAAAAATAGTGATATGCTGAAAATGTTACATTTCTAAGATTGTATACTTTAAATGGACAAGCCTATTGCTCAGTGTTCACTTTTATTTGCTTCAGTAATGCTTCATCAAAACTTGAGCTATATCTAGAAATCATTACATGTAGGTATTTTCTAGATGTGGTTGATGAGTCTAAGAATTTCAAATTTTAACTTAATATAGCTTAGAAACAAACATATAAGATGATTAAATGAGTATACGTAACTTTTTAAATAAATATCTGAGAGGAAACGTTTGGTTTTGTAGTCTGATTTAGCTTATGGGCCTTTGAATTTGCATAATTTAAAGTACTTTGTCTTTTGTCTCATTTGATCATTGCAACAAGTACTAAGGGAGAGGGCAAATATAATCAGGTTGAATAGAAAAGGAAACAGAGAGAAAATGTTTATATGATTTGGAGCTTTTAGATCTGAATGAGTTATAGATTATCTAATCCAACTTTCTCATTTTACAGATGTGGAAATGGAGCCCAGAGAGGTTGATTAAATTGTCAGCATCATTCAGCTAGTTATGATCAAGATAAATAGAACTCAGGTCTCCTCTGATTTCTGGCAGACATTTATAAAAGCTGTTTTTGAAGGGTTCTATTGAGTACTGCTTTATTGATGTTTGGAAAATAGTTAATTTAAAATTAGTAAAATATCTTTAGCAGCTTTGAAAAAAAATATCAAGTTTTGCTTCTTGGTCTATTGAGATTCTTATTAGAAAATAAAAGAAATTAAGAGTTCTTTACATAAATCTCTTTATTCAGTAGCTTTCATAATATTGGTTTACATATTTTAAAAACTGAAATTCCAAGAGTAGTAAAATACAACCAAAGCATTATAAAGCAAAGACTTTAATTATATCATAAATGCTTTAAAAAGAGCTCCATTTACATCATAGCTAATTGAAACTATACTGCATGAATTCTACAGAAAATCCAGAATTTCTTTTAAATAGCAAGCTTTTGACTGTTTTGTGGAGGATGTGGGCTTTGGAATTTGGGGATTACTAATACATTATTTTTTTCTCTTACATTTAATGTAGATATTTGTATCAGAAAGCAAGGAGACGGCACCTGGAGATGTAGACAGCTTCTACAATTTTGCTGATATACAGATGGGAATATGAAGTGCAATGCAGAACCAAGGACTTCGTATTAAGCCCTTTTCAATTTGTGTGTTAGCAATGGCTTTTTTTTTTAAACTGATGCTAAAATTGTTAAAGTCATTTTTAAAATAAATTGTTGAATGCTGCATCATTTACATGAGATTTGGAAAGAGTTCATTTTAAATTAAATAGTTTTAATCAGCTTAAAACCCACTTAACCCAGTTCAGTGAGATTGTAGGTTTTCTCTGCATATGATACTGTTATTAGAGAACAGAAGTGACTAGCAGTTCATTATTTTAATCCTAATTAAACGTTCTTTCAAATCTCTAATTTACACTTTACTCAGTACTCTATAATACTTGTTTGAGAATATCTTCCATTTTCTTTTTTAATTTAGAAGGATTTCTTACTAGCTGATCAGTTAAAATGAACCTGTGTACATTTTTCATGTATACATATCCAGTTAAATATTTGCTTCCTAGTTCCATAATATGGAAAATGAGATTTTGTATACAGAGTTGACATAATACATTGTAAATTGAATTTTTTAATTAATAGGTATTTGATAACCAGTTTTGCAAGTAACTCATGTTGGTATAACTGTTTAAAGACTAAACATTTGTATGCTTATTTGAATATATTCTACATTGTTTAGTTTTTTAATAAAACTGTTAGATGACTTTTCTGCTTCCTGGTAGGAAAAGGTATATGGAATAATGAAACTATAGAAGCCCAGTCACCAGCAGTTCACAAAGGTGATTACTGTTTTATCAACTCTTATGAGCTATTAGAATTAAAACAAAACCTTGCAGCATTTTTACGTAAGAAATACTTAAGCATCTTGATGAATTATACAGATTGTTAAGATGCTAGATAAATTCCTATCAATCAATGTTCAAGTCTGATAAAAATTATTTTGGTTGCTTTAAAGCATTTTCTCCAGATCAACCTGAACGTAATAATTTACCAGGGGGCAGGAGGGAGCTACTTATTTAAAAATCCACATTCTTGGACCAGTCCTTAGGTGCATTGATTCAGTGCCCAGGGAAAACTGATTTGAGAGGGTTGTTGTAACGGAAAGTAATCAGAAGATTTTGATAGGTTGATCTTGTGAGAAGGGACTGAACCTGCCATCTACATCATGTACTGTGTGCTTAGTTGCTCAGTCGTGTCTGACTCTTGCAACCCCATAGACTATAGCCTGCCAGGTTCCTCCATCCATGGCATTTCCCAAGCAAGAATGCTGGAGTGGGTTGCCATTTCCTTCTCCATACAGAGTAGCTAACTGGAAGTTAGCTTTCATAGGTCTATTTTTAAATTTAATTCTATTTTGATAAAACTAAGACTGAAAAAATCACTTGTAAAAATTCCTCTTAAAATTGTAACTAACAATTTATTTTCATGTTTGAACTCTTTGTGGATATTTTCAGATTCATTTACAACTACTGTATTGTATGTCCAATGTTCAGAAATAATACATTAAAAGACTTTTCACTTTAAACTAATAAGTAATGTTGACCACCTTGTATTAGCATCATATCATTTCAGTCTTTTTACAAGAGCATTCTATATTACATAACCTCTCATTAAAATCAAAATGATTTTATAAGATGCAAATAAAAATCAGTGATGGATTTAATATAATTTTGATCATAATTTACAAATGAGCTTTGCCAAATAGTGGTCAGAGGGCATTAATTTTTCTCATAGATAAGCTAAATTAAGCATATTCTTTCTGATCATAATTATATTATTAAATCTCGTTATTCACAGTTTTAAAAATCATAATACTTTTTGTCTTCCAAAAATATAGTACAATGTTATGCAATGCTATAGACTGAGTTCTTTATCTATGGTATTTTAGCAAAAACTCAGGAATATTACATATAAGGCAGATGCTAATTTAAAAATTTCCACTAAATTTAGTGTCTATTAACCAAAGCCTAAAATTTTATACTCTTCAGTTAGGTAAGAGCTTTTACCCAGATTTAGTTTGTCTTTTAGGACAGTTCTTGCTTCTGAATGTATGAAAAGATTTTTAAAAATAAGTAGTACTATGGTTGTTGTTTCTATCACCTTAAACCTTGATTATGATTAGTATTATACATTTTATTTCTGAATAGCTTTTGGATTCATGCAAATGTATTAGCAATGAAAACAGTAATTTTATTAAGTTTATAGATGTTTGACATATTAGCTTATTTCTCTTGTGTCAATAGTACTGCTTTTTACTTCTATATATTTATGTCTAGCTTTTGTATGTAATTTATCTAGTGTTTATAAAATGTGATTTGTAATAAATATTGTCAAAATGAAGTTGATTTAACACTAATTTTTGAAGAGCACTTCTATAGTATAAATTTATTCATATGTGTACCAAAATTTGATCATGACACAACTTTTTTAATGATAAGAGTAAAATACAGTGGTCTAATCTGTCTTATATTAGTGAGAAATGAACTGTATGCCATGTTGTGTGTACAAAGCTCTCTGGAGAAATGCAGAGGAAGTAGAAAACTTATTTTAATCTGAGGAATTTCCAGTATCATGTTCCCTTTGTTAAAAGATACATTTTGTTATGATTGAATACTTACTAAGATTAGGCATGTTTTTCTTCCATATTTGAGAAAATAGCAAATTGTGACATACTTTCAGATTTATTCAAGTAGACCTTATTTTTAAATTACTACCAAATTTACCAGCCTTTCTATCTAGCTTCTCCCTCTCCCAGCCCATAAATCAGAGAAACTTCAGATTGGTGAGTTTTTAAAATAACATTTATTATTATTATTTCTATGTATAAAGCTTCTACATGTACATTTAGAGCATTAGGGGAAAAAACAGAACTGCACAAGACAGCAGCAAAAATTACTTCCTGCTTATTGGATAATTCTTGCTGTGCTGAGTTTAAAATTTTTTTTTCTCATTTTTAACTCTGTTTTCCATAGGAAGAGAAGATATTGTAATTAGGGTATGATTCTCCTTCAAAATCCATTCTAGAAAATATTTCACCCTTTAAAAGTATAATCTTAAAAACTCAAATTTCATTTTAATTTTAGTAATGAAAACTTTTTTGTGAAAATGGTTTTGGGTTTCTTTTTTGGTAGAGTGTTTGAGGAGGGGAGATGATCCCCTGGAGAAGGGAATGGCTACCCACTTTAGTGCTCTTGCCTGGAGAATTCCATGGACAGAGGAGCCTGGTGGGATACAATCCAGGGAGTCACAAAGAGTCGAACACAACTAAGTGACTAACATACTTCATACACACCTTAAAGTTGGAGAAGCTTTGTCCTAGACTATTAGCTCCTCAAGCACTAAAATCAAGGCTTAGAAACCTTTGTATTCATAGAGAGTAGCTTAGGGTCCAGTGAAAGTGAAAGTCGCTCAATTGTGTCCAAGTCTTTGCGACCCCATGGACTATACAGTCCATGAAATTCTCCAGGCCAGAATACTGGAGTGGGTAGCCTTTCCCTTCTCCAGGGGATCTTCCCAACCCAGGTATCAAACCCAGGTCTCCCACATTGCAAGCAGATTCTTTACCAACTGAGCCACAAGAGAAGCCATTAGGGCCCAGTAATGTGATCATTGGAACTCTCTTGCTTTTTCCATGATCCAGCGGATGTTGGCAATTTGATCTCTGGTTCCTCTGCCATTTCTAAAACCAGCTTGAACATCAGGGAGTTCACAATTCACGTATTGCTGAAGCCTGGCTTGGAGAATTTTGAGCATTACTTTACTAGCATGTGAGATGAGTGCAATTGTGCAGTAGTTTGAGCATTCTTTGGCATTGCCTTTCTTTGGGATTGGAATGTAAAATGACCTTTTCCAGTCCTGTGGCCACTGCTGAGTTTTCCAAATTTGCTGGCATATTGAGTATAGCACTTTCACAGCACCATCGTTCAGGATTTGAAACAGCTCAACTGGAATTCCATCACCTCCACTAGCTTTGTTCGTAGTGATGCTTTCTAAGGCCCACTTGACTTCACATTCCAGGATGTCTGGCTCTAGGTTAGTGATCACACAATCATGATTATCTGGGTCGTGAAGATCTTTTTTGTACAGTTCTTCTGTGTATTCTTGCCACCTCTTAATATCTTCTGCTTCTGTTAGGTCCATACCATTGCTGTCCTTTATCGAGCCCATCTTTGCATGAAATGTTCCCTTGCTGTCTCTAATTTTTCTCCCCAGACAGCCATTTTGCTTTTTTGCATTTCTTTTCCATGGGGATGGTCTTGATCCCTGTCTCCTGTACAATGTCACGAACCTCATTCCATAGTTTATCAGGCACTCTATCTATCAGATCTAGGCCCTTAAATCTATTTCTCACTTCCACTGTATAATCATAAGGGATTTGATTTAGGTCATACCTGAATGGTCTAGCGGTTTCCCCTACTTTCTTCAATTTAAGTCTGAATTTGGCAATAAGGAGTTCATGATCTGAGTCACAGTCAGCTCCCGGTCTTGTTTTTGTTGACTGTATAGAGCTTCTCCATCTTTGGCTGCAAAGAATATAATCAATCTGATTTTGGTGTTGACCATCTGGTGATGTCCATGTGTAGAGTCTTCTCTTGTGTTGTTGGAAGAGGGTGTTTGCTATGACCAGTGCATTTTCTTGGCAAAACTCTACTAGTCTTTGCCCTGCTTCATTCCGCATTCCAAGGCCAAATTTGCCTGTTACTCCAGGTGTTTCTTGACTTCCTACTTTTGCATTCCAGTCCCCTATAATGAAAAGGACATCTTTTTTGGGTGTTAGTTCTAAAAGGTCTTGTAGGTCTTCATAAAACCATTCAACTTCAGCTTCTCAGCATTACTGGTTGGGGCATAGACTTGGATAACTGTGATATTGAATGGTTTGCCTTGGAGACGAACAGAGATCATTCTGTCGTCTTTGAGATTGCATCCAAGTACTGCATTTCGGACTCTTTTGTTGACCATGATGGCTACTCCATTTCTTCTGAGGGATTCCTGCCTGCAGTAGTAGATATAATAGTCATCTGAGTTAAATTCACCCATTCCAGTCCATTTTAGTTCGCCTCTTGAGAAATCTGTATGCAGGTCAGGAAGCAACAGTTAGAACTGGACATGGAACAACAGACTGGTTCCAAATAGGGAAAGGAGTACGTCAAGGCTGTCTATTGTCACCCTGCTTATTTAACTTATATGCAGAGTACATCATGAGAAACGCTGGGCTGGAAGAAACACAAGCTGGAATCAAGATTACCAGGAGAAATATCAATAACCTCAGATATGCAGATGACACCACCCTTATGGCAGAGAGTGAAGAGGAGCTAAAAAGCCTCTTGATGAAAGTGAAAGAGGAGAGTGAAAAAGTTGCCTTAAAGCTCAACATTCGGAAAACGAAGATCATGGCATCCGGTCCCATCACTTCATGGGAAATAGATGGGGAAACAGTGGAAACAGTGTCAGACTTTATTTTGGGGGGCTCCAAAATCACTGCAAATGGTGGCTGCAGCCATGAAATTAAAAGACGCTTACTCCTTGGAAGAAAAGTTATAACAAACCTAGATAGTATATTCAAAAGCAGACATTACTTTGCCGACTAAGGTCCGTCTAGTCAAGGCTATGGTTTTTCCTGTGGTCAGGTATGGATGTGAGAGTTGGACTGTAAAGAAGGCTGAGTGACAAAGAATTGATGCTTTTGAACTGTGGTGCTGGAGAAGACTCTTGACAGTCCCATGGACTGCAAGGAGATCCAACCAGTCCATTCTGAAGATCAGCCCTGGGATTTCTTTGGAAGGAATGATGCTAAAGCTGAAACTCCAGTACTTTGGCCACCTCATGTGAAGAGTTGACTCATTGGAAAAGTCTGTGATGCTGGGAGGGATTGGAGGCCGGAGGAGAAGGGGACGACAGAGGATGAGATGGCTGGATGGCATCACCAACTCGATGGACATGAACCTGAGTGAACTCCGGGAGATGGTGATGGACAGGGAGGCCTGGCATGCTGCAATTCATGGGGTTGCAAAGAGTCGGACACGACTGAGCGACTGAACTGAACTAATGTGATCATTACATTTAATAAATGTTTCTGACTGAATGAAATAATCCAGTGCTTCATTCTATTAATTCTTTATCAGATCTTAGTCTTTCCTGTAATTCCTCTCTTCACATACTCTCCTTGATTGGCTTGGAATAAAAACACTCTACAATATTTACTCCCTGCCCCCTCCCCGCATGTTTTGTGTTGAAATAGTAACCAGGGTCTCTGCCCACTGAGGCTCCTAGGGAGCTTTAAGAACATCAGTGGTATGCATTGTAAACAGATAAGAGCACAGCAGTTTCTGACTTAACTTTTCATCTGATGTTCATATTCAGGTTTTATTTAATGAGGAAAGTCTAGTCAAAGTCATTCAGTCGTGTCTGACTCTGTGCGGCCCCATGGACTATATAGTCCATGGAATTCTCCAGACCAGAATACTGGATTGGGTAGCCCTTTCCTTCTCCAGGGGATCTTTCCAACCCAGGGATCAAACCCAGGTCTCCTGCATTGCAGGTGGATTCTTTACCAGCTGAGCCACAGGGAAGCCCAAGAATACTGGATTGAGTAGCCTATCTGTTCTCCAGCAGATCTTCCCGATGCAAGGATCGAACCCAGGTCTCCCTCATTGCAGGCGGATTATTTACCAGCTGAGTGTGATAATTTATTGCAGAAGCAGTTGGAAACTAATAAAGCCAGATTTCTGAGAACATCCAGGCCATATCCCAGAGACAATAAGAAAAGCTTCATGGTATTTCTGTTATTCAGAAATGTAATATATCTATCGCTGAACCAATGTATTCAACCATTATCTGGTAATTATTTGCCCATCCAGTTATATATCCATTTCTCCAGTGCTTTTTATGGACCTCCATTTGGTTATCTAGGCTCTGGTCAATAATATAAAGAGGGGGCTATGCACAATAAATACAATCCATGCACACAAATACATAATAAGTACACTGTAGGCTCACAAGTGGGCACAGAGTAGTACTTCAAATGGTGGGCACTGGTAGGCAATACATATGCTGTTGTTAAAATCCAATAGTTAAAATATATATACTCTCAAGCTTATTTTGTAGGGGTACATGCCACAAATGAAAGTGAAAGTCGCTCAGTCATATCCGACTCTTTGCCACCAAAGAGTGGCAGTCCATGTATAGTCCATGGAATTCTCCAGACCAAAATACTGGAATGGGTAGCCTTTTCCTTCTCCAGGGGATCTTCCCAACCCAGGGATCGAACCCAGGTCTCCTGCATTGCAGGCAGATTCTTTACCAGCTGAGCCACCAGGGAAGCCCATTTAATGAGGAAACGTGTTGCATAAACCCGAGTGGTGCTGGGGCTGAGTTAATCAGCAGTCAGCTAGTTGCTTTGGGCTTGTGGGGAAAGTCACTTAGTCCCTCTCAGATGTTATCCTCCCTCTTTATCTCTTGACATCTTCCCACCTCGAGAGAGCTTAGGGATGAGAGTGGCATCACCATCAACAGAACACGTGCAGGATTATCCAGGGAAGTAGGGGAGGAGAAGAGTAACTCTGAGCTTCCTTTCCCCGAAGACCAGCATTATCATAGCAAATAAGTGGTAGAGCTGGGGTTTAAATGGCTGTGTCTTAACCATTATTACAAAGAGAGAGGCCTATCAAAATTACTTGTGGGTACCAATGGCACCCCACTCCAGTACTCTTGCCTGGAGAATCCCATGGACAGAGGAGCCTGGTGGGTTGCAGTCCACAGGGTCGTGAAGAGTCGGACACGACTGAGCGACTTCCCTTTCACTTTTCACTTTCATGCATTGGAAAAGGAGGTGGCAACCCGCTCCAGTGTTCTTGCCTGGAGAATCCCAGGGACAGGGGGGGCCTGCTGGGCTGCGGTCTATGGGGTCACACAGAGTCGGACACGACTGAAGTGACTTAGCAGCAGCAGCAGCAGCATTTTTCAAAATATATATGGCCCTTCAGGCAGTTAGAAAGTCTAAACAAGATGATTATGTAAAGCATTAAAAATGGGGGAAGAAGATCAAAGATGGGCAGAGAAACAACATTCACATAGCAAAAACCAAAGATCCATCTTGACGTACTGTGGACAAAAAATGTGGATTCCCATCTCAGTAAACAACAATGTTGCCCCAACCCTCACCCCAAGGTGACCCTCAGAGAAATTCAGATGGAGAAAAACAAGATAATGGCTCTAGATAGTTAAGATGCCTATCAAAGGAACAATTTCAACAACCAGTGCATCTTCCCATACACAGAAAAGCACTGAAATCATTAACTGGAGGTAACTGGATTTTTTGTGATTAGCAGTAATCTTTTGATGTTCAACTACTTTTTTTGCAAAAGCTCCTATATATCCTGGCCCCTCCCTCACCTCTTCAGAACAATTCCTTAGAGCTTTCTGAGTGGCTGGCTCCTCAGCTATAGTCCTCTCTCAGTAAGGTTCTCGAATAAAACATAACTCACAACTTTTATGTTGTGCACTTTTCTTCAGTGGGCAGTACTGATAAGGAGTAATGTTACTTGTAGGTTACAAAACTAAGGTCTACAACAGTGTAACCACTATGCTACCTTATGTATAAGAACAGGGGAGATAATAAGTACACGCACACATATATTCTTAATTTTGCAAAAAGGACTACTGAAAGGGCAAATAAACCAAAAATTGCCCACAAGAGGCAAGAGGAACCAACAGGGATGAGGTCAGAAGTGGGGCTGAGACTCCTTACAGCTTTGACTTTTGAACTTTGTAAATATATTACCTGTTTTTAGATCTGAGTTGGGGGTAAAAAGCAGGAAGAAGGTGGTTAGAGAGTAAAAGAGGAAAAGAATAAGAACAGATAGAAAAATTCACGAGAATACTTTTGCCAAAGACTATTTTTTTAACTTGGGAGGGAATTCGGTCCAGTCACTCAGTCGTGTCCCCATGGACTTTGGGACCCCATGGACTGCAGCACACCAGGCTTCCCTGTCCATCACCAACTCCCGGAGCTTACCCAAACTCATGTCCATCATGTCAGTGATGCCATCCAACCATCTCATCCTCTGTCATCCCCTTCTCCCGCCTTCAATCTTTCCCAGCATGAGGGTCTTTTTCAGTGAGTCGGTTCTTCACATCAAGTGGCCAAAGTATTGGAGTTTCAGCTTCAGCATCAGTCCTTCCAGTGAATATCCAGGACTGATTTCCTTTAGGATGGACTGGTTGGATCTCCTTGCAGTCCAAGGGACTCTCAAGAGTCCTCTCCAATACCACAGTTCAAAAGCATCAATTCTTCGGTGCTCAGCTTTCTTTACAGTCCATCTCTCCCATCCATACATGACTACTGGAAAAAACCATAGCTTTGACTAGGTGGACCTTTGTTGGTAAAGTAATTGGAGGGAATTTAGGGAAAGTAAAAAGTTAGTACACAGAGATGGCTGGAAAGAGATGACCTTTGGCTTGATAGCTTAGACTGAATCTGGGGTCCAGATAGAAAAGATATTACCTGAGTGACTGAGAGAGTTGAGGAAGAATCCAACTTGATGAAGGGATAGGAACCAAATAACTATCAAGTCAGTGGCACATCTTCTGTTGCTA
This sequence comes from Capricornis sumatraensis, assembly GCF_032405125.1. Classification (NCBI taxonomy): domain Eukaryota; kingdom Metazoa; phylum Chordata; class Mammalia; order Artiodactyla; family Bovidae; genus Capricornis; species Capricornis sumatraensis. The sequence goes on from NC_091092.1 coordinate 84,330,241, forward strand.
TTCCTGTGCATTACTCTGCCCTCTTTGGCATGTGTTCTCTCCCTGCAGTGGAAGCATGGAGTCTTAACCACTGGACCACCAGGGGAGCCCCTCCCACTTTTTTCTGTGAGTGTCAATGCCACTTATATTTCAGAAGAGTGCCCCTAAATCTTCTCATGAAGATCCATAGATAACGGTTATCTTTTAGTTTTTAAAATCACACTTTTTCCCTGTAGCATTTTTCTCTGATAATCATTGCCTTGTTCTTTAAACTTTCTCCCACCTTGGTTCCTGTGATAATGATGCAGTTATCCACCATCCAGGAATTCACTGAATGCTCCTTCTTGGGCCAGGCACTGTGCTAGATTCAATTTTTCCTTCTTCTTTGAGACTTAGTTTCTTTGGATAGCTCCTCATTTCTTTTTTATTCTCTGACCTTCATTTTCCCTCTTCCATCTCAGCTGTCATCACAGTACAAGGGTCAGTTGTGAATCCTCTGCTTTGATCACCATGTCCTCTCCTTTGGCTCCATGAACCTTTCTCACAGCTTCAACCAGAACCACTGAGGACAGCTGTTTATCTGACTGCTATTGCTCAGTCTTCAACTCTACCAAATATGTCCACTCCAGTAGTTAAATTTTAATTGTTCTCCTGGTCGCACCACATACTACACTGAACTCATCGCATTTCTCCTTCCTAGATGGTCTCCCTGTCCTGGCATCTTTGTTTTCATTGATGACACACAATTATCTCAGTTATACCATTGCATTTGGAGTCATAGTAGAATGTTCTTCCCCCACCCAACCCACCCCTTGCTAGGCAGCTCTGCTTTTGGTTTTTTTGGTTTTTTGCTAGGCAGCTCTTAACTAGCTCTGATGTTGAAATGTTTCTGTTCTCCATCCTCTCCTTTTCATGCCCATACTCATCAGCTTAATGTACCTGCATGGTTTTTATATCAGTCTTCTCACTAGAAACCCTATTTAAGATCTTTGCTCACTTCCTCCCATGCATCCCATACACTGCAAGGTTTTGCCCTACATAGTAGTTAAGAGCGTAGCCTTTGGTGGTAGTTTTCTAAATTAATTTCTATTGGAGTATTGTTGCTTTACAGTGTGTTAGTTTTTGCTGTGCAGCAAAGTGAATCAGCCATACATATACATATATCCACTCTTTTAGATTTCCTTCCCATTTTGGTCACCATAGAGCAATGAGTAGAGTTTCCTGTGCTATACAGTAGTTTCTCATTAGTATGTATATATCAACCTCAATCTCCCTTTGGGGGTGGTTTTGTTACCATTAATCTCACAGCATCTTATGACACTTCCTATTGTGGAACTCTTAAATAATTTCATTCTCTCCCAAGCTAGATTGTCAGCTTGGAGTAATCCAAATGATGAACACTTTCATTTTCAAGTCTAGGACCACTTTCTTAAAGAACAAAAACAACATCAAAAACCAAGTGGAGGGGAGTAGTGGAGGGATGAATTGGGAGTTTGGGATTAGCAGATGCAAACTATTATATATAGAATGGATAAACAACTACTATGGATAAAGGTCCTACTGTATAGCACAGGGAACTATATTCAATAACCTGTAATAAACCATAATGGAAAAGAATATGAGAAAGAATATATATGTGTGTGTATAACTGAATCACTTTGCTATACAAGAGAAATTAACATATTATAAATCAACTATAATTCAATAAAATAAATTTTTAAAAAACTGAGCAACAACTACATGCCAGGTACTTCCACAAAATTAACTTTGGCATAGCCCACAGCAGCTACCATAGGATGCTGACAAAAGTCAACAGTTACTTATTTGTCTAAAGAGCTCAGTCCTCCACTTTAGCCATTTGATCTCCTGGCTGTCGAATAGTCATGATCAGTGAAAACTGATCTTTGCTTATGTTCCTCTCCATGCCTGGAAACTTTGATCATTCTTACTGCCCCCCCTTACCCCAAAGCTTCAAATTCTGCCCTTCTTTCAGGACTGGCCTGATTTCTATCTCCTCCAGTAAGCCACTGGCATCTGATCGTTTGAACAAGTCAGGTCAGAGTTGCAAAGAATAATTATGGATTTAAGAACCATCAGATCTGGATTTGACTTAAATTCTGCTATATATACTACCTGTGTAGATCTCCAAAAGCCATATATGTCTATAGTTTTATCCTCTGTAAAATGAAAATTATGCCTGCTTTTCAGTTATTTTGAGTACTCAGTGAAATAAAGTAAAATTTCTAGACTAGTGTTAACTCTTCTTAATCATGCAGAACCCTGAAGTGTTACTTTTTGTGTGTCTTATTTTTCTAAAATGGCACAAAATTCACTGCAGACAGACACCAAGACTTCTGTACCTGCCGTCTGTTAGCCTCAGGCAGCCAAATACTGCCTGATTGTAGGTTTGAATACCAACGACTGTAGACTTGAACCATATCTACAAAACATCTTCACATCTCCATCTAGATTAGTGTTTGAATGAATAGCTGGGAACTATAACCTAGCCCTAATGGTGTTGGTTGGTGTTTCATTTTGTTTTTAAATTCCATCAGAACACTTTTTGATCTTTGTGAAAATAAATCACAAGCCTGAACAAGCTTCCAAGAAGACAGAATACTGGTTGGATGAATACAAATATAAACATGTATAGGGGGCTCTAGTACTCTAGTTAGTGTTAGTGTTAGTGTTAGTCACTCAGTCATGCCTGACTCTTTGCGACCCCATGGACTGTAGTCCACCAGGCTCCTCTGTCCATGAGATTTTCCTGGCAAGGATACTGGAGTGGGGTGCCATTTCCTTCTCCAGGGGATCTTCCCAAACCAGGGATCGAACCCAGGTCTCCTGCACTGCAGGCAGATCCTTTACTGGCTGAGCTACAAGGGAAGCCCTCTAGTACTCTAATGCCACTCAATCAGTAACTCTGACTGAGTACCCTAAGAACATTGAACTTTTATGAGCTGAGATGATGAGTCATATGTAACAAAGTCTTAAGCTAGGCAGCTAGGCAGCCCAACAACTCCAAAATGTCTTTAAGATCCTAGGTTGTATCTTCCTGCTCTGCCATCCTAAACATGTTAACTTTTTTCTTATGCCAATATCATGGCTTTCATACCTCTAAATATGGTGACTGCTTTCTAGGTAGAAATAACACAGAAGGGGAATGCCAAAAGGCCAGCTAAGTCTGTACTTTTCCATTGGGAAAATAGTAACTTTCCCAGAAGTCTCACTCAGTGGACTTCTACTTATATCTCATTTGCCAGAGTTCAATCAAATGGCCATCCTACCTTCTAGGAAGTATACCCTATTCTTACTGGGCATATTGTCTCCCTGAAAAATTAAGGTTCTGACAGTAAATTGAAAAGATCAAAATAATGGCTATTTGGTAAGCAACTATCAGTATTTGCAACATGAAACTTATAATCTGTATAGTTTAGAATATACCATAAACAAATAGGAGGAGGAAAGTTTAAGAACATTTCCCCAAATAGCCCAAAAGTTTTTTCAGAGGAATAAAGAATGGAATGAGATTATTTGGGTAAAATCTCTCAGAGGAGTAAAAAAATTCCCAAGAAATTTCTGAAGAACTTCGGGAACCAAATTATTGCTGTTGTGATTCAAAGAAACAAACAAAAACATGTATCCCGTTCAGTTCAGTCCCTCAGTCATGTCCAACTCTGCAACCCCATGAATCGCGGCAAACCAGTCCTCCCTGTCCATCACCAACTCTCGGAGTTCACTCAGACTCACGTCCATCGAGTTGATGATGCCATCCAGCCATCTCATCCTCTGTCGTCCCCTTCTCCTCTTGCCCCCAATCCCTCCCAGCATCAGAGTCTTTTCCAATGAGTCAACTCTTCATATCAGGTGGCCAAAGTACTGGAGTTTCAGCTTTAGAATCATTCCTTCCAAAGAACACCCAGGGCTGACCTCCTTCAGAATGGACTGGTTGGATCTCCTTGCAGTCCATGGGACTGTCAAGAGTCTTCTCCAACACCACAGTTCAAAAGCATCAGTTCTTCAGCACTCAGCTTTCTTCACAGTCCAACTCTCAAATCCATACATGACCACTGGAAAAACCATAGCCTTGACTAGACGGACCTTAGTCGGCAAAGTAATGTCTCTCCTTTTTGATATGCTATCTAGGTTGCTCATAACTTTCCTTCCAAGGAGTAAGCGTCTTTCAATTTCATGGCTGCAGTCACCATTTGCAGCGATTTTGGAGCCCAAAAAATAAAGTCTGACACTGTTTCCACTGTTTCCCCATCTATTTCCCGTGGAGTGATGGGACGAGATGCCATGATCTTAGTTTTCTGAATGTTGAGTTTTAAGCCAACTTTTTCACTCTCTTCTTTCACTTTCATCAAGAGGCTTTTTAGTTCCTCTTCACTTTCTGCCATAAGGGTGGTGTCATCTGCAGATCTGAGGTTATTGATATTTCTCCCGGCAATCTTGATTCCAGCTTGTGCTTCTTCCATCCCAGCGTTTCTCATGATGTACTCTGCATAGAAGTTAAATAAGCAGGGTGACAATATACAGCCTTGACGTACTCCTTTTCCTATTTGGAACCAGTCTGTTGTTCCATGTCCAGTTCTAACTGTTGCTTCCTGACCTGCACATAGGTTTCTCAAGAAGCAGGTCAGGTGGTCTGGGATTCCCATCTCTTTCAGAATTTTCCACAGTTTATTGTGATCCACACAGTCAAAGGCTTTGGCATAGTCAATAAAGCAGAAATAGATGTTTTTCTGGAACTCTCTTGCTTTTTCTGTGATCCAGCGGATGTTGGCAATTTGATCTCTGGTTCCTCTGCCAGTTCTAAAACCAGCTTGAACATCAGGAAGTTCATGGTTCATGTATTGCTGAAGCCTGGCTTGGAGAATTTTGAGCATTACTTTACTAGCGTGTGAGATGAATGCAATTGTGCTGTAGTTTGAGCATTCTTTGGCATTGCCTTTCTTTGGGATTGGAATGAAAACTGGTCATTAGAGATGCATAATTTATGGATGGCCTTGACTAGAGCACAGAAGGCCTAGAACAGTTTTCATGGCCTTCTGTCTATGCCATAAGATCCTGGTGCTTATATCTTCAGAAAGTCAGATACAGACACTTCTGAGAACTCACTTAGATGGTGGTTTCCAAGAGGAACCTCTCTCTCCTAAGCCACACATGGTGCAGTTTACTTCTAATATGGAAAATGATGGTTAGTCTCTAAAGTTGAGCATCCTCTGGAATCAGACAGTTCATCCCTTTTGAAATTTCCAATCTAGAAAAATCCTACCTAAGGAGAGAAGATAAAGTTCTAGATTCTGGATTTATACATAAAAGTAAAGACAGTGGTTGTATCATTCAGGATTCCACCAGAGAAACAGAATCAAGGAATTGGTTTAGGTGATTGGGGGCTGGCTAGGTAAGTCCAAAATCTGAAGTCTGTAGATGGGGGATCAGGATGGGCAGGCTGAAGCTCTGAGGCACAAGCTGATGCTACTGTTTATGGGTAGGATTTCTTCTTCAGGGAAGCCCTAGCTCTGAAGGCCTTCAACTGATTGAATTAGGTCCACCCAGATTATCTAGGATAATCTTCCTTACTTTAAGTCAACTGTTTGTAGACTTGAATCATATCTACAAATTGCCTTCACACTTGATTACTTGTTAAATGAATAGTTAGGAACTATAGCCTAGCCCTGTAACACTAATGGTGTTGCTTGGTATTTATTTTGTGTTCAAATTCCATCCTAACACTTTGTTCTTTGTGATAATAAATCACAAACCTGGATGAGCTTCCAAGAAGAAAGAGAGCCAATATTATCAATCTGTGGCATCAGCATTAATACATATTTGGTCTATAAAGGTCATTAGCCATCTGGTAAAAGGAAACTTCATCGATTATAACTCACCCATTGGGTGTATGCTATTGCTTGATTCCACTAAATTGTTTTCAACTTAGTGGGCTTCCCTGATAGCTCAGTTGATAAAGAATCTGCCTGCAATGCAGAAGAGCTGGGTTTGATCCCTGGGTTAGGAAGATCCCCCGGAGAAGGGAAGGCTACCCACTCCAGTATTCTGGCCTGGAGAATTCCATGGACTATCCGTGGGGTCGCAAAGAGTCCGGCACAACTGAGCGACTTTTACTTTCTATTGGTAAGAAAACTAGTTCTCCAACTCAATTGCAGTTAACACCTAAAAAGGAAGAAAGCATTTCAAGGCATAGGTGTGTATTTCTTCATCTGTAAATCATGTATCTATTTATTTGGCTGTGTTACACAGCTTTTAGGATCTTAGTTTCTCGATCAGGGATTGAACCCAGGTCCCGTCAGTGAAAGTGCTGAGTCATAACAACTGCACCGCCAAGGGAATTCCCATCATGCAACAAATGTTTAATGAATATTGGGCTAGATTAATTGACAACTTTTACTCTCCCTTGAAATAAAAATGGTGGATGTTTTAAATAATGAAACCTACACAAGAGTAAAAAGCATTTTGTTTGAAGCATATCTACTCTCTGTTAATGGTGTGGGGAAAGTTATTTTCTCTCTGAATCTCAGTCTGTGTACCTGTGAAGTGGGAATAATGATTACTATCTGGAGGGTTTGGGGAAGGATTAGATGAGAAAATGTAAGTTGAAACACTTGAAACACAGTAGATTCTCCATACATTGATTTTCTGTCTCCTTCCATGACAGCCTTCACAAGTGAAATCTTGTGAGTTAAAAGTTCTCTCCAGTGTTCTTTGCAGATTGTTTCTATTTGACAGCATTATTTTGGATATCAATATATGGCAAAGAATCAACCGAGGTTACCAGTGCTTGTGAATTTATCACACTGGCTATACGCTCTCACTGTAGTTTCCTTTCTATTTACTTATGTGCATGTTTACATGTTATCATTTCAACCGCGAGTGCAGATAAAATTCTCCATGTGTTTACAATTGCTTTTTTGTTTGAAAAATCAACAATTTTTCAAATTTTATCTGAAAATGTTCCTGAGTCATAGTCTCGAAGTTCTGAACAAAGGTTAGGTGTCATCAGATTTCACAAGTCTGAAATAATTTTTGGCTGAGGAAAAGGGAGCATATCTTAAATTCTTTTCCTTATCAGTCTTTCTCATGTGGCCTGGAAGATACATGGGTTGTTTTGTTTTATTATTAATTGTTAATTGTGGATCAACTGGTAAAGAATCCACCTGCAATGCAGGAGACCTGGGTTCGACCCCTGGGTTGGGAAGATCCCCTGAAGAAGGGAAAGGCTACCCACTCCAGTAGTATGACTTGGAGAATTCCATGGACTATATAGTCCATGTGGTTGCAAAGGGTCAGACACAACTGACAGACTTTCACTTTCACACAAATAATACCATTTTATTTTCCCTGAGAAAAATGGAAATAAATCTAAAATCCTGTTTGATTCCTACTCCCCATTGATAACTACCATCATCAATTTGGTCTGTATTCTTCCAGACCATTTGTCTATGGATTTACACATATATTACAGTACACAGACAGATGAAATTATATGGAAAGTAGCTGTTTTGCTTGTCTAAGGAAAATGGGGCCTATTATTGATTTTTATCATATAAAATTGGTGTGATGGGTAAGAGAGACTGGAAAGAAAAGAGAAGGATGGAAGGTCTTGCCAAAAGTGATAATTTAGTTCACTGTATTTCTTTGGCCTTTTCACTTTCAGTCTCCTGAGCCCATTTCGGGCAAGCTACACACCATCATAATGTCTACACGATAGCATAGGCAGTATAAAGATCTTACATCAGTTTTATCAAGGACTGGCTCAACAAAGACAGATACACAGTCCCCTAGGCCTTCTGAAAGTCTCTCTCCACTGAAGTCCAAGCATTAGTACTTCTAATTTACAAATTAAAAAAAAGAAAGAAAGAAAGAAAAATAGTTTTGGCTTTAAAGTGCAAGCTGAAGTAATCATGATGGCAAATTCTTTCTGTTTTCCAAGTGAAACAAAAATCTCTTTGTTAATCATTTCATTAATTTCTTTTAAATGATGAGGTAACTTCATGTTCCAGACAAGATGGCATCGGCTCATTTCTCCTCACTCCTCCCTGCTAAGTACAACTAAAATCCCTCAAAATAGATAAAAGTCCATCATAAAGAGAATCTGGTTCTGGAAAGAGGAATGTGGGCTGGCCAGATACCATAGGACTTGAGGAAACATAGAGGTGAGGTCCCTGGTTTCTCAATATTCTAGATTGGGTGCTGGAGAAGCCTGCAACTTAGAATCTCCAATCAGAGCAGACAGAAGCAAACAAAAACAAAGTCAAAGAAAAACCTGTTCTTTCTGGCCAAAGTACCTGGAAAGGAGAGAAACACAGTCCAGCAGGAGAGAAACCTTTTTGACAGCAACTGAGGGCCAGCACTAGACTTTGGTCCTCCATTCTGTAGCTGTAGTCAGCTAGGGAAAACGCTTTCCTATGCTTTCTTCTTCCTCAAAGAGCATAAACCGTGTGAGTGGGAGTCCTGTAGCACCAGACAGCCTGGGAAGCCCTCCCTACCCCCACTCCACCCCTCATGGAGAGCAAGCTGGAGCCACAGTGGCAGCCACAGTGGCACAGGTGGGAGTAGGGGGGAGGGAAAGGTGGGGGTGGGGATGGTTCTGTGCTCTGCCGGCAAGAAATCCACACCACTGTGGCCCCCCACACCACTGTGGCCCACCCCGCAACACCAGGTAGTCAGGGTTAGCACTTTCAGCCCCAGCAGGCCTGCCATCTCCCAACCCCCTCCCCTCAACCTGGTGACATGGGAAGGCCAGGGAGGCACAGGATCTCCTGACCCCCATCAAGTGGCAGGTGGTGGGGAGTCACTTTCCTCTCCCACCAGGGTGTTGGCTGAGAGCACACGGGGGAGTTTGGATCTCTGTCACTCCTCTCCCACAAAGCACAAAGAGAGGATCCAGAGAGCCCCTCCCCCTGCCTGCTGTGTCAGTGGAGACCAAGTGAGAGGTCTAGACTTTTACCCTTGTCTGCCAGTGGCAACTATTGCCCTCATTCTCTCAATAAGAAAGTGAAGAGAGGATCTTAAAGAGGAGGGGGCTGGGGTGGGATTCTTTAAATCTGTATAGGAAGTCCTGGAAAGATACCTGACTGACCACAAGGAAAAACCGACTAAATCAACATGTCTGAAGGTCTGAGAACTGAACTACAGTGTGGAATACCTCTTCACTTGTCAAGGTCGTTTCAAATAGTACACAAACAAAGCAGACAGGGGTAGTACTGCAAAGGTTCTAAAAACAAAATTGTCATTGGAACCACAGCCCACAAAAGAAGGCTAGCACCTGTGCACTAAACCTAAATAGGATTATTGCCTGCTGAAATAGAAGATTTAAGTAGTATCCAGAGTCTCCTAATGTGCAAAATGTCCAAGAGACAATGGAAAAACACTCATCATACCAGGATCTAGTAAAATCACACCTTGACTGGGAAAAAGAATTAACGGATATACCACTGAGATCAATCAGAGGTTATATTTATCTTGAACGAACTTTAGCGCAGCTGTCATAAAAAATGTTTCAGTGAGCAATTACAAATTCTCTTGAAACAAATGGAGAGGGAATTCCCCGGCAGTCCAGTGGTTAGTACTCCCTGCTCTCACTACCAAGGGCCTGGGTTCAATCCCTGGTCAGGGAACTAAGATTCCTGCAAGCCATGTGGCACAGCCAAAAAAAGACAAAGAAAAGAGACAAATGGAGAAATACATAAAATTTCAGCAAAGAGATAGAAGTTTCAAAAAGAGAACCAAAGTATAGAAATAAAAAATACAATAATCAAAAACTCATTGGAGGTGTTCAATAGTAGCATGAAGATGACAGAATAGAATCAGTGATTGAGGACAGAACAGTAATATTTCTCCAATCTGAACAAAAGAGAGAGAAAAGAGGGGTAAAACTTCCCCTGTTGTTGGACAGTAACAACAAAAGTGCTAATATTCATAAAACTGAAGTCACTGAAAGAGAGGTGAAAATGAATTCAAAGAAATAATGGCTGAAAATGTCCCAAATTTGGTGAAAGACATAAATTTACAAATTCAAGAAGCTCAGTGAAACCCAGATAGGAAAACTAAAAAATATCCACACTAAGACACATCATAAATAATTTCTGAAAACTAAAGATAAAGAAAAAAAATCTTGAAAGAAACTAAAGAGAAAAAAATGTATTATCTGCAGAATGACACTGATTTAGATGATGGGGAATTTCTCATCAAAAATTACAAAGGCTAGAAGGAAGTAACACATTTTTCAAAAGATGGGAGAAAAGAATAGTCATATCTGGGAATTCACTGGTGGTCCAGTGGTTACGACTCCATGCTTTAACTGTTGAGGGAATGGGTTCAATTCCTTGTTGGGAACTAAGATCTGCAAGCCATACAGTACAGCGCAAAAAAAAAAAAAAAAATCAAACCTGAATTCCATGATCAGCAAAATATCCTTTAGGAATAAAGGGGAAATAAAGACATTCCTGGATAAGAGAAAACTTATAACATTTTTTATTAACAGACTTACTATTAATGAATGATAAAGAGAAGCTCACCAAACAGGATGGAAATGGTAACAGAAGGAAGCTTGGAACTTTAGAAAGAAAGGGAAATAAGAAACCGTCACAATATTGTAAAGTAATTATCCTCCAATTAAAATAAACAAATTTATATTTAAAAAATAAAAGTAAAAAAAAAAGAATGAGAAAGTAAAAAAATTTTTTTTTTAATGAAGGGAAACAAATGTGTCGAAATAAGGATAAGTAGTAGATTATCCTTCTCCTCATGAATTTTTTTCAATCATGATGGATTGTTGAAGCAAAATTATAACACCATCTGATGTTGGGTTTCATGTATACAGAGAAACAGATAAGAAAACTGTATTTTAAAAGTGGGAGGGTAAAGGGACATAAATGAAAATAAGATTTCTACACTTTACTAGAATTGGTAAAATTATGGTCATAGTACATTGTGATATTACATATGTGTATTTTAATACCTAGGGCAAAAATTAAAAAAACTATACAAGGAATTCCCTGGTGGTCCAGTGGTTAGGCCTCTGTGCTTCCACTGCTGGGGGCCTGGGTACAATCCCTAGTCCAGGAACTAAGATCCTTCATGCCATAAGGCAGGGCAAAAAAAAAAAACCTATATAAAAGGATATACTCAAAAAAACAATGTAAATAAAAAATGGAATTCTAAAAAAACATTCAAGCAACCTACAGTTAGGCAAGAAAAGGAAAACAGAGGAATGAGAAATTGAGGGGAAAACAAAAAGCAAATAAGAAAACATTAGACTTTAGCCCTAAGGTATCAATGACTGTGCTAAAGGTAAATAGTATAAATACATGAATTAAAAATGTCTCTGTATTTTAATGGCATTTAACAGAATGGCTTTTAAAAATACCCTACTATATGTTGTCTACAAGAAACTCACTTCAAATATAACATGGGTAGGTAGAAAGTAAAATGATAGAAAAGGATATACTATTCAAACATTAATTTATAAAACTAGGAGTGCCTATATTAATATAAGATAAAGTAGACTTCAGAGCAAACAAAATTATAGGGAAGAAGAGGAATATTACATAGTGATAAAAGAGTCAATTCACCAGGAAGACATAGCAATCCTAAATGTGTATGCACCAAACACAGGGCTTCAAAACACATGAAGTAAACTCTAATAGAACTGGAAAGAGAAACAGACATATCTATAACTATAGTTGGAAACTTCAATATTCATTCTTCGCAATAGAACTACTAAACATAAAATCAGCAAGATTATACAGCTCAACAACATCATAAAACAAGAGGACCTAATTTATAGGACACTCCACCCAAAAACATCATAATTCACATTCTTTTCAAATACCATTCACCAAGATAGCTCATATTCTGAGTCATAAAACAAACTTCAACAAAATGTCAAAGAACTGATATCATACAGAGTATATTCTCAGACCATAATGGAATCAAATTAGAAATCAATAACAAAGTCAACAGGAAAATCCCCCAATACTAGGAAACTAAATAACACATTTTTCATTAATCCATAGGTCGAAAGGAAATCTCAAGAGAAATTTTAAAAAATATACTGAACTGAATAAAACTGAAAATACAACACATCAAAATTTGTGGAATGTAGCTAAAATAGTGCTGGCATGGGAATTTAGAACTAAATGCTTACATTAGAAAAGAGGAAAGGTCTCAAATCAATCATATAAGCTCCCATCACAGGAGACTAGAAAAAGAAGGACAAAAGAAAATGAACCCAAAGTGAGCAAGCAGAAGGAAGGAAATAACAAAGATAAGAACAGAAATCAACAAAATTTAAAAACAATAGGGAAAATCAATTAAACAAAAAGCTGTTTCTCTGAAAAGATCAATAAAATTTATAAACCTATAGAACTAATTGACTAAGATAAAAAAGAGAGAAGACATAAATCACGAATATCACAAATGAGCCAGAGAAATGTTTCCACAGATCCTGCAGCCAACTGAAAGGAAAATAAAATTCTCAACCCAGTACCCAAAGTCTTTGGAAGAAAGATGCCATGGAAATGTTTGCCTATAGCAAACATATAGTCAATCCGTAACCAAAATATTCATTTTAAAATGTCACTATTTGCTTTTTTTTTTCTTTCTCTCTCTCTCTCTTTTTTTTTTTTTTTTTTTTTTGGCCACATTGTGTGGTTCGTGAGATCTCAGTTCCCTAACCAGGGATTGAACCCAGGCCACAGCAGTGAAAGCCCAGAATCCTAACCACGAGGCCACCAGAGAACACCCCCAAAATGTCACTATTTGGAAAAGAAACTTGCAAATTATTGTATTTCTTTGACATTAGGAACACCCCCCCCCCAAAAAAAAAGCTACCATATGATCCAGGAATTCACTTCTGGGAATATATCCAAAGGAATGGAAATCAGGATCTCGTGAGATATCTGCACGCCCATGTTCAAGGTAGCAATATTCACAAGAGCCAAGTTATGGAGGCAACCTAAGTGTGTGTCAACAGATCAAGTAATGGATCAAGTAAATATGATATATGTGTGTATATATATATATATATATATTTATTTATTTATTTATTTTTACACCATATATTCAAGAATATCATTTAGCCTTAAAAAAAGAGAAGGAAATCCTATTATTTGTGACAACATTGATGAATCTGGAGGGCATTATCTTAAGTGAAATAAGTCAGAGAAAGACAAATACTGCATGGTATCACTTACATGTGAAATTTTTTTTTAAAGTTAAACTAATAGAAACAGAATAGAATAGTGGTTGCCAGGGACTGATGGGGTAGGGAAAACCGAGAGATGTTGGTGTAATGGTACAAACTTCCAGGGAATTCCTGGGTGGTTCAGTGGTTAGGACTCCGTGCCTCCACAACAGGGAACATAGGTTTGGTCCTTGGTCTGGGAACTAAGATCCCACATGCCACATGGGCCAAAAAAAAAAAAAAAAACTACAAACTTTCAGCTATAAAATGAAGAAGGTCTGAGAATCTAATGTATAACATCGTGAGTATGGTTGATAGTACTATATTGTATAATTGAAATTGCTAAGAAAGTAGAACTTAAATGTTCTTACCAAAGAAAAAGAAAGGGAGAGTAAATATGTGAGATGATGGATGTGTTTTTATTTTTTAAAAGAAAAGAATACTATGGGGAATTCCCTGGTAGTCCAGTAACTGGGACTCTGAACTTCGACTGCAGGGGACATGGGTTCAATCCCTGGTCAGGAAACTAAGATCCTGAATGCCATGTGGTGTAAAAATAAATAATTTTTTTAAAAAAGGAATACTATGAAAAACCCTATGTGTATAAATTTAACAACTTAGATAAAATGGACTGATTCCTTGAAAAACACAAAATATCATAACTGAGAAAATATGAAATTTATAATCTGAATGGTCCAATAACTATTAAAGAAATTAGATTTGTAATTTAAAAGGTCTTGGGAAGAAAAGTTCCAGGTCCACATGGTTTCACTGGAAAATTCTACCAAACATTTAAAGAATTAACACCAATTTTCCACAGTCTTTTCCAGAATATCAAAGAGAAGGGAGCATTTCTGTGTAAGGGGTTTCCAAGACCATCCCTGTGCTCATGCGCAATGATTCACTAGGACCTCAGCATACAATCAGACTCAAGGCTATTATTTATTACAGTGAAAGAGAACGGAGCAAAATCTTCGAAGGAAAAAGGCACATGGGCAAAATCCAGAGAAAACCAGTACAAGGTTCTAAGAGTCCTCTCCCAGTGGAGTCACACAAGATATACTCACGTCCTCCAGCAGAGTTGTGACAACACATGTTAAATGCTGTCTATCAGGGAAGCTCATTAGAAACTTAGTTCCTAGGGCATTTATTGAGAGTTGATCATATAGGCACTCGCTGCTTAGCACTTACCAAAATTCCAGACTCCCAGAAGGAAAGCAGATGATCAACATAAACCATACTGTTTGTACAGTTTAGGCTGAGTGGGATATTCTTATCAGTCCTTGGAATGGGAGGAACTCACCCCAAATCCAAGTTTCCAGATGCCATCAAAGAACCAACTTTGCAAACAGGACTTTCAAAGGATAACAGTCAGCCTGCTATGTTAACTCTTCCGCACAGCTTGGAAATCAGGAGACTTGAATTTTAGTCCCAGCATAAATCACATTTGTACAAACAGTTTAGGCATAGTGAGTCACTCTTATCAGTTCTGGGGATGGTGGAAATCCTCCTGAAATCCCAGTTCCCAGAGGCCCACCAAGGTCCTGCTATGTTAACTCTTTTCTGTACAACTTCTCTACTCATATTATGAGGCCAGTATTCACCTAATACAAAAACCAGACAAACACACTATGAAAAAACTCTCCAAACTTCTTTTAGGGACTTTGACACAGAAATCTGCAACAAATTATTCTATATCGAATCCAGAAAGGTATAAAAACAATTATACCATCACCAAGTAGGGTTTATTCCAGTTATGCAAGATTAGTTAAAAAATCAATATTCAATCAATGTAAACCAAACTATGATATCCACAGGCTATAGAAGAAAAATCATATGTTCATATCAAGTAATGTAGAAAAAGCGTGACAAAATTCACCATTCATTCATGATAAAAACTCTCAGCAAATTAGGACTAGAAGGGTATCTGCTCAACTTGACAAAAAAAGCATCTACAAAAACAAACACACAGCAACTAACAGTTTTCTTAATGGTGAAAGACAGAATGTTTCCCCCTAATATAGGGAACAAGGGAAGGATGTCTGCTCAGGCCACTCTGAAAGTTCTCATCTGCACAATAAGGCAAGAAAAGGAAATAAAAGGCACACTGATTGGAAAGGAAGAAATAAAACTGCCCATACTCATGGACAACATGATTGTCTATGGAGAAAATCCCAAAGAATCTACGCAAAAAACTGCTAAGACTAATTAATAAGTGGATTCAACAAAGTCAAAGGCTTTCCTCAGCTGCCGCTAAGGTACACAGTCCTTCCAAGGAAGCTAAGGCCCCGTTGGGGTGAGACCCTCATTTCATCTGGGCGACTAGCAGCGTTCCCAGCAGCCCCCACCTGGCACTCGCCCGCACCATAGCCTCCTTGGAGCTCTCCTGCATCTACTCGGCCCTCATCCTGCAGGACACAGTGTAAGATCAATCCCCTCATTAAAGCAGCCAGTGTAAGTGTTGAGCCTTTCTGACCAGGCTTGTTTGGGAAGGCTTTGGCCAATGTCAACATTGGTAGCCTCATCTGCAACGTGGGGGCCGGAGGACTTGCCCCAGCAGCTGGTGCTGATCCTGCAGGAGGTCCTGTTCCCTCCACCACTGCTGCCTCAGCTAAGAAGAAAGTAAAAGCAAGGAAAGAAGAATCTGAAGAGTCTAATGATGACATGGACTTTGGTCTTTTTGACTAAACCATTTTAGTAACACATTCAATAAAAAGCTGAGCTCTTTGCTGCAAAAAAAAAAAGTCAAAGAACAAGATCAACACCCCAAATTAACTGTGTTTCTATATATTAATAATGAATAAAGAAGTTGAAATTCTAATCACAATATTATTTACAGTCACTCCAAAGAAAATGAAATATTAAGTGGTATACACTTACAAAACATGTACACGATCTGCATGCTGAAAATTCCGAAATGCAATGAAAGAAATCAAAGAATATCTAAATAAATGGAGAGATATATATTGTGTTTATAGGTTTGAAGACTCAGTATAGTATAGATTTCAATTCGCCCCAAACTGATCTATAATTTCAACACAATTCCTATCAAAATCCCAGCAAGGTTCTTGTAGATAGAGACAGGCTCATTCCAAAATTTATATAGAAAGGCAAAAACCTTGAATGGTTAAAACAGTTTTGAAGAAGAATAAAGAAATACATACCTACAGTAATCAAGATTGTTTGGTGTTGTACAGCAGAAACCAATTCAACATTGTAAAGTGATTATCTTCCAATTAAAAATAAATTTTAAGAAAGACTGCTTGGTATTCACAGAGGGATAGACAGGTATAACAGGAAAACAGAATGGTGAACCTAGAAATAGCCCCCAAACAGCCAAATACAATATGCCCAACTGATTTTGACACAGGTGCAAAAGCAATTCAATGGAAGAAAAAATAGTTATTTTAACAAATTGTGTTTCAGCCATCAGACATTCATAGGCAAAAATATGTACCTTGACCTCAAGTTCACATTTTATACAAAAATTAATTCAAATGAATCATGGCCTTATATGTAAAATATAAAACTATAATACTTTTACAAGGACGTACAAGAGAAAATTTTGTGGGACCTAGGGCTAGCTGAAATTTTTCTCAGACATGACACCAATCCATGATACATAAATGCAAAGATTGATAAGATGGACTTCATCAAAATTAAAAGTTTTGACCTTCAAAATCTCTTAAAAGGATGAAAAGACCAGTTACAGACTGGGAAAATATTTGCAGATCACTTATCTGACAGAGAACTTGTATCTAGAATATATAAGGAATTCTCAAAATGTAATGGGCAGGGCTTCCCTGATGGCTCAGTAGTGAGGAATTTGCTTGCCAATGCAGGAAACACAGGTTCGATCCCTAGTCCAGGAAGATCCCACATACCAGGGAGCAACTAAGCCCCTGTGCCACAACTATTGAGCCTGTGCTCTAGAGCCTAGGAGCCACAACTACTGAGCTCACGTGCCACAACTCCTGAAGTCTGCATGCCCTGGAGCCTGTGCTCCACAACAAGGGAAGTCACCCCAATGAGAAGCCCCTGCTTGCCACAACTAGAGAAAAGACTGCATAGCAACAAAGACCCAGCAGAGCAACACACAAAAAAACTTACTGTTGTGGGCAAAATACATGAGCAGACATTTCACTAAAGAGGATATACAAATGGCAAATAAGCATATAAAAAGATGTTTAACAACATCAGCTATTAGGGAAATGCAATTTAAAACAAAGAGGCATCACAACACATCTATTAGAATGATAAAAATAAAAACAGTCACTGAAAAGTCAGGGCAAGGCCAGGATGAAAGGTCAGGGCGAGGTCAGGACGAAAGGTCAGGGAAAGGTCAGGCGTGTTGAGGCATGCCCAGGCATGTCGGGACATGCCCCGGCAGAGGGCGCTGCAGACACACCCCGGAGACGGGCCGGCAACCAAGCCGACCAATCAGGAGCCGACACGAAGCCCTCGCCGTCCAATCAGGAACCGACACGGAGCCCTTGAACACCAATCACCGCTGAGCCCGCGTTTTCTTCCTTATATGGGAGCCCCGGCCCGGGCTATAAAACCCCTTCCCCACCCATCACACCTCGCAGACTCAACAGACTCCCTTTACCCTGCAGACTCCCTTTGCTTCGCAGACCCCCACCTCGCTCCCCTGCTTACCCGCCCCCAGGAGTTCTGCCCGAGAGCGACCGCCCAATAAAAGGCCCTGTTCAACGGTCCATAGGGGTGGTTCCTTCTTCCCGCGGCATTTCTTACATCTGGCGCCCAACGTGGGGCTCGAGGTGAGGGCTTCTGGCACTCGCCGTAGAGGCCCCCTCGAGCTCCACCGCTTCGGTAGCCCCCCGGGCCCAGGCGGCTGACCAACCCCCCGGATGGCAGGATACAGGGTAATACCCTTCGGCTTTGGAGCCCGCCCTCCCTGGCGACCACTTCCTAGGACCCGGTAACCAGTGGCCACTTACTGGGTCCTCCCGGTCACCAGCTCGTGAGGGAGACGTCCCAAACGGCTGTGTAGACCTCCGGCTTCGGCCTTCCTCGGTCCCCAGCTCGGGAGGGAGATGTCCCGAACGGCTGTGCGGATCCTCCAGCTTCGGCCTTCCTTGGTCCCCCAGTACGGGAGGAAGACATTCCGAACGGCTGTGCGGACCCCCGGCTTCCCTTGGCACCCGAAGACGTTCGGGCAGCGAGGGTTAGTCTCCGTTTGGTGATCGCCATGGGATCGACGGCCTCCAAACCCGATCCCCAATATTCCACCCCCTTAGAGTGCCTGCTGGCTAACCTGTGGACCCTAAAACTAAAAGGATATATCTGCTCCAAGCAGCTCACTTTTCTGTGTTCACAAGCCTGGCCTCAGTATCCCCTAGATAATGGCTCACAATGGCCAGCCACAGGGACATTTGACTTTGACGTCCTCTGTGATTTAGATAACTACTGCCGGAGAACGGGAAAATGGTCTGAGGCCCCCTATGTTCAGGCCTTTTGGGCGTTGCACTCTCGCCCCACCCTGTGCACCATGTGCACTCCCCGCCAAATCCTGCTTATCCTGGCTCCCCCTATTCCACTCTCCTGGGCCAAACCAGCTCCTCCCGTCTCTGAGTCCTCTGCTTTCTCTGTTCCCCCGGAAGATCTGGTGGCCCCTCCTCTCTATACCTCTCCCACGGCCCTTACCCCTTCCACTCCGGACTCTCCTACCTCTGCTCCCGCCCCCAAGACTCCACCACCGGTCCCGGATCCTCCAGCCCTTAACCCTATCTTGTATCCTCCTTTTCCCCCCGGTCACTCCCTCCCCTTCCCCGGTTAGCTCCCACACTCACTCCCACAGCAACCCTCCGGGAGCCTCCCTTCCCCCTCCCCCAGCCCCGCTATTCCCTCTCCGACAAGTAGCCGGAGCTGAGGGTCTGGCCCAAGTCCATGTCCCCTTCTCCCTCCAAGACTTAGCATAGATTGAGGCCAAACTGGGTTCCTTCTCCTCCAACCCCACTCAGTACATTAAGCAGTTTACTGGTCTGACCCGCTCCTACGCCTTGACATGGCAGGACATATATGTCATCCTGGGGTCTACCACCACCCCCGAGGAGAGGCAGGCCATCTGGACGGCAGCCAAGGCTCAGGCCGACCAGCGGCACTATGCCAACCCCTCCCCCGAGCGCCCCCCCAGGGGCTCAGGTGGTTCCCGACACTGACCCTGATTGGAGCTACCAGGAGAGGGGTGGTGGCCAGCTGCGAGTACGCTATATGATCGAGTGTATCCTCAACGGGATGGAAACGTCCTCTCATAAGGTTGTAAACCTCCTCAAACTAGATGAGGTGACCCAGGGGCCCGACGAAAACCCAGCCATGTTCCTTAATCAGCTGACCAAGGCCCTCGTCCAATACACCAGGCTGTCACCTGAGTCCCCCATCGGGGCGGCCACCTTGGCCAATCGTTTTATCTCCCAGTCTGCCCCCGATATCTGGAAAAAGTTGGCCAAGGCCGAGGACGGCCCTCAGACCCCTATCCGAGACCTGGTGAAAATGGCTTTTAAGGTCTACCATGCCCGCGAGGAAACTGCCGAGGCCAGCCGAAAGGCAAGGCTCAAGCAAAAGGCCGAATTTCAGGCAAGCCTCCTAAACCAGCAAACCCAGACCTTGGTAGCAGCCCTGCGGCCGGCGGCGGGCTCAGGGCCCCAAAACCCCCCTCTGGGGACCTGCTTCAAGTGCGGCCAAGAAGGGCACTGGGCCAGGATGTGCCCCAATCCGCGACCTCTTTCCAAGCCGTGCCCGTTGTGCAAACGACGAGGACGCTGGGCTAGTGACTGTCCCCAGGCCTTTCGGGCCTCGACCTCTAGGGGCCGGGGACCAGAGCTCCCCAGGGAGACCTCCTGCCCTCCTTCATCTTTGGAGCTGCTGAACTTCGACAGTGACTGACGCCGCCCGGACTTGGGGACCCCAATAACCCAAGCCGAGCCCAGGGTAACGCTCCAGGTAGCGGGTAAGTCCACCAATTTTTTGGTTGATACGGGGGCTACCTATTCGGTCCTTCCCTCTTTCGGAGGCACTTTACGTCCTTCCCAGGTTTTGGTTATGGGCATTGACGGCCAACCCTCGTGTCCGCTCCAAACCCAACCACTATCCTGTCAGTTAGATTCCTGTCTATTTACCCACTCCTTTCTGGTCATTCCCTCCTGCCCTACTCCTCTCTTGGGAAGAGACATACTTGCTAAGCTGAAGGCCACTCTTCAGTTAGCTCCAGGATCGGCTGCCACGTCAGGGGCCTTCCTAATGCTACTGGTTGACCCTCCAACCCCTTCTGTTAATCCTGAGGTCTGGGACACCCGAGTCCTGGTGGTGGTTCGGCACCACCCTCCGGTCGTCATCCAGCTAAGGGACCCCACCTGTTTCCCAGCCCGGTCCCAGTTTCATCTACTTGCAACCTCAGGGGGCTAAAGCCCATCATCGACCGTCTCATGGGACAGGGTCTCCTGATCCCCACGACCTCCCCCTGTAACACGCCTATCCTCCCTGTTCGGAAGGCTTCAGGAGACTACCGGCTAGTGCAGGATCTCTGCCTGATCAACGCGGCGGTAATCCCTGCCCATCCACTTGTCCCTAACCCCTACACCCTCCTTTCTTCCATACCTCCTCAGACTTCTCATTTCACTGTTATTGACCTCAAGGACGCCTTTTTTACCATCCCACTCCACCCCGACTGCCAATTTCTCTTTGCGTTCACCTGGACTGACCCCGACACCCAGCTGACCACACAACTCACATGGACCGTACTCCCTCAGGGGTTCAGAGACAGTCCCCACTACTTCGGGCAAGCTCTGTCCCGGGACCTGGCTAGGTGCTCGCTCCGCCCTAGCACCCCACTCCAGTACGTAGACAACTTGCTCCTTTGCAGCCCCTCAGAAGAGACCTCCCGACAACATACTGCAACCCTCCTCAATTTCCTTGGTTCCCAGGGTTACAGAGCCTCACAATCCAAAGCCCAACTGACTCAGACTTCTGTCGTCTATCTGGGTCTCCGAATCACTCCGACCACTAAAGCCCTGACAGCCGACCGGTGTAGCCTCCTCCGGTCCATTTGCCCTCTGGCCGATGGAAACCAGATATTGTCCTTCTTAGGACTGACGGGATTCTTCCGACACTGGGTCCCAAATTATGCTACCCTGGCCAAACCTCTATATGCGGCAGCTAAAGAGACTCCTACAGGGCCGCTGTCTTCCCCCACTGAAGTGATTCGGGCCTTCCACGCTTTACGCTCAACTCTATTGGCTGCACCCCCTCTCTTTCTCCCAAATCCCAACTATCCGCACCATCTATACTCTGATGAAAAGGGAGGGATAGCCTTTGGAGCCTTGGTGCAACAGATTGGTCCCGAATTGCTGCCTATTGCTTACATATCCAAACAACTTGACCCCACGGCCAGGGGATGGTTCCCCTGCCTGCGGGCACTAGCGGCAGCGACAACGTTGTATGCCGATGCAAAAAAGCTGATTCATGACCAACCCCTGACCATCTTCTCGCCCCACCATCTTGGTGACCTTTTAGCCTCTAGATTTCTTTCTGAACTCAGCGAGTCCAGGCTCCAACAATTTCACCTGGTATTTCTGGACAATCCTCAGGTTTCCGTGGGCCGCTCCCCACAATTAAACCCGCTTTCCTCGCTACCCTCACTCCCTCTCTCCTCAGAACCCCCAACCCACTCATGCTCGGAGGTCCTTGAGTCCCTTATGCAACCACCCCACAACCTGTTCTCCAAACCTCTACCAAATCCAAAGCTAACTTTGTTCGTCGATGGGAGCTCAAAGCGAGACCCCAATGGAAACCGAAGGGCGGCCTATGCTGTGGTAACCACCCGGGAAGTCCTGGAGGCTCAGCCCTTGCCACCCGGGACGACTTCTCAGAGGGCTGAACTAATAGCCCTGACTAGAGCCTTACACCTAGCAGAAGGAAAAAGGGCCAATATTTACACAGACTCCAAATATGCCTTCTTGATTGCCCATTCTCACGGGGCAATCTGGAAAGAACGGGGCTTCCTGACCACTAAAGGATCCCCCATCTGTAATGCCCCCCACATTACTCGACTGTTGGATGCCTTATCCTTGCCCAAAGAGGTCGCTATCATACATTGCAAGGGACACCAAAATACTCATGACATTGTCGCTCTGGGTAACAACATGGCAGATCAAGTGGCTCGACAAATTACCTTACAACAAGCCCCCGAGCCCTTGCTGACTTTGAGATCCACCCGCAACCCAGATTATTCGAGCAAGGAAGCCAGAGCCTTGCTGGTGCAAGAAGGGGCTCAGAGGCACCCATCGGGATGGATATTGCTACATAATAAACCGGTGCTTCCTGAGCACCAGGCTAAGACCATAATATCCCAGATTCACAATACCCTCCACATCAGACCAAGAGCTCTCTTTTCCTTTCTCAGCCCTGTCTTTTCTCCCCCACATCTCAGACAGACCATATATGCTGTCCACCGATTCTGCCTAACATGCACCTCCACCTCTCCTCAAGGAGGACTCCGACCCCCACAGGAGACTCACCAGTTGAGGGGACATATGCCCGGACAGGATTGGCAGATAGACTTCACCCACATGCCCAGACATCGAGCCTGCCGCTATCTGCTGGTCTTGGTGGACACCTTTTCAGGATGGGTCGAGGCCTTCCCCACAGCCCGGGAGACGGCAGCGGCAGTGGCGGAGGTCTTGACAGCCCATCTCATTCCCAGATTTGGGTTGCCAAACTCTCTCCAGTCTGACAATGGGCCAGCATTCATCTCGCAGATCTCTCAGCAGGTAGCTGCGGCCCTAGGTATCGGCTGGCATCTTCACATCCCCTATCGGCCCCAATCGTCAGGCAAGGTAGAGCGGGTGAACGGCATCATCAAGACGCATCTGACCAAGCTAGCCTCAGAACTGCGGCTATCTTGGGTCGACCTCCTTCCTCTGGCGCTCACTCGCATTCGCACCACACCACACTCCAAAACAGGTTTGACCCCTTTTGAACTGCTCTACAGCAGGCCCTATCTCCTGACTCACCTCCCCGAGGGAGAGGCTCCCCCACTCGCGGGATACCTCCCCCTCTTCTCCCTCCTACGATCCTTGCTGAGGGAACACACAGATCGGGTCCTGCCACAACCGACAGACGATGCAGGGCCCACCCGGCCTCTGGCACCAGGAGATCAGGTACTGCTGAAAACCCTGAGTCCCCGCCCACTACAGCCTCGCTGGACGGGCCCCCATACTGTAATCCTCACCACTCCTACAGCAGCCAAACTCCTGGGACACGAGCGCTGGTACCACCTGACCTGCCTCAAACGAGCTCCCCCTGGTCTCCCAGAGACAGGGGTGGCCCTGGCCCCGACCCCTCCTCCTGATCACTCCTACCGCTCCACCCTCACGGGGCCGACCAAACTGACCATTACCCGAACCCCTCTGTCGCCGATTCCTGAGTGACTGAGACACCACCGTCCAAATCTTTTATTAAGAGGAGAGGGAGGAACACCTTAGGGAGAGCACCAGAGGGAGAGGACAGAAGGAACAGGACAGAGAGGAGGAGACGCAGAGAAAGGAACAAAGACGAGGGAAGGAAAGAACCAGGGGAAATGGAACCAGAGAGGGAAAGAGGAGAAAGTCAGAGAAAGCAACCGAAAGTCAGAGAAAGGAAAGAGAAGAGTTGAAGAGCGAAAAGGAGAGAAGGCAAAAGAAAGTAGGAAAGAGAGATAGAGTGGCGGAGAGAGTGAGAAAAGGAAGGAAGAGAAAGACTGAAACTGAAAGAGTGAGAGGAAAGAGAGACAGAAAGGAATTAGAGAGTGTGACAGAAGAGAAAGGAGAAAGCAAGGCAGAGAAGCAGAAAAGAGAGACAGAATCGAAGGAAAAGAGAGAGAGACGAAGGCAGAAACTGCCAGGAAGGAAGGCAAAAGGCGAGAGAGAGAGAGGCCCAGCAGGGCTGGTTTGAATCCTGGTTCCAGAGCTTCCAGAGCTCCCCTTGGCTGACAACTTTGCTATCTTCCCTAGTGGGACCGATCATCATTCTCCTACTGCTCCTGACTTTCGGGCCCTGTATCCTGAATAAGCTTTTGGCCTTCATCAAACAACGGCTCAACACGGTCCAGCTGATGATGCTGTGACAACAGCACCAAGGGCTTCCAACAAACACTCCGTGGCAAGATTAACGGCAGATGCCCCCTGTCATCCCGACCGTACCCTACCCCATTCCCGGCCGTACCCTACCCCTCGTCGCCCCCGTTCAGCAGGAAGTAGCCAGAGAGAGTCGGCGCCCCTTGTCCTATATCAAAAAGGCTGGGATGAAAGGTCAGGGCAAGGCCAGGATGAAAGGTCAGGGCGAGGTCAGGACGAAAGGTCAGGGCGACGTCAGGACGAAAGGTCAGGGAAAGGTCAGGCGTGCTGAGGCATGCCCGGGCATGTCAGGACATGCCCCGGCAGAGGGCGCTGCAGACACACCCCGGAGACGGGCCGGCAACCAAGCCGACCAATCAGGAGCCGACACGAAGCCCTCGCCGTCCAATCAGGAACCAACACGGAGCCCTTGAACACCAATCACCGCTGAGCCCTTATATGGGAGCCCCGGCCCGGGCTATAAAACCCCTTCCCCACCCATCACACCTCGCAGACTCCACAGACTCCTTTTACCCCGCAGACTCCCTTTGCTTCGCAGACCCCCCCCCCTCGCACCCCTGCTTACCCGCCCCCGGGAGTTCTGCCCGAGAGCGACCACCCAATAAAAGACCCTGTTCAACGGTCCATAGGGGTGGTTCCTTCTTCCCGCAGCATTTCTTACAGTCACTATACCAAATGCAGGCAAAGATGTAAAGAAACTGGATCTCTACATTGCTGGTGGGAATGTAAAATGGTATAGACAGTGTGGAAATTTTTGGCAGTTTCTTATAACACTAAACATACTCATACCATCCAACCCAGCAATTGCACTCCTGGGTATTTGTCACACAGAAGTTAATGTTTACACAAGAAACTCTGCATGAATATTCATCGAAATTTTATTCTTATACACAAAAATTGAAAACAACCCTAATACACATCCAGGTGAATAGTTAAACTGTAGTACATCCATAGCAATACTACCACTCAGCAATAAAAAGGAATGATCTATTGATATGTGCAACTACTTGGATGATTCACAAGGAAATGATGCTGAAATGAAGAAAAGCCAGTTTCAAAAGGTATGATTCCATTCACATGTGATAAAATTGCACAGTTCTATACATACAGACACAGAAATGAGTGCATTTAAAACTGGCGAAATCTAAGTAAGGACTGTGGCTTGTACCAATGTCAATATCTTGGTTATGTAAGATATTACCATTGGGGAAAATTGGGTGAAGAGTACTTGAAACTGTTTTGTAATACTTTTTTTTTTTTACAGATCCTGTGAATCTATAATTATTTCAAAATAAGTATAATATTGAGGTAAGGCTTCCCTGGTAGTTCAGCTGGTAAAGAATCTGCCAACAATGCAGGAGACCTGGGTTCCTTTCTTGAGTTGGGAAGATCCCGGGAGGAGGGCATGGCAAACCACTCCAGTATTCTTGTCTGGAGAATCCCCATGGACAGAGGAGCTTGGTGGGCTACAGTCCATGGGGTCACAAAAAGTCGGACACGACTGAGCGACTAAGCACAGCACAGTCCAGCAATACTGAGGTAAATAAAAGGAGGATAATAAATAAATGAGGTAAGTCTGAAGGATCACGAATATTTTAGAATTCACATATTTGCACATTATGAAATAGAACTACATCTTTAATACTGAAAACAGACAAAATACAAAAAGAGCCCACATTTTTGTTTAGCCTAGAAATGTGAATGAAAATGACAATTATGAGTTCATGGTAAAGAGTTTGCTGCTTAAACATCTGTATGAGTCAGTTTTCATCCAGAGACAGACACACACAGACGCACACACAGTCACACTTTTATTCATTCATTGATTAGAAGACATTGGCTTACAAATGTGGGGCAGGCAAAGCAAATCCAAAATCTATAGGGCACGCAGTCAGAAAGGAATGACCAGACCCATCCAGATTATCCAGGATAATCTCCCTCACTTTATGTCAACTGATCAGGAGCTTTAATTACACGAAAATACCTTCACAGCAACACCTCAGTTAGTGTTTGAATAACTGGGGGCTGTACCCTAACCAAGTTGACTCATCAAAAAGCCACACCTCATAAACCACTTGTGCCTGCAACTGAATAAATTTATTCTGTGAATAGCCACTTCGGCTTGAATATTATTATAGGTGTAATTCAAGCGCAAACGGCTTAAATCAATAGTGACCGACAACAAGTTGCATACAGGAGGGTCCACTTGTAGAACTTCAGAGTTGAAAGGGGCCATGAAAAGCTTAGGTAGCATTTCAACACAACCCAGGCACCTCCCCATCGTCGGCGTCTCCAGCCCTCAGAGGTGGTGAGGCGCCTCCAGGCTGCAGCGCACCCAGCAGGAGCTGAGAGGAACCCACCTGGAGCCCCGCGCGGCGCGTGCGGGAGCACTAAGTGGGCGGGGCCTCAAGGCGCGCGGCGGTGGCAAACTGCGCCCGGCCCGCCAGAAGAGCGCGCGGCGGTCAGAGCGGTCGGACAGCAGGGAGCCAGAGACGGGTAGGGCGAGCGCGGCCGGCGGTTGGCTGCGGGTGGGGGGGCGGTTGGAGTGGAACGCGGAGGTTGGGGAGACGGTGGAGAAGGAAGGAAGGGGAAGAGGCGGAGCGTGGGAGCGCACAGTGTCAGGAATACAATAGTGTTCCGCGCCGCTTCAGCCGCTGCCGCCGCCGCCTCCTTCGCTGCCGCCGCCGCCCAACCGCCTGCCCAGCGCTGAGGCCTGACGGGCCGGGCGGGCGGGCGAGGGCCGAGGGCGGGAGCTGAGGCGCGGGGGCCGGCCCCGGCGGATCCGGCGGCGGGGCGGAGGGCGGGGGGTAAGGGAGGAGATTAGGGGGCAGGTGCGAGGGAGGGGAGAGAAGAAAGCGAGCGGTTCAGGGGGCGGTTACCACCTCTGCCGGACTCGCCCGGCACGTTGCCGGGCCCTAGTGTGGAGCCGGGAAGGAGCAGCGGTCGCGCCGCGCCAAGGTAGGCGCCGCTGACGCTGGACGCGGGGCGAGCGGGTTTGGGGGGCGTCGCGTCGGGTGGGTAGCGGGAGTGGCGGCCTCAGGGAGTGGAAACGGGCGCCACGGAGCGCAACGTCCCAGACCAACCTCGCCGCGCTCCGGGTCGGTCCGGCTCCACACGGCGGTGGCCTCAGGCGTCCCCAGAGCCTTGGAGCCGAGAGCGTGTGTGGGCTGAGGTAAAAGTGCCCGGTGGCTCCTCGGCCGGCTCCGGGCAGCGCTGGGTGGCCGGCCCGGGGGCGTGGGTGGTGGGGGCGGCCGGCCGGGTTCGGCTGCGGCTACACTCGGGCAGAAATTGAGCGCCATAACTGTTGCGGCCGTTTCCTCCGGTGCCCCCTCCTGGCGCCCCCTCCCTCCCGGTTCACTGCCTGCTCTCGGGGCTCCCGGGGTCCGACCCGCGGCGTGAGGACGCGCTCTGCGGGCCTCCTGGGGCCGGAAGCTCCAGGGAGCGGGGGCGCACCCCGACTGTTTCGCTGTTGAGGGGCGGGAAGAACCGAGTCCCAGAGACTGGGGGCCGGGCGGTGCGGGCGGCGGCGTGGTCCCGCCGTTAGTGAGCCCCGGCGTCCCGCGGGCTGACGAACTTTCCCTCCCCCTCGCGTTATTGTTCCAGAGCTGCCGGTCCGGGCCGCCGCGACCGGAGAGTGCCGGGCGGTCCGGGGGGGCGGGGGTGGGAAAAACGGGAGGGCTTTCCGAATCTTACGGGAAAATTTTTCCCACAGCTGGGCACGGAAAACTTAACTTTTCTCAGCGATTGAGTTGGTTTTATTCCCCACGCCATGGTGATATCGATTAAAAAAAAAAAAAAAAAGTCTGCCTCCAATCTTTTCCTCTCGCTTTTCTCGAGCTACTGCTTCGGTGAAGTCCGACTTTAAATTGCACGCGGTAACCAACCTGCGTTTATTATTTGTGAGGGGGGAAAGCGGGGGGAGGGACCTCGAGTGTGGGACCATAATGGTGGTATGTGAAGGCATGTTTAGAAGTTGGTATCATTGTGTAGCCCTGGGACATATGCAGCTCCTAAGCATTTGGCAAGAAACTTGTTTGGCCGCTTCTCTGACTTTCTGAGATGCAAGGAAATCCATGCTCTCAGATGTTCATGGGGTTGTTTTGGATGTGAGATCCGTTGATCTGTAAAGCTGAGGTTGAGATCCCCGTGTCCGCCCCCCTACCCCGCGGGCCTCCTCGCCGCCCCCCCCCCCCCCACCGCGCGCGCGCCTGATTGTGTAAGAAATCAAAACCGTGTTGATGGTGATTCCAGTGGCCTGGAGGGAAAGGCGACCTCATTCTCTGATAAAGATAACTGTCTGCTTCTCTCAAAACTGGCGAAGTAATGGAAAATAATTTAGGTAAAGACTGGTTGCACAACATCTTGGCTTAGTTTAAGCAACCCAGAACCCACTTTCCCAGAGTAGTTCTCTTAAATACCTTCCCTGCAGCCATTTCTTGTCAGCCTGGGGGGTGAGGTGGCGGGAGCGGGGGGGGGGGGGGGGGGCGGGTGGCGGTGAGAAAGGAGTCGGCCTGAACAAAGCATTCTATTTTTATTTAATACTTTCATAACATCTGTAAACAATGGGAATGTGGATCCTAGGCCTCTGTACCCTTTAAATAGTGTAGTTCTCATGCTTTTATAGCATCATGTGGGTAAGTGAAATAGATGTAGTTTTTTTTTCCCCTCTCTTCTGTTTATAGCCTAGGAGTAAGGATCCCACCTGCTAACGCAGGAGACTTAGGTTTGATCCCTGGGTTGGGAAGATCCCCTGGAGGAGGGCACGGCAACCCACTCCAGTATTCTTGCCTGGAGAATCCCATGGACCAGAAGAGCCTGGCGGGCTATAAGTCCATAGGATCGCAAAGAGTCCAACTTGACTTAGCAGGCAGGCATTCTATCTACCTTTATAACGTGTCATTTTCTTTTTCATCTAAAGTGAGCTCTGAATTTAAATACTTGAACTATAAGAGGGTAAAAACTCTCTCCAAGGGTGAAAGAATTACATGAGATCTTCTCAGTGTTAGCTGCCATCACTGACACCTTTTCTTCAACTGTGCTCTTCTCTACAGTTTTGTTTGCTTGAGAAGTGCTTGTAACCTAGTCTTGGTGCCTTGACAGAGTTTCTTGCATTCTTCGTCCAGTCATTTCTGAAATATTCAGGGGTCCTTGTCTGGTTCTAGAACCTGCACTTTCATTCTCCCACTTTTCTGAGTCGTGTTGCTGTGAGTTGGTGAATCTTGGTCACAGGTAGGGGAGAGTGAAGAAGGGCCTCTCAGTCCTTTCTGAAGTGTTTGTGATAAGTTGGCCACCAGGAGTGACTTGGAAGCAGCCTGAGGGGCACCTGTGACCCACCTTCTGGCCTGTAGAGAAGGTTCCCAGGAGCAGGACAGATGATGGTTCATGGCTCCCATAGTTGAGTTGTATGGGTTAGAGAAAGTTAAAATATTTAAGAACAAAGGATGTTGAAGGCTGTAGGTTGAGTATGAATTTCTTTGGTAATGCTTGTCTTTTTTCTCCTTTGTGTTCCACCAACTCTAACAACCCATTTCTCCCCTAAGCTACACAAAGCCATTTCTTCTTTATACATACTTTGAGGTATGGCTGGAACTAAGCAAGTATTTGGGGGGGAGGCACGAGGCAGAAGGCATTGGGTGCTTTTGAAGACATGGCATTACAGAGGGCTCTAATAAGCCTTGATCAGGGATACAGAGGTTGAACATTGTGTAGGACATAATGCATCTACCTCCTCATAGAGCTTACACAAAACAGGAGCTGAGGAAGGTAGAGATCATATGCTGGTTTACATTAAGAAACTCTCATCCAAGGATAACTTACTATGATCTTCATTTGTCTCACCTTATAGGTGAGGGTTGAGTGTTGGGTGACACCCATGTGGCACTCTTCTGAAATGGCTAATATGGGGACACTTGAATGATTTCAAGTTTCTATCTGTTGTCCTACTTACAGTGGCTAGGAAAGCTGAAGCATTCTGTTTTGAGGAGTGGGGAAGGTCTAGGATGAGTAGGTAGAAGTGATGAATGAATAAAAGGGTGCTAGCAAGTGGTCGTTACAGACCAAGTAACTACTGCTTTGAGTTTTCCGTTTTCTGGAATCTTTGTGATTCCCCCAGGGTTATTTTTTCTTACTCTCTGTAAGTCTCTCCATAGACAATAGCAGCAAAGCTCTTACCATCAGATCTGTCTCTGTGCTGCTCTTGTGTGGGTGGAACAGTGAACAAGAAAGTGTGAGGAGAATTTGCCTGGCCCCATAACTGAGCTTGGGGAAGGGAAAGTAAGGACTCAGAGGGTAGCTGACTGAAGAAAGTAGGGTGCTTGGTGTGGGGAATAGTACTGGAGCTTTGTCCAATAGGAGATACCTATGCATTCATTAGTACTCTTCAAGCAATAAATAATTTAATCTCTGTCCCAACCCAGAAGTGGTGGCTGAACCCTGTTGCCCATGGGATTTTTGTCCTTTGATATTGGCTGATAGGCAAGGAAACATGACTCTGGAGTGTGTTTTTTGGAACAGGTGACAAGGTAATATGGTACCAGCATGGCCAGTACCTTGTGTGTTCAATCCCCTGGGAATATCTTTTTTTTATTTCAAATTTTCAGAACTTTTTATTTTGATATAATATTATAATTACAGAAAAGTTGCAAAAATAGTACAAAGAACTCCTGTATTCCTTTTACTCAAACTTACCATTTACTAACAGTTTGCTCCCATTTGCTTTATCATTTGCTCTGTTTTCTTTTATGACCCATTTGAAAGTAACCATTGAGATATTTGTCAAAGACATCTGCTCATGAGGGTGGCTCGAATGCAGCTGCTGGGTATAGCAAAATATTGGTGAGTGGTCTACCTAAAGTTGTAAAATACCCGTTTGTAAATAACATGGAATCTCTGGTGCTAGATATAGAAATCATTATCAGTTGTAAAAGTGGTTAAGATAAACTCCCTTTTTGTTGTCATTTTTGTCAAATTTGTTTTTAGCTATGCCAAACTTTAATATTTTTATGAAAATTCATTCTACCACTCCCCAACTTTGTACTTATTATATATTCTCCAACATTTTAATTTATTTAACAAATTTGTTTGCTAGGGGTATAAGAGGTAAAAGATATTCATCCCCTTGAAAGCTCAACATCCAGTGGAAAGGTAAGGAAATCTACCATCTCAATCAAGGGGAAGAGTATTCTGCTGAAGGAATTTACACGGCTGATTGGAACATCAGGCTGGTTAAGGATTTGAAGAGTTAAATACCTGGGTGTTGTTTGGGAAGTATGTAAATATGAAGATTCGTTTTTTCTGATGCTCGCTGCTCTTAGTTGAGAAGGTTCATGAGTTAGAGAAACCTTTGGTGTCATATACAGCACAGGCTGTAGGGTCATGCCAACTTGGATTTTAATCCATCACTTGATTTTGACCAGTTACTTAACTTCACTGTGCCTCGGTTTCTTCATCTGCCAAAACACACTTTTGAGGTAATAATTGCTCTATAAACATTCATCTTCCCTTCCAGAATTGCATTATGGGGGAAATAGCATGAAAGGGATTAGGTATTAAGGTGAAATCCAAGGAGGTGTTTCTATTTTTCTACAAATAAATATCTAATTACTAATTGTACTAAATTGCGATGAAGATTTACTATGAGGTAATAGCAATAACAGCAGTGATGATTTGTTAACCATTTCTTGTGTGCTAAGCATTGTGCTAAGTGCTTATCACATGGTTTCTTTCTGAGATATGAAGCTCAAAGAGGTGAAACAAAGGTAACTTGCCTAAAGTCAAACAGCAAGTAAGACGTAGAATGCTTCAGAGAGGGAGATGGAGACCAGCATGGTGCCTTGGATCCTGAAGGCTTAGCAGGAAAAAGCAGGGTAAAAGAGAGAAGGGATTGCCAGGCAGAGGGAACAGCAGGTGTTGTAAGGGCACTGAGGTGGGAGAGAGGTGGAAAGGATCCAAAGAGGTTTGACTAGGACCTGGAGAAAGAGATGAGACAGGCAGGGTAAGATTGACAGGGTCTTATGGGACCTCGTTAAGGAGCTTGTGTTTTACTCCAAGGGCTGTAGGAGGCTGCTAGAAGGTGTTTCTGTGTGTGTATGTGTGAATCCAGAAAGGCATCTCCTGAAGCCTAAACAAAAGTGGCTTAAGAGAGTCATTTCCCTTTTAGTGTCTCACTTAGTGATCCAATAGAGGCAATATTTCTGGCCCAAATGTGTAGATCTTAAACAGTTTTTACTGCCCACCATTAACATCGCTAAAAAGAGTTGCTGTGTGTGATGCTGGAAGAAGCTGGTCCTGTGGAATGCTTCTAGAAGGAGGTTTAATTGGGCTCGTATTACCTGATGCTTTTTAGGCTGCATTGAGGGAGCTCTTTCAGCTTTCACCAAGCCCTGTCAAATGGGGAAACAAGTAGAATTGAAAGAAAAAGTAATTCCTGGAAACCTGAGTTCATGTTAGAAATGGAACTGTTGACTATAAGACTTTGGTTTAAATATATCATGATAAAGATGCTTCATTGACTAAATGGAAATTTTTTGTGTTTTGTGTGTATGTGTGTTTTAGTGTGTGCCATCTGTGATGGCAGACAGCGCATTTGTGAGAATCCAGGAGGACTCAGGAATTTTTTCGATACTTACATATTTATTCTCATCCAGGTACTGCAGGTTTTTCTGTTTGGAACTATTATGTGCAGACTAAACTTCATAGGGGAAGATCAGTGTTCTCTTCCCCTTTCCATATGTATTGGACCACAGATATATTTACTTTGGAGTAGCCTATGTCAGTTAACTTTTTTTTGGAGGAGGGGAGGGAGGGTGGTTAGCTGGCAACTGCATGATCTAGGATGGCCTTGCTCATACATCTGGTAGTTGCCAGGCTGGTTGGTCTAGGAGGCCCTAAGCTGGGATGGCTCATCCTCACTCCAAGTGGTCCCTCATCCAGCTGGCTAGTTTGGACTTGTTAACATCATAGTCTCAAAGGCACAAAGAGTAGCAGATGAGAGCAAGCACCAAGGCAAAAGCACTTCTCAAGTGTCTGTCACATTTGATACTGTCCCATCAGCCCAACCACAGAAGTTCCTTGGCCAAGCCCAGAGTCATTGTGGGAGGGGACCATTACTACAATAATGCATATTAATTATTAATGAATATAATCTGTTTTCCTTTGATAAATCATTTTAAACACTTACTTATAAATGTAGTGTATTCTCTTTTTTTTGCCACACCACACAGCATTGTGAGATCTTAGTTCCTCAACCAGGGATCAAACCTGTGCCCCTGGCATTAAAAGCACAGAGTCTTAACCACTGAACCACGAGGGAAGTCCCAATGTAGTGTATTCTTGAGACTAAATAATATGATTGTGCCATCTCTCTTTTATCGGTTTGAAGCTGAGTGATGGTTTTTCTGGAAGGAAGCCAAAGGGTGACAGTGTGGCTCAAGATACAGTCTCATGAGTGGCTTGGTTGCTCACTGATCTTATATGGCTATTATCAAAGGAGCCCCTGGGTTTCCTCAACCTCTGGTTCAAGCTTTAGCACAAAAACTGTAATGTGCTAGACTGCACTAGGTTTTGAGGTCAAGCAAAAAGATAGTTAATTGGGAATCCATCACTACCTGAAAGATGAGAGAAACTTCTGCAGCCTTTCTTCATAACCTTTATGTGAGTTACAATTTTATCTAAGAGAAGAAATCCTTATTTGGGCATTATAACAAGGACAAAGAATTCTGTTAGGTATATTTTATTTGGTCAAAATTTAAAAATCTCTGTGTGGTTGCAGTGGAGAATCCACTGTTGTGCTACAGAGTTAGTGGCCAGTGATTAGTAATTTGGGGCATCAGCCGGCTTTTGCTTGTGACGATTTTAGAAGTAACACCTTTTACATACCTGAAATAGGCTTTGCAACCAGCTTGTGGCCTGAAATATATTACATGAAAATTCAGCTGGATCCTAGTAAGCACATGGGGAAAACTGAGTAGAAGGCTTTATTTTGTACATCTTAGAGCTCCAGAAAATTGCCTGGTGATAGAATCTCAGTATCTTTTTTTTCCTCTTAGGATAAAAATTAAACATCCCTGATATTTTAAGTCAATGACTTGGAAATAGCCATCAAAATTATATATGCACTTATCATTTGACCCAGCAAACACTTGCAGAAATGAATTCAATAAATACTTGCATATTACTTGGAGTATTGCTTATAATAGCAAAAGAGTGGTTATAGCCTAAG
Organism: Capricornis sumatraensis; assembly: GCF_032405125.1. Classification (NCBI taxonomy): domain Eukaryota; kingdom Metazoa; phylum Chordata; class Mammalia; order Artiodactyla; family Bovidae; genus Capricornis; species Capricornis sumatraensis. The sequence goes on from NC_091092.1 coordinate 84,364,781, forward strand.
GATCAATCAAGGCTTGATTTCTACAGTAAAATATTACATTGATATCGCATGATCTTCAAGATGTACAAAATGAAAAATAAAGCAAGAAATAGAGCACTGTATATTGTATACTAACATTTGTGTATAATAGTACTCTTGCCTGGAAAATCCCATGGACGGAGGAGCCAGTAGGCTGCAGTCCATGGGGTCGCTAAGAGTCAGACACGACTGAACGACTTCACTTTCACTTTTCACTTTCATGCATCAGAGAAGGAAATGGCAACCCACTCCAGTGTTCTTGCCTGGAGAATCCCAGGGACGGCGGAGCCTGGCGGGCTGCCGTCTGTGGGGTCGCACAGAGTCGGACACGACTGAAGTGACTTAGCAGCAGCAGTGGGGCAGTAATACATGCATTTTTGCTTATATAAGCATAAAATATTTCTGAAAGGATACTCAAGACACTGAGCTTTGGGGCACACATGGCTGGGGTAGAGGGAGGGAAGGAGACTTCATTACATAAACTTTTATGTATACTTTTGGAATTTTAAGCCATGTGAATATATTACCCTATTTAAAAATTAAGGACATTTATCTAAAAAGAAATGGTATATGGTTATGGTGATATGAACTTCCATTGACCTGGTCAGAACTATCCTTGTTAAAAAATATATCCAGCCAGTTTTGTTTCCTAGAAATGCCTCAGAATAGCATACTTCTGAATTTTTAACTATAGCCCTACCTTTTCCAAAATGTCATATGAATGGAATAAATGCAATATGTAGCCTTTTTTGGTCTGCTTTTACATGATTCATCTAATAATACTTTTTCCTTTTTATCATTGAATGGCATTCCATTGTATGGATGTACCACGGTTTGTTCATTTACCTGTTTGAGGACACAACTTGGTTGCTTCCAGGCAATTATGAGTAAATCTGAATAAACATTTTGTGTGGACATAAGTTTTCAGTTCACTTGGGTAAATACCTAGGAATGGGATGGCAGAGTTTTTATAAGAAACTGCCAAACTATCTTCCAAAATGATTCTCTGTCATTTTGCATTCCCACCAGCCATGAAAATGACTGTGTGTCAAAGTTCATTTTCCTGTGTATGGATGTCCAGTAGTTTCAGAACCATTTGTTGAAAAGACTGTGTTTCTCCATTTGATTGCTTTTGTACTTCTGTCAATGCTTGTGACATATGACAATGCTTGTGTGGGTCTATGTCTGAAATCTCTATTCTGATGAGTTGATCTGTGTGTCTATCACTTTGCCATTACCACACTGTCTTGACTACAATAGATTCATAGGATTCTTCAGTTCAGTTCAGTCGCTCAGTCATGTCCGATTCTTTGCGACCCCATGAATCGCAGCACGCCAGGCCTCCCTGTCCATCACCAACTCCCAGAGTTCACTCAGACTCACGTCCATCAAGTCCAGTGATGCCATCCAGCCATCTCATCCTCTGTCGTCCCATTCTTCTCCTGCTCCCAATCCCTCCCAGCATCAGAGTCTTTTCCAATGAGTCAACTCTTCGCATGAGGTGGCCAAAGTACTGGAGTTTCAGCTTTAGCATCATTCCTTCCAAAGAAATCCCAGGGCAGATCTCCTTCAGAATGGACTGGTTGGATCTCCTTGCAGTCCAAGGGACTCTCAAGAGTCTTCTCCAACACCACAGTTCAAAAGCATCAATTCTTCGGCGCTCAGCCTTCTTCTCAGTCCAACTCTCACATACATATGTGACCACAGGAAAAACCATAGCCTTGACTAGACGGACCTTAGTTGGCAAAGTAATGTCTCTGCTTTTGAATATACTATCTAGGTTGGTTATAACTTTTCTTCCAAGGAGTACGCGTCTTTTAATTTCATGGCTGCAGTCACCATCTGCAGTGATTTTGGAGCCCAAAAAATAAAGTCTGACACTGTTTTCCACTGTTTCCCCATCTATTTCCCATGAAGTGATGGGACCGGATGTCATGATCTTCATTTTCTGAATGTTGAGCTTTAAGCCAACTTTTTCACTCTGGACTTTAACTTTCATCAAGAGGCTTTTTAGTTCCTCTTCACTTTCTGCCATAAGGGTGGTGTCATCTGCATATCTGAGGTTATTGATATTTCTCCCGGCAATCTTGATTCCAGCTTGTGCTTCTTCCATCCCAGCATTTCTCATGATGTACTCTGCATATAAGTTATGATGTACTCTGCATATAAGTTAAATAAGCAGGGTGACAATATACAGCCTTGACGTACTCCTTTTCCTATTTGGAACCAGTCTGTTGTTCCATGTCCAGTTCTAACTGTTGCTTCCTGACCTGCACATAGGTTTCTCAAGAGGCAGGTCAGGTGGTCTGGTATTCCCATCTCTTTCAGAATTTTCCACAGTTTATTGTGATCCACACAGTCAAAGGCTTTGGCATAGTCAATAAAGCAGAAATAGATGTTTTTCTGGAACTGTCTTGCTTTTTCCATGATCCAGAGGATGTTGGCAATTTGATCTCTGGTTCCTCTGCCATTTCTAAAACCAGCTTGAACATCAGGAAGTTCACAATTCACGTATTGCTGAAGCCTGACTTGGAGAATTTTGAGCATTACTTTACTGGCATGTGAGATGAGTGCAATTGTGCAGTAGTTTGAGCATTCTTTGGTATTGCCTTTCTTTGGGATTGGAATGAAAACTGACCTTTTCCAGTCCTGTGGCCACTGCTGAGTTTTCCAAATTTGTTGGCATATTGAGTGCAGCACTTTCCCAGCACCATCTTTTAGGATTTGAAATAACTCAACTGGAATTCCATCACCTCCACTAGCTTTGTTCGTAGTGATGCTTTCTAAGGCCCACTTGACTTTACATTCCAGCATGTCTGGCTGTAGGTAAGTGATCACACCATTTGTGATTATCTTGGTCTTGAAGATCTTTTTTGTACAGTTCTTCCGTGTATTCTTGCCACCTCTTCTTAATATCTTCTGCTTCTGTTAGGTCCATACCATTTCTGTCCTTTATTGAGCCCATCTTTGCATGAAATGTTGCCTTGGTATCTCCAATTTTCTTGAAGAGGTCTCTAGTCTTTCCCATTCTGTTCTTTTCCTCTATTTCTTTGCATTGATCGCTGAGGAAGGCTTTCTTATCTCTTCTTGCTATTCTTTGGAACTCTGCATTCACATGCTTATATCTTTCCTTTTCTCCTTTGCTTTTCGCTTTTCTTCTTGTCACAGCTATTTGTAAGGCCTCCCCAGACAGCCATTTTGCTTTTTTGCATTTCTTTTCCATGGGGATGGTCTTGATCCCTGTCTCCTATAAAATGTCACGAACCTCATTCCATAGTTCATCAGGCACTCTATCTATCAGATCTAGGCCCTTAAATCTATTTCTCACTTCCACTGTATAATCATAAGGGATTTGATTTAGGTCATACCTGAATGGCCTAGTGGTTTTCCCTACTTTCTTCAATTTCAGTCTGAATTTGGCAATAAGGAGTTCATGATCTGAGACACAGTCAGCTCCTGGGTTGTTTTTGTTGACTGTATAGAGCTTTTCCATCTTTGGCTGCAAAGAATATAATCAATCTGATTTTGGTGTTGACCATCTGGTGATGTCCATGTGTAGAGTCTTGTGTTGTTGGAAGAGGATGTTTGCTATGACCAGTGCATTTTCTTGGCAAAACTCTATTAGTCTTTGCCCTGCTTCATTCCGTATTGCAAGGCCAAATTTGCCTGTTACTCCAGGTGTTTCTTGACTTCCTACTTTTGCATTCCAGTCCCCTATAATGAAAAGGACATCTTTTTTGGGTGTTAGTTCTAAAAGGTCTTGTAGGTCTTCATAGAACCGTTCTAGTTAGCTTCTTCAGCATTACTGGTTGGGGCATAGACTTGGATTACTGTGATATTAAATGGTTTGCCTTGGAAACGAACAGAGATCATTCTGTCGTTTTTAGATTGCATCCAAGTACTGCATTTCAAATTCTTTTGTTGACCATAATGGCTACTCCATTTTTTCTGAGGGATTCCTGCCCATAGTAGTAGATATAATGGTCATCTGAGTTAAATTCACCCATTCCAGTCCATTTTAGTTCAGTGATTCCTAGAATGTCGACGTTCACTCTTGCCATCTCTTGTTTGACCAGTTACAATTTGCCTTGAATCATGGACCTGATATTCCAGGTTCCTATGCAATATTGCTCTTTACAGCATTGGACCTTGCTTGTACTACCAGTCACATCCACAACTGGGTATTGTTTTTGCTTTGGCTCCATCCCTTCATTCTTTCTGGAGTTATTTGTCCACTGATCTCCAGTAGCATATTGGGCACCTACTGACCATAGGATTCTTGAAATCATGTAATATGAATACTGTTATTTTTTCTTCTTTATCAGAGTTTTAGTGGTGAGAGAGGACATCCTTAATTTGATCCAATCTTGGAAAGTATTCCATTTCTCACTATTAAGTATGATGTTAGCTGCAGGGTTTTTTTTTAACCCTCTTGTGCTGAATAGGGCTTCCCAGGTGGTACTAATGGTAAAGAACCCACCTGCCAATGCAGAGATGGAAGAGATGCGAGTTCAGTCCCTAGGTCGGGAAGATCCCCAGGAGGAGGACATGGCAACCCACTCCAGTGTTCTTGTCTGGAGTATCACATGGACAGAGGAGCCTGGCGGGTTACAATCCTTGGGGTCACAAAGAGTTGGACATGAGTGAAGAGACTTAGCATGCACACACACTGAAAAGATTTAATATAGGCCTAAGGCTGCTATCTTTAGAAGACCCGCTTGAAAGATTGACCCTTGACTGGTATCTGGGAAATTGGCTTTTCAAACATTGTTAAATAACATTTTTAAAAAATTTATTTGGTTGTACCAGGTCTTGGTTGCGGCACGCACAGTCTTTGATCTTTGTTGCAGTGTGTGAATTCTTTAGTTGCAGCATGTGGGATCTAGTTCCTTGACCAGGGATCAAATCCAGGCCCCCTGTGTTGGCAGTGTGGAGTCTGAGCCACTGGACCACCAGGGAAGTCCCTCATTTTTGAAACATTTTGAAAAGAAAATATTATATTCTACATTCATTTATTCCTTTTCCAGTGCTTTTCATTTCTTTATGCTAATCCAAGTTCCTACCTTATTCTTAATCTTTCTGCCTGAAGAATGTTCCTTTAACATTAACTTTTATGCCAGATATACTGTCAGTAAATATTTTGTTTCTGTTTGAGAAAGTCTTTTTTTCCCTCACTTTTGAAGGACATTTTCATGGAATGTGGAATTTTCATGGAATGTTGACACTTTTTTCCTTTCTACACTGTTGCCTTGCTTGCATGGTTTCTGATAAGTCTGCTGTAATTCTTATCTTGTTCCTCCATAGTTAATTTGTCTTTTTGCCTCTGGTTCCCTTCAATCACTTTGTATTTGCTTAGGTGTGGCTTTCTTTTTTTCATATTTGTGCTGCTTGGTATTCTCTGAGCTTCTTGTATCTGTGGTTTGTTGTCTGTCACTAATTTTGAAAGTTCTCAGCCATTTTTTCTTCAAATAATTATTATGCCCAGTTCTTTTTTCTTCCTTCCTTCTGGGGTTCCAATTAGAAGTATGTTATTCTGTTTGATATTGCCCCACAGTTCTTGAATGCTGTGTTCTGTTTTTTTCTCTTTTGTCTCTTTTCATTTTTATTTTTATTGACCTGATCAGTAAACTTGATCTGTATGTTCACTTATTCTTTCTTTGTCTGTGTCAGTTCTGCTGTTGAGCATGGTGTGTTTTTACTGTTTTTTTTTTTTTTTTTTGAGCGTTTCCATTTGATTCTTTATCACAGTTAACACCTCTTTGGTGAAATTATCCATCTGCTCTTGCATATTGTCTACCTTTTCCATTAAGAGTTTTTAGCATAGTAATCATAATTCTTTTAGATTTCATTTCTGATAGCTCTGACTTCTGTGTCATACTGAGTCTGGATCTGATGATTGTTTTGGCATTTGTAATATCTTCCTGAAAGTGAAAGTGAAGTCGCTCAGTCGTGTCTGACTCTTTGCGACCCCATAGACTGTAGCCTACCAGGCTCCTCTGTCCATGGGATTTCCCAGGCAATAGTACTGGAGTGGATTGCCATTTCCTTCTCCCGGGGATCTTCCCAACCCAGGGCTCGAACCCGGGTCTCCCACATTGTAGACAGACGCTTTACCGTCTGAGCCACCAGGGAAGTTCAAACTGTTGACATGAATCTTGAAGAAAGCCAGTGAAGTGAAGTCACTCAGTCGTGTCCAACTCTTTGTGACCCCATGGACTGCAGCCTACCGTGCTCCTCCGTCCATGGGATTTTCCAGGCAAGAGTACTGGAGTGGGTTGCCATTTCCTTCTCCAGGGGATCTTCCCAACCCAGGGATCGAACCCAGGTCTCCCACATTGTATGCAGATGCTTTACCATCTGAGCCACTGCCTTTTGTTATACCTCATAAATAAGCTGAAAGCTGAACATGGGCAGGAGAACACAAGTTTCCTTCTGCTAGGCCTTTAGTGTGGGGATTTAAATTAATCAGGAGTTGGCCTATGTTCCATCTTTGTTTTTGCTATGGGCACCAGAGATTTCTGATTCTTCTAGTGATACCTTCTTTTTGACTCCTGCTTAGCTTTGGGTTTTTCCTTGTGCTTTTTCCCAAGAGCTGTCTCTTATAGCCCTCCCAGTTGTATTCCACCATTGCTAACCCAGTAGCTGGTTTTCCAGGTGGTGGTTGGTGGGGGAGGAGGAGTTCTCTGATGATTTGATTAACTCTCAGGCAGGTGCTAGAACTGCCTTTAGTGTGTCTTGAGTATGTCCTTCACAAGATTTCCTGCCCCTCTTCCGGGGGTGGAGCTTCTTTTTCTTTTACCTCTGTTCCTTCTCCCAGCTGCAATGAGTATCCACCAGTATCCTCAAGCCAGAGATTTTAAGTCCACCCCTCAAACCCCTGCAAATTAAGCCTTTTGTTCTCTGTGATAAAGGAAAGGGGTCTGGGTGGATTTCACAGTGAGTGCTGTTTTCCTCAGCCAACCAGCACCTTGGTGGAAGCTTTGACATTTTTCCTAATCCTCCCTGTAAAAACCTTGTGGGATTCCTTTTGGTAAAACTTGAGGATGGGAAACCCCACCCCCACAATGTGGAGTCCAGGAACTTCAAACTCTCATGATGTTTCCATACTCTGGTCTGCAGTAATTTGTCAGAATCTCTGGTTTAATCTTCCTACCAGCTTACACGTTCGGATCCTGTGTCTACCTGCAGGCACCAATCTCTTCAGATAGTGGGATGGGGGTTTGCCCTGTGACTTCATTTCTCTGATAGAGCCGTTGAGCATATCAAGAGGAGTCATTGATTTTCAGTGGATCTAGCTTCTTTCTTTTTGTAAAGGTGGAAATGATGGTCTCCCAATACTTTACATGACCGAACTGACACTTAAGTCCTCAAAGAAAGTTTTATTCTACATAAATCTCCAGTATGCAGCTCATAGAAATTTAGTGCAGGTTAGTTTTTCCCCCCTATTTTTATTTTTCTCATACCCTTGAATTTTATAGTTGTATGGTTAGGGAGCCAGGAATAATTGATTCTGGTTTGGCTACTGCCTATTTTAGACTTTAAAAACCTCTATACCACTGGCAGTATGTTAAATGTTTGTCTTGCTCTCTTTCAAAATTCTGTGTGTGCCTTTGTAATTATTGAGTATGTTGTTAGCAGTCAATAATAATTTGCTTCATTCAAAATTAGAGCATGGTTTAGCCTTTCTAGATTATAGGGTTTGTTGGTGACCATGTGTTTGTCATTTTTATTCTCCGCATTTCCAGGTGCAGTTCAGTTCAGCTAATATTTGAGTGCCCACTGTGTTATGAGTGAGGCACTGTGTTAAGTAGAATACAAGCCTAACCTGGTAAATAGAGTAACCAAGGGGTGCCTGAAGGCAGTGGAAGCCCCATGGATGGAAATATATTGTAACATTAGAATCATCTCCATTTTAATTGAGAAGGATTTTTTAAATTCTTTTTAAATTTTTGTTTTTAATTATACTAGTGATGCATGAATGCATTCTAGTAAAAACTGAAAAGTTGTAGAAAGAGCTGTGGTTGTCCATGACATCCTTATGACACTCATTCCATCACGTTCTCCTTTCCAGAGTTAATTTTGGTTACATACTTTTGTTTTAGTCTGCAAATTGCTATATTAAATATATCATCTAATAAGTTTACTGAAATACTTTTAATATTTTTTGGCCACACCACATAGCATGTGGGATCTTAGTTCCCCAACCAGGGATCGAACCCATGCCCCTGCAATGGAAGCAGAGAGTCTTAACTTGGACTTCCTTCAGGGAAGTCCTGTGAAATACTTTTATTTTTAAGGAAATAAGCACCCAAATTCATTTAACTTTTAAGGAATATTTATTAGAGGTAACTGTCATTCCGATTGGATGTGTGGCCTAATCATGGTTCTTTGCTTCACATTAAAATTTAACTCTTCTAATTTTTAAACCTGAAAACTAGTGTTGGTGATACATTGAACTGTAGAAGGTTATTGTGAGTAAATGAGAAATACAGAAATTAGTACTGACTGAAAAGATGATGACCTGTTGCCTTTTTCTTTATCATATGGTATATATGACTTTTGGGGGGATATGTATAGTTGTGTGGATTTTGACACATGTATATAGATCAGTGTAACCACTGCCAAAATCAAAGTACAAAACAATTCCATCACTTCAGGAAATTCCTTTGTGCTACCTCTTTCAGTCACATTCTGTTCCCACCCCAACTCCTGGCAGCTACTGATGTGTGCTCTGTCATACTCTAGTTTTGTCACTCTGATGTAACATAAATGTAGTCAGACTATATGTAATCTTTTGAATCTTGTTTTTTTCACTCAGCATAATGCTTTTGAGATTTCATCCAAGTTGTGTGTTTCAAATGGCTTGTTCCTTTTTATTATTGAGTAATCTTCTATTGTATGAATGTACCACATTTTGGTTGTTTCCAGTTTTGAGTGATTATAAGTAGAGCTGCTATAAAAGTTCACATGCAAGTGTTTGTGTGCCCATAAATTTGCATTTTTTTCTAGGGTAAATATCTGAGGGTGAGATTGCTAGAATTACACTGCCATTCATGGTAAAACTAGTTAGCTAAAGTTTGAATGCTAGAATGGATAGAATAGCAAAGAGCCAAGTTGTTTAAATCTTGCTTTTGCCTTTTTCTAGCTATGCAACCTCAAGTGAGTTTAACCTCTTTGTGCCACAGTTTCTTTATTTGTATAGTTTTAATTGAGTTTTTTTTTTTTTTTCCCTCACCACACCACTTGGCTTGTGGGATCTTAGTTCCTTGACCAGGGATTGAACCCACACCCTCTGCATTGGAAGGTAGAGTCTTAACAACTGGGCTGATGGGGAACTCCCCAGTTTCCTTGTTTGTAAAATGAAGTTCATATGGGCTTCCCAGGTGGCACTAGTGGTAAAGAACACACCTGCCAGTACAGGAGACACAAGAGACACTGGTTCGATCCCTGGGTGAGGAAGATCCCCTGCAGGAGGACATGGCAACCCACTCCAGTATTCTTGCTAGAGAATCCCATGGACAGAGGAGCCTAACAGGCTACAGTCCATGGGGTCACAGAGTAGGACACAACTGAAGTGATTTAGCATGCACGGGATTATGTGTGGAATTAATGGCATATTAAGAATAAAATGCTGATCAGTGTCTGGCAAACAAATACATTATTCTTATCATCTCATGTTTAATAGAACCTTTACTTGTCAGAAACATTTACCTTTAGTCAGTTAAAATGGAGAAATTAAATAATCCATAGGGGTGGTGTGTTTGGTAGGCAAGTCTTCAAAGTATGTTGTCTGTGAGTGAAATCTTAAAAGTTGTCCTTAGTGGTGAAAAAGTTTAGGAACATATAGATGTATGGGAGTCCTATATAATATCTGAAGCTTGGACCCACTTTTGAACAACCCAGATGCCCACTGTTAATGGTTTTCCTTGTCCTCCCAATGTTAAAGAATCAGTTCACCAAAAATTTAGTGTATTGCTATATTTTATAAAGAAGCTGCAAAAAGCTCAGAATCAGGTAGTTCAGAATCAGTTAACATTCTTTGAGTGCTTGCTGTATACCAAGCCCATGTCTAGACACTCCTCAAGTATATAAACCTGAGTATCTTCCCCATGAAATAATTTGGATAATCACTAAATGTTATTTTTATACTTTTTTAAAAAGCTAACTGTTAAGGACACTAATGAGGCATGATTTCTTGGAACCTCCATGATGTGAACCATCAGATCCTACAATAAAACACATATTTTTAAAGGAAGTCTCCCCAGTTTTGAAGAGCACATTGAGAGAATTGGCAAAAACTCAGCATGCCCACTCAGATCTCTCCCTAGAACACTATGTCATTAGAAAATGCAGTGGAGGTCCCTTTCTTGCATAACTGCTGTATACTGTGGTCCGGCTCAGTCTGAGCAAGCACCAAGGGCAGAGGAGATGTGTTTTCCCTTGAAGAACTTTTTCCTATCCTGTGATGTGCTCACAAAGGGCCACCCATTCACCTACCAGACAGTAGATGAAGCCCTGTATATGCAAAAAGGAACCTAAATATCCTTTCTTTTCCTGTCTGTTAGTTGAGTTGTTTGTAATGTTTCCCCATGATACAATCCATCAACTGAAGACAGTTCCTCACCTGGAATTTCAAAGCAACTAGGTGGAACAGTCTGGGAAGTCATTTCTGAGTTGTTTCCTCACTGCCTCGCCTCTACCAATACCACCAGCGCTCCAGCACTCCAGTTTACCTGGAGCCTTTCCTCACAACTGGATCATCATGTCCTCTTCGCCCTGCCAGTCAGTCCTGCCTGGGCCAATTCCAAATTCTTGGAAATTCTAGCTTAGCAGGAGATTCCCTGCTTCCCCAAAGGCCACTCATTTGGATGTAATCCTCTACACCATATTCTCTCATTTTAAGTCTTGTCTTTTGTATTCACTTTGGCACCTAATGCCATACTTCCTTACTCTGTGACTTATTTCATATACACATGACCTGAAGGTTACAACTAGACTGCCACTCCCATGGTGCTAGGAAGCCTTCAAATTCTCTACATTTTATCTCTCAGAAATACCTGAAACAGAAATGTTGCCTGCTGATGTTTTTATTTTCTATTGAAGTATAGTTGATTTACAATGTTGTGTTAGTTTTAGATGTACAGCAGAGTTATTCAGATACATATATATGTATGTATATAAGTGGCACTAATGGTAAAGAACCCGCCTGCCAATGCAGGAGACATAAGAGACGTGGGTTCAGTCCCTGGTGGCTCAGACAGTAAAGAATCTGCCTGCAATGTGGGAGACCCAGGTTGGATCCCTGGGTTGGGAAGATCCCCTGGAGAAGGGAATGACAACCCACTGCAGTATTCTTGCCTGGAGAATTCCATGGACAGAGGAGCCTGATGGGCTACAGCCCACAGGGTCACAAAGAGTTGGACACGACTGAGTGACTAACAGACACACACGCACACACACACAGATTCTTTTTCAGATTATTTTCCCTTATAAATTATTACAAAATATTTAGTATAGTTCTCTGTGCTATACAGTAAGTCCTTGTTGGTTATCTATTTTCTGCCTGCTGTTTAATTAACAAACCAAATACCACTTCTCATTTTGTGTTTAAAAATCACACATAGCATATTCTGATGGCCACATAAGTCCTGTGGAAAGCAGTAATTTGGGAGAAAGAAATACACATTTTGCAGACTGTCAAAAGAAAACTGGTATTTTCCTATGCTGCCAATGTGAAAAGTGTAGCTATACCGTCTGCCTGGGTAGAGCATGGCTTCACAGTATAGATTACAGTCAAAACTGCAGGCAGCTTTCACCTGGCTCCATCATAGTTTCCAGCCTTATCCACAACCCCTTGCCTACTTATAATATTAAGGAGCACTAGGATTTTTTCTTTTCAAATATAGACAAAACTTTGACTGTAAACAGTTGTATCCTACTTGTCACACGTGAAACTTGCATCTTACACAGGAGAGAGGGGTGTGTGTGTGTGTGTGTGTGTGTGTGTGTGTGTGATGAGTCTAAATTTAGCTGTCTCTAGGATAACCTTATATGCAGAATACATCATGAGAAATGCTGGGCTGGATGAAGCACAAGCTGGAATCAGGATTGCCAGGAGAAATATCAATAACCTCAGATATCCAGATGACGCCACCCTTATGGCAGAAAGCGAAGAACTAAAGAGCCTCTTGAAAGTGAAAGAGGAGAGTGAAAAAGTTGTCTTAAAAATCAACATTCAGAAAACAAAATCATGGCATTCAGTCCCATCACTTCATGGAAAATAGATGGGGAAACCGTGGAAACAGTGGCAGACTATTTTTGGGGGCTCCAAAATCACAGCAGATCATGAGTGCAGCCATGAAATTAAAAGACGCTTACTCCTTGGAAAGTTATGACCAACCTAGATAGCATATTAAAAAGCAGAGACATTACTTTATGAACAAAGGTCCGTCTAGTCAAGGCTATGGTTTTTCCAGTAGTCATGTATGGATGTGAGAGTTGGACTATAAAGAAAGCTGAGCACTGAAGAATTGATGCTTTTGAACTGTGGTATTGGAGAAGACTCTTGAGAGTCCCTTGGACTGCAAGGAGATCCAAGCAGTCCATCCTAAAGGAGATCAGTCCTGGGTGTTCATTGGAAGGAATGATGCTGAAGCTGAAACTCCAATACTTTGGCCACCTGATGCGAAGAGCTGTCTCATTGGAAAAGACCCTGATGCTGGGAAAGAAAGATTGAAGGCGGGAGAAGGGGACGACAGAGGATGAGATGGTTGGGTGGTATCACTGACTCAATGGACATGAGTTTGGGTGAACTCCAGGAGTTGGTGATGGACAGGAAGGCCTGGCTTGCTGCAGGCCGTGGGGTTGTAAAGAGTCGGACATGACTGAGTGACTGAACTAACTGAGGATAACCAGTTAAATCCAGAATAAACATTTTTTTATACTTCTAAATAAGCTTGCTTGTAAAAACTCCAATTATGCCCTTTAACACCTTGAGCAGAATCCATGTAAGCACTTGGCTTTAGGGAAACTGTCTCTAGGCTGATTTCCTGCCATGATCTCTGTACCACTCCAGGTCCAACTCAACTTCCTTCCAAATGGCTGTTCATAAAGATGCACGTTGCAAAGGCCTCTTCTGTATACCCACTTCTGCCACTAAGGCCACCATGCACCCCTCACTGCTCTCTGCATGTACTCCTGAGAGCCTAGCAGGTAAAGTCCGCCACAGCCAAGTATAACCTTTCCCATCATTCTTGCCACTTATGTCCGAAATCCTCTCCTCTACCCACTGTACCCAAGTGTACATTCACTAGAGTCTAAACATACCATGAGTCATCCTGCCACTCCGTCTGTACTGACCCTGCCTGAAGTTCTGCACATTCCTCTGTGTTTGTTCTAGCTGCATGTTTCTCAGGATCCACTCAGAAGCTCATATTTTTTTCACCTCAGTGGTTCCTACCATCTCTCAAGGCTCAAGAACTATGTGCTCAACACTTATATTCCCAAATGGGATAGTGTGATAGAGTGCTTAGTGCCCACCCAGTCTTACATCTCTGTATATATACCACTTTATAGTGTGACTTTGCAGCTCCTCCCATCAGGAGGTGGAATATATTTCTCTACTCCATGTGTCTGGGCTGTTTGTGTAACTTGCTTTGGCCAAATATGCAGCATGAGTAACTCTGGGTGACTTCTGAGCCTAGATCTCAAGAAGTCTTGTAGCTTTCCTCTTTTCCCTGGGAACTCTGAAGCAACCATGTGAAGAAGCCCCAACTAGTCTGCTGGAGGAAGAGAGATGGTGTGGAGAGGCCAGTCAACTGCTAACCATTAGACATGTGAGTGAAGCCATCTTTATTCAGCCCTGATCATATTGCCAGATGACTAACCTCATGAGGGACTCTAGGAAGGACTAGCAGAAGAACCACTCAGCTGATTCTTGCCCAAATTGCTGATGCAGAGAATTATGAACAAATAAAATGGTCGTTATTTTAAGCCACTAAGTTTCGGGGTGAATTGTTTCATGTAGCAATAAATAACTGAAAGGGCAGATTTTGTTCTGCTGTATTCCTGGCTTCTAGAGAGTATGTCCATGATAGGTTTTCAGTAAGAGATCGTGGATAACTGTCATTATGGTGTCATTCCTCTCTTTACTTAGTAAGCAACCAAACTTCCCAGTCCTCATGTCTCTCCCTGGCTCTCAAACAATTCAAAGCTTGAGCTCAACACTGTCTTCTAGAATGACACCTTGTAGTTCTTTTTTGCTCCACTGAACCAAAATCCATTCACTTGCTCCCTTCACACCCCTGTGACAGGTTGTATCTCTCAGCTCTACTCTGCATCCCTCACTACTTACCTCATTCACTAACTCTGAGGGGCCACCCATGGACTGCCTCAGTGCCATAAAGCTGTTCTCAATTTCCCAGCCTTCCATCATCACTCTGAACCCTAAACACCTGATTCACATGTGCTTATAGTTAGGAGAGACCCAAGAGATTGTCTAGGACAACCCCTTCTAGTTATGAATGAGGAAAGATGGTCTCAGATAAAAAATAATAATAGTAAATGGCTTATTCAGGGTCACATGGTGGCAGTCTCAATACCAGAACCCACATGTCATGTAGATTATCACCTAGTAGATTGCTTATTTATGCTTGGTTCCTGTGTATGCAACTGTGCCCTGTGATTTAGACTGTGAAAGTTCTTTGGAGACAGACATAATATCTTTAACTTCTGCTTTTTTTACACTCTCCTGCTATCCCCAAAGACTAACCAGTAACTATTGGACACATCAGTAGTCAATAAATACTTGTTGATTAATTGACATTTAAGAGGAAATTATGCTTGGAACTGTTTTGTATTTTGTTTCTGATGGTAATTGCAACCATAGGTATTTGTCAAAACTCGAACTGTATATTAAAAAGGGTAAATTATACTGTGTGTAAATTTTTCAATTAAGGTATAATTCAAAGCAATTATGCTGAAGAGATCTATTTATTTGATAAAAGTGGCTAAATGTATAGGTAATGTATTACTGTGAGAAAATAAATTTGTACATAATAGGCACTCAGTAACGTTAGTTTCCTCCCTTTACACAAATGCTTCATGATTACCTGTCAAGACTGTAAAAGAAAGCATTCCTGTCCTAGGAGATGCCTGGATCTCAGATGACTTCTAAGATCCTGTGATTGGTTTGAAAGGTAAATAAATTATTATTTTGGAATGTGTGTGTAAAGTAAAATACAGAAGTGCTACCACACTATTCTAAAGGTGAGCCCCCTAGAACCTTAAATTTTGTTTCCAAAGATTTAGACTCACATATAAAACTATTAACCCTCTGTTAATAGAGATTATTTTAAAACTTAAAAGTAATACAAAAGAATGATCAAATGTCCTTTCATTGTCATCCTGGAGCATTGTCTGAGAGGCCCACCCAGGGATTATTTAGTTCTCTAGGGAATTACATCTTTGCTTGGCTTATTATTCACTAATGATTAGGATCTAGACCTTTTGAAGAGACATGTTAACTTACAGATTTTTGTCTGGTAGAAATGAAAAAAAAATCTGTTCGGTAGAAGAAATAATCCCAAAGACTATGGATTAACTGTCCTATAGTGCATTAACCACATTTCTATCTAATTTAGCTATCTTATTTTAGCATTTTTACTTTCAGTATCTGTATATACTGAGTCTCTCAAATATTCTTTGAATCAGCCTTGCATAATTCTGGGCCCTCACTAATAAATTAGTCTTTGACATATTCATTCTGTATTTGTATATAAGTCACGTTTTTAATTGTTTTTAAGATTTTTTTTTGTTTTTTATTTTATTTTTAATTTAAATTTATTTTAATTGGAGACTAGTTACTTTACAGTATTGTATTGGTTTTGCCATACATCAACATGAATCTGCCACGGGTGTACACATGTTCCCAATCCTGGACCCCCCTCCTACCTCCCTCCCCATACCATCCCTCTGGGTCATCCCAGTGCACCAGCCCCAAGCATCGTGTTTTTAATTTTGAAAATTACATCTGACACTCCAAACATCCTATAATGTTGTCTGTGGACCATGCCCCATCCTATACAAAGTCACTGAAATCTACTACTGATTGCTGGTTTTAATGCTGTATGAACACCTTGAGATACATTTTTGATCATGCTGGTACCTAAAGAGGTCTTCTCAGGAAAAAAACTAAGTGCCTCTGCAAGTGCTCAAGAAAACTGCAGAAAGACTTTCTGGAACTACTCCCACAAAATTCGAAACTGTTGTTCTTTCCTATCCTGTTACTCTTCTCTATCTATAAACCAAGAGGATGGCATTAAGAACCATGGTTTTAGAGATCCAGAGCAAACAGTCACACTGGGCCCTTCTTTCCTGTTAAACATTAATCCTATAATCCGCTTTTGCTAGTAATGGCCATAAAATAACTATATTGGGGCACTAAAAATTGATAAACTAGCAGCTGCCTCAAAAATCTAATAGCTTTGGCAAAATATACTGCAGCTTGTTGTGATAGAGCCTCCTTTTCCCTAACAGGTTTTATTTTAACACTTTATTTTTCACACCACTGAATAGCATAATCAAATTAACAAATTCAGCAGATGCTCAGTGAGTTCCAGGTACTAGGCACTACTCAGCCCTGACTGCCCTCACCTTCTTCCTAAGCAGGCTCAGCTAGTACTCAGTATCAATCATTGATTTTCAGTTGTCCAGGATGAAAATGGAGACTAGAACGCAAATGTAGGGTTGCAGTCTGCCCTGTCATCACCCAAAAGATTTAAAATGGAGTCAAGCAAAAGAATGGATCTGTTTCACTTTAAAACAATTTAATGATCTACAACACCACTGAATATTAAATGCATAGATTTGAAACATCCTGAGAAACAGGAAGGGTGGGTTAAAACGTGGTTCACAAACAAACTGGTATTTATAAATATTCTGAAATCAGCTTGACAACTTTATTGAAAGAGGTATGAAACAAATACCTTCCAATAAATACTCAAACTCAAAAATAATCCAAATGTGCCCTTTCTCACAAAGACCAAAGTGCCAAGTTTCCATGCAGTGCAGGGAATCCTCTGCAAAGGAAGTCTGAATCAAAATTCTAAAACACCAGAGAGGAGGGGGTGAAGTGGGTTGAGGCTATGGAACAGGAATAGGAGAAATTTTTTCAGAGATTCAGTTTCTAGTTAATTGCCACCATATAGAAATATGATTGATTTCTGTATTGACCTTATATCCTGCTTCCTTGCTAGGCTGTTAGTTATAGGACTTAA
This sequence comes from Capricornis sumatraensis, assembly GCF_032405125.1. Lineage (NCBI taxonomy): Eukaryota > Metazoa > Chordata > Mammalia > Artiodactyla > Bovidae > Capricornis > Capricornis sumatraensis. Next base: position 84,382,075 of record NC_091092.1, read on the forward strand.
AAAAGTAAATTCTCTGATATATTCTAAACAAACAATCATGTTGTTTAGGAGTAGGGATACTTTCATTTTCTTTCAATCTTTATACCTTTTATATATTTTTTGTCTTTTGTTGCACAGGCCAAGATATCTAGTATGAGCTTTAATAGGAGTGATGAAAGAGCACATCTTTTTCTTGTTTCACCTTTAAGTTCTTTATCAAGTTGAAGAAGTTCCCTTCTTTTCCTAGTATGCTAAGAGTTTCTATTAGAAATGCATTCTGAATATTGTCAGATGCTTTTGTCCTCATCAACTGATATGATCATTTGGTTTTTCTTCTTAGACTCAATATGTTGATTACACTGAATGACTTTCAAATATTGGACCTGCCTTGCATTCCTGGGAGAAACCCCATTTGGTTGTATATGTGTGTTCAGTCGCTCAGCTGTGTCCAACTCTTTGTGACCCCATGGAGTATAGCCCACCAGGCTCCTCTGTCCGTGGAATTTTTCAGGCAAGAGTACTGTAGTGGGTTGCCATTTCTTGTTCCAGGGGATCTTCCCAACCCAGGGATCTACCTGCATCTCTTTGCATCTCCTGCATTCACAGGCAGATTCTTTAACACTAGTGCCACCTGGGAAGCAAGGTGTTAGTTTTTTGGTGTGTGTGTGTGTGTGTGTGTGTGTGTGTGTGTGTGTGTGTGTGTTGCTGTTAGATTTGGTAATATTTTGTTGAGGGTATTTTCTGTTATATTCCTGAGGGATATTGGTCTATAGTTTTCTTTTTCGTATTATGTTTGTCTGGGCTTAGTATCAGGGCTTTATAAAGTGAGTTGGGAGAAATTCTATCCTCTCCTGTTTTCTAGAAGAGATCTTACAAAATTAGGGTTATCTTTTTTTTTTTAAGTTAGTTCAAATTTGCAAGCAAAACTATCTGGGCCTAGGCATTTCTTTCCAAAAAGATTTTTAGCTATGAATTTAATTTCCTTAATAATAGATGGAGCATTATTCAGGTTACCTATTTCATCTTCAGTGAGTTTTAGTAGTTTGTGGGGTTTGAGCAGTGTATTTCATTTAAGTTGTCTAACTTACATGCATAGAGGTATTCATCATAGTATCCCCCTTATTATCTTTTTATGTCTGTGGGGTCTATAGTGATAATCTCTTTTGTTCTGCATATTAGGTAATTTGTTCTTTTTTTCTTTCTCAGATAAGCTAGAGGTTTATCAATTTTATTGCTCTTTTGAAAGTATCAGCTTTTGTTTTCATTTATCTTTCTCTGTTATTTTTCTGTTTTCACCTTCATTGATTTCTGCTTTATCTTGATTATTTCCTTTTTCTGCTTGCTTTGAGTTTATTTTGCTTTTTTTAATAGTTTCCTAAGGTGGAAGTGTAGATTATAGTTGACCCTTGAACAATAGGGATTTGAACTGCATAGGCCCACATATATGTGGATTTTTTTTCAGTAGTAAATACTACAGTACTACATGATTGGTTGAATCCACAGATGTGGAACTGGCAATACAGAGGAATAGACGTTATGGAGGAACCATGGATAGGGAGGGCCGACAATAAGTTAGATAAGGATTTTCAACTGTGCAGAGGTTTGCCACCCCTGGCCCCTGCATTGTTCAAGGGTCAACTGTATTTATATGAGAGCTTTTTTTTAATCTAAATGATTATTTATTGCTATGAGTTTTCAAGTCAACAAATTGAGTTATGTGTATTTTCATTTTTCTTTAATTAAAAATATTTTCTAATTTCCCTTAAAAGTTTATCTTTGATTAATGAATTATTTAGGTGCATGCTATCCAGTAGCCAAGTGTTTGGAGCTTTTCCTCTTATCTCTCTGTTGTTGATTTCTGTTTTATTTCCTTTATAGTCAGAGAACATATTCTTTATGATTTCAATTCTTTTATGTTTGAGGTTTGTTTTGTGGCCCAGGATGTGGTCTTTCTTGTTGAAAGAATATATATTCTGCTATTGTTGGATAGAGTGTTCTGTATCTATTGGCTAATTCCACTTGGTTGATAATGGTGTTCAGTTCTTACGATTTTCTGTCTACTAGTTCTGTATATTAATTAGAGAGCAATATTGAAACCTCCAACTATAACTGGATTTTTCTGCTTCTGATTTTAGATTTAAGAGGTTTTGCTTCACCTATTTTGAAGCACTGTTGTTAGGTGTTTACAATTTAGGATTGTTAAGTCTTTGAGGTGAATTAAATAACCCTTTTAGCATTATGATACTCCCTTTATATCCCGCTTTATCCTTTAGTTTAATATACATTTATTCTATTATTATATATAGTTGAACAGCCACTACACACACAATTGTATGGTGTTTTTTTTTTTTTTTTTGAGTGGGAAGGAATTTGGGTCTCAGAAATTTTTGTGAGCCTGATACATGTTTTCTGGCAGTCATTTAAGTGAGTTTTTTAAAAGCCCCTTGAAGAAAATATGATAAAAGTTGGTTCAAGAAAACCAGCAATTAGATTTCAAAATTAAACTACCTGTGAAGATAGTAAACCAAGAATTGGAAAGAACTGGGGCAATTACTGTATATTTCCTATATACCCAAATCCACCCTGGGAAACAGAAGCCTAGTCTAATGGGAAGACATGATGCAAGCAGAATGTGGTGGTATGCCCAGCCACAACTGGTGGCCTGGCAAGTTTGTGGAATGATGAGGCTCTTGAGGATAGTTTGAGCAGGGATGAGAAAGATAGCTGTAGGCAACACACAGAATTGGAAACCAACTGAAATTGTGTTGATACCAACTACATGACTTTTCTCAGTAGCCTTATGGGAATAGATAAAGTGACTTGACCCATAATAACACTGATTAGACTTCGCAATGTTATTTTTAAATAAAACCAACCCTATTTCCCCACTAAGGTGGCTTAGAGATACTGCAGATAAAACATTTAAAGTTTTGGTCCAAGCTTTTTCTGTCCTCCCACACTTGAAAGGTATTTGATGAACACCAATTTCCCAATCCTAGCATCACTAGGGAGAAGGCAGTGGCAACTCATTCCAGTATTCTTGCCTGGAGAATCCCAGGGACAGAGGAGCCTGGTGGGCTGCTGTCTGTGGGGTCGCACAGAGACACGACTGAAGCGACTTAGCAGCAGCAGCAGCATCACTAGTTTACAAATCTTAGGGCTAATTAACTCCCTTCTCATTTACCTAATGTGCAGTTTCCATCTGTTTCAGTAACCAGTGTAAATAGCGTGATTATTTTGCATGAAGTTCAGTATTCTACAGATCCCAGTTTTGTGATTGAACCAGGAACTCCCACCTTTTATGTGAATTTTAGTGGTACCATGGAGGCCAAAGCATTTTAATTTAGGTTAGCCAGGATGTTTCATTTGTAAAACCCTCTTGCAACAGGTTTATTCAATTCTCTTTAAAATGGTGGCATTCCTTTACTTTTCACCTTTCAGAAGCAGCAATTACATAAATTGAATATTAGATTAGGTCTAAAAATGTGGGCCCTATCAACTTTCATTGTTTTTCTGTATATGATCATGATAAAGGATTAAGACAAGGAAAATCCAATTTAAAAAGTTTGTCCTTGCCAAACTCCATAAAATAGCCACTTTAGAGTAAACCAGCAGAGCATTGTATCACCCCCCAGAAGCTGTAGATTTCATCACATGCACCAATAAATCTGCATGGCTAGTTTCTGCACTCTTCTTTTACAGAATCTATTTTACACCGATTATACCAAAGAGCATTTTAAACACAGACATATCAACTCTCTCATAAAGCAAAAACAAAGACATTTCCCATATTAGAAACAAGATACACCATCACTTAAAGTCTTCAAACATTACTGCACTTTAATTTTCATAATTGGACACTGCATTCAATGAAACAATCTGCAGAAAAGTAGTTTTAACAGACAATTAAAATACTTTTAAGCAGACATTTATTAGGTAATTTTACAAACATTACTTACATTAATGGTAATGGTAGAACTGGAGAGTATTGTACCTTTATCCCTGTAACTTTCTTTGCTCTGAATTCTTTCTTTTGATTAGCATTTGCATTATATCTTTTTTCATCTTTTACCTCTCATCTATCCATATCATTATATTTTTAATTATTTTCTTATAGTCTGTGTAGTGAGATTGTGTTTTTTTAATTTGTTCTGACAGTCTCTGTCTTCTAATTGTATGTTTAGACCATTACACTTAATGTTATTGATATGCTTGGTTTAAACCTACCATTTTATTATTTTTTATGTTACCTCTGTTATTATTTCCTCTCTTTTCTACTTCCCTGCCTTTGGGGTTATTTGAACATTTTTAGTGCTCTATTTTAATTCATCTACTGTGATTTTTGAGTTTATTGCTTGGCATATCTTTTGTGGTTGCTCTAGGGATCATAATATACAGCTTTACACAGTCTACTTAGAATCTATACTTTACCACTTCAAGAGGAATGCAGAAACCTTGTACCCTGTAGGTCCCTTTATCCTCTCCCCTTTATATTTGTCTTATGTATTGCATCTACACATTTAAAATCCCTTCACACATTCATTATTTTTGCTATCAGTTGCCAAACACATTTTAAATAATTCAAGAGAAGAACAGTCTGTTATATCTACCCAAATTTTACTATTTATATTGCCATTTCTTCATTCCTAATGTGCTAAATTTCTTTCTGTTGTAATTTCCCAACTGACTGAAGAGCTTCCTCTAACAATTCTTTTAGAGTAGATTGCTGCTATAAATTCTCATTCCTGAAGGATATTTTTGCTAGATATAGAATTGTATGTTGACAGTTCTTTTTTCCCCACACTTCAAACAGGTTGTGTCATTTCCTTCTGACTTCCATGGTTTCTGGTAAAAGAAATCCACTGTAATTCAAACTTTTATACCCTGATAAGATAATGTGTTTTTCCTCTGGCTGCTTTCAAGATTTTTTCTTTGTATTTATGTTCAGCAATGTGATTTGGATATGTCTGAAAACAGGTTTCTTTGGGTTTATTCTGTTTGGGATTTTTTTCACTGCTCAGGCTATTCAAAGTCGTCCTATGAGCAGGCTGTGGCTCCAGAATAGATTGGAATAATAATGACAGAATACTTCTTATGAAAGTATATTTGCTTCATAGGGACCTTCACACAGTAGAAAAGAAGTCTTTCTGTATATCCCAGATAGAATTTAACATTAGTGAATAATAGTTGTAACTCTTGCTCCCTTTCAGGTATGTGGAAGATTATTGCAAATGGACTAGAATGGAGAGAATTGAGCTTCAGAGAGAATGAGTTCTGTACTTTTACACACCTAGTAAATTTGCAAGTCTCTAATTTAGCGTTCAAGTTCTGCTTACATTACTGTAATATGTTCTTATGCATTGACAGAATTTATCCCTCCTCCGAAGCTGAAATTTTAACATAAGTTTATGATGAGATGCTGATTTGAAATGTCTACTTTTTAAAAAAATCAGGGAAGGTTTGAAATTTAAATTCCTTCAGGGAGGCATCAAGTCTTGGTTTGAGCAAAGACTAGTACGCTCTAGTGTGCCAGCTAAATCTGGCCCACTACCTGTTTCTGTACAGTCCATAAGCTAAGAATGGGTTTTTCTGTTTTTAAGTGGTTGAAAAAAATCAAAAGAAGAATATCTGATGACGTGACAATTATATGAAATTCAGGTTTCAATGTCTATAAGTGAAGTTTTATTGGAACAAAGCCATGTTCATTTATGTACATAAATAAATGTCTGTGGTTTCTCTTATACTGTAATGGCAGAGTTGAATAGTTAAGACAGAGGCTGAGTGGCCTGCAAAGCCAAAAATATATAGTGTCAGGTCCTTCACAGAAAAAGGTTGCTAACTCCTTATCTAGAACAATGTCCAGTGAATTGAGTTAGGATGTCATTGATCTGAACTGTGTGAAAAGGGTAGCTGGAATTCAAACTTTGCTCTTTGAATAAGTGTCTTAGGTATAAGAAAAGTAGAAGATAAGAATTATTAACTGATTGCAGTACTAGTCTATTGACATGTATTAAATGTTTTCAGTTCTGCAATATTCTGTTCTTTTCAAAGTAGCCCTTTAGGAAATCCTGCATTTGCAGCACCATGAACAAACCTGGAAGGCATTATGCTCAGTGAAATAAGCCAGACAGAGAAAGACAAATACTGCATGGTATCACTTACATATGGTATTAAAAAGGCAGGGGGTCAAACTCATAGAAACAGATTAGAATTGTGGTTGCCAGGGGCTAAGAGGTGGAGGAGGTGGGGAGAGGTTGGTAAAAGGGTACAAACTTTCAGTTATAAGATGAATAAGTTCTGGGGATGTAATGTACAGCATGGTCACTATAGTTATCAATACTCTATTTTATACTCGAAAGTTGTTAAGAGAATGCTAGCTACCATGGTCTCAGTGGTAAAGAATTAGCCTGCAATGCAGGAGATGTAAAAGACACTGGTTCAGTCCCTGGGTCGGGACGATCCCCTGGAGGAGGAAATGGCAACCCACTCAAATATTCTTGCCTGGGAAATCCCATTGACAGAGGAGCCTGGCGGGCTATAATTCATGGAGTTGCAAAAGAATCGAAGGCCACTTAGTGACTAAACAACAAGGGAGTAGATCTTAAATGTTCTCACCACAAAAAGATAAAAAGGTAACTGTGAAGTGTTAACTTGATGGGGGGAATCCTTTCACAATGTATGGGTATATCAAATCAAATCATCACATCATACACTTTAAATATATTATAATTTTATTTGTCAATTATACCTCAGTAAAACTGAGGGAGAAATTAAATAAATAAAGGGCAAAAAAGTAAAATAGCCTTTCAGATCAGGAGGAATTGATTAGAAGAAAAGCCAGAACTGTTTCTACCTGGTTGAAGATGATTGTCAGTTGAGGGTATTTGAGGCCCAAGTCGGGGGACTTTGGGAGGTTTTCTTGGCTGGACGAGATAAAGGTCATTATTTAAATTTTGTTTTTCCTGCTTCTCTGTTTGGGCTTTTGTGAGTCTTTTTCTTTAGGACTAATGAGAGGAAATGGCTGATCACTTTTAAATGAAGAGGAAAGCCCAACTCAGACTAGGAATCATTGCCACTCAACTCAACCCCTATAGGTAGGCCTTTCCTCTGGGCTTACTGACCTGCCTTGCCAGCTGGCATCAGAAGTCAATTGAGATGTCCATGGCCTGTTTCTGCTATAACCTCTTCCCTCCATCTCAAGGACCAAATGAACCACATCTGAATTATGCATGCATTTAAGGACTTTTTTTTAAGTCTGAGTGAACTTCTGTTGCCCATTAAAATTTAAACATCTCAGGTGGGTTGCCTATCATAGAGTTCCTAGCAACAACCAATTTTAATGCATACACATTAATTTTTAGGATAAGAATATTTTTATCTTGATTTGGAAGCTTACCTTTTAGGTGACAGGAAAACAAATCTCTCTGTGCTATGCATGCATATGTATTTTCTATGTATGTGTGTTCTATAATTACATAGCCACTCTTGGATGTATTACTATCATGAAATATAGCTGTTCTGAATGTCCTTGGCCACACCATTCTGGAGGTGAAAGCAGGGTTTGAATATCAGTCCCTTAGACTTTTGCTATCTCTGTTATAGTTCTACAGCTTCCAGGGAAGTCTTCAAACATACTAGTTTACCCTGGAGGTATCTGGTATTTTCCTGAATAGGTATTCTAGAGCTCCAAGTGTCATCTCCCTCCTCTCCTCTTTCCTCTTAGCTTTGACCTCTAGGGCAGGGTCCTTGATGGGCTTCTAGTGTTTTCAACCGCTATAGGTTCTCCTGTGTTTGTACAGCCTTCAGTGCTGCAAATACCACTGACATGCCTGATTCTGTCCACATGGATGACCCAATCATACAGTACCCAGTTAAGGGTACTGGTGTCTATGCTATGACTCTTGACTCTCTCTCATCCTCCTGCTGCAGCTGGAGTTTCTGGGGCTGTGGGGGCTGCATGTCAGCTTGTTTAGATTTCTGTGGTAAGTCCATCTCTTACTAGATTCTGAACCAAGTCCTTGAAAGCTAAGCTTTTACATAAACCTGAATAACACCCTTCCTTCCCGTTTTCTGAGTCATTCCTCTCTCATATCTTGGGGGTATTGCCTCTAGATCCAGTTGATGAGCTACCATCTTCTTTGGGAACCCCTTCTTTACTAGGGAATTCTTGGTCCCTCAAGAAACTAGATTCTTAGTAAGATAGACTGCACACCTGACAGGTGAGAATCTGTTAATCACCTTCTACTCAAGTTAGGCCCCTCTGTAAGTCTTTGTGTAGGTACTGATAATATATGCCCTGTGGTACATATCCTTGAAGAGATTTTAAAACTGGACAGCAACTGTAGGAAGCCCAGAGCTTATTTTCTGCTTTTACCTAAACTAGGCCATCTCTTGCATTCATCTGAGATGTTAGCATTCGTTTGGCCTTCTCCCTGCCCAAACATTCTGCCATGTACCACCTGGTGCCCATTTCAGACCTGAGTCATTGACCTACCTATCCAGTGTTGCTGTTTCATAGAAGTTGACTGTCATTCTTCCCAAATCTTCATCTACTTTGGTATCCTATTCCAAGAATTGTTATCCTCTTTTTTCCTAGTTTCTTGAGGCAAGTGCTTTGATTATTGACTTGAGACTCTTCTTTCCTAATGTATTTAGTACTATAAACTTCCTTCCTAACACCAGTTTAGCTATGCCCCACAAATTTTGATATGTTCTATTTTCATTTTTATTCAGTTCAGTGTATTTTAAAATTTTCCCTTGATATATCCTCCTTGACCCATGGCTTATTTAGAAGTATGTTATTTACTGAGATTTTCCTGTTGTCTTTCTGATATTGATTTCTGATTTGAGTCCATTGTAGTCAAAAATGCACTCCACATGATATCAATCCTATTAAATTTGTTTAAGCTTGTTTCATGGCCCAAGATATGCTCTATCTTGGTATATTAACTGTGGGGGCTTGAAAAGAATGTAATCTGTTGTTTTGGATGCAGTGTTCTACAGATGTGAATTAAATCCTGTTGGTTGACTGTATTTGTTGAGTTCTTCTATCAGTATATCCTTGCTGATTTTCTTTCTACTAGTTCTGTCAATTGTTGAGAGAAGAATTTTGAAATCTCCAACTATGACTGGATTTATCTGTTTCTCCTTTCAAGTCAGTCAGTTTTTGTTTAACATATTTTGCAGTTCTGTTTTTTTAGAGCATACACATTTAGGATTGCTATGTCTTAGTAGATTGACCCTTCTATCATTATTTAATGTTCTCCATCTGTAGTGATTTTCTTTTTATTGATATTAATATAGCCACATCTGCTTTCTTTTGTGTAATATTTATATTTTATATCCTCCATTTTTTTCACTTTCAACCTACTTATATCCTTATATTTGAAGTGAGTTGTGGCAGACAACATATAGATAGATCATGTTTTTTCACCCACTCTGCCAGTCTCTCTCTGTCTTCTGATTGGCTTATTTGGACCATTTATATTTGCTGGTCATTCAGAGACCAATAAAATGTCTTATCTATAGAATGTATTTTCTAGATTTGTGTCTAACTGCTTCATGAGTGACTCTTAAATATATATTATAATGAAAAGCTCACTAGATGAGGAGCCAAGTGTCTTGGGACATAGGCCTTCCTTTGCCATACAGCAATTCTGTGACATTGGACAAATGATACTAAGCAGATCCATCTAAAAATGCTCACTGAGTTTCTGTTGGACGCTAAATACTGGGTTATGTACTAGAAACATAAAGATAAGACGTGACACACTCCACCTTCCTGGAATTTAGAGTCCACTGGGAGACATGTACAAATGATCAAATGATCACAGGGGATGAATATTATGGTAAAGTTTAGTACGGGCATTTTAAAGCTTTGTAGTGGGAGGGGAGATTAGGAAAGGCTTCCAACAGAGATGATGACTGTGCTGAATTTGAAATGACTGGTAGAGACTGACAAGGTAAAATGGAGCAGAGGAAGAAAATTTAGAATATTTCTGAGTTTTTGTTTTCTTGTGTTCAAGGAGATTGGCAGTCCACTCAAAAAAAAAAAAATTCAGCTCCTCACCCCCTGAAAACATATCTAATATTGTGTAATCTTGATATCCTCAGACCTTGGCATCCTGTGGCTCTGTTTGTACCCAGATTACATTGTTCTTGGTTCTACTGGTTCCTGCTGGTCTTTCAGGGTCCAGCAAAGTGTTTGTGGGGTATCTTACATGTGTTATAAGTCAATATTAATTAAAGCCATTATTCTTCTGTGCAAAATATTTGTACAGTAGATGCTTAGGATAGATGGTAGGGAAAGGGACAAATCATAGTCTTTAAAGGACTATTAATTTATGTTTGATATTTTTCACATTTCTAATTCCCATATTCACCCTAATGGTGTCTTTGTATAAAAGTAAGTTTATAATATTTGTTTCCCTCTTCCTAAATAATGTTTGTATTTATTAGTAAGGATTAAATAAATTTTTTTAAGTTCTTCAACTAGCTTAATTATTCTTAACTCCATTTTTGAGAGTTCCCATGGTTTTTCTAATAATTGATGAATATATGGTAATACAAAATACAGGAACTACAGGGTAACCTCCTTATGGTGTTCACCAGTGGTCATGCCTTTTAGAAGAGTATTTGGCTTGGGAAAACATGGAGAATAATAAAGAGTTGGAAAGCAAGACTTTAGAGTAGCTGGTAAAGCATTATGATTATTGACTCTGCAAAAGAGAAGGTTGAGGGTACTCCTTCAGTACTTGGGGATAATTTAAACAAAATTTTGTAGTGGCCAATTATAATATGAGTACTAAAAATAATATAAGAACTTTATTGCTATGATGGGCTTAAGAAAAGAAGGAAGTATTTCTAACAACTGTTGAGATGGATTCCAAAAGTATATAGTAGAATTTCCTAGCTGGGCCTGAGAGAAAAATTTCAGTCTCCCTTTTAGGAGTTCAGGTAAATGTAGAGAACTTAAGAGGCAGTGGGGCAGGATTAGGAAGGGGCATTCTTACATCATCACCCAGCCTTCCCATAGAAGTAGCATGAACTAATGGGGAGATACGGTTTTGGGAATCAGTCTATGGGTAAAAACCTCATGTCCATAATCCTTCACTGAGGCTCTTTTGTATAAATGGATAATATCACATGACTGCTGCTGCTGCTAAGTCACTTCAGTTGTGTCCGACTCTGTGTGACCCCATAGACGGCAGCCCACCAGGCTCCCCCCGTCCCTGGGATTCTCCAGGCAAGAACACTGGAGTGGGTTGCCATTTCCTTCTCCAATGCATGTAAATGAAAAGTGAAAAGGAAGTCGCTCAGTCGTGTCCAACTCTTAGTGACCCCATGGACTGCAGCCTACCAGGCTCCTCTGTCCATGGGATTTTCCAGGCAAGAGTACTGGAGTGGGGTGTCATCAGCTTCTCTGATATCACATGACAGGTATGATTAAATGAATTAAAGTATATGAAGTATTTACCACAGCAAAGGGTACCCCCATAAGTATGATACCCCAATCCCCTCTTTATATTCTGTCCCTAGCTTGGCTTCCCAAATTCACTGCTCATCCATCTCTTATACCTCCCTATAATCTACAGAGTGAATATTCTAGTCTATGCAGAATTACTTATTTCTTTGTCTGTTAGCTTGTTAATTTTATTTTGTTTTCAGCATGATGGGCCTTTCCATGCCATCATGTGTGTTATGCTCTTCACCTTGGAGAATTCACCTTGGTCCAGGGCTGGACTTCCACTTGGTGGACTCCAAACTCCAGTAAGGATGGACCCCTACTTAGGGATTGACTTAAGGTCACTTAGCTCTTGAGATCTGATCTTTATAAGCCAAGATGACAATTTATTGATATATAGTGGAAATTTAACTGATAGCATGTTGGTATGGTAGTCACTTCACACCAGATTGCAAGAGCCAGTTGTGTGTATCACTTTCAAACTCCATGATGAGTGACATCATCTTAATAGCTTGAAATTGACCATGGTGAGAGTATCTACATTTTAGAAATCAGTAAACTACAAATCAGAGCTTTCCCCCACCCTCCTGGAGAGCCTGTTAAACATTTATCAGCATACCGCTGATACTATCTGTCTCTTTGGGCAGGTTGTGTGGGAAGCCAAACCATCTTCACAAGATTTTTACACTTAAGTGTGGACTTGGACCAGGGACTTTAGTGATTCTCATATTTGATGTTACCAGCATGAGAGCTTTTCTCAGTCCTTTTCTGAAACTGTGGTGTTCCAGTTCTTCAGCCCAGAGGGCTGGGTACTTGGACATGAGCCCTGTCTTCTCTGAGCCATGCTTAGATGGGAACTTCTTACTGTGTGACTTTTCTGTTTGCAGTCCTGATCTACTTTCTATTCTGTCTTTCTCCATCCTAAGTGGAACATAAAATGTAATATTATTTTTGCTCCTAGCTGTAGTCAGTCACATTTCAATCCTGTTTCCCTAAAGTGAAGTCAAACTGTGTTGGTTTTTTTTTTTTTTTTTTTGCATCCAGGCCACTCCCAAATTAATTTGTTGGAAATTTTAGGTGTTGAGCTTTTTGGTCACCTGTACAGGCAGTATGAGGGTTTGCCCCCATGGGTGTTCAATCACATCCAAATGTGGATTTTACTAGTCATTTCTCAGAGTAAACACCTGCATTTTGCAATTATAGGTTCTTGAGATGTCTCATACTGAGAGATCCCATGCTGTTTGGTTGGTCCAGATCCTGCTAACGGGTCACTTCCAACATGGAATCTCCATACTGTCTCTGGATAGATTTAGTCACTATCCTTGCATGCTCCTAGGAAATTCAGAGCCTTCCCTTCTTTTTCTGTTAGAAACCCTATCACCCTGGTAATTTGTTTTCCTCTCCTTATCACTCCACCAGAGCTGTGAGCTCCTTGAAATTACAGGCCTTGTAGTTTTACTGTCCCTATATCTGCAGTATTGAGCACGGTGTCAGGCCTGTGGGATCTTGTATGTAAATTTAGATTGTGGGTAAATTAACAAATAACATTCTTTGAAATTAGGGAATGTGGAAGTTAAGTTAGCCTGTGGGAGTTTTTAAAATTAAGATTCCTTAAGTCCAAATTTTACATTGTGGGCTAAGAATCAATTCCAGACAGCCTTTTTGCCTCCTTTATAATATTTTTCAACTCTGATAATTGCTAAAGTATGTGAAATTGCCTTTGGGAAAATTCCCTATACAGGAAGGAACATGTTAAAGGATGTCACTCTTGGGTCTCCAGCTTTGTCCTAGAATTATGTGGGCAAATAAACTAATCCTACTGTTTAAAGGATGGTTTCCTCTCTGTGGATAGACAAGGGCTGACTTCTTTGATGCTGATTCATGAAATTCTGCCTGTTTAAAGGATGCCTGTGTTCTCCCTGCAGTTTTTTTGTGGGCTTGCTTTACTCACTGCAATTTTGACTTTATGTGCTCTGTTCCTAGTCACTGCCAATGAAGATTCAGGTTAAGTACCAAGTGTTATTGATAGGCAGACAAGAATTCAAAGGAAGGGAAGTTTACATGCTAAAGAAGGATAAATGGGGCAGAGGGAGTAGTGGTGGTGGTAGTGAGCAAAGAGAGAAAGCCTTAATTATACGTACATATAGCATAAGTGACAGTCTAAAATACAAGTGAAAGTAGAATGTACCTGAAGAGAAAGTGAATAGGTCATAAGTGCACAACTCTATTCATAACCTCAAAGTGAGCACATCCATTTAACCAGTGCCCAGGTCAAGAAAAAGAAAATCATCAGCACCTCAGAGGGCCCCTTCCTGACAATGACTTACCCCTTCCCTCTACCCTGAAGGTTACCAAGTTAGTGCTATCTTGAATTCCATCAATATTGATTAATGCCATCTTTTCACTTTGTATAGATGGAAAATATATACATAATATATCATATGGTTTTTAAAAATCTATACTGTGATGAACATGTCTCATCTGAACATTCTCACACATCTTTTGAGGAACAAATGTGTGCATTTCTGTTGGATATATAACTAAGAGTTGAGTCATAGGGTATGCTTATGATAAGCTTTAGTAGAAGTTGTCAGACAGCTTTTCAAAGCATTTATACTAATTTCCATTCTTGCCAGCAGCATACAAAAGGTACCATTTGTTCACATCTTTGATAACACTTGTGTTAATTTTTTGAATTGTAGCCATTCTAATGGACAGTAGCGGTATCTCATTGTGGCTTTATTACTTTTTTTAATATACTTCAAATGAATCCATTTTTTATTTCATTTTTAAACTTTTTATTTTGTATTGAGATATAGCTGATTAACAATGTTGTGATAGTTTCAGATGAACAGCAAAGGGACTCAGCCATACATATTCTATTTCTTTTTTAATGGAGGTATAACTTACATACAATAAACTGCAAAGATTTTAAGTGTAAAGTTTGATTCTTAACAAACATATATACTCATGTAACTCACACCCCAGTCAAGGTACAGATGATTTTCTGTCACTCAGAAAGAACCTTTTCATTTGACTCTCTCCAACCAGCAGCCATGATGCCAATTTTTGTCACCATAGATTAGTTTTGCCATTATTGAACTTTATGTAAATAAAATCATACAGTGTGTAAGCTAACATTTGGCTTATTAATACTTGGTTCGATATAATGTTTTTGAGATTTCATCCATGATGTTGTATGTATCAGTAATATATTCTGTTCTCATTGTATGAATGTACCAAAATTTGTTTATCTGTTCTCCTATTGATGGACATTTTGGGGTGTTTTTTTTTTTGAAGTCTTTTGTTGCTGTTTGTTCAGTTGCTAAGTCGTATTCGACTCTTTGTGACTCCATGGACTTCAGTACACCAGGCTTTGCTGATCCTTCACAGTCTCCTGGAGTTTGGTCAGACTAATGTCCATTGAGTTGGTGATGCTATCTAACTAACTCATCCTCTGCCACCCCCTTCTCCTTTTGCCTTCAATCTTTCCCATCATCAGGGTCTTTTCCAGTGAGTCGACTCTTGGCATCAGGTGGCCAAAGAATTGGAACTTCAGTCCTTTCAATGAATATTAAGGGTTGATTTCCTTTAGGATTGACTAGTTTGACCTTCTTGCAGTTCAAGGGACTCTCAAGAGTTTTCTTCACCACAATTCAAAATAATCAATTCTTTGGCACTCAGCCTTCTTTTTAAAGGTCTTACAGTGGTTTTAATTTGTATTTCCCTGATGCCTAATACTGTTGAAAATCTTTTCATAATTTATTGCCATTTGATAGTCTCTTGTGAAGAGCCTATTCAAGACTGTTGTCATTTTTCTTTTGAGCTGTTTGTATTATTAGTTTCTTGGAGTTGATTATGTAGCCTGGATATGAGTCTATTCTAATCTGAGAGAATCTTTTCACACTCTTGAGAGAACTGATGCTTTTGGTGTTGGAGAAGACTCTTGAGAGTCCCTTGGACTGCAAGGAGGTCAAACCAGTCAATCCTAAAGGAAATCAGTCCTGAATATTCGTTGGAAGGATTGATGCTGAAGCTTTTGGCCACCTGATGCAAAGAATTGACTCATTGGAAAAGACCCTGATGCTGGGAAAGATTAAAGGGAGGAGGGGAAGGGGACAACAGAGGATGAGATGGTTGGATGGCATCACCGACTGGATGGATGTGAATTTGAGTAAGCTCCAGGAGTTGGTGATGGACAGGGAAGCCTGGCATGCTACAGTCCATGGAGTCGCAGAGTTGGACACGACTGAGTGACTGAACTGACTGAAGAGTATCCCTTTTATACATTTATACAGGAATGGTCATAGCAGCGTTATCTGCAGTAACCAAAAACTGAAAACAATCCAAATGTCCTTTAGTAGGTGAATAGTTAAACTCGTATATCCAGGTAATGGAATAAAAAGAATGAACTATTAATACATGGAACAGCTTGAATGGATCTCGGGAGCATTATGCTAAATGGAAAAAGTCAATTTCAAAAGTTTATATACTGAATAGTTTCTTTTATATAACAGTCTTAAAATGACTATATTGAGGTATAATTTTCATACAACAATATTCATACTTTAAATGTACAATTTAATGCTCTTTAATAAATTTACCAAGTTATGTAACCATCTACATAATTCAATTTTAGAATATTTCCATCACTCCAATAAAATTCTTTGTGCCCATTTACCCATCACTCAGTTTCCCTCCCCTGAGCCCTTGTTGTTGTTCTTGTTTAGTTGCTAAGTCATGTCCAACTCTTTTGAAATCCCATGGACTGTAATGCACCAGGCCTCTCTGTCCATAGGATTTCCCAGGCAGGAATATTGAAGTGGGTTGCCATTTCCTTCTCTAGGAAATCTTCCTAACCAGAGATTGAACCTGCATCTCCTCCATTGGCAGACAGGTTCTTTACCCCTGGGCCACCAGGGAAAGCCCTAGGCAACCACTAATCTACTTTCTGTCTCTACAGGTTTGCCTTTTGTGGACATTTTGTATAAATAGGTTCATACACTGTATGCTCTTTTGTGTCTGGCTTCTTTCATGTGTCACAGTGCTTTTGAGATTCATCCGTGAATATACCATATCAGTAATTCATTCCTTTTTATTGTTGGATGGTATTACATTATATGGATATACCACATAATGATTATTCTCTGTGGATGGACATTTTTGATGTTTCCAGTTTGGGATTCTCATGAGTAATGCTCCTGTGAACATTTATGTACATGTCCTCATGTGGGCATATGTTTTCATTTCTCTTGAGCAGATTCCTAGGAGTAGAATTGCTGGGTTGTGTGGTAAATTTATGCTTAACTTCTTAAAAAAATTGCCAAACTGTTTTCCAAGGTGGCTGAGCCAAGTTATAGACCGACCAATCCCTGGAGAATGTTCCATATTCACTTGAAAAGCATGTGTATTTTGTAAATGAGAGGTGTGTTTTGTAAATGCCAACTAGGTCAATTTTGTGGTAGTGTTGTGTAAGTTTTCTATATTCTTGCTTGATTTTCTTTCTAGTTCTGTTGCCTTATCTAGTTCTGTTAGCAAAAGTGGGATGTTGAACTCCCTGTTAGTGTGAATTCTCTGTTTCTTCAGTTCTTTGACTTTAGTTTTCAGCAGTTTGATTATGATGTGTCTGGGTGTAGATTTCTTTGTATTTATTATGTTTGATATTCTCTCAGCTTGTTGGCAGTTTCCAGCCATTTTTTTCTTCAGATATTTTTCAACAACACACTGTTTTTCTTCTCTGTATTGGATTCCAGTTACACAAATGTTAGATCGTTTGTTGCTATACTACAGGTCTCTGACACTTTGATTTCCCCCTGCACAGTCTTTTTTCTTTCTGTTATTTAAATTGACTAGTTAGTCTGTTTTCGGTTTCACTGCCTCTTGCATTCTGCTATTGCATTCTTCCAGTCAGTTTTTTATTTCAGTTATTTTATTTTCCAATTCTAAAGTTTTAATTTGGTTATATCTTCTCTGTACTTTGCCAATAACTTGCTGTTTAACTTTATTTTAAGAGTATTCAAGTCTGGTGATTGCTCATTTGAGCAGTTTTATAATAGGTTTTTACCTACTTGTTAGATAATTTCAACATTTGGGTCATCTCACTGTTGGCACCTGTTGATTGTCTTTTCCCATGTTAGTTGGCATTTTTGTTTTCTTAGGTTTTATCCTGGACATTCTGAATATTATTAGACTCTAGATCTTGTTTCAGTCTAATGGAGAATGTTGATTATTTGTTCAGTCATCAGTTGACCTGGTTATGTTCAGACTGCAAGTTTCAGCTCACTTTCTGTAATGGGCTGTAGTTCCAATATGAGTTCAGTATTCACTGCCTTTGCAGTGCTATTTAGATCTGTCCCATGTGTGATGCTCACTGGTCAGTCTGAGACCTGAGTGTCTCTTAGCTCAGTTCTCAAAGTCTTTGACAACGCTAATTAGGATCAAATCCATGCATACACGATGGGATGGTGATCACAGTTATTCATAAGCAGCTTTATGGGTTAGCTTTCCTGAGGTCTTCCTTATTCATTATTACCATGGTAATTATGAATTATTACCTTACCATGGTACTTTCTGGTTTTTTAGAGATTTCCTTTTCAGTCCTCTATAGTCAGGAACCACCCGCTTTCACGATGTACTGCCTCCAGGGCATAAAGGACAGGCAGACAGAAAGAAAGTAAGAAAAAACAGTGGGACTTGGTTTTGCCCTTTTGGAGCTAAGCTATAAGCTTCACCAAATGGAATGGAACATTCTTTCCCTCAAGAGTTTTAACTCCTACAGTCTCACTATGCCAATCACTTTTGTTGCTATTGGCGCAACCTCCACCATGAGATTTTCTGGACACGAGAGAAAGGAAGAAAAGGAGAGAAAACCCCAGGGGATTTCCCCCCAGTCTCTCTGAGTTTTAAAAGTTCCCTTTTCCAAAAACAGTTCCTTGAGCCAGAATGTGTGTTCTAAACATAGTGCTCACTTTCAGGTTTTGGTATGTTTTCAGGCCAGGGAATACTGGAGGAAAAAAAGGAGTGAAGTTCAGTTGTACTGGGCACTCTGATACTCTTTCCTGATTCACCTGCTGATAATATACTTTAAGGAATTCTGTAACAGGTGCCCAAGCATTCTGTGCAGATTTTATAGCTGCTGCTTTCAGTGGACAGAAAGGTGAATATGGTGATTCCATCTTACTTACAACCAGAAGTCTAACTGATATTTTAAATGATGTTTTCAATTGGCTTCCTCAACTCCCCAAAGTATTTATATCTCTGAAATAATAGTTTCAAACATGCAGTGTTTGGTGTAGTTAAGTGGACAAAAGTTTCTACGTGTAAGCAGAGAAGCTGCACTATTGGCAGAATCATCACCTCCTGAAAAAGACACTTTTCTGCAAGGCATATATGGTAACTTCATCCGGAAGCACAGTTCTTTGTCCTCATGCAGCATATCATTGACCTCCTTGTTTTCCTTGGCCTTGCCTCTTTGTCACATTCTCTTACTTCTGACCTGCTGTTTTTCAGTAACCTTTGCCCCTCAGGACTTCATTCATCAACTCCTTTCTCTTCCTACTCCCTCCCCCATTTGTCTCTAGTTTCCCCACACTCTCTTATTCTGAACATTACATTCTTCCATTTTATCACCAGACCCTGTCTTCCAAGGATAAATACACTGCCCTTGGGATATAAGTGCTTGCACTTGAAGGGTGGAGAAGCTAGGCTGGGGAGATGGAGGATGAGTAAGCAGCTTTTGCTTATAGATTAGGGCCAGACCTGAGTCCCTGCAAGGCATTGTGGTGGTCTCGCCAGCTGCTCTTTCAGCATATTAAGGCTTTTCCTCTCATACAGTATTTCTGGTGAGAGTGGGTCTAGGTCTGGTGGAGCTCCAGCACAGCCAGAAATATTGGTCCAAAAAGAAGGTAGTGCTCAAGCCACACTAACCTCATTAACTTGGGAATAAGTCAGAGTCT
Source organism: Capricornis sumatraensis (assembly GCF_032405125.1). Lineage (NCBI taxonomy): Eukaryota > Metazoa > Chordata > Mammalia > Artiodactyla > Bovidae > Capricornis > Capricornis sumatraensis. The sequence goes on from NC_091092.1 coordinate 84,401,473, forward strand.
TCTGAGCTATTTTGTTTTGCTGTTAATTGTGAGATTTAATAGGAAGAAACTATTAAATAAGTTACTTTTATGCAAGCATTTCCTATTGTTTGTTATGGTAGTACAGAATTACTGCAGGAAGGAAATCCTAAAAGGGCAAAAACACATGGGCAAAGCACAAGTTTTTATGTTGCAGCACACTTTCAATATTTTTATGGTGGAAACATAACATTCCTTAAAAACCACAGTGGGCTTCCCAGATGTCTCTTCAGATCCATCAGGTTCCAGACATGCAAAGACTGCTCAACTCATAATCTTCTGGGCCTGTATTAACTATGTATATTAACTATGTGTAGATAAAATTTGTAGGTACACAAAAGATATGGTACCTTTTGGAAAGAAAATCATCAGGTACAGCATGTTGTCTCATTTACTCCCACTGAAATTCATTATCTTCTTGTCTGAGAACAGGGCAGCAGCAGGGAGCTGCCTGAGTTCTGACCCACTGTTTTTATGCCAGACTGGCCCTCCTTATACAAGGACAAGTCAATGATACTCTTTTCCACTGATTAAATTTTTATTTTTTCAGGTCAATGATAACTGTTTTTCACTGCTAAGATTTTTGTTTTTTTTTCTTTTGGTAGTAGCCAAAGCAACTAGTTAGAATAATGAGTGTGTTTTCTTTTTAACTCTTTCATTTTACACAGTAATGCTCATTTCAGTGGCATGTTTCTGTGGAGATCTCGTTCACTATCAGAGCAATTTGACTTTGGTACTTTAGAAAAACAGTAAGTCACAGAAACAGTGATTAAATAGGCAATAGTTAATTATGTACATAAAGTCAACCAAGGCATGAGAATTAAAGTGAGTTTTATTAAGGCCAGTATAGTTCCTGAACATCCCCTGCCCCCCTCCCCCAGACCTGTAATAATTTTCAGGCCCAATTAAGTGAATTATTCCTCATTGATTGTAAAATATTCCCAGGTAAAACCATTAAAGGCTATATTGATTTTGGATTGTTGCATTATTTTTTAAAGCTTGTCTTGAGATAACTGTTGAATTTTCCAGAGTCTGTGAGCTCTAAACTGTGCGGTTCTTACCTAACCTTGATGGAACCTGAGAACTAGAAGGGCTTTGGGGATCATCAAATCCAGGTACCTTCCCAGTGCAAGAATCCTCTCCACGATATTCTGTCAGACAGTTGTTTGACTCTTTACCACTTTTCTCCCCCAAAGAATATATATATTTTTCCTCCATACATTTTTGATGCTATTCACTTATCTTTCCATGATAGGTCATTTTTTTATTCCCAAGCCAAGATCTGCCTTCTAGGGTCTCACACCATTATTCCTAGCTTCTCCATTACTGCACAAAGCAAATCTCCTTCACCCAACATGGTTAAAGCCATCTATTTTCCTACTTTCCCTTTCTCCCATCTGTGACCCCAGGCTAAAAAAGTTAGTGGTTCTTGCAACAGCTTATGTCAAGGATTTTTAACACATGGAAAATTTAAAGAATAATAATATAACCAACCAAAATTATCAACAATTAAGATTGATAGCTCAGTTGGTAAAGAATCTGCCTGCAATGCAGGAGACCCCAGTTTGATTCCTGGGTAGAGAAGATCCGCTGGAGAAGGGATAGGCTACCCACTCCAGTATTCTTGGGTTTCCCTGGTGATTCAGCTGGTAAAGAATCCGCCTGCAATGTGGGAGACCTGGGTTCAATCCCTGGGTTGTGAAGATCCCCTGGAGAAGGGAACAGCTACCCATTCCAGTATTCTGGCCTGGAAAATTCCATGGACTGTATAATCCATGGGGTTGCAAAGAGTTGGACACAACTGAGCAACTTTCACTTCACTTCATGATTTTATCATATTTTTCTTAAGTAAAAGAATTAAAGCATTACAGAAATGGTTATTTCTCCTTTCATCACCCCTTCTAGTGTCTTCATCCTCCCTCTCAGTGTCATGCATACATAGATATATATATATATAAACAACATATAGACTTGTTTTAATTTACACAAATGGTGTTATTATGGATATGTCTATATAGTTTGTCCATAAAGCAAATGTCTTAGATATTTTCATATGTTTTGTATTAATCTTCCCATTTACTGTGTATTGTATTAGTCATTATATATATAAAACATAAAATATTTGGCTGTCTGCCATCTGGGCATTTGGTCGGTAGTCCTGCCTCTTTTGAAATTAGATGATGTGGCTATGTGACTTTCTTTCGTCAATGAAATGTCAGTAAAAGTAATGGGTGCATTTTCAAATGGAAGTTTTAAGAGCCAGTATGAGATTACCATATTTCATTCCCCTGACAAATAGAGATGGGGTCTCCCTGTCAGCCTGGGTTTGAGAAAGCCTTGGACTTTCCTGCCAATTCACTTTTTAAACACGTAGTGTAAGGAATAAATAGACTTGCTGTATTAAGCCACTGAGATTTTAGGTTCCTTTCATTAGTTTGGCAAACTTATCCCATCCTGATTTATAATTACACCTACATCACTGATTTTAGCAGCTGCAAAGGATACTTCACAGTTTGAATAGACCTTATTCTATCTAGCCATTCTCCTATTGACAGAAGAAGCCTAAAGATTTACTGAAATTTGCTGTTATAAACAATTTTGTATTGGTAATTGTGTAAATTTGTGAGAGTTTCTCCAGAATATATCATCTAGAAATAGAATTAGCTGTGTCACAGGGTATGGATATTTTCAGTTTTATAGGATTCTGTCTTTGCTATCTAAAGTGGCTGTATCAATTTACATTCTCACCTTTTCAACTGTCATTTGTGTGACATGATTCCCAAACCTTTTTCCTAATCTTGGTTCCCTTCTCTGGATTCACTTTTGTTGGTTATTGTTTCTTTGTGATACTCAGACTGGAACTTGCTTGTCCTGTTGTTGTCCAACTGAGGTAGATGATATATTTTTGAATCCAGCCCAAGTTGAGTAGCTGCATCACCTTGGGGTATTTGCTGACATAGAAAACTGAACATCTATCATCCTGTATTTAGAATATATCCTGTATTTAAGAGTTTAAAAACTTTCAGTGGCTTTACATATGTTCTCATTCAATTTCATCCTCTTTCTGCTTATTATATTAGCTTTTGACTTTCCCTTTTCCTCTGATGTTACCCCTCCTATGTCAGTAATCCTAGGTTCATCTACATTACTGATCAAAGTTTGGATCAGCCAGGGCCAAGGGCATAGCTCTGTGTCCTACCATGAGACATGTTTCAGGTTTGCCTGTCTGCAGGATTCTCCATCTTATCAACTGGAAAATCCTGATGGCCTTTGTCAGCTACGCCACATATACTCTACCTAAAAAGAATTATCCCAATAAATGAATTGAGTGACTGGAACAGAAAGAAGTCTGGAATAAGTTGGGTGTGTCATGATTTTAGAGAGTCTGTGCTGAGTGTTAGTGATTATTTTTTTCTTTTTCAAGTACTTATCCAACTAGTGCTTTATTAATCTGGTATAGAATTTAATTTGGAGTGAGATTCAAGTTTTTTTATCAGTAATAATTATACCCTTTGAAAATAAGGGAGATTTTTGCCTCTCTCCAGTCTGTTCAGAGGTCTGGTTTCTGTGAGTTTTCATAGATGAAAGGAAGTGATTCTGCTGTCATAGCTGCAAATAGTTTTTTATCCCGGGGGAGAGGAACAGGGAGGTTTTTAGGATTATGAGCAGCCGGAATGCCTGTGCTCTCTTCCCCAGCCAATGTCTTTTCTTCCAGCACCAGAACCAAACCTTTTCATGGTTTAGGAACAAAAAGGATTCCCTTGGCCAGTAGCTGATGTTAGGCTTGTTGATGATCTTTCTCTTGTTCTTTGGGACCAACTGCATGTCTAATTCTTGTTCCTATTTTTGTATTAGGTTTCTTAGTTACATGTATCAGCATCCCAACTCAGATTAGCCTAACAAAGGAAAAGAAAGTTTACTGGTTTATGAATAACCCCATGGATGGATGGCTGCCTTTAGAAATGGCTGCATTCTCTCACTCATCACATCCCTGATCCTCCTCCTCTCACGTTTGCTTTCCTCTTAGTTTCACTCACAGGCAGGCTGTCTGCAGCAGATGCATTACTTGTTTTCCAGTACTTCTGTCAAAACCCTTGAATGACTTGTTGATCTAGCCTGGTTCATGTGCCTTAGACTCAAGAGATATGTATGTGTTGGGAAGCGAGGCAGAGATTGCCCTTACCCAGACTGCATGAACTGAGAGTTAGCCCTCATTCATTCCTCTTTCATTTTCATACATTTGCCAAGTGCCCACTATGTGATAGATGTCATTATTAGGCTCAGGGGTTATTATAGTAAACAACATAGTCAAAGTCTCTGCCTTCATTTTTTCAAAAGATATTTTTTGATTATTTGGTTGTGCTGGGTCTTAGTTGTGGCAGGCAGGATCTTTAGTTGTGGTAGGTGAACTTTTGTGGCATGTAGGATCTAATTCCCTGACCAGGGATCAAGCCACTGGGCCACCAGGGAAGCTCCATCTCTGCCTTCTTGAAGTGTATAAGTGTTTTTTTTAATGGACTTTAATCTGCTCAGAGTAATAAAGGAGGAGTTACTGGTGCTGGAAAGCAAATGACAGGGGTTCTGACCTACTCTGGGGCAGGTAAGGGAAGGCTACCCTGAGGAAGTGCTTCATGGATTGAAATCTGACATGAGTAGGAGTTAGCTGTGTGAAGTAGATAGGAAGATTGATGGCCAGCAATTGGTGGAGGAAGGTGGAATGTAAAGGGCCTTGGAGGTGGAAAGGAGCACGTTCCAGGCACTGAAATAAGGGCAGGATGTTTGGATCATAGAGACTGAAGGGCAGAGGGGTACATGTGGGGCTGGAGAAGTAGGTTGGTGCCACTTCTTGCAAGGCCTCGGGGCTTGGCGAGAGGTTTGAAAACCATACAAATAGCTCTAGTCCATGTGGGTAACTCACTTCCTTCAGCTGAGTCTAGATAATTAACTTGCCAGGATTACCCACATGGTTGGGACTTAAATCTAGGCACACCACAGCATCTGTCACGTGTCTAGACCTGGCTTAGGCATTGCCTCTCCCAGGAAGCAGTCCTTCCTGCCAGTGGGAAAGGGTAGGTGTTCCTCCATTCATGCTGCTCAGAAGACACTCATGGTTTTATACCCCATCTACACCTGGGCAGCACATGTTGATGCCAACCCAGGCTAATGATTGGCACTTGTGTGAAAAAGTAATGATTGGCACTTGTGTGAAAAAGTGTTGTCAAAGCAGGCCTGACTGGGAAGGGTCCCTTTGCTGGCATCTGGAACTTGGTTTTCAGGGGGATTCGCACCAGTACCATTCCCAGAACTGAGAAGGGTGGCCCAGTGTGCCTGAACTGTTTATACAAACAATGTGGTTTCTGCTGAACACCTGCTTTCCTTCTTGAGGTCTAGAATTTTTATATTTGCTAATCAGAGGGTGCCTATGTGGTCAACCTCCAATCAAAACTGTGGGCACTGAATCCCTAATGAGCTTCGTTAGTGGACAACATTTCATGTGTGTTGTCACAGCTTGTTGCTAGGGAAATTAAATGTATCCTGTGTGACTCCACTGGGAGAGGACTCTTGAAAGTTTGTGCCTGGTCTCCCTGTATTTCAGTCCACTGATTTTGCTTTGTATCTCTTCACTGTAATAAATCATAGGGGATGAGTGGTTATATGCTGAGCTCTGTGAATCTTCCTAGTGCATCACAGAACTTGGGGTGGTCTTGGGAAATCCTGACACAGCACCCCTGCAAAACCATTGTTAAGCATTTTTCAACACTTATTTTTGAAGGAGTGAATGAGTCTGGTGAGGAACTAGGGCAGAGAAAGAGGCTCTCTGGTGGTGGCACTGACTGTACTCTGCTTTTATTGGTCCTAAACTTGTACTTTCCACTCTACTGAACTTTAGGCCTGTGGAGGCCTGCAAGGGAACCTGTGATAGGGGATCAATGGAAAGGTTTTACACTAAGGAGTCACGATCAGATTTACATTTGGGGAAGAATAAATGCCCAAGAATTGTCAGGAGAATTTGTAAGTAGAGTCTGCTTTACCAGAATAAAACTTATTACAAAGCCAGTGTCATAAAAGTAGTGTTATAATGGACTAAAAATTTGATGTAACAGCCAGATTTCCTGAATTCCAGCCCAGGTTCCTTCATCAAATTTTTATTGAATTCTTTGATGAACTCTGTAAGAGTGAACTTGTGAAACTCGGTTCCTTTTCTGGTTTACTTCTGAGACAGATTATGCAAAAGCAAACATCATTTATACTGTCTGCAGTGGAACCCTCTGAACTTCTTTTTAGGTGGTTAGGATGCTGTCAACTGTCAAAGTAGGAATGTGGGGTTCTGAATTCAGAACGTGGGGAAAACAGTAAATAATCAACTTTTACTCCCGCCTGTGAATTGCTGATATTTCACATGCTAACAGCTTAAGAGTAATTTTGGCACTTTTGAGTTTTATAGTTTTTCAATTGGTAAAAAATATTCCTATTTTCACAATCTGCCACCATTGTTTTATCTTTCTTTGCATGTCAGGGCTGATGTTTCCTAAGGGGAAACCTAATTAGACCATGCAATAATCTTCTTGGGGAAATAGAGAAAGTTGGTTATTTAAAACACTAGATGAAAGATCTTATTTTCTTCAAAAACCTTTGAAAGAATAAAACATCCTGTACTGAGGGAACAGAGGTGGGATGATGGAGTTCTGCTGTCCCTGTTTTGCATTTCTATCAGTAAACTTGAAAGCACAGGATCTTCTGACCATTGAAGCTGAAATTATGTATTCACTGTTTCTCATGAAATAACATTTACCATTAAAAAGAGATTGTATTTATATTTGTCTTGGGAAAATTTCTATGCAGGAAATTCATAAGTTCAAGACCCGCAATAGTACACAAAAGCATCACATTGATTACATGTCCCATGTATTGGCTGATTCCTGAAATAGTGTCTCAGAAGGATTAAAATTGAGCCTCTGTTCTGAGCACGTGGTGTTGACTGTGGCTTGGGAATGTGCCAGTTAGTTGCAGCACCTGCGCCTCCTCACAGGGTCTTGTTGCTGCTGTCCAGGAAGATGGAGGAAAACTGCCTCAGCATTCCAGCCACAGATGCAAGGCTAGAAATCCTGTCTCTGAGGCTTCTTCTCCTGCTCTGACTGACAGGTGATCCAGAAACAATAGTCTAGCCAGCTGGCTGCAATGCTGGGGCAGGAAGAGCAGCAAAAATGAGAATAAAATCATCTCCTCCCCACCCCCAAGCCCACGCTAATAATAATGATTAGACACCTTTTTGTTGATAACCTCATCTTACATTAAACAACATTTAGGAATCCTGGGTGTGATGGCCTATTTGCAGTGTGTAAATAGAACATGGGAAGAGGATGCTCAGATCTGACCTAGAAATTCGAGATGTAGGTGGAGAGACCTAACACCCCACTGGGGACTCACAGGCCAATTACCTTGAGTCTGGTAACTGGAGTACAACTCCTAAAGGAAACTAGGTGTTTTGAACTAAGAAATAATATATGTATAGGTGAGGCTTCTTGCATTCTTTCTTTGTTTATTATAAGTCCTCAAAAGTTCATAGAAATTAAGGTTTTTCAAAGTGTGTGAGAGCATTGGAGACAAAGAAAGAGAAACAAAGGATAGGGCCTTTTCTTTTCTTTTTTTTTTTTTGTTTGTGAGCAAGATCCTGCAGTATCAGATTGAACAATATGATATTGCTGATACTCAAACATTTTTACCTTCAACAATGGCAATTTCATATGATTTAACTTGATATGTCTAAACTAATTTCACCACACAAATGCTTTGAAAATATTCTCAGCTTATTTTATTGGGCATAACTTTATCAGAGGAGGAAGGAGATCATAAATTCTTACAAAGTCATTTATAATAATTTATGACATAATCATGACATCAAATGTGTTTTTAGCAGTTCTATTGAAGTATAACTGATATATTAAAACCACACATTCCATTGTATATAATTTGATGAGTTTGGACTCTGCATATACCTGTGAAACCATCACTACAGTCAAGGTAATAGACATATCCATCACCTTCAGAAATTTCCTTCTGCCTCTTTTTTTGTGATAAGAACACTTAACATGAGATTTACCCTAGTAGATCTCTGGAACTTAATTCATCTTGCAGTTTTGAAATTTTACACTGATTGAACAATAATTTCCCATTTTCCCTTTCTCACAGTCCTTGGCAGCCACCATTCTACTGCCTGATTCTGTGAGTTTGACTATTTTAAATACCTCATATAAATGAAATCATACAGTATTTTTCCTGGCTTATTTCACTTAGCATAATGTCCTCCAGGTTCATTCATGTTGTCATAAATGAAAGGATTCCCTTCTTTTTTTAAGGCCAAGTAATATTCCATTGTGTGTATATACCACATTTTCCTTATCCATTCATCTGTCAAATGGACATTTGGGTTTTTTCTATTTCTTGACTACTGTGAATAATGCTGCAGTGAATATGGGAGAGCCAGTATCTCTTTGAGATTCTGACTTCAGTTATTTTGGATATATATGGCTAACAGGTGTGTGTGTATGTGTGTCTATATATATATATATATATATATATATATAAAGGTGCTCAACATCACTAATCATCAGAGAAATGCAAATCAAAACCATAATATCACCTCACACCTATTAGGATAGCTATTATATATAAAAAAGCTAAGTGTTGGTGAAGATGTAGAGAAATTAGAACTCTTTACTCCCACACTGTTGGTGGGAATGTAAAATGGTGTGGCCATTATGAAAAACAGTATGCAGATTCTTCAGAAATTAAGAATAACAGCTACCATGTGATCCAGCAATCTCATTTCCAAAAATAATGTTTGTTTTTAACTTGGATATTCTTGAGAGAGAATCCCAAAGAAATCCAGAGCCCCAAGGCCTGCTGTCTTAAATACAATAGCATTGTGATCAGTGGTCTAGATAGTCTGGGGTAGCCTGGAATTTTTAGTTCATTTCTGGCTCAGTACCTGATTCACTAGGCTTTCTTAGGCAGTCATTAGGCTTGACTATAAATCAGTTGTTATTCTGACATTTCATAACTTCGTTCTCAAAATGCATGTTGGAGACACTCCCTTGTTCATAATGTTTTTGAGGCTCTCCTTTTCGGAATTACCTTTGGAGCCATTTAATAAACCACATGCAGAATTGATTATTTACTTCATTCATTCAATAAATGTTTCAGTTTTTTCAAATTTTTTTTTTATTGAAGGATAATTGCTTTACAGAATTTTGTTTTCTGTCAAACCTCAATGTGAATCAACCATAGGTATATATATATCCCCTCCCTTTTGAACCTTCCTCCCATCTCCCTCCCCATCCCACCCCTCTAGGTTGATAGAGAACCCCTGTTTGAGTTTCCTGAGCCATACCGCAAATTCCCATTAGCTATCTATTTTACATATGGTAATGTAAGTTTCCATGTTATTCTTCCCATACATCTCACCCTCTCCTCCCCTCTCCCATTTACAAGGTTGGGCACTATATCAGATACAGAGGCAGATGACATGGACATAGAAGGTGGTCCAGGGAAGGAGTGTGAACAGATGCATGTGTGCAGGAAAGCACCAGGACATGTGAGTGGGGAGCAATGAGTGGCACATCTTCCCTAGAGAAGAGACTGTGCAAGGAAAATAACACTGGCAAGGTGACCCACAGCCACATTGTGGAATGCCTTGGATACTAAGAGTGCTGCTGGTGCTGCTAAGTCGCTTCAGTCGTGTCCGACTCTTAGCGACCCCATGGACTGCAGCCCACCAGGCTCCTCCATCCATGGGATTTTCCAGGCAAGAGTACTGGAGTGGGGTGTCATTGCCTTCTCTGGGATACTAAGCCTGGGAGTCTGAAATTTGTGCTGTGAGCAGTAGGGAGCCATTGAATGTTTTACGCTTTTAGAGTTTTTAACTGCCGCTAATGACAGTAGAATTGGAATTGTAAATCAGTCTTACAGTTTATTTCCCCAGCTTGTTACTGACTAAAACTGGTTTTACATACCTCCATCACATGCCCATTTGAATAGATTTTGAATAACATTTGATTCTTTCCAAAAGTGAAATTCACTCTCAAAGGAAGAAAAAGTGCTTCCATTGACCTTATTCAAAGAAATATGATACACCAAAGGGACAAAAAGCAAATTCAAATAAAAAATGTCCTAAGTGTTTTGAAGAATTGCGTTTGCTTCAGAGGATCTCTTGGAAGTCAGCCTATAATTGAATGTGTGAATTCTGGTATATTTGGGTTTTTAATTACTTCATAGTTACATACATGTGTGTAATTAACCTTTTGAGTTGGTATCTGCCCTGTCTTTACTGGAGTACACTGAAGGGTAACAGTGTGCAGATAGAGGATGGGGATTATAAATAAAAAGAATAGGGGTTCTAACAGCAATGCTGAGTTCTCTTCAGGTGAGATATTAGGGGTGTGGGCCATGTAGTTAAATGCTTATTGTAGGTACCACTGCCTCTGGTCTGAAGAGGTACCTGCCTTGGCATCAGGTAGGATGAGAGACTTACATATAGAGTGACATTTGCTATTTGTGTGGCCGTTATTACAAATTTCTTCTTTGGGATCAGATGGTTGACTCCCTCTGTGATCTTGGCATTAGCTAGAGTACCCTTCTAGAGTACTCTAGAGTACTCTTCTCTAGTGGAGCCCAGCAGTAGTGCCTGCTTTGGATAAGTATTTACTGTCTAAAGTGTCAGTATAGTAGGGTTGTGGTATGTAATGAAATTTCTATTCTATATTTAATCATTAAAAACTGACTTCTAAATTCTATCAGTTAACTCTTGCTGTATACCTTGCTACTTCAAAAGTTAGTGGCTCAAAGTAGTAATGATTATTTGTTCTGTGAGTTGGCCATTTGGGCTGGGTTCAGCTGACCAGTTCTGTTCTTAGCTGGTCTCCTTTATACCTGTTGTCAACTATAGGTCAGCAGGGAGCTCTGTTTCTCAAGTTGGCTATGACTGTCAACTGGGACAATGGTAGAGGGTAAGAGTATTGGGCTATCCATCTCTTAACCTACAGCAGTCTACCCAGGCTTGTTTTCATAATAGCTGGGCAGGTTTCTAAGACTGAATAGAAGCAGCAAGGCCTCTTGAGGCTTAGAATTGGCATAGCATCACCTCTGCTACATTTTGCTGGCCTAGGCTAGTCACAAAGCCAGTCCAGATTCAAGGAATGGGAGGGAGCTTCAAAATCACCTTGAAAGAGCATAGATAAAGAAGAAGGTGGAGAATTGAGACCATTTGTGCTATCAGACAAATGCAGATTACTCTTCTTAAAGGCTTCAGTTACTTCTGTAACATTTAAAAACTCATGTGTTCTGTATATTCACATCATTTGTATTCACAGGGTTAAAGACTGATCAGAAACAAGAAAGTATTAAGTTTTTCACAAGTCAGAGCCGTGATTATAGTCCTTTCGTGAAGTTGGCTTTTGGGGGGTACTTGGATGTTCTGAATGTGCCTCACATTTTAAATCAAAGCTCCTCCATCCATGGGATTTTCCAGGCAAGAATACTGGAGTGGGTTGCCATTTCCTTCTCCATGGGATCTTCCCATCCCAGGGACTGAATCCGGGTCTCCCACATTGCAGGCAGACTCTTTTCTGTCTGAGCCACCAGGGAATTCCTTTAACTCTGGATCCTTGCTACTAAGTGATGTGATGAGCATAACTGGAAATTTAAAAATGTAGCCACAGATTCTTTGACATTACCCTCATCAGGAGGTAGAGCCTATATCTCCTTCCAGTTAAATCTGGGTGGGCTTGTGAATGCTTCAACCAGTGTGATAGAGTATGTGATTCTGAGGCTGTTATAAAAAGCATGTAGCTTCTGCTTTGTTCATTAGAATATTTATGTTGGGACTCCTGAGCTGCCATGTAAGAAGTCTGTTTACCCCGAGGCTACTATGCTACAGAGGCCTTGTGTAGACAGTTCAGAGGTAGTTTCTGCTAAGCCCAGTCATCTCTGTCAAAGGGGCTAGCTGAGTGAAGAATCCTCTAGATCATTTCCAGCTGCTTTGAGTCTTTCCAGCTGTGGTCCCAGACATCATAGAGTAGAAAAACAGCATCCCTACTGTGTGTCACCTGAATTCCTGATTCACAGAATTTGTAAGATGATAAAATGATGGTTCTTTATGCCACTGCGTTTTATAGTGGTTACATAGCAGTAGATAACTGGAACAGAAGAAGTGAATGGCCATGGCTGTATTCCAGTAAAACTTGTTTCATGAACACTGAAATAAGAATTTTTCATGTCATAAAATATTTTTTTTTCAACAATTAAAAAATGTAAGGGCCATTCTTACCTCATGGGCTATACCAAAAATCAGCAGTGAGCTAGATATGGCCTATAGGCCAGCGCATTTGACCCCTGCTCCAAAAGATTATGTTGTACTTGTAACATTTAAACCTAAGGGCTTTCGTCAAGATGACTCTGCTTTCATGCTTCACACCCATTTCTCCTGTCTAAATAAAGTGATAATAGATAAAATAAAAAATCAGAAAGACACAATCTGTGATGAAGAAAAGATAAATCTCTGGACCAGAAACATATCAAATAGTAAGTGAAGATTATTGGTCATGAGCTTCTAGTTACTGACCTACTGGACTCTAGATCCAGAAGAACGTAGAGATGGCCGAGAATTGTTTTTCTGTAGATAATGGAAAATCAAAACACTCTGTGATTGGAAGAAATGATCCCTGGCTGTGCAAAGTCAGAGGTTGCTCATGAACAGAGACTGAAAAAGATGTTACTTCCATTTGTAGTGACAGACAGACAAGCAGAGAGAAACTCTGTTTGGTTTTTGTGTGTGTGTGTGTGTGTGTGTGTGTGTGTGTGTGTGTGTGAAGTTCACTGTCTGCAGCTGTACTTTTATCCCTATTGGTGGGATGGGACTGAGAATGCTGGGAGGAAGCCACTCTCAATGGAAAGGGTCAATGAAGATGGAGGGAAATGAACTTTCTCCAAAGTTAGCTTACAATCTAAAACCTCAAAGTGAGAACAGTTGTCCAAATTAGCCACCAGCAAATACATTTACTCCCAGTGAGAATCATTTTAGAGTGATTTTAAAGTTTATTTTAAAAGAGCTAAAGAAACAATAACTTCAACTATAAATTTCTTTAAAAACCCACCCATACTTGGTAGGAACTCATATTCTAGTTGGAGATTTTTAAACATGTACCGGTGACTACAAAATAGCTTATGTAAGCGATGGTGCTGTACACAGCCCACTCTGAGAGCATACTGCTTTGGCGGCAGTTGTCAAGGGGGTGAGTCAGACAAGGGAGGCTTTTTAGAAGAGGTGACATGTTTGCTAAGCCTAATGAGAATGAGTTTATGTGTTTGCGAAGTGAGGAGGTTAGAAGAGAGCCTTCCAGGCAGAAGAGATAGTATAATTATATAAAGCAAAGGGGTGAGATGCAATGTGAGTGTGGAAACTACAGAGGTTCAGCATTGTTTGAGCATAAAACTGGAGCATAGTGTGTTGAGGGATAAAGCTGCAGAAGTAGGTGTAGCTCAACTTTGGAGGATCTTGTTGGCCTTGATGAGGACATTAATAAAGATCTGGGAGCGAAGGGAAGCCATTAAAGTTTCAACAATGAGGGGGCATGGTCCAATTTGTGTTTCAGGTAAGTCTCTGGCATTTGGGTAGAGGGTGAATTGAGGACAACAAGATCAGGAGCCCCAAGACAAGTTAGGAAGCCGCTATTGCAGTTTCAGGAGATGGTTAAGTCCCAAGCTAGGAAAATGAAGGCTGAAATGGGATAGGAATATTCATTTAGAAGATTATTTCAGAGGTTAACTTGGCAGGGTTTGATGAGGATGTTCTAGGATGAGAGAAAGGAAGAGTTAAGGAATGTTTTCTAGATTTTGTAGCTAAGTGGAGGGTGCCAAATGAAACCACTAGAAAGGAGAAAACCAGTAGAAAAAGATAATGGTGTTGTTGTTGTATCATCTTTCAGGTTGATGTGTCTGGTTGGTGGGGGTTGGGGATGTGTGTAGGAGGATGGTGGTGGTCAATTTTTTTTTCTTTTTTTTATCTTTTCCTTTCCTTCCTCTGTCCTCCTATGCCTCTTTCTATTCTGCGAGCCATAACATGGGTTTAGTGTAGTAGGGCACTTTGGGGAGACACCACCACTTACAAGATGGTTAGAGGAAGAAAAGGATATGAGGGAGCAATATAGGGAACCTGGAAAAAAGCCTTTGGAAACCAAGGAATCTGTTTCAAGAGGGAAAGTGGGAGGGAGGGACTGAACAATCATATGTCAAATGCAACATACAGATACTTAAGAGAAGGGGGTTGAGACTGCACAAACTGATGACTTTTCCAAGAACTCTATAGAAGCCAATTGAGGAGTGACTGAGAGCCAGGAAAGGAAGACAGACCATAGACTACATTTTGAGAAGTTTCCAAAAGAAGGGAAAGAGATTAGGTATTAAAAAGAGAAAAATGAGGGCTTCCTGGGTAAAGAATGCTGGTAAAGAATCCACCTGCAATGCAGGAGACCCCGGTTCAATTCCTTCCTGGGTTAGGAAGTTCCCTTGGGGAAGGGATAGGCTACCCACTCCAGTATTCTTGGGCTTCCTTGGTGGCTCAGATGGTAAAGAATCTGCCTGCAATGTGGGAGACTTGGGTTTGATCCTTGGGTTGGTAGGATCCCCAGAAGGAGGGCATGGCAACCCACTCCAGTATTCTTGCCTGGAGAATACTCATAGACAGAGGGGCCTGGCAGGCTACAGTCCATGGGGTCGCAAATAGTCAGACACAACTGAGCAACTAAGCACAGCACACAGAGAAAAATGATGTAAGGCAAGAGATAATCTGGGAATAAAGGTAGGGAGAGATTGTAATCTGTTAACAGAAACAAGTCTTAGTATAAAGGCAGACTTTTTTTTCTAGTCACAGAAAGCTATTCTTTGTTTAGAGCTGTCTAAAAATGAAAATGGATTGCCTTATTAGATAGTTGCTCCCTGTCACTGGCATGGTCAAATAGAGGTTAGATTTAGATGTGTAGAAAGATATATTGGTTGGTGAGTGTCTTTGGGTGTTTTAGTCTCTGTTCAATTCTCAACACTTTGCCCAAAGTGTTTTAAGCATTATAAACTGATGAGTTATTCTGTGGACTTGTGTTGCCTGGCAGCTCTCCATAGATTGATCAAATCAATGGACCAAGTTAACTTACATACCTTTGATCTTGAAGGATGAAATTAAACTGCAGATTCTCAGATAAGAAAATATTGAGGCTCAGTGTCCAGGAAAGTTTCATCACTATGACAGTCAATCATGGTCTGAGTTCACAGGTATTTTTGACAAAGTAGTCATTTTCCACATACAACACCAAAGCCTTTATTTCAGATTTTTGAGAGTTTTATTTTTTATCTGTCCATCATTTTTGTAAAACACTGTTCCTTGTAATAATTAAAATTGTACTGAGATGGATAGAGAAGAAAAACCTGTTTCCTTTCCTCTTTCTGTGATTCATATTCCTATATGGATGCTTTTAGTTTACATAGAGGTTTGTTTTTTTTTGTTTTTTTTTTTTAAAGGCCAAGAGCAGATAGTTTCCATCTATGCTCTCTAGTCCTCATCTTAGATCTTTTTAGTGGTTCTTTTGGGTCGTGTTTAAAACAGTTCAGGGGTAAATTTTGCTGTTAGTCTCAAATGACTACTTATCTGTATCCAAATCTGGCTTCCTGGGGTACTGAAGCATGAACGGCATAAATTACTGAACTCAACTAATTCTCAGAAAGCCACATTTTAGTCAGTACTTTCCAGCTTTCTCACTCACTTCTTTTACAGAATTAACAAGTGGTATAACTAATTACTTAGACTTTTATTCCTTTTCAAGTTGTACATTTTAAATTCTGTTAACCTTTTGAAAATGTTAATATGTAATAAAACAACAAATCCATAACAGAAAAACTGGAAAATGCAAGTATTGGAGAAAAACAATTCCCCTGACCCAAGAATAAGCACCAGGTGTGGTGGATATTTATCTTTTAAGGAAAAATAGATGCATCCTTGTTACCAACTGACTTTTTCCTTCTTATGGCCCTCAGATAAGGGGTCAGCCCCCCAGTTACTTCTAGTCCTGTAAATTTTACTTGTTTGTTTCCTTGTTCTGAGAGAATGCAGTAAGTGAAAATCTCTCAGGTTGATTTTCCTTTCTTAATACTCTCCCATCATGTTAGGAACATGAATAAAATGCCCCTTTAATCGTATACTTAAGTTTTTAGCAGTCACATTTTTTATTTTGAAATAAGAGATTTTGAGATAATATGTCTAAATTTAGAGAGGAATTGCAAAAATAATATAGAGAGCAAATTTCCTCTTCGAAACAAAATGGAGTAGACACATTTCACACTGTTGGAACTAAATACAACAATACAGGTAGTTTAAAAGTAAATGGGTGGAAAAAGACATACCATGCACATGCCAATCAAAAGAAAGCTGGGGTGGCTCTACTAATATCAGATAAATTAGACATCAGAGCAAAAGAAAACTACAAAAGACAAAAGGAGCACCACATAATGATTCAGAGGGTCAATCCACCCAGAAGACAGGACAATCTTAAATGTGTATGCACCAAACAACAGAACTTCAAAGTACATGAAGCAAAACTCTCAGATAACTGAGAAATATTAATAGATATAAATCCATAGTTACAGTTGGGAACTTCAGTAGCATTATATACTTACTTTTCAAGTACACATGTAATATTCACCAAGATAGACTATATCCCAGGTCATGAAAAAAAAAAAAACCAACAAATATAAAAGAATTAAAATCATACAGAGTATATTATCTGACCATAATGGAATCACACTAGAAATAAAAAACAGACTACAGGAAAGTCTTCAAACACTTGGAAACTAAACAACACACTTATTAATCCATGGGTCAAGGAGGAAGTCTCCAAGGAAAATAAAGTGCCTTGACCTGAGTGAAAATGAAAATGCCGCATATCAAAACTTGTAGCTTGTAACAAAATCAATGCTGAGTGGGAAATTTATAGCACTAAGTGCTTATATGAAGAGTAGATGAAAAGTCACAAATGAATAAGCTTCCACCTTGAGAAAATAGAAAAAAGAAGAGCAAAATAAACTGAGAGTAAGATGGAGGAAGGAAATAATAAAGAATACTTAATATAATTGAAAACAAAAACAATAGAGAACAACAATGAATCCAAAAGTTGGCTCTTTGAAAAGAGAAATTCTGACTTAATTGGTAATGGGTGCAGTTTGGGCGGTGGAATTTTTACAATCTCCCCAGATGATTTTTAATCCCAGAAAATGTTTAATAAAGATTGAGAATCTCTGCTGGGGAGGCCAGATAATTTTCTCAGGGTTTAAACTGTGTTGGCATCTATTGCCCAGCCACTTTTCATTTCTCCTGAGAAAAATTTGTAGCCGTTTCATTTTCTCTCACTTTTTGTTGTCCTTAAAGTCAGTGCTGATCCTTTCCCTTATATGTTAACTTCCCTGTCTGACTACTCTTTGGCCTTTAGTATGTCTCTGATCAGAGGTGAACATTTAACTGTAACCCCCCTCCACTTCACACCCTCGCCACCTTGATTGATTTGGGATTAACCCCAAAACCCCCCTCTGATTGGTTTGTCATACATCATTGGTCACTAGCTTTAGGCTGTGATCACCCAAGCCATAGTAACAGTGTGTCTAGCGCACGTGGTCTTGTGACCTGTCTCTGAGGGAGCCAAAAGACTTGGTTTTTCCATTCTGGTGGCCAGTGCAGTGCCTGCCCTCTATTAATACAGTACTAACAGTTGATGTGCAGTGGATTTGCTCTTGCTCAGTAAGTTTGGGGTTGTTTATTTGTTTGACCTTACATGTGAGACCTGTTATTCTTTCTAAAATCTGGGATAAAGGTATTTTTCCTCCTAATAAATTCTGATAATCATTTTAAATCAGGTAGATGTTATTGTCAATGTATTAGGGGTACATGTGACTAAATTTAAATGTGGCAGCAACCCACAGCAGGAGATAAGACATAATGAAAATCATTATTTTTTAAAGTTGTTTTGAGTTTCTTTCTAGAGAAAGAGTTATGTATTTCATAGTAAAAGCTGTTGTGATTTACTTAATTCTTAAGAGGTCTTATTTGCAAATGGTATTTTATCTTAAAAGGATTTATGCTTTGTACATATATCTCTTTATTCTTAAGATGCCAAACCTACTTATTTATCTGGGTAGTTGAAATTGTTGAATATATGTTATAAATTAAAAAGAAAATGTGGGGAATTCCCTGGTGGTCCAGTGGTTAGGACTCTGTGCTGTCACTACCATGACCCAGGTTCAGTCCCTGGTCAAGGAACTAAGATCCTGCAAGCCATGAGGTGCAGTCAAAAAAAGGAAAAAAAGAAAATGTACTACTAAGTTTTAAAAAGTTATTAGAACTGAAGTCTTTTTGCTTAAAAGACACAAAACAGATTTTAATTTAGAAAGGGTCTAGGACCATTAGAATAGGCCACCCAAGCTAAAAACCTTCAAGTGAGGTCTGATTAACCAGTGGGCTGAGAGATTGGAAAGGAAGGAATGTTGTTAGGATAGTGATAATTCAGTTGTATGCTTCCAATTTTTAATATTCTATCATTAAAAGAAAGGTTTCTTATAGTTTAGATTAGAGGTTGACAAGGTGTGACCTGTGAGCCAAATCTAGCCTGCCACCTGTTTCTGTATGGCCTGGGAGCTAAGAATGGCTTTTAACATTTTTAGTTATAGGTTTAGTGAAATGTTCAGTGAATTTGAAAAATGAATAGTATTTCATTATATGTGAAAATTATGTTAAATTTGAATTTTAGTATGATAAAGTTTTATTAGAACAGAGCCACGATCATTTATTTGTTTATGTACTCTCTGTGGTTGCTTTCGTACTACAATAGCAGATTTGAGTAATTGCCACAGAGACCATGTGGCCTACAAAGCCAAACATATTTGCTGTCTGGTTCTTTACAAAAAATTTTGCTGAACCCTGATTTAAACTCCCTTCCCAATGTGGCCTTCCCATGCAAGATGATTTCTATCCAGGAGGTTTGAAATTTGTTAACATGTCTATTAACATTCAAGAGGGTAAGCTTGTTTCCTGGCAACAGGGATAACTGTGGTTGACATAGAAATACTTTACTGAGTGGCAGGCACCTATCTAGGTAAATTTGTATTTTCTTCTTTTTTCTTTAATGGTTTTTGAGAGCTTTGGAAAAGAGTTGACCTCCAGACTACTCATCTGATCACAGGGGACTCATGAGTCACACAATGTGTCTTTTAATTTTTAAAAACAAGCTTTAAAATGACTGAGATGAAGGCAGGCTTATTTTTAGAAAGTACAGAAAAGTTCATCTACTTCAACTTCTGGTATCTTTTTTAAAGACACAGGAGAAGCAGTAAAATATGTAGGATATGTTCTTTTTCTTCTGATTTTTTTGTTTACTCTGTTCAGTATTTATGGTTTTAGTTACTGGACTACTCAAGAAATACATTTATAATATTTATGACTTCTATTTAAGGAAAAGTTTGGGAGGTTCTTTGCCCACATGGGCAGGAATTGATCCTTAAGGATGAAAGAAGTGTTCTACTCTGGTCTGACTAGTGGCCTAACTCAAACGTCTCTCTCCATTAATGGCTCTGAACGGTATTCCTGAAAGTCTCAGGGAGCTGGACTTTCAGATGCTCTTTTACTTAAGGATTACTTCCAAATACCACCATGGATTTATCTTCCCTGATTTTTATCTCAGTTCTTCTTGAACCTGTTTACATTTTCATTCTGTTCCACTTCTTGAGCTGATGAGTTCACTAAGTTCCCTAAGCATTGCTTAAAGTCCTGCTTTCTTTTTGATAAAATTGCCTTTAGGTTACAGGGAGTGCCCCTTTGTTACTTTAACTTTGTGTTTGGGTGAATAATGTCAACAATTTCCACACTCTTCTTGATTCTTATCAATCTGTTTCATTCCTGTAGAGCAAGATTTCTCAGCCTTGGCAGTATTGACATTTGGGGCCAGATAAATATGTGCATTCCAGGATATGTAGCAGCCCCCTTGGTGTCTATCCCCTAGATATCAGTAACAATGCCCCTTGCCAGTTGTGACAACCAAAGGTGTCTCTAGATATTGCCACATTGTCCCCAGGGAACAAAATTGCCTTCAGTTGGAAACCACTGCTTTAGATATTTGTCTTTGTCTGTTTTAAACTGTAAGGTTTGGTGCTTTGGGGACTAACTTTATAAATATGGAGGTTTATATATCCAATTGATTATATTGTGCTTTTCTGGATTTTTTCCAGCCCTGCTTGATGTCCATCTTGAACAACAGTGAGAATCACTTTCATAGTTTCAGTTTTTCAGGTCAGCTGCATTGTTTGTGAGTGACATGGGGAACAAATACCTTGAAATCTTAGAAGTTTTTTCTAATTATAAATGTCCTGTGTGTACTGTAAAAAATGTGGAGAATGGAAAAAATTGGAAAGAATGTTTGTCACTCAGAAAACTTCAGTGTTATTCATGCAACTAATGTCAGTAAATTGGTTTATGGCCTTCGTTATTTTCTATATATTTTATTTCATAGATACAATCTTGCTATAAAACTAATTTTATACTTTTTTCCACAACATTTTAACATACACATTTTCTGTATATCATGTTTAAATAATTGAATGAAATACCATATTAATATACTTTATTCCTCTTTTGTTTGATAGCTAGATTTCATTTATTTTTATTAGGGAGCTTTAATGAACATTTTGTTCATAAATCATTTTCTGTGTTTTGAATTATTTTTCAGATATGGATGTTGGAAGTAGAATTCCTGGATCAAAGGGTGTGGATATGTTTAAAGTGGAGCCTCAAATTATTTTTAAGCTGCTGCATAGCCCCACAGATGGCACTCAATTGTGGCTCTTTGCACTGACCATGCATTTCATAAGTATGTCTGGTGGGCATATAGAAGGAAAGGAAAGGGCTATGTTTGAGTTAATCACTTTTCCTGCCCCCCCTGCTCTTCTGGAACATTAATGGGGAATCAAGAAAGTGAAGTCGCTCAGTTGTATCCAACTCTTTGCGACCCCATGGACAGTAGTCTGCACCAGGCTCCTCCATCCATGGGATTTTCTAGGCAAGAGTACTAGAGTGGGTTGCCATTTCCTTCTCCAGGGAATCTTCCCGACCCAGGGATCGAACCCAGGTCTCCCACATTGTAAACAGACGCTTTACCATCTGAGCCACCAGGGAAGTCCTAATGGGGAATCAAGTAGCCACCAAACCACAGGCTTAGATTCTCAGCCCCAAATAATCCTAGTTGGGTTGACTTCCGACAGTGCTCCTTTAAGAAGGAGTTTCACCCAAGGAAGGCATTTACTTTATACAATTATATTTTGCCTGGCTTACAGCACTTAAGATAAATCAGAATCCTGTTAATCGTTTTGAGTGAGATTATAGTAGGAATAAGATCTGAAAAGGCTTCTCTGGTGGCTCAGATGGTAGAGCATCTGTCTGCAGTGCAGGAGACCTGGGTTCGATCCCTGGGTTGGGAAGATCCCCTGGAGAAGGAAATGGCAGCCCACTCCATTATTCTTGCCTGGAAAATCCCGTGGATGGAGGAGCCTGGTGGGCTAAAGTGCAAGGGGTCACAATGAGTCGGACATGACTGAGTGACTTCCCTTCCCTTCACTTCAAGGTCTGAAAACTGCCTTCAAATTACTGTTCTCGGGGTGCAAGGTGAGGGCTGGTACATATTTCATTTCTGCTAAAACAAAGGAATACTCATTGTGGGAGGTAAGGAAGAAAATAACGCCTTTGTAAAGTCTGTATCCTAAATAGAAGACTAGACTATAAACAGCTGAATAATGTATCCAGATGTAAGACAGTGAGGTGCTTTGCACTGTACTTATTTATGGTTTTGCTTAGCAAGAAATTTTATTCCAAAGTTCTTGTTAAAGTGTGCCTCCAAGTGAAGTTTCACATGTTGTTTTAGGGGTGGCGAGAAGCAGAATCTGGGACTGTATTTGAATGTACTTGATTTGTTGAGGGAATCCTCTCAGGAGAAACTTACAAGGGAGCAAGGACAAGAAGGTAGGGAAGAGGAAGGAGCTAAAGTGAAGATATGGTCTTAGGAAAGTCTAGCCTTAGCCAGTTATGGTTAGGGGCAGGTGTAGAGCAATTATTGGCTGCTGGCTGCCCCTGGGAGGGAAAAAGAGTATAATCTCCCTGGCAGGACTCCAGCCCTTGGGGAAGGGGACAGCTGTGAGCCATTAGCCCCCAACAGGCAGTAGCTGGGAGATGGGTATGCTAGCTAGTAAAGGAGATCTGGGTGAGGCATCTTTTACTCTTTCTCATGTGCAGTGTCTTGTGCAGGACACTGTGCTGAGACCTGGGGGTAAAAGATGAATTTGACATAGTTACTGCTTTGAAGATGGTTGTGGTCTTGTGGCAGGGCTGACCATGTAAAGAATATTTACAGTGCAAATGAAGAGCATTTTACATGGACTGAAGTATGTATAGAGAGAACCTTACTGAGGAGATCCAACAAATGAGTCAGACCAGGTTGAGAGAAAATGGGATAGTCCGGGTAAATAGGCAGGGTACTGTAGGCAGAGGGAAGAGCCCTGTCCAAAGGGTGGCAAGTATGAAACAAGATGATAGATTCCATGTGATACATGGAATCACATGGGGCATAGCATGTGCAGGAGGTAGGGGAGCAGCAGCTGATGAGATCTGACAAATTGAAGCTGAAATGCTGTGGACCTCCAAGGCCATGCTCAGGAAGCTTGGACTTAGAAGGGGCAGCATTCCTGCTGTTAACTCCCTAGCCTGCCTCAGGTCTCAGGGTCAACTTGGAGTATCCATTCTCCGTATACCTGCCAGCTGTGCTCTGCCCTCTGGTGGCCATGTAGCTCCAAGCATGTTATTTAAACATTTCTGGTGGCTCAGGCAGTAAAGAATCTGCCTTCAATGCTGGAGACCAGGTTCAATCCCTGGATCAGGAAGATCCCCTGGAGAAGGGAATGGCAACCCCCTCCAGTATTCTCTCCTGGGAAATTCCATGGACAGAGGAACCTGGTGGGCCTCAGTCCATGGGGTTGCAAAGAGTCGGACACGACTGAGTGACTAAAACTTTGACTTTGAGCTCCAATTTCCTCATCTGTAAAATGGTGGTAATGATATTTATAGAACTGCTGTTGTTCTATAAACTTGATTAAAAGTAATAAAGACAGATCTAAAGGTTTACCATCATGGAATTATTCTGCTGATATTTACTGTTCTTTGTCATTTTTCTATAGTAATTAAAACAGCAGTGATCACTGAAATAGATCAGTGGACTTTAACAGCCCAGACCCCCAAATTTGCTTGCTTTGCTTTCTTTAAGTTATAAGCAACCCACTTTCCAGGACTGGTGTTATTGGTGTTAATCTGTTTCCTAGGCTCTTTATTGATAATACAAGATTTTTGGTTTCCATCTATAACAGAAAAGGATTGTTACTATATTAATTTAGAAAGTACCATATTTGGAAATTCCCTGGTGGTCCAGGGGTTAGGACTTGACACTTTCACTACTAGGGTGTGAATTCAGTCGCCATGCATGTCTCATAATTTTTTGATGAAAACTGGGTGTTTTAGATAATATAACAATTCAGTACCGGCGCCCTGCCACCCGCCCCCAGGGCTCTTTAGTGACTGGCTGCATTATTTTACTGAAGTCTATTTACTCTCCCCATTTGCCTGAAAGTGTGTGTAGTCTCTCTCTGTCTCTGTCTCTGTCTCTCTCTGTCTCTGTCTCTCTCTCTCTCTGTCTCTCTCTCTCTCACACACACACACATAGATGCTTAAACCACTGGAAATTTTATTTAGAGACATTAGTTTTCCCAATATAGGAGCTTTTTGTAACATTCCTCAGCACTGAAATACTGGGTTTCATTTGTCTGGGCTTCCCTGGTGGCTCAGAAAGTAAAGAATCCACCTGCAATGCAGGAGACCTGGGTTTGATCCCTGGGTTGGGAAGATCCTCTGGGGAAGGAAATGGCAACCCTCCAGTATTCTTGCCTGGAGAATCCCATGGGCAGAGGAGCCTGGCGGGCCTATAGTCCATGGGGTTACAAAGAGTTGAACACAACTGAGCAATTAACACTTTCACTTTTCATAGCATTCCTTGCGATAGATGTAACTTTAAGTTAGGCTAGTTGTTTGTCAGTTGGGAACAAGGGAGAAAGCACAAAAGGGGGAAAAAGGACAGGCAGAAAAGCAATGGGTTGTGCTTTCAACCATTTTTCCTTTTTGCACTTCTTTTTCTTGGGGATGGTCTTGATCACTGCCTCCTGTACATCATGAACCTCCATCCATAGTTCTTCAGGCACTCTTACTAGGTCTAATCCCTTGAATCTATTTCTCACTACCACTGCATAATCATAAGGGATTTGATTTGGGTCATACCTGAATGGTCTAGTGGTTTTCCCTATTTCTTCAACTTAAGTCTGAATTTGGCAATAAGGAGTTCATGATCTGAACCACAGTCAGCTCCCGGTCTTGTTTTTGCTGACTGTATAGAGCTTCTCCATCTTTGGCTGCAAAGAATATAATCAATCTGATTTCAGTATTGACCATCTGGTGATGTCTATATGTAGAGCTTTCTCTCGTGTTTTTGGAAGAGGGTATTTGCTATGACCAGTGTGTTCTCTTGGCAAAACTCTGTTAGCCTTTGCCCTGCTTCATTCTGTACTCCCAAGGCCAAACTTGCCTGTTACTCCAGGTGTTTCTTGACTTCCTACTTTTCCATCCCAGTCCTCTATAATGAAAAGGACATCTTTTTTGGGTGTTAGTTCTAAAAGGTCTTGTAGGTCTTTGTAGAATCATTCCAAGTTCAGCTTCTTCAGCATTACTGGTTGGGGCATAGACTTGGATTACTGTGATATTGAATGGTTTGCCTTGGAAACGAACGGAGATCATTCTGTCATTTTTGAAATTGCATCCAGGTACTGCATTCCGGACTCTTTAGTTGACCATGATGGCTACTCCATTTCTTCTAAGGGATTCCTGCCCACAGTAGTAGATATAATGGTCATTGGAAAAGACTCTGATGCTGGGAGGGATTGGGGGCAGGGGGACCAGGGGACAACAGAGGATGAGATGGCTGGATGGCATCACTGACTCAATGGATGTGAGTCTGAGTGAACTCTGGGAGTTGGTGATGGACAGGGAGGCCTGGCGTGCTGCGATTCATGGGGTCGCAAAGAGTCAGACACGACTGAGCGACTGAACTGAACTGAGTTAAATTCACCCATTCCAGTCCATTTTAGTTTGCTGATTCCTAGAATATCGACGTTCACTCTTGCCATCTCCTGTTTGACCACTTCCAATTTGCCTTGATTCATGGACCTAACATTCCAGGTTCCTATGCAATATTGCTCTTTACAGCATTGGACCTTGCTTCTATCACCAGTCACATCCACAACTGGCTATTGTTTTTGCTTCGACTCCATCCCTTCATTCTTTCTGGAGTTATTTCTCCACTGATCTCCAGTAGCATATTGGGCACCTACTGACCTG
This sequence comes from Capricornis sumatraensis, assembly GCF_032405125.1. Taxonomy (NCBI): domain Eukaryota; kingdom Metazoa; phylum Chordata; class Mammalia; order Artiodactyla; family Bovidae; genus Capricornis; species Capricornis sumatraensis. The sequence goes on from NC_091092.1 coordinate 84,427,055, forward strand.
GGGAGTTCCTCTTTCAGTTTCCTATCTTTTTGCCTTTTCATACTGTTCATGGGGTTCTCAAGGCAAGAATACTGAAGTGGTTTGCCATTCTCTTCTCCAGTGGACCACATTCTGTCATGACCAACCTAGACAGCATATTAAAAAGCAGAGACATTACTTTGCCAACAAAGGTCCATCTAGTTAAAGCTATGGTTTTTTCCAGTAGTCATGTATGGATGTGAGAGTTGGACTATAAAGAAAGCTGAGCAGAGAATAATTGAAGCTTTTGAACTGTGGTGTTGGAGAAGACTCTTGAGAGTCCCTTGGACTGCAAGGAGATCCAACTGGTCCATCCTAAAGGAAATCAGTCCTAAATATTCATTGGAAGGACTGATGCTGAAGCTGAAGCTCCAATACTGTGGCCACCTGGTGCAAAGAACTAACTCATTTGAAAAGGCCCAGATGCTGGGAAAGATTGAAGGTGGGAAGAGAAGGGGACAACAGAGGATGAGATGGTTGGATGGCATCATTGACTCAATGGACATGAATTTGAGTAAACTCTGGGAGTTGGTGATGGACAGGGAGGCTTGGCATGCTGCAGTCCATGGGGTCACAGAGATTCGGGCATGACTGAGCGACTGAAATGAACTGTGCTTTCAAAGATGGGACGTGCCTCACTTCTTTCTTCAGCCAGCCTTGTCTCATGCCTTTCAACCTTGGCCTTTGACATCTCTACCTTTGTAACTGCTTTTCCTTTCTTGCTCATCTCTTATTGGGGATCCCTGACTGATAATGACCCAGTGGCTACCCCTCTTTGTTTGGTTGGATAGTGGTCATGTGGCCACATTTGAGGCTCTTGCCAGTCCTATGTCATTCATCCTCTGCAGCTTAGATTTCCTCCTAAAGCTAGTATGTGGCCTCACCCAGTCTTTCACACTCTATATTGGGGAGAATTTGGTAGAATTCTTCTCCCACCACTCTAGGTCATTTGAGAATATTCTTAACAAAAATAATTTGATTTGTGTAATTCACCTGCTGCTGCTTCCTGAACAGTGTTGACTGCCCTATGGGATGGATCTGTGTGTTGAGTATTTATTCAGTGTTGTCTTCTCTTTCCCAGGATGCTCCAGGATGAAACGCCATAGAAATATCAGCAGCAGTGACAGTTCAGAGGACAGTGAGTAGAACCAGCCAACAGCTGGTAACTCTGTATCTATAATCTGTTAGAGTTTCTTTGACTTGAGAACAAGCTGTTTCATGCTTCTTTCAATGGGTTAAAAAATGTTTCTAAGAAGGAAAACTTGGGGTACCATTTTTCTTACTTGTTTGAATTCCATTAGACATAGGTAAGTTAGATGAAAGAATTGGTTTTGTGTGGCATATAGCATTTTGTTTTGCACTTTTTACTTACTCAGGCAACAAAAGCCACATCTACCAATGGAACAGTGCTTTTCTAGAAAGAAAAGTGTGAGAGCATAAATTGTAGACCCTACAGTTTTTACAGTAGACCCTACAGTTTTTATTTTAGCTGAGGTACTAAGTGTTTGGATGTGTCATCATTTGTAAAAGACAACAACTTTATTAACAGTACCATTTGGGAAAATGCTGAAGGATAGGCAGATTACTTGCTCCACATTTTTAGTTTTTTCAGTTGCTTTTGCGGATACTTTTTCTCTAGATGGAACATAAATTGTCTTGTTCTAAATTATAATGAAGTATGATTATACCAAATTTAATCTCCTCAGTATTAGCATTGTTGAAGCTTTTGCACCCTGGAATGTCACCTATAAATGTCATTAAACTCCTTTATGAGGCTTTTGTGGTTGCAATTTAACTATTTTCTTTAGTGATATGAGGTCACCGTGCTCTTCTCCATCATGTATTTCACATACTCTTGGATGACATTTAGTTATAATAGCAGGTAATAAGTTTCAGTATTTTTTATAATTATCTTTTACAGATCCTTCCACTTCCTCTACTTTTGGCTCAATGTATAGGAGCAAGTCAAAAATGCCAAATGAACGCAAGAAGCCTGCCGAGGTGAGATCAGATATTAAATTTTTAGACTTAAAAAATTAGACAGCTACCTTCTGCCTACATATCTACAATACCCAGATCTTAGAGATGTGAGGAGTAAACTATGTTCCAGTGGATAGGCTTGTATTTCTGATGAAAACAAGTCTATCTACTTTTTTTTTTTTCAAGAAAGATTCCGTTTTATTTTTCCTTTGGGAAAACAGTGGTCTACACTCTGCTTCCATTTTGGTAATGGCACCTAAGTGCCTGGCTTTAGAATATAAATCCTCCCCTAGCCAAGAAGTCAGAGTAACCCAGAGAATTGGGATGGACCAAAAGAGCCAATGATCTGGCCTATGGTAGGAAAGATCTGAGTTGGTAAGTGGGAGGCAATGCAGAAAGGGTAGATGAAGAAGTCATTGATAGAGAAGGAAAAGACTGGGTTGGAGATCTTTGGGGCTATGGTAAATGTTCACAGCCTTCAGGGCACTACCACGAAGCCAAAAAAAAATGTCCCGGTCCTTGTGAGGCTGGTCATCTGCCTCAAGGGCAGCAAAGTGCACTTGGATTTGGAAATAGTTTAGTGGATCTTACAGACTTTCCTCTGTGATAATTAAATGATGAGAAACTGATCTTGCCTATCTTCACTTCTACTATAAGTAGTCTTTCTTGGCTGCAAAGGAAAAGAGAATGTATTAGCAAACTATTGCAGCATTATATGTTATCACAAAGTTAGTGGCTTAAAGCAGCACACATTTATTATCAGTTTCTGTGTGTCAGGAGTCTGGCTACAGCGTGACTAGATTCTCTCTGTTCAAGGTCTTTCAAGGCTGCAGTCAGTGTGCTGGCTGGGCTGTGTTCTCATCTGGAAGTTTGATTAGGGAAAAATTTGTTTCCAAGTTCATTCAAGTTGCTGGCAGAATTCATCTTCTGGCTGGAGTACTGAGAGGTCCCTGTTTGTTGTCATCGTTGGTTTTTGGTAGAGGACCACCCTCCACTCCTAGGTTGCTTATAGTTCTTTGCCATGTGGCCTTTTCCATGGGTCCCCTCAAAACACAGTAGCCTACTTTGAAATCCAGTGAGGAGAGAGTATTTTACTCCAGTCTGACTGAGGCTTATATAACATAATCATGAGAATGATGTCCCATCATGTTTGCCATTTTCTATTGATTAGAAAGAAGGCCAGGTTCCATTTGACCTCATGCAGGGTGGTGGGGGGAGGCATTGCTTTTGGGTGTCAGAGAGAGCATTCCTCCCTTTCTCAGAGATCACTTTTCTGTCTTTTGCCAGGGATCTTTCTGGGCACAGTAGACTATCAGTGTGTATTTATATGTGCCTGTATCATACAGAAAAACTTAGGAAATAAAATACACATAAACAGGAGTAAAACAAATTTCCCATCTATCCAGAGGTGGCTTTGACTGCAGAATTGATGAGAAAGAAACCTTCCTACTTTCCCATTTAGGACAACCAGTCCTAGAAGGTAAAGTGACTCAAGAGCTTTGAGTCACAAGGCCTGCTGCCTCCAAGTTAGAATATCATTCTTTAGCAAAAGATTGAAGACCTGGGCTACTGGAAGCAAATTTTTTTCATTTATATGCCCCATTCTGTTAAAAAAGAAAGAACCTGATATAGCAAAACCAGCCTTGGCATTAGAAGAGATTGATTCCATGTTTTGCTGGTTTATTTCATCTCTCTGAGGTAATTTGTTTTGTTGTTATAACATGGACATTATCACATCTACCTCTCATAGGTTCCATTCATTGAAATTTTATGTGCTAGAGCTTTATATTAGATTGTCTAATTGTTTCCCAAAAGTAAGCAATTATAAAAATATTCTTAGATGCTTCCATCATTTGAAAATTTTATTTAATGGCTTATTTATATCTGTATGAACTCATGTATATTTATTTTATACTTTGGGTTATAATCCAATACCACATAATATATTGTATTGCCAAAGTTAGTCTGTAATCAGTGAAATTATGTCTTATTTTTCTCTTTTCAATCTCTATTGATTTCTGCTTTTATATTTATTATTTTCCTCCTTTTTGCTTTAGTTTTATTTTGTACTTTTTTCTAGACTCTTGAGGTTGATGCTTAGGCTTTGAAAGTTTTCCTTTTTTCTAATATAAGAATTTTAGTGCTGTAAATTTCCCTTTAAATACTCCTTAGCTTCACCCCATTAATTTTGGTATGTTTATTTTCATTTTCATCCATTTCAGTATTTTTATTTTCCTTGAGACTTCCTCTTTAATACATGTGTTATTTAGAAAAGTGTTGTTTAGTTTTCAAGCATTTGGAGACTATTCTTGCTATCTTTCTGTTACCGATTTCTAGTTTGAGTTCACTTTTGTCACAGAACATAATCTGTATGGTTTTAGTTCTTTTACAGGTGTCAAGATTTGTTTTCTGGCACAAGATATGGTTTATCTTGGTGAATATTTCATGGGCACTTGAAAACAATGTGTATTATGCTGCTGTTGGGTCCTATTAGTTGATGGTACTCTTCTGTATCCTGGCTGATTTTCTGCCTAGTAGTAGTATCCATTGTTTAGAGAGGGCTGTAGCAGTCTCCAACTGTAATCGTGGATTTCCCTCTTTCTCCTTTTGTTTCTATCAGATTTGCTTTGTGTATTTTTAAGTTCTGTTGTTAACTACATACATATTTAGGATTACTGTACCTTTTTGGTGAATTTATCATCATGTAATGTCCCTCTTTGTCTTTGGTAATTTTATTTTTCCTGAAGTCTATACTATCTAATACTAATATAGTTTCTGGCTTTCTTTTGATTCATTTACATGGTATATGGTATATTTTTCCATCCTTTTACGCATATGATTTTTTTTGAAATGGGTTTCTTATATAGTTGGGTCATTTTTTACCCTACTCTTTAAATCTCTGTCTCTTTACTGGCATATTTAAAACATTTATATTTAATGTAATTTTTATTATGATTTGGTTTAAGTCTGCCGTTTTACTGTTTTTCTATTTATTTTCTGGTTTTTGTTTTCCCTCTTATTTTCTGTCTTGTGGATTACTTGAATATTTTTTAAAATTCCTTGTTGATTTTTTTTTTCTTCTTTTGGCTGTGGCATGCAGCTTACAGGATCTTAGTTCCCCAACCAGGGATTGAACCTGAGACCTCAGCAGTGAAAGCAGAGTCCCAACCACTAAACCACCAGGGAATTTCCCCCATATTGATTTTTCTATGGTGGCTTTTAAGATTTAAAGACACATATATCTTTGTGTAGATTTTTAGTGGTTGCTCTTGAGAAGCAACCTTTTAAAGAGAGGACCATCTTCCAAAATGACTTATCAGTCTACTGTTCTCTACATTTTATATATACTATTTTGAGTGAAGTGAAAGGAAGGCTACCACCATTTAGGTTTGTTTATCCACCCCCCACTTTTATCATATAGTTATTTAAATATTTTCTCTATATACATTGGGAACTACATTAGACAATGTTAGAATATTTGCTTCAACCATAAAATATTATTACAAAATTCAAGAGGAAAGGCGTAGTCTGTTTTGTTTACCCATATTTTTATTCTCTTGTTCTTTCTTTATTCCTGATATTCCAACTTATTCCTTTTGTTTCCTTTCTCAATGAAGAACTCCATTTAGCTATTCTTTTAGGGGAATTCTGCTAGTGATTAATTCTCTTAGTTTTCATTCATTTGAGAATGTCTTGTTTTCACCTGAAGGGTATTTTCACTTGATGTAGAATTCTGGTTTGACAAAACTTTTTTTTCAGCACTTGAAAAATGTGCTAGTTCCTTCTTGTCTCCATGGTTTCTAATGAGAAATCTGTTCTCATTCAAATGGTTGCTCTCCTATAGGTAACCAGTCACTTCTTTTCCAGTTGCCTTCAAGATTTTTCTTCATCTTTAGTTTTCCAAAGAAAACTTTACAACTGCATACCTGAGCACGGATTTCTTTGGATTTATCCTGTTTGAGATTTCATCCTAAATTAGATTATATAATGAGTTTATATCTTCTCCCAAGTTTGTTTTCAGTCATTATTTCTTCAGCTACTTTTCAGCTTCACCTTTTTTTCTCTTCTTCTGAGACTTCAGTTGCTTGAATGTTAGATCCTTTGTTATTTTCCCACAGATCCTTGAGACTCATTTTTTCCAGTGTATATTCTTTCTGTTGGTTAGATTAATTTCTCTTGTTCACTGATTCTTTTTTTTTGGTAGGTAAAAATATTTTATTTGCTTACTTAAATTTCTCCTAAAATATAAAAACCTGAATGGTTTCCTGAATTGCAGCTTTTGGCAGTAAATAAAGGTCAATACAAAGATCAGTAAAGCCCCAACTTTCTGTAGCAGCTTTTTATTTTTCCCTGAAAAAGAGAGTCCATTTTCCTAAAGAGACATTCATTCAGATGAGATGTATACGAGGGTTTTTTGCTAAAGTGCTAAAAATCATATAATTCCTGTAACTCTAGGTGAGAATTACAACAGGAAGAAAGCATTAAATACTCCAGGTCACTGCAAATCCTGCAAAGTCCCCTGGTGTCTGTGACAGGAGAAGAATCTGACATGTACATACTTGAACTAAAATCTAGGCCACAGTGCTCTAAAACTTCATTTACTGGTCTGTAATTTATTAACATACTGTAAGACTTGCTCAAATCTAATTATATGGTAACAAGACCTGAGAGTGTTTGGTAAAAATTTGTTTTAGAAATCCTTAGATAAATTTAATTTGCTAATTTTCTATTCTGTTTTCTTTATTTTACTTTGTTTCATTGGTCTCCTTTGCTTTCCACAAATTCCTAAGGACAGTCCCTAAAAAAATTATTAATCCTGTTGTTTGGTTGGAGGTAAGCTTTTCCCAACAGTCTTCAGGTCTGTGGCTCTCCAGAGTATAAACCTGGTGAGCCACATGGGCTCCTATAGCAGCCAGGGCAGTGTAGTAGGGTGAAATCTGACCGCTCTTCACTCCCACCAGGCTCAGCACCCCCAGCAGGCCACACTGAAACCACTGAGTCACTTCTTGGTGTCTTCACAGAACTGCAGTGCTATGGACTTAAGCCCGATCAAAGCATCATCTCTTTTATTCTGATGGGCATAGATAGTATCATATATTAGAGTCCACATAATTCCAGAAAAATAAAGAGGAAGGCAAGTGGATGGATCACAGGAGCCCTTGATAGCAGACCACCCAAGTAATGCTCCTCAATTAAATGTCAGTCCCAAGGCTAACTGAGGCCAGTATTTAATTCCTTTCTTTGGCGGGTAGGTGATGACAAGAAGTAGGGATGCTGCTCCAAGAGCTGTAGTAATTCAAACACAGAAGAATGCCCAGGGCCAAGGTCAGCTGTTCCCCAAGAAAAACAAAGGATCAAAAAGTTGAAATGTCTCCAGCAGCTATTGGGTGACTTACTGTTCTTGTAACCTTTTTATCATAGTCCTGGTCCCACATATCATTAATAGTACAGCCTGCTTCACACATCAGAACAGCTCCAGTGCCGAGGAGAGATAACATGTACCAGTCTGGGAGACAACCTGGGTCTGCTGCCAGACCAGTGCTCCAAGTACATGGTAAACAGAGCAGCCAGGTTTCTAGGGGCTTGTCTAACCACATGAGGCACAGGTAGAGCAGCAGAGGGCAGGGCACCGAGTTCACGATCATGGCTGCCAACAGGGTCAGTGGATGCCCGCTTGGCCCCTGCCCAGCTGAGGGCTGCCAGTTCGTAGCATGGAGCCCATGGGCCATGCATACGAGCACCAGAGAGCAGCTGCCTGAGCCCCACAGCCACGCCTGCACCGCAGCCCTCAGGCCCCACGCCGCCCACTCCCAGCTCCTGTCCCCTGATTCTTTATTCTGTTAATTCCATTATTCTATTGAGCCTATAGTATCTATTTATGTCAATTATTATGTTCAGTTCAGTCGCTCAGTTGTGTCCGACTCTCTGTGACCCCATGGACTGCAGCATGTCAGGCTTCCCTGTCCATCACCAACTCCCGGAGCCTACTTAAACTCATGTCCATTGCATCGGTGATGCCATCTAGCCATCTCATCCTCTGCTGTCCCCTTCTCCTGCCTTCAATCTTTCCCAGTGTCAGGGTCTTTTCCAGTGAGTGGTTCTTTGCATCAGGTGGCAAAAATATTGAAGTTTCAGCTTTGGCATCAGTCCTTCCAATGAATATTCAGGACTGATTTCCTTTAGGATTGACTGGTTGGATCTCCTTGCAGTCCAAGGGACTCTCAAGAGTCTTCTCCAACACCACAGTTCAAAAGCATCAGTTATTCTCTGCTCAGCTTTCTTTACAGTTCAACTCTCACATCCATACATGACTACTGGAAAAACTATAGCTTTAACTAGATGGACCTTTGTTGGCAAAGTACTGTCTCTGCTTTTCAATATGCTGTCTAGGGTGGTCATAGCTTTTCTTCCAAGGAGCAAGCGTCTTTTAATTTCATGGCTGCAGTCACCATCTGCAGTGATTTTGGAGCCCCAAAAAAGTCTCTCACTGTTTTCATAGTTTCCCCATCTCTTTGCCGTGAAGTGACAGGAGCGGATGCCATGGTCTTAGTTTTCTGAATGTTGAATTTTAAGCCAACTTTTTCACTCTCCTCTTTCAATTTCATCAAGAGGCTCTTTAGTTCTTCTTTGCTTTCTGCCATAAGGGTGGTGTCCTCTGCATATCTGAGGTTATTGATATTTTTCCTGGAAATCTTGATGGCAGCTTGTGCTTCATCCAGCCTGGCATTTGGTTTTTCCTGTGGTCATGTATGGATGTGAGAGTTGGACTGTGAAGAAGGCTGAGTGCCGAAGAATTGATGCTTTTGAACTGTGGTGTTGGAGAAGACTCTTGAGGGTCCCTTGGACTGCAAGGAGATCCAACCAGTCCATTCTGAAGGAGATCAGTCCTGACTGTTCATTGGAAGAACTGATGCTGAAGCTGAAGCTCCAATACTTTGGACACCTCATGCGAAGAGTTGACTCATTGGAAAAGACTCTGATGCTGGGAGAGATTGGGGGCAGGAGGAGAAGGGGATGACCCAGGATGAGATGGCTGGATGGCATCACTGACTCGATGGATGTGAGTCTGAGTGAACTCCGGGAGTTGGTGATGGACAAAGAGGCCTGGCGTGCTGCGATTCATGGGATCGCAAAGAGTCAGACACGACTGAGTGACTGAACTGAACTGAACTCTGCATAGAAGTTAAAGAAGCAGGGTGACAATATACAGCCTTGACGTACTCCTTTTCCTATTTGGAACCAGTCTGTTGTTCCATGTCCAGTTCTAACTGTTGCTTCTTGACCTGAATACAGATTTCTCAGGAGGCAGGTCAGGTGGTCTGGTATTCTCTTTTCTTTAAGAATTTTCCAGTTTGTTGTGATCCACACAGTCATAGGCTTTGGCATAGTCAATAAAGCAGAAATAGATGTTTTTCTGGAACTCTCTTGCTTCTTCCGTGATCCAGTGGATGTTGGCAATTTGATCTCTGGTTCCTCTGCCTTTTCTAAATCCATCTGGAAGTTCACGGTTCATGTACTATCGAAGCCTGGCTTAGAGAACTTTGAGCATTACTTTGCTAGCGTGAGATGAGTGTAATTGTGTGATAATGTGAACATTCTTTGGCATTGCGTTTTTTTGGGATTGGAATGACAACTGACCTTTTCCAGTCCTATGGCCACTGCTGAGTTTTCCAGATTTGCTGGCATATTGAGTGCAGCACTTTGACAGCATCATCTTTTAGGATTTGAAATAGCTCAACTGTAATACCATCAACTCCACTAGCTTTGTTTGTAGTGATGCTTCCTCAGGCCAGCTTGACTTTGCATTCCAAGATGTCTGGCTCTAGGTGAGTGATCACACCATCATGATTATCTGGGTCATTAAGATCTGTTTTGTATAGTTCTTCTGTGTATTCTTGCCACCTCTTAATCTCTTCTGCTTCTGTTAGGTCCATACCATTTCTGTCCTTTCTTGTGCCCATCTTTGCATGAAACATTTCCTTGGTATCTAATTTTCTTGAAGAGATCTCTGGCCTTTCCCATTCTATTGTTTTCTTTTATTTCTTTGCATTGATCACTGAGGAAGGCTTTCTTGTCTCTCCTTGCTATTCTTTGGAACTCTGCATCCAAATGGGTATATCTTTCTTTTTCTCCTTTGCCTTTTGCTTCTCTTCTTTTCTCAGCTTTTTGTAAGGCCTCCTCAGGCAACCATTTTTCCTTTTTGCATGTCTTTTTCTTAGGGATGGTCTTGATCACTGCCTCCTGTACAATGTCACAAACCTCTGTCCAAAGTTCTTCAGGCCCTCTCTCTATCAGATCTAATCCCTTGAATCTATTTGTCACTTCCACTGTAAGGGATTTGATTTAGGTCATACCTTAATAATCTAGTGGTTTTCCCTACTTTCTTCAATTTAAGTCTGAATTTGAAAATAAGGATTATTGTATTATTGTATTATTGATTATTGTATTATTTCATTTCAAATTTTCCATTTGGTTATTCTTTATATCCTCTTATTTTTTTACTGAAACTTTCATTTTTTTTTAAACATGTTTGTAATTTCTCGTTGAAGCATTTTTGTGATGGCTGCTTTAAAATCCTTGTCAGATAATTAAAACATTTGTGTCATCTTGGTGTTGGTGTCTATTTATTAGTCTCTTCTCATTCCTGGTTCTTAGTATTCTGAGACGTTTTCTATTGCATCCTGGGCTAGGTTTTCGTGGGGTGGGGGTGGGGGGTTATTATGATAACAGACACCAGGTCTTTTCAAAAAATTTTTTTTGTTTATTTCATTTTTGGCCATGCTGGGTCTTCACTCTTGCACAGGCTTTTTTCTAGTTGTGGAGAGCAGGGGCTACTCTTCAGTTGCAGTGCATGGGTTTCTCATTTCAGTGACTTCTCTTACTACGGAATATGGACTCTAGGGCAAGTGGGCTTCAGTAGTATCAGCACATGGGCTCAGTAGTTGTGGCTCCTGGGCTCTAGAGCATAGGCTCGATAGTTCTGGTGCACTGGCTTAGTTGCTTTCAAGCATGTGGGATCCTCTCAGATCAAGGATCAAACCCGTGTCTCTGGCATTGGCAGATTGTTTCTTCACCAATGAACCACCAAGGAAGCTTAGACACTAAGTCTTATTTAAATCTGTTTTGGCAGGCCTCCATAATAACCAGACCGGTGGGGAAGAGGCGTGCTGACTTCTTACCACCAGTTGCAGATTTCCCTACATTCTTCATCCTAGTTCTGTTATCTCTCTAGGGAGGTAGTTCTGTTCTCTCTGGGAATGGGGAAGGGTAACTCATTACTACTTGGCAGGGATGGAAATCCGCATTTTGTTGCCTCCACTTATAGCAGGGAGTGGTGTGGTAACAGTTGCTGCATTACTGATGGACAGTGGTGACAGTCTAGGCTCCCTACCCAGTCTCTACTGATATCGCATTGAGGAGGAGGAGGAATGCCTTGTTATTGCTAAGTGAGAGTGGATGTCAAAGCCTTTCAGATGATGTCATTAGTTCCATAGGGATTGTTCTTTTTTAAAAAACATTTTTATCATCTTTTTTGAGATATTCTTACAGCATACAGTTCATCTACTTACAGTGTATAATTCAGGGTGTTTTAGTATATTCACAGAGTTGTGTGGGTAACCATTACCAGAATCTAAATTTAGAACATTTTCATCACCCCAGAAAGAAACACCCTATCCATTAGCAGTTAACTCCCCAGACCCCACTCCCAGCCACTGGCAACCACTAATCTAATTTCTGTTTCTATGGTTTTGCCTATTCTAGACATTCCATATAAATGGAATCATACAATATATGGCCTTTTGTGACTGACTTCTTTCACTTAACATTTTCAAGATTCATCCATGTTGTAGCATGTATCAATACTTCATTTCCGTTTTATGACCAAATGATATTCCATTATATGCATATATCACATTTTAAAAATCAATTCTTTAGTTGATAGAAATTTGGGTTGTCTACATTTTTTGAATATTATGAGTAATGATGCTGTGAGCTTTCATATACATGTTTTTAGTTGGACATATGTTTTCAAAAACACTTAGATGTAGGATTGCTGAGTCCTGTGGTAACTGTTTAACCACTTGAGAGAATGCCAGACTGTCTTCCAAAGGGGCCTCATCAGTTTATATTCCCTCCAGCAGTGTACAAGGGTGTTTGAAATTAGTTCTTACTATGGGTACAAGAGACTTGGAATTCCTCTGGTGACCTTGTTTTTGTCTCCTTTCTTGACCTTTTCCTTTATGCTTGTCCTCAGAGATTTTGTCTTCTGCAGCTCTTCTAGTATAGCTACTGTTATCATTGGAGGCTTTAGTGTGGTGGTAATGGTATTAAATATTTAGGATATTTAGGCGGAATAGTGTTCTCTATTCTGATTACATCTCAATCTTAGGAGTGCGTAGTAGTCCTGTGTGTGGGAGCAAGGTTGGGGAGTGGCCTTCAGGGATAGAGCATTTTGCCCCTGCCCACTATTATCCTGTCTGCCTATAGCAGGTATCCTCTGATATTTTCAGTCTGTGTCCTTGAGATTCTCTCTCTTGAGATTAAGACTTTTTTCTCCCTTGAGTAACACAGGGAAGCTGAGGCTGGGTGCTTCTCCCTTCCCATAGCACCAGTCAAATTATTTCAGTGCCCTCACTTGAAATCCTTCTTCTGTAGATGAAGCCTTTTGTTCAGTAAGGGAGCCAGGACACTGAACACCAGCAACCCAGACAGTACCACTGGGGGAGCTTTTTCTCCAGGTTCTCTCCCTAACTTCCCTGTGAGAGCCCTCCTAGATTTCTAGAGAAAAAGCTTACAAGAAGGTGGGAACTCCCTATGAGTACAGCCCCCAGAAACTTCATATTCTCTTAGTAGTCCCCACTTGGCCCCCAGAGATTCATCAGAATTTCTAATTTAATGTTCCTACTGTGACCTCTGCCCGAACTAAGTAAATGCTTCTGTCCTATGTCTCCCTGCAGACATGCTTGTCTCTCTTTGAGTCTGACCATTTGTCCTGTGACTCATTTCTCTAACGGTTTCACAAAAAATCGTTAATTTGCTGCCTCTCCTGCCTTTTTCTTCTTGTAAGGATGAGAATTTCTTTTTTCTGACTCCCTACAGGTCCAAGATGAAACCTCATGTGTTTTTTTAAAACTAGGAGTTAATCATTGAAATGCAGTATAAATGATCTTTTTCTCTGAGGCTTAATTGGCTACACAGATAGACAAATATTTTCTTTGATGTTTAGTGCTTTGCTGAGATTCCTGTGTGTGCCTCCCCCTGATTTATCCTCTAGAGAAACATTTCCTAGGGGTGTGTGAATTCCACATATGTTCAGGGGCTTTGATACCTTCTGAAAATTGTATGCAGACTTTTAAGGATATGTTTTTATGTATATTTTTTTCTGAGCTAGTAGCCTTCTTCTGATTCTCAAGTGAGCTGCTATTCTTGAAGAGGTTTTTAAAAAGCTAATTGCTGTAGAAAAAGTTCATAGTACTAGGTGACCAATTTGAATATATTAAAAAATCTTTCATTCTTTCTCAAAGCCTGGATATTTTCACCTAATATTAGTCTAACTGGTCTATAAAACATATCAACCTATCTTAAAAGATTGACTGCGTGTCTCCTCTAGGCCTACAGTCTCATTTGTTACATCTGAGACTTTCATAGCAGCAGGGTGAAAGCTCATATATTTCAAGTCAGCAGAATACACTGCATACTCTCAAATAGAGCCTATTCATATCATTTTACCTGTATCTCTAACAAACTTGATTATTTGGTTTTCTGACCCACAGCAGATAAAAAGTACTAAGCTTGCAAATGCACACTTATTGCACAAAAACTGACATTGAGGAATGGGAGAAAAACTTTGAAAGCAAACTTCAGATGTCATCTCTTATGCAAAAATTGCTCAGATCTTCAAGTCAGACTCAGTTGCTCCCACTCCTCCATTACCAGGATATATCAATATCATGGTAAATACCTCTGTGATACAGGGTAAGGAGAATTATCAAACCTACCTAAGCAGCCTAAAAGTACATTGCTTTTTGGGAATCAGGGTTTCAGTTGATGTCAGCCCATAGCCATCAGAAATGTCCTATTTATTCTTTATAAGAAACCTAAGAAATATTTTAAACTATCTGAAAGATATGTCCATGTTTTTTAAAGCTTTAAACTGAGAAATCAGTTTCGCTTCACTGGAGAAACCACTGTGGGACATAATGTCTTGACAACATTTTCTATTTTTGTTTATAGAAATTCTTTGCTAGGCTTTCTCTGCTTTGAATGGTTTATTCTTTTTAGATAACCTGAAAAGTCTCTTTTTGCATTAAGATTTATAATTCTAAGAAAATCACTTACAGTTTATTCCTTTTGATTAGATATAGTTACTGTGTTTGCAGCTGTTTTTTTTTTTTTAATGCTTTTGGGGTGACATCTGTTTGTCATCAGTTATGTATAGTTTTAGATTTAGTGACTATTAATCAAAACTGATCAATCTCTCTGCTTCATTATACATGGACCAGACAGTGTTCCCCTTTGTGTCATATAGGAAGTAAATGTTTTGGCTTTTCCTCTAAAAAATGTCACAGAAATGTTCAGACTAGCTGTGCTTTAAGAAACTGCACACTGAGAGATGTTAGTGAGAACAGTAAAAGCCAGAGCTGTCCATGAAGGGCATTTTCATTTTGTGGCTCTGGCAGGTTAAGCATTGATATTCTAATTGAATTCGTAGTGAGGCCTCCTTTGTTTCTGCAAGCATCTGAGGGGCCAGGATGGGCATGCACTGTTGGACTTGGCATAGCTTCTGGGCTGTATGTTAGGCTGTGAATTCCCTCTTTGACCATAAATGAGCAGATATCTGGTAAGTACAAAGTCTTTTTGTTTCAGGAACTTTTTGGGGAAACTACCAGTGCATATAAAATAGGCACACAATTAAGAACTTGTAAAACTTCTAAACTTCATTACCTAGGTCAGTGTCAATATCCAGATCCCTCATTCACAATCTTTAATTTAGCAGCAAATAACCATGTTTCATTTTGTGAAGCTTCTGCATTATCTTGTGACCTATAGAATGTTGGTTCAAGTTCTCGATGGGGCTCTTGCTTGGGAACACTGTCTTTGGAAGTCAGACCGTCCACGTTTTAGTTGAGCCATGAACTCACGTCTCCTTTTACCTATCAACAATTTATGGACTGGAAAAGAGAACTTTCTGCTTTTAGAACTAAAGCTGAGACTATGTTGATGATAGTAAAATAACTGCAGCTGAGGTTTATTTAGCAATTACCATGAGCCCAATACCATACTAAAGATCTTTACATAAATTCACCTGTTTAATCCCCACAACTATCCCAGTGATGTTAAGGGTTCTTATTCTTGTTTTACAGATAAGTAAACTGAGACATAGACAATTTAGACAACTTCCCCAAACTAGTAAGTGGTAAAATTAGTAGACCAATCCCAGCAGTCTGTCCCTAGACCCATATTCCTTTCTTTATAAAGATTTTTAATTTATTTTTAACCATTTAAAACATTTGTTTGGTTCAAATATCAAACTATGAAACAAAATACATTCAGAGAGATCCAGCTTTTGTCTCTCTTTTCTCCCTTTTTCCCTTTCTCTCTCTTGTCCCTATTTTCTCCCCTTTTCTTACCGTTAAATGGTTTTCTTTGTAAGTTCTTGGCTTATCTTTTTATTGTTTCTTTATGAAAAATAAATACAAATATGAACATATGTGTATACTACTATATATGAATAAAACTGATACCTCTATCAGGATACACTATAACTATTTTGTTTGCCCATGTTTATTTTAAAAACCTTAAAAAATACCTTTTCTTACCAGAAGCAAATTCATGAGACCAGTCTGGTAAATATATTTTGTATCACTTTGCAGATATCTTCCTGAGTACTGAACTTGCATTCCTATCCCCTCTTCAGCATTTTATGTTCTGCCTCATACTTGAAATGTTTGACTTCTACAGCAAGATAAGGCAGACTCTTGCACTCTGCCTTGAGTAAAAATGCTTCTCTGGAAACCTTTGATCTGATGCTATTTAATCTGGCTAGCTTGTAAAATTGAAATCAAGCTTACCATGTAAGTCTTTTTTCTAAAGGTGGAAGAGAGAATTACAGTAGTCATTGGATTTAGCTTTCATTTGCTTAAGAAAAATAGGTATGAATTGATTGGTATTTCTACAGTCCCAGGTTCCCCAGACTTCACAGTATTCCTGTTCCCTGGGAGTTTGCTATTTCTGAAGCAATGGACAAGAGCCAAATTTCATTGGCCTCTGCTTTTTCTCTTTGTCTAGAGTCTTCAAGTTTCTCTTATGTTTGGTAAACGTGTGTATTAGTTTCCTAGGGCTGCTGTAACACATTACCACAAACTGAGTAGCTTAAAACAACAGGAATTTATTTTCTCACAAGTCCAAAATCGACCAGATTGCTCCCTCCAGAAACTTTAGGGAAATTCTGTTCTTGCTCTTTCAGGTTCTGATAGCTGTCAGCACTTAATGACTTGTGGATTAATGAATCATTCCAGTCTCTACCTCTATGGTTGTGCTCCCTTCTCTTCTGTCTCAAATTTGCCTCTGCCTTTCTCTTATAAAGACACTTGTTACTGGATTTAAGGCCTACCTGGATTTTCCAGGATTATCATTTCATCTCAGAATCCTTAAATTATTTTTATCTGCAAAGAACTCATTTCTAAAGTAATGTAACATTGACAGGTTCCAGAAATTAGGATGTGGACATGTTTTTGAAGTTGGGCTGGGCCCCATTCAGCCCACTTCTGTGTCTCTAGGCTAACTTAGAAAATGCTACAGAACAGATTTTCATAAGCAATTTTATCAGGTGTGAAGACATGGTATATATTGCTATGTGATTGTTACTAAACCCAAAGCATGACTTTGCAGTCAGTTGATTTATTTTGAGAAATATATCATATGGAAAATAATGAAATATTTTAGGAGGTTGAAAAATACTTGGTTGTAGTAGTCTTTCCAGAGCTAAGGTAGGATTTCCCACAGAACCCTGTTTCACAGAGGCAGTAGTTGAGCACAATTGTAAATTTCTACCTCTTCTTAACCACTGTCTCATTAAAGGCACTGGTAATTTATAGAGATGGTTCAGAGTCTTCAGCAAAATGGTGATTCAGTTTCTCCCACTGGCCACCCAGAACACTGAGCTCTGTGCAAAATATGTTAATAGATATGTCTGTGATCCTCTCTTACTTCCTTATACAAAGCATTATGTAATAAACCTCCCATTTTTGTTTCCTATAGACTTAGCTTTCTCCCCACACAGTACCCAATTAATTGGCTAGGATTCTTCATAGGAAGGTCATTTTGTTACCACTTCATCACCAAGCATGTTCAGCGTTGGTTTCCTGTTCAGGTCATATTATTAATTCTAAATCTTCCCTAAATGAAACCAATAGGCATTTGTAGAGTTGTCCCTGCAAAGTAGCAAATGGAATGAGTCCTTATTCATTTAAATGACATCATTGGAAGGACTGATGTTGAAGCTGAAACTCCAATACTTTGGCCACGTGACGCGAAGAGCTGACTCGTTTGAAAAGACCCTGATGCTGGGAACAGTTGAGGGCAGGAGGAGAAGGGGACGACAGAGGATGAGATGGTTGGATGGCATCACCGACTTGATGGACATGGGTTTGGATGAACTCCGGGAGTTGGTGCGGAGAAGGCAATGGCACTCTACTCCAGTACTCTTGCCTGGAAAATCCCATGGATGGAGGAGCCTGGTGGGCTACAGTCCATGGGGTCGCTAAGAGTCGGACACGACTGAGCGACTTCACTTTCACTTTTCACTTTGATGCATTGGAGAAGGAAATGGCAACCCACTCCAGTATTCTTGCCTGGAGAATCCCAGGGACAGGGGAGACTGGCAGGCTGCCGTCTATGGGGTCACACAGAATCGGACACAACTGAAGCGACTTAGCAGCAGCAGGGAGGCCTGGCGTGCTGTGGTTCATGGGGTCGCAAAGAGTCGGACACGACTGAGTGACTGAATTGAACTGATTATATGATCGTTCAGTCCTGTACTTTGTGAAATGTCAATTTAAACAGACTAGACCAACTGAGAATTAATTGCTTTATTGTATCATACTCTATACTTCAACTTTCATGGTAATGATGACCCTATATGTGAGACAGGAGAAGAGACACAGATATAAAGAACAGACTTTTGGACTCTGTGGGAGAAGGCGAGGGTGGGATGATTTGAGAGAATAGCACTGAAACATGTATATTAACTACCATATGTGAAATAGATGACCAGTCCAAGTTCGATGCATGAAACAGGGCACTAAAAGCCGGTGCACTGGGACAACCCTGAGGGATGGGATGGGGAGGGAGGTGGGAGGGGAGTTCAGGATGGGGGACACATGTACACCCATGGCTGATTCATGTCAATGTATGGCAAAAACTACTACAATATTGTAACGTAATTAGCCTCCAATTAAATAAATTAATTTTTTAAAATGTCTTCAACTTGAGAGGTCAGAGAAAGCAACCCAATAGTGTTAAATTCACATAATGTTCTCCATTTATTGGATAAATCAAATAAAAAAATCACCAGAAAAAAAAGAATTCAGCAAGGTGGCAGGATATGATGTTAACATATAAAATCAATAGCTTTTATAATCAAGTGGAAGATGCCTAGGCACGTTGTAATGTAGGAAGTTTAAAAAGTACTCAAAGAGTGGGATGTGTCAAAAGTGCATAGGTGCAAGCCAGCCTGAAAGAGCTCCCAGTGACCAAAGGTAGAACAATTTCAGCATCAAAATAATTAACAGTAATACTGAATTATAACCCAAAGAATAAAATAGATCCATGAGGTTCTGGGGGCTTCCCTCATAGCTCAGTCAGTAAAAGAACCTACCTGCAATGCAGGAGACCTAGGTTCGATCCCTGGATTGGGAAGATCCCCTGGAAGAGGGCATGGCAACCCACTCCATCTTGCTTGGAGACTCCCATGGACAGAGAAGCCTGGCAGGCTACAGACCATGGGGTTGCAAGAGTCAGACACGACTTAGCAACTAAAACAACAAACCACCACATGAGGTGCTAATGATATAAATAAATAATTGAATGAATGAACAAAAAAATAGGGAGAAGGGGCAGGCTTTTTTTTTTTTTTTTTAACAGAGGAATTCCAATTCATAAATGTAGGGCTGGTAGAACTGAGGAAGATGACAAATCACCATTAGAATACCATAACAAAAGTAATAACTTTTGCAGGGAAGAAATATGTCAATGCTAAAATTAGTCCATGACAGTTTGAGGAGAAACAGGGTGTTTTTTATAATCTCAAAGTACCTCCTCTAAGATATTTATTAAGTAGAAAGGAAAATATAGTAACCTAACAGCTGAGAAAACCAGCAAGACACACTATCTTAACCAACTGATCAAGTTTAACATCACCACTAAGATGACATTGGCATCATACATTCCTTATATAATGGGATAAGAGAGTCATAGCATCCTTTCTGTGTTGTTTTTTGCTCAAAAATGAATAACCTCAATCAAATCAGGAGAAAATACCAGACAAACCCAGATTGTACAGACATTATATAAAGTATGTGACCGATGCTCTTCAGAAGTGTCAAGGTCTGGAAAGAAAAGGAGAAACTATCACAAACTGGAGGATACAAAGGAGACATGACAAGTACTGCAAAATGTGATTCTGGATTGAATTCTGGAACAGAAAGACATTAGGGGGAAAATTAGTTGTAGATGAATGCATTTCCTGGTTTAGGTATACTCTGGTTATACAAGATGTTAACATTAGAGAGAAATATAAGAAGGATATATGGGATCTCTGTATTATTTTTGTAACTTCTCTATAATACTAAAATTATGTCTATGTAAATAATTTTAGGACATTGTACAGGAGACAGGGATCAAGACCATCCCCATGGAAAAGAAATGCAAAAAAGCAAAATGGCTGTCTGGGGAGGCCTTACAAATAGCTGTGACAAGAAGAGAAGCAAAAAGCAAAGGAGGAAAGGAAAGATATAAGCATCTGAATGCAGAGTTCCAAAGAATAGCAAGAAGAGATAAGAAAGCCTTCTTCAGCAATCAGTGCAAAGAAATAGAGGGAAAGAACAGAATGGGAAAGACTAGAGATCTCTTCAAGAAAATTAGAGATACCAAGGGGACATTTCATGCAAAGATGGGCTCGATAAAGGACAGGAATGGTATGGACCTAACAGAGGTGGCAAGAATACACAGAACTGTAGAAAAAAGATCTTCACGACCCAGATAATCATGATGATGTGATCACTAA
The DNA here is from genome assembly GCF_032405125.1 of Capricornis sumatraensis. Lineage (NCBI taxonomy): Eukaryota > Metazoa > Chordata > Mammalia > Artiodactyla > Bovidae > Capricornis > Capricornis sumatraensis. The sequence continues at coordinate 84,447,339 of NC_091092.1, forward strand.
TCTAGAGCCAGACATCTTGGAATGTGAAGTCAAGTGGGCCTTAGAAAGCATCACTACGAACAAAGCTAGTGGAGGTGATGGAGTTCCAGTAGAGCTATTTCAAATCCTAAAAGATAGTGCTGTAAAAGTGCTGCACTCAATATGCCAACAAATTTGGAAAACTCAGCAGTGGCCACAGGACTGGAAAAGGTCAGTTTTCATTCCAATCCCAAAGAAAGGCAATGCCAAAGAATGTTCAAACTACCACACAATTGCACTCATCTCACATGCTAGTAAAGTAATGCTCAAAATTCTCCAAGCCAGGCTTCAGCAATACGTGAACCGTGAACTCCCTGATGTTCAAGCTGGTTTTAGAACTGGCAGAGGAACCAGAGATCAAATTGCCAACATCCGCTGGATCATGGAAAAAGCAAGAGAGTTCCAGAAAAACATCTATTTCTGCTTTATTGACTATGCCAAAGCCTTTGACTGTGTGGATCACAATAAACTGTGGAAAATTCTGAAAGAGATGGGAATACCAGACCACCTGACCTGCCTATTGAGAAATCTTTATGCAGGTCAGGAAGCAACAGTTAGAACTGGACATGGAACAACAGACTGGTTCCAAATAGGAAAAGGAGTACGTCAAGGCTGTATATTGTCACCCTGCTTCTTTAACTTCTATGCAGAGTACATCATGAGAAACGCTGGACTGGAAGAAACACAAGCTGGAATCAAGATTGCCAGGAGAAATATCAATAACCTCAGATATGCAGATGACACCACCGTTATGGCAGAAAGTGAAGAGGAACTAAAAAGCCTCTTGATGAAAGTGAAAGAGGAGAGTGAAAAAGTTGGCTTAAAGCTCAACATTTAGAATACGAAGACCATGGCATCCGGTCCCATCACTTCATGGGAAATAGATGGGGAAACAGTAGAAACAGTGTCAGACTTTATTTTCTGGGCTCCAAAATCACTGCAGATGGTAATTGCAACCATGAAATTAAAAGACGCTTACTCCTTGGAAAGAAAGTTATGACCAACCTAGATAGTATATTCAAAAGCAGAGACATTACTTTGCCAACTAAGGTCCGTCTAGTCAAGGCTCTGGTTTTTCCAGTAGTCACGTATGGATGTGAGAGTTGGACTGTGAAGAAGGCTGAGCGCTGAAGAATTGATGCTTTTGAACTGTGGTGTTGGAGAAGACTCTTGAGAGTCCCTTGGACTGCAAGGAGATCCAACCAGTCCATTCTGAACGAGATCAACCCTGAGATTTCTTTGGAAGGAATGATGCTGAAGCTGAAGCTCCAGTACTTTGGCCACCTCATGCGAAGAGTTGACTCATTGGCAAAGACTCTGATGCTGGGAGGGATTGGGGCCAGGAGCAGAAGGGGACGACAGAGGATGAGATGGCTGGATAGCATCACGGACTCAATGAACATGAGTCTGAGTGAACTCCAGGAGATGGTGATGGACAGGGAGGCCTGGCGTGCTGCGATTCATGGTGTCGCAAAGAGTCGGACATGACTGAGCAACTGAACTGAACTGAAATAATTTTAAAATAAGGTGATAGCTAAATAATTATGAATTATCATAGGATACTTGTTGATTAATTTGAGAGAGTTAAGGATTTTTATTTTACAGAGACTTTTTAAGAGTAACCTGTACTGTTGATTTAAATTCAAGGAGCCCAAGAAAATTCAGGAAAAACCCCTTTACTCTTTATTAAATCCAGAATAAGCTGACTTTCCTGTCAATTCTTCACACCCTTTCCAAATAGAAGTTGATCTGACCATTTAGGAAGTTGGAGATGTCTCTCTTGCTGGAGTGCAGAGTTGGTGGGGATGGTCTTTTTAAAAGGAGAACATTAAATGGTGTTAATTCCATAGTAATGGTCTTCTCAAGGTGTGTGCAATGTCTTAACAGGTATTCCGGAAGGACCTTATCAGTGCCATGAAGATTCCAGACTCTCACCATATTAACCCTGACAACTATTACCTCTTCACGGATACATGGAAAGAAGAGTGGGAAAAGGGAGTCCAAGTACCAGCCAATCCAGACACTCTTCCACAGCCTTCCGTCAGGTATTTTCATGGTTGTATCTTTGATTTAGGGGATGAATGCTCTTATAGTAGTCTGTGAGTTGCTTGAGGGGAGACTTTGAGTGGCTAAATATACATTTATAATGCTAGGTCACATACATGTTCAGCAATTCACTCAGACCAATGGCAGATTATACCAGACTAAGATAGGTCAGTAGTCAGTCAGACTCTTTATTTAGGGATATAATATGTATCTATTCACAGGATAAAACTGTTTGAAGTCCAATCTGAAATTATGATAAGGTTTTGGAGACCAAGATTTCCCAGTCTGACTCAACAATCAGTAGCATTTATTAGCCTTTGAAGAGAAACAGAGCACTAATTACATAACCCTATAATAACCCTATTAATATATAACTCCATGAGAAGTTGCTTCATTTTAATAGGGGCCTCATAGTGATAGCATCTGTAAACAGAGGGCCAAAACATAGAGTTTGTAAAATGCATAAACCCAAGTAAAAGGGGATAACTGGAATAATTGGGTTAACCATAAGCACACAGCCTTCCTTTGCAAAGACTTGAGAAGAAGTTTAAGTAGGAGAGTATTTTTTGCCAAGAGGACATGGTAAGTTTAGCTCTTCAAGAGTAATGACTAGTTTTGGAAGCCATTTTTTCCTACTGGTCTTTGCCAGTGTTTTGCATGAAGGCCAGCATGAAATAAAATGCTTGGTATAAGTTTAAATGAATGAGTGAGGGAAAGAAGGAATAGCATCAGATAAAGGGGCTGGTGGGACCTCCTGGTTACTATGAGAAATTGTACATCTCATTGTACAGCTATCTATTTCTAGTACATATTAGGTTCTTAAAGATCAGAGACCACATTCTTGAATTTTTGGTCCCTAGCATCAGGTTCTTGGAGAAGGAAATGGCAACCCACTCCAGTATTCTTGCCTGGAGAATCCCAGGGACAGAGAAGCCTGGTGGGCTGCCGTCTCTGGGGTCACACAGAATCTGACACGACTGAAGCGACTTAGCAGCAGCAGCAGGTTCTTAGGTCTTAGTCATGTTCCAGAAATGCTTATCAAATCACTTCTAAAAATGCAAGCCCAGGCTGTCCCACCCACAGAGAGACTGTCTATTCTCTGTTAAGAAAAACTTCAGTCTTGCCCAACACACATACTTACCCTCACTAGCTCATCATCATTGCCACAATCTCTAGAAATCACAACAATATCATGAATGAACATAAGAGTCAGACATTTTCATGTCTTTACTGTCAGTATTTTTATATACTGTTGCAGTAACAGCGAGGAGCCTAGACTACCACCTTAAACCAGTAATAATCATGTATCCCTCTCCTTCCCATCTGTGGTAGTATCAGAAACTTTCACCACTCCTTAGAGATGATGAGGATACCTCCCCCTGCCACATGGTATCAGTGAAGACCATATAGGGAGCAGTAGTAAGGTTATCAGAGAAGGCAATGGCATCCCACTCCAGTACTCTTGCCTGGAAAATCCCATGGACAGAGGAGCCTGGTGGGCTACAGTCCATGGGGTCGCTAACAGTCAGAGACGACTGAGCGACTTCACTTTGACTTTTCACTTTCATGCACTGGAGAAGGAAATGGCAACCCACTCCAGTATTCTTGCCTGGAGAATCCCAGGGATGGCGGAGCCTGGTGGGCTGCTGTCTATGGGATTGCACAGAGTCGGACACGACTGAAGTGACTTAGTAGTAGTAGTAGTAGTAAGGTTATCTTACCAATCCCAGCAAGGGAGGTATCAGTGGAGGCCTGGTGAGAAGCCAGAACTCTCAGCCTCCCCCAGTAGTAACAAAGAATTCCTGCCCCTGAATGTCAACATAGGCCAAATGGTGAACCAGGACTTCTACAATCACCTAACAGTGATGAGGTGATATCCTCCCCAACCAGATCTCCAGCCAGAGCAGTGTCAGAGGAAGCCAGTAAACATAAAAGGTTTAAAGAAGATCCAGAGTCTTGTAGCATAATACACAGGTTCCAGTGGAGGAAAAACACTCATATCAAGAACTAAAAAGATCTCAACTTGATCAAAGATAATCAGTAGCTGCCAGTACCAACGTGACAGAGATAGTAGAATTGTCTAACAAAGATTTAAAAGGAGCCATCATAAAAATGCTTCAGTGAGCAATTATGAACACATTTAAAGCAAAAGAAACAGTAGTATATCCCCCCTCTTTCATACCTGATATTGGCCATTTTTATCTCCTTTTTTACTTGCTATAGGTTGGTCATTTTTACTGACCATTTCACAAAGCCATCTTTTTATCATGAATTAATAAACGTATTCATTGTCTTGAAACCAAACAGGCCCAAGTTGCTTTCTGTTTATCTGAGTCAGCTCTCTATAAACTCATTTCTCTCAAACTTGCTGTGTAATAAAAACCAAGATATTTCGTTTCTTCTCTGCAATTAACAAGAGATGGCAAAGGGCTCAACCCTCTGAATCAAAGGGTTCTTGATTCAGTCAGAAACTACTACTTCTTGGGCAGAAGGTTCATAGTCTCTTGCGTTTTCAGTCAATTTGATATCTAACTCATTATTACTATCTATACTGTAATCTATTTTTTCAAGGAATCGAGGTTCATCTTCATCCAAAACATAAGTAGTGGGGCTAGTTACTTTGCAGCTCCATTCAATCAAGTCATTTTCAAAGTCAAGCAGACTGGAAGGCAGATTATATTCAAATGGGGATATCAGTCTTTTCAAACATGATAGGCCAACACAAAATTTTGCTCCCATCTCTTCCAATTCTTGAGTACCAATCTGTAAACCCTTATATGTTCCCTGATCACAGCTACACAAAGTACTCTCCATGGTATAGCTTCTTTGTGCTTCTGTCTTTCTCCAAACTACAACATGTGCTGTAGATTCTTTAGATTTTTCTACTGTGAAGCTGTATAGCTGCTCATGCAAAATGCTGGGGCAGTGTGGCTCAGAATCTTAGGCAATGTTCGGTATCCCACATGTTCCACAGCATCACATGAAGCTGCATTGTCATTCATATGCCACACTGTCTGTTTGGTGCTGCAGCCATACATAAATAACATTCTTCTTTCAGGAGTAGCCATGATAATCACAATAAACCAGTGGTAAGCACTTCACTGCAGCCAGGTATTATAGCAGACCCTTGACATGATAAATTGTAGAATGTAAATCTGAATTTGGAGTTTGGTTTCATTATCTTTTCTGTTTTTAATTTATTTCTGTTCTTATCTCTACTACTTCAATTATTTTACTTGCTTTGGATTTATTTTGTTCTTCTAGTTTCTTGGATGGGAGCATAGCTTATTGATTTGAGATATTTCCTCTTTCCAATATGAGCATTTAATGTTATAAATTTCCCTCTCATCACTGCTTTAGCTATGTCACAAAAATTTTGATGTGTTATATTTTCATTTTCATTCACTTTAGTGTATTTTTTCCTTTGAGACTTTTTCACTTTTTTCCCCTTGAGACTTCTTTTATTTAAAAGTGTGGTTTTTACTTTATTTGAATATTTTCTTATCTTTCTATTACTGATTTCTAGTTTTGATTCCACTGTATTAGAGAACACTCTGTATAATACCAATTTGTTTAAATTTGTTGTTTTATTTTATAGCCCAGGATATGGTCTATCATGGTATATGTTCCATGGGTGCTTGAAAATAATGCCTGTGCTGCTGCTGTTGGGTGGAGTATTCTATAAATGTCAGTTCAATTCTCTTAGTTGATAGTGTTGAGTTCTATCTCCTGGATGATTTTCTGTCTGTTCTATCACAGAGGTTGAAGTCTCCAGCCATAATCGGGAAGTTATTTTTTCTCTTTTCATCCCAATCAGTTTTTGTTTCAAATATTTTGTATCACTGTTGTTTGGTGCACATATATTTATGATTGCTATATTTTATTGGTGAATTTATCCTTTCTTTATTATGTAATATTCCTCCCCATCTCTGGTAATTTTCTCTGCTATGAAAGCTACTTAATCTGATATTAATGTTGTCACTCTTGCTTTCTTTTCAGTAATGTTTGTATTTATATCTTTCTCCTTTATTTTACTTTTGACTGATTTATATGCTTCTATCTTAAGTGTTTTTGATAGCATATATTTGAATCGTTTTTTAATCCATTCTGCCAACCTTTGACTTAATGTGTTTAGACCATTTACATTTAATGTAATTAATGATATGTTAGGGCTTAAGTCTGTCCTAACAGACTTTTATTTTATTGTGTGTGTATATGAGTGTTCTCTGTTTTTTATTTTTCTCTTTTGTTTTTCCTGCCTTCCTGGGGGTTATCCAAACAAATTACCACAACTTACTCAATGTGAAATAATCAGTTGAATAGCCTCATAACTATTAATGAAATTGAATTTGTAATTAAAAACTCTCCATAAAAATACCTCTAGGCCCAGATGGTTTCAACTGGGAAATTCTACCAAACACTTAAAGAAATAAAAACTGATAATACTGAAAGAGAAATTTGAATCAAATCCAATGTAGTTATAGAATAAATAGTTGAACATGGGAATGTGGGTATACTGTTGCAGTTTGAGGCTCTAGATATGCAGCTAGAGGAACTTAATGAAGGCAGACATACAGACATGAAGAAAGTGATTGTGATTAAAAGAATGAAGATGTTCCAGATAAAATGATGCCAGAATAAAACCCACATTAAAGGAACTCTCAAAAAATTTTACAGCAGTGAAAGCACAAAGGACAAAATGTTGGAAACTAATCCAAGTTCATAGAACAGTATGACAACTTTCCAGGACATAGAAGAGTTGCTTATTCTGTTTCATAAGTTTTGTAAATTAAGAATTAAGCACTGTGCTCTTGATAAGTTTTACAAAGAGATAAAAGAGTTTAAATTCTCAGTGTTTCAAATGATAGGGTGTTAAATGCGTATTGGTTTTAATATTTTTTATTTCCCTATATAATATAGCCAACAATAAGGGAGTAAAATGTTTTGACAAAAATTTTAAAGGTCACTGAAAAATCATAATTTCCCCAGTGATTATTAAGATTGCTTTTCACAGTTTCATGCACAGTCATTTTTACAGTACAATACCACTGTGCAAAGTGAGGACTACCTGCTTTGGTGACAGCAGATCATTGGGTGTTTTGGAAGTGGCCAGTGGAGCAAGAGGATATAAGAGAACTTTTAGAGGTGATGGTTATATTTATTATCTTGGTTGTAGTTCTTGTTGCACAAATTTATATGTGTGTCAGAACTTGTTAATTTGTACATTTTAAATATATGTAGCTTGATAGGTCATTTATACCTCAATAATGTTAATAAAAATATCATCCATATATATAATTATAAAAATATGCAATCAAAAAATATGCAATCATCACAAATAGAGGAGTGTGTAGATGGTAAGAAAATGTGGTAGTGGGCACATGACAGCACAGCAGTATGTGATTAGAAGAGAAAAGGAAAGACAACAAATGTGACTATAAGCTACTTAAGAGCAGAAGCCTTACTGCCTAATAGTAGGTTTTCAGTATACATTTATCATTGTAAAGAGAATAGGATAAACGAAGCAAAGAGGAAAGTGGGTGGGTTTTAGGAAAGAAAATTAGTAAACAACCAAAAGATATTATAGTTGACCCTTGAACAATGTGAGCTTGAACTGTGCAGGTCCACTTATATGTGGATTTTCTCAATAGTAAATACTATTGTAATACAGTCTGCTGTTGTTTGAATCAACAGATCCAGAACCACAGATATGGAGGGCCAACTATAAATTATATGTGAATTTTTGACTGTGTGAGGTGTCAGCACCCCTTACCCCTGTCTTGTTCAAGGGTCAACCATACATTCCTACCAGCATTTTATGAGGATTCCATTTTCTCATCCTAACCAACACTTCTATTTTTTAAATTATAGTTATCCTAGTGGGTATGAAGTACATCTCATTGTGATTTTGCATTTGCTTGTTGGCTAATGATGTTGAGCATCTTTTCTTTTTTATTGTTTATTTATTTGTTTATTTTTGGCTATGTTGTGTCTTAGTTGTGGCACCTGGTCTCTCTAGTTTTGTGGTACAGGCTCAGTAGTTACCCCTGGGCATGTGGGATCTTAGTTCCCAGACTAGGGATTGAACCCACATCCCCTGCATTAGAAGGTAGATTCCTAACCACTGGACCACTAGAGAAGTCCTAACATCTTTTCTTTATGTGCTTATCAGCCAGTTGTATGTTCTTGGAAGAGAGCTTTTGTACTTTATTACAAAGAGAAGAAGCTTTTATGTGGTTAGCAAATACAATGGTTTTTTTTTTTCCTTTCCTGTGAAACGTTACTGTTCAAACTGTAAAGTGAAACATGTCAGTTCATCTCTTTATGTTCTGTCATATTCACTTTGGAATGGCTGCCTTTGGCTGCTGAAAATCTAGCCTTTTAGTGAAAAGGGTGATGATGTCCCCTGACTAGCAGTTGTAGAATGTTCCATTTTCACTTGATGCATCCATGCATACCTCCTATGTATATCTCTTTGGGGAAATTATTCACATCTTTTGCCCATTATAAAAATGTGTTAATTTGTCTTTTTATTGTTAAATTGTAAAAGTTCTTTACATAGTCTAGATACAGGTTTTTTACCAGATACATGATTTGTGAATAATTTCTCCCATTCTCTGGGTTGTCTTTTCACTTCATTGATGGTGTCCTTTGAGGCACAGAAGTTTTAATTTTGATGAAGTTCAGTGTATCTATTTTTTTCTTTTGGTTGCTTGTCCTTTTGGTGTCATATCTAAGAAATCATTACCTAAACCAAGATGAAGTTTTATACCTAGAATTCTTCTCAGAATTCTGTAGTTTTAACTCTTATATTTGGGTCTTTGATCCATTTCAGTTTATTTTTGTGTATGGTGTGAGGTGTTAAAGGTCTGACTTCATCCTTTGGCATGTGGATAACCAAGTGTCCCGACACCACTTGTTGAGCAACTTCCTTTTTGAAAATGGACACTATATCCCAACCTCAACCACCTTGGTTCCACCAGGCTGCTAAGAAAGAAAGCATGGTTCTTGAATAACTAAGAAATCCCAGTTCCATTTTTTTAAATCCCCTTTCACAAATCTACCAAATTGATTTTTTTAGTTATTCATATTTTAAACTGAGATGCTAATTTCTCTACTGTCCTTTCACTCTGTCCAAAGATGCTACTTTTTCCCACTATATAGGACAATATCAGATATGTTCCTTTTTATTGGTTAATTTTATAACTTTTAATGTTAGTGTTTCTTTTTATATGTTTTTGTTGTTTTTTCATAGATTACAAATTTCCTAGCAGTTAAGGAGGTGCCTGGTAACAATGTGGTTATTTACACTATTGAGAGAATACTTAGTTTTTGAAATTAAAAGATGTAGCTTTATTCTCAAAATAAAGTGAAGTATTTTCTTCTGACACAACTGCCAAATCTAAACAAATGTAAATGTTTCATAACAAACCCTTGCTATGATTGCATTTAAATTTAAAACTAATATTTTCAATGATTATTATATTACTTTCATATACAAAGAAATATTCACAGGGTGGTTTATGCACATAAAACTCAAAACCTGCACCTCAAGAATCAGTGCTAGAGTCATCTTTGGAATAGTGATTTTAGTTTTGACCAAACATTATTACATTAAATTAATATTGTTACATTAAAAAAATAAAAAGAAATGTTCACTAATAGTTATTTAATTATAAAAATTCTTCCTGCCTCCCAAACTTAAAAAATTAATCTGTGTGTAAAAGCATGAGGACATTCCTTGATTTTGTGCTAAATGTTTTTAATAAAGAATGTTGCAGCAGTTCACAATACCATATAAAAAGTATCAGAATGTAAAAATAAAAATCTTAATATATTATGTTGAGTTGACTCCTCCATATTAGTTTTAGTAAAATTTAAACCTTGTTGGTTGGTTATTTTCTACTGATGGATATCTCTAGAGAGAATATCCCAAAATATAAATCTGTTAGAGAAATTTAAGAATGAATCTAATGTAATGCAATAGTTACTTAAGTGGAAACAAACATGAAAATACTGGGAAATAACTTTTAACCATTATGTATGTATTAGTCATGATAGGCCAAATGCTATAACAAACATCTCCAAGAATCTCAGCATCTTAACACAATGAAAGTTTTATTTTTTGCACATGTCTCCATCCAGTGTGGGTTTGGGATGTCAATCATCTCTGCCACTCACAGTCATTCAAAGACTCAGGCTCTTTCTGGAGTGCCTCCTCTATCTGCTAGGTCTTTTCCCACTCTTCCACCCCCAAACTTCTAAATCCAGTTTGCAGGAAAAGACAAGACAGCATGGAGGGTGATGCAGGTAGATTTGGAGGGGGTCTAGATTTTGAAGTAGATGATCCGCACATATGCTATTAGCCAGAACTCGTTCATATGGCCCACCTAACTGCAAAGGGTACTAGGGAATGCAGCCTTGCTATGTGCCTAGATGGAAGACATCTAGGGTTTGGTGAACATATTAGCATTTCTCTCTTACACTTTGGTAGTGGCATTACAAACTCAAAGCTACATGAGCACAGGAGCCTTACTGATTTTATTCACCACTGTAACCCTCTAGTTGATGCTATGATGTGTACTGCCCAGATTCCCATTTAGTATTAGGACCTGTCCACATGATCAGGATAGCCTGACTTCTTACATGGCAGCTCTGGGCTCCAAGAGTGAGTATTCTTAGAGATAAGAAGTAGAAGGTGCCATTCTCAAGGCCTGGGCTCAGAAAATGGCACAGTACTACTTCTACCATATTTTATTAGAGCAGTCTCAGACTGAAGAGGAGGGAAATTGACCCTACCTCTTGACAGGACTATCAAAGGATTTGTGACTATCTTCAGCCCATCACAATAGTAATGTTTATAATGTTTGTATTTGAGTTACTTGTCTTATTGCCTACAGCCAGATTAAGTCAATCAGCTAGAGAAACTTAAATACTAATAAAACTAAACATGCTTTTTATTTATTATCTAAGTCACAAGATTGTCAAAATACTTCAGAATTGTGTTTTCTAATGGACTTATAGAAGAAATTTTGGATGTATATGAATTGACATGTTTCTTGGGTCCTAGAATTACTCTTATTCTTTGCTGTAGTAACTGAAAAGGGATGGAAAAAGATACAGCAGATAGGTGAAGCAAATCCTTTTAGAATTGTTCTGGCTTTCAGGTAAGGTTTTCCTCTCTGTTCCATTGTTGTTTCTGCAATTCTCTTGTCCTTTAGGATAGTGTAGTATGTATATGTGGTGATTGAGGTGAGGGGTACAGAGAATTATGAAACAGAGCCATCTTGCACTGCAAGTTTCAGCTGTTTAGATAAGCCTGTTCATTACCACAGGAATTTTTTGAAGTTAAGTTCAACGAATAAAAATGATAGTAACACCATTACATGTTTTTTAGGTAGACTGGATGATTTTGATGCTCATCAGTGATAAGCTTCAGATAGTTTTTGTTTTGTTTTCATCTGTTTATTTAAAATAATTTCTTTCACAGTAAGGGTCCGATGGAAGGAAAACAATGCTTTATGTTTGTTTGAAAGGAAGCATGCATTATAAGTTATATTACACATAAATGGTTAATGTTGTATGTGTGTGCTTGTGTGCCCATGCTCACTCTCTCAGTCATGTCTGACTATTTGTGGCCCCATGGACTGTAGCAGCCAGGCTCCTCTGCCCTTGGAATTTTCCAGGCAAGAATACTGGAGTAGGATCCCATTCCCGACCCAGGGGTGGAACCCTCATCTCTTGTGGCTCCTTCATTGGCGGGCAGATTCTTCACCACTAGCACCACCTGGGAAGCCTTAGATGAATTATTAATTGACTTACTGTAGAAACAAAAACATCAGAACACAAATATTAACTGTATGTGTGTGCTTATACAACATGTACATGCTGCTGCTAAGTCGCTTAAGTCATGTCCGACTCTGTGCGACCCCGTAGATGGCAGCCCACCAGGCTCCCCCGTCCCTGGGAGTCTACAGGCAAGAGCACTGCAGTGGGTTGCCATTTCCTTCTCCAGTGCATGAAAGTGAAAAGTGAAAGTGAAAGTGAAGTCGTGTCCCACTCTTCGCAACCCCATGGACTGCAGCCTGCCAGGCTCCTCCGTCCAAGGGATTTTCCAGGCAAGAGTACTGGAGTGGATTGCCATTGCCTTCTCTGACAACATGTACATATGTATGTACAAATAAATGGGAATATTCTGTAGCTTGCTTTTTTCAGTTAACAAATATACTTCTGAGTCATTAGTGATACTGAAAGAGAGGATGATTAAATACCCAGAGAGGCCCCTATTTCTCCTTGGAATGTAAATGTTTGGTTAACTAGGTTACAGACAGCAGTACTTTCTTCACTAAACTCTAGACTCAAATAGTAAACACCAATGCAGCATTTCCACTTGGATGTCCAATAGACATCTCAGACTTAAAATGTCCCAAACTGAATTACTGATGTTCTTCCCAGACTAGTTCCACCTGTAATTTTATACATTTAACTGATAGCAGATTCATTCTTCCTGTTCAGTCTTTCAGACCAAAATTCACAGAATCATCTTTGATTCTTCATTGCCTCATACCCCATATTCAGTATCAAAGGGGATCCCCTTGGTTCTACTTTCAAGATGTATCAGATTTCATATATATAAGTCAAAGGAAGAATGGCCCCTAGTGATATAGGGAGCACAAGCCTACCTCCCACTCCACTGCTGTATTTCACCATCATACTTCTCTCACCTCCCCGTACTCTCCTTGCCCCACTCTTCAGCTCTTTTTCCTTTCTGTTTTAGGCAGCAGCAGTCCACCATTTTGCTTTCAGTTATGAGAATCAATAAAGAGTACTTTTATATACACATCTATCTTATTTAAAGTTTAAAGCAGTCTTTTGGTGGTTTTTCCAGTTACTATTGCTCTATAAATTGTTTTTTCAGTTACTGTTGCTCCCCAACTTATTGTCAGGCAACCATGTTTTTATACTTATAGGTTCTGTGGGTCAGAAATTCAGACAGGGCACAGTTGGGATGGTTAGTCTCTGCTCTGTGATGTCTAGGGCCTCAGTGAGGAAGACTTGAAGTTTGGGGTGACTCAGTGGTTGGGGACTGGAATCATCTAAAGGTTTTTTCACTAACATGTCTGCTCCCTGGGCTGGGATGATGTAAATATTGCATGTGGCCTCCCTGTTTGATTTGGTTTCCTCATAGCATGACAATCTCAGTGTAGGCAGACTCTTCACAGGCCTTAGGTACAGGGGTCCATATGCATGTGTTCCAGCAAACAGGGTGAAAGCTGTTTTCCCTTTTATGACCCAGCCTTGCAATTCTCATAGCATCACTTCTGCTGTATTCCATTGGTGGAAACGGTCATATGCCCTCCCTGATTCAAGATGAGGGGAAATAGACTTCACCACTTGGGGGAGGGACAGAGTCACATTGTAGAAGAGCATGTGGAATTTTTTAAATACCATCTGTCATAGAGGTTATAATTGTCCTTTGTTTCATAGATGAGACATGGAGTCTTTCAGAGAAGCAAGAGTGGCAAGATTAACAAGGGGCATCTTGGGAAACTATTCCTAGGGATATTATTAAAAGGGACTTCTATTTAGTTAGCTTTTAAGACATTTACTCAAGCCTTTTAAAAGTCCATGATGTTATGGTATTTGTGCAATTTTTATGCTATTCACAAATGATTCTGATCCACTCATTAGGAAATGAAGTCTCTTTAATAATAGTCTCTCCCTGTTAAATATTTAGATCAACTGAAGACTCACTGAGGACTAAACACTGGAAGAGGCTATAGGTCAGCTTAGAGTGGTTCCAGCTTCCTTTTAATGCCTCTTTAGTGTCACAGCAGTGTTCACATAGGCCAGAGGTCAGCTGACCTACCCTGAGGAGCAGGTGGAGAGGCCTTCTTTCTATGAGGCTAAGCAGGTGTGGTTGTGGGTCCTTTGACCAAAATTGGTCATCCAGAAAGTTATTAGACTTTCATTTACATTCAAACATCCAAATTTAAAATTGCACTTACTACATCACCCTAACAAAATTGCTCATACCTCTAGGCTTGTGTGCTTTTGCTATGTTGTTCAGTGATCTGATGACCATTCAGAGAATGTCCCTCTACCTAGCGTATAGTGGCCAGAGAAGAAAATCACCAAGGAATGATCCTGGGATTTCCACCAGCTACAGCAATATAATGTGTACTTGAAGATCTTAAAGCTGAATTTTACAAAACCCAAAGCAATATTTTTTCACTTATTGTTATAGACCTTCCCTCTATCATAAGAATTTCTCCTTGTGGGTATCCTTTGGCATTACTGTTTCAGCCTATAATTTTTTTTTTATTGTCATAGGCTTAGTTGTTAGATTCAGACATATGAAAAGATGAATGAGATATCATCATCATCATGTTATAAATTTTGCATTGAAATATACACACAGAAAGATATAACTAATGCATAACTGTATAACTCAGTTTTCATGATACACTTCTTTAACCTCCACCCAGATCAAGAAATAGAGCATTATCAACACCCAAGAAGCCCTCCTTCTCCTCCCCACTGACTTCATTCACTATAGGTGACAGTTTTGCCAGTTTTTAACCTTCATAACTGAGACTGGGTTGTTTTGTTCCTCATTATGGTTGTGAGATTCATCCATGCTGTTGCATGTAGCATTTCATTAAGTTTCACTTGTGTGTAATATCCCATTGTGTGAATATACCACACTTTATTTATCCATTCTGCTTTTGATAGATATTTGGGTTGCTCTCAGTTTTCAGCTATTATGAAAAATGCTAATATGGACATTTTTGTTCATCTTTTAGTGTGTGTGTATATATGTATGTATGTATGTATATATATGTATGTATACTTTTTAAAGTATATTCCTAGGAGTGGGTTTGCATATGTTCAGCCATAATATCTGCTGCCAGATAGTTTGCCAAAATGATTGTACCAGTTCACACTTCCAGCAGCAGTGGTCTGTTTGCTGCATTTCCTTACAAGCACTTAGTATCTTCAATTTTTGGTCAATCTTTTCAAGTTTAGCCATTCTGGTAGGTAATGATTATGATTTCAGTCTGCATTTCTGTATTAACTGATGAAGTTGAGAACCTTTTGAGATTTTTGCCATTTGGATAGCCTTATTTGTGAAGTGTCTATTCAAATTTTTGCCCAGTTTTTAATTGACTTATCTGTCATTTTCTATTTGATTTGTAAAAGTTTATTATACACTGTTGATAAACAGCGTTTCCAATCTCTTCCTTTATGGTTAATGACTTTGTGTCTTACTTAAAATATCTTTGTCTATCCCAAGGTCATAAAAATATTCCTTTTTATTTTCTTCCAGAAGCTTAATAAATGTATTAGTTTAAATCAAGAACATCTATAGGTCTACCTTGTTCCACAGGAAATTTGAGGCAATTAAGATGAATAGATAAGCAAAATATTATTCCTTTTAGAAAAAGATGAATCTTGAAAAAAATATTCTATAATTACCTCATAAAGCATGCACCAAAAAGCACAGCATATTTAATCTCATAGACTGTGGAGAATTCATATGCATGTCTTGGCCTTTTCAGTTGGGTTCATTTCAGTGGGAAGCAGGCCTCTGATAGCATTTCCCAAATTTTTAGCTTCCATTAATTATTTTAGAGTTCCACTTTTTCCTCAAATATTTTATTGCCTTTGACTTTAAAAGCTTCGTATGGTTTTTAAAAAATTAAAATATGTGATTGCATGTAGTTAACAACATGCATTATTTGGAATCATAAGTTTCTAGAAGAATGCTTAGGAAATATTCACTCTATATTTACAGAGTGGACTGTGCCTCTGTATATTAGGTTGGTACAAAAGTAATTGCATTTTCAGACCATGAATTGTAAATCATTATAACTAGGCTCAAACACATCTTTAAATTAATCAAAGTAGGAACCATTACAATCAACACATTTTTGCTAATGAGAAATAGGTTTGTTTTTTCCTGTAGTGCAAAACTCCATGCTTCAGGATTCGATGAACTCTTGGAAAGTATTCTCTGCCTTGTGCTGGTTGTGGAAGTGTTTTCCCTGAGAAAAGTTGTCAAGATGCTTGAGGAAGTGGTAGTCGGTTGGCGAGAGGTCAGGAGAATATAGCAGATGAGGCAAAACTTGATAGCCCAATTTGTTCAACTTTTGAAGCATTGGTGATGTGATGTGCAGTTGGGCAGGCATTGTCGTGGAGAAGAATTGGGCCCTTTCTGTTGATCAATACCAGCTGCAGGCGTTGCAATTTTCAGTGATCTCATCAACTTGCTCAGATGTAATAGTTTTGGTAGAATTCAGAAAGCTGTAGTCAATCAGACCACCAAAGAGTGACCATGACCTTTTATTGGTGCAAGTTTGGCTTTGGGAAGTGCTTTGGCGCTGCTTCTCGGTCCAGCCACTGAGCTGGTCATCGCTGGTTGTCATATAAAACCCACTTTTGATCACACATCACAATCTGATCAAGAAATGGTTTGTTGTTGTGTAGAATAAGAGAAGAAGACACTTCAAAATGACAATTTTTTTTAAATTTTCACTCAGCTCATGAAGCACCCATTTAATGAGTTTTTTCACCTTTCCAATTTGCTTCAAATGTTGAACAACCATAGAATGGTCGATACTGAGTTCTTCAGCAACTTCTCATATAGTTGTAAGAGGACCAGTTTCAATGATGCTCTCAATTGGTTGTTGTTACTTCCGATGGCCAGCCTACACTCCTCATCTTCAAGGGTCTTGTCTCCTTTGCAAAACTTCTTGAATCACCACTGCACTGTATGTTCGTTAGCAGTTCCTGAGCCAAATGCATTGTTGATGTTGTGAGTTGTCTCCCCTGCTTTACAACTCATTTTGAACTTGAATAAAAAAATTGTTCGAATTTACTTTTTGTCTAATGTCATTTCTATAGTTTAAAATAAATATAAAATAAACAGCAAGTAATAAGCCATTAGCAAAAAACATAAAGCAAGAAATGTACATTAAAATGATGTGTAACATAGCCATGTTTATTTAAGGATGCATTCTAATATCAAATGGCAAAATTCAACAGTGCAAAAGCACAGTTACCTTTGCACCAACCTAATATAGTTATGTGTATTCATATGAATACATTTATGTTTATGAATCATTCTACATACATAGTAACTCTAAAGTAGGGAAACTGGCTCCAGAAGGCTTCCAGAGAAACAGTTTTCACTATTTTATATATGTATATATATTTCTTTCTCTCTTTTTTAGATGGCTTACCCTGTTCTTTGTATATCTATTTCTTTATTTTTTAGATGGCTTACCCTATTCTTTAAAATTTCCAGGGAATAATTATTCAGATCCCCTCTTGGTTATGTGTTCTGATACTTCATGTAGCATCTAAAACATTGATTATGGAGCCAGTCATTGGTGTGAGAATTTCTGTTTCTTCCCTTATTTGGTTTCCTTTCCTTAGGATCTTAAGTGTCAGGAGAGGTTAGGGGAAATATGGGTTGACTCAGGCCTGCTAGATAATTTGATGGAAGAATGGGAATCTTTCATCCCATTGCCTTATCCTGGCCCAGACTTACAGTCACTATCATTTATGGTTGATAAATGCCTTAAGTTTGTATAAATCTATAGCTTCTTGGCTTTAACTCATCTGTATAAATAGTGAAAATAAGAGATATAAAAATAACAATGGCATTATTAATCATCCAGCTTTTTACTATACACTGTCCTAAGCACTTTATGTATTTTATTTCATATAATCATAATAACCCTATAAGTTTGATACTATTATAATTTATGATTATCATCCTTATATTTTAGCTAAGAAAACTAGACTTTATAGAAATTAAGTAATTGCCCAAGATCACCATGTGAATGAATGGAAGTAAAAAACAGATTGTGTGAGTCTATAGCCTATACTCTTTACTACCGTCCAGTATGGCCTCTATGATAGAAAACATGAGTTTAGCTAAAACTTACCTTTGGTGTAGAATCTGGCTGTGCCTTTGTACAAGTATCACTCCTTCTGCTATTTACCCTTCTAAATAAATGTGGTGGCCATTGCACCAAGAATGCACAATGCAACAACATTTTATTAGAATGAGTGGTAGTAGGGACTTAGGAGCCACAGGGTAAATGAAGCATTTCATTAAAAGTCAGAATATTTGCAGCAAATGACAAAACTGGATTTGTAGAACGATTTGCCTTCTAAAAAGGGGTCTTATCATGCCTTTCAGTTGGCAGAGCAGGGGATTTCCCCAGGGTGGGAAGGGAGAACATTTAGCTCCACTGTATGGCCTGAGTGCTGTTGAGCCATCCAGTCAGTGCATAGAATCTGTCATTCGTTGATTGTTATCACTATCTTTTTTTTCTTTGCTAGGGTTATGGCCGACAAGAAAAAAGAGGTCCTGTTTGTCCGGCCCCGGAAATATATCCAGTGCTCCAACCCAGAGACCACAGAGCCTGGCTACATCAACATCATGGAGCTGGCGGCATCTGTGTGCCGCTATGACCTAGACGACATGGACATCTTCTGGCTCCAGGAACTCAATGAAGACCTCACAGCAATGGGTAAGTTGTTTCCTCACATGTAACTTGTTCCTTGTCTGAATCTGTTATTTTTTTTTTTTAAGTTGTCAGGACCATTTAACTTGCTTTCATTCTGTGGCTTCCTTTCTTTTCTGGGCTCTTCATTTATTTTCCTCTTGAATCTTAATGAGGCATTTCCTGAAGCACATAAATATATTGAAGTAGAGCAGTGGTATTTAAATCTGACCTTTTCTTTCCTTGTTTATGGTAAATATCATGGCTCAGGGATGGCAAGTAGGTTTCATGAGGCTGTTTCCCATTTCTGAGTATGTTGAGAAGGATTCTGAGACTGTTTTTTCACTCAGCCCTGGAAAGTACTGTGATCAGTGAGCAGGGCCAAGGGTAGTGGCACCTCTAACATTGCCACCTAATGTCAAGAAGCTCCAACTTTAGCATTAAGCAGCACCACTGCAACTGACAGGTTGATATAACCAAGGATGCCTTAATGAAGGATTTAGAATTTTGCTGCCTGGAAGAAGAATGGCAGGCCTAAGGCAAAACATCCCCGAAGCAGTTCTTGGCCACCTCCGGTGAGTTCTAAAGTTGTCATGCAACTCTCAAAAAATAGAATAAAATGAAGCAAAAATAAGCAAACAAAAAACTTGGAAGTACACATAGTAGTAATTTTAAAGTAAACATGCCATACAGTACCATACCAGCAATGTTTGGAAATTCTGGGCTGAAAGGAAGCTCACCTTATACTCACACACAGTTCTTTTTGACCTGTCTTCCATCTAAACAGTGTTTAGGTCCAAGTGGTCCTGTGAAACTGGGTGGTTCTTAACTCTCTGTATGAGATACAGTAAAGGATACATTTGCTTTTGTTTGAATCACATTTGTTCTTTGTTAGTACAGGGATCAGTGGTGTTCCTTTTCTTCCCTCTTTTTTCTTTCTTTTGAGGTTCGTATCTGAATGCATGTGAATAAAAAATTAAAATTATATTAAATTCAGTTTGGCATGATAGTGATAGTTATTCTGCCAGTAACCGATACTTATTTCTTGCTTTCTAAAACTTTTTGTTTAGTGTCTTCTCTTGTTCTGCCTTCTAAGAGGAAAGAGAGGAGTCAAAAAAAAAATTTAGGGTGGGAACCCCAAAGAAAAGGGAATAAAAAAACTGACAGGGAAAATGAGAGTATGAGGGTATAATCAAATGGATCGATGGCTCAATGTGCAATTGTATTTATGAACCATATAGCATTCATATACACTGAAGACATTACAGTGCTGCCTTCAACATGACACTGCCTTATAACAAAATTCCTTTGGTATTTCACATTAATTCTCTTAGGATGAGTTTTTTTAAAAAGATTTTTGAAAGTTTTAAGTCTGAAGAAAAGCTGCAGATTTAATACAGTATACATACCCCTCATGCAGTTTGTTTCCCCTCATGTTAGCATCTCACTTTACTATGGTACATTTGTCAGAGCTAAGAAACCAGTGCAGGTACAGTGCTATATTACCTAAATTCTAGACTTCATTGGGTTTTCACCAGTTTTTCCACTAATGACCTTTTTCTGTTCCAGGATCCCATCCATGATACCACACTGCATTTAGGCTTGAATGAGTTTTTAAAAGAGGATAACTTTATCTCAAGCCTTCCTTTAGAGTGTTATTGTAGTAAGGTTTTAAGAACTTAAAGTTTAAAAAATAATATTAACTTCAGCATGTTTTTAATTCAGATTAAGGAATTCTAAAAATTGAGAGCTTACTGCATGCTATACTATACATACTATACTATACATTGCACCATACTAAGCAATGTATGAACATGATCTCATCTCTGCCTCATAAGAAAACAAGAGTTTGGTATTATTATCCTTATTTTTATAGATAAAGAAGCTAAGGCCTAAAGAGGCCAAATAACTTGTCAAAGCTTCAGTTCACTTCAGTCTCTCAGTCGTGTCCGACTCTTTGCGACCCCATCAACTGCAAAACTTATGTAACCAATATGAGGTCAAGTGGGAATTTGAACCCAAGTGTTTTTTTAACCAGACACTATAGTCCTTCACTTCATGGGGAAAAGTGTATAATTTGTCTTGGCTGGAAAAATTAAACATACTTCCTGAGTAGTTTTTGGTTTTATAAGTAGCTACAGCATTGAAAAGGTAGTTTATATGAAATTCTAAAGTTCCTTAGGGTCTTATATTACAAATTAAGTGAAATATTTGGGTAAATTTGTTTTGGATCATTTTGAGAATTATTCCTGGGTTTATAAGCTGTTGGAGTAAATACATGTGTGCTCTCACAAAATCATCAGTCCCCCTAAAAAGAAAAATGTTAGTTGTTACCGATAGCCATCATATGAATCTTTTGGTTGGGTTATTATGTATAGAAGACTGAGAAAAATTAAAAGTATAGAAGGAAAAGGAATCAAGAGGCAAAAAAAGGTAATTTCAGAATTTCCAATTAGATTTATGAATGCTGATAAGTTTATTTTATATTATAGTTTGTCATTAGAAAATACTATTGGATTTTCTAAAAATCAGATTTGAAAAACAAGTATTTCATATGTATAGTCACATATACAGTACCTAGAATTTTCTTTTATGAATTAATACCTTTTTGTATGAAAATTTCCATTAAATGTGCTCATTGGAACTAGTTTGCTGAGAATGAATTGTTATTTATATCCAAATAGTTACATGATTCTAATTATTACACTATAAATTAAAGTGTTCAAAATTACAAAGTTCAGTGAAAGTCCTCCCTCAGTGGGATTAAGAGAAAACAGATTCAGAGGAGATCCCTGGTGGTCTAGTGGTTAGGATTCCAGGCTTTTACTGCCATTGCCCAGGTTCAGTCCCTGGTTGGGGAACTGAGATCCTGCAAGTTACGTGGTGCAGCCAAAAATAAAAAAGAGAGAAAACAAATTTAGGAGGAGACTGGCTAGGATTTGGACAGAAAATTGAAAGGGTCAGTGTATATAACTTACAAGGAATATGGTGAAATGTATTTCTCCTTTTATGTGTCAAACACTAATTTTAGAACAGCTCTAGTAAAAGATTCTTTAAAATCTGGTTTTAAAATCAGGGAAGAGATGATTTTATCCTTTAGAATCCCCACACCCTTGCACCGGGCTCACAGTAGGTGATTTGGGAATGACAGCTGACTGATGGGTTGATTGATTGTTTGTATTTCTGTGCAGGTTATGGGCCAGTTGATGAGAATCTTATGGAAAAGACAGTAGAAGTCCTGGAACGCCATTGCCATGAAAATATGAACCATGCTATTGAGACAGAGGAAGGGCTAGGCATAGAGTATGATGAAGATGTGATCTGTGATGTGTGCCGGTCTCCAGACAGTGAAGAAGGGAATGATATGGTGTTCTGTGATAAGTGTAACATCTGTGTGCATCAGGTTAGTGAGAGTGGAGACCGCCACCTCCCCACGGTCACCCTTTCTGAAGCTCAGTGATGATCTCCAGCACCCATATCTGGGTAGCAACTTGCATTTAAGGGTGAAAATACCAACTTGGCCTGGCTGTTCTCCAGTAATTCCTTTAGAAATAATACTTCTTATGATCCCCAAGTTGACTTATTAACTTTAATCCAGGGGGCTAAACCCAGGTCTTCATTGTGTATCATCATGCCCAAGCCATTGAGATCGCCTTGTTTAATACTTTTACAGTCCCCTGGGGAGTCTCCTTGCTACCTGCCTGGGAGTCTCTCCTCTGCCTTGGAGTCCCTTTTATATTATCAGGTTATACCCATGGTCAGTAACTCACTCCTTGGTGAGTTTACACTTTCTGTATCTGGAAGTGCGGACTTCTCATTCTGGCACCCAAAGCTCTCCTCCATCTCCCAAATATACCACTCCCAGGAAACTTGGTCCACTCTACTTTTAAACAGTAGAATTTTAGGATTGTAAAAAACTGACCCACTCCTTAATTTTACAAATAATACCAAGAGAGATGAAGTGACTTTACCCAACCTCTTAAAGCCTCTCCCACTTCTGGCTAACAAAACTTTACATATCTTTCAAGATCTAGTTCAAGTCCTTTCTTGAAGTCCCTTACCCTAAGTAATTTTTCACCCTTTTGAATATGTGTGTTTCATTCATTTCATTAATTTATCTAGCAAATAGGTATGCAACACCATCCACGTACCAGAACTCTGCTGCATGCTGAAGACACAGTGATGAAGAGGCAGACAAGGTCTTTGCCCCCAGGGAAATCAGAGTCTGGTGTAGGCTCTACGAGGAAACTGCCCATTGAGCATAGTATGCCAAGTGTTTTTGTAGATAGAAGTCCATGCTGCTGTAGAAGTGCATGGGAGGGATAGAAGTTGGGGATAACTTCTAGGAGGTGCACCCAAACTGAATCTTAACAGCTAAAGGGAAATGCCAGAAAAAAAAACAGCAGCATGTGTTCAGGCAGGGAGGAGAACATGTTCAGGTGGGGTAGTAAGAGTAGGCAAAGTATGTCAGAGGCAACTCTGAGCAGTTCAGAACTGTGGAGAGTGATGGGGTCGAGTAGGGAAGGCATGGAGGGTGAGACTAGAGAGACGTGAAAGGCCTTCCCTGATAAACTAAGGAACTTCGGTTTTGTCCTGTCAACCCTGAAAGGATATGATTTGTAATTCAGAAATGTCATTCTGGCTACAAAATTACTCAAATGATTAAATAATACAGGAGAGAGAAACCAGGATGTAAGACTTTAATTCTCTGGGCCACCTAACCTAACCCTTTGTATTAAAAGGTATTCAGAATTATTCTGTAATCAGTTGGGTCTCTTTCTTCCTTTTACTTGCATCCTTTTGGAGTGAATTTTGAAAATTATCTTCACTCTACCAGGTATTAGCATTTATGTCCCACCTTTAGTGACAGAGAAAATCTTTATCACTTAAGTATGAACTTAAATATATAAATATCTGACAGCACAGGTCCACAGCCCCTTCTCTGCATTTCCAGAATTTTAAAGCTGTGAAAACTATAAGTTTTTTTGTTTGTTTGTTTTTTATATAAGTTTGGCACCAAATGATTTGAGGGAAGATGCAGGACTTACCCAGTGTGAGGCTTTTTGTAGTCTTTAGTCCATTTTGTGAAAATACTCATATTTTGTTAGAGAACTATTAATGTATTGTATTTGATTATATGGTACTGCCCTGATCCCATTATGGGGTTATGTAATATGCCATGTATATACTGTATTACTTTCCTGAGATATGCACAGTTCTAAATTTCCTGATGTTTCTTACCCTAGAGTTTTCAGATAAATGATTGTGGATCTTTAATAGATTTGAAGGTAATAGTACCAAGATCATCTGTATACGTTTTCTGTATTTTTCCTTCACAGTTAGGACAAAATATTAATGAATTACTTCCAGGTTATTTGGGTAACAAAATGTAGCATAATAATTCTCCTTAAAGGTATTTTACTTTGAAAACATACCCAATAATGACTATAAATGGTCCCTTTCCTCACGTAGAAAGAAATGACAATAACATGTGACCAGGCCTTGCAGAATGTAAGCTGGTATGTATTAAAGCTGAATGTTGGTGCCACACAAAGTTTCATGTAAGAGAATTCTTCCGAAGTGAGTATGTTCACTTGAATTCTAAAGAGATTCTTAGGTTAGAGCTCCCTCTGTTGACTGAAAAGTGACTTTAAATGATTTGGAAGATTTGGTTTACTTAACAGAATTGGGGACATGTTGACAATTGTTTTTATTAAACATAATTTTTCTTCTTTACTGCCACCATATTATATCAAATATTTGTTTCTTCATGACTACAATACACTTACGGTCAGTGCTTTAAAAGAGAGTTTTATTTTACATCAGTAGATTTTGGATTTTAAAAAGAACTTAAATTTTTTTCATTAAAAAGTGTGAAAATTGGGACCATTCCAAGTCCCTTAATGTGTTCCATTTTCTGCTTCTTAGCCCAAATATTGAACACTCAAACTGAGGCCTAAATTAATTTACCTGAAGGTACATGCTCGTAGTTTTTATACCTGTCATATATATAATGTTTGGCACTAAATTTATTAACCCCCTGAAGTTATATGTGAAACATATATTCGTGCATGTGGGCAGTTTTTTTTTTTTAAATGAGAGTCCAGCCTTCATCATTTGGTAGTCTAGGAAGAGTTGAGAGCAGCTACAGTGAATTACAAGCTTCTGTGATCTTATGACTAGGAATAAGTCTACATAAGAGCTCAGTAAAAGATTTTCTACCCAATAAAACGGCCATATAATAAAGGGTATTCCTAGAACCAGCTACTGGTTTTTCTTCTGCTGGTCTGAAAGAGGCTCTATTTTAGGGAGGAAGCTTGCTTTCATTTCTTTGCAGACTTTCTGAATTTCAGAAAAGGAAAAAGCTTTGAAGGTTAGGGACCTTATAAAATGATGTCCTGCTTTTGTGAGAGCAGCTTAGTTAGAATCCAGCTTCAGTTCTTGAGTTAAATGTATTTGTTCTACCAAACCACCTACTCAAGCTCAGCATAGAGAGCCATCCAGATAAATTGATAAGGAACCTACCCCAGTGACCTTACAGTATCACTGAGGAGATAAAACATAACAGTTAGAGAAGAATACATGATATTGACCAAGTACCCCTTATGAAATGGGCCTTAAGTAGTTTGCCAACCCCTGGTTTTAGATGGGGTTGGGGGTGGGAGCAGAAGGAGATTTTAGAGGCTTTATTGCTGGGCATTGGTATGAAAACTATAGCAGCCAAATAGAAGGATTGAAGGTATGAAGGAAAAAGAAGAGAATTTAGAAATAAATCAGTCCAGGCATGACATGAATAAGGACTTTGATGGAGTAGTTGTGGTGGAGATGGAGAAGGTGGTCAGAGTCTAGTGACCACTCTGAAGGGAATATTAGCAAGCCCAGGGGACAATAGATGAAGGAAAGTGGATAATAGGGATCAAGGAATTTGGATCTGGATGCTGCAAAGTATGGTGGTGATATGGATAGAGTTTGGAAAGGGGACTAGGCTAGTTGGGGGCTAACATGATAATGACTGTTGAATCTGAGCTTTGGGTGAACTCTCTGGGGCAGGCACAGACTTTGAATCTGCAATGGTGAATCAATCATTGGTAAAGGTATGCTAGGCCACCTGGGGAGCCAAGTGGCCCTCAGCTATAGTCTCTAATGGTCAGGATTAAGCAGTAAGGGGGAAGGATGGGTGAGATTAGAGGTAGTGAAAAGGAAATCTAAAATATTACCCAATCTAATCTCCCTCCCCTCCATAGTAGTTTATTTATTTATTTATCCATCTTTATTCTGTAAGGAATTTGAAGTGGCTTCAAGAACTCATTATGGAGTATTGTGATTAGTCTAATATTGTGTTCGGTTTAGGATCCATTAAGTCCCTTTTCCTTCAACCGAAGCAAGTAATTGCTCTAATTTGTTGAGAGTGCTTTTTTATGCACCAGGCACTATCAGGCTCTTTAACATTAGCTCATTTGCTTTTCAGAAGTGTCATTCTGCTTATTTCCTAACACTTTTTCCTTGATCACAACAGTGCATGACATACAGACATTGTTCAGTAAGTATATGACTGACTGATTATAATACATAAGCATTGAGAAAACTTTAGAAAATGGAGGCAAAAAAGAAAAAAAAATGTAATTACAAAACTCATAACAGTTGAGCTAACCTTTGTGTGTATATCCTTCTAGTCTTATTCTGTTGCCCTTAAATCAATTCTCATAGAGAGACATGCTGATCTTAGAACAGATGCTTGAAGTTGCTTTTTATTTCGAGTGTTTTAAAATTACTAAATCCTGGATATGAGCTTGTTTGACCTTTTCTCCTAAAAGTGGAGGGTACTCAGTGACCATGTACCAGAGCAGACATTGGCCCAGTAAGTAGATGCTAACCATTCCCTGCTCTCCTTCCCGTGCCTCCAGGCCTGCTACGGCATCCTCAAGGTCCCAGAAGGCAGCTGGCTGTGTCGCTCCTGTGTCCTGGGCATTCATCCACAATGTCTGTTATGTCCAAAGAAAGGTGGAGCCATGAAGAGCACCAAAACAGGGACTAAATGGGCTCATGTCAGCTGTGCCCTATGGATTCCAGAGGTAAGAATTCATCCAGGTCTGTGAGCCATTTGTTCTCCCACAGCATTCAAACTGACTCAGGCTTCATAGAGATGCTTTATGCCTGCCCATGATTTTGAGTTGATAATGGTTTACCTTGACCTCTGTCACATCCTTCTTGGATGCATGTGAGCCCATGCTAATTAATTTATAGGTGGTACTACCAGTGGTATTGGATACATTTGGATGAGAAAAGAGGGGATAAGCAGCAGATATTTTTAAGGTAAAACCTACCTTAAAAGTAATCCCTGGTGGCTCAGATGGTAAAGTGTCTGCCTGCAGTGTGGGAGACCTGGGTTCGATCCCTGGATTGGGAAGATCCCCTGGAGAAGGAAACGGCAACCCACTCCAGTACTCTTGTCTGGAAAATTTCATGGACTGAGGAGCCTGGTAGGCTATAGTCCACGGGGTCACAAAGAGTCAGACACGACTGAGCGACTTCACTTTCACTTTTCACTTACCTTAAAAGTACCATATCTTGGATTTCCCTGGTGATCCAGTGATGAAGAGTCTGCCTGCCTTGGGTTCAATCAGAGGACATGAGTTCAATCTCTGGTCCAGGAAGATTCCACATGCACGGGCAACTAGGCCCGTGCACCACAACTACCGAAACCGCATCCTCTAGAGCCTGCAAGCTGCAACTTCTGAACTGAAAATCCTAGGTACATAGGTATTCTTATGGATATGTGTACTGAGTCTGACTTTTTTCGACCCCATGGACTGTAGCCCACCAGGCTCCTCTGTCCATGGGATTTCCCAGGCAAGAATACTGGAGGGTTGCCATTTCCTACTCCAGGGGATCTTCCTGACCTAGAGACCGAACCTGCATTGGCAGGCGGATTCTTTACCACTGTGCCGCCTGGGAAGCCCTCTTACGGATACAGAAGTCAGTATTTTTTTTTTTTTTAATTTGAGTAGTGGTTTTGTTTTTCTTACTAAGAACATCCAGCTAAATAGACATGTGAAATGAACCCTGAGGTTTCTGGCCATAGAATCACTAATTTCCAGTAGCAAATTCCCTAAAAAAGCAGATTCTTTCAAAATATTAAAAGTCTGAAAAAAATGTTAAAAGTCTGGAATATGACTCAGAGTTTTTTTCAAAAGACGCTTTCTCACCATTGACCTTCTCTTATGGTTTCTAGTACCTGATTTTTAGTACCTTTGGGCCTGTTCAAGATGTCCCTGATCTTTCTACTGTTGCTTTCTTGGTGTGGGTGGAACTTGTACTCATTTGACTGTCCTTGTTCAATGGTCCTTCACTTTTTTAAAGTTGTTTCTGTACTGAGACGACCCAGAGGGATGGTACGGGGAGGGAGGGGGGTTCAGGAACACGTGTATACCTGTGGCGGATTCATGTTGATGTGTGGCAAAACCAATACAATATTGTAATTAACCTCCAATTAAAATAAATAAATTTATATCTAAAAAATTTTTTAAACACGCATTATATATTTTTAAAGAGAAGGAAAAGAAAACACTTCTTACCAGAAGTTGCTTGACCCCTTATTTTCACTCACACACACACACACACACACACACACAAATTTCCATCTTTTTTTAA
The DNA here is from genome assembly GCF_032405125.1 of Capricornis sumatraensis. Taxonomy (NCBI): domain Eukaryota; kingdom Metazoa; phylum Chordata; class Mammalia; order Artiodactyla; family Bovidae; genus Capricornis; species Capricornis sumatraensis. The sequence goes on from NC_091092.1 coordinate 84,475,574, forward strand.
AAAGCATTTTTTCCAGCACTCTCTCAAAGACTCGTTTCACTTTAAAGCTACTTTGAGTACATCGTTAGGACTCTGCTTCTACTGCAGGAGGCATGGTTCAGTCCCTGATCAGGAAACTAAGATCCTGTACACGTGGCATGGCCAAAAAAAATGAAGAATAAACAAAGCAAGCAAGCTACTTTGGCTGGGAGAATAGACTAAGCTGGTAATAGTTACATGATTTTAAAGACTGATTTTAAAATGTTAGCATCCTCATCTTTTCTACTTATGTGCTGCAGATTGCTTCTACTTTCCAATAATATTATGTCACTGCCACTGTTTTTCATCATTCATTAGTTAAATGAAAAAAACAAGGCGTGTGGCACCATCTCAAACATGTAAGAGGTGCTAGATTTTGTGAATCTTAATTCTTTTCCTCAGTAGCTTTCTTTGGTTCCTAAGTAAAGTGTAGATATCTTTGATTCATTAAGGTAACCATGCTTAGCCTCTACTTCTGCCCTCTCCTCCTATATATGAATTGTTTATATTACTGGAAATGATTGAAGGCCTGAGCAGTGGCTAGAGACAGGTTTCATTTATTCTTAGTTCCATAATAACCTTAAGAGATATGGCTCACCTCATTGTTTTGATGTTCTGAGCTGCGAGTAATACCACTCACGGTTTGTGAAAGGTACTTCTGCATGCCTTGGTGCCTTCTGCCTTATGGTGGTGTTTTATTTGTAGGTCAGCATTGCTTGTCCTGAGAGAATGGAACCAATCACAAAGATCTCCCATATTCCGCCCAGTCGGTGGGCCTTAGTCTGCAGCCTGTGCAAGTTGAAGACAGGTGCTTGTATACAGGTAAGTCCAATGAAAAGTGGTTGAGTGGGTTAACACCAAATTAGCCAAACTTAACCTCCCAGTTAGAGCATCCTGCTAACTGAAAGCTTACTCAGGAAGCCACCTCCCACTCACTTCTGGAGCTCTGCTACTGTGCAGACCATTTCTGGAACCGTTTTTTGGATGGTGCCTCTGGACCCTTCAGCTTATTCTTCTCAGTAGCCATAGTGGTAGTTAATTTCCATCCTTTGCTGTCAGATCTGATGAATTAGGTGAGTTCTGAAGCTAGATGATCCTGGATGGAAACAAGCCATAACTTCTAAACAACCAGGTCCGTGTTCTTGTGTGACTTACCCATGGAGGATGGACGACTTAGGTTCCAGGGCAGTTTGACAGATGATTCTGTTATTGGACTAAGTGCAACTCACTTAATAGGAAAGATGCATCTAAATGGATAAATTCAGGTTTGATAGACTTGAAAGTCATTCTCAAAGGTACAGTTGTTGCATATGGTAGTGCAAGTAGAGTTTTCTGAAACATCTGAGGCATAGAAATTTAGCTGTTTGAAGTAGAAGTTGTAGCTGGCGTACCCAAAAGCAGCATTTGGGGGTTGGGTGGGGTGGAGAATGGCCAGTCACACCCAGAAAAGGCAGAAATATTGATCCTTCATAATCTAGTTTTCCAGAATGTCATCTCACCTTTTATTCCAAATGTAATAAGGTGGCTTTCCTGGCAAGAAGAGAGGAAGGGCTGACCTTCCACTCCCCAGACCTCTTGCATAGGAGCTACAGGCTGGTTGCAGTTAGGTTTACATGTTCACTTTCTTCACAGAAAGGGGGCCATATGATGTCATAGTTTAGGGACAGTGTCTCTAGGTGTTTCATGAGGTTTCTTGCTATCTGATTCTTCTTGTAGATTTTTAAACTCATTTTAACATTTGACAGGACTGCATACTTTGTCTTGCTTTTTTAAAAAAAAAATTTCCGGCTGATCTTATTTAACTATAGCACTTTAGCAAGTATAAGGAGGAAATTGTTTAAGGAAAACTATTTCCATCAGGTCTACTGCATTAACACATTGCCTTTTTATGCTTTTCTAAGTTCCCTCCTGATTGCTCCCCAGATGTGAGCTTCTTGAGGGCCAAGGTTATGCATCATTGTTTCCCTAGCACAAAGGAGAATGCCTGCCCAGTGTCAGCCCATTGAATAACTATAACTGTATTTAATTGTATCATAGATTAAATGTAATATGCATTCTCCCCAGTAAAAAAAGTATTTTCCATGTTTTCATAATTACCATATAGTCATTTTATAATAGCACATTGAATTTATATCCATTAATTTACTTACTGTCCTTATTGTTCTCCCTGCATTTTCCCCCATATTTGCTGCTTTAAAGGATGGTTTTTTTACAGCAGTTAGTAATTGGCATCATGACTGTGATGAGAGAAAAAAACACCATATTATCACATTCTGCCCTGTATTGTAGTTACTTACCTACAAGTCTTAGCTTCCCTAGGAGGCTGCAAGCTTGGACTGTTTCATCCTTCGATCCTCCAAACCCCTGACATGGCAGATTGACAATAAATATTAGATCGATAGGTGGAAGATGGATGAATAGATGGATGGAAAAAACATTCTGGAGTGGGTTTTTCATTTGCACTGAAGTGGGTTTGTTTTTATTACTTAGAGTTTAGGTTCTGGATTTTGTAAAGGTCTTTCCAAATTAAGACTTAATTTTTTTTTACTGAGTAAATTAGAGATTTAATGAAGTTCCAATGAAGTCTTAGTTCTTCTCAATCTTAACAGATCCAACACCTTTTTATAACAGATAATTTGTAATACATCTATACTACCTTTACTTTTGTAATATCTCTGCTTAGTATACTATGAGTTTACTAAATGAAAGTAGTGGCTTAAAATATGGTTGTTAAAATACAGATATATAATAGCTAATTCTCAGCTTTCTTGTTGAGGTAATAAAAGAAAATACATTCATCATTTTACTTGTTTCAACATTCCCCTTCTAGTTCCTCTGTTGCATGTAGTTTCATGAACCAGCATTAAGTTCTAAGCAAAGGATAATCTGGCTTCAAAATTCTGACTCTGGTGTTTCCAGCAAGTAGTGTTAAGCAATGAGAAGATTCAGTAACACTTTTCATCATTCCAGTTGCTTTGTTCTGGTGGACTTCTCTGAATGGCCCAAACTAGACATGTTTTGGGTTTTTTTGTGTGTATGTGACTGTCTCCATTTTCTACATAATGACTCTCCTTGGGAATTCAGCCATCATTATCTTGTCATGCCTTGATCCCAGACTCCACACCCCATGTATTTCTTTCTGGCTAATCTCTCTTATTTGGACCTTTGCTATACCACCTCAACTATCTCCCAAATGCTGATGAGCATCCAAAGCCACTGGAGAAATAGCAGCTACGTAGGATGCATAGCTCAACTTTTCTTCTTCCTTGGTTTAGGAGCCACTGAATGTATACTTTAAATAATGTCCTTTGATTGTTAGGTAACTATCTGCCAGCCTCTCCATTATAGTTATCATGCATTCGTAGCTATGCCAACAACTGGCAGCAGTGGCTTGGGTAAGAGATTTCAGCAACTCTTTGGTGTAAACAATGTTGACTTTCTTGTTACCTCACTGTGGTCAGTATCAGGTGGAGAATTTCTTCTGTGAGGTACCTGCCATGCTTCAATTATCATTGTGTTGATACATGGATCAGTGAAGTAGAGATGTATGCTGCTGTGGTGATCATAAAAGTCTCTTAAAATTTTGATTATTAGGAATTTCACTTATTCAACAAATATTTGAGTGCCTAATTGTGTGCCAGGCATTGTTCTAGGCACTTTGGATTTATCAATGGACTAAAAAAGAACTTTGCACCAGGGAACTTACATTTTGATTTGAGAGAAATCAGTGATAAGCAATAGATACTAAATAGCACATTATAAGACAGTATGTGCTATGGAAAGGGAAAATGTGCCAAAATATGAAGTATAGAAAGAAGATGGGGATTGTCAGGCAGGGGGCATACACTACAAGTTTAAGTAAAGTGGTCAGAGTAAGACTCACCATAGTTGTGACATGTGAGCGAAGACTCGAAGGTGAGAGAAGACACTGCATATATTTGGGGTAAAAATGTTCCCAGTAGAGGGATCAGCCAGTGCAAAGGCCCCGAGACAGGAGTGTGTTTGGCCTGTCTGAGTGATAGGAAAGAGGCCAGTGAGACTGTAATGGAGTGTGTAGGAAGAGAAAATCAGAGAGATTACACAGGGACCTGACTGGTTAGGGCAAGGGTTGGCAACTTTTTTCTGTATAGGGCCAGGTAGTAAATATTTAAGCTTTTCAAGCCATATACTCTGTGTCACAATTAGTCATCTCTGTCTTTATAGCACAAAGGCAGCCATAGACAGTACTTAAGTAAATGAGCATGGCTATATACTAATAAAACTTTATGGACTCTAAAATTTGAAAGTCACTTTGTCATAAAATATTCTTTTTCTTTTGATTGTTTTCCACTTTTTAAAAACATAAAAACCATCTTAAGCTCCCATTCTTATTTCTTGGGCCACAAAACAACAGGCAGCTGGCTGCATTTGGTCTGCAGGCCATGGTGTGCAAGCCCATGGTGAAGGGTTCCCAGGGCCCTTATAAGGTCTTTTATTTGAGGACTTTCCTGGCTGTCCAGTGGTTAAGACTCCAAGTTTCCAAGGCAGAGGGTATGGGTTTGGTCCCTTTTCAAGGGAACTAAGATGCCACATGCCACACAGTGCTGCCAAAAGATTTTAAAAAAAAAAGATCTTTTGTTTTTGCTCAGCATTTAAAGGGGGAGCTTTGGCAGGTTTTGAGCAGATGAGTGACATAATTTGATTTATATTTTTAACAGATCACTATGGAATGATGTCTAAGATTTGCTTCAAAACAGTCTGGAGAGCAGGGTACTACAGAGGTTAAAAATGAAACAAGATAGGTCATACATTAATTATCAAAGCTGGATAATGAATATATAATGAGTGTTCTCTATGCTTTTATGTAGATTTTTCCATAGTAAAATGTAACAAACAAAAATAGACACTCTGGCTTCTTATTTGGAGTAGACTGTGAGAAGGGGAGGTTAGGAACGAGAAAAGCAATTCGGAAGCTTTTACAGTAATCCTTGAGAGATGTCTGGGGTGGCTTTGTCTGGAGTGATAGCCCTGTGGAGGTGGTGAAAAGTGATTGGGTTCTGGATGAATATTGAAAATAGAGCCAACAGGATTAGCTACGAATAGGACACATGGTGAGAGAGAAAGATAGGAGCTGGGGATGTTTCCAGACTTTGGCCCAAACAGGGAGAAGGGTAAAGTTTCCATATACTGAATGGAATAATCTCCAGTTAGAAGAGATGTGGAGGGAAAGATCAACATGAGTTCAGTTTTAGATATTTACGTTTGAGATGTCTATCAGATATCGTAGTAGAAATGTCAAACTGATGGTTGTCTGTGGGACTTGTGAGGAAGTTTTGGACTGAAGACATAAATTTGGGAGTCGTTGTCGTGTAGATATCTTTACCCTGAACTGGGTAAGTTCACTGAGTGAGTGTGTGTAGATAGAGAGGAGAATAGTACCAAGCACTAGACCTTGAAGCATTCCAGTGTTAAGTAGTTGGGGGAATAGGGAGAGAGAGGAGAGGAGACTGAGAAGTCATCAGGGAGACAGGAGGAAACCAAGAGAGTGTAGTAGCCTAGAAACCAAGGAAAGAAAGCATTTCAAGGAGAAGGAAATGATCAGTGATGTAAAAATACTGCTGAAGTAAGATGAGGACTACAAATTGATCCCTGAACTTAGCAATGTGATTATTAGTAATCTGGATGAGCAATTTAGGTGGAGTAGTGATGGCAAAAGCTACATTGCCAAAGGTCAGGGCAAAGAAATAGAGTAGGAGGTCTGGAAAAGTGGGGAAAAGAAGTTCACTCTTTAAGATGGAAGAAATTTTGGACTCTGTGGGAGAGGGAGAGGGTGGGATGATTTGGGAGAATGGCATTGAAACATGTATACTATCATGTAAGAAACGAATTGCCAGTCTAGGTTCGATACAGGATACAGGATGTTTGGGGCTGGTGCCCTGAGATGACCCAGAGAGATGATATGGGGAGGGTGGTGGGAGGGGGGTTCAGGATTGGGAACTCATGTACACCCGTGGCAGATTCATGTCAATGTATGGCAAAACCAATACAGTATTGTAAAGTAAAAATAAATAAAAAATAAAATAGAATGGGAAAAAAAAGATGGAAGAAATAACAAGTGTGTACGGTCAGCCCTCCTTTTCCACAGGTTCCACATCCACAGGTTCAACCAATGGCAAATTGAAAATATTCAGGAAAAATTCCAGAGAGTTCCAAAAAGGAAATTTGAATTTGCCTTGCACAGATAACTATTACATAGCATTTGCATTGTATTAGCTTTTATAATGTTTTAAAGTATGGGAGGACGTGCATAGGTTACATGTAAATACTTCGCCATTTTATCATTATATAAGGGATTAAGCATCCGTGGATTTTGGTACCCACAGGAAGTCTAGAACCAGTTCCCTGTGTATTACTGTAGCTCAGTCGGTAAAGAATCTGCCTGCAGTGCAGGAGACCCAGGTTCGATCCCTGGGTCGGGAAGATACCCTGGAGAGGGAAATGGCAACCCACTCCAGTATCCTTACCTGGAAAATTTCATGGACAGAGGAGCCTGGTGGGCTGCAATCCATGTGGTCACAAAGAGTCGGGCACGACTGAGCGACTAACACTTAACACTGTATGTTTGCTTGTTAACATATAGAACATAACAGTGTGCATGCAAAGAGAGTGACCCAGAGGAAAAACTGCTGGATAGAGGTTTTTCAGTAGGTGAGAGAGGGGCGGCTTCAGGTAAGAGCACAGATTGTTCTTCCTGGGTAACAGACTCAAAGGCAGAGTATGTAGGCACAGTATTAAGTAGGTGTGCTGCTGGGAATCTGCATAGTGCTCTTTTGATTGTTGTAATTTCCTCAGTGAGGCAGGAAACAGAATCATCAGCTGAGAGTTAGGATGTGGGTGAAGTCTCCAGTCTGGGGAGAGAAGAGGTGTGAAATAGTGTTTTGGTTTGGGAAAGTGCAGTTTAAGTGCCGGGCTGCATTAAAGATCTTCCCCCGAGGTGAGGGAGAGTGAACTGCAGGTGACCTTGTGAAGTGTGGTTGTGTTTTTCTCCACCTATGTTCTGCTTATACCAATATACTGTATTTGTTTACTGCTTTTGATTCCCATACAGGAAACACGATTCTAAATTACTTACCAGTTTGGAATTAACTTAATGGTGGCTTAAAAGGGAAAAGGGGTTTTGGTCTCTTTTGCCACAGTAAAACCCTGGTGGCTCAGAGGTTAAAGCGTCTGCCTGCAATGCGGGAGACCTGGGTTTGATCCCTGGGTCGGGAAGATCCCCTGGAGAAGGAAATGGCAACCCACTCCAGTATTCTTGCCTGGAGAATCCCATGGATGGAGGAGCCTGGAGGGCTACAGTCCACGGGGTCACAAAGAGTTGGACACGACTGAGCGACTTCACTTTCACTGGCTACAGTAAAACTAGATGTCAGCTATGGAAAACAAAGCACACTCTATTAGTATAAGCCGAATATGGGTGGGGGTCAAGTTTTATTAGCATCATTGTTTTTCAGAGGTTTATTTAAGGGTATTTGTGATTAGTCACACATTTCGAGTACTTTGCTTTATAAACTCTTCATAGAGATTTCTTAACTGTGAATTGTATTTATTCTTCCTACCTTCCAGCAGTGGGGAATACCCACATCTCTCCCCTTCTTTGGATTTGGAAACATTCATTCGGCAAGGATAGAATATTACACTGGTGGTTTTGGGATCTAGACTAGCCACTATCTACAGCCTCCATATCTGGGAGCTAGAACCTTTCTTCTGAGGATGAAAGTTTCTGGTAATCCTGGAACAGATCCTAAAGACTGGGTTCTAAACAGATATCCCAGACAGCTCCAAATTTTGCCTAGACCATGGACATACAGTCCATCTGCCACCTTTCCAGAATTCCTTTAGGGTCCTTATGTATCTTATCTTCAAGCCCCATTAAGCCTAAATCTAGATGTTTTAGGCCTTCCTTGAGGGAAAAAGAAAGAAAGAACAGTTGTTAAAAATATGACATTTGAAGCCAGATTCCTGGGGTCCAAATCCTGGTTCCATCTCTTGTTTGTTATGTAGTCTTCAGGAAGTTACCTACCAGATCTGTTCCTCAGTTTCCACAACTACAAATGGAGATGATAAAATAGTACCTACTTAAGGAGGTGGTGAAGAACTTAACACGGTGCCTAACAGATACTGAATACTCAGTAAATATTTGTGGTACTAGTAATTGTACTTGTTGTTATTGTTCATATTAATATTATTTCCTGGCATCAATCTGACTTTGTTGATGTAAAGTCCTGGCATTCATCCAGCCAAACTGAATAGAATCATTAAACATTTGGTGCTGGTATAGGTGCCCCTTTTGACAGTAGAGGAATGTGGGCATGTCTGGAGTTACATGCATGTATATTGAAGTCAGAATAAATTGGTGGGCAGCCAGGAGTTTACTGTTAGGCTAACAGTAAACAGCTTTTGACTATGAGGGAAGTGAACTTTTTTAAAACAAGTGAAAATCTTTGACAAGTGGGGAAATGCAAGTATGTCTACTCAGTGACTATTAAAGGTGGTACTAGTAGAGAAGGAAATTAAATATTAAGATTAAAGGGCACCAAAAAAAATAAGAGGGAAAGCACCTTAATATTTTTTTCATATATTCCAAATTTTATTTGTGAGTACAGATTGTTCCTGTTCTAAGATATTTCTGGTTCTTGCCTTCAGGCATATATAGTCTATTAAGGGAGACCAGATACAAACATGAGAAAAGTTAAATAACACTCAAGTGACATCACCCATCAGACCTTGCAGACCCTTAGGGATGAGAGATCAGAAGGACTGATGACTATTGTTGGTGCTAGAGTTTAAGTACATAACAGCTAAATAAGTTTTGTAGGCTGACTTTGAACCATTTATGACATGGTGTCAGTGACCAGACTTTGAGAAAATTGCTCTGATATCACCCATTTGTCTGTTCACAGATTACTGGGTATTAAGGGTAAGTAACCAAATGGACACTGTCCTGCAGCAGGATAAAAACTGCTGAGGACAAATGCACCAGGCCCATGGTGTTTAGCACAGATGTTATCTGCTTTTGAGGAGTACACACTGTTTTCTTTTAGGGCGAGGAATAAAATATTTCTTTAAAGAGGCAAGAAACAATTTAATTCCTAAATCAGTCTCTGGTGTTCTTTTTCAAAGATTTTTATTCTAACCACCCTATCTGATTCAATTCTCATCCCACAAGAAACTCCAACTCCCCTTACAAATGTGAACATGTAAGGATAGCATTTTCCCTCTAATGAAAGTATTTCAAAAACTCATTTCTCTTCTATAATTTCTGAAAAATAAGTAGAAAATTATTTCTTCTTAACCCCTTTAAAAGTAAACCACAGTGAGATATTACTTCATACTCATTAGGGTGGTAATAATCAAAAAAGCAGACAATAACAGTTATTGGCAAGAAGGTGGAGAAATTAGAACACTTATGTGTTGCTGGTGGGAATGTAAAATGCATAACTACTGTGGAAAACAGTTTGGCAATTCTTCAAAAAGTTAGACATAGAGTCACTATATGTCTTGGTAATTCCACTTCTAAGTATATATCTACAAGTTAGAGGTCCCCAAGACCACCCTCAAATTCAATAATTCATTAGAAGGACTCATAGAACTCAAAAAACAATTATACTCATGGTCATAGTTTATTACAGTGAAAGAATACAGATTAAAATCGGCAAAAGAAAGAGGTACATAGAGCAGGATCCAGAAGAGACCAGGCACAGAGCTTCCAGTTTCCTCTCTAAGAGGAATCTTGTGGACAGTGCTTATTTTTCTCAGCACTGATGTATGATAATACACAGAGTATTGCCAACCAGCAAAACCACCCAAGCCTTGGTGTTCAGAGATTTTATTAGGAGTTGGTCACGTAGACATGACTGACCACCTGCATAGCTGGACTTAGTCTCTAGTCTCTCCAGTCCCTCCAAAAGTCAGGCTGATACCACATGACTCAGAGCCTCCACCATAAATCACATTGTTAGCAGAGACTTATCTGACATGGCCCAAGGCCTCCAGGTAAATAAAGACACTTATCAGACAGGACATTCTGAAGGTTAAGAGGTTACCTCTCAGGAGCTAGAGGCAAAGGGCCAAAGTTTTCTTTGGCAAAGTTAATCTTTTATTGCACGTTACCAAAGAGAAATGAAAACATATGTCCACACAAAAACTGGTACACAAATCTTCATAGCAGCATTATTTCATGATAGCTAAAAAGTAAAAATAGTCTAAATGTCCATCAACTGAAGAATGGATAAACAAATGTGGTATATCCAATATAATGGAATATTATTTGGCCATATTTTTAAAAGGATGAAATTCTAATACATGCTGCAACATGGATGAACCTTGAAAACATGCTAAGAAAGAAACCAGATATCAACTGCCACCTATGATTCCACTTACATGAAATGCCCAGACTAGGCATTTCTATAGAGACACAAAGTAGATTAGTGGTTGCTCAGGGCTGGGATTGGGAACAGGGAGTGGCAAATAGAAATGAGATTTCTTTTGGGGGTGATGAAAATGTAGTGGAATTACATAGTGGTGGTGGTTGTACAACTCTGTAAATACACTAAAAACATTGAAATGTTTTAAATTGAATTTAATTTAAATTTTAAATTGAAATGTTTAAAATTGATGAGTTTTGTGGTGTGTAAATTATATCTCAGTAAAGCTGTTCTTTTTAAATGGGCATTAAAACACCACCACCCCTGTCACCTTAAGTGATTACAGTAGAAATGAGATATTTACAAAAGCATTTTGTTTAATAGAATGTGCCAAATACATATTTTTGGAAAAAAGTAAAAAGTTACTTGATTGGTTAGCATTTCTCCTTTATCACCAAGATAAGTATGTGGACTTCCAGCTTTGAGTATGACCTTAGAATGACCTTTTTTGAAACTAGATGGATTTTATGGCAATTTCCTAGGGACATTTCATTTTTCATCTATGTACCCAATTCTTGTTCATGTTATTGTCTTTTATTTTGAGTAATTTATATTTATGTGTCTACATTTTATAAATTTGATCTGAGAGAGATCTGTTTTTAGCTTCCCATCAGTAGTAGTTTTATGTCACACACTCATCTCCTTGAACAGAAAACATTCCTTTTGCTTTCTCTTCCCTCATTTTTGTCTATTAAACAGCAGAAGAGCACTATGCCCAACATTTTTAACCTTTTCCTATGGAATGCCTTTTGCTACTTGTTTTTTAAACGACCAGTTAGTTTCTTAGTCAGGGGATAACAGGAGGTATCCAGATAAAAGTATAGTCTGGGCTTTTCATCATCCTTGTTTTCATGAGGCTTTTCTTAAGGATACAAATTTCAGTGTAATGGAACAAACTCTTCCAGTTAAGCTAAGTTGGGGTGGGCTGTTTTAGGAATGCAGTAGGTGGCTAGAGTACCACTTAACTGAAAAGTAGGAGTTGAGGGTAGGGGGCAGTTTAGGTAGAAAATCGGGTACTTTACAGGAAGTACAAGTAATAATGGGCTTCCCTGGTTGCTCAGACAATAAAGAATCCACCTGCAATTCAGGAGACACAGGTTCAAGAAGATCCCCTGGAGAAGGAAATGGCAACACACTCTAATATTCTTGCCTGGAAAATTACATGGATAGAGGAGCCTGGTAGGCTACAGTCCATGGGGTCGCAAAGATTCAGACACGACTAAGCAACTAACACTTTCACTACTTTCACAAGTAATAACACGTATGAGGTTGGATAAGATGATCTTTGAATTGTTATTCATCCTTGGAATTCTTTATCCTGTGAAATTAGATTAAGTGGAATCTGCTCCCATTAAAGCTTTGGTGGTTGCCAGTATTCTTTGTTTTAATTGGAAGATAATTGCTTTACTATGTTGTGTTGGTTTCTGCTATACAACACATCAACCATAAGTGTTTGTATGTGTGTATGTGTATACATACATACATATATATATCCCCTCACTCTTGAGCCTCCCTCCCAGCCCCCCATCCTACCCCTCTAGGTCATCACAGAGTGCTGGGCTGGGCTCCCTGTGTTATATAGCAGCTTTTCATTAGCTATCTATTTTACACATGGTAGTGTGTATATATGTCAGTGCTACTCTCTCGATTCCTCACACCTTCTCCTTCCCTCACTGTGCCCACAAGACAGTCCTGTACGTCTTGTCGTTCCCTGAAGATAGATTCATCAGTACCATTTTTCTAGATTCCATATATATGCATTAACACACGATAGTTGTTTTTCTCTTTCTGACTGACTTCACTCTGTATAACAGGCTATAGGTTCATCCACCTCATTTCAACTGACTCAGATTTGTTCATTTTTATGGCTGATATTCCACTGTATATATGTACCACAGCTTCTTTATCTGTTCATCTGTTGATGGTCATCTAGGTTGCTTCCATGACCTAGCTATTATAAATAGTGCTGCAATGAATATTGGGGGTGCATGTGTCTTGAATTACAGTTTTTCAGAGTACATGCGCAGTAATGGGATTACTCAGTTATATGTTACTGAGTTATATGATAGCTTTATTCCTAGTTTTTAAAGAAATCTCCATACTGTTCTCCTTACTGGTTTTATCAATTTACATTCTCATCAGCAGTGCAAGAGAGTTCCCTTTGCTCTGCATCCTCTCCAGCATTTATACTTTGTAAAATTTTTTGATGGTGGCCATTCTGACCAGCATGAGGTGATAACTCACTATTATTTTGGTTTGCATTTCTCTAATAACGAGCGATGTTGAATATCTTTTCTTGTGTTGCCAGTATTTTCAAGTGTTGAATTTCTCAATCTTTAAGGAAGCCTTCCAGGTTTTTCATTTTTTTAGTCTTTATTCGTATCCAAGGTCATTTTCTATGTTTTGTTATCAAAAACCCAACATATAGATAATTGAGCAGTCTGCCCTCCAGATGCATGCTTCCAAAAGATGTGAGACTTGGCTTTAATCATGGGAATTCCCACTATATCTTTTGAAACAGATCCTCCATTGCTTTCCTTCTTTTATTTGCATAAAAATATAAATACATGTGCATGTTAAATCTTTGGGAGGAAAACTGTAACATAGCCATAACAAATGGTAATTGAAACTAACTGAAGCACAAGAGTCTAGCAGTCATGGGCTAGGTTCTCTTTGCCTCCCTGTGAATCCTCAGTGCATGTCCCATAATGGTACCTAAGAAATGTGTTACATCTATGAATGGAAGAATATTATAAACTTAATTCCAGATTGTCTGTAACCATACTGTCCAGTAGAACTTTCTATGATGTGATGGAAATTTGTGCTGTTCAGTATGGTTGAAATGTGGCTAGTGTGACTAAGGAATTGCATTTTTAATTGTATGTAATTTTAATTTTATTTTATATGTAATTTAAGATAGCCAGTTGGCTACCTTAGCTACCATGTTGGACAGCACAGCTCTATAAGACCAATTTCAAGAAGTTAGGTTACTTAAATATTGGAGTTCCTGTGACTTTTTTAGAACCAGTAGCTGTTCTGGCAGTAATATTGCTTCTGTTTTTCTTTCATTTGTTCAGAAGCATTTCTTAAGCACTTGCTAGTTCAATAGTTGATGACAATGCAAAGATGAATGACACAGCTTCTGTCTTTAAGAACCATGGCCAGGAATTTTACATTTGTTATGCTCTAAGTATAGTTTAAAAGGACCATTAGGTGATATTGGGGTCACAGAAAAAATACAGCATGACTCTTTATAGGGGCCAAAGAAGAATTCTCAGAAAAACTTAACGCTTGTGCTAAAATTTAAAGAAGAGTTTGAAAAAAAATTTTTTTTGCCTCTGTTTTTACTGTTTTGTAAAAGAGCAGATTTTCGGGCTTTCTTGTAAGGTGTCCATCATAGTCAGTTTAAGACCAACTTTCTCCCTGTCTTTTCTTTGCTTCCTATGAGCTCTCAGTTTAGGCAGGTAAATAGAGCTTCCTCTTCCCCACACAGCCCTGCTGCCTTAACACATCTTTTCTCCCCACAGTGCTCAATAAAAAGTTGCATCACTGCCTTCCATGTCACCTGTGCCTTTGAGCACAGCCTAGAAATGAAGACCATCCTAGATAAGGGGGATGAAGTAAAGTTCAAGTCATACTGCCTCAAGCACAGCCAAAGCAGGCAAAAGCTCAGGGAGTCTGAGTACCCCCTACACAGGGCTTCAGAGCAAAGCCAGGCCAAGAGTGAGAAGACCAGTCTGCGGGCGCAGAAGCTTCGGGAGCTGGAGGAGGAGTTCTATTCCATGGTTAATGTGGAAGATGTGGCCACAGAGCTGGGGCTGCCCATGCTAATTGTGGACTTCATCTATAACTACTGGAAGCTGAAGCGGAAGAGTAACTTCAATAAGCCATTATTTCCTCCAAAAGAGGAAGAAGAAAATGTCCTGGTACAGCCAAGAGAAGAGAGTATTCACACTCGCATGAGAATGTTTATGCACCTACGGCAAGACCTAGAGAGGGTAAGGTGACCAACTATGACCTAGTGTATACGTCTTGGTCTGCATAGGAATGGAGGCCACACTTCTAGATTAAAAAAAAACAACAACAACCATTTATAGTTGTAGTATAGGCTTCTGTGCCCTTGCTTATCTTCTGATTTCACTGTGGCCCCAAATGTTGGGCTTAGTTGAAATTCTACTAGACACATCAGAGAACAGAAGAGTCTATCCTCACTTAGATGCTTTATGAACCTTAAATATGAAATAAATTTTTCACTTGGTTTACTTTTTTTTCCACTGTTGAACCTAAATTGGCTCAGCTATATTTTACTGACACACTTATGAGACTGCAGGCTGAAGAAAGAGTGAATTTTGCTTAGGAAAGTGCCAGATCAGAGTTTCTTAAACTTGGTACTATTGACATTTGGGACTGGATGGTTCTTTGTTGTGGGGGACACTGTAAAATGTTTAGCAGCATCCCTGGCCTCTACCCACTAGATGCTAGTAGCAAACCCCCAACATGCCCAATTGTGATAACCAAAAATGTTCCCAAATTACCAGATGCCATCTAGGGGTGAAAAATTACTCCTGGTTGAGAGCCTCTGCCAGATAATTCAGTGTAACTCATGAGATGCACACACACACACACACACACACACACACACACACACACACTCACACTCACACTAAATTAGGTACTGTAGGGATTTAAAGATAAGTTAGGTCCTGTGTTTACCCTAGAGAATCTTATAATCAAGTGTAATGGTGGCTTGTTTTTTTCTCTGCTACCAGAATTTGGAGAGGAACTAATAGATTTTTTGTTGTTCAGTCACTCAGTCATGTATGACTCTTTGCGACCCCATGGACTGCAGCACGCCAGGCTTCCCAGTCCGTCACCATCTCCCAGAGTTTGCTCAAACTCATGTCCTTTCAGTCAGTGATACCATCCAAACATCTTATCCTCTACCATCCCCTTCTCCTCCTGCCTTCAGTCTTTCCCAGCATCAGGGTCTTTTCCAGTGGCCAGAGTATTAGAGGTTCAGCTTCAGTCCTTCCAGTGTTGCAAGGTTGATTTTACTCACTTTTTAAAATTTAACTCACACATATATAGCACTTACTATGTGGTACCACTCTTCTAAGCATTTTGTAAATATTAACTCATAATCCTGACGTGCATATGAAGAAGGTACAGTTATCCCTATTTTCAGATGATTAAACTGGGACACAGAAAGTTTGAGTAACTTGTCCAGATGGGAGAGCATGAGAGAGTGAGGATTTCACCCTTGTGGCTATGGAAACTTAGCTGAAAGTGTGAGCAAAAAAGGTACTTCCAGTCTTCCCAGCAGACTTTTATCCTGCTGGTCCAGCACTCATTAGAATACTGGATCCAGCATTGCCACCATTTACTCAGGGATCTAAAGGGAAAGCTAAACTGTTAAGTCATCATTCAGTTCTCCAGCCTGACTGCACAGATAAATATCAAGCCCATGACACAACAGGAATAGTAGACTTGAGAAGGTAGCTTTGGAGCTTTTGCTTGTGCTGCTGATTGATACAGGAACCATGATCCCAGCATTGACCGTGCCATGTGAATACCTATGTAGCAGCTCTCTTTATGCAGCTTTTAGGTTCTGTCTTCTCTCCTCAGCCCCCCACCCCATGTAACTTAAAATTAACTTGTCTTAATTTTAGCTAAACAATGTTCAGTTGTCAGGTTTGTGTAACATGACAAAACTCTCTTATTTGTTGGGGGTTGGGTTTACAGGTCCGAAACCTGTGCTACATGATAAGCAGACGAGAAAAAATGAAACTATCATACAACAAATTACAAGAACAGATCTTTGGTTTGCAAGTCAAGCTTGCTAATGAGGAAATTGCTGCAGGTAAGCTGTATAAATTTTGTATCGTTTCACTTTAAAATCTTTTAAATTCATTTGTTCTAGTCCAACCATGATGTAACATGGCCCATTTCACTGTTGACTCATGAGGCAAGAAATCCCAGGGTAGAGTTGGTGGAGTTGCAAATCTAGGACAGGTAACTTACGTCCCAGACAGATATTGGAGGCTGTTAGTTGGAGCCATGAAATGATTCTAAAATCATTGGATTAATTTAGAAATCAGTAGGATCCGATCTAATCCTAGTTTCCGGAAAACATTTAATTCCAGGGTTACTCATCCTAACAATCTGTTATATTAATGACAAATCCTTAGCCAGAATTTAGTAGGAGATCTGGGTTCTTATCTTTTCACTTATTCACTGATGTTTGTTGAGCACCTCCTATGAACTAAGAGCTGAGCTAGAAGACAGAGCAGCGAGCAAGACAGAATTCCTTCCTTCAGAGAACTCTGCCCACTTGGTGAGAGAAACAAGTGAACATAATTATAGTACTCTAAGCATAGGAGCTTGGCTGTAATGATGACAGTCATATTCAGAGATATTTGTAACCTCCCTTTGCCTCATTTAATACAGAGGTCAGTGGCAGAGCCTGGGCAACTAGGGGTCACTGAGCAATGTGTGCAGAACCCAGCTTCTGCCAAGGGCCAGCTATAGAGCAAGAGAGACACCCAGAAATAAGGTGTCAGGTAGGTGTCAAAGTCTTATGGAAAGTTGTGAGGATCAGAGGCCACGGCACAATGGTGTAGGAGGAGACAGCAGGGCTGCTCAGCCATAAGAGTACCATGATAGACAAGACAAGGAGAACCAGAGGACAGGAGGAAGAGCCTCCATGGTGCCAAGGAAATTGGCCCCTAGACCATGTGGCTTCTGATTAGTGGGACCCAGCCCCATAACTGCTTGTGGCAGCAACAGATGGCAGGCCCTGATAGAAGTGGGGACTGAGTGTTCAGTTTGGACCTTGAGGGAACAGATGTCCACTGGGGCACGTAATAGTTGTCTTCTCTGTATGTCATCTTTGTGAGGCTGCAGTGAGATGGTAATGGGCAAAGGACAAGTCCTTATACAAAAATAAATTGTTTGATACTAGTGCCCTTTTGATTTCAGAACACTCAGAATAATAGAGAGAGGAAGACTTGTCCTAAATATGATCATAGAGTTGATATAACCAGGTAATTGTTGCCAGTACTCCCAAGGCCAAGCCCATAACAGCAGAAATATTATGATTGGCAGAAACATCATGATCTTTTCTGGGGGCCTTGCCACTACAAAACCTGCCCCACACCTCCATGGTGGTCATTCATAGTGAAGAAATTATTTTAAGTTAAGGACATAAAATATATGGGAACCACCAAAACCTGTACTACATTCTTGTGAGTTTGTATTTGACTTGCTTTAGGAAGACTGGAAGGTGTGATCTGAAATGTCTATGTTCAGAGTAAAAGAAAGGGAAAGTGTTGGTCGCTCAGTCGTGTCTGACTCTTTGCAACCCAATGGACTGTATGTAGCCTGCCAGGCTCCTCCGTCCATGGGATTTCCCAGGCAATAATACCAGAGTGCCATTCCCTCCTCCAGGGGATCTTCCTGACCCAGGGATCGAACCTAGGTCTACCACATTGCAGGCAGATTCTTTATCATCTGAGCCGCCAGGGAAGCCCGACTGTGTTTAAGGCAAGTTCTGAATGCTATGCGGTACCCACTCATGCACATGTACAGACACACAAATAGGAAGGCCCTATTCTAAACCATTGCTAGTGACATTCTTTTCAGAAATAGAAGGAGCAGAAAGGATGTATGAGGCATCACACTAGTCTTTGTGATTATTTTTACAGACTAGGAGAACAGAGGTGAAGAGGTTGGGAGTCACACAGCAAAAAGTGGCAGTGCTAAGTTTTCCACCTGTAGCAATTCCACCCTAACCTCTAGTTCAGCTAACTTCAGCTGCTATATGCACATATCAAACATAGCTACTTGTTCAGTATTTGGAAGAGTGGGTATGTGAACACTGCTGTAAGAATGTATGCCTTTATTTGTTTATTTTTTTATTGAAATATAGTTGCTTTATAAAATTATATTAGTTTCAGGTGCACAGCATAGTAATTCAGTATTTTTACAGATTGTATTCCATTAAAAGTTACTAAAAGATAATGGCTATAATTCCCTGTGCTATACAATACATCCTTGTTGTTTATTTTATACATACTAGTTTGTATCTCTCAATCCCATACCCTAATTTTTCCCTCCCCCTTTCCCTCTCTCCTTTGCTAACCACTAGTTTGTCTTCTATATCTTTGAGTCTGTTTGTTTTGCATATATAATCATTTGTATTATTTTTTAGATTCCACGTATAAGTGATGTCATAAAGTATTTGTCTTTTGCTGCTGACGTATTTCACTTAGCATATTCTCTGGGTTAATCCATGTTGCTGCACATGGTAGAAGTTCATTCTTTTTATGGTAATATTCCATTGTGTGTGTGTGTGTGTGTGTGTGTGTGTGTGTGCATATATATATATATATATATATCTCACCTCTTCTTCATCCATTCTTCTGTTCATGGGCGCTTCAGTTGCTTCCATATGTTGGCTATTGTAAATAGTGCTGCTGTGAAAATTAGGGTGCACATACCTTTTCGAAATAGTGTTTTTGTTTTGTTCCAGGTATATACCCAGGAGTGGAATTGCTGGGTCCTATGGTAGTTCTAACTTTAGCTTTTTGAGGAACCTCCCTACTGTTTTCCATAGTGG
The DNA here is from genome assembly GCF_032405125.1 of Capricornis sumatraensis. Lineage (NCBI taxonomy): Eukaryota > Metazoa > Chordata > Mammalia > Artiodactyla > Bovidae > Capricornis > Capricornis sumatraensis. Next base: position 84,494,672 of record NC_091092.1, read on the forward strand.
CTGCAGCAGTTTACTCCCACCAACAGTGTACAAGTGTTCCTTTTTCTCCACATCCTCTCCAACATTTATTATTTGCAAACGTTTTGATGATAGCCATTTTGACAGGTGTGAGGTGATATCTCATTCTGGCTTTGATTTGCATTTCTCTAATAGTTATTAATGGTGAGCATCTTTTCATGTGCCTGTTGGCCATCTATATGTCTTCCAAAAAATGTTCAAATATCAAGTTGTATGAACTGTTTTATGTATTTTGGATATTAACTCATCATTGGTTGTACCATTTGCAAAAAATTTCTCCCATTCTGTAGGTTGTCTTTTCATTTTGTCAGTGGTTTCCTTTGCATGCAAAAGCTTTTAGGTTTAATTGGGTCCCATTTGTTTATTTTTGCTTTTGTTTCTTTGGTCTTAGGAGACAGAGCCAAAAAAAAAAAAAATACTGCTGTGATTTATGTCAAAAGTGTTCTGTTTTCTTCTAGGAATTTTATGGTTTCAGGTATTACATTTTAGGTCTTCAATCCATTTTGAGTTTATTTTCGTAAATGATGTGAGAAAATGTTCTAATCTCACTGTTTTACATGAAGCTGTCCAGTTTTCCCAGCACCACTTGTTAAAGAGACTCTTTTCTCCATTGTATATTCTTGCCTCCTTTGTTGCAGGCAAGTGTAACTGACCACAGGTGTGTGGGTTTATTTCTGAGCTCTCTAGTCTGTTGCATCAATCTGTGTGTCTGTTTTTGCACCAGTACCATGCTGTTTTGATTACTGTAGCTTTATAGTATAGTCTGAAGTCTGGGCACATGATACGTCCAGCTTTGTTCTTTTATTTCAAGGTTGCTTTGGCAGTTCAGGGTCTTTTGTGGTTCCATATGAATTTTAGGATTATTTATTGTAATTCTGTAAAAAATGTGGTATGGCCATTTTAACAATGTTAATTCTTATAATCCAAGAAATGTTTTGTGGCTTCACATATGATATATCCTGGAAAACATCCCATGTGCACTTGAAAAGAATGTGTATTCTGCTGTTTTGGGATGTAATATCCTATAGATATCAGTTAAGTCCAACTTGTCTATTGTGTCATTTAAGATTACTGTTACTTGTTAATGCTCTGTCTGGGTGATCTGTCCACTAATGTAAGTGGGGCGTTAAAGTCTCCTACTATTACTGTATTATTGTAAATTTCTCTTTCATCTCTGTTAGTATTTGCTGTTTATATTTGTTGTTCCTCTATTTGGGTATATGTGGTAACAGGTGTAATACCTTCCTTTTGTATTCCTCCCTTTATCATTATTTAATGTGCTTCTTTGTCTTTGTTATAGACTTTGTTTTAAAGTATACTTTGTCTAATTATGAGTATTGCTGCCCCCACTTTCTTGTTATTTCCATTTGCCTGAAAACAGATGCTGTTATTTAGATTGGTTGTTAAAATAAACCTTTCTTTTTTTTAATCTCAGGACTTCCTGTGACAAATGCACTAGAAAATTCATTGTTTTACCCACCACCAAGAATTACCTTAAAGTTAAAAATGCCCAAATCAGCCACAGAAGATGGCAGTAACAGCTCCACAGAGCCTGATCATGGACCTCTCTCTCCTGATGACAGCTCCCCTGTTTGTAATATGAGGAGCATGCAGGTGGCTCAAGATTCACTGGAAATGAGAATGAAGTCATACCCAAAGCGTCCACAAGAGAGCCAGACTGACTGTTTACTGACCAATCCCAGCGATGATAGAAGTGAAGCAGAGGATCCCAGTCCTGCTTGCAAACCTCCATCTCCTAAGTTCTATCATGGGCAGTCTCTGGGAAAGCCTCTGGTCCTTCAGGCTGCCCTGCATGGACAGTCTTCCATTGGGAATGGGAAAAATCAACCTAACCCCAAGTTTGCCAAATCCAATGGCCTAGAGGGTACCTGGTCTGGGGATGTCACCCAAAAAGACAGCTCAGGTGAGATGTTCTCTGACCAGGAGCCCATGCTCAGCTCCCACTTGGGTAGTCAGGGCAGCCTTAGAAAATCTACTGTAGAGCACTCCAGCAGGTCCTTTAAGGAGGCCACCAATAAGTGGATGAAGACCACAGAGAGCCTCCAGCGCTATGTGAAGGCAGCCAAGAATATTAACCCCAAAGAGCAGCTCTGGGGCAAGCAACTTGTTAGGCGGTCTGCAGGGAGAGCTCCATATCAGGAGAATGATGGGTATTGCCCAGATGTGGAGCTGAGTGATTCAGAAACAGAAAGTGATGGGAATGAAGAAAAAGTCAGGGTAAAGAGAGAGAGTTCAGACAGGGAAAATCCTCCCCATGATTCCAAACGGGATTCCCATGGTAAAAGCAAGACATATCCTCTTTCCCACAGTTCAATGCAGAGGTGATTAGAAATTCCAAGAAAACCTCCATCTTTGCCTTTGCCTCATATATTGGGGAAAACTCATACACCAAAATGACTATAGTATATGTTGGGAGGAATTGTAGTAAGATGGAATAAATTTTTCCACACTAAATTGGTTTGCAGTTTTTGAACTAGTATCAGGTCTAGTTTTTACAAGCACATTATAGGGATTACATATTGTTCAAAAGTTTGGGTGCTTGTGGGTTTTTTTGCCAGAGGCCAGTGAGAACAGCTGGGACCAGAGTAATTTGCTCAGTAAATACTTTGGGGGCAGCATTCCAATTATATTAACACATTGATATACATACATATTAAGAGTCCATGCATTGTTAATGGATTTGCAAGAGACCATGATTATCAGACACTAAAACTATTTATCTTTTGAAGCTACAGCATGTGACTCCCAGACCTGGTGTCTGTAGGAAGTTTCTAACTCCACTGGTACCTGGAAACACTCTTCAGGGAGAGACCAGGGACCAATATTTCAGATACTGTCAAACTCACTACCCTCTTCCTTTGCTCTGCACAAGGTTGAGTTCCTTTCACAGTATCTTAATTTACCAAGTCAATACACCTAATGCTTATAAGTGTTCAGTGCCTGTTCCTAGACTTGCTTGTTGGGGACACACTCGTAACTATTTCACCCAGCTAACAAGCATAAAAAGCTAACTTGTGGATAGTGTTTACAAAAGTAATACTTTCAAGGAAAATGCTCTGATTCTCTCAGTTTAGGCGCTTGTGAAGGATCCCAGAGCCTTTCCCAAAGTGAGAACATTTCTGAGGGATTTATATCAGGTCAGGGTTTTTGTGTTAACTGTTTTCAAATAAGTTTGGCTTAAATAAGTTTGGCTGACAGTTTTTGTATGCCTGCTTTAATGTTTATAAAGTTTTTATTGAGGTATAATTAAAAGATAATAAAGTGCAGAGAAGTTAAATATTCTTATCTGCTTTAATTTTGAAACAGATTTTTATTGTCAAACAGAATTTGAAAGCATGTGTTTAAAAACACATGGATATAATTTAGCTTTGTACCAACTATGAATCCAAGGCAATTTCCAAAACAAAAAGGCTGGAGCTGTTTTTCAGAAGTTGCTCATACTCTGTTCCCAAACTATCAGCCTTGATTAATTCTGGGGAGGAAGAGAATAGTTAGATTGGTGGAGGATAAAACATACCTGCTTTCCCATTTAAAGAAGAAGAAAATGTTACAGTTTTTAAAATGTGAAGCCAACTATATATACTCTGCTCACTTTTCTTAGCCTTAAATTAATGTTCTCTTTCTTCTATTTTGGGAACATGTAGTGAGACTTTTCAGACAATGAGGCCATTTTAGATTTTTAAAGTTGCTTCCTGGTGAAATATCCCAGCTGCAGTAAAGGCAGGGGCCCTTCTCTCCATAAATATGGGAAACTCAGTAGTTTTCAAAACCTCTTTCCCACTTTTGTTTCTGTAGCCTTCTTTGGTTTTATTTCTTCCTCCTTTTCTGAAAATTTCTGTATTTTTCCTCTGCTTTGGCTACACCTTCAAAATGTTTCTTTTGTGCCTGTGTACATGTGTGAACATGCCATAGCATGTGTGATCTGTGTCCTGTATTTCATTTGAATACAAAGGGAAAGGCTATGGATTATCCAAATGAGGAAGAGAATTTCTCCAATTTATGCACTAGGTTTCTGTACTTTTTCTTTGCATTTCCTGGGTTAGATAATAATTTGACACCTTCATGGTAATGACATTCTAGTGGAGCTATGTTATAAACTCCTCTGTTAAAGGCCAGTACAGTAACCTGTGTCCTTTCATGCCTTTCAATTCTGAGTGAGTGGGAAGAAAAGCAAACATTGAAAAAAGTGCTTCAGCCAAATTCCATATATGTAATGCCATTGGGATAGTATTGACAAAAATAATTTCAGTCAGGGAAATATAGTTGTAATATTTTTACAGAATTTTCCTAAATAAATGAAGGAGCCTTCAGCTGTATACATTTCAACTGCCCCAAAATGTATTTGCTACATTTTGCTGTTGTTTGAAGTATTACCTCTTAACCTTCTTGTTAAATCTTTTTCATTTTGTCTTATATAGTCCAGTTTTCAAAGACAAACTGTCTTTTTTCAAATGTCACCTTTTTACCAATACTTTTTCATTAAATTATGAAAACTGCTAACTGCTATCAGTGTGGTAATTTTTTATTTGGGCATCTGGGCTTTTGAAAAACTTACATATGTGCCTTTTATATAAAAAAAATCTTATTCATTAAACAAAACAGATGGTAAGGGGAAAGGAAGAAGAAGGAGCGATTGAATGTTTAGAAGCACAAATTCATGATTTGTGTCAATACTAGGGACCAAAGAGAACTCTGAGGAATTGGACTCTACCTGGAAATCACAATTTCATTGGGCTGTTAAGATGGAACCATAGGGTCAACAGAAATCACTAGGGAAATGGATCCTATCTAAAGTCACAAAGCTCAGAGGGCTTAGATCAAGCCTCACTTTTAAATATACATTCTTTACAATATTCATTCTATTTGGAGTCATGTGAATATATTAATGTAATAAAGGTTATGTCGTGTCATGGGGATTTTGAGGACATTATAAACATTTTCATTATGTTTGCAAAATGTATTTGGTAAAGGTCACTGGGTAAATCATTAGTGAAGATAGTTAAAAGATAACTATCTTTTATAGTTTCTCTCCCCCTTCTCATTTCCCCTCCTTCTTCCCCCTCCCCCTGCATTTTCCCCAACACCACATTCATAGATAACTCTTCTGATTCAGTAAATTTCTAGGTAAAATGTTGTGGTACCAAAACTACGAATAACACTCTTAGCCAACAAAAGCTTTGGGTTTATGCTGATGTCTGTATTTCTAATAAGAGATGAACCTTTGTTTTTACGTTGAAGAAACTCAAATTCACAGAGTAAACTAGAGGATATACAGTCCTGGGGCTTTTCCCCTCCAGGACTTTACAGGCCTCAGTATGCTTGCTGACCCTTAAGAATGGAAGGAAAATACATGATAGGATTAAAACCTAATTCACCACTGAATAATTTTCATGTAATATTTTCAAAAATTTATCTTATTTATAACAAATATTCATTAGATTTTCATAATCTTAATTCACATTTTTCAAGTTTTATGAAAAGCATCAATTACATATTAATTTTTTAAATAACTTAATAAAGGCCTACCCTGAGACTGTCTCTCCTACACATGGAGCTCTGTAATAGTTCACCACTGTTGAGGGAGGCTTCTGTGAATTCAGTTCATTTTACTTCGTGGGTTGGAACGAATTGCATGACCTACCATGAGGACAGTTATCCTTGAAGTGAACCAATATGAAGGGGGTGGTCACACCCCAGACCAGTACCTTCTGCCTTGTCCAGTCACTGATGAGTTCTTTGCCTTGACACTCCCTGAATACATTATCTTAATAAACAGAACATCCATCATTTTTCATCTTGTTCAAGTGAGTTTGGGTGTGAGCATTCCAACCTCAAGTCCTGGACACTCCCAAGCATTAATTTCTCTTCCCCTGACTATTCTTCCCACCCTACCTTCTCAGTTTCATTTTATTTTAACTGATTGTCAGGTTATAAACTAACTAAAAAGATGGAATTGGGCTGATTAAGCTGTACTTGCTATAGCAAGTTTCTACTCAGCTTCTCCCTGAAGAAAGCAACCTGAGAGGGGGTTACTCATGAATTCTGTACCACTTGATTCTTGCCGTATGGACAGATGATTGGACTAGTCATCTAACACAAAGGCAAACAGTTCAAAGGCTCACATTCAAAGGACAAGATAATTCACACAAATCTGGACTCGACAGGCCTCGTGGCAGAGCTAGGACCTGGTGAACTTGACTTCTCCATAGCTAGTCTAACCTGTAATTGGCTAAATAATGGCCCCCTAAAGATGCCCACCTTCTAATCCCTGGAATCTGAATGTGTTACCCTGCATGATAAAAAGCACTCTGCATGCATGCTAAGTTGCTTCAGTCGTGTCTGACTCTGCAACTCTATGGATTATATCTTACCAGGCTCCTCTGTCTGTGGGATTCTCCAGGCAAGAATACTGGGGTGGGTTGCCATGCCCTCCTCCAGGTGATCTTCCTGACCCAGAGATCAAACCCACATCTCTTACAAGTCTCCTGCATTGGCAGGCAGGTTCTTTACCACTAGTGCTACCTGGGTAGCTGGAAAGGATTTTGCTGGTGTGATTAAGGTTAAGGACCTGAAATGTGGAAATTATCCTTGGTTGTCCAGGTGAACCCAACCAGTATAATAATAAGGGCACTTTTAAGAGGGAGGCAAAGGGGATTAGCATTAGTAGAAGGAGGAGTGTGATAATGGAAGCAAGAGGTTGGAGTGATGCTAAGAAGGGCCATGAGCCAAGGAATGCAGGTGACCTCTACAAACTGAAGAAGGAAAAGAAATGAAGTCTCCCCTGAAGTCTCCAAAAGGCACCCAGCCCTGTCTACACCATGATTTTGGACTTCTGACTTCCAGAACTATAAGAGAATAAATTTGTGCTGTTTTAAATTGCTAAATTTGTGGTAATTTGTTAACAACAGAAATAGGAAACATACATTAGGCAGAGAGCAAGTGCTTCTTATCCTTCAGGAGCACATTCCTCCTCACCAAAGGGCCCGCCTGGCCTGCAGCTGAGCACTCTAGGTTGGTCTTGTTTTTTCAATCTTAGTTGAAACAGTTTCTGGAAATGTAAAAAGTACAGGTGGTTTTTTTCAGTCAATAAAATCCTTCCTCTTAGAAATTAGTTTTTTCTCTCCTTCTCCCCCACACTTACTTTTTCCAAGGTAGCCTTTGGTACTTCTTAAGTAGCCTTGGGTAATCTTCCATGGGCCTGCTTGATCCAGTGTGGCTGGATCTGGCACTGCCTAAGGACTTGCCATAGGTTTGGATGTCCATGTTGTCTGAAAAATTGTCCTGGGGAAGTGGAAACAATTCACTGCTATTTCTTGCGGGGAGGGGGGGGGGGGACAGGGAAGTGATAGAAGACAGGCGGGGCTCTCATTATGAGGAACGATTCTCTAATTATCACAGCCTCCTATAAGGAGATGGGTAGCCGGGAGAATTAAGAGTTCTTGAAGGTCCCAGGGACCTGAGCAGAGTTTGAGGATTAAAGAATGCAACTCTATAATGCCCACAAGAAACACTTTTAAATATAAGGCATGAATAAGTTAAAAGTAAGAAGATGGAAAAGAATACCATGTTCACACTAACCAAAAGAAAGCTGGAGTGGCTATATTAGTATCACATGAGGGCAAATTCATCAAGAGGCTATAAAAGCCTTAAATGTTTACGCACCTAATAACATAACTTCAGAATACATTAAGGAAAAGCGATTTGAACTTCAGGGAGAAGTGGACAAACCTGCAATTACAGTTTATGTCTAATTAATAGAACAAGTACACAAAAACAGGATATAGAAGATTTGAACAAAACTATCAACTACCTAGGTTTAATTGATACCACTCCACTCTGCAATAGGAAAATATACATCTTTTTTCAAATGCAAGTGGAGCACTCACCAAGATGGACCATATTTGGGGCCATTAAACAAGTCTTAATAAATTTAAAACAATTCAAAAACAAAGTATGTTTCTCTGACCAAAATAGAATAAAGTTAACAAAAAAACCTATAGACTATAGACTGGGTGGGTTAAACAGGAATTTATTTCTCACAGTCTGGAAGCTGGAAAGTTTATGATCAAGTTGCCATCAGATTCATGTCTGGTGAGGGCCCATTTCCTGGCTTGTAGACAACTGCTTTCTCACTGTATACTCACATGGCCTTTCCTGGGTGCCTACTCATGGAGAAAGACATCTGTTTCTCTTATAAGGGCACTAATCCCCTCATGAGGCCACCCTTCTAGCCTAATCTAGGTTTTCTCCCAAAGACTCCACCTCCAAATACCAAATCACTGTGGGCTAAGGCTTCAACAAATGAATTTGGGGACACACAAACATTTCAGTCAATGTCAAACAAACAATGGCCAAGTGAGGTTTATTCCAGAAGTGCAAGATTGAGTTAATATTCAAAAAAAATGTAATTTGCTGTATCACAAAGATACATAAAAAGCATTTGACAAACTTCAATATTCACTCCTGATAATGCTTAGCAAACTAAGGATAGAAGGGAACTTTCTGAACCTGATAAAGGACATGTATGAAAAACCTACAGCTAACATCATATTTAATAGTGAAAGACTTCATGTTTAACCTCTATGATCAGGAATAAGACAAGCGTATCTGTACTCAATACAGAGAGTAAGAATTCAACACTATACTGGAATTTCTAGTCAGTGAATTAAGGCAAGAAAAAGAAATAAAAGGCATCCTTATTAGAAAGGAAGAACTGTTACTTTATTCTCAGATGACATGATTTTCTATGTAGAAAATCAGATCGAATTCACCAAAAAAAAAAAGCTACCAAAACTAGTAAGTCAGTCTAGCAAGGCTGGAGGATAAAAGATCAATATACAAAAATATATATTAACAAAGAACAATCAGAAGTTGAAATTTTTAAAATAATACCATTTATGAAAGAGAAAAGTATCATATATTAACACATATGTATGGATCTGGTAGCTCAGCTGGTAAAGAATCCGCCTGCAATGCAGGAAACCCCAATTCGATTCCTGGATTGGGAAGATCCTCTGGAGGAGGACATGGCAATCCACTTCAGTATTCTTGCGTGGAGAATCACCATGGACAGAGGAGCCTGGCTACAGTCCATGGGGTCGCAAAGAGTCAGACATGACTGAGAGATTAAGCACAGCACAGCACATATATCGAATCTAGACATGGGTTTGATCCCTGGGTCAGGAAAATCCCCTGGAGGAGGAAATGGCAACCCACTCTAGGATTCCTACCTGGAAAATTCCATGGACAGAGGAGTCTGGTGGGTACAGTACATGGGGTCGCAAAGAGTCAGACATGACTGAGCAATTGAACGCACACACACATGGAAAAGTGGTACCAATGAACCTATTTTTAGGGCAGGAATAGAGGCACAGACATAGAGAACAGATTGTAGAAACAGTGGGGGATGGAAAGAGGGATGAATTGATATAAAAACACTACCATGTGTAAAATAGATAGCTAGCGGGAAGCTGCAGTATAATACAGGGAGCTCAGTTCGGTGCTCTGTGATGACCTAGATGGGTGGAATGGGAGAGTGGGAAGGAGGCTCAAGAGGGAGGGAATATGTGTATGCATACAGCTGATTCACGTTGTTGTACAGCAGAAACTAGCACAACATTGTAAAGCAATTATATTCCAATTTAAAAACGAATGCAACATAAAATAATAAAAATAATACCATTTATGACAGCATCCAAAAAAGTGAAATTCTTATGTATAAATCTGACAAGAGATGTGAAAGACCTTTACAATCATTAAAACATTACAGAGGTGGGAAGTTGCTATACAACACAGGGAGCTCAGCCTGGTGGTCTCTAGAGGGGTGGGATGGGAGGGTGAGGGCAGTTCAAGAGGGAGGGGATATATACATATACATACATACATACACTTATGGCTGATTTGTATTGTATGGCAGAAACCAACAGAACGTTGTAAAGCAATTATCCTCCAATTAAAATTTTTTAAAACATTACTGAGAAAAATAAGAGACCTAAATAAATGGAGAAAGACACCATGTTGATGGATCAGAAGGCTCAATATTATTACAATTTCATTCATCCCCAAGTTGATCTACAGGTTCAATACAATTCCAATCAAAATCACACCAGGAAAGGAGGCATAGAAGAACATACCTCAACATAAGAAAAGCCATATATGATGAACCCACAGCAAACATTATCCTTAATGGTGAAAAATTGAAACCACTTCCTCTAACATCAGGAACATGACAAGGGTTCCCACTCTCACCACTACTATTCAACATAGTTTTGGAAGTCCTAGCCACAGCAATCACAGAAGAAGAAAAAAATAAAAGGAATCCAGATTGGAAAAAAAGAACTAAAAGTCTCACTGTTTGCAAATGACATGATCCTCTATATAGAAACCCTAAAGATACCACCAGAAAATTACTAGCACCAACCAATGAATATAATAAAGTTGCAGGATATGAAATTAATACACAGAAATCCCTTGCATTCCTATATACTAACAATGAGAAAACAGAAGGAGAAATTAAGGAAACAATGCCATTCACCATTGCAATGAAAAGAATAAAATACTTAGGAATAAATTTACCTAAATAAACAAAAGATCTATATATAGAAAACTATAAAATGCTGATGAAAGAAATCAAATATGACACAAATAGATGAAGAAATATATCATGCTCATGTATTGGAAGAATCAATATAGTGAAAATGAGTATACTACCCAAAACAATATGGTATAAAAAGGCAAAATGATAGGATACTGAAAAAGGAACTCCCCAGGTCGGTAGGTGCCCAATATGCTACTGGAGATCAGTAGAGAAAAAACATCAGAAAGAATGAAGGGAGGGAGCCAAAGCAAAAACAATACCCAGTTGTGGATGTGACTGGTGATAGAAGCAAGGCCCAGTGCTCTAAAGAGCAATATTGCATAGGAACCTGGAATGTTAGGTCCATGAATCAAGGCAAATTAGAAGTGGTCAAACAGGAGATGGAAACAGTGAACATCAACATTCTAAGAATCAGTGAACTGGACTGGAATGGGTGAAGTTAACTCAGATGACCATTATATCTACTACTGTAGGCAGGAATCCCTCAGAAGAAATGGAGTAGCCATCATGGGCAACAAAAGAGTTCAAAATGCAGTACTTGGATGCAATCTCAAAAACGACAGAATGACCTCTGTTCATCTCCAAGGCAAACCATTCAATATCACAGTAATCCAAGTCTATGCCCCAACCAGTAATGCTGAAGAAGCTGAAGTTGAATGGTTCTATGAAGATCTACAAGACCTTTTAGAACTAACACCCAAAAAAGATGGCCTTTTCATTATAGGAGACTGGAATGCAAAAGTAGGAAGTCAAGAAACACCTGGAATAACAGGCAAATTTGGCCTTGGAATACGGAATGAAGCAGGGCAAAGGCTAATAGAGTTTTGCCAAGAGAACGCACTGGTCGTAGCAAACACCCTCTTCCAACAACACAAGACTCTACACATGGACATCACCAGATGGTCAAAGCAAAATCAGATTGATTATATTCTTCGCAGCCAAAGATGGAGAAGCTCTATACAGTCAGCTAAAACAAGACCAGGAGCTGACTGTGGCTCAGATCATGAGCTCCTTATTACCAAATTCAGACTTAAATTGAAGAAAGTGGGAAAAACCACTAGACCATTCAGGTATGACCTAAATCAAATCCCTTATGATTATACAGTGGAAGTGAGAAATAGATTTAAGGGCCTAGATCTGATAGATAGAGTGCCTGATGAACTATGGAATGAGGTTCGTGACATTGTACAGGAGACAGGGATCAAGACCATCCCCATGGAAAAGAAATGCAAAACAGCAAAATGGCTGTCTGGGGAGGCCTTACAAATAGCTGTGAAAAGAAGAGAAGCGAAAAGCCAAGGAGAAAAGGAAAGATATAAGCATCTGAATGCAGAGTTCCAAAGAATAGCAAGAAGAGATAAGAAAGCCTTCTTCAGCGATCAATGCAAAGAAATAGAGGAAAAGAACCGAATGGAAAAGACTAGAGATCTCGTCAAGAAAATTAGAGATACCAAGGGGACATTTCATGCAAAGATGGGCTCGATAAAGGACAGAAATGGTATGGATCTAACAGAAGCAGAAGATATTAAGAAGAGATGGCAAGAATACACAGAAGAACTGTAGAAAAAAGATCTTCACTACCAAGATAATCACGATGGTGTGATCACTCATCTAGAGCCAGACATCCTGGAATGTGAAGTCAAGTGGACCTTAACATCACTACGAACAAAGCTAGTGGAGGTGATGGAATTCCAGTTGAGCTATTTCAAACCCTAAAAGATGATGCTCTGAAAGTGCTGCACTCAATATGCCAGCACATTTGGAAAACTCAGCAGCGGCTACAGGACTGGAAAAGATCAGCTTTCATTCCAATCTCAAAGAAAGGCAATACCAAAGAATGCTCAAAGTACCGCACAATTGCACTCATCTCACACGTTAGTAGAGTAATGCTCAAAATTCTCCAAGCCAGGCTTCAGCAATACGTGAACCGTGATCTTCCAGATGTTCAAGCTGGTTTTGGAAAAGGCAGAGGAACCAGAGATCAAATTGGCAACATCCGCTGGATCATGGAAAACACAAGAGAATTCCAGAAAAACATCTATTTCTGCTTTATTGACTATGTCAAAGCCTTTGACTGTGTGGATCACAATAAACTGTGGAAAATTCTGAAAGAGATGGGAATACCAGACCACCTGACCTGCCTGTTGAGAAATCTGTATGCAGGTCAGGAAGCAACAGTTAGAACTGGACATGGAACAGACTGGTTCCAAATAGGAAAAGGAGTACGTCAAGGCTGTATATTGTCACCCTGCTTCTTTAACTTCTATGCAGAGTACATCATGAGAAACGCTGGACTGGAAGAAACACAAGCTGGAATCAAGATTGCCAGGAGAATTATCAATAACCTCAGATACATAGATGACACAACCCTTATGGCAGAAAATGAAAAAGAACTAAAAAGCCTCTTGATGAAAGTGAAAGAGGAGAGTGAAAAAGTTGGCTTAAAGCTCAACATTCAGAAAACAAAGATCATGGCATCTGGTCCCATCACTTCATGGGAAATAGATGGGGAAACAGTAGAAACAGTGTCAGACTTTATTTTGGGGGGCTCCAAAATCACTGCAGATGGTGATTGCAGCCATGAAATTAAAAGGTGCTTACTCCTTGGAAGGAAAGTTATGACCAACCTAGACAGCATATTGAAAAGCAGAGACATTACGTTGCCAACAAAGGTCCGTCTAGTCAAGGCTATGGTTTTTCCAGTAGTCATGTATGGATGTGAGATTTGGACTGTGAAGAAAGCTGAGTGCTGAAGAATTGATGCTTTTGAACTGTGGTGTTGGAGAAGACTCTTGAGAGTCCCTTGGACTGCAAGGAGATCCAACCAGTCCATTCTGAACGAGATCAGTCCTGGGTGTTCACTGGAAGGACTGATGCTGAAGCTGAAACTCCAGTACTTTGGCCACCTCATGTGAAGAGTTGACTCATTGGAAAAGACTGTGATGCTGGGAGGGATTGGATGCAGGAGGAGAAGGGGACGACCCAGGATGAGATGGCTGGATGGCATCACTGACTCGATGGACATGAGTTTGGATAAACTCTGGGAGTTGGTGATGGACAGGGAGGCCTGCAATTCATGGGTCGCAAAGAGTCGGACACGACTGAGTGACTGAACTGAACTGAACCCAAAACAATCTATAGATTCAATGCAATCCCTATCAAGCTACCAATGGTATTTTTCAGAGAGCTAGAACAAATAATTTCACAATTTGTATGGAAACACAAAAAAATCTCGAATAGCCAAAGCAATCTTAAGAAAGAAGAATGGAACTGGAAGAATCAACCTGCCTGACTTCAGACTATACTACAAAGCTACAGTCATCAAGACAGTATGATACTGGCACAAAGACAGAAATATAGATCAATGGAACAAAATAGAAAGCCCAGAGATAAGTCCACGCACCTATGGACATCTTATCTTTGACAAAGGAGGCAAGAATATGCAATGGAGAAAAGACAATCTCTTTAACAAGTGGTGCTGGGAAAACTGGTCAACCACTTGTAAAAGAATGAAACTAGAACACTTTCTAACACCATACACAAAAACAAACTCAAAATGGATTAAAGATATAAATGTTAAGACCAGAAACTTTAAAACTCTTGGAGGAAAACATAGGCAGAACACTCTCTGACAAATCACAGCAAGATCCTCATGACCCACCTCCCAGAGAAATGGAAATAAAAACAAAAATAAACAAATGGGACCTAATTAAACTTCAAAGCTTTTGCACAATGAAGGAAACTATAAGCAAGGTGAAAAGACAGCCTTCAGAATGGGAGAAAATAACAGCAAATGAAACAACTGAGAATCTCAAAAATATACAAGCAGCTCATGCAGCTCAATTCCAGAAAAATAAACAACCCAATCAAAATGTTGGCCAAACTAAACAGACATCTCTCCAAAGGAGACATACAGATGGCTAATAAACACATGCAAAAGATGCTCAAAATCACTCATTATTGGAGAAATGCAAAACAAAACCATAATGAGGTATCATCTCACACCAGTCAGAATGGCCGCTATCAAAAAGTCCACAAACGATAAATGCTGGAAAGGGTGTAGAGAATAGGAAACCCTCTTACACTGTTGGTGGGAATGCAAACTAGTACAGCCACTATGGAGACCAATATGAAGATTCCTTAAAAAACTGGAAAGAGAACTGCCATACGACCCAGCAATCCTACTGCTGGGCATACACACTGAGGAAATCAGAATTGAAAGAGACATATGTACCCCAGTGTTCATTGCAGCACTGTTTACAATAGTTAGGACATGGAAGCAACCTAGATATCCATCAGCAGATGAATGGATAAGGAAGTTGTGGTACATATACACAATGGAGTATTACTCAGCTATAAAAATGAACACATTTGAGTCAGTTCTAATGAGGTGGATGAAACTGGAGCCTATTATACAGAGTGAAGTAAGTCAAAAAGAGAAACACCAATATAGAATATTAACACATATATATGGAATTTAGAAAGATAGTAACAACAATCATACATGCAACACAGCAAAAGACACACAAATGTAAAGAACAGACTTTTGGTCTATGTGGGAGAAGGCGAGGGTGGTATGACTTGAGAGAATAGCACTGAAACATGTATATTACCATATGTAAAATAGATAACCAGTGTAAGTTCAATGCATGAAGCAGGGCACCCAAAGCTGGTGCTCTGGGACAACCCAGAGGGATGGGGTGAGGAGGGAGGTGGGAGCGAGTTCAGGATGGGGGGACACATGTGCACCCATGGCTGATTCATATCGATGTATGGCAAAAACCACTACAATATTGCAAAGTAATTATCCTCCATTTAAAATAAATAAATTTTTTAAACTCACACCAGGATTTTTGAGGGAGGGGAGAATTGATACACTCGTTTTAAAATTTACATGAAATTGCAAGGACCTAGGATAGGCAAAACTACTTAGAACAAAAAGAATGAAGTTATAGAGGACTGACACCACCTGATTTCAAGTCTTAATTATAAAGCTACAATATGGTGAAGGACAGGGAAGCCTGGCGTGCTGCAGTCCATGGGGTTGCAAAGAGTCGGACATGACTGATCAACTGAACAACAACAAATCAAAACAATGTGGGATTGCAGTAGAGATAGACATATAGCTCAGTGAAACAGAATAAATTTATAAGTAGACTCATATATGTGAGCAACTGTTTTTCAACAAAGGTGTGGAGCAATTTAGTGAAAAGAGACGTCTTCAACAATCCTCTTCCCTAGAAGTGTGCTAGACACTCTGGAGTCTGAGTGCCACAACTAGATAGTAGCCCTCACTGCCACAATTGGAAAAATCCCGAGTGCAGCAATGAAGACCCAGTTCAGTGCCACACACACAAAAATCTTGTGCTGGAAAAATTAGATATCCATATGTAAAAAGTAAAACAGTTCTTATGAATGCCTCACACGATACATAAAATTAATTTCAGAATGAGTCAAACAGCCAGATCTAAAATAATAAAAATTCTAGACAAAAATAAAACCTTTAGGATCTTGGTTAGGTAAAAATGTCTTAGATATGGCACCAGAAGTGCTTTCCTTAAAAGAACATACTTATATTACACTTTATCAAAATTAAAACTACTTTTTGAAAGACACTGTTATAAGGATGAAAACTGAAGTCAGATTGGGGAAAAAAAGGTTTGCAAATCACTTATCTGATAAAAGAGTGGTATCCAGAATGTGTCAAGGATACTTACAACTTAATAACAGGAAAATAACCTAACTGTGGACTTCCCTGGTGGCACGGTGGGTAAGAATCCTCCTGCCAATGCAGGGGACACAGGTTTGATCCCTGGTCTGAGAAGATTCCACATGCCACAGAACAACTACGCTCCTCCACTGCAACTACTGAGACCACATGCTGCAACTGCTGAAGCCCAAGCTCCTAGAGCTTGTGCTCCACAAGAGAAGCCACCACAATGAGAAGCCCAAGCACCGCAATGAAGAGCAGGCCCCACTCGCCCCAATAGAGAATGCCCTCAGAAAGCAACGGAGACCTGGAACAGCCAAAAAAGGAAAAGAAAATAATCTAATTTAAAAATGAGCAAGGGGACTTCCCTGGCAGTCCAGTAGTTAAGATTTTGCCTTTCCAGTGCAGGGTGTGTGTGTTTGATCGCTGGTCAGAGAGCTAAACCCCACGTGCCTTGTGGCCAAAAAACCAGAACATAGAAAACAACAGAAACAATACTGTAACAAATTCAATAAAGACTTACAAAAAATTTTAAAAACAAACAGGAATTTGCTATATGATGTAGGGAAACCCAGTGCTCAGTGACAACCTAGAGGGGTGGAATAGGGTGGGATGTTGGAGGGAGGTTCAAGAGGGAGGGGATATATGTATACCTATGGCTGATTCATGCTGATGTATGGCAGAAACCAACACAATAGTGTAAAGCAATTATCCCTCAATTAAAAATAAATTTTAAAAAATGAGTAAGCCATCTAAGCAGGCACTTTAGTGAAGACAATAAATGGCAAATGCTCACATAATAAGATGCTCAACCCCATTAGTCATTAGGGAAATGAAAATTAAAACCACAATGAGATACCATTACACTTCTAATAGAATGGCTAAAATTGAAAAGACTCACCATACCCCGTGAACTAAAACTCTCATATAATGGGAGAAGGGAATGTAAAATGGCACAGCCACTTTGGAAAACAGTTTGGAAGCTTCTTACAAAGTTAAACATACATCTACCGTAAGATTCAGCCATTCTGCTCATAAATATTTACTCAAGAAAAATGAAAGCAAATGTTCATATACAAATTAGAACACAAATGTTCATAGTAGCTTTGTTTATGATTGCCCAAACTAGAAACAACACAAATGTCCACCAACACTTAAATGGATAAACAATTGTAGTATTTACATACAGTGAAATATCTCTTAGTAACAAAATGAAATGAACTACACACACAGCAGGGTGGATAGTTTGATTCTCAAAATAATTATACTGAGTAAAAGAAGCCAGACAAAACAGAAAACATACTGTATAATTCCATATATATATAAACCTAGAAAATGAAAACCGATCTAGAGTAACAGTGGATCGGTGGTCACCTGGGAGTTAGGAGCACAGGGAGATAGGACAGAGAGATAATAAAGGGGCAAGAAGAAACTCTGGAGAGTGATGGATATATTCCTCATCTGATGGTGGTAATGGCTTCAGGCATATGTTGAGATTAACCAAATTATACTCTTTGTATATGTCAGTTTATTGTATGTCTCTTATACATCAATAAAGCTATTAAAATAAAACCTTAGAAAGACTTAAAAAAAAAAAGACTTCTTAAATTATGTCTCTGTGCCCCTAAGAACTTTGTTTCATTGGCCTGGAATCAGGAGGTTTTATTTAGCTTCTGATAGGTAATGGTTGGGCTTCAGCCAGGCTCTAAAGACACAAGATTGCACAAACACCGACCTGACGGCTCATGAAGTTCTCATGAGGGTCTTCTGAATCTAAAACTGCAACTCTTCCATGCTACATACCCGCTCCTTCATATTTTCCTACTAGCATACTCTCTACCTGGCATAATTTCTCTAGGGTCAATTTGAAATTACCATGGCCACATTGGGGAATTTTTGACATGAAGACTGTTCACTTAAGAGGGCCCCAGGTTCAATCCCTGGTCAGGGAACTAAGATCCCACAAGCTTTGTGGCATGGCCAAAAAAAAAAAAAAGTACATTAGAACAAAAAGGGAAGAAACTCTCATGAGGAAATTGTTTAAAAAGAGAATATTTTTAACATAAGAGACTATATTAGCTTTGTTTTTATACTTCAAGGATTAATGAATGGTAGCTTTAGATTTATTTAGATTGGTAAAATTGTCAGTGGCCTGAGTTATTGTCCAACCAGCTGTAATCTCAATATCTATATATCTGTTTATCTCTTTCTCTTTCTTTTGTTTGTCAAAATGTGGTTTCTGTATCAATACATTCTTTCTTCCCCTTCAAAAAGCAACATAAATAGCCTTTAAAAAGTAAAATTTCACATTTGTCTGAAGCTGTGCATGCTGTCACTCAGTCATGTCCAACACCTTGCAATCCCAGGGGCTGTTCCCCACCAGGCTCCTCTGTCCATGGAATTTTCAGGGTAAGAATACTGGAGTGGGTTGCCATTTCCTACTGTAGAGGATCTTCCTGACCCAGGGATTGAACCTGAATCTCTTGCTTCTCCTGCATTGACAGGCATATTATTTACCACTGTACCACCTGGGAAATCTTGTCTGAAGCTGCTGCTGCTGCTGCTGCTAAGTCGCTTCAGTCGTGTTCGACTCTGTGCAACCCCATAGACGGCAGCCCGCCAGGCTCCCCCATCCCTGGGATTCTCCAGGCAAGAATACTGGAGTGGGTTGCCATTTCCTTCTCCAATGCATGGAAGTGAAAAGTGAAAATGAAGTCACTCAGTCGTGTCCAACTCTTAGCGACCCCATAGACTGCAGCCCACCAGGCTCCTCCATCCATGGGATTTTCCAGGCAAGAGTACTGGAGTGGGGTGCCATTGCCTTCTCCGTGTCTGAAGCTGGGTCCTCCTAAATTTTTTTTGTCCCTCTCTCTGTTTTACCTCTTTAGGAAATTTTTAAAGATTAACTGATCAAAAAACATTCAGTTGTTATGTGTATGTACACTTTTCTAGTCCAAATAAAGCCATCAAAATGTCTAAAAACAAGAAAAGAAACTGTTATTAATGATGCTTCTTCTTGTCGACACTGAAAAGTGTACTTACATAATAGCCTTTGTTATTCTGATTATGAGAAAAGAACTTAATTCCAAGATGAAGGAGAGATTTTGATACAACTGAGAGTCTTTATAAATTAGTTTACCATTTAAAAATAATGTCACCACAATATTTTGGTTTGTACAAAACCAAGGTTAAATTATTTAAACTTTCTAAATTTCTTACACTGGTTTTATGAGTTAAGTAAGTTACCATTGTCTCCATAATTTTATGAGAAAATATATATACAAACAAATGACAATAACAAATGCATTTTTAAAGAGTTTAATTTTATGAAATTCTTAAGTTGCTACAAATCACAAAAATTTAACATATTAGCTAAAATTGAAATTTCCAAATCCTGACTACCTTTAAGGCCTTAGATAAAAGGTTAAGTTAATTAATAAATAATCTTTGGCTGTCTGGACAGTTACTATGTAAGAAACAGATACAAAACACTGGTCATTGAACACAATTTTTTATTCTTATCCCCTGGAACAGCACTGTCCTTATCTTCCATAAATTCGGGAAAAGTGAAGAGAACTAATGAGATTTCAAAACCAAAAAATTTAAAGCTCTCAGAAACTCCTTGAATGTCCATGGCCTAAAGTCTTGCCATTATCCTTAATAGCAGTAAGATCTGTCTCCTCTAGGATCCACAAGTTACCTCCTTCTGAGTAAATAACGGGTTGCCCCAAGGATTTGGAAAGTACTCTCCATCTTAGACTCTACCCTATGACATGCTGATATCACTAATTACAGCAGAGGACGCATACCTTCAGTTTTATCACCAACAAGTACAGCTGTTTTTTTTGAAACACCCACCTAAGCAGCCTCTGCATGATCCCAAACCTGAAGGCTTGGCTTCCTGAAGAGGCATCAGAGAAAAACTGCCCTTGAGCCTCAATGGAAAAGAGATTTTCAGGTACTGTTAGCAATTGACCCAACAAAACTCCAAAGTATTGAAGTTATGTTTTCAAACTTAAAAGACATATATCACTTCATCCTGAATACTGGATGGCCATTCCATTGGCACAATTTAACACTATTCTTAGGATCCCTCCAGGAACTGCTGACTGCAGAAGTGGACAGCTTCTGCCCAAGGTTAATCTCATTCTTCAGCGGCCTTTTTCTTTCCCTTTACCACTCATCATGCCTGTTATTGTACTTTACACCCCCCAGTAAGTCTTCTCAATATGTTCTCCCTTACCTTCATCCTGCGACTTTTGACCCTATATGACCTTCTGCCACTTAAAAAGTAAAACGTCCTGACAGGTCTTTCTCAAACCAAAACTACTGCTCTGAACTTAACTGTTTGCTGACAAAATTTTAATCATTTTTCTTTTAAACACTTGAGAAGATACATTTCCTATTAAGGCCCATTCTGGTTCTTCTGGGCTTCCCTGGTGGCTCAGACGGTAAAGAACTTGCCTGCAATGCAGGAGACCTGGGTTTGATGCCTGGGTTGGGAAGATCCCCTGGAGAAGGAAATGGCTACCCACACCAGTATTCTTGCCTGGAGAATCCCATGGACAGAGGAGCCTGGTGGGTTACAGTCCATGGGGTCGCAAAGAGTTGGACACGACTAAGCCACTAACACACTTGTCTGGTTCTTAAGTTTCCCTTACATCATCAATCCCAAACTTTGGTCATATAGTAACTGGCCTCCAGTTCTGCAGCTCCGGTTCCAGCCCTTCTACTCCTCCGCATCCCACCACCTCCTGACACTGTGCATGGCGTCACTACACCAGCAGCCACCATTACAGAGAGCAGAGCTCTGGAGCTAGAGCAAGTGGAGGAGGGCAGCGGCTGGTGGCCAAGCACAGAGGGTCGAGCTAGAGGGCCAGCGCTGGCACCAAGCAACCACCAGTACCTGCACAAGTACCCTGGGAACTGGCGACGGCATGTGCTTGTGGCACGTGTGCGGGTGGCAGTGTGGAAAGAGCGCGGTTCGGGCGGGTGGCATCATGGACGAGAAGGTGTTCACCAAGGAGCTGACCAGTGGACCAAGCAGCTGAACAAGTGCAATCAGCTGTGCGAGTCCTAGGTCAGGAGCCTCCACCAGAAGGCTAAAGAAATCGTGACAAAAGAATCCAGTGTGCAAGTCGTTCAATGTCTAGTCACTGTCTGTAAAGATGTGCACGGGAAATTTCACGATCTCATGGAATTGTTTAGAATTGGTGGCACATCACCAGATACGAATTACTTGTTTATGGGCAATTATTTTGACAGAGGATATCATTCAGTGAAAACAGTTACTCTGCTTGTAGCTCTTAAGGTTCATTACCATGAAAGTATCACCTTTCTTCAGGGAAATCATGAGTGCAGACAGATCACACAAGTATATGGTTTCTATGATGAGTGTTTAAGAAACTACAGAAATGCAAATGTTTAGAAATATATTACAGATCTTTTTGACTATCTTCCTCTCACTGAATAGGATATCACTTCCTATTACTGGATGGGCAGATCTGTCTACACGGTGGCCACTCAGCAGCCATAGATAACACTGGATCACATCAGAGAACTTGGTCATCTACAAGAAGTTTTCCATTAGGGTCCAGTGTGTGACTTGCTGTGGTCAGATCCAGATGAACAGTGGAGGTTGGGTTATATCTCCTCGAGGAGCTGGTTACACCTTGGGGCAAGATATTTCTGAGACATTTAATCATGTCAATGGCCTCACTTTGGTGTCTAGAGCTCATCAGCTGGTGATGGAGGAATATAACTGGTGCCATGACCTAAATGGAGTAACGATTTTCAGCGCTCCAGACTGTGGTAACTAAGCTGCAATCATGGAACTTGATATTCTAAAATATCAAGTTTTCTTGCAGTTTGAAAATACTCCCAGCACCTTGCAGAACTGACCCACATGTTACTCATGGTACCCTAGACTGCTTCCTGTAATGAAATTTTAAACTTGTACAGTTTTGCTCTTTCCATGCCATATAATGGATATGGGAAGAGCAACTCCACAAGTGTCAGAGAACAGTTAACACTCAAAAAAACTTGTTTTCACATGGACCAAAAAGATGTTCCATATAAAAATACAAAGCCTCTTGGAAGGACTGATGAAGGACTCAGCTGAAGGACTGAAGCTGAAGCTGAAGCTCCAATACTTTGGCCACCTGATGCGAAGAGCCAACTCATTGGAAAAGACCATGATTCTGGGAGAGATTGAAGGCAGGAGAAGAAGGGGGCAACAGAGGATGAGATGGTTGGATGGTATCACTGATTCAATGGCCATGAGTTTGAGCAAGCTCTGGGAGATGAAGGACAGGGAAGCCTGGTGTGCTGCAGCCCATGGGGTCACAAAGAGTTGGACACGACTGAGAGGCTGAACTGAACTTGTCATCAACAGCCATGACCACTTTAGAATGAACCAATTCATTGCATGCTGAAGCGACATTGTTGGTCAAGAAACCAGTTTCTGTCCTAGCGCTATTTGTAGTTACTTTGCTTTCTCTGAGAAACTGCAGATAATAAGATGTAAACATTAACACCTTGTGAATACAATTTAACTTCCATTTAGCTATAGCTTTACTCAGTATGCCTGTAGATAAGAATAGCAGCAATCATTGGAGCTTAATGAACATTTTTAAAAATAAGCACCAAAGCATCCCTTCTATTTGTGAGTTTTGAAATAATTTTGTTTATTTTTAGGGATACCATTTGATTTAATCATATGATTTGTCTGCCTTCAATTTATCTCCGCTTCTAAAATCTTGGCCTCATATTGTCCTTTGTTACTGTCAGAACCTGGTGATTTGTTTTGAACGGAGTTTTTTTTTTTTCTCCCTCCTATAAAATGATGTTACTGCACAAGAGCACTGCAGTGTTTTTTCATAATAAACTTGTGAACTAAGAACTGAGAAAGTCAAATTTTAATTGATCAATGGGCAAGACTGGTGTTGTTTATTTAAAGGATGCATCAATTGATTAATTTTAGAATCTGTAGAATTCCAGATAAAGAAAAATAAGAATCAAGGCCACTAAAAAAACTGACCTCACATCAACAAAATACTTCTACTGAGGCTTGCTGTTCAGTTGCTCAGTCATGTCCGACTCTTTGTGACCCCATGGACTGCAGCACACCAGGCTTCCCTTTTTTTTTTTTTAACCTTGCCACAAGGCTTGCAGGATCTTAGTTCCCCAACCAGGGATCAAAACCAGGCCCCCTGCAGTGGAAGCACGGAGTTCTAACCATTGGACAACCAAGGGTACAAATACTTTTCTCTTCAGAGACTGTTCTTTTGGGGAACTGTTTACTTCCACTCACATTACCCACCCATTTTAAGGGACATATAATTAGCTCACGCAAAATGATACTTATACTTCCAATAAGGTCTGTGCTCCATTAGGATACCATTTCTTTTGTGATCATCAGACTTATGCCCACCCGCCACACACTAACTTATCCAATATATTTGAGGTAATTGTTAGAGATTTTCAGATATTTAAAACTACCTGTCTTCCAATGGATCAAATTCTCATGAAAAGTAGAGGGAAACAGCAGAATCTGGACAGCTCCAGAAAGGTAACTGACTCTTCATGCATCCTCCGTGAGCTGCAGTTCCCACGCTGGTGAAAATGTGGCCCCAAACCTGTCTCTTATCTTAACAGATGCCATAAATGACACAACTTCTACTCAAGAATACCCCCTCACCCCCCCCAAAAAATGTCTAAATTAATTAGCTAGATTGTCACTAGCAGTCTTATAGCCCTTGATTTCCTTGGCTAGCAGAGGAAAGGGTTCTCCTTTAGCAAACACCTCTTGATGCATTTACATAAATACTACAGGTCAATAGAACAATTTCTGACGAGGCTGAAAGAAAAAGGCACCGGGCTGTCTACAAGAGACCAGCTGAACCATAGGGCATGTTTCCATGGCCTGGGTTAGGTCACCTAGGCTTCTATGTCCAGGGTCTATTACAAGGATGAATGATCATCATTTTGTTTCTGGTAACTGCCTGTGGTGCTTTGGGGCAGAGCCTGTCCAGAGTCTTAAATGCCATTGAGCAGCCCTTGTCACATCACAAGATTCAGCACTTCATCCTGCAATAAAAGGAGCATGAGAGACCTGCCCAAGTCCTTTTGCAGACAGCTCTCTCAGTGCTACCTCTGGATCAGCAAAAGCTCAGTAATGGTGATGATTAGAACACATAGATTCATGTCCTGTGGCCTGACCTCATCTGGCCTTGGATGAAAGGGAGGAGCAAGGGAGACATGCAGCCTCTGACATGCAGGAGCTGGCCTGGCACTCACCACAAGGCCTTGGTGTTCTCCTGTTGAACTGATTCCCAACATCAGACAAGGCCACTCTGTGACTAATGGATCAAGACCAAAACTAGACTAATAAACATTGTCCAAATTCCCAAAATGACTAAACATTACCCTCTCCTAGCTCATATGAATAAATGGGCGCTGCTTCTTTGTCAATCACTCCCTTCGCCTCACCTTTCTAGATAAGAATTAATATACCCAATCATAAAACCACTCTCACTTTCTAAGAACCTCCAATCCTTGGAATCTCCCCCACAAATCGCCTTATATGAGGCCACATCCCATAAAAGAATCTAACACCTTCTTATTGAGACATCCCGTGGTATGTATGTTCTCCCTCATGACAAGGAATCAATGAACTCAGATTTGCATGACTAGATGAACAAATTAATGAATGAAAGGACTTACATCATAATAAAAGATCCAGGACTTGCCCCCTAAGAGCTCATGATGTAGCAAGAGAGACAAAGAAACAGTTCTCAGTCAGTGTGATGAATATCATAATAAAACATAAAGACAGGATGCTGCACAAGTGACATATCAGAGCCAGGGGTGTCAGTGAAGGCTTTCTGGGACAGGGGAAACTAGGGTGAATCTTAGGTAGAAGTTAGCCCAGTACAGAGGCAGGGGTTGGATTCAGTGGGAGGAAAATAATGTTTTAGTCAGAGAGAGTAATAAGCTCAAAGGCAAGAAGCAGAGAGAGTATATAACTAGACCATGGCTGAGGTCAAGCAGGGACTACCAACAAGTCTTCTGGGCCTTATATGCTTTTAGGTCCACTGAAGGGTGGTAGGATTAAATTGTATTTTATGAAGATTCAATAACCACATACTGTGATCAAAGTTAAAAAATCATTTACCTCCAGATGTTAAGATGGATACAGCATCACTTTTGTTGTATTGCAAAAAAGGCATAAATTGAATTAACCTTGAGGAAAAATTAAATGATTGCAAATTAAGGAACATTCTACATTTTGAATTTCAAAAATATCAATGTCATGAAACAAACAAACAAAAAACGCTGAGAAGCTGTTCCAGGTTCAAGGAAACTAAACACCATGCTTTACCCTGGACTGGATTTGGGAATGAAATACTTTTCTTCTTTTGCTAGAGAGGATGTCAATGGGACAACTGATGTAACTCAGCTAGATAATACTATGTCCATGTTAATTGCCTGATCTTGGGAATTCCCTGGTGTTCCAGTGGTTAGGACTCTGCATTCTCACTGCTGCTGAGGGCTCAGTTTCAATCCCTGGTCAAGATTCCCAGGAGCCATGTGGCACAGCACCTCCCCCCCAAAAAAATTGCCTGATTTTGATAATTGTACTGCGGTTATATAAGAAAATGTCCTTGTCTTCTGGAAATGTGCACCATATTTAGGAAAAGGAAAATCATGTCCATAACTAACTCTTAAACTGTTTAGAAAACTGCTCAGAAAAAAAATATATATATATGTAAATGAAAGAAGCATAAAGCAAATGTGGTAAACTGTTAATATTTGGGGAATCTAGGCGAAGGATAGTCATGAATTCCTTATATTATTTCTGTAACTATTCTGTAAGACTGCAACTTTGTCAAAATACAATTACCCCTTCAGCAAAAGATGGAGAAGCTCTATACAGTCAACAAAAACAAGACCGGAGCTGACTGTGGCTCAGATCATGAACTCCTTATTACCAAATTCAGACTGAAATTGAAGAAAGCAGGGAAAACCACTAGACCATTCAGGTATGACCTAAATCAAATCCCTTATGATTATACAGTGGAAGTGAGAAATAGATTTAAGGGCCTAGATCTGATAGATAGAGTGCCTGATGAACTATGGAATGAGGTTCGTGACGTTGTACAGGAGACAGGGATCAAGACCATCCCCATGGAAAAGAAATGCAAAAAAAGCAAAATGGCTGTCTGGGGAGGCCTTACAAATAGCTGTGACAAGAAGAGAAGTGAACAGCCAAGGAGAAAAGGAAAGATATAAGCATCTGAATGCAGAGTTCCAAAGAATAGCAAGAAGAGATAAGAAAGCCTTCTTCAGCGATCAATGCAAAGAAATAGAGGAAAAGAACAGAATGGAAAAGACTAGAGATCTCGTCAAGAAAATTAGAGATACCAAGGGGACATTTCATGCAAAGATGGGCTTGATAAAGGACAGAAATGGTATGGACCTAACAGAAGCAGATGTTAAGAAGAGATGGCAAGAATACACAGAAGAACTGTACAAAAAAGATCTTCACGACCCAGATAATCATGATGGTGTGATCACTCATCTAGAGCCAGACATCCTGGAATGTGAAGTCAAGTGGGCCTTAGAAAGCATCACTATGAACAAAGCTAGTGGAGGTGATGGAATTCTAGTTGAGCTATTTCAAATCCTGAAAGATGATCCTGTGAAAGTGCTGCACTCAATATGCCAGCACATTTGGAAAACTCAGCAGTGGCCACAGGACTGGAAAAGGTCAGTTTTCATTCCAATCCCAAAGAAAGGCAATGCCAAAGAATGCTCAAACTACCACACAATTGCACTCATCTCACATGCTAGTAGAGTGATGCTCAAAATTCTCCAAGCCAGGCTTCAGCAATACATGAACTGTGAACTCCCTGATGTTCAAGCTGGTTTTAGAAAAGGCAGAGGAACCAGAGATCAAATTGCCAACATCCTCTGGATCATGGAAAAAGCAAGAGTTCCAGAAAAACATCTATTTCTGCTTTATTGACTATGCCAAAGCCTTTGACTGTGTGGATCACAATAAACTGTGGAAAATTCTGAGAGAGATGGGGATACCAGACCACCTGACCTGCCTGTTGAGAAATCTTTATGCAGGTCAGGAAGCAACAGTTAGAACTGAACATGGAACAACAGACTGGCTCCAAATAGGAAAAGGAGTACGTCAAGGCTGTATATTGTCACCCTGCTTCTTTAACTTCTATGCAGAGTACATCATGAGAAACGCTGGACTGGAAGAAACACAAGCTGGAATCAAGATTGCCAGGAGAAATATCAATAACCTCAGATATGCAGATGACACCACCGTTATGGCAGAAAGTGAAGAGGAACTAAAAAGCCTCTTGATGAAAGTGAAAGAGGAGAGTGAAAAAGTTGGCTTAAAGCTCAACATTCAGAAAACAAAGATCATGGCATCTGGTCCCATCACTTCATGGGAAATAGATGGGGAAACAGTGGAAACAGTGTCAGACTTTATTTTGGGGGCTCCAAAATCACTGCAGATGGTGACTGCAGCCATCAAATTAAAAGACGCTTACTCCTTGGAAGGAAAGTTATGACCAACTAGATAGTATATTCAAAAGCAGAGATATTACTTTGCCGACTAAGGTCTGTCTAGTCAAGGCTCTGGTTTTTCCAGTAGTCATGTATGGATGTGAGAGTTGGACTGTGAAGAAGGCTGAGCACCGAAGAATTGATGCTTTTGAACTGTGGTGTTGGAGAAGACTCTTGAGAGTCCCTTGGACTGCAAGGAGATCCAACCAGCCCATTCTGAACAAGATCAACCCTGGGATTTCTTTGGAAGGAATGATGCTAAAGCTGAAACTCCAGTACTTTGGCCACCTCATGCGAAGAGTTGACTCATTGGAAAAGACTGTGATGCTGGGAGGGATTGGGGGCAGGAGGAGAAGGGGACGACAGAGGATGAGATGGCTGGATAGCATCACTGACTCGATGGACGTGAGTCTGAGTGAACTCCGGGAGTTGGTGATGGACAGGGAGGCCTGGCGTGCTGCGATTCATGGAGTCGCAAAGAGTTGGACATGACTGAGCAACTGAACTGAACTACCAAAAAATAAATAAATAAAAGCATGTAGTTGAAAGGTTCTATGTGTTAGCACTGTGGTGGGACCTGGGGAGGTGAGAGTGAATAAGATGCTCCCATACCCTACTGGACTCACAGTCTAGGAGGCCATCTTGGCAGCAGATCCAAAGGTGTGAGACAGGATCTCCAAGAAGTTGACAATTTGGGCAAGAAGCGGGGAAGGCCTGAGTGAACTAGGGCAGTACGAACATAATTAGAAGGACACTGAAGGGACAATATTTATGACCTGGTAACTAACTGGACTTGAGGCAAGGAACAAGCGAGGTCTAGTGTCCGAGTTTCTTAGACACACCATTGGTTGGACCATGGTCCCAGTCACCTAGAGAGTGCCCAGGTGGTTTGTGCAGAGGAAGGGCTTGATTTTGGACAGCTCAATGATGCTGTTAAGTAGAGGGTTTGAGATACAGGACTGTAGTTTAGGGGAGGCATCTGAGGTGAGATATATTTGGGGGAGTCATCAGCAGTGAGGAGTTAGAGGAAGCTGCTGGGTAGGAAGAAGACACAAGGGAACCTCAACATCTGGAGAGGTGTACAGCACAATGATTCACAATTTTTAAAGGTTATATTCCACTTATAGATATTATAAAATATTGGCTATATTCTGTGCTATACAATATTTTTTGTATCTTATTTTATACATAGTATATTATACATATATACATAGTATAATAGTTTGTGCCTCTTTATCCCCTACCCCTGTCTCTTACCCCATTCCCCTTCCCTCTACTCACTGATAACCACTAGCTTGTTCTCTATATGTGAGTCTGCTTCTTTGTGTTACTAGTTTCTTGTATTTTTTAGATTCCATCTATAAGTGAGATCCCACAGTATCTGTCTTTCTCTGTCTGGCTTATTTCACTTCACATCAACTAAAGCCTCTCCTCTTCCCCAACCAAAAAAAAAAAAAAAAAACCATTTTGCAAGAGTTGGCCTCCACTAGGAAAACTGAAGGTTTGTTTAACCGCTTTGAACTTTCCTTTTGAACCTATTTGTGTTTAATCAGACCCTCGACCCAATCTCTCATTGAGGCATTTCAATATCTTTTTTCTGTTAAGTCAGAGATAACCTTTAGCTATCCGTCCAAACTCCAAAGCTTGGGTTCACTGGGCCCCAAGCCTTTGCCCCACCTCCCTGCCCCCGGTAGCTCTGCCAGATTCTTGCAGCCAAAGAGTAGAGGACGGCGTGGAGGGAGCCGATCCCCACCCCCACCCGCAGCCCCGGCCAGGCGACTGTCCATCTGACCTCCAGCCTCCTCCTAGTCATCAGCCTGGTGAGTTCCCCGGGTCGGGCCGGCCTCCCGGCCCCCTCCCTGGAGAGGCACCATCTGGCAACAGCCACCCCCACCCACAAACCCGCGCGGCCGGAAGAAGACCGATCGCCTCCGCCACCCCGGGGACCCGCGCCCCGCGCGCACCCCACGGGGCCGACGGGGGCTGGGGACTAGGCAGGCGCAACGTTCAGCGTTCCCGCGGTCACGCGAGGCCGCAGCCGCGCCGCCAGCCGGTGCGCGGGGGCGAGGCCCCCTCGCCCGCACAGATGGCCCCGCGCAGCGCGGCCATATGACGTCGTGTCCCCGCCGGGCAGGCCACCCATTCACAGCCATGGCCTCTCACGCCCTGCTCTCTGAAGCCCGAGCGGAAAGGGGTTATTAGCATCACCCAGCTTGCGCCACGGAGCGTGGGGCTGAAAGTTGCGATTGCAAAAGTCCCGCGTCTGATCTTGGGCCTTATCTCAAATTGATAGCAGGAAGGCCTTTGGAACCTCTGCCAATTTTGAACAACCAGTGAGATGCTACAGCGCTGACAGGCCGTATGTGAGGACGATTTGAGCTGTATGTTTCTTTAAAAAAAAAAAAACTGTTTATAGAAGGAAATATTAAACCAAAGATTACTTTTCTTTTTTTTCCCCCTGTCAATTTGCCCATCTGTGTGTGGAACCACTGACTTCAAATCAGATAGCTGTCAGGAAAAAGGATAAAGATGCAGGCAATTTTGATTATCATTAGGACAGAGTTTGGGAAAGAGAGAAGGCTCTGAAAAGTTGTCTTTCCTCTCCCACATGAGTTGCTTAAGTAAGGATTTTTTTCTTTTCCGATAATTTTTCTTTTTCTTCTACCAGTTCACCAGTCACAGCCTCTGGCCTAAAAGTCCCAGCATAGACTGTTCCTGCCTAAATTCCACATATGTGCATTAGTATACTGTATTGGTGTTTTTCTTTCTGGCTTACATACAATATTGTAAAGTAATTAACCTCCAATTAAAATAAATAAATTTATATTAAAAAAAAATGTTCCTGCCTGTGGAATTCAAGAATCCTTGCCAAACTGGCAGGGTGTCTTCCTAGATAGCAAGGAATAGCTAAGGGCCTGTCATTTCCTACAAGGGTACCCCAGAGAGGTCTTTTTCTCCCCCTTTTCTGGTGTCTGAATTTGAAAATGAATGTTATAGAGAAAAGACTGGTGGTTACCAAGGGGGAAGGTTTGGAGGAGGGATGAAGTGGGACATTGGAGTTAACAGATGTAAGTTTTTATATATAGAATGGATAGACAAGGCCCTACTGTACAGCACAGAGAACTGTATTCAATATCCTAAGATTAACCATAATGTTAAATAATATATTTTAAAAAGAATGTACATATATATGTATAACTGAATCACTTTTCTGTACAGCAGTAATTAACACAACATTGTAAGTCCACTGTATTTCAATTTTAAAAAAGAAAATGGATGTTAGTTCTAATTTAGTGTATTTAGTGCATTTCTAAAAATGCAGAGAAGGAAGATTGGCCTTTGGGCAGTGAGAGAAGGCAATCGACACCATGGGCGGATCTGAAGGGCAGAGAAGAAGGTGACCTGCAGACACCCAATGAGGGAACTTTCCGCCCCCTGACCAGCCTTGGGGGCTTGGGTGCTGGCATAAAAGCAGCCTTGCCTTGTCCAACCAGCCAGCTCTCTCTGGGAGTCAGCTAGAGCCAAGGTGTGGATGTTGGAGTGTTGTTTTTGTTCTCTTTTTTACAGAAACCTTGGAAAAAAAAAACACTGGTAAGTTGATTGAAGATGTCTTGTGTTATGGCTTCTTTTTTCTTTTTTATGCATCTCCTCCTGCCACATTGCATATTTTGTTCTTACCTGGAGAAACTGTGTCCAGCCTTTCCAGTTCCGATTTTAAAAACAGCCTCTATTGGGATCTTACCAGGGTCTTAAGTCAGGTGTTTTACTGAATTTGCTCTATGCGATGACATATCTCTGTTGCCTTCAGTAGGTCTCCCCCATGACAATGTCTTCCATGAAGATTGAGTGTGTTTTGCGGGAGAACTGCCGCTGTGGTGAGTCTCCAGTGTGGGAGGAGGCGTCCAACTCTCTGCTCTTCGTAGATATTCCTGCCAGAAAGGTTTGCCGGTGGGATTCTCTCAGCAAGCAAGTGCAGCGAGTGACCATGGGTAAGGATGAAGGATGGGCCTGGATCTGCCCACACAGCCATTTCTTCCCTGGGGAGGGGCAGTCACCTAGTGTGTTTTTCCTCTGAGACTTGATTGTTAAAGCTTATGCTTGAAAACTATTGCATTGTCACCCTTTCTGGATCCCCCACTTTGACCCAAGAGTAAAATCTGGATAGTCAATACTTTCTTCTTCCCCTGTGGGTGCTGTGCCACATTCCCTGTCTTGTTTGGGATGGTGAGTCACAGTCCAAGAAAGTAGGCTCTTTTCTTAATACCTTCAAACACCGGCATTGAAAGTTGGAGACCCAGTTTGTGGCACAGCAAAGGTTATCTACCTTGGGTCAGTCCAAAGCCTTAGTTTGCAAACAAATAAACAACAGATATATCCTCTCTTTGAATGTGCAAAGAAGAGCTTTTGGACTTAGAAAGCACAAACCTGGACTTTCTGTTTGTTGTTTTAAATGGGATTCACAAGAGAGTTTCAAGCGCTTGTTAATGGCCCTGTGATTTCCCAAGGAGGGGTTTAACACCTTCTATGGCCCAAGGGTATGGGCTTCAGAAGTAATAAAGAAGTGTCTTTTCCTTATTGTGCTGGTGGGAAAGAGATACCAGGGTCCTGTGACCTTAGGACACTCTCTCAATTCGGAACTGGGGACTTTTTTTCTTTTTAATGAGAGGGAACAGCTTTTAATACACTCAGGGACATGACTGTGGCTAAAGGCAATAATGACTATGACCTGCTATGATCAGAGTGGGGGGAGGGACCCACGACCTTCTTTAGACTCCCTTTCCTAGGGTGCACATATTAAGGATATATGTGAATTGTGAAAGTCACTCAGTCGTGTCCAACTCTTTGCAACCCCATGGACTATACAGTCCATGGAATTCTCCAGGCCAGAATATTGGAGAGGATAGCCTTTCCCTTCTCCAAGGGATCTTCCTAACCCAGGGATTGAACCCAGGTCTCCTGCATTGCAGGTGGATTCTTTACCAGCTGAGCCACAAGGGAAGCCCAAGAATCCTGAAGTGGGTAGCCTATCCCTTCTCAAGCAGATCTTCCCGACCCAGGAATTGAACAGAGGTCTCCTGCATTGCAGGCGGATTCTTTACCAACTGAGCTATCAGGGAAGTCCAGGGATATATTCCTACCCTAATCTGCAAAACAAAGACAAAAACCCAAACCCTCTGAAGGGCTTAAAAGCTAACCGGGTAGCTCAACTGATAAAGAATCCGCCTGCAATGCAGAAGACCCCGGTTCGATTCCTGGGTTGGAACTGAGCAGACTGAGCGACTAAGCACAGAATACATCACAGGCCACAGGTTGGGATCCCTGATGAGGATGTGACGCTTCTAATAGTGTCCTGCACATTCCCTGAGAGTCTTCCCAGGTGGAATGTGTGTGCGAGTGCTCAGTCGTGCCCAACTCTTGGTGACTCCATGGACTGTAGCCTGCCAGGTTCCTCTGTCCATGGGATTCTCCAGGCAAGAATACTGGAGTGACTTGCCATTTCCTCCGCCAGGGGATCTTCCCAATATAGGGATCAAACCCGAGTCTCTTGCATCGCCTGCATTAGCAGGCAGATTCTTTACCACTAGCGCCACCAGGTGGTAAAGAATCCGCTAGCACCATCAGATGGTAAAGAATCCGCTAGCGCCACCAGGTGGTAAAGAATCCATCTGCCAATGCAGAAGATGTAAGAGACACAGGTTCAATCCCTGAGTTGGGAAGATCCCCTGGAGGAGGAAATGGCAAACCAGTCCAGTATTCTTTCCTAGAGAATCCTGTGGACAGAGGAGCCTGGCGGGCTACAGTCCATGGGGTCACAAAGAGTCGGACATCACTGAGCACGCGCACACACATTCCCTGGGACAATTCACGGCTGGAATCCACTACTTTGCAGGGCTTTTAGCTAAGAGCCCTTCCCAAACACCCAGATGCTCCCAAGCACCGTCTTGTACAGAATAGCTGCTTGCAAAATGTTTTCACCATAAATTCTGTCAATTTGTTTCCCTTGAGCAGTCACCACAGTAATCAATTTATCCACTTAAAAAAAAAGTTTCCATGGAAAAATATTAAACCCAGGAAACCTAAAATTTAAATATACAAAATAGAGTACTATAAAGACAATGTGAGTTTTAAATCACTGTATCTACATTTCTTTTTTTTTTTACTATGCTTACTACCAAAAAGGATTTGAAAAGAAAATTTCAATTAAAAGTATACAAAATATGTCCCTTAAAAAAAGATAAGTCCTAATTAAAAAGAAAAACAAGACAAGCCCTTTTTTGGAGAGAGAGATGGTGCAAAACCCTCTTGCTAGAACAAAACACAATTTTTGTCTCTGAATTTCCTGAAGATCAGGCAAATTGAGTATCACTTCTTCTGTGTCAACTGTCCTGGTACACACACACACACACACACACACACACACACACACACACACACACACACATACACACACGCTTAGGAACCTCTCCTCTGAACCTGCTTTGGTGCCTGCCCCAGTGGATGGTGACTGCTGTGGTTTGACTTCTCTGCTTTGCCCACTAGGCTGGGAGCTGGACTTCATCCATCTTTCCATCCCTGATGCCCAGAGCAGCACACACGAGTTCATGCTCAATGAATATACTCGGTTATGTAGCCTTCACTGTTCAACAGAAAGGAGGGAGCACTCCTATTGTCAAAGAGCTGCACACACCTAGATATGCGGTATAGTGTGATGGCTGCAGTGTGACTGCTGGCTACCTTCTAACTGCTGCTTTTGCCTCTGCAGATGCCCCTGTCAGCTCTGTGGCCCTTCGCCAGTCGGGAGGCTATGTTGCCACAGTTGGAACAAAGTTCTGTGCTTTGAACTGGGAAGATCAGTCAGCAGTTGTCTTGGCCACAGTAGATAAAGAGAAGAAAAACAATCGATTCAATGATGGGAAGGTGGATCCCGCTGGGAGATACTTTGCCGGTATGGTTTATTGTTAAAACCTACTTACTGAGATTTGGAGCTTCCCAGGTGGCTCAGTGGTAAAGAACCCCCCTGCCAAAGCAGGAGATGCAAGAGATGAGGGTTCGATCCCTGGGTTGAGAAGATCCCCTGGAGGAGGGCGTGGCAACCCACTCCAGTATTCTTGCCTGGGAAATGCCATGGACAAAAGAGACTGGAGGGTTACACTCCGTGGGGTAGCAAAGAGTCAGACATGACTGAATGACTTTAAAAAAAACACAGAAGAATATGACTTATAAAAGTCTCACAGCTGCAGTGGTAAAAGAAGTATCCATAATGGGTCTTGGGTTCTTCTTTTCTTATTACTTAAGTCACTTGTATCCAAAAAAAAAAAAAAATCCTATGAGAAAAACTTCATAGATATTCCTTTCAATTGCTGTCTGAGGCAGCCTAAATTTGTATGGTATTGTGTAGTTTAAATAAGTTTTAAGACAGGGTTATACTGTGATTGCTGTTTAAATTGGAAATAATTTCAAATTTACAGGAAAAAAAAGTAAGAACAGCACAAACAACACCCGTATAGCCTTTACCTGCTGCTGCTGCTAAGTCACTTCAGTCGTGTCCAACTCTGTGGGACCCCATAGACGGCAGCCCACCAGGCTGCCCCGTCCCTGGGATTCTTCAGGCAAGAACACTGGAGTGGCTTGCCATTTTCTTCTCCAATGCATGAAAGTGAAAAGTGAAAGTGAAGTCGCTCAGTCGTGTCCCACTCTTAGTGATCCCATGGACTGCAGCCCACCAGGCTCCTCTGTCCATGGGATTTTCCAGGCAAGAGTACTGGAGTGGGTTGCTATTGCGATAGCCCTTACCTAGACTCACACACACAGAGTCAGACACGACTGAAGCGACTCAGCAGCAGCAGCAGAAGACTCACCTATTAACAGCATTTTGTTCTGTCTGTTCTTAGTACATATAAACATTTTTCTCCAGGATCATTGAAAGTAGGTTGTATATATCATGTATCTTTACTTCTAAAATACTTCCCTGTGAGTTTCCCAAGAAAAAAAATTATATATTCTTACATAACCACAGTACAGTAATCAATTCAAAGAAGTTTAACATTATATAAAAATTTTATCTGATGCACTGCCTACATTCCAATTCTGTCAATTCACCAAATTCACCAACCTTTTTACATATATATTATTTATATATAATAGTTTATTATTAAATATATAACATATTATATAAAATGTATGCTATATATATTAAATATATAATTATATAATATAACATTTATATAGTTTATATAAACATTATATATAAAAATGTTTTTAAGAGTAGTATTTTTCCTTCTAGTACAGAATCCAGTCTAAGATTATGTACTGCATTTAGTTGTCATTTCTCTTTCATTTTTTTTCTTCTAGAACAGAACATACCCTTTCTTTTTTTTTTATGACATTGCCATAAAGTACTGAAGACTACAGTCCTACCCAACTCTCCTCTGTTTTGATAGAACATTCCTCATGTTGTTGCATTTGTCTACTGTTTCCTTGTGATTAGATTGATGCTATATATACATTCATGTGGAGAAGGCGATGGCACCCCACTCCAGTACTCTTGCCTGGAAAATCCCATGGATGGAGGAGCCTGGTAGGCTGCAGTCCATGCGATCATGAAGAGTCGGACACGACTGAGCGACTTTACTTTCACTTTTCACTTTCATGCATTGGAGAAGGAAATGGCAACCCACTCCAGTGTTCTTGCCTGGAGAATCCCAGGGACGGGGCAGCCTGGTGGGCTGCCATCTATGGGGTCGCACAGAGTCGGACACGACTGAAGCGATTTAGCAGCAGCATACATTCATGGCTGGAATCACTGCACAGCTCTGTCCTTTTCAGGGTTCCCATCTGGGTACCATCTGTCCCCCATCAATAATACTAGTTTTGATCACCCAGTTGAGGTCTTAGATTTCTCTACTGCATAGTTACTATTTTTCATTGAGATTTATAAGCAGCTTGTGGGGTTTGTTAGTGATATATTACTGTGTAACAAATTACCCTGAAATTTGGTAATTAAAATAACAAACATCTATTATCTTCTGAAGGTCAAAAACCTGAATCTGGCTTAGCTGGATGGTTCAAGGCTATGTCATGAAATTGCAGTCAAGTTGTTGTTTGGGGCTATAGCCTTGGAGGAGGCTAGAGCCTCTAAAGGGGTCTGGAGGATCTGCTTCAGAGCTCACTCACATGGCAGTTGGCAAGAGGTTTCAGTTTCTTACTACGTGGGCCTCTCCATAAGATTGCTCAGGACCTGGCTTCCCTAGATCCGGTGATGAGAGGGAGGGAGGGAGGGAGGGAGAGAGAGAGAGAAAGAGAGAAAACACTCAAGGTGGAAGCTACAGTCCTATTATAAGCAATCTCAGAAATAACATAGCATCACTTCTGCCAGTGCTATTGGCCACATAATTATGGAGGGGACTAGACAAGGGTGTGAATACTGGGAGGCAGGGATCATTCAGGGCCATCCTAGAGACTGGCTACAACATGAGGAGACACTTTAAGTCCAAGCAAATATCCTGGCCCTCATCAAAATTTCTCCCTTAGGTTTTATGTTACTTGATGATTTTTGCTTGAAGCCATCTTTAAGAAGATGGCCGCAGAATGACTTATACACAGCTTAAAATGAATTTTAAGTCTATGTTGAAATTAATAATGCATTTCATATTTAGTTCTCATTTTCATCCCAACATAACAACCCTATAGTTAGCCAAGTGTTAGGTGCTCAGTTGTGTCAGACTCCTTGCAAACCCCTGAACTATATAGCCCACCAGGCTCCTCCATCCATGGGATTCTCCAGGAAAGAATACTAGAGTGGGTAGCTATTTCCTCTTCCAGAAGATCTTCCCGACCCAGGGATTGAACCCAGGTCTCCTGCATTGCAGGCAGATTCTTTATGTCTAAGTTACTAGGGAAGCCCAATAATTAGCCAAAGTTGATTCTAAATGCCTGCTGTTTCCACTCCCCACTCAGTCCCTCACATCATCAGCCATGCTGTCTGGCTTCATTCACTTTCAACATTGAAGGTAGGTAAGATCCGAGCAGGTGGTGTGAATAGTTTCCCATCTACCTGGACTTTATACAACCACAGATTTAGTCCAAGACAGGTTGAAAGATTAAAGCTGAGAATCCATTGGAAGCCCTTCAGCCAGTAATTTCTGTGGGATGAAGAAATATGATCAGATACCCTGCCTCCTGTTGAAATTGATTTTCTCTCTCCCTCTTAGCTATAAGTGTACAGCTCTGTGGCATTTGGTGAGACAAAATTATAATGTCCTCAGAGGCCTGATTTCTTAGCCTGGAGTCCCCAGTCCCTAGCTCTTAACCTTTGCCCTCTGGAGACCCCATAAAGTTGTAGGCATCAGTGTGAGTATACACACTGGTCGTGTGCATCTCTCAGTAGCATCAAAGAACCTTTTTCTACAGAGAGTTCATAGCTTTCGGCAGGTGTTGAGAGCTGTCCCTGGCCCAGAAAAGGGTGAGATCATCTGATAATCTGGATGGGGTCTCTTAGTGGTGGGTAGTACCCTGAAGGTATCCCAACACCCATGTTCTCACCTGTTGGGTCTCACTACTAGACAGTGATGCATGAACCAGGGCTCCAGGTTGTTCTTTCCCACTAAAGAAGAGCCCTTTCCAAGCAGTGGGGGATTCCCTTTCATGTTACAGACATCTCTTTCTGTGAGGCAGGTAGTGGGGGAAAGAGATGAGTTGGGGAGGGGGTGCAGTGGAATAGTAACGAAACAAGCCCAATTGTCTTATAGCAAGAAAATAGGGAGGAAGGATTTACCCTGTCCAGCTTCCTATTCAGGCTTCCCAGTTTCAGTCCATTTTGCTCTCACTTACTCTTCTTTCAGATGTAGTATATCACAGTAAATGAGCTTTCCAATTTCTACATTATGTGAAATTATACTCTGTCCCTGGAGGTCACACTCAAATCTAAGTGAATTGTCCATGGGCACTTGAGTTAGTGGAGTGTTTTCTATAAATGTCACTTAGGTCCAGTTGGATGATGGTGTTCAGTTCTTCTATTTTTTTGCTGATTTTCTATCTACATGGATCTATTATTGAGAAAGGGATGCTGACATCTCCAGCCAGATTTATGGATTTGTCTGTTTCTCTCTTCAGTTCTGGCTTTTCCTTTGTGTATTTTAAAGCTCTGTTGTTAAGAGCAGGAACATTTAGGATTATTATGTCAGCTTAGTAAAGTGACCATTTTCACAATATATAGTACTCCTATTTATCCCTGGTAACTTCCTTTGCTCTAAGTATATCTTATCTGATATTAACATAGCCTCTGCAGTTTTTTAAGTTAATATTTGCATAGTATGTATCTTGAGCTTCCCAAGTGGCGCTAGTGGTAAAGAACACGCCTGCCGATGCTGGAGATGCAAGAGACGCAGGTTCGATCCCTGGGTGGGGAAATCACCTGGAGTTGGAAATGGCAACCCACTCCAGTATTCGTACTTGGAGAATCCCATGGACAGAGGAGCCTGGCAGTCCATGGGGTCACAAAAGAGTCAGACACAGCTGAGCGACTGAGTACACAAGCACACGCTTTGACTTAGAGCTACCATTTTGTTATTTTGTCTTCTTTCCCGCTGTATTTTTTTTGTTATTCTGTTTCCCTTTTCCTGCCTTCTTTTGGGTTATTTGAGTATTTTATAGAATCCAATTTATTTATTGTGATTTTCATCATATCTTTCTGTGTAATTTTTTAAGGGCTCCTGAAGGGGTTGCAAATATATAGTTAATTTTTCAGTCTATCTAGAACCAATATTTTACCACTTCAGTTGATAATCACCCATTTATGTTATAGTTGTCTTTATATACATAGATTAAAAATCCCATCAGAAAATGTAATTTTTGCTTTCTATTATATTTACTCATACATTTACTATTTCTATAGCTCTTTCTTCATTCCTGATATTCCTTTTGGTATTTTTTTCTTTCAATATTTCCTTTCTATCTGAAGAACTTCCTTTAGCGATTCTTTTAGAGCAAGTCTGCTGGCTATGAATTCTCTTAGTTTTACTTCACATGAGAATGTCTTTATTTCTCCTCTCTTCTTCAAGGGTATTTTCACTTAATACAGAATCCTACCTAGGTTGACAAATTAAATATTCATCACTTCCTTCTGACCTCCAGTTTCTCATGAAAAATCAATAGTCATTAAAATCATTATTCTCCTATAGGTAGTATGTAATTTTTCTTTTATTAATCTTAAGGATTTCTATTTAACCTAAGTTTTTGGAAATTTAATTATGATGTGTCTAGGTATAGGTTCCTTGGGCTGATCCTGTTGAGGTTTATTCAGCTTCTCAAAGGGCTTCCTAGGTTGGCGCAAGTGGTAAAGAACCCTCCTGCCAATGCAGGAGACGTAAGAGACGCGAGTTCGATCCCTGGGTCCAGAAGATTCTTTGGAGGTAGTTCATAGTTCAGTCGCTCAGTTGTGTCCAACTCTTTGAAACCCCATGGACTGCAGCACACCAGGCCTCCCTGTCCTTTATCATCTCCCAGAGTTTGCTCAAAGTCATGGCCATTGAGTCAGTCATGCCATCCAACCATCTCATCCTCTATCGTCCCCTTCTCCTTCCCACCATCAATCTTTTCCAGCATCAGGGTCTTTTCCAATGAGTCAGCTCTTCTCATCAGGTGGCCAAAGATTTGGAGTTTCAGCTTCAGCATCAGTACTTCCAATGAATATTCAGGACTGATTTCCTTTAGGATGGACTGATTTGATCTCCCTGTAGTCCCAGGGACTCTCAAGAGTCTTCTCCAACACCACGGTTCAAAAGCATCAATTCCTTGGAGGAGGAAATCAATCAAACCCCTTGGAGGAAGGCATGGCAACCCACTCTGGTATTCTTGCCTGGAGAATCCCATGGACAGAGGAGCCTGGTGGGCTACAGTCCACAGGGTTGCAATGAGTCAGACACAACTGAAGCGACTGAGCACACACGCACCCACCAGTTCCAACCTGCTTTCTATTAGGCAGCATTAAGTGTGCCCCTCAGTGGTCAGTCTGAGAATCAGAAAGAGTTCTATCCATTAGCTCCATTCTCCAAGTCTTTTAGTATGCTAATTAGAATTAGATGCGTACATGGACAAGCAGATCACAAACAACTTTATGAGATTGCATTCCTGAGCATCATCCCTCTTCACTAGCTTCTAGTACTTTCCAGCTTCCTGGAGCTCTCCTTTTCATTCCTCCAGCCAGAAACCACCCACTTCTATGATTATTCTGCCTTCAGGGCCAAGTGGCAGGCAGAGAGAGAGAGAGAGAACATGAAAGCAACAGCATTTGAGCTGCCCTTTTGTCCCTGAAGCTTCACTAAATGGAGAGGAATGGCACCTTTGATTCCTGTAGTTTCCTGTTGCTGACGGCTCTCTGCCTTTGCTGCCCTAGCTGCAAAATTGCCTGGGGGCTGATGCATGAGAAAATGGAAAAAAGGGAATGGAATATAAGCAGGGGATTTCTTCCACTCTCTTTCTGTCTCTGAGCCGCAGGAGTGTTTTCTGCTCCTTGTGCCAGATTCGGAGGTTTCTCTTGGACCTCGTTCTGCCTGCACCACAGTGCTCACTTCCACGTTTCAGGCTGGGTTGAGTTCAGGCCGGGACATGTGTTGTGCTGTGTTTAGTCCCTCACTGGAGGATAAAATGGAGAACTTGAAACCTCGCCACTGGTTAGGTGATACTTCAAATTCTGTGTTCTTCTCTGAGCCGACTTACATCACAGAGTTCTCAAAAAACTACGCTGTGTGTTTTGTCCAAGTCTTAGAGTTTGCTTCGGTGGTTCAGAGGGTAAAGAGTCTGTCTGCAACGCAGGAGACCCAGGTTCGACCCTGGGTTGGGAAGATCCCCTAGAGGAGGAAATGGCAACCCACTCCAGTATTCTTGCCTGGAAAATCCCATGGATGGAGGAGTCTGGTGGGCTACAGTCCATGGGTTCGCAACATGACTGACTGAG
Organism: Capricornis sumatraensis; assembly: GCF_032405125.1. Lineage (NCBI taxonomy): Eukaryota > Metazoa > Chordata > Mammalia > Artiodactyla > Bovidae > Capricornis > Capricornis sumatraensis. The sequence goes on from NC_091092.1 coordinate 84,536,564, forward strand.
CAACATGACTGAGCAACTAACATTGGAGTTTGCTCAGTGGGAGAAAATGAGGTTGGTGCAGATGTCTTGAACTAAAACCTCTCCGGGTAGTTTTAATTAGCATGGCAAGCAAGGTAGTTGCCATTAAAAAAACAAAGCATAGGACCCAGATTGGGACTATATCTTCATTTCCTTGATTTCATCATGGGGAAGGAGCCCTGGTGAGAGAAGATGACACCGTGCACAGGCAGGATGCTGTGTGGCTGAGCTCCATGCTCTTTGGGTTTTGTAGGTACCATGGCTGAGGAAACAGCTCCGGCAGTTTTGGAGCGCCGCCAAGGGTCCCTGTACTCCCTCTTTCCTGACCACCATGTGGAAAAGCACTTTGACCAGGTGGACATCTCCAACGGTTTGGATTGGTCTATGGACCACAAAATCTTCTATTACATAGATAGCCTGTCCTACTCCGTGGATGCCTTTGACTATGACCTGCAGACGGGAAAGATCTGTATGTGCCTTTTCATTCTTTTTCATGGTATCTTTTTCACATGCATATGACTAGTCAGCTGCTGCTCCCTTAATCCATTTGAAAAGGTCCTTACTTTTCAGAGAATTGCCCAATGTTATAATTCCAATACTGTAATGATTACCAGACTTGACTATGCTGCCCGTCAAGCCATGGCTGTCAGCAGGAGACCTGGGTTCAGTCCCTGGCTCTCAGCCACGGCTTTCATGGCTTTAGCTCTCAACTCAGTATGGCCGCTATTGTCATAAGATGGCTGGGTCCTCAATCTTTTTTCTTGCAACCATCACTAGAAAGAGGCTCTCTGTAAAACGGATCCTGTTCTGCCGGCCAGTGTTTAAAGTCAAATAATATACAGCCGAATGGGACAAAAGAACAGAAAATCAGAGTTTGGGGTTGATATTTCTTATTTGTACTTTAGTTAACTAAAAGCAAATACTCAAAGACAAATTAACAACCGTTCAAAATGGAAAAATTAAAAAGGTAGTTACAGATTGTTCAACTCTACCACTGGGCTCTAAATGAGCCGTAGTTGGAAGCTGGGATGGAAGGAATTATTGGGAGGAATTTAAAAGGGCATGCTTGAAACTTTCATGAAAGGTGCCAGACCACAAGAGCAAAACCAATCATAAAAATGACTTGAAAAATATCCTAAGAGTCTATACAGATTTAATCAGAAAATTTCCAGCATAGATGTTTTGCTTTGAAATATGTAGTGCCCTATTTCATGACTGTTTTTACCCATTTTACTTACACATGGTTTCAACATTCCTTCCATTATACCTCAATCTGATTACTGTAATGACTTGAATTGTATAGTGTAAAGTTCCTCTGAATTTTGATGTTTGTTTTATTTTGTATATTATGATTTTCTTTAAGGCCAGCCAGCTGGTTTCAAAATACCCCCTTTTTTCAGAAACAAGCCCTTCTAATATTTAGTTTCAATAAGGTGATTTTGGAGCATTTAATTGGGCAGAAACAGAGCCTTTACATCTTGCCAGTTTTTGTGCATGAACTGTTTGCAAATCGAACCCAGGCCCTCGGCAGTGAGAGCATGGAGTCCTAACCACTGGACGGCCAGGGAATTCCACAAAGCAGGCAATTTTGGAAGTAAAACGGCAAAGGTTTAACCATAGACTGAAGTGTATCTGAGGTGGGCAGGCAGGGCTTCAGTTCAGGTAAGTCTCAAAAAGGTCTTTTGGTATTTTATTAAGAATTCTGCTTTCCTTTTTCTCTCCTCCTCTGAAAGCTTAAGAGAGCCGTGTCTGTATGCAGACTGAAGGGAGCAAATCCACCCCAAATCCTACAGTGAAAAATCCTTCGTTGAAGGATGCCCACTCATGTTTCTAAACTTTTTTAGAGTTAGGAATCCTCCTGAATCATCCTGCCTGTGGCACCCACTTGTCAGACCCTGGATAAGCAGAAGTAATCAGTATTTATAATCAACTTGATTGCTCATTGTTTGATGCTCACAAGTGAGTGACCTGTGGTTTTGGGGTGGGCGTGTATGTGTGAGTGTGGTTTGGTGTTGTTTTGGTTTGTTTTCTTTTTTACCATAGCCAACCGCAGAAGTGTTTACAAGCTGGAGAAGGAAGAACAAATCCCAGATGGAATGTGTATTGATGTTGAAGGGAAGCTCTGGGTGGCCTGTTACAATGGAGGAAGAGTGATCCGTTTGGATCCTGAGACAGGTAGGCCCACAGCAAAATGATAAATTCCCACCATGTCTAGAAAACACCAGACACTAGGGGCCAGAGAAACTTCCTGACTAATGAAGTTATAGAGAAATATATTCAAAGGTCTCAGTTGGATGATTTTGTAAATAAAGGCCAAAGATAAAGCAAATGTTATGGTCAGAACTCCTGTATCTGTAGAGGTAAATCTTTTTTCTCAAAAGAAATTGTCAAGAAAGATAGGTGAAACTCCTGGGAGAATTGACCTTCAAATCTTCTTTGAACTTTCCTATTGCTCCACAAGGGGTCCCAAAAGGTTGTGTAGTTGGAGATTTGCTGGAGCTAGACTTTGAATGAAATATTTGGTGATCTAGGGAAAAGACTCCAAACTGTGAAGTTGCCTGTTGATAAAACAACCTCATGCTGCTTCGGAGGGAAGGATTACTCTGAAATGTACGTGACCTGTGCCCGGGATGGGTTGGACTCCAAGGGTCTTCTGCAGCAACCTGAGGCTGGTGGAATTTTCAAGGTGATCTGGCTATCTCTTATATTTTGAGGGTGAGGTGGGAGATTTTCAGTTAAGTAACTCAGTAATTAGTGCTTTTTCATACTTTCCAAACATAATTCTACTTGGCATTTTAAGCTCATCGTGCTAGACTTAAAAACATTTTATTTAGATTTTCTAGACTTTAAGTTAGGCTTTCCTGGTGGCTCAGTGGTAAAGAATCTGCCTGAAATGCAAGAGACGTGGGTTCAAGATCCCTGTTAGATCCCTGAGTTGGAAAGATCCCCTGGAGAAGGAAATGGTAACCTATTCCAGTATTCTTGCCTAGGAAATCCCATAGACAGAGGAGTCTGGCGGGCTACAGTCCATGGGGTCAACAGAATTGGACACAACTTAGAGACTAAACTACCACCACCACAGACCTTAAGTTATCTGAAGTCCAGGACAATGTGTTTAGCTTACTTTGGACAGTACTTTAAAATATTTTTTGCTTCAGTAGTGTTTGTCTAAATTCTATAAATCAGTAGAATAGGCTTAGAAAATCAATGTTTAAAACGCGCTGATAAGATTAGCGATTGCTTTGATGTTACAAGAATATTTTCATGTTCTTAACTTTTTGGCAGTGAAAGAAACACTGGTAAAAATTATAGACATTTTGAGTTGAAAAGAAATGTAGAAATCCCTTGCTAAACAGATAGGAAGAAGATAGTAATAAATTCAGCTTTCAATCCCAATTGTAAATGGTTGCTAGTTGAATTATTATCATGTGAATAATTGGTTGGACCATAAATACCTAATCAAATAATTCTTTTTTATTATAGAAAATAAAACAAGGATAATAGTTGGCTAAATATACTATTGTGAATCATAAAAAGGCTTTTGGAGAATACTTGTGAATTACCTTGTATCAGAGTTTCTCTCTTTTCTTTTTTTAACAGATAACTGGCCTAGGAGTCAAAGGAATTCCTCCCTATCCTTACACAGGATGAGTGACATCCTCTTCCTAGTGGAGGAGACGTAGAGGACAATTAGAAAATTCTGGAGCTGAAATTTCCATCTAGTTACCAAAAACGAAGTAATGACATTAACAGGATTAAATTTTTATTTACAATTTTTAAAAGGTAGAGCATTTCTAACAAGGGGTGACAGGTGATCTTGATAACCTACTATAAGGCCTTCTGCAAAGGTACTATAGAAATATAGGGGTGTTTAACTATCAATGAAGCTTCTTGATTCTTTGCAAATTGCGGGTGGAGTTGAGGGAGGGAGAAGAGACTGTATCTGTTCTTTACTCTGCATTCCATACTTACTATACCTAAAGCTTCAAAACACTAATAAATAGTAGTCTGGCAATGACTTATTGTGATTATGTTCCTTTTTATTTTCATCATAATCATATAAAAAATGCTGCAGAAAAATGTTTTAAATGCTGCAAAGCCAGCCTATCTTCATATTACTCTTCCTATATGTTATTTTACAAACTAAAACATTGCTAGAGGATAAGAATAAAACATTTTGGCAAAATGCATGATTCCAACTGCCACTTAGATGTAGATGTAAAAGTAATGTATCACTTTGGAAAGAACACTTAAAAAAATAGCTTTATTGAGTTATAATTGACCTACACATATTACATATTTAAAGTGCGCAGTTTGATAAGATTGACGTGTATGTGTGTGTGTGTGTGTGTGTGTGTGTGTGTGTGTGTGTGTGTATTCATGGAACCAACACCTCAAATAAGATAATGAATCTATCCACTACCCCAATACCTTCCCTGTGTCCCTTTGTGTCTTTCCTTTGGTCCTTCTGTATGCCTGCCCCCATCCCCAGGAAACCACTGATCTGATTTCTGTCACTATAAATTAGCCTTAAAATTGAATACTGTGATTTCTCAACTTCTTTTTTTTTTTCAATATTGCTTTAGCTCTTTTAGTTCCTTTGGCCTTCCATATAAATTTTAGAATCAGCTTGACTATATCTATGAAAAATCCTGGAGCAATTTTAATTGAAATTGCTTTAAATCTGTAGAACAATTTGAAGAGAAATGGCATTTTTACTATTTTGATTCTTCAAATCCATGAACGTGGCATGTCTTTCCAATTATTTAATCCTATCTGACTTCTTTTATCAGCATTTTGTAGTTTACAGCATACAAATCTTATACATGTTTTGTTAGATTTATATCCAAGTATTTCATTTTCTGGAGCTGTCATAAGTATCATTATTATTTAATTTTTTTGTTTCCAGTTGTTCATTGCTCACTTATGGGATTATGATCGGTGTTTGTAGGTTGACCCTGCAAGTGATGACTTTACTAAACTCACTTATTAGTTCTTTATTACTTCCTTGACTATCTCTAGAGGTTTTCTGAGATTCTTTGAATATATAATCATGTCCTCTGTGAGTAGGCAGTCTTATTTTGTCCTTTATAATATGTACATTTTAACTTCTTTTTCTTGCCTTATTGCACCGACTACAACTGCTGGTATTATTTTGAATAAGAATAGTAAGAGTGGATATCATTGCCTTATTCCCAGTCTTAGGAAAAAAGCACGCAATCTTTGTTCATTAAATATGATGTTCAGTTCAGTTCAGTCGCTCAGTCATATCCGACTCTTTGCAACCCCATGAATCGCAGCACGCCAGGCCTCCCTGTCCATCACCAACTCCCGGAGTTCACTCAGACTCACGTCCATCGAGTCAGTGATGCTATCCAGCCATCTCATCCTCTGTCGTCCCTGTCTCCTCCTGCCTCCAATCCCTCCCAGCATCAGAGTCTTTTCCAATGAGTCAGCTCTTCACATGAGGTGGCCAAAGTCCTGGAGTTTCAGCTTTAGCATCATTCCCTCCAAAGAACACCCAGGGCTGATCTCCTTCAGAATGGACTGGTTGGATCTCCTTGCAGTCCAAGGGACTCTCAAGAGTCTTCTCCAACACCACAGTTCAAAAGCATCAATTCTTCGGCGCTCAGCCTTCTTCACAGTCCAACTCTCACATCCATACATGACCACAGGAAAAACCATAGCCTTGACTAGACGGACCTTTGTTGGCAAAGTAATGTCTCTGCTTTTCAATATGCTATCTAGGTTGGTCATAAGTGTTCTTCCAAGGAGTAAGTGTCTTTTCATTTCATGGCTGCAGTCACCATCTGCAGTGATTTTGGAGTCCCCAAAATAAAGTCTGACACTGTTTCCACTGTTTCCCCATCTATTTCCCATGAAGTGATGGGACCAGGTGCCATGATCTTCGTTTTCTGAATGTTGAGCTTTAAGCCAACTTGTTCACTCTCCTCTTTCACTTTCATCAAGAGGCTTTTTAGTTCCTCTTCACTTTCTGCCATAACGGTGGTGTCATCTGCATAGCTGAGGTTATTGATATTTCTCCTGGCAATCTTGATTCCAACTTGTGCTTCTTCCAGCCCAGCATTTCTCATGATGTACTCTGCATATAAGTTAAATAAGCAGGGTGACAATAAGCAGCCTTGACGTACTCCTTTTCCTATTTGGAGCCAGTCTGTTGTTCCATGTTCAGTTCTAACTGTTGCTTCCTGACCTGCATATAGGTTTCTCAGGAGGCAGGTCAGGTGGTCTGGTATTCCCATCTCTTTAAGAGTTTTCCACAGTTTATTGTGATCCACACAGTCAAAGGCTTTGGCATAGTCAATAAAGCAGAAATAGATGTTTTTTTCTGGAACTCTCTTGCTTTTTCCATGATCCAGAGGATGTTGGCAATTTGATCTCTGGTTCCTCTGCCTTTTCTAAAACCAGCTTGAACATCTGGAAGTTCCTGGTTCACGTATTGCTGAAGCCTGGCTTGGAGAATTTTGAGCATTACTTTACTAACGTGTGAGATGAGTGCAATTGTGTGGTAGTTTGAGCATTCTTTAGTATTGCCTTTCTTTGGGGTTGGAATGAAAACCGACCTTTTCCAGTCCTGTGACCACTGCTGAGTTTTCCAAATGTGCTGGCATATTGAGTGCAGCACTTTCACAGGATCATCTTTCAGGATTTGAAACAGCTCAACTGGAATTCCATCACCTGCACTAGCTTTGTTCGTAGTGATGCTTTCTAAGGTCCACTTGACTTCACATTCCAGGATGTCTGGCTCTAGGTGAGTGATCACACCATCATAATTATCTAGCTGTAGTAATTTGTAGATGGCCTTTCTCAGGTTGAGGGATTTCTGTTCTAGTTTACTTTGCTGAGAGTTATTATTATTATTATGGATAGATTTTATCCATTTTTTCTGCATTTGTTGATATGATCATATGGCTTTTCTTTTTTAGACATTGCTATGATAGATTTTTATTCCTGGGATAAACCCTGCCCTGGATTATTCTTTTTATATATTACTGGATTCAACCTTCTAAAATTTTGTTTAGGATTTTTGTATCTGTGCTCATCAGGAATATTTGTCTCTAGTTTATTTCTACTGTCTTTGTCTGGTGTTGAAATCAAGATAATACTAGCCTCAGAAAATGAATTAGAAAGTAGTTTTTCCTCTTCTATTCTCTGGAGAAGATGGTGTTTATCTATGGTTATTTATTTTATAAATACTTAGCAGATGCACCAGTGAAGCCATTTGGACCTGGAAATTTCTTGTTCAGAAGGTTTTTCAAACTTTCCTAAGTAATTATAAGGCTACTCAGGTTATTTATTTAATCTTGGTGAGGTTTGCTAGTTTCTGGCTTTCAAGGAACTGTTCATTTTCATATAAATGGTCAAATTTTTATGTGTTGTTCATAGTGTTTCCATATTTTTTAATAATGTCTATGAGGTTTGTAATAACATCCCCCTTTTCCTTTGGTACTGATTATTTGTGTCTTCTCTTTATTCTTTGTCTTTCCAGAAGTTTATCTGGTTATTAATCTTTTAAAAGAACCAATTTTTTATTTCATTGGTTTATCCTGTCTTCATTATTTTATTCCTTCTGCTTTATTTCTATTTATGTTTATTTGTATATATGTCTATTTCTTTTTCTAGGTTCTTAAATTAGAATCTTAGATTATGTACTTGAGACATTTCTTCTTTTCTAAAACAAGCATTTAATGCTATAATTTTTCCCTCAGCACTGCTTTTTCTGCAGCCCACAAAGATTGATATGTTGTATTTCCATTTTGTTAAGTTCAAAATATTTTAATTTCCTTGGAGACTTTCTTTAAGAGTGCTGCTTAATTTCCAGATGATTGGAGAGCTTTATTGTTATCTTTTTGGCAGTGATGTCAGGTTTAATTTCATTATGGTCAGAGAGCATACGTTCTATAATTTCAGGTCTTGAAATTCATTGATGTTTGATTTGGGACCTAGGTAAGTATTGCTATCTTGCTAAGTATTATATGTGCATTGAGGAAAATGTATATTCTGCTGTTGTGAGTGGAGTGTTCTACAGATGTCAGTTAGATTCAGTTGATGGTGTTGTTCAGTTTTACATCCTAATTCTGTTAATGAGAAAGGAGTGTTGAAATCTCCAAATATAATTTTGAATTTGTTTCCCTATTCAGTTCTGACAGTTTTGGGCTTGTGTATTTTGGAACTCTGTTGTTAGGTGCATATACCTTTAGAATTGTATGTCTTCTTGGTGAATTGGCTCTTCTTCAATATGTAAGGTCTCTCTTTATCCCTGGTAATTTTCTTGGCTCCAAAGTCTCCTTTGTCAGTTTCTTTTGGTTCATATTTGCATGGTATATCTTTTTCCAAACTTTTATTTTTCAAGTACCTATATCATATTTGAAATGAGTTTCTTCTAGATAGCATATAATTGAGTATTTAAAAAATGAAGAATAACTGATTTACAATATTGTGTTAGTTTCAGGCGTAAGTTGAGACATTTTAAAAAAATCTTCTAATAATCTCATATTTTAACTGATGTGTTTAAACTATTTACACTTGGTATAGTTTCTGATATGTTGGAATTTAGTCTGTCATTTTATTATGTGCTTTCTCTCTCTCTCTTTTTTCCTTTTTAACACTCCTCTGTTTGCTCCTCCCTGCCTTCTTTTGGGTTAGTTGAACTTATTCTTGTGTCTATCATGATTTTGATTGTATCTATTTACGTTAATTTTATGACTATTTTGGGGATTATAAAATACATAGTTAATTCTTCATAGTCTATTTAGAATCAATGTTTTGTCACTTTAATTGGAATGTATAAACTTTACCACCATAGATGTCCCTTTACCCTTCTTCCTTCATGTTATAAGTGTATTATATACTATATCTGTATACATACTATATCTACATACCATATTTATATCATCAGTGTTAAATTTTTTGCTTTCAACTATCAAGCATATTCAATTCTTTTTTTTTTTTTTTTGGCCATGCCACGTGGCTTGTGAGATCACAGTTCCCCAATCAAGAACTGAACTCAGGCCACGGTGATGAAAGCCCAGAATCCTAACCACTGGGCCAGCAGGGAACTCTCAAGCATGTTTGAAAGACCTCAAGAGAAGAATGCTATATTTACCAAGATACTTACCATTTTTGTTGTTCTTCATTTCTGATATTCCAAGTTTCCTTCCTATATTATTTTTATTGTCTGAAGAACTTCCTTTAGCAGTTCTTTTAGAGTAGATATGCTGGCTATGAACTCTCTTAATTTTTCTTTGTAGGAGAATGTCTTTATTTCACCCTCACTCTTGAAGGCTATTTGCACTGGATATGGACTTCATGGTTGATAGTTCTTTTCTTTCAGCCTTCTAGCTGTTTAAAAATGTGCCATCTCCTTCTGGTTTTCATGGTTTCTGATGAGAAATCTGCAGTTGTTGAAATCATTGTTCCACTACAGGCAAAGAGTCATTTTTCTCTAACTGATTTCAAGATTATTCAATCTGTCTTTAGTTTTGAGCAATTTGATTATAATGTGTGTGAAGATGAATTCTTTGGGTTGATCTTGTTTAAGGTTTGGTCAGCATCTTAAATCTATAGGTTTATGTCTTTTACCTAACTTGAGAAGTTCGGGGGATCCATTGTTTCTTAAAATATTTTTTTTTTTTTGCCTCATATTCCTCTTTGTGGGATTTCAATTACCTGAATATTAGACTTTTTATTGTTTTACCACAAGTTCCTGAAGTTCAGTTAATTTTTTCAATATTCTTTCTTTCTTGTTCAGGTTGGATAATTTTTACTGATCTAGCTTCAAATTCACTAGCTTTTGTTTCTCTGTTATCTCTATTCTGCTGTTGAGTCCATCCAGTGATGTTTTTTGTTCTTGCTGTTGTTTTACTTTTCAGATCTAAAATATCCATTTGGTTAATTTTAAAAATTAACTTATTTATTTTAATTGGAGGCTAATTACTTTAAAATATTGTGGTGGTTTTTGCCATACATTGACATGAATCAGCCATGGGTGTACATGTGTCCCCCATCCTGAACCCCACTCCCACCTCCCTCCCCATCCCATCCCTCAGCATTGTCCCACTGCACCAGCTTTTAGTGCCCTGTTTCATGCATCGAACTTGGACTGGTCATCTATTTCACATATGGTAATATACATGTTTCAATGCTATTCTCTCAAATCATCCCACCCTCGCCTTCTCCCACAGAGTCCAAAAGTCTGTTCTTTATATCTGTGTCTCTTTTGCTGTCTCACATATAGGGTCATCGTTACCATCTTTCTAAATTCCATATATATATGTTAATATACTATATTAGTGTTTTTCTTTCTGACTTACTTCACTCTGTATAATCGGCTCCAGTTTCATCTACCTCATTAGAACTGATTCAAATGTGTTCTAGTAGTTGAGTAATATTCCACTGGGTATATGTACCACAGCTTTCTTATCCATTCATCTGCTGATGGACATCTAGGTTGCTTCCATGTCCTAGCTATTGTAAACAGTGCTGCGATGAACACTGGGGTACACGTGTCTCTTTCAATTCTGGTTTCCTCTGTGTACATGCCAAGCAGTGGGATTGCTGGGTCGTATGGCAGTTCTATTTCCAGTTTTTAAAGGAATCTCCACACTGTTCCCCATAGTGACTGTACTAGTTTGCATTCCCACTAACGGTGTAAGAGGGTTCCCTTTCCTCCACACCCTCTCCAGCATTTATTGGTTGTCGACTTTTTGATAGCTATTCTGACAGGTACCTCATTGTGGTTTCGATTTGCGTTTCTCTGATAATGAGTGATGTTGAGCATCTTTTCATGTGTTTGTTAGCCATCTGTATGTCTTCTTTAGAGAAATGCCTGTTTAGTTCTTTGGCCCATTTTTTGATTGGGTCGTTTGTTTTTCTGGAATTGAGCTGCAGGAGCTGCTTGTTTATTTTTAAGATTAATTCTTTGTCAGTTGATTCATTTGCTATTATTTTCTCCCATTCTGAAGGCTGTCTTTTCACCTTGCTTATAGATTCCTTCGTTGTGCAAAAGCTTTTAAGCTTAATTAGGTCCCATTTGTTTATTTTTGTTTTTATTTCCATTACTCTGGGAGACAGGTCATAGAGGATCCTGCTGTGATTTATGTCAGAGAGTGTTTTGCCTATGTTTTCCTCTAGGAGTTTTATAGTTTCTGGTCTTACATTTAGATCTTTAATCCATTTTGAGTTTATTTTTGTGTATGGTGTTAGAAAGTGTTCTAGTTTCATTCTTTTACACGTGGTTGACCAGTTTTCCCAGCACCACTTGTTAAAGAGATTGTCTTTTCTCCATTGTATATTCTTTCCTACTTTATCAAGGATAAGGTGTCCACAGATGCGTGGATTTATCTCTGGGCTTTCTATCTTGTTCCAGTGGTGTATATGTCTGTTTTTGTGCCCGTACCATACTGTCTTGATGACTGTAGCTTTGTAGTAGAGCCTGAAGTCAGGCAGGTTGATTCCTCCAGTTCCATTCTTCTTTCTCAAGATTGCTTTGGCTATTTGAGGTTTTCTGTATTTCCATACAAACTGTGAAATTATTTGTTCTAGTTCTCTGAAAAATACCATTGGTAGCCTGATAGGGATTGCATTGAATCTATAGATTGCTTTGGATAGTATACTCATTTTCACTATATTGATTCTTCTGAATCATGAATATGGTCTATTTCTCCATCTATTTGTGTCATTTTGATTTCTCTCATCAGTGTTTTATAGTTTTCTATATATAGTTTTTTTGTTTCTTTAGGTAGATTTATTCCTAAGTATTTTATTCTTTTCGTCACAATGGTGAAAGGACTTGTTTCCTTGATTTCTCTTTCTGTTTTCTCATTGTTAGTGTATAAGAATGCAAGGGATTTCTGTGTATTAATTTTATATCCTGCAACTTTACTATATTCATTGATTAGCTCTAGCAATTTTCTGGTGGTGTCTTTAGGGTTTTCCATGTAAAGGATCATGTCATCTGCAAACAGTGAGAGTTTTACTTCTTTTCCAATATGGATTCCTTTTATTTCTTTTTCTTCTGATTGCTATGGCTAAAACTTCCAAAACTGTGTTGAACAGTAGTGGCGAGAGTGGGCACCCTCATCTTATTCCTGCCTTTAGGGGAAATGCTTTCAATTTTTCACCATTGAATATAATGTTTATTGTGGGTTTATCATATATGGCTTTTATTATATTGAGGGTTCCTTCTATCCCTGCTTTCTGGAGGGTTTTTTTTTTATCATAAATGGATGTTGAATTTTGTCAAAGGCTTTCTCTGCATCTATTGAGAGAATCATATGGTTTTTATCTTTCAATTTGTTAATGTGGTGTATCACCTTGATTGATTTGCAAATATTGAAGAATCGTTGCATCCCTGGAATAAAGCACACTTGGTCATGATGTATGATCTTTTTATTATGTTGTTGGATTCTGTTTGCTAGAATTTTGTTGAAGATTTTTGCATCTATGTTCAGCAGTGATACTGGCCTGTAGTTTTCTTTTTTTGTGGCATCTTTGTCTGGTTTTGGTGTTAGGGTGATGGTGGCCTCATAGAATGAGTTTGGAAGTTTACCTTCCTCTGCAATTTTCTGTAAGAGTTTGAGTGGGATAGGTGTTAGCTCTTCCCTAAATTTTTGATAGAATTTAGCTGTGAAACTGTCTGGTCCTGGGCTTTTGTTTGTTGGAAGATTTCTGATTACAGTTTCGATTTCCGTGCTTGTGATGGATCTGTTAAGATTTTCTATTTCTTCCTAGTTCAGTTTTGGAAAGTTATACTTTTCTAAGAATTTGTCCATTTCTTCCAAGTTGTCCATTTTATTGGCATATAGTTGCTGATAGTAGTCTCTTATGATCCTTTGTATTTCTGTATTGTCTGTTGTGATTTCTCCATTTTCATTTCTAATTTTGTTGATTTGACTCTTCTCCCTTTGTTTCTTGATGAGTCTGGCTAATGGTTTGTCTATTTTATTTATCTTCTCAGAGAACCAGCTTTTAGTTTTGTTGATTTTTGCTATAGTTTCCTTTGTTTCTTTTTCATTCATTTCTGCCCTAATTTTTATGATTTCTTTCCTTCTATTAACCCTGGGGTTCTTCATTTCTTCTTTTCCTAGTTGCTTTAGGTGTAAAGTTAGATTATTTATTTGATTTTTCTCCTGTTTCTTAAGGTAAGCTTGCATTGCTATGAACCTTCCCCTTAGCACTGCTTTTACTGAATCCCATAGGTACAAATATATGCAGGCTAAACAACATGCTTCTGCTGCTGCTAAGTTGCTTCAGTCATGTCCGACTCTGTGCGACCCCATAGATGGCAACCCACCAGGCTTCCCCGTCCCTGGGATTCTCCAGGCAAGGATACTGGAGTGGGTTGCCATTTCCTTCTCCAATGCGTGAAAGTGAAGTCGCTCAGCCGTGTCTGACTCTTAGTGACCCCATGGACTGTAGCCTACCAGGCTCCTCTGTCCATGGGATTTTCCAGGCAAGTGTACTGGAGTGGGGTGCCATTGCCTTCTCCAAAACAACATGCTTCTGAATAAACAATAAATAACAGAGGAAATTTTAAAAATGCATAGAAACAAATGAAAATGGTTAATTTTTATGTCTTTTTTATATTCTAATGCTTTCCATTTTCATATTTGTTTTGAGAATTTTCATGATTGCTCATTCAATCATTTTTACAAAGTGCTTAGCAGATAATTCCAACATCTGCATTATCTCATTCTTGGCACCTGTTGATTGTCATTCCCCACTTGAATCAAATATTTCATTGTTCTTTATATGCTGAGTAATTTTGGATTGTATCCTGGACATTTTGAATATTACATTATGAGACTCTAGGTCTTGTTTAAATCCTATAAAGACTGTTGATTGCTGTTTCTGTTTTAGTCACTAAGTTGCATCCAACTCTTTGTGACACCACGGACTGTAGCCCACCAGGCTCCTCTATCATGGGATTTCCCAGGCAAGAAGACTGGAGTGGGTTGCCATTTCCTTCTCCAGAATATCTTCCCAACCCAGGAATCGAACCCACATCTCGGGCATTGGCAGGCAGATTTTTTTACCATTGAGCCACCAGGGAAGCCAGAAGAATGTTGATACATTTGTTTTAACATACAATCTTCATAGTTAAGCTCAGTCCACAGGTTCTATCCTATCTTCTGCGAGTGTGGTTCCAGTGTCAGTTCAGTTTTCACAAGCTTTTCAGTGTTATTCAAGTCTGCCTCATGTGTGTACTCCCCAGTGGTGAGTCTGGGACCAGGGGAGAGGTACAGCATTAGCTCAGTTCTTAAAGTCTTTGGATCTTTAATCAAGATCCAATCCATGCACGTGCAGGTCAGTTGCTGGGGAAAGAAACTCCATAAAGTTGTTTATGAATACCTGGGCTCAAGCTCAATCTGCAAAGGCCTTTTCATTGGAGATCTCATGCAAGCATGGTGGATCTGAAGCCTCAGCCAGCCTTCTGCCCCAGTCTTCACTGCAGTCCTCTAGTTGTCTGATCTCTGCTTGGTCCTGTCCTACCTCCATTTCTCAAGGGAGTTCAGAGAGCAACTAGGCTGGGGTGAGGAGACTCCCAGCACTCCTGAAGGGTATGGAAAGCTTTATTGTAGACCATCAGGAGACCAGGGATGATCTGACACACAAAATAGGGCACCTTCTCCTTCCCTTAATTCAGCTGGCTCACCTCTAAATTTCCAAAGAGTGGCAGCTGTGGAATGGCTGAGGAGGCACATCATTCAAGGTAGATCAGAGAGTGGTGAAATATCAGAGGATCTCCAGGGACCAAGGTGGCTTGTCTAAGGACTTTGAGGAGCAAATCTAGAATTTCAGGTGATCCCAAGCTTCCAGAGTGACTCTCCTCTCTCCAAGACCCCTAGACCCAGAAACTCAACCTAGTGGGACCCAGGCTCTAGCCCCCTTCCCTGGCAGTGGAAGTCTTTCCCATGACAAACAACCCCCTTGCACTATCTGAGTCTTTTCTGGCTAGCTGCCCAGATGGCCATCTAGTCAACCAAACTTCTAAAATAACATCTACTTGGCAGTGAATCAAGATATCTGTTTAACTCACAAATGCACAGTTCAGATCAACCCCTGAATCAAAACATCTTGTCAAACCCCAAAGCAGATCATCTGGTCACCTTGACTTATCAAAGGGAAATTTTTTACTATCCCTGAGGGTACCTGCACATTTCTTGCTGGGCATGCCAAGAATGCAAGGCCCTAGTCACTCTTTACTCAGTTTATTTTTCAGAGTTGTGTTTGCAGCAAGCTCCCTTGAGAAATGAGGTAATATTTCCTTCCAGACAAAAAGCAGGCTTGTTGCTGCTTTTTGGAGCAATTAATACCCCAAATTTAGTGTTCCTTTCCACTATGTGCACAGGCATGTATCTAGGCTCACCTGTATTACCCGCTTGGAGAACCAGTTCAAACACTATGCTAGCTCTTTGGCTACTGCTTTTGCTGTGAATAGTAAAGTCCTTTATCTCTGACCCAGGAGTCTCATGTCTTCTGCTTGAAACAGGATAGCATGTTAGCTTGCAAGTAGGGTAAAATCTCAGTGTGAAAGAGTTAGTCGCTCTTAGTCATGTTCAACTCTTTTGTGACCCCATGGACTATAGCCCACCAGGCTCCTCTGTCCATAGAATTCTCCAGGCAAGAATACTGGAGTGGGTTGCCAGTCCCTTCTCCAGGGGATCTTCCCGACCCAGGGATAGAACGTGGATCTCCTGCATTGAAGGCAGATTTTTTACCATCTGAGCCACCCTTTACAGTTCTGGACATTGATCTGCACTCATCAGACACTGAGTCCAGAGTCCTCAGGCCAGGCAGTAACACCAGCTCCTCATACCAGGTACTAGATCCTGTCTCCCCCCTGCCAGATACCAACTCCCAACCTCTCCTGCCAGCTACTACTGCCCCAAATCCCCCTCCAGAAGCTAATTCCACACATATAGTTCCAGAATCTACCTCCTGCTTTATGCTTCAGAGACTAGATTCCAGTCTTTCCCTACAGAGACCACGTTCTGACCTCTCCTGCCAGAAATCAAGTCAGGCTCTCTGCCTCCCATCCTGTGCCATGATCAATAAGTTCTCCAATTTCTCCACCAGAGGCCAAATCTCTACTCCCCATCCAAGTGCTAAGTCCCAATTTCAGCTCCAGGATCTAAGTCCTTGTTCTTAGTCATGAGATGAAGTCTCCAATTTTCAGTGAAGAGGCTAAGTCCCAACTTCCGCAAGTGATCACCAAAGCTATCTAACCACCTGCCCTTAACCAAACATTTCATGGTACCATTTCTCAGGCAGAGGAGAAAGGAAAGGGGAGAGACTAGCAAAGGTAGACCCTGGAGTCTTCCAGAGAAGGTACAGAGTCCCTTCAGGACTGATCCTAGGAAAACCAGGAACAATAAGAGACTCTGAGCAGGCCCTTCCTACCTTCTGTGGCTGGTTGGTCTGTTGATAATGACCCAGGCACCTAGAAGCCCTCTTTCTTGGGTAGAGGAAGTTGGAGAGCAGTGGCACAACATCAGAGGCCTTTCAGGATGGACCCACTGGGAAAAAGGGGTAAACCCAAGTATAAGCACATGTTCTCCCAACAGCATTGGCTAGACACACAACCTGCACCTGGACACTTTGTGGCCTCATTCCTGGAGAAGGAAATGGCAACCCACTCCAGTATTCTTGCCTGGAGAATCCCATGGACGGAGGAACTTGGTGGGCTACAGTCCACGGGTCACAAAGAGTCAGACACGACTGAGCGACTTCACTTTCACTTTCTTATGTAGGGGACAAAAGATTCATGAAAATAGCACAAGTCAACTCTGGTGTTTTCCCTGGTGGGTGCAGTGAGTGGCCTTTCAGGAGGGGCAATGTCAGAACTGGATGGATCTGAGGACCCAAGCAGCCCCCCTCTCTGCATCCAGCTAGTCTTCCAATAACTACCAGTGATCTGTGCTCCAGTTTATCATGTGAAGGAGCAAAGGAATCCCATGCAATGACCCCACGAGCCAATGTGAAGTATAAAGAAATCTTTCAGAGGAACCTCCTATGGAACAGGGACCATTTGAAACCTCATCTAAGCTCCACCCTCTCCAGCCTAACACTGTCACTCTCTCATGCTGTAGTCTGGAAAGTTGACTGACTTGGTCAGCTCGCCTGGACCTCCACACAGGGTGCAGAGGCCTTTTAGGAGGTCCCCTCCACACATCTAGCTCTAGGAAAAGCCTCAGGTCAAGCTCCTCATACCTCAGGAGGCTAACACTTTCACATCAACCCTGTTGCTTCCCAGCCCCAGTTCTCAGAGGTGAGGTCAAAGAGTAGTAGGACAGGCTTCCTGGTCCTTTGATGGCTTCCACACAGGATAAGCTTGTGGGGCCCTGGGTTCCTACTTTGCAATCAGTAGGACCAGTGCCAGGAGCCCTGGGGGCCTCTTCGGGAGAAGAGGCCTTTATGAAGAAAGCTCTGACATTCAGGGCTAGTCCCTACCTCCAGATCAAACTCCTCCTCAAACTGCAGCAAGTTAACCAGGTTACTACAACCCAGTGACATCTTGGTTTTGGTTATCAGCTAGAAGAAGTCATTTGCATTTGAAAAGACTTGAGCCCTTGAGAGTCCCTGCAGTGAAGGAAGAAGCATATCAGGTGGAATTTCAGCAGACCGCAGGGCCATCTGAAACCCAACACTATGCTCCCTGACCTGTAAATAGCTAGCTGCCTAGCATAGTTCTGATTGTCCTCTGACCCCTCCAATCCTAACCTGAGGAGGTCTAAGAGGAGCAGAACTAGTACCAAGGGGCCTCAAGAGCCTGTGCAAGGGGTGCAGAGACTGTGGGGGATATCTGTGGGAAGTCCATGGAATTCAACACAGAGGACTCAGAGACCTTTTAGAAAAGGCCTACTGTGGAACTGGGGTGATCCCAATCCCCAAGACATGCTCCCCCAATCCCAGTTGTAGCCAGCTATCTAACCAATGTCAAGTAAGGAGCTTCTTGGCCCTCTTTCTCAGCCATACCTAACCCTGACCCCAAAATTGAACAATTAAATATGGACCTCAACTTAAACTTAATCCCAAACACTGATTCAGATCATGAACTCAACCTTCACATTAATCATAACCCTAAAGTTAAAGCTGTGGTTTTTCCAATAGTCATGTATGGATGTGAGATTTGGACCATAAAGAAGGTTAAGCACCAAAGAATTGATGCTTTTGAACTGTGGTATTGGAGAAGACTCTTGAGCATCCCTTGGACTGCAAGGAGATCAAACCAGTCAATCCGAAAGAAATCAATCCTGAATATTCATTGGAAGGACTGATGCCAAAGCTGAAGCTCCAATGCTTTGGTTACCTGATGCGAAGAGCTGACTCATTTGAAAAGGCCCTGATGCTGGGAAAGATTGAGGGTGGGAAGAGAAGAGGACAGAGGATGAGATGGTTGGATGACATCACTGTCTCAATGGACATGGGTTTGAGCAAGCTTCAGGAGATGGTGAAGGACAGGGAGGCCTGGTGGACTACAGTCCATGGGATCTCAAAGAGTCGGACACAATTGAGCAACTGAACAACAACAAAACCTAGTTTTAAACTTGACTATAAACCCTAACCCTAACCCTAAAACTAACCATAAACTAGATCCTAAACATTACCTGATCATGACCCTGACTCTAACTAACCCTTAACCTAATCTTAAACTTGATTTTTACCCTAACCCTATCCCTAATCATGAACCTGACCCTGACTGAAACCTAACCAGAACACTAACCCTTACTGAGAACCTGGCATAACTTCACATCTAACTCTAATCTTGACCCTGAAGTTAATACTAAACCCTAATTCTGACCCTGACAATGAGCTTGATTCACTCTGATAGCGATTCTGAAACTGACACTCACTCTAACTCTGACCATGAACCTGACACTAATCATGAAATTAACTGTTTCCCTGATCCTGTACCTTACCCTGATCCTAAATCTAGCCATAACGTTGGTACTAATATTATCTCTAAACCTGATCCTATGCTTATTTTGCAAGAAAATGTGTTATTCTGATCTTGTTTTTACATATACTGTTAATAATAAAAAGATTTTCTCTTATTAGTCATAAGAAGTTACTTTTAAGAAAAATGTGTTATTTTAATGTTTTCACTGACCTTGTCCTCACAAATACTGCTAAGTTTCATCGAAGTTTACTCTAAATCACAGTAAGTAGCTACTTTGGAGAAGAATGTGTGATTGTGGGCACATTTTTACATATACTACTTAGATTAATCTAAATTTGCTCTTTCAAGAATTTGTTTTCTTGGTAAAGAAACTGAGATTCTGAGCTTGTTTTAAAACATACTGCTTCTTTTTGTCTAAGTTTGCCCTAATTTTCACTGAGGATTTACTTCTAAGAAGAATGTGTGATTCTAAGCTTGTTTTCATTTATATTGCTTAATTCCATTTAAGTTTCACTTAATCACTACATGCATAATTTTTTAGAATTATGTGTGATCCTGTGCTTATTTAAACATATACAGCTTAGTTTCTTCTTCATTTACTCTATCCATAAAAGTAGCACTTTTAAGAAAAATTTCTGATTCTGAATATGTTTTAAAATAAAGCTCTTGGGAGTTCCCTGGAGGTCCAGTGGTTAGGACTCTGCACTTTCACTGCTGAGGGCCCAGGTTCAATCCCTGGTCGGGGAACTAGATCTGACAAGCCAGGTGGCATGGCCATAAGTAAATAATAAAATAAAGCTCTTAGTTTCACTTAGATTTACTTTAACTCACTGTAAAGAGTTTATTTACAGGAAATATGTGATTTTAAACTATTTACATAGAAACTGCTAGTTTCATTCGATTTTATTCTAACTGGTATTGAGAAGTTACTTTGAAGAAGAATGCAGATTCTGAGCTTGCTTTCTTTCTTTTCTTTTCTTTTTTTAGAGGCTAATCTTCTTAAAAAATATTTATTTATTTACTCGTTTGGCTGTGTCGGGTCTTGGTCGGGGCACGTAGGGTCTTTGCTGGGGGCTCTTGGTTGTGGCTCCCGGGCTTCTCTCCAGTTGTGACAAGTGGGCTCTAGAGTGCAGCCTCAGTGGCTGTGGCACAAGGGCTTAGTGGCCCCACAGCATGTGGATCTCAGTTCTCTAACCAGGGACTGAACTCGAGTCCCCTGAATTGGAGGGCAGATTCTTAACCACTGGACCACCAGGGAAGTCCCTGAGCTTATTTTCATGTAAGTACTTCCTTTCATTTAGATTTATTGAAACCCAATTAAGACTTTTTTGATAAAAGCCCAAGTTATTTGAAAGTAAATTATTTGGTTTTGTCTAGATTTCTTCTAAGTCATATTGAGCGGTTATATTGGAGAAGAATGTATGATTCTGGTTCTGCTTCCATCAAATATAGACAGGGACCAGATTTGTACTCCCACACGAAACAATCAAAGGACCCTGACAGAATGAATGAAACAATAGGGGGCTTCTTTGACATGTACACACTGCTATATTCATTGCTTATTTATTTATTTTTGGCTATGCTGGGCTACAGGACTGGAAAAGGTTAGTTTTCATTTCAATCCCAAAAAGGAGCAATGCCAAAGAATGTTCAAACTACTGCACAATTTCACTCATCTCACACACTAGCCAAGTAACGCTCAAAATTCTCCAGGCCAGGCTTCAAAAGTACGTGAACCATGAATTTCCAGATGTTCAAGCTGGATTTAGAAAAGGCAGAGGAGTTCAGTTCAGTTCAGTCTGACTCTTTGCGACCCCATGAATCATGGCACGCCAGGCCTCCCTGTCCATCACCAACTCCCAGAGTTCACTCAGACTCACATCCATCGAGTCAGTGATGCCATCCAGCCATCTCATCCTCTGTCATACCCTTCTCCTCCTGCACCCAATCCCTCCCAGCATCAGAGTCTTTTCCAATGAGTCAACTCTTTTCATGAGGTGGCCAAAGTACTGGAGTTTCAGATTCAGCATCATTCCTTCCAAAGAAATCCCAGGGTTGATCTCCCTCAAAATGGACTGGTTGGATATCCTTGCAGTGTAAGGGACTCTCAAGAGTCTTCTCCAACACCACAGTTCAAAAGCATCAATTCTTCGGCACTCAGCTTTCTTCACAGTCCAACTCTCACATCCATACATGACCACTGGAAAAACCATAGCCTTGACTAGACGGACCTTAGTCGGCAAAGTAATGTCTCTGCTTTTCAATGTGCTATCTAGGTTGGTCATAACTTTTCTTCCAAGGAGTAAGCGTCTTTTAATTTCATGGCTGCAATCACCATTGGCAGTGATTTTGGAGCCCCCAAAAATAAAATCTGACACTGTTTGCACTGTTTCCCCATCTATTTCCCATGAAGTGATGGGACCAGATGCCATGATCTTCGTTTTCTGAATGTTGAGCTTTAAGCCAACTTTTTCACTCTCCTCTCTCACTTTCATCAAGAGGCTTTTGAGTTCCTCTTCACTTTCTGCCATAAGGGTGGTGTCATCTGCATATCTGAGGTTATTGATCTCAGAGGAACCAGAGATCAAATTGCCAACATCCGTTGGCTCATAGAAAAAGCAAAAGAATGCTAGAAAAACATCTACTTCTGTTTTATTGACTACCCCAAAGCCTTTGACTGTGCGCATCACAACAAACTATGGAAAATTCTTCAAGACATGAGAATACCAGACCACCTTATCTCCCTCCTGAGAAATCTGTATGCAGGTCAAAAAGCAACAGTTAGAATTGGACATGGAACAATGGTCTGGTTCCAAATTGGGAAAGGAGTACATCAAGGGTATATGTTGTCACTCTGCTTATTTAACTTATATGCAGAGTTCATCATGCGAAATGCCAGGCTGGATGAAGCACAAGCTGAAATCAAGATTGCCAGGAGAAATATCAATAACCTCAGATATGCAGATGACACCACCCTTATGACAGAAAGCAAGAAAGAATTAAAGAGCCTCTTGATGAAAGTGAAAGAGGAGAGTGAAAAAATAGGCTTAAATCTCAACATTCAGAAAACGAAGATCATGGCTCTGGTTCCATCACTTCATGGCAAATAGATGGGGAAACAATGGAAACAGTGAGAGACTTTATTTTGGGGGGGTTGCAAAATCAGTGCAGATGGTGACTGTAGCCATGAAATTAAAAGACACTTGCACCTTGGAAGAAAAGCTATGACCAACCTAGACAGCATATTAAAAAGCAGAGACATTAGTTTGCCAACAAAGGTCCATCTAGTCAAAGATATTGTTTTTCCAGTAGTCATGTATGGATGTGAGAGTTGGACTGTAAAGAAAGCTGAGGAACGAAGAATTGATGCTTTTGAACTGTGGTGTTGGAGAAGACTCTTGAGAGTCCGTGGACTGCAAGGAGATCCAACCAGTCCATCCTAAAGGAAATCAGTCCTGAATATTCATTGGAAGGACTGATGCTGAAGCTGAAACTCCAATATTTTGGCCACCTGATGCCAAGGACTGACTCATTGGAAAAGATCCTGATGCTGGCAAAGATTGAAGGCAGGAGGAGATGGGGACGACAGAGGATGAGATGGTTGGATGACATCACCAACTCGATGGACAAGAGTTTGAGCAAACTCTGGGAGTTGGTGATGGACAGGGAAGCCTAGTGTGCTGCAGTCCATGAGATCGCAGAGTTCGGCACGACTGAGCGACTAAACTGAACTGAGCTGATCTTTGGGCAGCAGGTGGGAAAGTCAGGTCATTAAATTTGCAGTCTATCCCCTTTCAGGGAGGAACTACAATCTGGGTGTTTTTGCCTGTTTTTCTGTGCTGAACCAGGGGGAGTAGCCATCAGTAGTATTTGTACACCCATTTAAAAAGAATTCTTTGTCCTCTGTGGTCATGGGAGACTTAGAAATACTGATTCCTGCTTGCTCTCAAAACTAGACAATTTAACCTTCAATTTTGCAGCTTTTTTTTTTTTTTTTTGGCCAGGTATAGAATTCTAGTCTATCTTTTTTTTTTTTTAATTCATTACTTTAAAGATGTAGCTCCAGTGGATCATTTTTATATTTTCCATGTCTCTCACTGAGTTTTTGAACTTGTAGAATACCATTATAGTAACTTTTAATGTCTTTCTCTGCTAATTTTAATATCTGTGTCAAATCTGGGTTGGTTTTGATTGATCATTGTTTTTATATTTTCCTGCCTTTTCTGGTAAGCTTTGATTGGATGTCAGATACTGTGAGTTTCATTTTGTTGGGTGCTGGATACTTTTATATTACTATAAATGTTATTAAACTTTGTTTTGGAATGTAGTTAAGTTTCTTAGAAATATTTGTATCCTTTCAAGTCTTGCCCTTAGGATTTGTTAGATGGGGTCCTGACCAATGCTCAGTCTAGGATTGATTATTCTCCTGAGACAGTTATTCTGAGGCAAGACCTTCCTGAGGACTTTACCCAATGTTTGATGAATTAGGTGTTTTTCCCAGTCTGACTAGTGGGAGCAGGACCTATTCTTGTTCCTGTGTGAGTCTCAGGTACTGTTCCCTCTAATCATTTCAGATGGTTCTTTCTGTGGCCTCAGGTGTTCTTTTCACATGCATGCACTGATTAGTACTCTTCTGAATACTCAGGGGTACTCTCTTCAGTTCTCCAGGGTTCTCTGCATTAGTCAGTGTTCACCCAGAGAAACAGAACCAGCAGGAACAGTCTAAAACAATAGGAAACAATCTAGAATAATGTTTGACCACACCTCTGGATACTGTGACCTACTCAAGTGGACACAAAAAAAATAACTGTCACATTCTCTGCACATTTTTTTTCACTCTTTGGTACTTTGTTCTATCATCTCTAGTTGATTCAATCTTCCAGGAGACTCAGCTCCAAATCCTCAACTCAGGGAGTCAGTTGGGCTCTGCCTCACTTCCTCCACCCTGTCCCATGGTCTGAACACTTTTTCAAGGCAGTCTCGAGGAATCCTAAGTACTCACCTCATTTGTTTTCCATCTCTCAGTCCTTGGTTGCCTGCTGTTCAGTGCTTAAAACCTGCTGCTTCAGGAATTCTCTGGGGGCACAGTGGATAAGAATCCATCTGCCAATTCAGGGGACATGGATTGATCCCTGGTCCGGGAAGATTCCACATGCTGTGGAGCAACTAAGCCCGTGCACCACAACTGCTGAGCCTGTGCTCTAAGACCTGAGAGCTACAACTTATGAGCCTCTGTGCCACAATTACTGAAGTCCACACACTTTAGAGCCAGCTGGTCACAACTACTGACCCCTGTGTGCAGCTCCTGAGGCCTGTGTGCCTAGAGCCTGTGCTTAGCAATGAAAGAAGCCACCACAGTGGAGAAGCCCATGCACCACAACTAGAGCATATCCCCCTCTCTCTGCAACTAGAGAAAACCTGCATGCAGCAACGAAGACCCAGTTCAGCTCCGTTCAGTTGCTCAGTCATGTCTGACTCTTTGCGACCCCATGGACTGCAGCATGCCAGGCTTCCCTGTCCATCACCAACTCCCAGAGTTTGCTCAAACTCTTGTCCATCGAGTTGGTGATGTCATCCAACCATCTCATCCTCTGTCGTCCCCATCTCCTCCTGCCTTCAATCTTTCCCAGCATCAGGGTCTTTTCCAATGAGTCAGTCCTTGGCATCAGGTGGCCAAAATATTGGAGTTTCAGCTTCAGCATCAGTCCTTCCAATGAATATTCAGGACTGATTTCCTTTAGGATGGACTGGTTGGATCTCCTTGCAGTCCACGGACTCTCAAGAGTCTTCTCCAACACCACAGTTCAAAAGCATCAATTCTTCGTTCCTCAGCTTTCTTTACAGTCCAACTCTCACATCCATACATGACTACTGGAAAAACAATATCTTTGACTAGATGGACCTTTGTTGGCAAACTAATGTCTCTGCTTTTTAATATGCTGTCTAGGTTGGTCATAGCTTTTCTTCCAAGGTGCAAGTGTCTTTTAATTTCATGGCTACAGTCACCATCTGCACTGATTTTGCAACCCCCCCAAAATAAAGTCTCTCACTGTTTCCATTGTTTCCCCATCTATTTGCCATGAAGTGATGGAACCAGAGCCATGATCTTCGTTTTCTGAATGTTGAGATTTAAGCCTATTTTTTCACTCTCCTCTTTCACTTTCATCAAGAGGCTCTTTAATTCTTTCTTGCTTTCTGTCATAAGGGTGGTGTCATCTGCATATCTGAGGTTATTGATATTTCTCCTGGCAATCTTGATTTCAGCTTGTGCTTCATCCAGCCTGGCATTTCGCATGATGAACTCTGCATATAAGTTAAATAAGCAGAGTGACAACATATACCCTTGATGTACTCCTTTCCCAATTTGGAACCAGACCATTGTTCCATGTCCAATTCTAACTGTTGCTTTTTGACCTGCATACAGATTTCTCAGGAGGGAGATAAGGTGGTCTGGTATTCTCATGTCTTGAAGAATTTTCCATAGTTTGTTGTGATGCGCACAGTCAAAGGCTTTGGCGTAGTCAATAAAACAGAAGTAAATGTTTTTCGGGAACTCTCTTGCTTTTTCTATGAGCCAACAGATGTTGGCAATTTGATCTCTGGTTCCTCTGCTTTTTCTAAATCCAGCTTGAACATCTGAAAGTCTACGTTTCACATACTGTTAAAGCCTGGCCTGGAGAATTTTGAGCATTACTTGGACAGTGTGTGAGATGAGCACATGTGCGGTAGTTTGAACATTCTTTTACATTGCCCTTTTTGGGGATTGGAATGAAAACTGACATTTTCTAGTCCCGTGGCCACTGCTGAGTTTTCCAAATTTGCTGGCATATTGAGTGCAGTACTTTCACAGCATCATCCTTTAAGATTTGAAATAGCTCAACTGGAATTTCATCATCTCCACTAGCTTTGTTCATAGAGATGGTTCCTAAGGCCCACTTGCTTTCGCATTACAGGACGTCTGGCTCTAGGTAAGTGATCACACCTTCATGGTTATCTGGGTCATTAAGATGTGTTTTATATAGTTCTCCTGTGTATTCTTTCCACCTCTTCTTAATCTCTTCTGCTTCTATTAGGTCCATACCACTTCCGTCCTTTATTGTGCCCATCTTTGCATGAAATGTTCTCTTGGTATCTCTAATTTTCTTGTTCCCTTGGTATCTCTAATTTTCTCTTCAGCCGTCCCCTTCTCATCCTGCCCCCAATTCTAATTTTCTTGAAGAGATCTCTAGTTTTTCCCATTCTATTGTTTTCCTCTATTTCTTTGCATAGATCATGGAGGAAGGCTTTCTTATCTCTCCATGCTATTTTTTGGAACTCTGCATTCAAATGAGTATATCTTTCCTTTTCTCCTTTGCCTTTCACTTCTCTTTTTTTCTCAGCTATTTGTAAGGCCTCCTCAGACAACCATTTTGCCTTTCTTTCTCTTGGGGATGGTTTGATCACTGCCTCCTCTACAATGTCATGAACCTCCATCCATAGTTCTTCAAGCACTCTATCTATCAGATATAATCCCTTGAATCTATTTGTCACTTCCACTGTATAATCGTAATGGATTTCATTTAGGTCATAGCTGAATGGTCTAGTGGTTTTCCCTACTTTCTTCAATTTAAGTCTGAATTTGGTAATAAGGAGTTCATCATCTGAGCCATAGTCAGCTCCTAGTTTTGTTTTTGCTGACTGTATAGAGCTTCTCCATCTGTGGCTGCAAAGAATATAATCAATCTGATTTCAGTATTGACCATCTGTTGATGTCCATGTGTAGAGTCTTCTCTTGTGTTGTTGCAAGAGGGTATTTGCTATGACCAGTGCATTCTCTTGACAAAACTGTTAGCCTTTGCCCTGCTTCATTTTGTATTCCAAGGCCAAATTTGCCTGTTACTCCAGGTATCTCTTGACTTCCTACTTTTGCATTCCAGTCCCCTATAATGAAAAAGACATCTGTTTTGGGTGTTAGTTCTAGAAGGTTTTGTAGGTCTTCATAGAACCATTCAAATTCAGCTTCTTCAGCTTTACTGGTTGGGGCATAGACTTATATTGAATGGTTTGCCTTGGAAACAAACAGAGATCATTCTGTCATTTTTGAGACTGCATCCAAGTACTGCATTTCAGACTCTTTTGCTGACTGTGAGGCTTACTCCATTTCTTCTAAGGAATTCTTGCCCACAGTAGTAGATATAATGTCAAGCTTCAAATTAACCTGCTTAGACTTCCCTGGTGGTCCAGTGGTTAAGAATCCAGCTGCGACTGCAGGGCACACAGGTTTGATTCCTGACTGGGGAAGATTCCACATGCCATGGGGGAACTAAGCCCATGTGCCACAATTACTAAGCCTGCACGCTAGAGCCCACACACAGCAAACAAGACTCAGTGTAGCAAACAGACAAGAAACAAAACAAACAAATTAGCTTGCCACTGGGAGCTGAAAGGGCAGGCAAGTAGTAGTCTTTCGGGAGACTGAACAGGCATGTGAGGTTCTGCCTTGCTTCTACAGCACTGAAAGGACTAGGTACACCCTAGTCTCCTGGGGCCCCACTAAGAACAAAGATGGTGGTTTGGACAAGCACAAAAGCTTGAGAGGCACTCCAAATCTTTGGCTGGGTAAGTTGGGTGAGGTTCATCTCTACACAAGGTAAGTCTGTTAAGACTGGGAGAAGCAGCTGCTTATCTAATGCACAGAAGCCAACAGAGGGAGTCAAGGAAAATGAAGAAACAGATGTTTTAGTTCCAAACAAAAGAGGAAGATACATCTCCAGGAACTTCCCCCTAATGAAATGAAGATAAGTGACTCCCCTCGCAGGGAATTCAAAATAACAGTCATAAAGATTCTCACTGAGGTCAGGAGAGGAATGCATGAACAAAGTAGGAATTTCAATAAAGAGAAAATATTTTTTTAAATACCAGACAGAAATCACAGGGCTGAAGAATACAATAACTGAATTGAAAAATTCAGTAGAGGGACTCAACATCAGACTAAGAGGGGCGTTTATGGTGTAAATGCCTACATTAAAAACAAGATCTCAACTAAATGACCTAACTTTAAATCTCAAGAAGCTAGGGAAAATAAACTAAGCTCAAAGTTAGCAGAGGAAGACAATAATAAAGATCAGAGTAGAAATAAATCAAATAGACAATAGAAACACAGTCAGTTCAGTTCAGTCGCTCGGTCGTGTCCGACTCTTTGTGACCCCATGAATCGCAGCATGCCAGGCCTCCCTGTCCATCACCAACTCCCAGAGTTCACTCAAACTCATGTCCATCGAGACGGTGATGCCATCCAGCCATCTCATCCTCTGTCATACCCTTCTCCTCCTGTCCCCAATCCTTCCCAGCATCAGAGTCTTTTCCAATGAGTCAACTCTTCACATGAGGTAGCCAAAGTACTGGAGTATCAGCTTTAGCATCAGTACTTCCAAAGAACACCCAGGACTGATCTTTAGAACAGACTGGTTGGATCTCCTTGCAGTCCAAGGGACTCTCAAGATTCTTCTCCAACACCACAGTCCAAAAGCATCAGTTCTTCAGCACTCAGCTTTCTTCACAGTCCAACTCTCACATCCATACATGACCACTGGAAAAACCATAGCCTTGATTAGATGGATCTTTGTTGGCAAAGTAATGTCTCTGCTTTTGAATATGCTATCTAGGTTGGTCATAACTTTCCTTCCAAGGAGTAAGCATCTTTTAATTTCATGGCTGTAATCACCATCTGCAATGATTTTGGAGCCCCCCCCCAAAATAAAGTCTGACACTGTTTCCACTGTTTCCCCATCTATTTCCCATGAAGTGATGGGACCAGATGCCATGATCTTCGTTTTCTAAATGTTGAGCTTTAAGCCAACTTTTTCACTCTCCTCTTTCACTTTCATCAAGAGGCTCTTTAGTTCTTCACTTTCTGCCATAATGGTGGTGTCATTGCATATCAGAGGTTATTGATATTTCTCCCGGCAATCTTGATTCCAGCTTGTGCTTCTTCCAGCCCAGCATTTCTCATGATGTACTCTGCATAGAAGTTAAACAAGCAGGGTGACAATAAGCAGCCTTGATGTACACCTTTTCCTATTTGGAACCAGTCTGTTGTTCCATGTCCAGTTCAAACTGTTGCTTCCTGACCTGCATATAGGTTTTTCAAGAAGTAGGTCAGGTGGTCTGGTATTCCTATCTCTTTCAGAATTTTCCACAGTTTATTGTGACCCACACAAAGCTTTGGCATAGTCAATAAAGCAGAAATAGATGTTTTTCTGGAACTCTCTTGCTTTTTCCATGATCCAGAGGATGTTGGCAATTTGATCTCTGGTTCCTCTGCCTTTTCTAAAACCAGCTTGAACATCTGGAAGTTCATGGCTCACGTATTGCTGAAGCTTGGCTTGGAGAATTTTGAGCATTACTTTACTAACGTGTGAGATGAGTGCAATTGCACAGTAGTTTGAGCATTCTTTAGTATTGCCTTTGGGATTGGAATGAAAACTGACCTTTTCCAGTCCTGTGGCCACTGCTGAGTTTTCCAAATGTGCTGGCATATTGAGTGCAGCACTTTCACAGCATCATCTTTGAGGATTTGAAATAGCTCATCTGGAATTCCATCATCTCCACTAGCTTTGTTTGTAGTGATGCTTTCTAAGGCCCTCTTGACTTCACATTCCAGGATGTCTGGCTCTAGGTGAGTGATCACACCATCATGATTATCTTGGTCATGAAGATCTTTTTTGCACAGTTCTGTGTATTCTTGCCACCTCTTCTTAATATCTTCTGCTTCTGTTAGGTCCATACCATTTCTGTCCTTTATCAAGCCCATCTTTGCATGAAATGTTCCCTTGGTATCCCTAATTTTCTTGAAACACAGTAGAAAAATCCAAAAACTAAGTGCGTTGTGGAAGTGGGATATCAACAAACCCTTAACTAGATTGACTACGGAAAAGAGAAGACTCAAATAAAGTCAGAAATGAAAGAGGAAGACTTCCCTGCTGGTCCAGTGACTAAGACTCTGAGCTCCCAATGCAGGGGGCCTAGGTTCAATCCCTGGTCAGGGAACTAGTATCCCACATGCCTCTCGGCATGGAAAAACAAACAAACAAAAAACACCAGTAGTGTTTCTTTATACCAACAATGATCTATTTGAAAAGGATATCAAGGAAACAATCTCATCTATAATAGCAACAAAAAGAATAGAATACTTAGAAATAAGTTTAACCAAGGAGGTAAAAGAGTTGTACACTGAAAAGTATAAAACATTGATGAAATAAACTAAAGAAGCCACAAATAAATGGAAAGCTATCCTGTATTCTTCAACTGGAAGAATCAATACTGTGCTATACAGATTCAGATTCAATACAATCCCTATCAAAATTCCAATGACATTTTTCACAGAAATAGAAAAAACAATTCTAAAATTTGAATAGTCAAAAACAATCTTGAGAAAAGAAAAATACAGTGGTTAACAATGGTCATGAGGTTGGGGAAATAGGAAGATGCTGGTCAAAGTGGAGAAAGTTGCAGTTCTGTAGGATAGGTTCTAGCGATCTAATGTGCTACATGATTATAGTTAATAATATGGTTTTG
Organism: Capricornis sumatraensis; assembly: GCF_032405125.1. Taxonomy (NCBI): domain Eukaryota; kingdom Metazoa; phylum Chordata; class Mammalia; order Artiodactyla; family Bovidae; genus Capricornis; species Capricornis sumatraensis. Next base: position 84,567,063 of record NC_091092.1, read on the forward strand.
TATACTAGAAATTTGCTATTAATAAAAGGGTTGATTTCAGGGACTCTTACATACACACACATATATACATATAAATATATATATACAGTGGATACTACTCAGCCATATAAAAGAATGAAATGATGCCTTTTGCAGCAACATGGATGGACTTAGAGATTATCATACTAAGTGAAGTAAATCAGACAAAGACAAATGCCATATGATACTGCTTATATGTGAAATCTAAAATATGACACAAATGAACTTATATACAAAGCAGAAACAAACTCAAGAGACATAGAGAACGGACTTGTGGCTGCCATGGGGAAGTAAGAGCAAGGATTGAGAGTTTACAGTTAGCAGATGCAAATTTATATATATAGAATGAATAAACAAGGTTCTATTGTAGAGCATAGGGAACTATATGCATGATAAACAACAATGGAAAAGAATATGAAAAAAATGTATATATATATGTAACTGAATCAGTTTGTGGTACAGCAGAAATGAGCAGAACATTGTAAATCAACTATGCTATAATAAAATATATTTAAAATAAATCCAAGGATCAACATCAGAAATTTTTTATTATACAATCAAGTTAAACAAGAAAATAACAGGTAATAATTAATAGATGTCTAAAAAGTAACTGCTAAAATTTAAAACAAAATCCTAATAAATATATTTTACAGTGTAAAGTAAGTCACTCCCTATCCACAATGTCCCCCCATCCTGCAAGTCCTGAATCCATAGGAGTTATCCCGGTGTATTACTGTACCCATTCCCCCCCAAATTGTGTATAGTCTTATACTATGGACATGCTGAGCATTTTCCACAATAACCTATTATACATTTTACATACTATTTGTACTATATATTATCTCCATTTTACAGATCAGGAAACTGAGGCTCAGAAGGAATAAGGAATTTGACCAAGGTAAAACTGTGTTGGTGTGAGATAATATAAAATAAATGCATTGGTCTCTGCCCCCGGTTCCTGGCACAGAGCTCTTAAAACTCTTGCAATTTCTTATGTGATAAGAGCACCAGCAGCATCTTTTATTCCATTGAACTGACTCTAGGTGGGTCTGGATGGCTTCTGGATGCGGGCTGGTCACCAGAAAGACCACACCATAGTTAGAAGCTTGAAATTTTCAGACCCATCTCCCCATCCTCCAGAGAGGGGAGAGGGCTGGAAATAAAGTTAATAATTGATCATGCCTATGTGAGGAAGCCTCCATAAAATCCCAATAGTGTGGAGTCCCAAGAGCTTCAGGATGGGCAGACCATCCACATAAAAGGAGGGTGATGTACCCCAACACCACAGGGACAGAGAAGCTCCTGCACTTGGTACCCTCCCAGATCTCACGCTATATATGTCTTCATCTGACTGTTCATCTGTATCCTTTATCATGTCCTTTAAAAAACTGGTAAACGTAAGTATTTCCTTGAGTTCTGTGAGTTGCTCTAGCAAATTAATCTAACTTGAAGAGGGGGTCATGGGAACCTCCAATTTGCAACCAAATCAGACAGAATTTGTGGGTAACCTGGGGACCTACTACTTGTAATTAGCATCTGTAGTGGGGTATGGGAAAATTTTGTGGGATTGAGCCCTTAACCTCTTGGATCTGATGTACTCTCCAGGTAGTGTTAGAATTGAGTTAAATTGTAGGATACCAGCTGGTGTTGCAGAGAATTTTGCTTGATGTGGGAAAAACCTGCACATATTTGGTGACCAGAGTGCCAGAAGTAAAGTGTTAGCAAGGGACAGAGAAGGAAGGGAGAGAGTAGGATTTTATTTTTCCTATACAGAAGCGAAAGGGCTGGATGATTTTTCTACACAGTTGGTAAGTGGTTAAGAGCTAAGTGGGCTTCCCTTGTGGCTCAGCTGGTAAAGAATCTGCCTGCAATGCAGGAGACCTGGGTTCGATCCCTGTGTTGGGAAGATCCCCTGGAGAAGGGAAAGGCTACACACTCCAGTATTCTGGCCTGGAGAATTCCATGGACTATAGTCCATGGGGTTGCAAAGAGTGGCCTGGAGAATTCCATGGACTGTATAGTCCATGGGGTTGCAAAAAGTCGGACACAACTGAGCGGCTTTCACTTTGACTTTCTTTCACTTTTAAGAGCTAAGTATCAAATGCAGGTGGGTCTTAATCTAAAGGGTAACTATTATCTAAGAAAAATTCTATCCAATATCTCCCTGAAGATTCCATATCTTTCTGAAGACAGCTCTATTTCCCACAGGGTCCTCCGAAATCCCCAAACACCCATGACACAGCCCCAAACACTGACCCTCAAAGAATCCAACGAAGGAGACAACAAAACTCCATCAGAGTGTCTGCCCCCTGCCTCATAAATTCTATCAGCACAGCCTCCCTCCCAGTGATTGACAGTCACATGCCAGCAGCCCTGCAGGTCTCCAATCACTAATTACCTCAGGACTCAAAATTTTGGAATCACGTTCCTGACACCACCAGCAGCAGATCACTGACCTTCCAAAACTGCCAATAGCCAAATCACAGGGACTATCAGAATATACAGAACCATCCCTCAGTCCTGGAGGGACTGACCCAGTCAGGGTCAAGATTCTTCTGTAAAGGGTCTGAGACTTTACTCTCTTATAGGATAGCAAATTTTAGAGATGATGACAGAAGACAAGAGATTCCTGAGGCAGAGACAAAGGAAGTTTACTACTCACCATGGGCGCAGCACTCACATCATATCAGCACCCCATGTCCTCTAAGTCCCGCAGAGGTGACACAGAGGGACCCTGGTGGATGTAGCACACACAGTGGGTTTACATCACAGTCATGAAAAGCTGAACTTGGGAATCCAGCCAGCTCTTTGTCCCAGAGGGAGACATTACCTCATCCCTCAAGATTCCTCACTGTCAACATAGCCCTGAGAAATGGCTAAGGTAGTAAATGGTCAGAGCCCACTCCTCGACAACCACAAAGTAGTTTAAGGCCAGGCTATTACACTGCAACCCACACAAAAGAGTTTAGACTGACTTTTGCATATTTGGTGTCACCGGCAATAATGACAGAGTCCAAAATCAAACCCCAATCCCAGTGGAGAGATGATCTGCACCCCTGTCTTTCCTCCATATACATACACATAACCCAAAGGGACATGGTTCAACTCAGTTCAGAATTTGTTGTTAGATCTGATTGGGAACACCACAACATGGATTTGGTTAAGTCTCATGCTTAGTAACATCAATCGCTTAATGTGGCATAATCCGAGACCTCTCAGGTATCAGGAGAAGATGAATTTGTATCAGTCAGATCTAAATAAAGTCATGTTGGCCCCTGTGTTTGTACAGTGATGAGGGAGTCTGTGTTCAGGAGGTGACATTGATGGCCTCTGGCACAGCAGAATAGTTTAAGACCAGCCATGTTCAAGTGAGATTTTCTGTTTTTGTCATCCCATGGAAGGGATGACACACCTGGTAGCAGGTCAGATTGCTAGCTGTCTGCCTGACTCTGGGAAAACATTCGATTGCTTGGCCAGGTTTTAGTGCTCAATGTAGGAGACAAAGAATACTAACTGGCTCCCATCTCACACCTCTCAGGGTCTAAGATTTTCCTTCCCCAAGTACATTCCTTCCATAGCCATGAAACTGGTGTGTCCCATTCTAGCGCCTATAACTTCATTTTTATTCAATCATCTCCTGTTTGCACACAGACCTTTCATCCAGACGCTGGGTCAGATGCAAGAGGATAAAAGGCATTTTTATAAAATTTACAGAGATTATTTAAATGTCATCTATCTTGGCCCCTGTGGGCCACTGGAGGGGAATTCAGTGAACAGTGTCTCCAGTTAAGTGGTCATCATGCTTTTATGATCTACAACCATGTCCATACAACAAGAAAATCCAGGTGACTGAACCAGAATGAAGTTCAAATCCCCTAGACCCATTTTGGGCTGAGTTGTCACCTCTTTTGTTCTAACCATTATCCAGAAGGTACCCAATAGGCAATGATCCCTTTCAGGTGACAGTCACATTCAGTGAGCAAATTGACTTATTTAAGTGTGTGGACCAGGAAGAGGTGAGAGAGGTAGTATCTGAAATCCTTCAGTTCATTTCTTAGGAGGCTGTTCAATGTTCAGGGCTTCCCTGGTGGCTCAGATGGTAAAGAATCTGCCTGCAATGCAGGAGACCTGGGTTCAATCCCTGGGTTGGGAAGATCCCCTGGAGGAGGGTGTGGCTACCCACTCCAATATTCTTGCCTGGAGAATCACCAAGGACAGAAGAGCCTGGTGGGTTACAGTCCATGGGGTCACAAAGAGTCAGACATGATTGAGTAAACACAACACACAATGTTCAACAATATCAGATATCTACTGATAGTAGGAAGCATCCCTGGGTGCACCACTGTCAGATTGCAAACAGTCTGCATTAGCAACACAGAGATTTTTACTTTGTACCCAGTCTCCAGTGGTGGATATGATGCCATGTCCAAGGTGCAGCAGCAGTGATCTGGACAGTGCAGGCTCCATCCATTGCTTGATTCCAGTTGGTCTCATCAAAGAACAAACCTGAACTATCAGCGTCAACACGGGTCACCCAGACTGACTTCAACCACTCACCATCCATTACAGACTTCCCACCACTGTCCTCAGAAACCCCCATCACTCTCACCAGAGACCCTGTATTAGACCGCCTCCTCCAACACAGTCTCTCAAGTCCTAAAATTCAAATCAAGTCCTAACTCTATGCCAACTGCTGTTCAGCTGCTTCTGAGAACCACTTCCAGTTCCAGTCTCCACCCCTAAGATCACCTTTCCTAGGGGCTGCTCTTTTTCACAGGTTCAGAGGCTGCCGTTTCTGTCCAGCATGAGAAAGCTAAATTGCTCTAAAGCTGTAATTTGCCAATTTTGTAAAGTATCATGGCCTTTTCAAAAACAGAAAAGGGCGGGGGCTTCTTGTGAAATCTCAGTTTCCTCTTTAAACAAAACAAGGGTCAGTCAAGGACAAGACCCTGCCTTTTCTGCCACGAGCCATCCCGCCCCCCAACTCAAGCAGACATGCTTACTGGATGATAAATGTGTCAGTCAAAGCAAGACCCTACCCTCGACTGCCAATAGACACATGCCCTGTGACTCAGACGTTCTCACTGGTTGAAAGGCTATCAATCAAGTCCCTCTCCCGCCCCCTGCTCGCAGAAGAGGAGTGGGTCCAGACCCTGTACTCACAGACAGGGTGGCTGCTGAATCAGTCTTCTACCGTCTGGCCCAGCACACCCAGAGCCCCCAGGAGCCAGAGCTTTTGATTGGCCGCCTGCTGCCCTTTCAAATGGAGAACCCACCCCGCCAAAGGAGGCAAAGCTGCTGTGATAAACTGCTGATTATCCCAAGGGCTGTCACTAGCGCACAGATCTATCACGATTGGCTTCTGCCTCTTTCCAGACATCTATTGACACGAAGACACGAGCCCACAAACAGGCTCTGCGTCCATCCCAGCTTTCTTCTGCTGGTCCTTTTAAGATGTCCAGTTTGGAGGCCTGTCTCGACCAGGAAAGGGGTACTTTGGGGCAGTGTTGGCTTCCCAGACTGAAAGAGAGCAGAGGGACCGAGTCTTCGCGCAGCCGCATTCTAGAAAAACAAAATCCTGGGGGTGGGTCCAAAACACTTTTAAAGATTTAACTCAGCGAGCTGCTGAGCTGCTTTGGTGTTCTCACCTGGCGCTTAAGTATTGGCTTTCCTTCAGATTGCGTGGGAAATTTTACCTGCATGTGTGCATGTCTGATTTTTTCAAAATATATTTAAACTTTCTGTAATTGCGTTTTCTTAAGATTCTGTAATATGGTAATGGCGGTGCGTAATTCACTTACAACTCGAGCTGGAAAACAAACGTAGTAAAAAATAACCATAACTACAATACTCATTGATTACGTAATATAAAAATATATATTAACTGTAACATCAAAAACCTAAATTGCGAGGAAAAGTGTAAAATTTTATTGAAGTTATCACCTTATAATAGGGTGTTGTAATTTTAAGATACTTTACTTGAGCCTCATGGTAACCATAAGGGGAAAACCTGCAGTAATTGCACAAAAGAACATAATAAAAAGTCCAAACATACTGATACGGAAAGACATCTCACACACACACACAAACACACACACAGAAAAACACACAAACACAAAGACAGCAGGATAAGAAATAAGGAACAAGGACTTCCAAGACAGCCAGAGAATAATGGGCAAAATGGCAATAGTAAATCCTTGTTGTTCAGTTGCTAAGTCATGTCCAACTCCGGGACCCCATGGACTGCAGCATGCCAGGTTTCCCTGTCCATCACTATCTCCCAGAGTTTGCTCAAACTCACGGTAAATCCTTACCTATCAATAATTACCTTAAATGTAAATAGAGTAAATGTTCTAATCAAAGGATGTAGGTAAAACAGATAAAAAATACAAGTCCCAACCATATGCTGCCTGCAAGAGACTCATTTTAGTCTTAAAGATACATATAGACTGGAAGCAAAGGGATGGAAAAATGTATTTCAACCAAATGATTGCTAAAAAAAAAAAAAAGACATGTGTAGTTACATTATCAGATAAAGTAGACTTTAAATTTAAAATGGTAAATTTCATTAACCAAAAGTTTTTTCAAGGTCAGATCCCAAGCAACCCCTCTGAGCTTTTTTTCAAAGTGAGCTCTTCCCCCAAAAGAGGCCAGGTTTGTAGGGTGAGTGGAATTTTCTGAAAAATTCTCTGGAGAAAGTGGATTCCTGGTGAGAAAAGACAGTGGCCCAGAGGTCGTTATGTCTTAGAATCTTGGCAGAAGCAGAGTTTGGAAACTGTGCAGAGGATGTTTTTCATTTAGATGGAATTTGTTGAAACACACACACACATGCCAAACATCAGTGTGACATTCAGAGTCCAGTATGATCTGGCCCCAAAGCACCATTCCTACCTCACCTTGATGGGTTTAGGGTTTTTGAAAATTCATTCCCCCTTCCTCTCTCTTCTTTCTCCTCCTCCTTTCTCTCTCCTTTTCTCTCTCTCCCCCTCATTAAAATAGCAATCTAGTTTATTTTTGTTTAATTACTGGTAACATGACCTCAATTATAAGGACAACACACATAAAGCAGTTTGCGTGTGCTATGAAGGGAAAAAAAGAACTAAAAAAAAACACCCAGAATAAATAGTAAGGGGGATTATTCTTTTAAATAAGAGGAGTCCTCTTTGAGAAGCTGATATTTAGCAAAGAATTGAAGGAGGTGAGAAGTTGGAAAAAGAATAAAAAGATAAGGCCAGAGCATTGCAGGGCCCCCAGAGGTGTACCTCTAACTGACACCTTGTGGCATTCACTGATGGCTGCTCTCTTCCTACTCTACAGCTGAGACCCCAGATCCTCATTCCAACCCTGGCAGAGTTTGCCAGACCCTCTATACCTTTGAGACAACTGATTCCAAGAATCATGCAGCTTTTCCAATAGCTATTACTTAGAGTAACTAAACAGGCTGGCTTAAGTAATTTTTCAAACCTTGTCTCCGGGAACCACAGCTTTCTATACCAGACCCTAAACCTCTCAGTATTGACTGCTAGGGTTCCAAACCACCGTCCATACCAACTCCACAACCTGATCATCCCCAAAACCATGACTACCACAAGTTCATTTTATAGGGCATGTCCATGGCCACTACATTAATGTTAATGATGATTCATTCACTCAACCAACATTTACAAATACCCAATCTGTGGCAGGCAGTGTTGTAAGTTTTCTCAGATTAATTCTCTCAAGATCCTTGTGTGCTCAGTTGCTCAGTTGTGTCTGACTTTGCAACTCCGTGGACCGTAGCCTGCCAGGCTCCTCTGTCCATGGAATTTTTCAAACAAGAATACTGGAGTGGGTTGCCATTTCCTTCTCCAGTGGGTCTTCCTGATCCAGGGATGGAAGTTGCATCCCCTGCATTGGTAGGCAGATTCTTTACCACTTTACACACACATAGGTAATTAATGTTGTTAGCCCCAGCTGATAGATGAGGAAGATGGAAATATAAGGTCACACACTGGATATGGAGAGGGCTGGTGATTTGAACTCCGTCTGACTCTAGAATCCATACCCTTAACCCCTATGACTATCTTGCAATCATGGCTCTTGTTTCAAAGTTCTTTCTTCAAATAGACACTTTCCTTACGTCTTTCTTAAATGTCTTCTCAGTGAGGCCTTTTCCATGGCCATTCTAGCTAAAATTTATGCACACACACACACACACACACACACACACACACGCTCCCTCACTATGTCCTTTCTTGAGTAATGTTTCTCAACATTTATCACTATATTATATATTTCATTTATCTTGCAATTATTATCACAACTTATTATTTGTTCTTTACATTTAATATGTCTCCTGCACTAGAAGTCAGCTGCAAGAGGGCAAGAATTTTCACCTGTTTTATTTGTTGCTGTGTCCCCTGTCACATAGTAGGCACTTGGCAAATATTTGTGTAATGAATGAATGAACCCTTCCTTTGTGGAATGAATGAATAAGTGAGTGAATGAACCCTTCCAATGACAACTGATTCCACGCTGCCTTGCCTGGACCCTGGCTGGCCCTGGATTCACCCTTCGAACTCCCATGCTATTTACCGCAGATATATTGGCTCTGTTTACAAATATTAATGTTTAAAATCAGAATTATACCAATTCGGATGAATTTCTATTGAGAAAGTTTGCCCTGGAGTGAATTTTGAGCCAATGTAATTCCTCATTCAATGCCATACAGTGATGAAGTTAACCCAAAGCCAATTTTGGCCATTTTCAGTTTCTGAAATTATTTTCACTGGGATGACTCATTTTCGGGTTAATCTTTACAGTGATGATTAGATCCACACATTCTTATCTGTGTCATATTTCAGCAATAGTAGCTTTGCCCCAGATATCTCCTTAACCTCAGGCTGCTCCTTGAACATCTCGGGCACGTTCTTGCTTCAGGAACTGTACGGTTGTTCCATCTGCCAGAAATGTTCTTGCATCTGTAGTCTTTCTTCATGGTTTTTTTCCTCAAAAAAAAAATCACCTTTCAACAAGGCCTAAGCAGACTACCCTATTCAAATACAATCTTCTCCCATCCTGTACTCCGAATCCCCCTTACTGCCTTTATTTTAAAATTATTTATCTTTTTAATTGTGATATAGTTGACTTGCAACGTTTCAAGTATAAAGTGATTCAATTATACACACACTGCTGTTCAGTCACTAAGTTGTGTCTGACTCTTTGCCGCCCCATGGACTGCAGCATGCCAGGCTTCCCTGTCCTTCACTATCTCCTGGAGTTACCTCAAACTCATATCCATTGGGTCGGTGATGCCATCTAACCACCTCATCCTCTGCTGCCCACTTCTTTTGTCTTCAATCTTTCCCAGCCATATACATATACATATACATATACATATGTCTTATCCTCTGTTGTCCCATTTTCCTCCTGCCTTCAATCTTTCCTAGCATCAGGGTTTTTTCCGATGTGTCAGTTCTTCGCATCAGGTGGCCAAAATATTGGAGGGATGACAGAGGATAGATAGATAGTTGGATGGCATCATCAACTCGATGAACATGAGTTTGAGCAAGCTCCAGGAGTTGGTGATGGACAGAAAAGCCTGGCGTGCTGCAGTCCATGGGGTTGCAAAGAGTAGGACACCACTGAGTGACTGAACTGATACATATATATATGTATATATATATATGTATATATATATATATATACATACACACACATATGTATATATATATATTCTTTCTCAGATTCTTTTCCACTTATAGGTTATTACAAGATATTGAATATAGTTCCCTGTGCTATACAGTAGATCCTTGTTGTTTATCTATTTTATATATAATATTATATATCTGCTAATCCCAAAGTCTTAATTTATCCCTCTTCTGCCTTTATTCACTTAATTCATACTTATCACACCCCAATATACAAATATAATGTAATTTATTGCCTTCTTTATTGTCTATCTCCCTCTACTAGAATAAAAGCTCCACGAGGGCAGGAAGTTTCGAATCTTTTGTTCCTGGCTATATCCCCTCCTGCCTATAATAGTGCCTGGCAACCAGTAGGTACTCAATAAATATTTGTTGAATGAACAGCTCTAGTTCTTCTGAGCTTTATTTGTGACAAGTTTTCACCCAGTCTAATATTTCAGGATTGAAATTTGCAAGTTCATGTTTGGTTGAGAGCACTGGATCTATCCGTTTTAGCTGTGGTCAGTTTATTCTGCAGTGATTATGTCTATCAGTAATAGCCACTGTGAAACTGGTAAGATAGTTTGTTTTCATTTCCTAGGTAATCCCGGAGAAAAATTGTAAGCAGTCCCCTTAGACACTCAGGAATTGTCTGGAATGGGCTTTGCTAAGCTGGCTTTTCAGTAAGGTTCTGGTCAACTTTGTATAGGGTATAAAACCTAAACTCCTTCTAACAAGGACCTACTGTAGAGCACAGAAAACCATATTCAATACCTTGTCATAATCTATAACAGAAAAGTATCTGATATATAACTGCAATATATATCTGAAACATATATATATATATATGAAAGTGAAAGTCTCTCAGTCGTGTCTGACTCTTTGCAACCCCATGGATTATACCATCCATGGAATTCTCCAGCCCAGAATATTGGAGTGTGTAGCCTTTCCCTTCTCTAGGAGATCTTCCCAACCCAGGGATGGAACCCAGGTCTCCAACATTGCAGACGGACTGTTTACCAGCTGAGCCACAAGAGAAGCCCAAGAATACTGGAGTAGGTAGCCTATCCCTTCCCCAGCAGATCTTCCTGACCCAGGAATCGAACCGGGGTCTCCTGCAGGTGGATTCTTTACCGCTGTCAAGGAAGCCCCTATATGTGTGTGTGTGTATGAATCACTTTGCTGTACAGCTGAAACTAATACAACATTGTAAATCAACTATACTTCAATTTAAAAAAATCTAAACTCCATTTAACCATGGCCCATGGGGACCTACAGACATGGCTCATGACCACCTCTATAATCTCATCTGTAACTATTCTTTTGCAGGAGGATTCCGGTGACTCTAGTAAGCACAATATTCCAGCCACACTGGCCTTCTGGTGGAATTTATCTCCTCTGTTGGTTTCCATGCTGTTTACTTCAGTCTTACCCACCACCTTGAGGTAAAGTCCATGAGGACAGAGACTGTCTTCATTTATGTCCCTCTGGAAGCTGACCCTGAGACAAAGATTGAAGTCAAACAGCTTATCTAGAATGTGATTCCAGGAAGCACCTGTCGGGCAGTGGGAAGTAAGGAAGTGAGACAAAGGGAGGGCAGTCGATGAAGAGTGTTACTAAGCGACTTAGCACTGGGGCTTGTTCCCACTGTGGAGTTCTAAGGACCGATGGAGAACATAGACCTCAGGCATGTCCCATCTGAGGGGCAAGGGGGAAGGGGTATTTATCTACCAGCTCTTGTCAGTCATTGACTGAGGGTTGCCGCCAGGAGGTGTTCATTTCCTAGCCCCTTCCAGCCTGCCAGACCTGGAGGCAGAACAGCCTTCTGCAGCTTGAGAGGAAGCCCTCTAGCCAAGAGATACAAACCCAGGCAGTTGCCAGTTGGCCAGCACACGGTAAAGCAGTGAGGTCACAGGGTTATGGGCAGGGAACTGACAGTGTCTGCCACAGGGACTGTGACCATCCTGTTCACTGGGCCTTGCCCATAATAAATGTTCCCCTAGATTGAAGGATGAAGGTGCTTGTTACCTGTTATGTTGCTGGAGCAAAGCTTGACCCCAAATACCAAGGTTCAAATATCCTTGGAGCCAAACAGCAGGATGAAAACATTGACTGTAAGTCTCTGACCACTCACACTGGCCTCCACCCCAACCCTGTGAAATTCCCGAGGACAGGGATCCTGGTATCTGTCATTCCTGGCACCCTGTCAGGGCTTGGCACCAGTAGGCATTCACCTCCCAGCCCTTCATCCCAATGTGGTCCGTAAAAGGTCAGTCAGTAATCAGAATGGCTACGATGAAACAGACGGGGAGTGCCATGTGGCACTGAGGACGTGGCATTCACCACTGGGGAAGCATAGATTGGAGAACTGGCATGATTTATACAGCTGATCATATGTCTACTCCCATGATTGAACAATTGCATTCTTGGGTATATGCCCAAGAGAAATGACTGCATATATCCATCAAAAGATATATACAAGAATGTTCACAGAAGAATTATTCTTAATAGCCCCAAATAGAAAATTACCCAAATGCCCATCAACAATGGAATAGATGAAGTGTGATCTACTCACAGCAATGGAAGAGAATACAGCAGTGAACATGGGCAAACCACAAGTTCCATAACAACGTGGATCCATCGTGCCAACATCATAAGATCAAAAGTCGTTAGAAGTTCAGAAAGTGATTACCCTTGGGGTGGAAGATTGGACCTGAAGGGAGCTTTTAGCATTTGTTTCACATCCTCCTTTTTTTTTATAATTTTTAACTGGAGGATCTTTGCTTTACAATGGTGTGTTGGTTTCTGCTGTACACCAGTGAGGATCAGTCATAATTATATATATATATATATATATATATATATATATATATATATATGCCCTCATCTCACCCCTTTAGGTCATCACAGGGCACCAGACTGGGCTCCCTGTGTTATGTAGCAGCTTCCCACTAGTTATCTATTTTATACATGATCATGTATATATGTCAATGTCACTTTCTCAATTTGTCCTACCCTCTCCTTCCCCTGCTGTGCCCACAAGACCATCCTCTACTTCTGCAGCTCCATTCCTTCCCTGCAAATAGGTTCATCAGTACCATTTTTCTAGATTCCATATATATGTGTTAATATATGGTATTTGTTTTTCTCTTTCTGACTTACTTCATTCTGTATAACAGGCTCTAGGTTCATCCACCTCACTACAACTGACTTAAATTTGTTCCTTTTTATGGCTGAATAATATTTCTGTGTGTGTGTGAGATATTATCTTTATCAATTCATCTGTCAGTGGACATCTAGGTTGCTTCCATGTCCTGGCTATTGTAAAGTGCTGCTATGAACACTGGGATACGTATGTCTTTTGGAACTGTAGTTTTCTCAGGGTATATGCCCAGTAGTAGGAGTGCTCCCTTGACACACTAGTACTGTCTGCTCTGGAGCTGCCCTCAAGTTGGCAGACTGGCCCCACAGGAGAGCACTCAGGGAATGACACTGCTCACTTCCAGGAAGGTTTACATGGACATTGCTCTCACCTTAGCCACATACAAGTGAACTAGGACTCCTCCCGAGTCAGAAGTTAGGGATATGCATCACCTGTAGTGGAGGGTTCATTAGGCCAGATGCTCTTCTGGTAGCCAGTGACTGGAGGCTCTTGCACTTTCCGATATCCCAGGCAGGGACACTCACAGAGATGGGAGCAATGAGTGCATGATGTGGGAATCTGAAAGCTGGAGCTGTGGAAGGGGGCCACAGAGAAGAGGGCAGAGATGGCAGAGGCATGAAGAGGAGCCCAGATGGCGAGTTAACAGGGATCTTAGGAGATATTCCCCAGAAAGAAACAAAGAGCCAGAGCAAGTATCCAACTCCATCTTCCAGAGCCAGAGACAAAGAGAGTCTGAGAATGAGTCCCTGATGCAAGCAGATGGCCTACTCCCAGAAAAAAGAATGTTTGGGGGAAAGGCAGTGGGGAGAGACTTCCTGCTCAAAAGAGAGACAGAGAAACACAGAGATAGATAAGGGGGCAGGGAGAGAAATAGACACACATGCACAGACAAGAGAGATGTGCATCCTGAGTCAGAGACCACTCAGATTGGGACAGAGGGGAAGAGAGAGGCATCCAGATTCACCAAGACACAAGGCAGAGGCGAAAGCCCCAGCACTGAGAAAAACAGAGAAGGCAGGGAGGGAGACAAACACTCATCCTCAGCAATAGAAAAGCCCAGCTCTGAGCCACCACCCTCAATCCCTGGTCACCCTGGCCCTTCTTCCAACATAAGCAGTCCCAGTATGGTAGCTTTTTTTCTAAAGATGGCTGCTGTCCATTTCTTCCCATGTGCTACACCTCTATGCAGAGGCCTGAGCCACCGTACAAAAGACCCAGGCTATTCTGCTGGAGAGAGAAGCCACATAGAAGACTCAAGTACCAAACATGGAAATAAAGAGGCCATCTTGGACGTTCAATCCAGTTGAGCCTTCCAATGATTCCAGCCCCAGCCACTATTTGACTGCAACCACCCAAATCTTCAAGAAGGACTACCTCGTTGAGCCCAGTCAACCATAGGACCATGAAACATAATACTAAATTGTTTTAAGCCACCAAGTTTTAGGGTGTTTGTCACATGGCAACAGATAACCAGAATACCCAGAAAAGGCACCCCTACTCTGACGCCCCCACTCCCACATCCCTCTCACAACAGAAGCAACACCAGCCAGTCACACTTTCAGTCCCTTTAATTAGGGGCTCTGAGGAGAGGGCAGAATGGCAGGCAGGGTAGAGAAGGTGGTGCTTCTTATGCCCCTTTTGGCAACCAGTTAGTCCTCATCCTCTGGCAGCTGGATCTTGCTGGGGTCGAAGCAGTTGGATTCCATGATGGGGAGGCCATGGGCCTCTCGGTATTTCACAAGCCTCTCAGCTTCCCGGCGGGCCCACTCCTGCATCCTGGAGGCAGCAGCATGGGGGAAGATGTGAGGGAGCCTCAGTGGACATCAATCCCCATCTTAGTTCCCCAGGGAATGGACTCCTGGCAGTCTCCTACAGTATCCACCCCTGCCTCTGTCCCCACCCATCCCACTCTCTTGGACACCCCATGCACCTGTAGTCAGGCAGATAAGCCACAAAGGTGCTGCCAAGGACCAAGACGATGGAGAATCCGAAGAAGAAGACAACTCGCATGTTCCAGACGTCCACAGCAGGGTCCTTGTCATAACCGTGGGAATCTGGGTTCTATGGCAGAGAGAAGTCAATGAGGGCTTCCTGCTGTTCCACAGAGCCTGATGCTGGTCCTGTATAACTTGGTCTCCAACTTCACCCTGAACCAATCTCTCCTCCCTCCCTAAATTCCTGTCTGTTCTTAGGACTTGTCAAGCTCCTTGCCACCACAGAGCCTTTGCACTTGCTGTTCCTTCTGTCTGGAAAGCCTTTCCCCTAGATTTAGTCGGGGCTGGATCTGTCTCCTTATTCAAGCTTTCGACTTCATCTTCATTCCCCTTAGGAGGCACTCCCTAGTCACCTTATCTGTTAAGTTGACCTATAGGAAATTGACATTTTTACAGGTCAAAAATGATTGATATTGGCTATTTCCTATTTCTTCAACCTCATAACTTCCTATCCCCATAACTCTCCATCCACTTATCTTATTTAACTTTCTTTCAAGCATTTATTTGTTTACCAAAGTATCATATCCTTCAAATACTCTGATCACATTATATTATTGGTTGCATACCCTATCTTACTGTTTTCTAATATTTTACATGTTTATTTTCTGTATTCTCCAGTACCACATAAGCTCTATGAAAGCAAGGGCTTTATCTGATTTCTATATTGCTGAATTTATAGCACCCTGAACTTAGCCTGGCATACAGCAGGCCCTCAATGCATAGCTACAGAATGCATGAATGAGTATTCTATATATCCAAGCCCCTCAACAAGGGGTCAGTATGGATGAAGCATCTATTATATGCCAGGCCTTTTCACAAGCACAAATTGCACAATAACCCATTGAGGTGGAAAGTGGCAAAAAAAAAAACAAAACTTCTAATGGTGAGTATTTGTACTAAGTGCCTGCTGCCGTTTTGAGCATTTTGACTCATTTAAATACCGGAGGCACATATAGTATTTTATTCTTTTAGAAAATGTCCTAATACTTTCCCTATCTTACAAAGAAACTGAAGCATCAAGGGCTTAAGCTACTTGCCCAAGGTCAATGCCTGTATTCCAACTATGGCATTCTGATTTCAGTCCACTATCAGATAGCACAGCAAACCTAGTTCTGCCACACATTCAGTTATGTGAGCTTAGGCAAGTCACTTAACATCTTTATGCTTCAGTTTCCTCATCTGTAGAATGGGTACACCAAAACCACCTACCTCGAAATACGGTTATTATGAGAACTGAGTTAATGTATGTAAAGTGCTTCAAACACCTGAGCAGGCACCACACCAGTGTTTAGTAACATTATTATTCTATATTGCTTCAAACGTGCTTTGAACATTGCCCACTTCAGGTTTGATGTCTGTCTGCAAAATAAGGCCAATCTCTGACCCTGAACCCATACAAAGGAGGAAACAAGCTAGGCAGAATTTCCAAATCTTCGAAGATTTCGCCAGCTGCGCAATTCCCAGCCGACTAAGACCGTCCTCTACGGCGCCCTATCCGCCGGTCCCCGATTGACCCTTCCGGCGTCCCGTTTCCCCTCCCTCTCACCTTCTCATAGAGGTTTTCGTCCTCGGGTTCTGGGTCCTCCTGCCAGCGTAAAGTCGGTTCTGACGGCCGCTTTCCCGCCAGAGTGGACGGGGCGATCACAGCCCTGGAGGAGCTAGATTCCCAGCGAACACGAGCAGCCGGGAGCCCTCGCGTCGCCGCTACTGCCAAAAGGCGGCGGCCGCACAAACCCAACATCCCCGCCGCCATAACAGATCTTTCTGCAAGTTCTCGGGGTCGGGGACGGAAGTGTGACTCCGCGCAGCTGCAGTTGTTCTAAGCGCCAGAGTTGTCGCTCCGCCCCCGCCGCACGAAATAGGTCCTGAATCAGGACTTTGCTTTAGAACGGGTGAGAGGTTCTTTTTG
Source organism: Capricornis sumatraensis (assembly GCF_032405125.1). Lineage (NCBI taxonomy): Eukaryota > Metazoa > Chordata > Mammalia > Artiodactyla > Bovidae > Capricornis > Capricornis sumatraensis. The sequence goes on from NC_091092.1 coordinate 84,583,815, forward strand.
CCTCACTCTGTCATGACTTCAGGGACGAAACCACCCTCTTATCCTCTCAGTCAGACTATGGAACTTCTGACCGCTAGGCTCTGGAATTTACTTGACGAAAAGAAAGCAATGACACTTGCGTGGATGTTCCCAACCAATCGCGCGGAACTGCCTCGCCCTCCGGCGAAAGGGGCGGAGCTTCCGTTGGTCTTTCATCTTCGAAGGAAGCCAAGCTAAAACGCCAGCCCGGCCGGATTGGCCAATAGCTGCCGCTTTTCTCGACTTGCGGGCGTTCGCAAGGGGTGGCAATGTGCTTGCCAATCAGAATAGGCCAGGGATGACCGAGGGCTGACAGCGACCAATAGACGGGGTTGGCCAGAGCGCGCTCCCTTAGTAGGTGGATGGTGGTCGAAGCGCCGGCTCCTTTCTCATCGTCGCCATTTTGTGTTGGTGATCGCGGCCGGCTGGGAGTAGGCGACAGTGGGTTTCCCGGGGAGGGCAGCGCTCCTGGCGCTTTTCCCCTCCCCTCCTCCGCCCTTTTGCCTCCAGCCTCGGACTTGCTAGTTGCGCGGACCGGCTCGGGCAGAGCTGGAAGAGTTGGAGGAGGTGGCGGCGGGCCGAGGTGATGTCCGGGAGCCCTCCCTTGACAGCCCGGGCGCAGAAGGTGAGAGTCGACGCTGGTCGTGGGGGCGGAGGTAAGGGGCCGGGGGTGGAGGGGGTTGCATAGAGGACCCACGAGGGCGGACTGTGGTCGATGGGTCTGGGCTTCGCGCAGAACCGACCGATGCTTTGCACATTGTGAGCCTGGGAGAGGGTGTCTTTTTTTATTGTTTTTTGTTTTTCTCCTTTTGAGAGCAGAGGCGCGTGCGCGATTGGGGCACTGGATGGGTGCACGCGGCTTGGGGGAAGGGAGGGACGGATGGGAGTGGGCTCCTATGGCTCACTGTGTCTGCGACGCCGAACTTTTTCCGTGGGAGGCCGCTGTCTGCGACTTTTCTTTTTAGCCGAAAAAGTGTGCTCTCTGCTTTCGTGTGTGACTTTGGTACTAACCAACCCATGGGGAAGTGTTCTGTGGCTCTGGTCCTTATTCTTGGGTGGAGGAGAAGGGAGATCGTCGATCTGACTCGGGTCTCTATCCTCGGAACCTCTGTCTGTAACTCTGGTTATCCATGGGGAGGGGGTCCTTACCCATAGAGTCTTATTAGGACTGGCCATAATCCACTTACTGGGTGGGGGAGGAAAGTGCAAGGAAGGTGTGTAAGACTTGACTGCTCCTTTTTTGAGGGGGAGGGGAGGTTCGCATTTTTTACTCTAATGCTTATTCTGTGAAAAGGGGGCCTGTGTGATTATGACCCGTATTTATTGTGGGTCCCTGTCCGTGGTTTTGGCCTGTAGTTCTTCGGGGCTCGAGCCTGTGACTTGGGTCCCTATCTGTTATGGATGCCTTTGCCAGATATACTGAGGGTTTTGTCTCTGGCTCTCATCCACTGGGTTCCCTGGTTGTGATTCTAAGTCTTACCCATCTGGGAGCAGGTAAGTCTCATTCCCTGAGACTTTAGGAGGAAGAGAAAATTGGTAGGAGTGTATACATGAAGAAAAGGTGTGGTGGCAACCTAGTGTTGGGCAGGTGCTGTTAACGCCTGGCTTTTGCTTGATTGTTGTTCAGAGGGTGGGGCCTGAAGATTCAGGGATACTTTGTGGTGACCCCTGGCCCGGTCACATGGCTCTCGGCCCTCCTTCGTTCTCACCGCAGCACTGAGGGTTGCCGTGAAGTGACTGCTCTCCCATTCCAGCAGAATAACACAATGCTTCAAAACAGGCTCCAAAAGGGCTGCTTTTAACCTCTGAATAACTTGGGCCCAGAGCCCTGGGTAGGGAGCCGTCTTGGGGAACCTGGCTGTGCATAAGAGACAGGCTCAGGGCCGAGCCAGTTGCCGAGTGAGGGCCAAAACTGTGTTGGCCCAGAGCCTAGGGAGGCGGCAGCTGTCTCATTGCCAAGTTCGCCCCTTTACCCCCGGAGCCGTTCATGGTCTCCTGCCGTCTCATAGTGGGCAGCCAGCATCTTCTTGGGAGGATGAAATGGCACCTGGCAGCTCATGGAAGGAGCCTGGTGGGTGCCTGGGACTCCTGTCATGAAAACTTGCCTCCATGCCTAGTGTGCCCAATCTCAGACAAGTCGTCCAGCACTGAGAGCCCACCCCCACCCCCGGGCAAGTAGCTCCAGGCTTGGTCTGCCAGTCTCAGATGGCAAAGCCGTGATCCCAGGATGGGTGGCACCACCAGGTCTCTCTGCAAGATGCTCCGTGCCTGCCGAGGGCTGTGCTATTTCCAGGGTGGCCGGCTCTAGCCTCGCGTTTGTAGGGAAGGGAAGCAGTAGGCCAAATAAGGGCTGCCTTCCTGCTCCAATCCTCAGGAGCCCTAGGAGTTGGGATACAGCGTTGCTGGGCTTGGGGACAGCAGAGAGCTTCGGCACCAAGCATTTCTCAAGGAGACCCTCTCTGCCACAACTGCCCTGACCTCTTTCTTCCTTCTGCTCTTCCCAGAGTCCCTGCAGGAGGCATCACCCAGGCTGGCAGATCATGGTGGCAGCACTGGGGGTGGCTGGGAAGTGAAACGGAGCCAGCGGCTGAGGAGGGGCCCCAGCAGCCCTCGCAGGCCCTGTCAGGACATGGAGTATGAAAGACGGTGAGTTCCCCTCTAACCCCCACCCTCTCCCAAGCAGCTTAGGTTTGTTCCTGTGTGAGAATCAATCCAGGAAAGTGCTTGGAGGGGGCATCTGGGCAAGAAAAACCAAACAGTGCCGCAGATGATTGGTTTCTTTTCAGCAAACATGTACTTGGCACTCAAGAGCCAGGACATGTACTGGGCTCTGGGAGTGCATTGATAAACGAGACAAATAAGATTGCAGCCTTCTCCTCACTTAGGGTCTCACAAGGGAGGCCACACAGTTTCTGGTTGATAGGCACCACGTGCAGTTGAAGGGCGGGAAGGGATCAAGAGAAAGGGAGGCATGGAGACTGATGCCCAGGTTTCCACTTTGGATGACCCAGGTAGGTATGGAAGGTATGGACAGCCACCACAGGACAGACAAAGGTGGGTGACAGGTGGGTAGTTGTTGGGTTGTAAGTGCCTGTGGATTCTCAGGGGAGAGGTGTGGGCTGTAGCTTTGGGTTTGAGGGATGGATGGGGGAGGGGTTGCCTTCAGAGTCAGAAATTTGCCCAGAAAATGTATGGGGCAAACCAGGTCAGATAGTATTACTCAGCCACGGTCTTTTTAAGATCTTGGATTCAGGGACAGGATGGGGTGAAGTTGGTGTGGACACTCTTATCCAGTTATTTTTAAACTCTGGGACTAACCAGAAACAGATGGGACACTTGGTAAAATACAGAGATCCTAGATCATACCCTTACCATACTGGTGGATCACCTTACTTGATTCTAATGTAGATGATTCATTCCTGATATTTAAAGATTGTATAGAAAAGTAGACCTAACTGTCCCAAAAGTCAGTAGATTTATGAAAAAGTCATGGAGGAAATAATTTTTTTATTGCCTTACAAAGTGTTTCCGCTACCACCCCCTTTTGAAAAATGTAGAATTACAACATTTTGGTTTCTGAAAAGTGATGAGCCCGAATTTGAGATGTGGTTATCATCAGGTGTTATTCAGCCTTGACCTTTCAAAATGTCTTGTGAAAGGCATTCGATTTTGGATGGTATTCAATAGTAGTGCTGTGTGGCAATTTCTAACTTTGAGTAGGTAGCTTACTTGCCTCAGACTTCATTACAAGGTAAAGCCACTGGCTTTCTTTGGGCTTTTAAAGAACCTCAAGTGCAAGGGTTTGAGTTAATCATACTTTTCCAGTTCAAGGTATGTTTCTGTCACAGGTTGGTACAAGACCGCCTCTTGCCATATTTATTTTTTCCTGTTTTATTTGCAATTCCCATAGCTGTAGGCAGCTGCTCTGTTGTCTTTGAAATGTATCCTTCTAAAATATGTGATTTTGTTTGGAGTGTTTTCAATTTACACAAATGGCAGAATGTTACAGTTTTCATTCTGTTTCCTGAGCTTTATATTATTCAGCACTGCATTTTAAAGATCTGTCTGTATTGCTACCTGTATGTTAGTGCTTTGCTTCTAATTGGTCCCAAGGACACCATGGGGTGTGTCTGCTGCCTCTTATTTAATAATTCTCTCAAGGGTGGATATCTGTTCTTAAATTTGGTGTGCTAAAACTCATCACTTTTTTTCTTAAAATCTGTCCTTTGAAAAATCTTCTCTATTGTCTCTGGATCCCTAACTTTATTTACCTTTTGCATTCAGGTCTTTAAATCCATCTAGAGTCCACTTTTAAATATGTTATAATGTAGGTTCTGGTTTTATTTTCCTCCATATAGTAGGCAGTGTTCCTAGTATCACCCCCAAAATAGGTCATTCTTTCTTTATTGATTTGTGGTACCTCATCTCATCTCAAGTTCCCTCATGTACATGGATCTGTCTTGAGTGGTCTGATTTCAAGAACTTTGAGATTGCATTAAATTTATATACTTCAGGAAAATTGTCATCTTTGTAAGTAGTCATCTCATCCTCTTAAACAGGTCATAAAGACCTATAAGGTTCATTTAAAGGACATAAAAATCTGAATAAACCAAAATACAAGTCTTGGATACTCCTTTTTTTCTCCATTGATGTATGGTTGATGTACATTATTTCATGTGAACAGCATAGTGATATATTTTGAGAGGTTACATTTGATTTATAATTATTACAAAATACTGGCTGTATTCCCCCTGCTGTCCAATATATCTTTGTAGCTTATATATTTTATACATAGTTGTTTGTACCTCTTAATGCTCTCACCTATCTTGTCCCTGTCCCTTTCCTTTTTTCCACTAGTAACCACTAGTTCTCTATATCTGTGAATTTATTTCTGTTTTGTTATGTTCACTGGTTTTAATTTTTAGATTCACATATAAGTGATATCATACAGACTTTATCTTTCTCTGTCTGACTTATTTCACTTAGCATTAATACCCTCTAAGTCCATGCATGTTGTTGCAAATGGAAAAATCCCATTCTTTTTTTTTTATGGCTGATTAATTCGTGTGTATGTGTATAACACATCTTCTTTATCCATTCAATTTATTGCTGGACACTTAGGTTGCTTCCATATCTTGGCAATTGTAAATAAAGCTGTTGTGAACATTGGGGTGCATGTATCTTTTTGAATTAGTGTTTGATCTTTTTTTTTTCAGATATATACCCAGGAGTGGACTGTTTTTAGTTTTTTGAGAAGCCTTCATACTGTTTTGCACAGTGGCTGCACCAGTTTACATTCCCACCAACAGTGTATGAAGGTCCTCTTTTTCTCCACATTCTCAACCAGCATTTGTTGTCTGTGTTTTTTTTGATGATAGTCATTCTGACAGGTGTGAGGTGGTATCTCACTGTGGTTTTAATTTGCATTTCTCTGATGATTAACGATGTTGAGCATCTTTTCATGTGCCTCTTGGCCATCTGTATGTCATCTTTCGAAAAAATGTCTATTCAGGTCTTGTATGTTTTTAAATCAAGTTTGTTTTTGTTTGTTTTGATATTGAGTTTATGAGCTGTTTATATATTTTGGATATTGATCCCTCATTGGTCGTACCGGTTGCGAATATTTTCTCCCGTTCAGTCAGTTGTCTCTGTTTTATTGATGGTTTTCTTTGCTGTGCAAAAGGTTTTAAATTTAATCTGGTTGTGTACTGTTTGTTAAAGTAATTCAGAGGTGCTTCAGTAGTTTTTATTGGCATCTTTTTTTTTTCTCAAGCTGATATTTGCTGGGGTAAATGAACGCTGCTGATTTTTGTAAATTACCTTATCTCTGCTGTGTTCTCTTGTTATTTCTACTCAATCATTGTTGATTTTTATTGTCTTTCTAAATCAGTCCGGGCCTGATAGGCAACCTCCTTTGCTTCGGCATCAAGTGTGATGTGTACTGTAGGCTCTTAAAATGTAGTCTTTAATAAGTCAAGAAAATTCTCTAATTTTGGTTTGCTAAAACCGATCATAAATGAGTATTGAACTTCATAATTACATGCTTTTTTCTCCTTTTGCCTATCAACTTCATAATTGCATTAAATTGCATCCTTGATATTCTTAAGGTATACCCTCCTTGATCATGGTATGTATATGTATGTTTATAACTTCTTACTTTGAAAAAACTTCAGATTTACCAAAAAAAAAAAAATTGCAAGTACAGTGAACTCCCTTAATCCTCTACCCAGAGCACTAACTGTAAATATTTTGCCACATTTGCTTTGCCTACCTACAAGCCTACTCTTTCCCTCCTCCTTCCCCCTCTCTTTTTTCCTCCTCCCCTCTCCCTTCCCCTCTCCCTCTCCTTTTCTATACGTAACACCTTTTTCTTTCAGAATCTTTTGAGTTAGTGGATGAGCAGTAAATACTATAGAAAATATTACAGTTCTTCTACTTTCTCTTACATAATCACAAGATACTTATCAATATCAAAAAATTTAACATTGATTCAGTACTTTTGTCTTTTAAGTCTGTTTTCAGATGTCATCAGTTGTTCCAAAAACGTCCTTTTAGGATGTTTATAATACATTTTAATAGTTGATGGGGTTCCTCTCCCCATCATTAGTCTTTTTTTTAAACAGAATTTTCCTGACTCTTCTAAGTTGTTTCTTGTCCTTTGCTATTATAAACAGTGTCACATTGAATACTATTTCTGTATACATACTGCTTCAGCACATTAAATTCCCAGAAGAAAAATTGGGGGTCAGAAAGCATATAGACTTTTAGTTTTGCCAGCTATTGCCAAGTTCCCCTCCATGGGGATCATTCCATTTTCACTCGTACCACCAATATGAGAGTGCCTATTTCCCATACAGCCCTGCCAACAGTTTGTTGTTAAACATTTGGACTTTTGAAGATTTGTTGAGTTAAAAACATTTGATCACAAGATCTTCCTTAGGGAAGAATTTCAAATAATATATGTAGATACTCCCCACTCTAGGAGGTAGAGATTAATTTTTCCTCCTCTTGAGTGTGGGCTGATTTAGTGACTTGCTTCTACAGAATGGAGTATAAGGGAAAAAGAAACTTTACAGCAGACCCCACCATAACCAGATGATCGAGTTCAGCGTCACCAGTAGTAAGTCATGTTGATAGCATGCACCTGAGATGTAGTGTGATCAAATGGGTAGCTCAGCTCTGTTGCTGCTGCTGCTGCTAAGTCGCTTCTGTCGTGTCCGACTCTGTGCGACCCCAGAGACGGCAGCCCACCAGGCTCGCCTGTCCCTGGGATTCTCAGGCAAGAACATTGGAGTGGGTTGCCATTTCCTTCTCCAGTGCATGAAAGTGAAAAGTGAAAGTGAAGTCGCTCAGTCGTGTCCGACTCTTCGAGACCCCATGGACTGCAGTCTACCAGCCTCCTCTGTCCATGGGATTTTCCAGGCAAGAGTACTGGAGTGGGGTGCCATCGCCTTCTCCGTCAGCTCTGTTAACCTCATCTAATAACAAGAACATATCAGATATACCCAAGTTGAGATACATTCCACAAATTACCTGACCAGCATGCTTCAAAACTATCAAGGTCATTAAAAAAAAAAAAAAGAGGCAAGACTGAGAAACTTTCACAGGCCAGAGGAAACTAGGGGCATCATAACTGAATGCAATATGGTATCTTGGATTCAATCCTGGAACAGAAAGAGGATAGTAGTGGAAAAATAGTGAAATGCTAATAAAATCTATAGATCAGTTAACTTTTTAGTTCTGACAAATGTACCATGGTTCTCTTAACATGAGGAAAAACTGTGTGAAGTGTATATGAGAATTCTATTATCTTTGAACTTTTCTATAAATCTAAAATTATCGTTTTTTAAAATAAACTTTATCATGATTAGAAACTTTGGGACTTCTCTGGTAGTCCAGTGGTTAAGACTCCACACTTCCAGTGCAGGGAATATGAGCTTGATCCCTGGTCAGGAAACTTAAGATCCCACATGCCTCAAGGCAACTAACTCGCACACCTCCACTAGAGACCCCACATGCCACAACTAGGGATAAGCCTGCGTACTGCAACAACTGAGAGCAAGCACAGCCAAAAAATTAAATAAAATTTTTTTTAAAGATTAGAAACTTTTGTACATCATAGAACACTATTCAAAAGGATGAAAAGACATTCTAAAGAGTGGGAGGATGTGTTTGCAAATCATATCTTATAAGGGATTAACACCAGAATATATCAAAAACTACAACAATAACAGAAAAACCTAATTCAAAAATGGGCAAAAGATTCAAATAGACATTTCTTCAAAGAAGAGGTATAAATGACCAATAAGCACATGAAAAAAAGGCAAAGTAACAAGTGTTGATGACAATGTGGATAAACTGGCAACTGCATCACTGGTAGGAATGTAAAATTGTACAGATGCTATGGAACACTGGCAATTCGTCAAAAAATTAGAGTTACCATGTCCTACTCTTTGCAGCCTCATGGACTGTAGCCCACCAGGCTCCTCTGTCCATGGAGTAGGCAAGAATACAGGAATGGGTTGCCATTTCCTACTTCAGGGGATCTTTCCACCCCTGGGATCGAACTGGTATCACTTGTGTCTCCTGCATTGGGCAGGCGGATTCTGTATCACTGAGCCACCTGGGAAACCCATAGGATTCAGCAGTTCCACTCCTGGGTATGTACCCTAAAGAACTGAAAATAGACTCAAACAGATACTTGTATACCATTGTTCATAGCAGCATTATACATACTATCCAAAATAACCAGTAGGTGAAAATAACCCAGTTGTCTGTCAACAGATGTGGTAGCCATAAAAAGAAATGAAATTCTAATACATTCTGCAACATGAACCTTGACAGCATTCTGCCGAGATAACGTGCCAGACACAAAGGCATAAATATTATATGGTTCCACTTATATGAGGTGCGTAGAAAAGGCAAACTTACAGGGGAGAATAGAGGTTGCTAGGTGGGGTGGGGAATGATTATTTAATTAAAGTATGGAGTTTCTGTTTGGGGTGATGAAAAGCTTCTGGAACAGGTAGTAGTGATGATTACTCAACATTGTGAGTGTACATTGTGCCACTCACTGAATTGTACCCTTTAAAATGGTAACATTTTTGTTAATTATGTATATGATTTATCACAGAAAAAGATTTGGGAAAATACACAAAAATAAATTTTAAGTGTTACAAAAATGAACTGTCTGGTATAGTTTTAATTTTCATCTTTTGTTGAGTGAGATAGAGAATCTTTTCAAATATAAACCATCTGTACAGTTGACCCTTGAACAACACAGGTTTGAACTGCACGGGTCTGTTGATATACAGATTCTTTTTTTTTTTGATATAAATTTATTTATTTTAATTGGAGGCTAACTACTTTACAATATTGTATTGGTTTTGCCATACATCAACATGAATCCGCCACAGGTATACACGTGTTCCCCATCCTGAACCCCCGTCTCAGTGCACCAGCCCCAAGCTTCCAGTATCATGCACCGAACCTGGAATAAATACTACAATGTGCTACAATCCATGGTTGAATCTGAGCATGTAGAGGAACCACAAATGCAGAGGGTTGGCTATGAATTATACTCGGATTTTCAACAGAGCAGAGGGTCAGTGCTTGTTCAAGGGTCAACTGTATTATTTTCTGTAAATCCAGTTCTTTTTTTTTTTTCCCCATACCTTTTCCTTGTTTATTGTCTGTCTTGACTTGGCTTGTGATGGTTTTTGTTTTTCTGATTTTGTTTTTTTTCCCAAACAGATAGGTTTTATTTTTATATGGTCAGATCTGATAGCCTTTTCTTGTATGGCTTCTTGATTTGGGTCACAGTTTTCTCCATTTCGAGATTATTAAAAAAAACTATCTCGTGTTTTCTTCTTTTCTTCTATGGTTTCATTTCTTCCATTTAAATCTTTGACCAATTTCAGATGAATTCTGGCTCATATGTGTGACGTATAGTCATAAGATCTTGCATATGTCTAGGTATTTAATCTTTTGATGCAATTACGCTTGGAATCTTCTGATTTCTGAACAGTGGCTCTCTGAATACCAGCAAGGTATTTATTCCTGAATATTAATTTCTGAACACAGCATCTTGACTGATTTATTTGTAATGATTTTTTCCATTGATTCTCTTAGGCAGAGGCAGATACATCCTCATATCATCTACAAGTAATAGTAATTTTACCATCTCCTTTCCAGCTTTTAATCTCTTTTTTCCTTTGTTTAATTGTTTACTAGCTAGTTTCTTAGAATAATAATCATGGTGTTGATAATGGGCATTCTAGTGTCATTTCTAACCAGGATTACGATCCTGCTAGTAGTAGTCTACGTTGGTGTCCAGTTTTTCTTGTTTTAAGTAGATACGTATTGGTTGCATTTAGAATACTGGGAGTTCCCTGCTGGTCCAGTGGTTAGGACTTAGTGCTCTTTAGAGTCATTGTTTTATCAAAAGAGAATTATTGGGCACCTGCTGAGTATTAGGCACCAAGCTAAGCTTTGGGGAATACAGCAGTGAACCAAACAGGCGTGGTCCCTTCCCCAGACTCAATCACCAAAAAAAATGCACATTAAATCACTGTTGAGCTAATTATTTTACAGTTATTTCAGTAGGAGAAATTTTAACAAAACAGCTGCCAGCGCTAGCAAGGTTACCATGAAACAGAGGGGCAGAGTGGTGCAGTGCCCAGGGAGCTGAAGGGAAAGAGGTCGGCAGGCACCTCAGCCCACAGGACCCTGCAGGCCTTGTAGGATCTTGGTGAGCATTTTGGTGTCTTGAGAATAAGAGGAAGCCATCGGAGGAGCATTGTGGTTGGGCTTGATTGGCTTTGCCTTATGAAACACTCACTTGCTTTGAGGGTGGAGAGAATGAACTGGAGGAGGCCTGGGTGGGGGCTGAGGAGACCAGGGAGGGGGCTACACCTGAAGGCCCAGTGAGGGAATGGAGAGGTGGGGAAGGGAAGGAGAGAAGTGGGCTGGCTTTGAGGGAGAGGTGGTGGCAGCCTGGGAATTAGGGGTTGGCCTTAGGGATCCCTGTGGAGGTGAAGCTGAGGACCTCTTTCGGAAAGGACTGTCCTTTCATCCCTTCCCATCCTTCTTTCCCCAGAGGGGGACGTGGAGACAGGACTGGCCGTTACGGAGCCACCGATCGTTCACAGGATGACAGCGGGGAAAACCGTAGCCGGGATCATGACTACAGAGACATGGACTACCGCTCATATCCCCGCGAGTATGGCAGCCAGGAGGGCAAGCATGACTATGATGACTCGTCCGAGGAGCAGAGTGCAGAGGTGAGGGCTGGGGGGCCGGCTCCTGCAGGGCCTTGATCTGGCTGCAGCCCCGCGTGCAGTAGCTCTCCATTCCCATGCCTTCAGACTGTGCTCAAGGGCTTTGCCTCACCTGAAGGGTCTGTCCCCACTCCCCTCTCTGAGGGCTCCTCTCCCAGGTTGGGTCTCCCTGACCTCCACGTGCTTGGCTCTGTACTTCTGAGGTCCCCTGGCCACCACCTCTCTCCCTTCTTCCCTGTTCTTCAGGGTTCACTGCAAGCCCTCTACTGCCTGCTGCCAGCCAGTTTGGGGACCCAGCATCTAGGGTCAGGAGGGTACCTGGATGTCACGTGGGTATCAACAAGCGGAGTGGCTCTGGGAGGCTAAGTGTGGGCATTCCCAGTGGTGGCAGAGCCCTTAGACAGAAAGGAAAGCCCCCTCAGGACTCTCCTCTGAGCTCCAGCTAGCCACTTCCATATTGGATAGTTAGCCCTGGCCTGAGGGGAAGGCATGATGCCCACCATCAGGGAGCCCCCATCTGAGGGGATGAAGCAGCCTTGCCTTATGCAAACCCCAGGTTGAGGGGGTACTCAGGGCCCTGGTCCCCACAGGTACAGAGGAGTGGGAAGGGTACCCTTGCAACCCCAGCCCCGGGAAGTAGAATATGGGCAGCCAGCCACCCTCTGGGGGTCCAGCACAAAGACCCCTGTGGTGGGCAGTCAGGCTTCCTTGGTGGCAACTGTGAGCTGTGCCTGGATATGTCCAGAGCACTGGGTGGGCCCTGGGTGGACCAGCAAGAGTGGAGAGTTGAGTTTTCTGGCCCCTGTGAGGGCAGAATGGGCATGGACCCAGGCCTGCCTTGCTTAGTGCTGAGCAAAGGGTTTGGGCAATGCCCAGGAATCCAGTGACCACACCCTGTTAGGAAGGAGCATGGTGGTGACGGAGGACTGGCCAGGCAGAGGATCAGGGACCGAGGGGCAGTGCTGTAGTCCTCGCAATCTTTGCCAGCCCTTGCTGGCTGACTCTGGCCGAGGTCTTAAGCGATTCCTAAACCCACAACTTGGTGACAGGGCCCAGGCTGGGAGTCTTAAGTGACGTGTGGCCTTCTGTGGCACAGGGAACAATTGTGCTTGTACTAGCTGAGCTGGCGAGGGAGGAGGGGGCAGAAAGAGTGTAGGGTTTAGTGTGCCAACCTCCAACAGTCTCGTCTCAGGGACGTCTGCTCACCTGTCTGTGGGAGTTCCTCCCCGACACCAACACTGCCCCCTGCTTCTCCCCAACTCCCCATCAAAGCAGCCCCCACAAAGCATCTGAGGGAGAATTTCAACTCCCAGGAAGATTGCAGTTTAGGGCCTGCCCACCTTGCCTGCCCCGAGCCTTTAGCCGGAGCCCGCCCACCCCTGGCTTTCAGAGCCTGCCTGCCTCGGAGAGCCAGCGGCCAGCCCCTAGGCCCACCCTCAGACTGACTGCCCGCCTGGTGTCTCTCGTCTCATTCTGTTGGCCAGGATTCCTACGAGGCCTCCCCGGGCTCCGAGACTCAGCGTAGGCGGCGGCGGCGGCACAGGCACAGCCCTACCGGCCCGCCAGGCTTCCCCCGAGACGGCGACTATCGGGACCAGGACTATCGGACCGAGCAAGGGGAGGAGGAGGAGGAGGAGGAGGAGGAGGAGGAGGAGGAGAAGGCCAGTAACATCGTCATGCTGAGGATGCTGCCACAGGCAGCCACTGAGGATGACGTACGTGCTCCCCATGTCCCCGGGCAGGCGGCAGAGCAGGAGGCCAGGCTGGGTCCCCTCCAGGGCCCTCAGCCCCTCCCTTACCCCCCACTTCCTCGGCACCTTTCAGCCCTTCTCCCCCCAGCCCTGTCCCCCAGCGCTGCTCTGCCCCCGGGGCAGGCCCCGTCATCTAGTCTGGAAGGGAGGAGTGTGGCACAGGCTGGTTTGGCCAGGGAGCTGCAGCGGTGGCTGTGGGAGGGAATAGAGCATTCCTTCCACGCATTCTGCTGGTGATCATCCCTTCTGCATATGCTGATCAAAGGCCAAATGCTCACCAGGCCCGCTGCCAGATATTGCTGTGATGTGGAGACCCTGCAGGCTGGGGAGGCTCTCCATGGGATTTTCTGAGGTTTTATTCTCATTCCCTACCACCTGCTCTCTTTTGCCAGCAGCCCCAGATCTCCTCACTGGCACAACCACAGAGCCTTGAGTCCTCCTTCCTTCACTGCTGTTGCAGCCCTCCCACCCTGTCTGCCTGTGTGACATTCCCTCCCTGTCCGTACCAACTTCCCTTCATGAGCAGGAAAACCCCATGTGGGCCACTAGAATAGCCTCCTCACTACCCTACCCAGTTCTCCTCCTCCTCCTCACGGCCTGTGAAGGCTCCACTCAGCTCTCCCCTGAAACCTGCTGGCTGCCTGTGCTGTCGCAGAGAAAACCCCACCTGTGTGTCTGAGAGCTCTCAGGTCTGGCCCACCTGCCCTGTTAAGGGTCAGGCAGTAGCTGCATGTTTCCATTTGTGGAGGATCTGTCACATGGTGGGCCACATGCACAGCCGCCTTTCAGGGAAGGTCCTCTGTGTTTTTCATCCTACGGATGAGGAGGCCAGGCCCCTGGCAGCTGGCCCCAGTTCCCATAGCCAGCAAGTGACAGAGCAGAGTTGGGGTCTGAACCTGGGCAGCTGAGCCCCAGAGCCCATGTTCCAGCCGTTTCCTGAGCCCTCCCTGAGTATTGTGATCCTGATCTCCTGTGTATCTCTCTTCTCCATTCTCATGTGTGCCTGTTGAACCTCCAATCTGTTGCTGACCCTGGTGAGGGCACTGAGGCCCAGAGGCATTATAGCCACTGGCCCAGAGTGCCCAGCACAGGCATCCAGTTGTTGGTGAGAGGCGCCACTGGCCTCAGGACCCTGCCTCACCTGGTCCAAATCCCAAGTTGCATCTGCAGCTTCGCCTAGCGTAGGTCATCCAGGAAGCTTTCCATACCCCACAGCTGTGCCTTTTGGTCTCAACCTCAAGTTCCCACTCTGTTCGTGATCTAGTGCCCATGGCTGGGCTTTGCTCAGACCCCAGTCCTTCCCAGTTTGGGGCTTGTGTCACGGGTCTCTCTTGATGCAAGCTGGAGGGCAGTCCATTCATGAAGGGCCAGGTTTGCGCCCCAGCTTTCCTTGCTTTGTGGCTGCAACAAGCCCGTTGTCAGACCACCCATGCCCACCATTCTTGAGCTGCTGGCTCACTTGCTCTTGACATTCTCTGCCTCTGAAGGTCCTTACACTGCCATGCTTCACCTTGCAGCCCACCCCTTCCTTCCTTTGGTTCCCTCTGCAAATCTGGGGCTGAAAGCTGAGACTGGGTACTGGTAGGGGGCCGGAGCTGTGATCACTGGGGGAGAATCCCTGAGAGAGGAAGTGGATACAGTGTGTGTACAACCCCTGTGACCCCCTTGGGGTCCCAGAGACCTCCATCCAGCCCCTGGTACCCACAGACAGCCCCCTTGTGCTGAGCCTGCCTCAATCCATATCACCCCATACAGATCCGTGGCCAGCTGCAATCCCATGGCATCCAAGCGCGGGAGGTCCGGCTGATGCGGAACAAATCCTCAGGTGAGCTTTTGTTCCAGTACCCTCCCCTTCTGCTGGCCAGCCTCAGCCTCCGAGTCTCCCTCCTGCCTCTGCCTTCTCCCCAACCCTCCCCACCCTGCCTTCCTGCCACAGCTGGGAATGGGCCACTTGGGGGTACCCTCTCTTCTCTCACCCCTCCTCCCACCCTCCTCACAGCTCTGGCCAGGAGCCTCTGATGCGGGCCTGTCGGGGAGGGGGTGCAGCTGTGAGCTGCGCTGAGTGCTCCCCGGGGGCAGGGCCAGGGCCAGGCTCCAGGATCGTCCTCTGTGGGACTCTGAGAATCTGAGACGGTACCCCGTCCCCCTCGTAGACTCCCTTCCTTCCCTCTTCTTCTCCTTTCCCTGCTCCTTGCTCTCCCTGACACTGTTCTGGTAACAGCCTCTGACCAGAAAGTAGGTCCCACCCATGTGTCCCAGGAGGGGAGGCAGGGGATGGCTCTTGTCCAAGAGTGCATCCCAAGGAACAGCCCAGGTCGCTGGCCTCGCTCGTTCCCTCCCTCCCTCTTGCAGGCTGCTTGGAGCTGGCCTGAGGTTAGTGGGCGGGGTGGGGTGTCTCTGCAGGATCTCCGGCCCAGGCTACCCAAGTCAGGCCCAGTGAGGCCTTGCTCTGCCTGGGCTTCTCTTCTATCTTCAGTCTCCTCCCCACTCTTCCATCTCTGTGTGTGTGTGTGTATGTGTGTGTGTGTGTGTGTGTGTGTGTGTGTGTGTGTGTGTATGTATCTATCTCTCTGTCCCTACCTCTCACTCTCTCTGTAATTATACCATTTCATCCTCCTGTGCATCCTAACGGTTATTCTTTTGGAGATCAAGCATGCCCCGCCGTGTCTAAGCCCTCCCAGTGTGTGCACCTCCAAAGGAGGAGCTGCTTTCCGGCGGCCTCAAGCCCTGGATCCTTCTCCCAGCCCTAGCCAGGCCTGGAGTCTCTCTTGGTAGCATGTTGGTCTTGCTCTGCTGCACCCTAGCCAGGCTGGCAGGATTCTGGTCTCCCCGGGGTGGTGTCCCAGGCCCCCTCTGTGGCCCCGGGTGCTCCTACCATGGCCCTACAGATTCTTGAAGGTCTCCTTGGACTACCTGGCCCCCATTCTCCTGCCATCTTGGAGGACCTGGACTGGGGTGGCTATAGTCTTCCCAGCTTGGCCCTGAGGTGGCTCCCTGGGGAGTCCCACCTTCCCTGCATGGTGGTGAGGCTGAGGGGAACATTGTGTCCCTGACTTCCCCTGGTTCCTGATGGTCCTGAAGCCTCTCCAGCCTCACCAAGCAGCCTAGCCCCGCTTCTCTTTTGCTCCTTCCATTACACACCTGTTGTGGGACCCCTCCTGGACTACCCTGGCCTTGTGCTGGGCCTCACCATTCCAGTTGGTGATTCTGGCCCAGGTGAAACCATCAGCCTGCCCCTCTGCCCTCCTTCCTTTTCTGGAGACAGACCTCTCCTTGTACTTTTTCCCTCCCAGCTCCTTCTCTCCGTCTCTGTCACCCCAGGCTGTCTGGGCAGGTGTGCCTGAGCCCCCATCTCTGTCTTTCTTCCCAGCTACCGTGTGTGTATCCCCCGCCCCCAACTCCTCTCCGGCTGTGTTTTCCTGCCTCCCTTCTTCCCTCCTTCCTGCCCCTACCGACCATCTCCCTGGCCTCCCACATCCTGGTCTTTCTCTCTTTGCTTTTCTCTCTCCCTTTCTTCCTTTTTCCTCTCTCCACTTCCCTCTCTGCCCCCCACCCCCAGTCCTCTCCCCTCGGGTCCCGCCCCCGGGAACGCCGTGTGTCCAAAGCTGTTGACTAACCCACTGCGTCTGTATCTGAATGCTGTCTCCAGGTCAGAGCCGGGGCTTCGCCTTCGTCGAGTTTAGTCACTTGCAGGACGCTACACGATGGATGGAAGCCAATCAGGTTGCTTTGCCGCACTTGAACCCCCCCCCAAACAAATACTACTTTGTAATCGAGCGCTCCCCATCGCCTGATTCTTACGGACACAGTTCCCTGCCCTGTGGTCCTGTGTCTCATCCCCCCCAACCCCTCTCTCTACCCCTTCCTGACCCTCACTATCTCCTCTTCCTGTCTCTCGCTACCCACTGGGCTTCCCATTAAGAGCCCACACTTGCCACTGGCCCTTCCCGCTGGTCAGGCGCTAGCTCTGCCTCTCCTCCTCTCCCAGCTGAGTTTTAAGAGGAAGGGCTGCCTTGGGGGTGGTAGGGGGGTTCTTCCACCCAGGTGCCCACTCCCCGGGGGACCACCCTGCCCTGGGGTGAGGCAGAGCCAGGACTTTGTTTCACTCAGGCACCACTGCAAGTCCAGCCGCTGGGGAAACTTAGTTGTTGGCATAGTCCTGTTTTGCCAGCTCTCTCCCTGTGAGCTTGGCCCTGTGATTTCCATAGGACAGGCCAGCAGGGTTCTATTGACCTAAAGTACCAGTCAGGGGTCATAGTTTCATTCACCAGGACTCACTTTGGTGCCCCACCCCTCCCACTGCACCTTGCCTGCCCAGGAGTCTCCACTGGGGACAGGCCTGCCCTCCCAGCAAGGAGTCTTGCTGTCCAGAAGGGAGGGGAGCTCACTCCCCCAGCCTGGCATGGGCTCCTAACCCAACAGCTTTGGGACCTTCAGAGACCCAAAGCTTCTGCTCACCCACCCAGAGCCCAGCTGACTGCTATGGGGCACTGTGCCTCGGGAAGGGGAATGGGGCGATGGGGCAATATGGCGGCCCTGGGGCCATCTCTGCTGGTCCACAGGCTAGTGGGCCCAAGGACCCAGCTGGCCACGGGAAGACAGCTTCACTGCAGGACCGTCCATCTTTTAAATATGGCTCTTTCTTTCTCCCCTTCTCCAGCACTAGCGCGCGTGCGCTCTCTCTCTCTTTCTCTCCCCTCCTCTCCCTCCCCTCCCTGTCCCCTTCATCCCAAGTGTAGCCTGTGTAGTGCTGGCCCTGGGTGTGGCCTGGCAGTGTTAGGGCTGAGTGGGGGTTTGCCGCACTGTCCGGCAAGCTTTGGGCAGCCGAGCACTGTATGCCTGGTGGAGTGTGTTCACGTGTGCGTGCCCGGAAAGGCAGCAAACAGCTGCGCCCGAGGGCTGTGGCTCTTTCCCTCCCTCCTTCCCTTCCTTCTTCCCTTGTCAGTTCTCCGACCTCCCTCCGTTCCCTGTCCCTCATCCATCCAGCTGAAGGGCTCGCTCACTCTCTTCTCCTGTGCTGAAACGGTGCGTGGGGCACTGCTGCCCAGGCCTCACTGTGCTCTGCTTTTCCCCGCAGCACTCCCTCAACATCCTGGGCCAGAAGGTATCCATGCACTACAGCGACCCCAAGCCCAAGATCAATGAGGACTGGCTGTGTAATAAGGTACAGGGGCGGTGGGCAGCAGGTACCATGGATTGAGACAGCCGCGGCAGGGGTGGCAACATGTCTGTCTCCCTGGGGCCTCTGAGTGGTGTGGGCATGGAGGAACTGGCTCAGCTCCAGCAGCACCGCTCATTGCCTCCCCCATGACTCCCCTCCTCGTCCACCCAGCCAGCTGCCAGTTCATACTGAGCTTTCACTCAGTGCCAGGCTCTGCCCTCATGCAGCACGATATTGCCTGAGGCCCCAGTAGATGTCACACAGACGTTTATGTGAGTGACTAGTGACAGTGAAGCATAACATGGTGTATGAAAAGTGGGCATCAGGGCCAGACTGGCTGAAATTAGACTCCCTCAAAATCTCCCTTGAGGTCAGAGTATTAACCTCTCTTTGCCTCACTCTCCCCATCTCGAAAAGGCAAATACTAAATACCCAGAGGTGGTCAGAAGGATTGAAATGCAGTGATGAGAGGGTAGCACTTGGAACAGCACCTGTCAGCTGCTGTCCTAAATAACGTGTAGGGTGTTCTGAGAGCTTGTGTCAGATGACCCAACCCCTGACAGAGCCACGTCCACAGAGACTGACTGTACAAGCTGTAGGTCTTTGCGGTCATGTTCCCTGGGAGGAGGCTGAAGCTCAGAGAGATGGAACCTCGAGCTGCGTCTTATTCCTAATCATAGACTGTGGGTGCCACCGTGGGTTCAGGTCTCCCCTTAGGCCAACCTCACCTTCTGCAGCCGGCTGGCAGCCCTGAGACCTAAGTCCTGAGAGCTTGCAGGGGCCCCCAAGCCTCTTCCCAAGAAGAACTCTGCCCAGTAAAGTGCGGGGGGGGGGGGCTTTTTGTTTGAAAATGAAAAGAGTAATACCAGAAGGCAGATGTCCAACCTCTCTGAAGAGAGTGACAGGAGGACTCACTCCATCTCTCCTGTATTTTCAGATACTCCTTAAAACTAGGGCAGTCTGTTCTTTCTTCTCCTTTATCTACCACATCCTATTGCTCTCTGGTCTTGTCACGTCCATCACACAAACACCTTCCATTGCCATTCTCACTGTGCAGGCTGGTCCTCACCCCTCCTCCAGACAGTCACCATGGGCCCCTCTCTGGTTTTCTGGCCTCTTTTGCCTGTCTCCCACTCCCTCACCTTTGGCATTCCTCACACCCACTTCTGACCATGTCCCTCCAACTCTGCCAAAAACCTGCACATATCTGAACGTGAGTGTGACGCTCCTCTGGAATCTAATGTCACCTTACTTCTCTAGCCTTGGCTTTTGCCTTTCTCTCCACCCTCCTACACCAGCTACACAAAATGTCTTGTGTCCTCTGCTAGCAAGTGCTTCCCAGCAAAACCAAACCTCTGGGCCTCCCAGGTGAAACAGCCATGCGGACTATACCCAGCTGAGTAAGCTGGGCCTCAAGGCCCACTCCTCTCCTGGAGTCCCTGGTGGTGACCATTTCCAGACTGACCTGCTGCACCTCTGTGCTACATCCGCTCCCTACTGTTAGGCCGCATGCTGCGGAGAGCCTGGCATGGGAACAGTGCTCAGGACTTGACCGCGGATCAGAGACCGAAATGTGGTGAAAACTGGGGGTCTCCAGAGGCTGCAATGCCCAAGGCAGATTTATTTCTCAAGAGTGGCAAGATCCAACCTCGAGATGAAGGGGTGAGGCCTGGCAGGAGAGGGGCTACTGACTTTTTAAGGATAGAAAAGTGATGAAGGTTTCTGAGAAGGAAAGTACGTTCTGGGAAGAGGAACCTACTAAAAGGACTTTGGAGGCGGAAACGTCTCTGAGCTGGTCCCTTGGAGGAGACAGCAGTTGGTAACAGAGGTAGGGGGTGGGTTACGGACTCCTGAGTTGAGGGGTGGGCGCTGAGGAGAAATTTGAAACCATGTAAAGAGTTGTGTGTCTGAGAATGACAGCCATTCCCCAAAGCCCTTTGCTCCCCCCTCCCCCGACCCTGGGACCTTCCTGGGGCATGGCGGGATCCCTGGAAGATTTCTGGATCCACGTTTGGAGGGTGCAACGGAAAGCCCCCACCCCCCACCCCCTGCTGCCTCTGACAGCCTGGCCTGTGCCTCACAGTGTGGCGTCCAGAACTTCAAACGCCGCGAGAAGTGCTTCAAATGTGGGGTGCCCAAGTCAGGTATGGCCTTCCTACCTCCCTCTTCCTTGGGACATTGTGGGGAGAGGGGCGAAGGGTGACAGGTCACAGCTCTGGAAGGAGGGTGACCTGCCTGGGAGCTGCTTCCAGTTTGTCACCAGCCTCTCTCCTGATGCCCCTAGCAGAGGCGGAGCAGAAGCTGCCCCTGGGCGCGAGGTTGGATCAGCAGACGTTGCCGCTGGGGGGTCGGGAGCTAAGCCAGGGCCTGCTGCCCCTGCCACAGCCCTACCAGGCCCAGGGAGTGCTGGCCTCCCAGGCCCTGTCACAGGGCTCGGAGCCAAGCTCGGAGAATGCCAATGACAGTGAGTCCATTGCTCCTTCCGCTCTGCCTTAGGGTGTCTAGGCTGGGCTCCCTGAGGCCAGAGAGACGGTGGTGACCAGGACTTAGTCTTCCCGGGGGTCCACCGGGTTTGGAGTCAGACACATAATGTAGGGAGAGCAGAAGAAGAGCATTACCAAACTCTACTTGAAGGGTGTGTTGAGACGATTCTCACCAGGCACGTGGCTGAGCTGGGACTTGGGCCGACAAGCAGAGAGGAAGAGGTGGGAGGAAGCAACAGGTACAAGAACATGGAGGCCAGGGAGAGGAAGCAGTGGGGAGCCAGCAGAGGGCAGGGCTGGAGGGGGTTATCAGTGCTCCCTAATGTTGAGTCCCTTCCCACAGCCATCATTTTGCGCAACCTGAACCCACATAGCACCATGGACTCCATCCTGGGGGCCCTGGCACCCTACGCAGTGCTGTCCTCCTCCAATGTACGCGTCATCAAGGACAAGCAGACCCAACTGAACCGTGGCTTCGCCTTTATCCAGCTCTCCACCATCGTGGTGAGGGCGGCACAGGGGGGGGCCGGGCAGCCAGAGTCCCGGCCCCCAGGGCAGGGAGGAGGGACACTGACCCTAGCTCCCCAACCGCGGCCCCAAACCTGGAAATGGGGCAATGGAGCCGGGGGCCTCCCCGGGCCTGACCCTTCTGCCCTGCCCACCCCCAGGAGGCAGCCCAGCTGCTACAGATCCTGCAGGCCTTACACCCACCACTTACCATCGACGGCAAGACCATCAATGTCGAGTTTGCCAAGGGTTCTAAGAGGTCAGGGCCCCACCTGTGTCCCTTCTCAGCCTGCCCCCCAGCCTGGGGCCTCCTGTCTCACTTCCAGTCTCTGACATCCTCCCCAGGGATATGGCCTCCAACGAAGGCAGTCGCATCAATGCTGCCTCTGTGGCCAGCACTGCCATTGCCGCGGCCCAGTGGGCCATCTCACAGGTACTCAGAGACTCCCCTCCACCCCAGCTCCCCCATACCTGGGCCACCTCCACCCTCCCGCTCCCTCTCTGCAAACAGGAGGGCTGCCTTGCTGTAGCGGCTTCCCGTGGACCAGAAACCCTCTCCCGATGGTTGCCGGTGTGGGCTGCAGGGGCCTCATGGCAGCTCCATTCCCCAGCCCCTCCTCCCAGGCTTCCCTTTCCAGGGCCACGCAGCCGCTTTTCTCTTCTGTTTGGTGCTCATGTGAATTGTTTCAACTTTTTTTGATAAAAGGGAACTTAGAAGTGGCTGTAAGAAAATTGGGAGAGGAAAATATAGGCGGGGAGGATGGTATCTTCCCTGGTCTGACCCCCCCAACCTATATAACACCCAGCACATCTAGCAATGTCAGCTCTGGGAGTGTTTTGGCACGTGTCTTTGTTCCAGTCTTGTTTTTGTCACCACCCCGCTCCGCTGTGGCCCGGTGTTCTTGTCTGAAGGCTGCATGGTTTCTGTCAGCAGACAGACACTAGCTTCCCTTGTGGGCACATGCCTCTTAGCCGGTTCCCCTCCCCTCTACACCACCTCCTCTGCTAATGAGCCCCTCCCACCTGCCCCTCAGGCCTCCCAGGGTGGGGAGGGTGCCTGGGCCACCCCCGAGGAGCCAACGGTCGACTACAGCTACTACCAACAGGATGAGGGCTATGGCGGCAGCCAGGGCACAGAGTCCTCTCTCTATGCCCATGGCTACCTCAAGGGCGCAAAGGGCCCTGGCATCACTGGAACCAAAGGGGACCCGGCTGGAGCAGGTGAGCCTCAGCGTCTCCCCCAAACCCACGGTGGGGACTGGCAGGCCTAGGGTCCTGGGTCCTGCCATTCACATTCTCTCTTCTCTGTTGCCCTTCCCAGGTCCCGAGACCTCCCTGGAGCCTGGGGTGGACTCTGTGTCCCTACAGGCTTTCTCCCGTGCCCAGCCTGGTGCCACTCCTGGTGTCTACCAGCAGTCAGCAGCTGAAGCAAGCGGGAGCCAGGGCGCTGCCAACAGCCAGGTGAGGGAAATCAAGGGGGAAGGGTCCTTGGGGGGCTCCTGGGTGACATGGGGTCACTGGCAGACACTGAGCCTTGTTCCCTGTTCTTGCCCCCATGACCAGTCATACACCATCATATCACCTGCTGTGCTCAAGTCAGAGCTCCAGAGTCCCACCCATCCCAGCTCTACCCTGCCACCGGCCACGAGTCCCTCTGCCCAGGAGTCCTACAGCCAGTACCGTGAGTAGCCACAGCCTGCAGCGAGGGGCAGGGGGCTCCTTCACAAAGCAGCGAGGTGTGTGACACCCCTCCCACACACTTGTCACTCCCCAGCTGTTCCTGACGTCTCCACCTACCAGTACGATGAGACATCTGGTTACTACTACGACCCCCAGACTGGCCTCTACTATGATCCCAACTCTCAGGTGATGGGGCAGCCCGGGAGGGGAGGGGGTGGCGTCTGCAGCCCGGGAGGGGAGGGGGTGGCGTCTGCTCCGCGGCATCTCAGTCCTCCCTCACGTCCCTTCTCCCGTCACCCCAGTACTACTACAATGCCCAGAGCCAGCAGTACCTGTACTGGGATGGGGAGAGGCGGACCTACGTCCCTGCCCTGGAGCAGTCAGCTGACGGGCATAAGGAGACAGGAGCGCCCTCCAAGGAGGGCAAAGAGAAGAAGGAAAAGCACAAGACTAAGACAGCCCAACAGGTGAACACTGGGAGCCCAGCAGTCACTGTCCGTTAGGTGTCTTCTGGGTAGTATCTGTGCTTGAGAGAGAGCTGGCTCCTGGTCCGGCTCTGCTCTGCGCTGTGTGATCTTGAGCCAGGGCCGTCTCCTCGGTACACAGTCAGGCTGCCCACCTTCCTGAGGTGGCCACTGCCATCCAAGTGCAGCCTATCCACTATCCTGTCCCCTGGTGGGAACCTTTGTGCTGTTGGTGACAGTGTGGGCTGGTCTGGGCACACCTGAAGCCAGGCTAACCCTGCCTAGGGAAACAGATGCACAAGTCTGGTCCTGTGGGCCCAGAACCCCACCTGATGGTGTGTATTCATCTGTCTGTGTATACACATGCCAGAGAACTTCTTCTAGGCCCATCAGGGGGTGGGCAGGAAAACAGCCATTGCAGTGTTCTGTGGTGGTGGGCAGTTGGAGGGAACCTCCATGTCTTCTCTGAGGAGGAAGAGTGTGACAGTCTGGGTGCAACACTTAGAAGCAAGAACTTCGTGTTCCCTTGATAGCCTGGTAAATTCTAAAACTGATGGTGTGCCTGGGTAGGGATTGGGCATCAATACGAAGTGTGGCATAGAATCACACCTGTTAATTAAAATTGTATGCAGAGCAAGCCATTCTATGCATTTCAGAATGATGAAAACTCACAGCGACCCTAATAGCATGGACACCTGTGAGGAGAATAGGGACACAGCAAGGGGGGGGGGCTTGCTGAGGAGCACTAATGACAGGATGACAGAGAAATGGGGACTTTAACCTCTGCCTCTCTGTCCTTCCACTTGAGGCTGCAGGGCAGGAAGGGGCGGGCTGCTACAAGGGCAGTGGTTGGAGTTGGTGACCCCAGCAGTTGGTAGATTCCTAGGAGCCTCACCCTACCACCACCCTCATCCCTAGATTGCGAAGGACATGGAACGCTGGGCCCGCAGCCTCAACAAACAAAAAGAAAACTTCAAAAACAGCTTCCAGCCCATCAGCAACTTGCGAGATGATGAAAGGCGGGAGTCAGCCACTGCCGATGCAGGCTACGCCATCCTCGAGAAGAAGGTGTGTTGTGGCCATCCATCTGTGCTCTGTCCCCAGGCTTGTCATCCCTTTGGTCCTTCTGTGGAGTCCCTGAATTTCGCTGTCCCTCCACCCCTGGTGCTTCAGATGGTAAAGAATCTGCCTCCAATGCAGGAGACATGGGTTCCATCGCTGGGTCGGGAAGATCTCCTAAAGGAAGGCATGGCAATCCACTCCAGTATTCTTCCCTGGAGAATCCCATGGACAGAGGAGCCTGGCGGGCTATAGTCCATGGCGTTGCAAAGAATCGGACATGACAGAGCAACTAACACTTCCATTTTTCCACCCCAGGGAGCACTAGCTGAGAGACAGCACACCAGCATGGACCTCCCCAAACTGGCCAGCGATGACCGCCCAGTGAGTGCCTGGGGCAGAAAGAAGGGTGGGGGGCTGTGAACTAGCCAAGCCTGACCTCTTGCCTTCCCCTTTTCCAGAGCCCACCTAGGGGGCTGGTGGCAGCCTACAGTGGGGAGAGTGACAGTGAGGAGGAACAGGAACGTGGGGGCCCAGAGCGGGAGGAGAAGCTCACCGACTGGCAGAAGCTGGCCTGTCTGCTTTGCCGGCGCCAGTTCCCCAGCAAGGAGGCGCTCATCCGGCACCAGCAGCTCTCCGGGCTCCACAAGGTGACTGAGGGAGGCCTGGCAGGGAACCCCAGCCTGGCCTGGCCCAACCACTTCACTCTCCTCCTGTCCTCCTTTACAGCAAAACCTTGAGATTCACCGGCGAGCCCACCTGTCAGAAAACGAGCTGGAGGCACTTGAGAAGAATGACATGGAGGTGAGGTGTGACCCACTCCTCGGCTCCATCCGTCGGTCCCTTGCCAAGCACCCCGTCTGTCATGCAGGCAACTGGTGCGGGCAAGTTCCTCAGCTAGACACAGCCTGGCTGCCATCAGCCACCTCACATCTGTCCTCATGCATGAGCTTCTTCCCAACTACCTTGTGTTGGCGGGCAGCTGGTAGCTGCAGGACCTCAGACCTGTTGGCCAGATCCGATTCCCTGTGGGCCCCCCGACCCCAGCTGTGCCCATGTTTCCTGCAAAGAGCTGTCAGCCCGTTCATTCTCACACATATACACTGTTTCAGCAAATGAAGTACCGGGACCGCGCAGCTGAACGCAGAGAGAAGTACGGCATCCCTGAGCCACCGGAGCCCAAGAGGAGAAAGTACAGCAGCATGTCTGCGGCCTCCGTGTGAGTGTCCAGGGCCAGGTGGGGGGGCGTGGGGCCAGCAGGTCTGCCGCTCACACTGTGCCCCTGTCCCCTGCAGGGACTTTGAGCAGCCCACACGGGATGGGCTGGGCAGTGACAATATTGGCAGTCGCATGCTCCAAGCCATGGGCTGGAAAGAGGGCAGTGGCCTGGGCCGCAAGAAGCAGGGCATTGTGACTCCCATTGAGGTGAGCCTGCTGGGATCCCTTGCCCATCCTCCAGTGCTCTCCACTGTAGCCTTGATTGACTAACAGAGTCTGCCTCCTTCACACAGGCCCAGACACGGGTGCGGGGCTCTGGCTTGGGTGCCCGAGGCAGCTCCTATGGGGTCACGTCAACTGAGTCCTACAAGGAGACGCTGCACAAGACAATGGTGACCCGCTTCAACGAGGCCCAGTGAGCAGCTGCAAGACCTACTTATACTTGCATCAGGTGTCCAGCGTGGGGCGGGGGAAAATGAAATATTGGGTGGTTAAAGCGAAGCCTTGCACCTGTCTACCAGCCCTACTCCCCAGCCAGAGAAGCTGTGACCAAGTCAAACTTTGAGTTGCAGACTTTTATTGGAAAACTGGGCTGGAATCACCCTTGTTTTTGTAATAAAAGCTGAAAAGTCCGCAGCTTGTGTCTCTTTCTCATGTCCCAGAGTGGTCTGTGGCCCATGCAGACATGGGGACATAAACACGGATAGACAGGGGTTTGTCAGGCTGAGGTGGTTGGCAGTGGTGGCATTCACAGTGATTTTCATGGTGGCTCCCAGCTTGGTGAGGGTTGGTAGCAAGACATGGTGCTCTGGCTTGTGCCCCAGCATGCAAGATCCTGGTCACAGCGCCTCACCATTTCAGGTCCAGCAGGTTAGACTGTACCAGGAAGTCAAGCACCACCAGGGTACTGTTGGGCTTGTCCCTCCAGATCAGAAATAGGACGAGGAACCCCCACCCCCTGGCCTCACCACCCCACAGCTACACTTGCTGTACAGTCACGAGGCTAAACTGTACTTGGCCCTCCCTAGGTCTGGGGACCGTGCTTGAGGGCATTTCTAAGTGAATGATGATGGGCACTCTGGCCCCAGTGGGCCCTGTGCTCTCAACGAGCTGATGACCCCAGAGGCGTGGAGATAGAGAAGTCAACCTGTCAAACCCAGGTCCCAGGGATGCCCCACCATTTGGGCCCTCCCACATCCCAGTCTTCTCCATGGGTTTTACCACAGTGCCCTACTGCTCCGGTCATGCTAACCATTCTGCACCCTGTGGTTCACAAATACATGTGTGTGCTCTCAGCACAGGTCTGAATACAGCAGAACACAAAGCTGGGCCTGCCCTCT
This sequence comes from Capricornis sumatraensis, assembly GCF_032405125.1. Classification (NCBI taxonomy): domain Eukaryota; kingdom Metazoa; phylum Chordata; class Mammalia; order Artiodactyla; family Bovidae; genus Capricornis; species Capricornis sumatraensis. The sequence continues at coordinate 84,610,775 of NC_091092.1, forward strand.
CTGGGCTTTAGGGGGCTGGGCTGTGCAACAGGGCCGGGAACCGCCCCTCCCCCAAACATACAAGCTTATGAGACAGGAAGGGAGGTGGTGTAGGAAGAGCAATTGGCTCAAAGCCCCTCCCCCACTTAATAGTCTGCATTGAGACATCAATGTACACCAGTGGCAGGGACAGGTGAGAAAGATGGGGACCCCTAGAAGTGGGATGGTGCTGATCTGGGGTGGGGGTGTTGGCCCAGTGGGAAAGGGAGAGGAAATAGGAACAGAAAGAGGCCACCTGAAAGGGTGGCTTTCAGTCTGGAGACACCCCCATGTTCCCTTCCCTGTTGCGGTTCCCTAGAGTGTAGCCCCCAGGAATCCCATGTCAAGGAAGCCTCATACATGGCTGGCAATAGTCAGTGGTACAGCCGCTCTGGAATATGGCTGTTTCATAAAAAGGTACACATAAGGTTACCCTGTAAATAAGAAATTTCATTCTTAGATGTTTATCCCAAATAAATGGAAACATGTCAACAAAAGGAATTGTTATATGTATTCACAGCAGCTGTGTTCATAATAACCACAAAATGGGAACAACCCAAACATCCACCAAGAGGGAAATGGATAAATTGTGGTATATTCATATAACAGAATACAAACTGGCAATAAAAAGTGACAAAATCACTGATACAAAAATCAACACAAATGAACTACAAACGTTGAGTAAAAAAAGATGCAAGACCACCAGAGCAAACCTCAGGAACAGGAAATAATAGAAGAGCAGAAATAGATGAAGTAGGGAGGGAAACAACAAAATAAAATCAAGAGTGGAATCTTTGAAACAAAAATTAAGAGGAAAAGCAGACCTCTGGCAAGACTGATCAATTTAAAAAGAAGCAAACAAACCAAATACAAAATACAAACCAGAGGGGGGAATTCACTACAGATGCAACAGAGAAAGTGTATCTGAAAATACAGATGAAATGAATATATTAGTAGAGGGATATAAAATGCCAAAACTTCTGTGAAGAAACAGATTACTCGAATAGAGCAAAGTACTAAATAAGTTGAAATCTTCCCTCTCCTCACCAAAATAAGAACCCAGATGGTTTTTATAGGTGCACTCTACCAAACTCCCAAGGAACAGTTAATCACTATCTCATACAAAGTTGTTCTAGATATAAGAAAAAAGAATGAAAGCTGTCTATTTTATGAGACTGGTGTCATCTTGATCCCCAAAACAGATGAGATAATACAAGAAAACATTTCAAGCCACTTGAACCTGTAGATGTAAAAATCCTTAATAAAATCCTAGCTAAAAGAGTCCAATAGTATATTTAGCAAATATGTTTTAATCAAATACTTTATCTCAGGAATGCAAAATTGGGTCAACAATAGAGAATATATATATATAGCACTACATAAACAGACTAAAACAGCAACCACAGAAATAGCATTTGATACAGTTCAAGAATCCATCAATCCATACTTACAGAAATTAAAGATAAATGGAGAAGAGAAATATCTCCTTTACAGTAGAATGTCAACTAACAATCAGTACAGTAATGATGTTCAGCTGTGATTAAATCTCTGGGTGCTAAAGCCAGTGGTGACACTTTGATGTAAACAGGATATTTACATAGTTCCAAAGTTTCAAGGCAGAACATGGTATCTCTACAGTAGAGAAACTTGGCAGATACCATCTTAATGAACGGGGAAAAGTGAAATTCAGTTCAGTCGCTCAGTCGTGTCCAACTCTGCAACTCCATGGACTGCAGCATACCAGGCTTCCCTGTCCATCACCAACTCCTGGAGCTTGCTCAAATTCATGTCCATCCAGTCGGTGATGCCATCCAACCATCTCATCCTCTGTCATTCCCTTCTCCTCCTGCCTTCAATCTTTCCCAGCATCAGGGTCTTTTCCAATGAGTCATTTCTTCACATCAGGTGGCCAAAGTATTGGAGTTTCAGCTTCAGCATCAGTCCTTCCAATGAATATTTAGGACTGATTTCCTTTAGGATTGACTGGCTTAATCTCCTTGCAGTCCAAGGGATGCTCAAGAGTCTTCTCCAACACCACAGTTCAAAAGCATCTGTTCCTCAGCACTCAGCTTACTTTATGGTCCAACTCTCACATCCATACATGATTCCTGGAAAAACCATAGCTTTGACTATATGGACCTTTGTCGGTAAAGTAATGTCTCTGCTTTTTAATATGCTGTCTAGGTTTCTCACAGCTTTTCTTCCAAGGAGCAAGTGTCTTAATTTCATGACTGCAGTCACCGTCTACAATGATTTTGGCGCCCAAGAAAATAAAATTTGTCATTGTTTCCACTGTTTTTCCATCTGTTTGCCATGAAGTGATGGGACCGGATGCCATGACCTTTGTTTTTTGAATGTTGAGTTTTAAGCCAGCTTTTTCAGTCTCCTCTTTCACTTTCATCAAGAGGCTCTTTAGTTCTTTTTTGTTTTCTGCCATAAGGGTGGTGTCATCTGCATATCTGAGATTATTGATATTTCTGGCAATCTTGATTCCAGCCTGTGCTTCATCCAGGCCGGCACTTCACATGATGTACCCTGCATATAAGTGAAATAAACAGGGTGACAATATACAGCCCTGTTGTACTCCTTTCCCAATTTTAAACCAGTTCATTGTCCCATGTCCAGTATGTTGCTTCTTGACCTGCATACAGATTTCTCAGGAGGCAGGTAAAGTGGTCTGGTATTCCCATTCTTTAAGAATTTTCCACAGTTTGTTATGATCCATGCAGTCAGACTTTGGCGTAGTCAATAAAGCAGTATTAAAATCCTGAGCCAATAGGATGAAAGGAGGAGACAGCTTCGCTTCTGTGATACTCCTAGACAATATGCAGAACCTGAATCTAACCACAGGAAATGTCAGAGGAAGTCCAACTAAGGGACAGTCTACAAAACTCCTGGCTTATAATCTTCAAAAGTGTCAGTGTCATGAAGGTCAAGGAAAGACTGAAGAACTGTTCCAGACTGAAGGAGATATCCCATTTGAATTTTCAAATGTCGCCTCCTGGCTACCCCATTTAAGGTTCCAAACTCTGCCCTGTCAATATTTCCTATGCCCTATTCTTTGTATTCTTTTTCTCCATAACATTTCTCAATTTCTAATATATGTTTTTTTCCTACATTATTTGTTTCCTTCACTAGAATGAAAGCTTTCATGAGGAAAGGGACTTTGGTCTGTCTTGCTCACCACTGTGCCTGTAATGCCTTGAACAGGGCTTGGCACATACTGGACCTTGGAAGCACGAATAAATATACACACCACAACTGTTCAAATCTCTCTCATCCTCAAGACTCCATTTTTCAAGAGGCTAATATATAGAGAGTCCCAAAAAATCCATAAGAAGTACAACAACCCCATAGAAAATGGATAAAGGATTCAAACAGAAAACTCTCAGAAAAATGACAAATACCTTTAAATCTATGAAAAGATGCCCAAGTTCATGCCTAGTAAGAGAAACACATATTATAATTACACCAGATTGGCAAACATCCAAAGGTTTGACGATCTTGTCAGTGAAGCAATAAACCAGCTGCACTATCATACGTGGCTGTGGGCAATGTGAATGATACACTGCTCACCCCCACTTCTCTTTCTCCCTGCTTTCTTACTTCCACAGGCTTTTGTTGAAGCTGTTCCCTCTGACTATAGTGCCCTTCCCTCTCACTTGGGAAAGGCCAAATCCTGTCTCAATTACTCTTACTGATCCACTCGAAGGCAGTCAATTCCTCAGAGAAGTTGGCCACACCCATGGCTTCAGTTGCCACCTCTGATGGCCCCCAAATCCAACCCCTGCATCTCAGATCTAGTCCCCAAAGTTTTCACTCAACTGACATATACCAGACCTTGGATATCTAACAGGCACTGAAAATGTAACACATTTGAAAACCAACTCCTGATTTTGCCCCATGACTGCTCCTAATGGAGTATTTCCCCTGACAGTTAAGGACAACACCATCCTTCCAACAGCTAAGGCTAAAAACCCAGGGGTCAGCCAGGGCTCCTCTCTAGTTTTCATGCCCTGTATCTGATTTCTCAGCAAATCCTGGTGTCTTTACCTTCAAAATAAATTGAAAAATCTAATCCCCACCCCCACATCCCCCTTGACCTGACACTATCTCATCTCTTCCTGGACTCTAGTAGCTTTCTCGCTGGCTTTTCTGCTTCCTCTCTCTGCCCACCCCCCTCCCCCAACAGTTTTTTCTCCTTCCACACAGAGCAGCCAGATTGTTTATTCTAAAATATAATTCATATAATGCAACTTCCCTATGTGGAATCCTTTTATGGCTCCCCATGGGTCTTAGAATAAAAACCTAACCAAACACACAGCCTGGTGTACAAGGCTTTGCTTGAGATGGCCTTGGATCTCATCTCCCAGTGCTCTCCCTTCCTCACTCTTCTCCAGCTACACACATTCCAAGAATTTCCAACCTCAAGGCTTTGCACCTGACATTCCCTCTATCTGATGCTTCCCCCCATGTTAAATATACGTGGTTTGCTTCCTCACTTTTCACAGGCCACCTCCTCAGAGGGTTATTCCCTGACTACTCTACATGGGGCATCAGAGAAGATCTCTCAGAGAGAGGCAAATGATAGAAGGAAAAGATGTGATGGAAAAGTGCTCTTGACCATTGCAAGGGGGGTAGGAGATCAAACCAGTCAATCCTAAAGGAAATCAGTCCTGAATATTCATTGGAAGGACTGATGCTGAAGCTGAAGCTCCAATACTTTGGCAACCTGATGTGAAAAACTCACTCATTGAAAAAGACCCTGATGCTGAGAAAGATTGAAGGCAGAAGGAGAAGGGGATGACAGAGGACGAGATGGTTGGATGGCACCACCAACTCAATGAATATGTATTTCAGCAAGCCCCGGGAGATGGAGAAGGACAGGGAAGGTTGGCATGCTGTAGTCCATGGGGTCACAGAGAATCAGACATGACTGAGTGACTGAACTGAACTGAGTCTCCTTGCTGTGTTCTTTGCTATGTTCCCGGAGCCCTGCACTTAGTAGGCACTCAAGGAATCTTTTTCAGATGAGCAAATTTGGAGGATTTGAGGACAGGATATGTGATACAGAATTTGGGATAAGGCGATAAAGGCATTTTGTGTTAATTACCTTGGCTGGAGCAACACCTTCTCTGGAGGGCCTTCTGTAACCAGACTACCTAAAAATGCAAACTTCCCCCACAGATTTCCCCTTGTGCATGCTGAGTCACTTAAGCCATGTCAGACTCTTTGAGGCCCCATGGACTGTAGCCCGCCAGGCTCCTCTGCCCATGGAATTCTCCAGGCAAGAATACTGGAGTGGGTTGCCATTTCCTACTCCAAGGGATCTTCTAGACCCAGGGATCAAACCTGTGTCTCTTATGTCTACCTTCATTGGTAGGTGGGTTCTTAACCCCTAGCGACACCTGGGAAGCCTAATTTCCCCTTACCTTGTTCTATTTTTCTCCGCAGTAGTTATCACATATACACAACACATATTTACATGTCTATTTAATTGTATATTCACATATGAATATAGACTATACACAGTGTGTATATATTTATTATATATGTAGGGGTTTTTTGGGGGGGCAATACTGCTCTCTTGTAGGATCTTAGCTGACCCATCAGTGATTGCCCTGAGCCTTAGGCAGTGAGAGCACAGAGTCCTAACTGTCAGGGAATTCCCTACAGATGTAAATTATTTACATATTGATACTAGTTATCATGTAACATTTACAAATATTGATGCATTTTATTAGATAAAATTTTTACATTTATGGGCTGTCTCTCTAGTCTGTCAGCTCCCTGAGAGCAAGGAAGATGCCTAGCACCTGGCCCACAGTTTGAGCTCTGTAAGTGTCAAATGAATGAACTCCTTTGGTCACCTGAGCCTCAGCTTTTCCATCTGTAGGATGAATGTGCCTTTCCATTTGGAGTTATTTCCGTGTTCTGATTCCTTTTCCTACCCACCCCACCCCCCAGAGTACAGCTCCCAGAATTCCACAGCCCAGGTTCACATTTTCCAGTACCCTGGGCGCTCCTGCCCACCACGTGCACCAGGCACCGGCCCAACTGGACTACGACCCCCAGCATGCCTCGCGCGTTTGGGAAGTACCACAACTCATAGGGGTGTCTGGGTCTGACACAGGCTCCAAGAGAGCAGGATCAGGGGAGGGCTCCCCTCTAGCTTAGCATCTGTGGTACGTCCCAAACCGCCCCCCCGCCCCCTCAAGGCCCCGCGCTTCTGAGCTCAGCGCAAACTCTGGTTCTTCTACGCCTGAGGTGATTTGCTCTTCCGTTGCCCCGTGGCTTCAGCTCATCTCCAGCAGGAAGGCGAGGCTTCCGCCCGGCACAGGGGGTGAGCTGGATGAAGGTTCCCCCCAGTCCCCCGAACAGCATTCGAAGGAGGTGGCTCAATTTCTGGGATCCTCTAAGGGGCATATTTGGGAGCTCTGAGCCCCGTGTGGCATTTAGAGGTGGCTGTTTTTGAGGGGACGCAAGTGGCGTTAGGGACTCCGGGGTGGGACTTTGAAGTCTGTTTTCCGAGCGTCCCTCGGAGGCAGGGTTTATACCCCTTAGAGACTGGGTTTAGGGGGATGTTTGGGGAGACCCTTAGGATCCGTGTATGAATACTCTTGTCCATGAGGTAGGATTTGGTGTGCTTCCCAAGGGGAGAGGCAAAGTTTGAGGTTCCTGAACTCAAGGCGGAATTTGGGAAGGGCTTGATTCAGGAAGGGTCCTGGTGACGGTGGGAACAGGCGGGACCGACGTGGCATGTGGAGATATCTAATGGCCTTTGTGACCTCTGCTTCTATTATGACGTCTCACCGCGCTTGGGTATAAAAGGCTGAGAGACCGGACACAGTGAGGCCCACATGTTGTTTTAGGAAGAGGAGCCCCCAGCCCAGGCTGTGGAAGGGACGCTGGAGCCTAGCGTGCTAGGCTCTTCCGAGGGGACAGAGTGTCACCGGCTTTCCTTTGCCATGGCTTTATTCGCTATGCATGAGGAGATGAGCTGTTGAGGAAGACCATTTTGGCCCTTTTCGCACCTGGTTCGTTGGAGGTATCAGCTTGTGAATTATTCACAAGGGAGGGGCGTGCTGAAAGGGGCGCCTTGCAGTCTGCCGGATAAATTTAGATCACACTGATAAAGCGTAAGAAGGTGAGTAGCGGCCCGAGTTTTCTGTGGCTTGTCTAGGGGCATTGTGCATAATTCATGAGGGGCGTAGCTTTTAGGGCTTCATCGGCACGATCCGCTGTTGGCTTTTCCTTAAGAGGTTTCAGGATTTAAAAGTTTTGCGTCTCACGAAGGGATGAGGCCTGGCGCACTGTTCATTCTTTGCGGCCCGATAATCCCAGATTATCAACAAAGACTCTAGATTCAAGTCACATCTATCCTTGCCAGCTGTGTGATCTTTGGCAGATCTGTGAACTTGAAAAAATGAGTCTGAGCATAATGGTGATCAGGTTAGTTTGCACTCATTTAGCAGCCTTATTAGACCATTTAATCCCCACAACAACCCTGGGAGGTAGGTTATTATCGTCCCACTTTATAGATGAGGAAACTGGGACACCAGGAGGCTAAGTAATTTGCCTAAGGTTACTCACAGTTAGTGAGTGGCTGAGCCAGGATTGAAATCCAGTTAGTCTAGTTCGAGAGTCCTGTGGTCTTAAATACCATAATGTCTCTCTCCCACCCACCCAATTCACTGGTACTTCTACTACTACTACTACTGTTAGTCATATAGCACCAGGTGGCCAGGCACTGTTCTGAGCCCTTTCTACCTGTTTATTCATTTAAACTTCATCACAAGGTAGGTTACTATTGTTCTCATTTTATGGGTGGGGATACAGTGGCCCAGAGAACTGTCTGGTCCCAGGTCACAAAGCTAGTCATCGATGGGTGGAAGTGATTTTTTGTGAGGATTTGAGAACTCAGGAGGTCTCCTTTGACCTGAGACCTGAAGGAAGTGATTCCCTGCTCTGCATTCCTGAGACTAGTGGCACAACGCATGGAAAGGACTCACCAAAGGAACCACCACATAGCAGGCGATTGGTTAATGTGATCTATTATTATTAAATAGAAATGTAGTGGGTGTTTATCGTGTGCCTGGGGCTTTGGTATACAGTTGTGTCTCTGGTGACCTGGTAGTCTGTGCTACCTATTTAATGAACATTGGTGGCCTTAGTGCTCTGTTTTACAGTGTAAATCTGGAAGGGTGTTTCAAGGCATTATTTTTTATATAATGCCCCAAGTTGGGGGTTTCTCTGGTGTCTGGGTATACCTTCACCCATAACTAATTTTATATCAATACAAAATATTATTTTTACATGTTACCTTTACATTAATATATAATGCTTTAAAAATGTAACAGTGCTCTGTGCCAGCACTGCTCTGAGTTCATTTCATAGTTTATACTCTCTGGTTTTCATAGTGACACATTTTGCCTTTATGATGTAGGTGAATTCTACTACTACCCCCATTTTACGGTTGTAGAAACAGGCAACTGCCAAACGCAGGTAGTAAACCTGGATTTGGGTGGACCAAAGCAGCTCTGGTTCACGTGCTTTTAGTTAACGGTGGGGAGGAGGCAGCTCCACTTCCCCGTGGGTTTCCCCTGCGGCTCTGCAGCATCTTTCATTATTCATGAACAGGAAGCGGTGACCACGTTGCCTTGGCTGGAATACAATAATCCTTACTTGCTGGGCAGGGCTGGCTGGAGTATTTCTGTCCATCCAGCCTCATGCATAATTCATCAGTAACTGGGTGGGACCTTTCTTGACCTCTCTTGAGTTTCCAGGTTGGGCTGCAGCAGTATCACTATTCATTATTCATGAGCCAGGTGAGAGTGTTGTCTTGTGTTAGCCCTATTTCTCTGTTTACAGGGTATCAGATGCAGCAGTGGGCGGACCTGTCTCTTTTGTCCTTGCCCACCTTATGCATTATTCATGAGATGTCGCCTCAGTCTCCTTGGCTTCCAGGCTGCAGCAAGATTATTCATTATTCATGAGCATCGGGGTGTGGCTTCCATGTTTTAACATTGGCTTTCTGGTTGCGGGGTGTTCGTCAACCAGTCACCCGGCCTCATGCATAATTCACGATCAGGAAATGTGTCTTTGGTGGCCTTTCTTGGTTTCCATGGTAGCCTGGCTGTAACAGTGTATTCATTATTCACGTTTGGCGGGTGTGCCTTCTGTCGTTTTACCTGTTTGCCTAGTTACTGCCAGAGTAGCCACCAGATGGTGGTGTTCCCCTTCGAATGAGTTACAAACGGGGACCATCATACATGATTCATGAATGGGCGCGGCCTGCGTACATCCGGGTTTCTGGGGGGTGGGGCCCAAGGTTTTGTTCCGGCCTCGGGCTCCGCGGCGGCCATCTTGTGTCGGCGGCGGCGGAGGTGAAGGAGGTGGCAGGAACGAGCAGAACCACTACGACGCGGGAGAAGTCGGCGGCGGTGATTCTAGGCGGCCCAGGCGGCGGGGAGGAGGAGGAGGAGGAGAAGGAGGAGGAGGGTGGCGGCCGGGCTTGGCTTCGGCTCCTAGAGGAGTTGGCGGCGGCGCGACCCGGGGAACCGGCATTGGTAACAAACGGCCTTTCTCAGCGCCTTGGCCGGGGCAGGGGTTTCGGGATTGGATGGTGTTGGGCCGGTGCTGGGCCAAGCTGATGTCGGGGCAGGTGGTGATGACTTGGACGGAGGGATCGTTGAAGAGAAGTAGGGGGTCCATTTTGGGCGGGGCCGATATTCCCCATCTGGGACCAGCCCTGTCCCTCCGGCTCCAGAATCTGACCTTAGGCTCAGACCTCCAGAATCTGCTATTAGAGACTCAGTCAGCATTCCTAATCAGGGACCTGGTCCTGTCCTGCCTCTTGCATGGCAGATCGGAACTTACCCCAGTCAGCAATGGAGACTTAAACGGGATCGACATTCCTGGTCAAAGCCTCCTATCGGTGTATGTCATTAAAGACGTACCCCCAGAATCTTTCTTCATTCACCCTTCGTTCCTCAGAATTTGTCCTCGCAGGTTCCAAGAGGGGCCAAACCTCAGGAAGGGTCCATTTGGTTTCATTTAACCTTCTCTAGCATCTTCCTTCAGAACCACCCTCCACATGCATAGGCACACACACACAGTCTGCCCTTAGAGCTTTCAAGGAGTCTAGACCCTGTAAAAGGCAATTTGTGCTTGGCCTCCATGTCAGAGACCACTCCTCCACATACCAGAGGTCTCCCAACCTACCTTGGCTCTAGCATCTTACCTCTGAAACCCTTCTGGGCCAGCATTTCTATTCAGAGGTCCGCTTCAGCATTCACCTTTAGAGACTGCTTTCATTCCTAGAATCTGTCCTTAAAGACTTCCTTTATTTTGAGTGCCTCCTATTTTCTTGTGGTCCCAGTATTCTCTTTAGAGACTATCCTTTGAGGGCCTCAACATCTCCCCCATCAGACACTCCTAACCCCCAGTATCTTCCCTCAGTTTCCCAGGGGACCAGACAGGAGGGAGGCATTTCTTGGACATATAATCTTCCATCAGAGATCTCTCTGCCAGCTTCTGCCCTTGCAGACCCTATTGGCTCTTAGCCCCTTGCATCAGAGACTTGCCTCTCAAATCCCACCCTTCACTCAACCTCTGCCTTCAAAAGCCAACCAGGGTTCTAGCTTCTCTCACAGATCCCTTAACGTTGCATCAGGCCTCAGAATCTGCCCTCAAAGCCTTCCAGGATCCCAGCATCTTCATTCAGGGTTTCAGCTTTGTTGGACCCCAACATCATGGTCAGTTGTCCCTTCCCACAACAGGTCCATTTGTTCTCCATCAGAGTAGAAAACCCCTCCTCAGCACCGACTCTCAGAGCCTCCATGGGCTTCCACATAATTGGTCAGAGAAACCCTGCTTACTGAAATCTTTAGGGCCAGAACTGTCTGGGCTCAACCTCTTTCCACTCCTCAGAGCAGTTACAGTACCTAGCATGTACCAATCAGAGATCAACACGAGGCCTTGTTGCTCTATTAGAAATGCCTCCACAGCCCCACCCTCAGCATCCACCCTTGTAGCCTCCTGGATCTCTGATATCAAGGTCAGAGACACCTTTTCCCCTGCAAGTCCCTGTTAATTTTGGTCAAAGATTTCCCTCTGCCACCAGTGTAGATCCCCAGGGCCCCAGCATCCTCCTGATGGAGAGCATCCCTACACCGAGACCCCATCATCTTCCTGAAACCTCCTTGGGCCCCAGAATCCCCCATCCATTCCCTGTGTAGCCACTGGGGCCTCAAATGCAATTTCCCCGCCCTTTCCTGAAAGCTCCTTTTCTAAAGACCCAGATTTGAGTCTTAACAACCTTGCCTAGTCACACCCTGGCTGTCCACAACATACCACCCCCGCCCCCCCCCACACCCTGGACTTCTAACATCCCCTTTCCTGTCTCCCTCTGACCCTCCAGAGGCTCAGGCAACCGCTTCCTGATGCTTCTCTTTTATATTCCTAGGGATTTCTCAGTTAATCCCTCTTAGGAGGCTTGACAGGCCCCAGCATCCTGTGTTCTACCTTCTCCCCGTCCTGATGTCTTGACCTGTGGCTGCCTGCTCTCAAGCCTGCTCCAGGGCTCCTACCTCAAACCGTCTCTGATTTGGGTGGTAGAGAATGCTCAGGCTTCAAAATCAGCAGTTTGGAGATCTCAGGCAAGCTCTGAAGCTCTCTGAGTCCTCGTTCAGGTTTGCTGAACATTTGGTAGTACGTGTGTCCTCATTGGAGCCTGAGCATGTGTTGAGAGAGAAAAGGTATTGATTTTATACTTGGGGTGGAGGATCTTTAGATCTGCTCTGGGGTTTCTGCCCCAAACCCCTTTCTGCTTGCCCTGAGACTGGCCTGTTCCCAATCTCTGCAACTGAAGTCCTCTCTCAGACCATCTGGTGAAACCTGCTTAGACCCTCACTGCCAGCCCTAGGGATCCAGATGTCAGTCTAGAGAGCAGAGATCTCTCTGGCCCTGGACCATTTCTAATTTCAGGTGCAGGGAGATGGTGTGTGCTCAACAACCAAATCAGAGGCTTGGCAAGGAGATGACTAAATAATGCAGGCTTCTCTGGAGGTGTCTGGGGAGGAGCTTAAGTCGCTGAGTTCTGACCACAGACTTTGACTTTTTTAACCTCCGTAGGAGGAGCCTGGTGGGCTGCCATCTATGGGGTCGCACAGAGTCTGTCATGACTGAAGTGACTTAGCAGCAGCAGCAGCTAAGTCCCTGCTTTGCCGGCGGGTGGGGAGAGGGCGGAGAAAATGGGGCTCAAAGGAAATGAGCTCCCTACTCTGTCTCAGGAAGTCAGTCATGGAAAATGGAATTTGCCTTGGTCTCCCAACTAACTCACCAAGCTTCTTCTACCTAGGTTGGTTCTTGGCATTCCCAGCAGTTCAGCTGGGTGCCTTGGACCGTAGCCAGCCTCCTGGGTACCCCTCCCTCACCTCTCATCTGTCAGCCGTGTGGATTGTGCCCCAAGCTGGGTCCTAACTCTGTTCCCCCAGGAGGTGTTTGGTAAACAGTCTAGCAGCAGCTAGACTGGAGTGACTGGAGTTTTCTGAGCCCTTGTTTTCTAATTTGTGGCATAGGTATAAGGTTATTTGGTTTGTGAGCAAGCATTGTTAGAACTAGACAAAGCCCCTTACCCAGAGATTGATTGGCAGTAAGCTCCTAGTAGATGTTAGGGTGCTCTTGTTATCTTGCTTAGTGCTAGCGTGTGACAAGTGCCAAAGTGGCCTCTTAGGTACAGTGGGGGTACTTGGTGTGATTGGTGTCAGAAAAGGCTCAGTGTAGGAGAACAGAGGCCTAGAGGTGCATTGGGGGTAAGGGGAAATGATTCAGAGTCCTGTCATCTCCAGCCTCTGGGTCCAGTCACCCCCTCACTCCAAGATCTCACTTTCACAGCAGGCTGCATTATTCTGTCTCTGGGACCTAGTCCTCATGAGCTCAGGTTTTTCCATTTGTCTGGCAAGGACACTCAGCCCTGCCTCGCAGGGTCAGGACCATTGAGTGGATGAAACACCATAAGGTTAGGAGGCAGCCTGGGCTTCCAGGGTCAGCAGGTCCTAGTATGATTCCAGCTTGGCCACTCTCTTTGTGGGGACCTCGGTCAAGTCTCCAAAGTCCCTGAGTGGATTTTTTTCCTTCCAGTGTGAGTTGAGGGGCGGTCTTACTGATAGTAGTCCAAACCCCACAGAGGTGCCCTGAGGACAAAGTGAGGCATAGCTCATAAAGTGCTTAGTTTGATATCTGGCACAGGGAGGACTCCTAATAAATATTCATGTATCATTGTTGATCTGTTTAAAGGACTCCACACAGGGACAAGGCTTGGGAAGTGTGTATTTCCTCTCTCTTTCTCTCTGCAACTTCTTTTATTGGCTCTGGTTGTTTTCCCCTCCTGGAGCTGGAGGTGGTGGGGAGGGGGTTGGACTTTGTGAAACTCTTTTCTCTGAACCCCTCTGGGAGCTGAGTTCTCAGCATAATATCTCCTGCCATCATGCCACCCTGGTGGATGTCCAAGCCACGTGTCCCTCTCTAACCCCTGTCGTTGGGATTAAGGGGGAGGAGAATGGCTCTTTGCTATTGCCTCCCTCCCTGCTCCATGTCAGGCTCTCTGGTCTGTGTTATATCTCATTACTTCAACAACTCCATGGGGTAGGTAAGTGGTATTCTCACCTGTGTTTTCCAGGCAAGGGAACCAAGCCCATAAGGGTTAAATGATATCTGTTGAGGAGTGGCAAGGTCTGACCTGAAGCTACATCCTTCCTCTGACTCCCCAACAAGTACATTCTTGTCACTCCTTTCCTCCCACAGGATTGGAGTCTCTCCCTCATTATGCTGGGCGGGGGAGAAAAGCGAATGGCCTGGTGGTCAGCAGCATGGATTGCAAGCCAGATCACCTGGGTTCAGATCTTAGCTCTGACAGTTATGTGACCCTGGGAAAGTCACCTCACCTCTCTGTACCTGTCTCCTCTTCTGTAAAATGCGGATATTAGCCCTTACATCTTCCTTTCCCCCCTCCCCCCATCATCACTAACCAGCAGGAACACCCCCATGCCCCAGGCTCACTTCTGATTACTTTTATGCTCTCCAGATGTCCAGCTCGCCGCTGTCCAAGAAACGTCGCGTGTCCGGGCCTGATCCAAAGCCGGGTTCTAACTGTTCCCCTGCCCACTCCGTATTGTCCGAAGTGCCCTCGGTGCCAGCTAACGTGAGTGTGTTCTTCCTAGAGACTGGCAGGCGGGGTGGTGGGTGGGAACGTTTTCTGTGTGCCTGTCCTGTCTGTCCCGTCCCTCCTCCTGCACATCTCCCTGAACCTAGTCTTCCCCTCCATTTCTAGGGAATGGCGAAAAATGGCAGTGACGCAGACATAGATGAAGGCCTTTACTCCCGGCAGCTGTGAGTGGGGCCAAAGTTGGACTGTGAGGTGGGAGGGGGCTCTGAGTGGATAGAGTCAGGAGGGTGTGACCCTGACCTGTGACACCCTCTAACCTGGCAGGTATGTGTTGGGCCATGAGGCAATGAAGCGGCTCCAGACCTCCAGCGTACTGGTATCAGGCCTTCGGGGCCTGGGCGTGGAGATTGCCAAGAACATCATCCTTGGTGGCGTCAAGGCTGTCACCCTGCATGACCAGGGCACTGCCCAGTGGGCCGACCTCTCCTCCCAGGTTCCTCTTACCATCCCCCTTCTTTGCCAAGGCCCCAGCCCTCTGGGCTATACAGCCAGTTCATTTCTTCCTACACTCTCCTTTGCAGTTCTACCTGCGGGAAGAAGACATAGGGAAAAACCGAGCTGAGGTCTCCCAGCCCCGCCTCGCTGAGCTCAACAGCTACGTGCCTGTCAGCGCCTACACCGGGCCCCTTGTGGAGGACTTTCTCAGTGACTTCCAGGTACCATGGGCCATCATCTGGCCTCCTGCTCAGTTCTCTCAGAGCCCAGCTCTGGTTTATTCTTTTGATAAACATTTAATGGGCTAGCCTGTGTGTCAGGTTTCACGCTAAGGCTGCAGCGAGGGAATATGAGCAGGCTTTAGACCCTGGGCCTGCCTCTTTAGGAGGAATATGTGAGCCAGCAGACGGGAAGGCATAGTGGTTATTTGCACAGACTGGAGCCAAACTGCCTTGGCATGAGTCTCTCATTGTACTTGCATACGTCAGGCCGGTCATGGAGTCTCCTCTTCTGCCTTTGTCTGTCTGCAGACATGGGAATGGTAGTAATGCTGACTTGATAAAGGTTTTGTGAGGGCTATGGACTAGCAGCTGGTTGTTGGTTAAATAAAAACTCTGGGCCAGAAAGAGGAGTTGTGGGAGCTGAAATTCTCCCCCAGGGTGTCCCTGCGAGCCAGGACACTGCTGCTGAACCCTGCTGTAGCCATGGGAGCTTACCCTGATGGGAATGGGTAGGCTTTCAGCAGAGACCCATGGCTGAGCAGGTGTTTTAAGAATTGGGAGCAAGTGGGTGTGGTAGGAGTGAGCTCAGACTTTGGCTGAGGACAAAGTTTTACTTCTGTCTCTCCCAGGGCATGGCAGGGCTGTAAACAGGCAGCAGTGGGTGTTGGCAAATGAAGGAGTCAGCTGTTACCCAGACTGTCCTCCCAATTGTCTCTTTACCTTGCCTGCCATAGTCTAGGGATTCACATTTCCTTTCATTGAGTTTTGCTTGGGCAGAATCTGATACGTGGTAGATACTTTCTATTTGTGATAGAGAGCTGAACCAGCAAAGCCTTAAGGACCCCGTGAGCCCTCCTACCAGCCTTCCTCCATGATCGCTCCCTTTACCCTTCACCCTGGTGCTGGGCCCTCGCCTGAGCTTCCACCTCTCCACAGGTGGTGGTCCTCACTAACAGCCCCCTGGAGGACCAGCTGCGGGTGGGTGAGTTCTGTCACAACCATGGCATCAAGCTGGTGGTGGCAGATACCCGGGGCCTGTTCGGGTGAGTGCCCCTGCTCTTTTCCACCCCGACCCCTGCCTTGCCCAAGAAAAGACCCCCAAGCTCTGACTGCCCTCAGCCCCCCTTAGGCCTTTGGGTTTGGGATGCTGTGTGTTTACCTTGCCCCACGTAGCATGAGCACAGTCTGATTCCTAGCAGTGATGGGTTGAATTTGCTCAGCAAATACTCGCTGCATCTTGAGGGACACGTGCAGTCTCAGTGTGCGTGGGACTCGGGCATCAGCCCTGTTGCCTCCCTCTACAGGCAGCTCTTCTGTGATTTTGGAGAGGAAATGATCCTCACTGATTCCAATGGGGAGCAGCCGCTCAGTGCTATGGTTTCTATGGTCACCAAGGTGAGGAGGCCAGCCTTGGGTCCTGGCAGGCGGATGGGCAGTCACAGGCCTTCCTGTCTGCTCCCAGTACCCTGAACCTGCCTCTGAGGTACTCCTCCTTCAACCAGGACAACCCCGGTGTGGTTACCTGTCTGGATGAGGCCCGACATGGCTTTGAGAGTGGCGACTTCGTCTCCTTTTCGGAAGTACAGGGCATGATTGAACTCAATGGAAGTCAGCCCATGGAAATCAAAGTCCTGGGTGAGCTAGGGCCAGGGGGGAACCAGGGGAGACAGGAGGCGTTTCCCTGGGCTCTGCGTGAGGGGAGACATATCCTGGGTATCTGGGATGAACCAGAGGTAGAGTCTCCTAAGGTCTGCCCAGCAGGGTGTGGGGGAGAAATGCTGTCTTGTGTTTGAGCTGTTCGTAGAATAGGCCCCTGATAGCTGCACTGAGGGGAGGCAAGGTCTCTGGTGTTTGAACAAAGATCAGAGGATCCACTTGTGTCTGAGCTAATTCAGACAGGGAGCAGAGAACGTCTTCCGTTGTAGACTTAGGGTCAGAGACGTGGGGTCCCGTGGGCGCTGGGTTTGGGGTAGAGGGGAGATGGTTTCTGAAGTTCGAGTAGAACTCGGGATGGAGAGGAGATTACTCCTGATATCTGAGCTGGGTCAGGAATGGATTTTCCCTCATCTTGTAGGTGGTTGTAGGTTTTAGGGAGAGTGGGTGTCCTGACTGTTTTGTCTGCTCTAGGTCCTTACACCTTTAGCATCTGTGACACGTCCAGCTTCTCTGACTATATCCGCGGAGGCATCGTCAGCCAGGTCAAAGTACCCAAGAAGATCAGCTTTGTGAGTGTGAGGGGCAGTGGGCTGTAGGAGCTGGGGCTGGGCATCTCATGGTTCTCAATTCTCTTCTGATTCTTTTTTTTTTTTTCTCTGATGCCTTGCTTCCCACAGAAATCCTTGCCAGCCTCCCTAGCAGAGCCTAACTTTGTGATGACAGACTTCGCCAAGTATTCCCGCCCTGCCCAGCTACACATTGGCTTCCAGGCCTTGCACCATTTCTGTGCTCAGCATGGTCGGTCCCCTCGGCCCCACAATGAGGTGGGTGTGGGTGAGCCAAGCCAGGGTAGATGACCTTGGCACTGCAGGCCCATTCTGCCCCTCTCCCTACACCTCTCGCCCCCAACACAGTGACCTAACAGGCATGCTCTTGGTTCCTTTGGCCCCACTAGGAGGATGCAGCAGAGTTGGTGACCATAGCCCAGGCTGTGAACACTCGATCCCTGCCTGCAGTGCAGCAGGGCAGCCTGGATGAGGACCTCATCCGGAAGCTAGCATATGTGGCTGCTGGGGACCTGGCTCCCATAAATGCCTTCATTGGGGGCCTTGCTGCCCAGGAGGTCATGAAGGTCAGTATAGGTGGAAAAGGCCAGGGTTGGCATAGGCCAGGCGCCTCCCTGCCTCTGTCACTTGTCCCATCTGCATGAGGCCCCAGGTAAGCACTGACTACTTCCTCTCTCCTGCTTATTCTCCAGGCTTGCTCTGGGAAGTTTATGCCCATCATGCAGTGGCTGTACTTTGATGCCCTCGAGTGTCTCCCTGAGGACAAAGAGGCCCTCACGGAGGACAAGTGCCTCCCGGTATGTGAGTAGGGCCCTGGGGTAGGTGACATAGGGGGCATTTCTGGTGAGGCTGCTTTCTGACCTTTCTCCCTTTGCATTCCTCAGCGCCAGAACCGTTATGATGGGCAGGTGGCTGTATTTGGCTCCGACCTGCAGGAGAGGTTGGGCAAGCAGAAGTACTTCCTGGTGAGTGATCCGCTGGGACACGTGCTTTCTTCATATCCCCTGGCCTCTGGCTACCTGTTACGGTGTCTCTTGCCACCTGAGGGAGTGTCTTTTGGTTATTGTATCTGTATCACATGACTTTTGCCTTTCTTTTTTAATCTTGGGAAAGCTTAGTATGTCCTGTTTCCCCCATCTGTGCCTCCACCCTCAGATGACTAGGTTATTTTCATAGCTGTGGCACTTAAGGATGTGGCACTAGACACCCCTCTCTTGCTGTCTTCTGGGGAGTGAGAGTACAGAGTGATGAATGACTTCACGCTGACCTGCATCACCCTGACCCAGACACTCTGTGTCTTTTCTTGGTTGTCTTCTAGGTGGGCGCAGGGGCCATTGGCTGTGAACTGCTCAAGAACTTTGCCATGATTGGGCTGGGCTGTGCAGAAGATGGAGAAATTGTTGTCACAGACATGGACACCATTGAGAAGTCAAATTTGAACAGACAGTTTCTGTTCCGGCCCTGGGATGTCACTGTGAGTGTGATGAGGGGTGGAGGCGGTACTTTGTCATCTTGTTTTCATCTTGTCTTTTGTTCCCATTCTTCCTAGAAAGGGGGCTTTACTGCCTTTTTCTTTCCTTCAGCTCTCCCTCGATTTCTGTCACTCGTTCAATGAATGCTGAGTACCCTTCCATTGAATCCACCGTTTTTCATGTCCTGTTTTCTTTTTCCTTGACCTCTTATGAATGCTGGTTGGGACAGTGTGTTGGGGGTCCCAAGTGTAGTGATTCACTAGGGGGACTCACAGGACTCAGCATATAGTCATACTCAGGGCTATGATTTATTCCAGTGAAAGAATGCATAACAAAATCAGCAAAGAGAAGTTGGGGTGAAGTCTGGGGGAGACCATGCACAAGTTTCCAAGACTCTCTCCCAGTGGAGTTGCACAGGACACCTGTAATTCCCCTAGTAGCAAGTTGCAACAACACATGTGAAATGGTGCCAGTCAGGGAAGCTTGTAAGAAACCTAGTACCCAAGGATTTTACTGTGGGCTGGTCATGTAGGCTCCCTCTTCTGGGAACATCCCCAAATTGCAGACTCCAAAAGGAGAGCAGGAGTTTGGCCTAAACCGTAGGGTTTTCATAAGCAGCCTAGGCACAGTGAGCAGCCTTTACCAGGTGGGGAATGGTAAGAACTCTTGAAATCCAGGTTTCCAGACTGCAGCCAAGGCCCAACCTGGCCAGGAGGCCTCTTTCCTAGGAGAGCCTTGTGCTAGGTTCACTGTTCTCTGCACAGATAGAAGCTAGGTTATACAGGAATCTAGCTAGTAGGCCTTCTGTGGGGAACAGCATCATTGCCTGGCCAGGATCGATTCCCCTTTTGTTCATTCATTTATTCACCAAGTAGTTATCCACGTAGGTGCTCTTGTAGGTACTTGGAGTACACCAAGGAAACAAAGATTTGGTGGAGTGGGGACAGAGAGTAAAGAATAAACACAGTACAGTAATAAAGTTTATACTCAGCGTTCTTGGTAAGTGCTGTGCAGAGGAAAGAGCAACAGCACGATGAGGGAAGTGGGCAGGCCAGGGAGATCAGTTTGCAATTTTGATATGTGGAAGGGCTCATCTCTGCCAACTTGGAGGGCGTGAGGAAGTAGAGTTCCTCAACCACTCAGGCAAAGATCCTGAGGTGGGAGGGGAGTAGGAGATAAGCTGGAGGAAATGGGGACCAAGTCATCTTACCTTTGGTGGAGGTGGGAGCAAGGGAGGGTTTTCAGCAGAGGAAGGATATGGCCTGATTCGAACTTCTTGTCTGTATGCTAAGATTGTTTTGTTTGGGGGGAATGTTCCCCAGCCTAGGTGCCATTACCTGAAAGAACAGTGGATGTTGGGTAGGCAGAAGGACAGAAGGCTGGCCTGTTGTCTCCAATCTATGCCTGTCTACTGCTTCCCTTTCCACTGAACCCCTGGCATATCAGTCCCTGCCCTAGCCCTGTGGTACTGTCATGAACTGTCTCCTGCCAAACCAGAGAGCTTCCTGAACTTAGGGCCTAGTTCTTCGCAGCATTAAATATGTCAGCCTTCAGGAGGACAGCTCTGTAGAGGTTCTCTGGTTGCACACATGAATAACTTGAGTTTTGTTCCCCCATTCCCACTCTCACTCCCCCTAGAAATTAAAGTCTGACACAGCTGCTGCAGCTGTGCGCCAGATGAATCCTCATATCCGAGTGACAAGCCACCAGAACCGTGTAGGTCCTGACACTGAGCGCATCTATGACGATGATTTCTTCCAAAACCTGGATGGTGTAACCAATGCCCTGGATAATGTGGATGCCCGTGAGTTTGGAGGCGGGTGAGGAGGTCAGGGGCCAAGTTGCCAAGTTACATGTATGCGTGCGCACGTGTGTGTGTGTATGTTTTGGAGGTGTCTGTCTTCCTGCCTCCTAATGTTCCATGTTGCCACTCACATTATGTTGTGACCCCACCCCCAGGCATGTACATGGACCGCCGCTGCGTGTACTACCGTAAGCCACTGCTGGAGTCGGGCACACTGGGCACCAAGGGCAACGTGCAGGTGGTGATCCCCTTCCTAACAGAATCTTACAGCTCCAGCCAGGACCCGCCTGAAAAGTCCATCCCCATCTGCACACTGAAGAACTTCCCCAATGCCATCGAGCACACCCTGCAGGTGATCAGCATTGGTGGGAGAGAGCAGGGAGCAGGCACTCTGGCCTCATGGCTACCAGCCCCTCTGCTTTTTCTCTAAACCTGTCTCTCTTACTTCCCATCTTGTAGCCTAGATTGCTAGGATGATCCACTTCTTTCTTTTTTGGGAAAATTTTCAACATTTAGGGCTTCCCTGATAGATCAGTTGGTAAAGAATTCACCTGCAACGCAGGAGATCCTGGGTCAAGAAGATCCGCTGGAAAAGGGATAGGCTACCCTCTCCAGTATTCTTGGGCTTCCCTTGTGGCTCAGCTGGTAAAGAATCTGCCTGCAATGCAGGAGACCTGGGTTCTATCCCTGGGTTTGGGAAGATCCCCTGGAGAAGGGAAAGGCTACCCACTCCAGTATTCTGGCCTGGAGAATTGCATGGAATGTGTAAATTGCAGCCTATATTGTTAGAATGATCCATTTATTTCTCTCTTTTGGGAAAATTTTCAACATTTAGACAAAATACAAAGAATAGTACAAGGAACACTCAAATACTCTTAGATTTAACATTTGTTAATGTTTTGCCACATTTTCTTAGATTCATGTATACTGCGGACATCACAATGCTTCACTCCCTATACTTCTTCAAAGGGAGGCTATATTCCCACACAACAGGGTCTCAACCTCAGCACTGGTGACAGTTGGGGCCCGATATTTCTTTGTCATGGGGGCATCCTAAGCACCATAGGATGTTTAGCACAATTCCTGGCTCCACGAGATGCCAATGGCACCCTCTTCTGTTTGTGACAACTAAAAATGTCTTCAGACATTGCCAGGTGTCCCCTGGGGGCAGAATCCCTCCCAGGTGAGAACTGCTGCATCTAGCCAAAACACCACCTTCATGTTGAACAACATTAGTGGTAATTCTTACTGTCTCTCCTGGTTACTTATTTGTCTCTAACAGTTCATATTCATGTGTCCCCT
Source organism: Capricornis sumatraensis (assembly GCF_032405125.1). Classification (NCBI taxonomy): domain Eukaryota; kingdom Metazoa; phylum Chordata; class Mammalia; order Artiodactyla; family Bovidae; genus Capricornis; species Capricornis sumatraensis. Next base: position 84,632,476 of record NC_091092.1, read on the forward strand.
GCTATTGCTCCAAATGGGTTTAACAGCTGGTTTTCCAGGATGATTTTGTTGGTATGATGCATATACATATATAATACACAGCAGTGCACATATTATCTGCCTGGAGGTTTTTACAAAATGAATATATCTAGGTTATCCAGCACCTATGCCTCCAGTCAGAACCTGAGGATTTTGTGCTATCAGATGATTCTTACTGCAGTCTTTGAAAGCAGACCATTCAGAATGTTTAGTTGAAGTATGGGATATGCGAACAAAATAGGGAGAGGAAAAAAAAGTTTCCTCCATCATTTTCCCTTCCCCCTCTCTAGTTCCAGGCTGAGTGTGTTTATATTTGTGCACCTGCCACAGTGTCACTAGGTCACTAGTAAGTAACCTTGGACTTAGCTTCTTTGTCTCATGAAATGGAGTTGACAGTGGTGTATACCTCACAGGGTTGCTGTAAAGCACTTAGCATTGTATGTATCTGGTGCTATTTTAAATAAACTGTAAATGTATACATACTTAGGACTGTTATAGTATCTATTTGGGAAAGAAGGCAATGGCAACCCACTCCAGTATTCTTGCCTGGAAAATCCCATGTATGGAGGAGCCTGGTAGGCTGCAGTCCATGGGATCACTAAGAGTGGGACACAACTGAGTGACTTTACTTTCACTTTTCACTTTTCATGCATTGGAGAAGGAAATGGCAACCCACTCCAGTGTCCTTGCCTGGAGAATCCCAGGGACGGAGAAGCCTGGTGGGCTGCAGTCTATGGGGTCGCACAGAGTTGGACACGACTGAAGTGACTTAGCAGCAGCACCACCACAGGGTTAAGTGTATTCCTGAAGTCACAAAGTTAGATACTATGTAACAGCTGGATTTGAACCTAGATCTCACATCTGTGTTCTCCAAACCCACTCAGAGGGCAGAGCCTCTGTCCAGTTTGCTGCTGAATCTTCAGGGCCTGTATAGAAATTATTTTTCGGTTTGGTCTGAATTTTCTTTTTTTTTTATTTGTAAATTTTAATATATACATAACTGAACTTTTTTTTTTTTATTGAGGCATGACATATTTCAAGTAAAGTATACAGATCTTAATTTTTTTTTCACACATTCACTAGTGTAACCACTGTCCAGGTCAAGTTCATTGGTTTTTCAGTTGAGGTGTTAGGGGGCCGAGGAGTGGGGAAGTTTGGGGGGCTTACCTTCTCCCAGAGCAGCTATGTTCTTCCCATTGGATTTATTCACTGATGGTGTTTCTAACGCTTCCAGAAGTCTGTTTTGTCCACCATTGTCCCCTGTAATCTGTTTGTCTGTAGTGGGCTAGAGATGAGTTTGAAGGCCTCTTCAAGCAACCAGCAGAAAACGTCAACCAATACCTCACGTAAGTAACCAAATGTCCACTCAGCCCACCCCCTGCCCGACAGTCAAGGCATCCTGGTTGCTTTCCTCATTGCTATGACACTCAGCACAGGCACACTTCTCAAATGAATCTGTGAATGAGGCTTGGGCCTCATTCCATTGGCGGCCAGGATTAGCTTTCTCTGGAGAAAGTGAGGTTGCCCTGGAGCCCACTCTTGAGGCCGCTGTGTAATCCTACCCCTTTGACCCCCCCAATTCCTGATAGAGACTCCAAGTTTGTGGAGCGGACTTTGCGACTGGCGGGCACCCAACCCCTGGAGGTGCTGGAGGCTGTGCAGCGCAGTCTTGTGCTGCAGCGGCCACAGACCTGGGCTGACTGTGTGACCTGGGCCTGCCACCACTGGCACACGCAGTACTCTAACAACATCCGGCAGCTGCTACACAACTTCCCTCCTGATCAGGTAATGCCCACTTGCCAGGTCCATTTGGCAGAATGTGTTTTTTCCATAAGGGGAGCCTGCTATGAGTTCTCTGGCTCCTCCTGGAGATTAGTCCAGCTGTGGCATATGCCCCAAGGTGTGGGGAGTCTCAGAAAAATTATTAAACTTGACCTATTTTTGCCATCCCCTTTCTTTGCAGCAAGAGACTTTCATTTTTGTTTCCCTTACCTGTGGGGTGGGCTGACTCATCCACCTCCTAGGACTGTAGCGATCATAGAGGAGAAATCTTGGAGTTAAGAGCTCAGGAAATCAGTGGGGGTTCAACTCCAAGCACCATTTGCACTTGGGCAAGTCACATAGCTTCTCTATATACTTCAGTTTCCTTGTCAGTAAAGTAGAGGTGGTAATAATTACCTCATGAGGGTTCTTGTGAGGATTTCTTAGTATTTGTTAATATTAACTCAGTACAGTACCTGGCAGTTCAAAGAGTTTGTTAAGCTGTGTCTTGCACAGAGTGAGTGCCAGGAGTTCTTTCAGCAACACCCCTAGTTCACCCTGGCATCAGAACTTCCATTCACAGGACCCTTACTGTCTGGGTTGTTCATGATTGACTCCATCCCCTGCCATGCGTGCCCAGCCAGGGCTAGTGAATAGGGCACACCCAAGGGCCAGGTGAGAAGTTAGGATTGCTGGAGAGGCTCCAGTTTTAGATCCTACTCCTCAAAAATCTCTCCGCTTCTTTAGCTCACAAGCTCAGGAGCTCCGTTCTGGTCTGGGCCCAAACGCTGTCCACACCCACTCACCTTTGATGTCAGCAACGTAAGTCTCCTCCTTGGGGTCTCCTAGGGTCAGGTGGAGAGTGGGTGGGAGGGAAGGAGGCCGAGACTCCCCAGGTGAGGGCAGACGTGCTCACCCTTCTGGGCCCTGCCTTCTCCCAGCCCCTTCATCTGGACTACGTGATAGCTGCTGCCAACCTGTTCGCCCAGACCTACGGGCTGACAGGCTCTCAGGACCGAGCTGCTGTGGCCACGCTCCTACAGTCCGTGCAGGTCCCCGAGTTCACCCCCAAGTCTGGAGTCAAGATCCATGTCTCTGACCAGGAGCTGCAGAGCGCCAATGCCTCTGTGGGTGAGGATGTTTGGCCCCTCTGCCAGGAGTTACTGCCCCACTGGTCCTCTGCCCAGTGCAGCCTTCTCACCAGTTCTCTGCCCCGGCACTACTGTGCAACCCTGTCCTGAGACTTCTTCTTGATCTGTTTATCTGGAAGGTGTGATTTCCACCAGTGGTCTTGCTCCTTTGGTATCTGCTCCCATCTTCTCACCCCATGTTCCTCCGTGTGTGTCTTCTCCGTGATGTTACCCTCCACATAGTTTTCCTCATCCCCTTCTTCATATTTCCACCCCAGTTGCCCATCTCTCTCCCCCAGCTCATGCTCTGTCGGGTGAAGGGCCAAGCAGTTGACTCTTTTAGCCCATATAGTGTCTGCAGCTAATGATCTCTGCAGTTGAAGCCCAAAAGCAGCCATACACGATGAATGAATGTGGCTGTTTTTATTTTCTCCCATGTCTCCCATCTTCTTCCCAGATATCTACCCCCTCATGTTCCTCTCTGTATATTTTTTCTACTTCTGCATTTCACCCATATTTCCTTCATCTTTTTCCTCATATACATGTACATGTATTTGTATATGGATAAAACATACACAGGTACATGTAAAATGTGTATAAACGTGTGTGTGTGTGTGTGTGTGTGTAATATACACGCAGAGTGTATGTAGAGTATATATAGGGTGTATACAGGCTTCTCACCTATCTCACCCTCTATATATGCCCCATTCTTTACTTTTTTGTATCTTCTGTCCTCCCATCTTAACCACATCTGCACACTTCTCCCAACTACCTCTCTGTAGTTCCCTGCCCTTTTCCCCTGTATCCTCCATGTCTCCCCACCTCTCTGCATCATTCTCCCTGAGATCTACTGCTCTCCCATCCTTATCTGTCCATCCCCACTTTCTCCTAATGTCTTTGTTTCGGTTCTTTAGTCTCTCTTGCCTCTCTTGATATTCCACACTGCACCCTTCCCGCCCCAATCTTCTTCAGGTTTGTACTCTGTTGTCCTGCACTGTTTCTTGCCATTGTCCCTCGTCTCTCCCAGGATGTCTTTCCTTTTCAAATTCTTTGTCTCCCTAAACACCTTTCACCCCCCTTGTTTCTACCTCAGACCCTGGCCTTGGGTCTAAAGCGTTGATGGTGTCCCTCTCTCCCTGCAGATGACAGCCGTCTGGAAGAACTCAAGGCCACACTGCCCAGTCCCGAAAAGCTCCCTGGGTTCAAGATGTACCCTATCGACTTTGAGAAGGTGCTGGGTGGGGGCCCCAGCAGGCAGTGGGGATGGGATAAGCATAGGTGGGCTGGACAGAACAGGCTTCTAAGGATCGGGAGGCAGCCCCAGGCCTTTGTGGGATTGGATCATGGGCCTGCTACGCGGCCCTGAATGAATAGATGTTCCCAGCCATGCCTTTGTGATCTGAGAGCCCAGCAGGTAATTGCAGTGGATACTTGTGCCCCTAGAGGCCAGGAATCCTCTTCCTCTGATTTTCTCCTATTGTCTCCCCACCCTCCTCCCTTAACCTCTCACTCCTAAAAGGATGATGACACCAACTTCCATATGGATTTCATTGTGGCCGCATCCAACCTCCGAGCAGAGAACTATGACATTCCTCCTGCAGACCGGCACAAGGTGGGGCAAACCCAGACCCAATGTTCCACCCTCTCCCGGGCTGGATTTGCCCACATTTCATCCCTTCTTTAGACTCAGCCTCTTCTACTCTTAACTTCCACCTTCCTTGATCCTTTGCTGTCTCACAGAGCAAGCTGATTGCAGGAAAGATCATCCCAGCCATTGCCACAACCACAGCAGCCGTGGTTGGCCTTGTGTGTTTAGAGCTGTACAAGGTGGTGCAGGGGCACCGACAGCTCAACTCCTACAAGAATGGTTTCCTTAACTTGGCGCTGCCCTTTTTTGGCTTCTCCGAGCCCCTTGCAGCACCTCGTCACCAGGTGAGGATCTACATTAGGAAGTGGGTTTGTGGGTGGGATGTTTGTCTGTAGAGCTGGCTGTAGTTTGCTTCATAGCCTGTCACCAGGAGAGGGTTTCTGTCAATGTGTACCTCTTTCCTTCGTGTATACCCTTGTTCATTTATTCACTCACCATGTTTTTTTTTAAGTACCTTCTATGTGTTAAGTAGGTGTCTGATTCTGACTGTGGGAGCCCTCAGAAAAGATATTTGAATATTAGATTATGATTAATAACTGCACAAAAGTAGCACCCAACATTTATTGAGTGCTTACTATGCTCAGTGCTTTTACTTGCTTCATTCATTTATGCACTCAAATATTTATTGAGCACCTACTGTGGGCTAGGTACTCTTACAGGTGCTAAGGTTATATTCCTGAAATAGAGTAATACAGTAAACGATTTTAGAACCTCCAAAAAAGAATAAGATAAGGAGAACTTGGGAATACCAGGGGGCAAGGGGATGGATTTAGAATTTTAAATGTGGGATAGTCAGGAATGGCCTTAAGGAGAAGGTGACATATGAGTCCAGACTTGGAGGAGGTGAGAAGACAGGCCAGGCCTTGCCAGAAAGGCATTCCAGAGAGAGGGACCAGTGTCTGCAAGGGTACTGAGGTAAGTGTGCCTGGCCTGTTTGAAGAAGAAGTCATTAGAGCAGAATGTGGGAGAGATGAGGGGATAGGAAATGAGCAGAAGAGAATATGATTCCATGATGTAAAGCCTTGTCTCAATTATCATAAGGGTTTCACTGCTTACTCAAGGCCAGACAAAAGCCACAAGAACATTTTGGACAAAAGAGGCTTGTGGTCTGACTTAGCATGTCTGCATGAATGAGGGGGAGACTGATGGGGTTTGGTGCCCTGATGTCCCCCATCCCATAGACTGCTACTTTCCCCACAGTACTATAACCAAGAGTGGACGTTGTGGGATCGCTTTGAGGTACAGGGTTTGCAGCCTAACGGTGAGGAGATGACCCTCAAACAGTTCCTCGACTACTTCAAGGTGAGAGCCCTTTCTGACTCTCACCCGACCTGGGGGTGGCGTGTGCAGGTGACTGACTGGCCTGTCCACCCCTGTGACACTGATGTCCTCCCCCTCTTCCAGACAGAACATAAGTTGGAGATCACTATGTTGTCCCAGGGCGTGTCTATGCTCTACTCTTTCTTCATGCCAGCTGCCAAGCTCAAGGAACGATTGGATCAGCCGTGAGTTGGGTGGTGGGGGGGCCTCAACTTGCAGCTGTCCGACTGCTGCTCACTGCCCCCAGCTGCCCCTTCTCACCTTTTGCCTTCCTGACCCTCTGCTCCCTCGTCCCCAGGATGACCGAGATTGTAAGCCGTGTGTCGAAACGAAAGCTTGGGCGCCATGTACGAGCACTGGTGCTTGAGTTGTGCTGTAACGATGAGAGCGGCGAGGACGTTGAGGTCCCCTATGTACGATACACCATCCGCTGATCTGTGTCCTCTCCTGTAGACTGACCCCAGCACCCCCTCTCCAGATCCCTTCCATCCCAGGGCTCCCGTTTGACCTCTGGCAGTGGCCCAGCTAGCCAGGCTTGGTGTTCCCCTCCTCATCCCCCTACCTGAAACTCCTCTTGCCACTGCTTTCTACCTTGTTCGGAACCTGACTCCTAATAAAGAATTGTTAACCCAGATGTGGCATACCCTGTTGGTTCCAGGGAAAGAAGGGACTTCCTGGAGCTGTGTAGTTCATGTGGTAACCCAAAGGGCTCAGCCTCATCCCAGCTGCCAGCATCCCAGGCAGAGAAAATGTGGGAATTGCCATGTCTTCCCCCCTGTCCTTCTGCTTAGGAAGAAGTGGCAGCATGGGTGAGGCCATAGAGAGCAGGTATCTTGGTCTCTGTGACTTCATTGGAGCTGGGTTCAAATGAGCCTTCTCTGTCTTTAGCTCCTAACTCCCTGCCTTATTGATTTTGAGAGGTAGTAAAAAGTAGTGTTTGAACAAGTCCTTTAACTTCTCTAACCTTGTTCATCCTCTGTGAAGGAAAACGTATGGCAACCAGTCAGCCAGGGCTTGATCACTGTGGCTTATGTCCTTGGGGAAGATCCCTTCCCACCTGGATCGAAGCACTCAGACCCTGGACAAGCCTTCAGCATCACGGTTCCCAGCGCCAGGAATGCCTGTGGTGCCCTTTGTTCAACTTCCCTGCTGAAGGGAGGGCTCAACAGCTCTGCTGGACTGAGGAATGCCAGTGTTTGTGCATACTTTGAAGTTGTGATGAAAATATTCGGCTGAGAACATCTGTGGAGGAAAAGCTTCTTCCTGTCCCTCAGGTCTGGGCTTCTTGTCATGAGGCTTCCCACCTGTGAGAGCCGGCTGTGGGTTGTTGATTGGTTAGAGCAGGCAGTAGGAGGCCCACCACAAACCCTACCAGGACTGCAGAACTTCCCACACTCTGTCTTAGGTCTTGGCTGAGCACACCAGACAGTTGAAAGCACCAGTCTGACTGGCCACATGGTGCCAGAGGTTGCCATTCATAACCACTGTCTTTCACCTAGCCAGACTTCCAGCTTTTTCCTTTTCCATTTAGAAATTCCTTCACTCAAACCTGAGTATTGGGAATTGCACAGCCTGGCCTGAACTTGACCTGACACCCATCACAGCCTGTCTGCACAACTTTTGCCTCCTGGGCCAGCTCCAGGCCCCAAGCACAATGTATGCCCTTGCCTACCTCTCTCTGGTTACTTTTCTTGGCCTTTGCTGCTTGGGTGACCTCATCCTTCCATACTTCCCTTCATTCTCCACCAGGACATTAGGGATAGAAGTGCTTTACCTCTGGGATCCATTTACTGGTCATGCTGGCTGGCTAGGTCAAGTGGAGAGGTTTTCCCACTACAACTACTTTGTCCATTATTGCTGCTCTAGAGTACCCCAAACACTCTACCTCTGTCCACTGTTTTTACTGTTGCAGCATCTGAGGCTTGCACACGAACTTGATTTTCTGCTTCTACTATCCTGGTACCTTTGGGTACTTTAGGCCTTGTTCACTGTATCCCCCTCAGCACAGCTCCTGGATCCCCTTGCTACCGAATTCACACAAGGTATGAGAACAGCTTTTTCATCAAGAACCCATGATTTCTGGTTGCATCTTTGTTGCCCACACATGCCATTTTACTTCTCTGTCATTTTTGTCTACCATTATAACACCAGCAAGATGGGAGACCAGGGCTCAGTGGGCAGTTTCTAGTCACTGCACTGAGCCCTCTGCATCCAGCAGGCACAAAGGACAGGGTAGGGATAAGGTGGTCTCTTGTCGCTGCCTAATACTATTTATCATCAGTCACAACAAACATTTGTCAGCTGCTTACTGTGAGCCAGGCAGTATTGCAGGCATTGGAGACAGCAACAGATTTTTAAAAATCCCTATCCTGGGGTGGGAGGTGTGTGTGCATGCACATACTGGTGAGACCTAGAATAGACAGTAAACACAGTAAGTAAATTGCATGTTAGAAGTTGATCAGTGCAATTCAAAAGGTCTGTAGAGCCAGGTGAGGTCTGGAATGATGGGGTGCAGGTAGGCAGTTTTAAATAGGGGAGTCAGAGAAGGCTTTATGAAGAAGGAGACATTAAAACAAGGACTTCAAGAGAATGAGGCATGTGAATATCTGAGGGAAGAGCATTCCAGGCAAAGGGAACAGCAAGTCCAAAGTCCCTGAGACTGGATTGTGCCTGCTTTATTCAGGAACAGCTAGGATAATAGTATGGCTGGAGTGGAGTGAGAAGGGTAACAGATGAGGCCTGGGAAGTAATGGACCTGAAGATCTATCCTGAGGTGGACTTTTGTCAAGTTTTTCCAATCTCAACATGCTCTGGTAAATCCTTGTTTGCATGAACTGGTATGGCCAAGGGTATCATAAAGGGAAGCCCAGAAGAGGTGGGGGATATGGCTTTAGACTGTGTAAAGATGTGCAATGGAGTCTACCTCCATTTGAACTGGGCTTGGTGATAGTGTAGGAGTTTTCCAGGCAGAGAGGGGTAAGGGATTAGGTTGGCTTGGCAATGCTTGACACACAACAGGCCCCCAATAAATAAAATGGAAAACTTGGAGAACGCAGGAGGGAGTCATGGGCGGGGCTCTGGAGGCTCAGAAGAGGTAGTTGAGAGGTGGCAGTTCAGTTCAGTCACTCAGTCATGTCTATTTGCGACCCCATGGACTGCAGCACGTCAGGCTTCCCTGTCCATCACCAACTCCTGGAGCTTGCTCAAACTCCTGTCCATCGAGTCGGTGAAAGGTGGCAGTAAAACCCAATTTAGGGTGCAAGTCCTCGGGCGAAGGGAAAAAGACGTCCCCTTCCAAGTCAAAGCCCCAGCCATGCCAAGTAATGCACTCGCCCCTTTAAAGGTCCGTCTTTCCCATGAGCCTAGGCTCCACCCTGTGAGCTTCGTTGAAGGAGATGGGAGTGGCTAGAGGCGGGATGAAATTCGATTGAGCGATCTTTTGACCAATCACCTTGCGAGACATTCGACCTATGGTAAGGGGAGCTCAGAAAAAGGAGACCCGCCCCCTCCACGGCGAAACCAATGAAAACCTGGCGGAGGCGTGGTCAGGGCGGTGAAATCACGCCTCTCAAGGCAGGCCACGCCCTTCATTCTTGCTCAGCCTCACCCCAGGGAGCAAATCCGATTGCCAGGGCGACACCTCAAAGGGCGGGGCTGCAAACGTTCACAGTTGGAAAGAGCTCGCGGTCCGGGAGGAAGGCGGGGGAGCTGCTGGGCGGGGCTAGACACTGTCCTATCTAAGGTGGAAAAGGCCAATGATTCTCCAGGCCGCCTCTCCGAGAAAAGTCATCTCGCGAACCTTTAAAATCCCTGCCTCCCGAGGCACCTCGGGGGACTAGGACTGACTGCCTCATCTGTCTTTTTCCTCCTTGCAAAAGTCCCGTTTTCTATTATGGGGATGTACCAAGTGAGACCGAGTAGGGTGAGCGAGTGGTGACCAGCACGCTGGTCACTGGCTGCTGCCCACTTCGGCGTTAGCAAACTTCTAGCAAGATCGGAAGTCAGTACTAAATAACCTCTACATTTCCCCGCTGGCGCCGTTCCAGGGCCAGCGCCACATTCCCCAGTGGGCGCGCAATGGCCGCGCCCCCTCCCGCTGCGGACGGGTCTTTTGGTACCTGCAGTCCGAGGTGAGTCCCCTCCTTCCCACTTCACCCTTTCCAGCGCGTGCGTGCGCATGCGCGGAGCGCGGCGCGCGCAGCGGTTTGGCGGTTGGCTGTTCGGCCCTGGGATTCGCCGCGTCTCCGTGAGCAGTAGGCTCTGAACCGCGAGCCGCCGTGAGCTCTCGGATTCCAGCCGGCGCCAGCGAGCCCGGGGGCATCGCCCGCAGCGGCCAAGCTCATGGCCGGCTGAGCGGGACGCCGCCTCCGCCTCAGCCGCCGCCGCCGCCGCCGCCGCCTCCTCCTCCTCAGCCGGCGGCGGCCCGGGCCCAGCAGCCATGGCCGAAGACTACTGGGACGGGCGCCTGCGGCGAACTGGAGGAGAAGGAGGTCGCGCGGCCTCAGCCCGGGCCGCCGCCCCAGGCGCCACCGCGCCGGCCCCGCGGCACTGAGGTTGCTCGCGCGCCCCCGCCGGTGAGCGCGTTCACGAGGCATGGGGTGGGGGCTGCTCTTCCTGCAGAACCAACCCAGACCCCGGGCGGTGCCCAGGGGTCTGGGCTGCACCGCTGGCCTGTGCCCCCTCCCCCAGCGAGTTTCCCAGAATGCACCGGGGTGGGGGGGTCATTCAGGGCCTCACTGACCTTGGCCCCGCCCTGGGCCTGGTCTGGGAGCTAGGGATGGGAAGTACTATGGGTGCTAGTGGGGAGTAGGGTGATCGAAGGACCAGGGGGTGTGTAAATGGGTGGCAGAGTGGTGAAAGACTAGAGGTTTGCTAACGGGGGCCTCAGCTGTGAAGGGGTCAGAGCATGTGGTAATAAGTCTTAACCGCTGTGTAAGGTTTTGAGGCTCAGTGTGTGCTAGCAGAGGGGCGGTGCTGGACCCGAGGATGAATAACAAGGAAGAGGACGTCAGAGGAGTGCTGAGATATGCAAATGGAGTTATAGCTGTAGAAAGGCCCTGTGGGTGTTGCTGGTGGATAGGTGGTAGAGGTGCCGGAAGGTTCGCTGGTGGGATCGGAGCTCTGAGGTCCTATGTGTGGTAAGGGAGTCACGATGGTGTTAACATGTGTATTTGTCTATGAGGGACTGCAGGGTTTGAGGATACAGTGTGCTCATAGAGGGCAGGGTCCAGTGTTGAGAGGGTGCCAGTGGGGTGGTAGCTCTCAAGGGTATGTGCATATGGTAATAAAGATCTGGGCAGTATAAGGCCCAGTATATTAATGAGGGCAAACCGGTGGAAGACCTGAGCCCTGTGCTAATAGGTATCAGAATTGTGGATATGTGTGTGTGGGGAGTGGGGATTGGTGGTCAGGGAAGAATCTTAGCATTGTAAGAGGTTCATTGTATTAAGGATCAAAATGGTGTGAGATGAGTTTGTATCTATGAGGTCAGGGGATGTGAAATTGTGTGTATGTGTGTGTTAGACACTCAGTCGAGGCCGACTCTTTGCGACCCCTTGGATTGTAGCCTGCCAGGCTCCTCTGTGGGGATTCTCAAGGCAAGAATACTGGGGTGGGCTGCCATACCTTTTTTCAGGGGATCTTCCCACCCCAGGAATCGAACCTGGGTCTCCCACGTAGAAGGCAGATTCTTTACTGTCTGAGCCACCAGGACGCCCTATAAAGAAGAGGCAGGGTAATGTATGAAGTTCTAGTGACTGCTCATGTGGGTTTAGTGACAGAAGTATGTAAATGTGTGGCAGTGTGGGGAGAATCAGAGCAGTATGAGCTCTGGAATATGCTAGTGAGTGTCAGAATATTGTAAAGATAGTGTGTTCCTGAGTGCCTGAGATTTGTTGAGGTTCCAGGCAATGGCACCCCACTCCAGTACTCTTGCCTGGAAAATCACATGGATGGAGGAGCCTGGTGGGCTGCAGTCAAAGGGGTCTCGAAGAGTCGGACACGACTGAGTGACTTCACTTTCACTTTTCACTTTCATGCATTGGAGAAGGAAATGGCAACCCACTTTAGTGTTCTTGCCTGGAGAATCCCAGGGACGGGGGAGCCTGGTCTATGGGGTCACACAGAGTCGGACACGACTGAAGTGACTTAGCAGCAGCAGCAGGGAATGCTAATGGAGGATAGATATGGAGAAGATCTTGTGTGCAATAAAGAAGATGAGGGCTGTGAAGGGATCCAGTTGTCAACCAACAGGGGTTATAGCTGAGGAAGAGTTGAAGCAAAGAGAAATAAAAGAAAAGAATATGTGATGGTCTAGGTGTGCTAAAGTGGATTAGAGCCATGGAGGGCTGAAGTGCGCTACTGGGACTCCGGGCTGGATGAAGATCTGTGTGTGCTAATGAGGGTCAGGCCATTATAGAACAGCGTGTTTGTGTGTCCCTGGAGAATGGGGCTGAGTACAGGTTCAGGGTGTGCTAATGGGGAGGCACTGTGAGGCCCGGTGCATGGTAATAGGGGTCAGGGTGAAGTGAAGGTCCAGCCTGTGCTGATGGGAAGTGGGGAGACAGGGTAGTGGGAGGACCAGAAGACATGTTAATAATGATCACAGCTGTGGAGGGGTCTGAGTATGGGCAAAAACAGGTTCAGGGATCTGCAAGATTCATTTTGTGTTAATGGGATTCAGGGCAGTGCGAAGGTCCAGTGAGTGCTAATGTAGGTTACTCTCTACAGCTGTAGAGGGTCCCAAGTGCATGTAAATAGGGATCAGAATCTTGCTGGGGAACAGTGAGTGCTGTGGAGAAGCTAACAGGCAGCATGTGGTGCTAAGAGTTAACTTAGAGGAGCCGGCTGGGTGCTAACAGAGTTCAGTGTTCTGTTGATGCTTTGTATGCTAATAGGGTCAAAGATAAATAGGGACATTGCGGTGCTGTTGGCAGTTAAAATGCAGAGAAGCCTTCCTGAGGGTCCAGTGTGTACTGAAGGAAGCAGGACACTGAGAGTCCAGTGTGTGCTTATGGGATGATGTGCCTGAACAGAATGAGGATGGTATGTTCCTATGGGAGTTACTAGAATGTGATCGTTGTGTCCTCAGTGGCTGGTGTGATGTGAGGTGGTGAGTATCCTTGGGTATGAAAATATTTTGAGGATGGAAACATCCCCTTGGAGAGTCAAAAAGAACATGTGCCCTTTTTTGAGTGTGGTTGTGTATCCAGTTTCTTGCTTCCTCATTCACTATTCTAAAATCTAAAAATCTGAGAAAACTGAGATGATATTTAAAAGTTTTACTGCATGTTAATGTTCAAGTGTCTCTGCTCACAGGACCTGGTGCAGGGTCCCCCTGCTGGGAGCATTGCATGAAACACAGGTTTTGTACCCCCATCTTCCTAAAATCTCCCCAAAACTAAGCCCTGGAACATGTCCAGCCCTTGGAATTTCCACTTAGAGGTCATGGACCCATGGCTCCTTCTGGCTCCTTCCTCCATCCAGCCCTACTTACAATACACTCCCCCCACCCCCCTCAGATCCCCTATTCCCTTCCACAACAGGCAAAACAACTGGGTATCCATGCCATATGGACAGACACAAGAGTCTTTGGGGATTAGCCATGCTTCATCTTCCTCAGCCTCAGGTCCAGTGTTCACTCTCCTGGGTCTTTTTGCTCTTGTTATCCCAGGTTGGACTTCATCCTCTTTATTGGGGTCTTTTCTGCTAGGCTGGCCCCTCTACCCTTTTGGGGGTGATGAATTCAGGCAGGCAGAAGTGGGGTGTGGGGACCACTGGGGTAAGCACCTGATTTCATGGTAACAGATGATTCACTTCTCTACTCAAATCCAGCCCCAGCCCAGCCTCCTATCTAGCTTCCCTTGGGCCCAGGGCCATCTTAGGCCATGCTGTGAGTCCAGATGGTCCCTGGGCCAGGTCTTTCCCCCTCCTTGCTGGCCCAGAGCCAGGAGGAAGCAGAAGAAGGCCAGCCTAAGCCTTTTGGTGGCCCCGTTCCTGCCAGCAGCCCCATCTAGGTCATCATCTTGCCAATGCCAGTGTCCCTGGGCCACCTTGTCTGGGGTTGTTAATGAGTAGCAGGGACTCACCCTGACAAATGTTGGTCCTAGGTCCTTAGCTCTTGATTCATTAATTTCTGCCATGAGCACTTTTTGAGCACCTGCTCTGTTATCAGTCACTGTTCCAGGTCCTCAGGATATAGCTGTGACCTAAACAGACATCCATCTATCCTGGCAGAGCTGATCTAGTTATGGTGGTGAGGAGACAGTAAAGAATAAAGAAACCAATAAGTAGATGGTGTGATTTCTGAGGAGATGATAAGTGCTGAGGGGACAATTGACAAGGTGAGGGAGCTCAGGATGGTTCAGATTTTAAATAGGGTTATTCATGGTTATCTATGAAAAAAAGTGATATTTGAGCAGTGGCCTAAAGGGGGTGAGGGGGTGAGCTACTTTGAAATCTAGTGGAAGAGTATTCTAAGTACCGGAAACAGCCACTGCAAAGGCCCTGAGGAGGGACTTCTAGTTGCAGAACAGCAATGAGCAGTGAGGTGAGGCCAGAAGGGTAGTAGTGTGAGTGGGGTAAGACCTTGTGGGCCACATGAAGGACTGAGATGTTTATTTGGGGTGATAAGGGACACGTACATTCTCAGCTAGACAAGAAATGTGACCTGGCTTGTAAAAATCTCGGTGGGACCCTGTGGTCCAAACCTGATGGAACCTTTCCAGCAACTCTCAGGACAGCTGGTGTACTTTGAGATCCCCCCACAACCCCACCCAGTGGTTGGGTCTGGGCAGGAAACCTCTCCCTCTCCCTGTACCCCTCATCTGGGTAGCCCAGTGGGGTAGTCCACTAGTCACCTTGATGATGGTTGCTGGGGGAGGCGGGAGGGACCTTGTGGCCATGGGGAGCGTTTTGCCTTGGCAGTTGGGGGTGATGTGGGGCTGATGCCAGCGGAACATGCCATTGTATGGACATCCCTGGGGCCGTGTCAGTGGTCTCAGGGTCCTGAGAGAGTCCCCCACCTCACCAATGGCTGGGTCCATCAGTGCCGCTGCACCTGAGAATGCCTGCTTGTAGAGCCCTCTGCTCCCACAGTGAGGCTGCCCCCAAAGGGGCCAACACTTCACCAGTTGTGCCCTTTCCCTCAGCCAGCCACCCAAGCCTTAGTACCCAGGTGGGCTCTTAGGAGCAGGGTCTGCTGGGTCTGGTTGGTGTAGGTGGCAGGCACTGACTGAGGTCTCCATCCGTGCCAGGTTTCCAGGAATCCTGCGTGATTCCAGGGTTCCACAGTGGTTGGGTGGGCACTGCTGCAGGTTCCTGTCAGTGCACCTCACTGGGTTTTTGGGGGCCCATGAGGGTCAGGCGACTGCTAGGGTGGGACCCATTCCCATCCCTACGCCCTGCTCAGGTCGCCATGGATCGGATGAAGAAGATCAAACGGCAGCTGTCAATGACACTCCGAGGGGGCCGAGGTATAGATAAGACCAATGGTGCCCCTGAACAGATAGGCCTGGATGAGAGTGGCGGGGGCGGCGGCAGTGACCTTGGAGAGGCCCCCACACGTGCTGCCCCTGGGGAACCTCGCTCTGTACGGGGCCCACTCAGCTCTGCACCAGGTGGGTCCACTGACCATTCCCGCTCCTAGCCTGGTCCCCAGGGGTGCTGCCTGCCAACTGATTTCTTCTTAGACTTGTATTATTTTCACTTTCCTTTCTCCATTTTCTCCCCCACCTCTGCCATCCTTGCTCAACACCCTCTCTCTCTTGTCCATCTGTGCCCCTTTCCTTGGCTTTGTGCCCAGGTCTCAGGGGGAGGAAGGGTACCCCGCCTGCCACAGCTGCCCCAAGCCTCCCTCTGCCCTTCTGCGCTCTGTGACAGCCCCTTCAGGCCTCCTGGCACCTGCCTGCCCCAGGCCTGCCTTCCCAGGGCATTCGGCTACTTCTGCCGCTGCCTGCCCACTGGCCCTGGGCAAGCCACAGTCTCAGCTCGCCGCTGACACGGGGTGCTCCACTAGGTGACTATTGCCCCCCCTGCCCAATTCAACCTGTCTTGACCTGTGTGAACCTCCCAGGGTCTTCCCACCCTCTTCCCTGAGGAACTCCAGGCTGCTCTGGAGTCCATGTGCGTAAATGTGTGATGAGGGAATGTGTTATGGGGGTGGAGGGATTTGTCCTGGGGCTCCTGAGCCCACCTGGTGTGCCCTCCCCCTGTCCCCACTACCAGAGATTGTGCATGAGGACTTGAAGATGGGGTCTGACGGGGAAAGTGACCAGGCTTCAGCCACGTCCTCCGATGAGGTGCAGTCACCAGTGAGGGTGCGCATGCGCAACCATCCCCCACGCAAGATCTCCACTGAGGTGCTTAACTCCCTGTCCGGGCAGTGGTGGGGCTGGAAAAAAAGGGTTAGAGATGGAGATTTGTAGTTGATGGTCCTGTTTCTCCCCCATCTTGCCTGCTAGGACATCAACAAGCGCCTATCACTACCAGCCGACATCCGGCTGCCTGAGGGCTACCTTGAGAAGCTGACCCTCAACAGCCCCATCTTTGACAAGCCCCTCAGCCGCCGTCTCCGCCGTGTCAGCTTGGTGAGCATCTTCTATTCCTGTCCTCTTTTCCTCCTCCCAGTCCCTTCCGCTGAGCCTACTTCAGTCTCCCTCCTTTACCCAACAGTCTGAGATCGGCTTTGGGAAACTGGAGACCTACATCAAGCTGGACAAGCTGGGAGAGGTGAGAGACAGCCAGGAGACCCATGGTAAGGCTGGGGATCAGTGGGAACTCCATGTAGCCTCATAGCTTCTCTCCTGTCACTGTTCCTCACATCCCAGGGTACCTATGCCACTGTCTACAAAGGCAAAAGCAAGCTCACAGACAACCTTGTGGCACTCAAGGAGATCAGACTGGAACACGAAGAGGGGGCACCCTGCACCGCCATCCGGGAAGGTACAGGTCCCACCCCATCTGTTCCAGGCTTCCCAGGCTCTCCCCATGGTGTGTATGTGCACATACACACCCATAGTGAGGACAGGACTGGGGGTTCTGGGACTTCTCTCGTGGTGCTCTGGGCTTCATGAAAAAATGCTCATCATCCACATATCCAGATAATAAATCAGGGTAACCAGGAGTCTTCTGTGTTGAGAAGAGTCAGGTAAATTGTTTGCTTTGGTTCTGGGAATATCCCTGAAGTGCTCACCAGTTTACTTGACACAATAGTTTCTAGTCAGAAAAATCACATGGAATGAGTCTGAATTGTATAGAAATTGAGTGTACAAACTCATTTTTACATGAAGCTGCAGGTCTGTATACTGAGGGTTGGAACAAGGGCCCTTTCCAAAACCAAAAACTGGTTGTAAAGATCTAGTGTCACGTAAGCTTAAGGCTGCGATCCCAGGTTCTGGCTCTGCATGTCTGGAACTTGGGAACACATCTTCTTCCTGATAGCAGGTGGGTTGGAGCTGGGTTGGAGTGGACTGTGAGCCACCATCCCAAACCACACAGGGAAAGGAGGAAACCCTGGGCTTGACCCTGTCTAGTCCTCCTCCTCGCCTCTGTCCTGAGTATGGGCCTTGACTTGTCCCCCGTCCCAACTCCCTGCTTCCTGCAGTGTCCCTGCTCAAGGACCTCAAACACGCCAACATCGTCACGCTACATGACATTATTCACACGGAGAAGTCCCTCACCCTTGTCTTTGAGTACCTGGTAAGGTTGGGTGGCCATGGGTCCTGGGGGAGGTGGGGAGATGGCCAGGAGCCACAGGATGTGACCCTCTTTCCTTTACCTGCTCTTCTCTCCTCAGGACAAGGACCTGAAGCAGTACCTGGATGACTGTGGGAACATCATCAACATGCACAACGTGAAAGTGGGTGTGGGGCAGGAAGCAGGGGCACAAGGGGGCCCCCACTCAGCCACTCCACCCCACAAATCTCCCAGAAACAGACGTTTTCCGTTTGGCTTTTTTGCTGGGAGCCCTTGAAGGGCGTTGGGACCCTATCCTCTATTTGTGAGACAAGGCTCTGGGCTCAGTGCTTGTGTTTGGGAGGGGGAGCAGTGCCTGCTTGGGGTCAGGCTGCTGGCTACTCTTTGACCTCTGCCTGCCGTTCCTGGGTCCCCAGCTGTTCCTGTTCCAGCTGCTCCGTGGCCTGGCCTACTGCCACCGGCAGAAGGTGCTACACCGAGACCTCAAGCCACAGAACCTACTCATCAATGAGCGAGGAGAGCTCAAGCTGGCTGACTTCGGTACCCCTGGCCTCCCCCTTCATCCCAGTGATCCCCCAACCTTACTCTCCCAGCCCCTCCTTCCCCCTGACCACCTCGTCTCAGTCCCTCCCCTTCAGCCTCTCTAAGCTTCACTTGGGAAACCCTCAGTCCCAACTACATTCTCCCCCAGACGGCCCATGACCTCCTCAATTCCAGCTGCTCATTATCTCCACCTATCAGGCCTGGCCCGGGCCAAGTCAATTCCAACGAAGACCTACTCCAACGAGGTGGTAACACTGTGGTACCGGCCCCCTGACATCCTGCTCGGGTCCACGGACTACTCCACTCAGATTGACATGTGGTAAGGACAGGCTGAAGTGTGGCAGGGGCCACGCAGTAAAGGGGAGTGGCTTGGTCACAACAGCCAACCAGCCAACTACCTGCCTATTCACTGTGCTCTCCCTGCTCAGGGGTGTGGGCTGCATCTTCTATGAGATGGCCACAGGCCGGCCCCTCTTCCCAGGCTCCACAGTGGAGGAGCAGCTGCACTTCATCTTCCGCATCTTGGGTAAGGAGGCATGAACCCTAGGAACTGTGGGGACATGCAGGGAGGCCCTGTGAGATGCTTAGGATAACTCCGTTTCCCCACCAGGAACCCCAAATGAAGATACATGGCCAGGCATCCTGTCCAATGAAGAGTTCAGGACATACAACTACCCCAAGTACCGAGCCGAGGCCCTTTTGAGCCATGCACCCCGGTGAGGCTGGTGGGTGGGTGGCTGTTAGGGGCCAGAGTACCCAGACTCAGTTTAAAACAGGTCCCCTTGTCCTTGAGGTAGAGTTGACAGCGACGGGGCTGACCTCCTCACCAAGCTGCTGCAGGTGAGACCACCTTCCTGGGCCACCCTAGGGGGCTAGCGGATTCCAGGTGTGGGGAAACAGAGCTACAGGGGCAGGGTCTGGGGCAGGGAGGAAGAGAAGCCTACTTGTTGAAAGTGTCAATACTCCCCCACCCCAAAACACTCAGTTTGAAGGTCGCAATCGGATCTCCGCAGAGGATGCCATGAAACATCCATTCTTCCTCAGTCTGGGGGATCGGATCCACAAACTTCCTGACAGTGAGTGGGGCTGGGGAATGGACTAGCTGATGGGGGCCTTTATGGAACAGGATTTCTGCAGATAGCTGGGCAGTTGTGTTGAGTTCTAGCTGTGCCACCTCTGATGGGGTGAGGCATATGCCCTTGTTCACATATGTGATATGTTGTTTTTTACAAAAAAGTTTTTTAGCTTTCAGTTTCTTTTACATTTCATGTAAATTTTCAAACATAAAACCTGACAGAACATCCATCACTTTACCTTAAAATCCCATATATTTATATATTAAACCAAGTAATACGGTCTATTATATATTGAACCAAATAATAAGTCCCCAGTACTCCAACAAATGATCAACTCATGGCCAGAGTGGTTTTATCTATATTCACTCTGATTATTTTACATCAAGTCTCAGATCCATCATTCATCTATACAATTTTAGCATGTACCTCTAAAATATTTTCTTAAGCACAACAATAATACAATGGTCACACTAAAAAAAACACACACACATCGGATTAACCTCAGTAACAACCCAAACATCATCCATTATCTAGACTTAACAGGTGGTAATTGCAATACCACTGTCACACTTGACAAAATTACTAATTTCTCAGTGTCATGTAATAGTCTACATTCCATTTTCCCTAGAAGCTGGTTTGTGTGTGGGATTATTTGGCCAATGAAAGTCAAGACTCAAAGAAAATTAGAAATTTTTCTAATTGCCCTGATGGGGTCACACGGGAGGTGGTCCTGGATTGCCTCATGGGTCATGCCCCACTTCTGTCTCTCCTCCACCCACAGCTACTTCCATATTTGCACTAAAGGAGATCCAGCTACAAAAGGAGGCCAGCATTCGATCTTCGTCCTTGCCTGACTCAGGTAAGTGTAGGTGTGACCCTTGCCCTCTTCCCTGCCCCCTGGCCCCCGTCCACTTACCTGCTTGCTCACCAACAGCCATCCGCTCTGCTTTCCCCTGCAGGCAGGCCAGCTTATCGAGTGGTGGACACCGAATTCTAAGCCACAGACCGAGGCCCCAGCAGGCAGCAGCTGGAGGGATGCCACACCCCTCACAGGGCAGCCCCCAACTGCATCCTCCCTGCTTGCTGCCTGCCTACCTGCCTGACTCATGCTCCCATGCCCACATGTCCCCTGCTGCCTGTCTGAACATCCGACCATTGGCCTGTTGGCCCACCCATTGGCCTGTCTGCTGGGTGCTAACAAAGCTCTCATCGCTCCTTCGCCTGGTCTGTCTGTCTGTCTGTCTGTGTCTCTTTCTCTCTCTGTCTTGGTAGTTGCTGGTGGACAGCGTGGCCGTGCCAGCCTCCCACACTGAAGCCAGGCCTAGACCTCTCCCCATCATACCCTCCCCCAGGACCACTACCCCATGGCCATCCAGGGGTCTGGAGCTAGCCCAGGCTGGGGATCTCGACTCAGACAAGACATGGTGATGCCTTGGGTCTGAGGCTCCCCTTCCTGCTTTCCTGCCTCATGTTGTGTGGGCCTTGTTTGTTTGTTTCATTCATTGTTGTTTTTTTAATTATTTTAAATGAGGTTTTCATTTTTTAAATGCAATATCTCTGTATACAGACTGCTGGGCCCCACTCACTGTGTGTGGCCCTCCCACAGTATTTTGTGCAATGAAGCCCTGCTCCCAGCCTTTTCATGGCAGGGACATAGCCCCTATTCAGAACCCTGATCATCACCAGACCCTGGGGTCAGCTAAGGGAAAGCATGCCTTGACAACTCGCCTTCCAACCCCCACCTGCCATCCCCAGCCACAGGGGGACTTGGGGACTACTGGAGACTCTCTGGGAGATGGATGAGGTGGGGGGCCCCCACTCTTTCCCTCCTGCAGTCCCATAGCTGGGGCTTCCTTCTCAGGGTCTCCCTACCCCAGCCCTCCTGCCCCCATCCCGCACGGTGCTGTTGAGTAGGGGCCCTGCCAGGAACTGACCAACTCAGCAATGGAGCCATAGTGTATATATGCGCACAAGCAGGGACAGAGGGGCGCATGGGAGGTTGTGCCCAGGCATTACCCCATAACCTCTGGGAAAAGTGAGACAGGGCAGGGACAGTCTCTGGGGTCAATTCCCAGATGGGTGGTTACCTTCCCTTCCTCCACTCTAAACCCTGGGGCCCTCAGATGGGGTGGGAGGGCAGGGGCAGGGGCCCTCCTAGGGGAGTTGGGAGGGGTGGGTTCCTGAATGCACCGTAACCGCTGTATGAAATATTAAAAAGTCTAAAGTGAAAAACCTGATTGCAAATCCCTGTGGGGGTGCGCTCAACCCAGGGTGAGTACTGGGACCTTGGAGAATTCACACTGGGTGCCTATTGTCTAGAAGAGCACTGCGAGTGGGCCAGGGATGTGTCAGGACTATGAAAAAGCATCTGAGGGGTTGCACATACCATGGTGGAACATAATAGCAGGTAGAGCAGGCTGTATAGAGGATGGGCTAAGGATTGAGCAGAGAGGAATTAGATTTACCCCAGAATATGAAACCAGATAGAGGATAGACTGTTAGCTATGGAGAGGCTGTTTCTTTGAAAGACACTTGAAAGGCCCAATAAAACCAGGATTTGGGGGAGATAAGACAGAGAAACCCAGTATGACTAAGACATGTCTAGCTGGGACCATGAGGCAGGCCAGTTGGGAATATGATAGGGTAGATTTTAAACCATGGAGAAGATAGGGGAATATTTTTAATACATGGGTCAAATTTAGGACTAGGGCCATTGATGGAAGTTTAGGTTATTGGTATCTAGGAAGTAATGGAAACCATGGACATGTATGAGATGACTGTGGAAAGAATGCAAAGGTTTGTGAGGCCAGAAGTCTATAGATAGCCTGGGACTCAAGTTGAGGCTTTGATTTCCTCTGTCCTGGGAGTTCTAGCTCCTGTCCACCATCTTGAGCAAAGCCTAGGATAGATTTCCAGGCAGAAGATGTGGGGTGGGCAGGGCCTGCCAGATGCTATAGGAAATGCAAGCCTAAGTGGCTGGTTGCTGAAGTCCAGCGGTGCCAGTGGACTTCTACTGTGTCCCTGTAAGCACTCTGGTGATAGTCTACAGCCTTATGGTTCCACAATGACTGTTAAGTCCCCAAAGATGGGAAATAAAGCAAGGAAAACCACCCTCCCTGTTTCCTTATAACGGCTAAAACTGTTAAGCTCAGCAGACTTTTTGTGCCATTCTTTGGCTAGAATCAGTTGACATGGCCACTTCTGATAGCAAGGGAGGTGGGGGAAATGAAGACCTTGCAAAAGGGGACAAGATTGCCAGGCGGGACTTAGGACTAGAATTCACCCAACTGCTCTCAGAACTGGTAGGGTCATCAGTGTGGGCAGAGATTGGTCTCTGGAAAGTGGAGAAATCAAACCTAGGGAGGGAGGCCTCTTGTTGGATTGTAGGACGGACAGGCTTCAAATTAAATTGGGAGGAGGTATCTGCAGATGGGCAACGAGAGTCAGTTCAGAGAACCTGACAAGCTTCAGGTAGGCCTGAAGGGTATGTATCTACCATGTGCCAGATCCAACTCGAATGCCACTTTACAGATCCTGCGGTGAAATGGCTGTTCCCTTTCCTCAAAGATTACACAACTGAGTTGTGACCCCCTCATCTGTGCCAGGTCTGAGCTGGAGGCTGGCATCAGTAATTCACAACTCCTGCCCTACCAAAGTTAACTGAAAATAGAAGTAAATTGTGAGATCATGTGTATTGGTGGCAGTGGGGTTTGAAATTGTGCAAAGAAAGGATATTTTGGACACCTGTGTGTGCATGGGCCTAAAGGTGAAAAGGCAAGGTGTGTGTTTGCGTGTGGGAATGGGTAGTGATTGTGAGGGAAATACACTGAAACAGACCCAGAATCATGATCCTGTCTTAGGGAGTTTGTGCGATGGTTAGGTGGGGACAGCCAATAGGCAGGCCAATAGGGAGTCAAAGAGGGAAATTTTAGTTATCACCAACACAGAGGGCGGGGAGCCCCAGCAGAGAAAATGTAGACATAGCCTAGAGTAGCGGTTCTCGGCAGGAGATAATCTCCCCAACCCGCAGAGGAAGTTTTGCAATTGGGGGATGCTACTGGAATCTAGCAGGTAGTGGCACCAATGCAGCTAAACATCCTACAACAGAAATGTCAATAGTGCCCAAGCTGAAAAAAACCCTGGTGCAGTGGACTGGTTCTCAAACTTTTGGTCTCAGAATTCCTTCATATTCTTAAGGATATCCAAAGAGCTTTTGCTTATGTCATGCAGTCTCTGGAAAATTCCATGGCACACGCAATAGAAAATGACCATGAAAAAGTCTTGTCGTGGATAGTTTTGACTTCGTGAACCTGAAAGGGTCTCCTGAACGGGCAGAAAGCCAAAAAGGACCCTAGTTTGAAAATCTCTGGCC
Organism: Capricornis sumatraensis; assembly: GCF_032405125.1. NCBI lineage: Eukaryota > Metazoa > Chordata > Mammalia > Artiodactyla > Bovidae > Capricornis > Capricornis sumatraensis. The sequence goes on from NC_091092.1 coordinate 84,656,038, forward strand.
TGGAATTTAAAGGTGGCACGTCTGGAACTGGAATTCCTGAGTTCCAACCACAACTCCACTACTTACTAGTGGGGCAAAGTGAACTAACGTTTCTGGTCCTCAGTATCCCCATTGTTTCCCATAGGCAACCTGCTGCCTAAGACTACTATTTATGTGCAATAAAACACCTAAACAGGGCCAACTATTATTATCAGTGCTGTAACTCCAATAAAAATATACCTGGCCTGGGGCTGACTTGCCTTCAACACGTTTGTCAAGAGGACAAATCTAGTTCACGCAAAGAAGAGGCCCGCAGGCCTGGGTAGCGCCCTGGAAGTGATGCCCTCTTTTGCATTAGTTTCTGACAGAGAAGGGTAGTGCAATGAAGGAAGGGCATCCTGGTCAGGCTTGCAAAAAGGCCGCTCCCAGGATACAGGCGCGCGGTCCTCAGCAGAGAATGGGACCGAAAGGTCCTGGAAGCTTCCCCTGAGCACGCGCCAATATGTCCCCCTTGGGGACCACTACCTCTACTTTCCACACAGTCGTTTGTCCTGACTCAACATGGCGTTAGAATCCCACAAGACACCCTGGTCCTTAGTTCCCAACTGGAGGATTTACCCCGCCTACCGGTGGCGGAAATCACCGCCCACGGGCCTATGCCCACCCAGCCCTTCGAAGAGTCCGAGCGCGGGGGTCCCTTTTCAAGACCGCAGTAGCCCCCTGGCTGTATGGGGGGCTCTGCTTCCGTTTCCGGGTCCAAAATCCGGAAGTGGCGCTTGAGGGGCCCTTCCTAGTCCCAGCTGCGGTGGCCGCTAGAGGAGGGCAAACAGCTATGGCGGCGGTCGCACCGAATCCCGCGGATACGGCTGCGACTGCGGTCGACGACCGAGAGCCACAGCGGGAAGCGGTGCCAAGCCTGGAGAGCCAGCGGCGCCAGATCGAGAATGGGCGAGGGCGTCCGCTGCAGGTCGGCGAAAGCTGGTAAGGCAGAGCTGAAAGCGGAGCCTCGGCTTGAGGGGACTGTGGGGAACGAGGCGGCGGAGGTCCTTGTGAGAGCCGCCCTGGGGAGGAGGAATGGCCTATGGGACTGGGAACGAGAGGGGCGGGGAAGTGCCTAGTCTGAGAAAGAGGTGGGGCCTGTGCGGTGCAGCCTGATAGCGCGGCGCGATTTGGCGTGGAGAGGCAGGGGGCGGGTCATGAGAAGGGAGGGCTGCGGCGGCAGGGCCAGGCCAGCGAGGTGGACCTTGGAACTTGGGAAGGAGGGGATCTCAACAACAGAGCTGGGGAGCGTAGTCTGCGGGGCGTTACAAAGCATCTGGGGGCGGACCGTGACTACTGCACAGCGCCTGAGAACGAAGTCAGTGCCGGTGACGTCTGGCTGAGGAGCGGATTGGGAGCCGGGGGCTGAGCGGGTGGAGGAAGAGGGAGGGAGTCAGACCCTGCGTAGTGGAGAGAGCTGGAGCCTGGGAACGAGGCTTGTGACGAGGCCGAGGGGCGTGTCCTGAGGCCGTGGAGAGACTGCAGAGGGGAGGTGGTGCCCGTGAAGCAGAAAATGGCGCCTGCGAGTGAGCAAAGCTTGTGAAACGGCGAGGTTTTTGCCTCTGACCAAGCTCATTTTCCCAGGACGGGAGAAAGTGCAGGTGATTGGCACGGGAGGGGCCTTCGATGTTGCGTTTGTTTTCTGTTTTAGTAGTGCTTTGTTTTGTAATCAAGAAAAAACAGCTATTTTAAAAATATCAATGCGTATCTTGATAAATCGACTTGTTTAATTGCTTTCTTTGCTAACCTCTGCTCGAAATGTACTGTTTCTGGGTTCATTTTATATCTCGCCGAGTTGCATCTCGTTTTTTAAGTTGTGAAATACGTAAGACCTGCAAAGATTATATGAAACGTTTACGTAGGCCAGGTTGATGGACATTTTATAAAAATAGACGATCTGTACTTTTCAAAAATTTCAAGGTCGGGAAGAACTGTCCCAAATTGAAGAAATTAACGGGATTTAACGAATGCATAACTAAACGCAATGTGTGATCCTAGATTGGATCCCGGAGCAGAAAAAATAAATTATTTAAAAATATTTTTTTTCACCTCATAAAGTGAACTTTCTCTCTTTTACTGTAAAAGATATGAATGGGGAAATTGATAAAATGTTTACCAAAGTCTGTAGACTAGATGTTAGTACTCCTAATTTCTTGGTTTTGATCATTGTATTGTGATTGTGAAAGATAATATCTTTGTTTTTAGGACATTCATTTAGGGTTAAAGAACCGAAGTATTTAAGGTTAAAGAACCATTGTGTAAGCAAGCTTACTCTGAAATGGTTGAAAGAATAGCATATATAAAGACGTATTTAAAGAAATAATGACCGAGTAAGTGAGTAAAAATTTAAATTTGGAGAATCTTGAATGAAGGGCTCGCAGAAATTCTTTGTATTATTTTTACGACTTTTCTGAGTCTATTTCTAAGTTAATAATTTAAAGAATAATACAAAATTTGTGAATTAACCACCTAGGTTAAGATTCAAACCGTTACCTTAAGAAATTCTGTGCCGCTCCCTGATGAAAATTCCCCTCCCTGCCACAGGAAATTATTACCCTGAATTTTTGATTTCGTTATCAGTTTCCCACCATTGTATGCATCCCTGAATAGTATTTGTGGTCTAAGCTTTCATTTTATGGGAGGCTATGTGTGAAATCAGACTGGCTGCATATCGAGTACCCTTTGCATCGTATCATGTGGTACTCAGTATCTACATGACGTCACTGGTGACGTTAGCCTTGATCACTTGGTGAAGGTATTTGCTGGGTTTCTCCACTGTGCTAGTACTATTTTCCTGTCTCTATACACAGTGATTCTTTATGTCCATCCTTTCCTCAGAACGTTTCAACAGTCTTACTGTTTCATGCAGTGTAAATGCTAAAATTCTTACAGTGACTTGCAGGGCTTTACAGTTTCCAGGCTGGTGTCTGGCTGTGATCGTTTCTCCCATCTCTCTTCAGATTATCCTCCCCCCTCATTTTCTCCATCTGGCTATATTGGACTCTTGGCGTTCCTCCATCGCCGCAAGCAAGCTCTCACCTGAAAGCCTTTAGGATAGGAGTGAGGTTTGCTCCTTTTAGAGTTCTTTAATCACAGTACTAGCGAAATACATATTCCTGTTACTGGAGAGACAAGTTGAGATTCCCCAAATCGGAAATATGAAACCAAGCAGTTTTACTATTACACTATAGCTCTCCAGCAAGGTAAAGCCTCAGTCCATCTTGAGAGTAAACAATAACAGAAATATTGCTATATATATAGCCCATTTGGAGGTGTTCAGAAGGGCTTGCAGGCTTTGGTTCCTGCCCCATCTTACTTACCTTTACAGCCTTGTGACAATAGCTTTTAAAAGTATCCCACCCATACCAGGTTTCCTCTTGGTGTGTTGAAAATGTTTTGGAAGTAGATAGAGTTTGTGGTTGCACAACACTGAATGTACTAAATGCCACTAAATCGTTGACTTTTAAATGGTTAATTTTATGTTATATGAATAATAAAATGATGATGTGTCAATAAAAAGTTATCCCATCAATGTTGGTTAAGCATTGAAGCCAGTTTAATTTGCTGTCTGTTTTATAAGGGGTCACTGGAGTGATGAGGACTTTTGTGTTCATAAAGCATTTCAAAGTCTCGGACCTACCCCAAATCATATACCTAAATATATATGTTAATATTTGCACTTTCTAGCTTTTGTCAACTGGCAGATCTGGGTGAGGACATTTAATTTATTTGGCTATCTAAACTGATTAATTTCTGGGAGAAGCTTAAATTTTAAGAGAAAATTCAAATCAATGATAGTATAGCCTCCTTGGCAAATTTTCGAAAGTGAACCATCTGAAGTTAAATCTGGGATAGCTGAAGGAACCTCTGGTTGTTTGCAGGGTGTAGATAGTTTCCTAACAAGAGGTAAATAAGCATGAGCCTGTCTTTGTTCAGATCAAAGAAGGTGGGTGCCTGGGTGTAGTGTTGCAGAATCGATTGTGATGTGTGAAGGGAAAACAATTTCTCACCAGAACTTAAGAGACTAGCCAGTGGCCAAGGCATATTTATCCTGTGTAACAGCTATAGCAGCAATTGCCAACCAAAAGTGTGAAAATTTCAGTCGGTTTAGTTCTAGGGTCTTCATTAAAGGTTAGTGCTGTGCAGACTTCTCCTAAAGCTGTTACACAGGATAATTATGCCTTGGCCACTGGATCTAATGAAAGAGTGACATAAATATTAGGCCTCCAACAATTCCCCTGTAATTGAGTCAGCACCCCTAGTATCTGCTCAGATTTTTTATGAACCAAAAAGGGAAAGGGGGTTGTGAGTCTAGAATTCTAGAGGGGGGGGATCTTTTGGTAGAAAGTTATTGTAGTACTAGTCTTTGTTGCTTGAACACGAGTGTGCTGTTTAGCTTCAAAAGTATGCAGTTATTGAAAGGTTTTTATATTAGTATATCTAATATAAATGTAATTAATCATAACTAACCTAGAAAGATAAACTTTCTTTTTGGTTTGTCATTTTTAAAAATTTAAAAAAGTTTGAAAAATGAAAGAGCTTTTCTAAAATATTTAAGTTAATTAAAATTGGGGGAATTTTAGGTAAACCTAATGCATTCCTTTTGTAGTGTGAAGGAGTAGATCTTTGTGGTATCTCCCAGAGATAGTTTAGGCAAAAAATAACATTTGAACAATGTTACTATTCTTACTTTGGCCTGAATTTTGGAAAGACAAAGCAAGAATGAATAGTTCGTTGTTTTTTATTTATTTCTGTATTTTTGGCTGCGTCAGGTCTTAGTTGCAGCGTGTTAGTAGCCCTTCGGCATGTGGGATCTTACAGGGTTCGAACCCCCATCCCCTGCATGGTAAGGCAGGTCTCAACCAGCAAGGGAATCCCAAGAATAGTTGTTGTTGCTTTTTTTAAAACAAGATATAAATCAAATATTTATAGTCAACCTTGTAAAACATACAGTGATAAATAGCAATGATTATTAGGAGCTTAACTTTTCTTAAAAGCAAGAATTCTTTTTTAAAAGTGAGTTAAGAGAGGTCAAGGCACCAAGAGTTAAACTAATTTGGTGACAAAAAAGGAGCTTCCAGTCTGGGCATAAGTTAACGTAGTCATTTTCTAGGGGGAAAAAAAAAAAAACCCAATTCTAATTTTCCTCCTTTGGTACATTATTCATGTAACAATTTACAGAGAGGACTTATTTATATCCATTTTTGTTTATGTATTTAGGCTTATACAGATATATAAGTAATTTAGGACAGTGTAATTTATATCCGAATAAGCTAACAACCTTTTAATAAAATGAGTAGGAAATCATATCTTAGTTTATATCCATATTTCTGTTTCTCCATAATTATTATACCTAGTAATGTAATGATTAACCAAAATAACAGATATTTTCTCCAGACACAAGAAATCTAGAGGACAGACAATATTGTTTAGTAATTTCTTTCCATAAGTACAAGTTTCATATCACTTGAACAAATTGGAGGAAACAGAAACATAAGTGACTTTAACAAGATCCATCTTATTTCTGGATATTAGCAATAAGAAATTAGAAAGTTAAAATTTTAGAGATACATTTACAGTAGCAACCAAAAAAAAAACAAAAAACCATGAGCATGTAGGAGTAAATGTAATGATGTGTGTGCTTTTCCATTAGACAGTGACAACTCTATATGTCATGCCTGTCACCTGAGCTGACAGATTATGACCAATCCCAATTCAGAAATGTTAAAAAAAAATTCAGTGTCTTTGAGTTGAAAAAAACATGGTAGTAATATTTTGTGAAAATTTATGTAAAGCTTCAGTCTTCTATGAAGGCTTCAGAAATTCATGTTGTAGCCAGGTGTGGAGGTTTTGTTTACCACTCTAAATAAAAAGTTATTTTAATGTTAATTTTCCTTTAAAATTTGCTTTAAAAAAACCTGTTAAGCTGTGCCTCCTTTTGTGTCAAAGTTCCCATTAACAAGAAACTAGCTTTACTGAGTAAATTTACCTCATGGACCATCCATGGAACCAGTTAAAACCTTGAAGGTGCAAGTGGTAGAGGGTAAAGTCCGTGATAGAATCTTCTAGATGAGTGTCTGTGGCATGAACGACCAGGCTGGGGAGGGTGTGTGTGTGTCCCCGGCCTGAGTGAAGTGCGGGATCTGTGGGGGTCACTGCAAACCGCCCCCCCCAAATAAATAAAACAGCCCACAGAAAAGTTTGCCTATTTTGGGCAACATTTCAGGTTAACAAAGAAAAGTGCCATTTTAAAGAATCCAATGTATAGAGTTAAATAGCTAGAAAACGGTTACATATTTTTCATCCATTTTGAGCTTTTTTAAAAGTTTTTATTTGAGGCTGTTAAATACTTTGGATAGCCTTCTGTGTATCAAAAATTGCATAGCAGGAACTTCCCTGGCAATCTAGTGGTTAAGACTGTCAGCTTCCACTGCAGGGGGGCATGATTTAATCCCTGGATGGGGTACGAGGATCATGCTGTGGGGCATGCCCCCCCCTCAAAAAAAAGTCCGGTGCAGAGCAGGTTTCTGTTGCAGAGCGATGAGGTGGGGGTGGGGGTGGGGCCAGCATGAGGATAATGTGTACGTGACCTTTTTTGTCTAAGCCCTAGGATTGGAATGATAACAGCTAATGTTTATTTACCACTTTCTATATATCAGATATTCTGCAGACTTGAGAATTTCTCATGGCATTCTACAAAGGCAGATTTCAGCAGTCCTAAATGTTTATCCTAGTAGTGCCTATAAAAGTGTCTCCTTTAAAAGAGAGCAGGTCAAACTGTACTTAAAGATGGTTCAGATGGTAAATTTTATGTTACATGTTTTTCAGTTTTTTTTTACACAGAGTGAGCTAGTCACCATACGATTAGAAATTATAACATCAAAATAAATCCTAAAGACAAAAAAATTATTTTAAAGGTCACAGTGTGCAGTTTTTGAAGGAGAACTTTGTGATTCTTTTAGCAGTTGAAATTTTTTAAAATTTCTGATTGGATTTTCCGTATTTAACATTCCATTTCTTAGCTGAAGAGTTATGTATCCTGTACAAACATTACACATTCAAAAAATGGCTGAAGTCTTATAACATTAGCTGCAAATAACAATTATTTTGAATCTAATTTGATTGTTACCCCACAGACTAATACAAGTAAATTATCATTTATTCTATTATAAAATCTCATGTTTTCTGGCATCATGGTATGAGTTTGGTTTTGGTTGTTGTTTTATTTTTTAGCTCTGTATTAGTTTCAGATGTTCATGAAACTTATCCTCTTGGTAACGTGTGGATACGTTTAGTTCAGTAACCATGGGATGTGGTGTGTGTGTATCTGGCAGTACTACACACCACCAGTAACTCTGCGACACCCCTGTCACTTGTCTGGTCCAGGTTCCTCGTGGGGCAACACTGGTACAAGCAGTGGGAGGTGTACGTGCAGGGAGGAGATCAGGACTCCAGCACCTTCCCTGGCTGCATCAACAATGCTGAACTCTTTGAAGGTACCAGGCTTCTGCCTCCCCATGTCAGCTGAGCCCTGGACTTCTTGTCATCTCTGTCCCAACAAACGACCATGAGCCCCTTCTCTGTGCTAGGTCATTGGTGAGATGGCCAGACTGACTCATCACTTTCCTTCCCTGATTGTTCCTCTGCCACCTCCCCCTGCCCTCCTGCAGACCAGGTAAACTGGCGCCTCAAGAAGGGATTGGTGGAAGGTGAGGACTATGTGCTGCTCCCAGCGGCTGCTTGGCATTACCTGGTCAACTGGTATGGTCTAGAGCATGGCCAGCCTCCCATTGAACGCAAGGTATAGTGGGTGGCGCGGATGCTGCAGGGTGGGGGGAAGCGTAGGAAGAAGGCCTTAGAGGTCCAGGACGGGTCCAGACCTGTGTGCTCATGTCCGCTGTATCCATACACCTGGCTCTGCTCTTCTTAGGTCATTAGACGGTATCTTGCTGTGTTCCCTGTGTTTGCTTGCCTGTGTGTGCTCACCTCACACAGCCTTGTACTTGTGTCTGTGCCATGTGTGTTTGTCTCTGCGGATGCTCCTCTGATTGCAGAGGTCGTCACCCTGTGTCAGTGTGCACATGGTGGGTACGCCAGTGTGTGTACCCTTCCCTCCTTGCAGGTTGTGGAACTGGCTAGCATCCACAAGGTTGACGTGTACTCAGTAGAACTGTTGCTTGTCCAGCACAGTGATATGGACACACCTCACACGGCTCAATTCAGCCAGACAGATTCTGTTGGTGAGCCCATGGGTCATGGAATGGATTGGCATTCCCGGCAACAGTCATGGTTCAGGGACCTAAGGAGTCTGAAGTCAAGAAGGAGGGGATCCTTCAGGGTGCCAGTAAGACCTTGAACATGCACCATCCCCCTCCACAGACCTAGTTTTACACACCGCTCGAGAGCAGTTTCTGGTGAGCCCCCAGGACGAGTCCCGGCTGTGGATCAAGAACGCGGAGGGCTCTTTTGAGAGGTTGTGCAACACCCGTGTCACAGTGCTTGACGCCGCTCTCAAGACTGGGCAGGTGAGGGAGGGGAGGACTTGTTTGCCCACAGGCCGTGCTTAGATTCAGAGAAATGAGAGCTCGGTACCCATGGGCCCTCCGTGAATGCCTTCCCTGTTTTTTACTCCTCTTCCTCCAACCCAGGTGGTTGTCATGGAGACCCGAAACAAAGATGGCACTTGGCCCAGTGCGCAGCGGCATGACATGTGAGCCTTCGGGGTTTCCGGTCCAGAGTGGGATCTCACAGTCGGCACACTGAGCCCATGAGCACGTTCTCTCTGTGCATGGTAGTTCCTCAGCTGATAAAAATTTCTCATCTGTTTCAGGAGCAGCACATTGGAGGAGGAAGAGGACTTCCAGGGCCAGCCAGGCATCTGTGGTCTTACCAATCTGGGCAACACGTGCTTCATGAACTCGGCCCTGCAGGTTGGACCATGAGATCTAGGTCTGGTGCAGCATGGGGGTGGATTCACGAATTGGAAATGGAGGACAGAGTTGGGGGCACTGCAGGGCAAGGTGTCAGGTTGGAAGCTAGGTCCCCACAGTCTGGCTTGATGTGCCCATGTTTCTTTCTGAAATATCCGTGCCTTACCTCTCCACTTGCTCCCTGCTTTGCCTAGTCTCCTCTGCTTCGTCACCACATTCTTCTTTCTCCTGAAGTGCTGATCTCTCCTCTCCCCTACTCCTCTGCCCGTTCCTTTCTTTCCCCTTCGTCTTCCTCCCCCTTCCTTTCATCCATCCCCACCTTGGTTACCTTTTTCTCCCCTTCACTCACCTGGCCCCTGCCTCCTGCAGTGCCTCAGTAACGTGCCACAGCTCACCGAGTACTTCCTGAAAAACCGATACCTGGAGGAGCTCAACTTCTGCAACCCACTGGGCATGAAGGGGGAGATTGCACAGGCCTATGCAGACCTGGTGAAACAGGCGTGGTCTGGCCACCACCGCTCCATTGTGCCCCAGGTGTTCAAGGTGTGGCTCAGCCCTGGCTAGCCCCTATCTGCCCCCCAACCTCCACCCATCGCCTCCCTCATGCCTTGACGCCCCGCCCATCTCCTCAGACCAAGGTCGGCCACTTTGCGTCCCAGTTTCTGGGCTACCAGCAGCATGACTCACAGGAGCTGCTGTCGTTCCTCCTGGATGGGCTACACGAGGACCTCAATCGCGTCAAGAAGAAGGAATATGTGGAGCTGTGTGATGCTGCTGGGAGGCCGGATCAGGTGGGTGTTTCCAGAAGACCCTCATCATGAGAGCCTTGTTAAAGCCACTAGGACCTCTGCCACAGGGATTTTCTGGCCCCCTGGGGTACCCTCACCACTCCCCATTTTTGGTTAAGCTCATCTTCCCTGACCTCAGTCTCATCCTCGTCTTCACCATATCTCTACATCTGCTCCTACACCCAGTGAGAGTTAACTCCCACCCATTCTCCTTCCCCAAGTAACCCCTAGCCCTGACAGTGAACAACACAGTCTCCAGGTGGCCCTCACTATAACTCTGTCTCTGGACTTTACCAGTGGCCTTAACCTTTACTCCCATGTGCACCCCACCTGCAAACCATGGTTTTCCCCAGCCCCCAGCATCCCTCACCACTCAGCACAACACTGTCAACAGGAGGTTGCTCAGGAAGCCTGGCAGAACCACAAACGGCGGAATGATTCTGTAATCGTGGACACTTTCCATGGCCTCTTCAAGTCCACACTGGTGTGCCCTGATTGTGGCAATGTGTCTGTGACCTTCGACCCCTTCTGCTACCTCAGTGTCCCACTGCCTGTGAGCCATAAGAGGGTCATGGAGGTCTTCTTTGTCTCCATGGACCCCCGCCGCAAGCCGGAGCAGGTATGAGGGGAACGAGGACTGGGGTGCAATGAGGGACCTGCACTCATAGAGTTGGTTTGATTACTCAGCCATACCTCAGGGTTTCCTGTACTAACTCACCACACATCCTTCTGCTCTTCTGTGGTTACTGTTTCTCCCTCAGCACCGGCTCGTGGTCCCCAAGAAAGGCAAGATCTCGGATCTGTGTGTGGCTCTGGCCAAACACACTGGCATCTCGCCAGAAAGGGTGAGGCTCTGCAGACGGAAGGAAGGTGGGATACAGGGGCAAGGAGTCGAAGGAAGGCAGAAAGGCCTGTGGGAGATCTTGCAGACTGATTGGTCCCCTCTCCGTAACCCATTCGCAGATGATGGTGGCTGATGTCTTCAGTCACCGCTTCTACAAGATCTACCAGCTGGAGGAGTCCCTGAGCAGCATCTTAGACCGAGATGATATCTTCATGTGAGTAAGAAGACCAGGGGAGATGGGGGTTTCTTAGGAACCTCCTTTGTTAACCACCTTCCCTCTCCCTTCCTCAGCTTGCTCAGGGCTTCGGCCATGTACCTTAGCAGGGCAGGCTTCTAGGGGCTGTCAGTGAGTGGGGTGAAATCCTTATGCAGGGTGTCCTTGGGTGTTTTCTTCCTTATTATGTGAGGGAGGCTCCTTTTTATTTTATTCAGCACTTAACTAGTACCTCGTATATATCAGATGCTGATCTGTACTCCTTATTTACTTTGCAGGCCACAAAACCCAAATGATTTTTAAGATAGGGAATGCTAAGCTGCTTTCTGAACATACAAGCATTCAGAACAAGTTTGGGACTTCCCTGGCAGTTAGGACTCTTGTGCTTCCACTGCAGGGAGCATGGGTTCTATCCCTGATCAGGGAACTAAGGTCCCACATGCCATGTGCTGTGGCCAAAAAGAAAAAAGATGTTTGAAATGTTTGGGTAACTGAAATAGAAGGTGCTTTATGAGTAGAAAAGTTCTTTGTAACCAAGCAGTTTTCAAAAACAAAAAATTGTTCTAGATCCTTGTGTCATGAAAAATTTTTGTCAGCTCCCTCAGTGCTCTAATAACACCAGAAGACTTTATCTAATATCACATAAACAAGGTGCTGTGTAAATGATCCAAAACCCTGGGTGACTCTTTGGACCCTTTTAAAAACCAATACAGTATTGTAAAGTAAAATAAAGTAAAAATAAAAATAAAATAAAAAAGTACAAATACTAAAAATAAAAATACTTTCAGGCTGTGAGTGGTGAGTGGCTGGAGCAACTGGGCAGAATCCTTGAATCCCTCTTGGGTATATTTATCAGATGGGACCTGATGTTCATCTCCCACAGATACGAGGTGTCTGGCAGGGCTGCTATTGGTGAGAACTCCAGAGAGGATGTTGTGCTTCCTATCTACCTGCGGGAGCGCACCCCAGCCCGGGACTATAACAGTTCCTATTATGGCTTGATGCTCTTTGGGCACCCGCTCCTGGTGTCGGTGCCCCGGGACCGGCTCTCGTGGGACGCCCTGTATCACATCCTGCTGTACCGCCTCTCGTGAGTCTGCGCTTCTGGGTCAGGTGGGGAGGTGGGGTCAGAACTCAGAGCCAAGTGTCTAACCGCTTGGTTGCCACCTCCCGTCCAGCTCCCGAAGACAGTTCAAACTTAACATGGCCAGAGAGTAACTTGTAGGTTTTTTTCTTCCTCTAAATTTCTGACTTCGCCACCACCTCACCTAGGTGCCAGGAATATAGGAGTGAACATGGCAGACGTCATCTTGTACTTAATTGTCTTCCTAGGAGAGTCTTGGGTATTTGTATTTCAATCGATTTTTATTGTGCTTAAAACCCAAAGTCCCCACCAGGCAAACAGCAGTACACTATCTGGCTTCACCTCTCCCTCACGTGGCACTTATGCATGCTCCTCGGAGGCCTTCCCTGATGGAAATGTGCAGCTGATCATGTATCTGTATAACAGTGGCTTATCATGCTTAAGATCCACACTCCTTAACTGTGGCCCACAAGATCCTCCATTGTCAGGCCATCTCTTCCCACGTTCCTGTAGCATCTCCTGAGACCTTCTGGCTCCTCCTCCACAACTGTGTGTGTGGGGGTTGACCCATGGCTTCCCATCATAAGCAAAGTAGACTTCCGGGCTCTGTCCTCCCCGCCCTCGGGCCCCCTCCTTGAGAGTCTCCTCTGTTCTGTTGGCAGACGCTATGTGACCAGACCCAGCTCAGATGATGAGGATGATGGGGATGAGAAAGGTGAGGAAGAGGAAGGAGAGAGAATCCACAAGGATGAGGGTCTGTACATGGATCCACAAGGATGAGGGTCTCCCATGCCCTGAGGGAGGGTCAGTGGGTCAGCGGTGGGTCTGGGGTGGGTCTGACACGCACACAGGGTCCATCTGGATGTGCATTGCTGCTCAGCCCGCTGGGGTTCACACATTCCCACCTCTGACATCCTCCCCCAATCCTAGCAGACCTGGAGGATAAGGATAGCCTCCCTAAGCCTGGACATGTGACTGAGGGCAGCTCCCAAGACCCTGGGCTGGAGCAGGCTGGGCCCAGCTCCAGAGTCGTGAGCGGAAGTCGGGCTCCTGTGGACAACTCTCCTGGGCCATCTCACTGGCCCCAGAGGGCACGGCGCAAGCACCTCTTCACCCTGCACACAGTGAATTCCAATGGGACCAGTGACCGCTCGACCTTCAACGAGGATACCCATGGTGTCTCCTTCAGCTGTGAGCCAGGATTGGGAGGCGGGAGGGGGTATTCCTTGGCAGCAGGGCCCATGACCACCTCCCCTCGCCCCTAGCCCAGCCGTACATTGCCATCGACTGGGAACCAGAGATGAAGAAGCGTTACTATGACGAGGTGGAGGCTGAGGTAAAGGAGATCTCGGGGATGGCAGGGAGGGGGCTGCACTTTCAGTTGGCGCCACACACGCCCTCTCCTACCTCAGCTGAGCCGTAATCACAGAGCTCCTGGGGCCTCAGATTCTTAACTTCAAAGTCTATGCCCTTAACCACTTGGTGTGCATCTTCCACCCCACTCCTTTTTATCCCCCAAGGGAATGGCTACTCACTCCAGTATTCTTGCCTGGAGAATTCCATGAACAGAGGAGCCTGGCAGGCTACAGTCCATGGGGTCACAAAGAATCCAACACAACTGAGTGACTTTCATTTTTCATCCTCATACCTGGCCATCCACTCCCCCAACCTAGGGCTACGTGAAGCATGACTGCGTTGGGTACGTGCTGAAGAAGGCACCAGTGCAGCTGCAGGAATGCATTGAGCTCTTTACCACCGTTGAGACCCTGGAGAAGGAAAACCCCTGGTAAGGGACCAGAACGGGGCCTCTAGGGGTGCTATTAGGTAGGACCACCTCCGCCCAGCCTCTGTTACCACTGTATACACCTTGCCCCACCTGCTTATTTGATCGCCTCCTGCCACTCTGGCCACCAACACCCCAAGCCTGTTTGCACCTCAGAGCCTTTGCCCTAGCTGTTCCTTCTCCCAAAATCATCCTTTCTCCAGTTATCTATAGGACTTGACCTCCTTCGTTTTGCTCAAGTCTCTCTTCAAATATCACCTTATCAGAGAGACCTTCTCTTATTCTTCTGTTAAAAACTGCTCCTCCCCCAGCCATCAGCTCCCTCTATTCCTTCCATGTGCAAGCATTTCTTTCTTGCTCCATAACACCCCTTGATGTCACATCTTAGATTCTTCTCTTAAGTCGTTTTTTGTCTTTGCTGTTAGAGTGAGCCCCTTGAGAGTGAAAACATTTTTAAGTTCACTGTGTGTCTCTTCTCATTGGTTATAATGGTGTGGGCTGTGCAGTAGATGCTCATTAAGTTGTCGGAGAATAAGCAAAACAGAAAGAACTGAAAAGATAAAGCCAATCTTGAAAATTAGAGGAGCATCTCCACGAAGCAGAAAGGGAACAAATAATGAAGTAGTGCCAAAGATATCAACGGTAGGCCATCAGCAAATACCTGGCAAGTGAGTGAGTAAAACAGAAGAGAGAAAACCAGAGGGACAGAGGCAGGCTCAAAAAGATGACTAGGGTCTGCCAGACCAGAATCCAAACAAAAACTCATGTCAGTACAAAAGTGCATATGCTGGGCAATTGATAAGTACGTGGCAATGTTTTAACAAGCATGCTAAAGTAACATAGGAGTAGGAGTAGCATCTCTGGACCAGATGTGGCCCATCAAAGCTGTATGGCAACAAGAGCTCAGAAAGTGTCTGTTTCCTGACCTGGGCTCCATCACTAGGTACTGCCCCACTTGCAAGCAGCACCAGCTGGCCACCAAGAAGCTGGACCTGTGGATGCTGCCAGAGACACTCATCATCCACCTGAAGCGCTTTTCCTACACCAAGTTCTCCAGAGAAAAGCTGGACACCCTTGTGGAGTTTCCTATCCGGTCTGGGGCCTGGGGAGGCTGGCTGGGGGCAGGAGTGGGGTGGGGAGGAAGGCAGGGACTGGGGGAAGGGGGTGCCACTGATAGTAACCCTTGCCACACCCACAGGGACCTGGACTTCTCTGAGTTTGTCATCAAGCCGCAGAACGACTCAGCCCGGGAGCTGTACAAATACGATCTGATCGCAGTTTCCAACCATTATGGGGGCCTGCGGGATGGACACTGTATGTACCCAGGGGCATGCTCAGAGCGGGGGGGATGGGTTGGGATGCCCCAGTGGGTAAATAGATGTGTGAACCGGTGGCGAGGTCATTGGTGTCGGAGGAGAGAGCTAATGTGGACCCCTCTTAGGGGCAGGAGGGTGGGTGAGGACAGCCTGCCCTCTCTTATAGACACGACATTTGCCTGCAACAAGGACAGCGGTCAGTGGCACTACTTTGATGACAGCAGCGTCTCACCTGTGACGGAGAATCAGATTGAGGTGATTCCTATCTTCCTTCCTCCCCTTCTCCCGACACCTTCTTCCCCAACCCACACTGACTCCTGACTTCTCCTCACAGTCCAAGGCAGCCTATGTCCTCTTCTACCAACGCCAGGACGTGGCACGCCGTCTGCAAACCCAGGCCAGCTCGTCAAAGCCCCCCGCATCGTCTGCCTGTGGTGCCCCACCCAAATCGGAGTCCATGGATGTAAACTGAGGGGCCCTGTCCCTGCCCGGGAAGGAAACTGTCCTGGCTCTCTTCCTTCCTGAAGTCACCCCCATTCTCTTAACCTGAGTTAGGTGCCCCACGCCAGACGTCACAGGCTTAGTTGTGGCTACTGTTCTCCTTGCTGCTATGTTGCGCTCTCCGAAGGAAGAAGAGGTCATGTCTCCTTCCAGCAGTGTGTTCCCTGCCCGTGTTTGCCCTTTAGAGCATTAACCTTCCCTTCTACTCTCTATTTATGGTTCTCCCCTTCCTTCTTGTCCTCAATCTGGGGTGTTCTCAGGGGGTGGGGGTGGGGTGCACCTGAACAGAGTGTATTTTCTTATTGAGACCCTGTACCTTGCGCTTGTGTATATATAAAAGTGCCAGTGTGTTCCTTGGCATTGTGGGTTTTATTTTTCTACATCCTTAACCAAGCACCAATATTGTGCCTGTGTGCATAGTGAATGCCAGGTGTGTGATGGCTGCTGCTCTTGAGTGCTCATTGAGCACCATCTGTGTGCCAGGTCCTATTCTAAGTGCTTATGAAGCACCATCTGTGTGCCAGACACAATTCTCAGCACCTACTGCATGCCCAGTGTTTTCCAAAGCATTTTGCAAATATTGACTCAGTCCTCACAACAGTCTCACGCAGGAGTTGTCATTGCCAATTTCAGATGGGGAAACAGATGCAGAGGTCAAGTAATTGCTCTGGTTATGTCCAGAGGTCCAGGCACCTCATCACTTACACTGGAGGTAGTAGTCCCCAAAGGGGATATTTGACCTCTGTGGACCCAGGATGGAAGTGGTAGTGGACATGACTTGTGTTCAGCTACTGTGGGAAAGGTGTGCCTGGAACAGACAGGCATGTGTCGGGGCAAGTGACTGGGTTCTGGATATAAAGATACTAACCAGACCATCTCACAGGCCACCAGTAGTGTCATCTGAGGAGGGGGTACATCTGGCCCAAGCCACCCACAGTGACAGGACAGATGGGCTGTGTCTGTGTTGCCTCTATGCTTAGCCTCCCACCATGACTGCAGCTTCCCCACCAGGCAGGGTCCCTCCAGCCTCATCCCACAGAAGAGCGAGATGGAACACCTCCTATAGAATGGGTGCAGCATTGTGTGAGCAGAAAATGCCACCTAAGCACTGTACAGCGCCCCCCCACCGGCCTGAGCCTTCCTGCGGGTGCCAGCTCTCACCTCAGAGAAACAGAGCTCCAGTGGGGACAACTGGGGGGCAGAATAGAGTGGACCAGTGTGCAGTATCTGGACATAGACTTCACACTGAAGAAGGGAATCCTGATCAGGGCGGCTGAGAGATCATTCCCCTGCCAAGCCTGCTGCCTTTGCACTGGGCCTGTGAAGCCCCCTCTGAGGGGCACTCAGCCCAGCCTTATCACCCACAAACCTCCAGTCAGTCGTGCTGTAGATACAGGCGAAATCAAGATAGTTGCTGTGAGGAACTCAGCTCAAACTAACTTAAGCAAAAAATAAAAATACTGGATCCAGGGGCTCATAAGCTGTCATTTAGTCCTCACAACTGAAACTCCAATACTTCACCTGATGTGAAGAACTGACTCACTTGAAAAGACCCTGATGCTGGGAAAGATTGAAGGCGGGAGGAGAAGGGGATGAGAGAGGATGAGATGCTTGGATGGCATCACTGATGCAATGGACATGAGTTTGAGTAAACTCCGGGAGTTGGTGATGGACAGGGAGGGCTGGTGTGCTGCAGTCCATGAGGTCACAAAGAGTCGGACACGACTGAGTGAACTGACTGAACTGAAGTCCTCAAGACTATATGGTTTAAGCACTATTACCCCATTTTGCAGATGAAGCAGGCGTGAAGAGCTGGTTCAAAATAAGTCCTCATTAGCTATGAATAATCATTCCTGGACAAATATCCACCTAAAAGGAATTAACTCAAAATAACTTCCCTGGTTTAACCAAAAACACCTTGAAAAGACAACATGCCTAAGAATCAGGAGAAATAAAATACAACACAGTAACACAGAGACACAATAGAATCCTCAGACATCAGTGTAAAACATGCTTATTCTGGTCATGGAAATAGAGATAACATGTGAAAAAGAAATTCAAAACCTTTAAAAGTGAAAATGAAAACAAGTAAAAATAAGTTGAGAAAGAACCAAACAAGTGATAGATATGAGCTAGATAATAGCAAAACTTAAGAATTATCTTTTATTTTTTGTCTGGCTACTTACTGTGAAACTGATAAACATCTTTTACTGTTGTGATTATGTAACTAATGTTTGCTTAATACCATTGTATTATGGTTGGTCAACAGAAAATAATAGAATTCTATATCACTAAAACTAGCATTTAGTAGGAAAAAGTCAATGGATGAGTTTAGCAGCAAATCAGACCTAGCCAAGGAAGGATTTTGTGAATTGAATACAGTTTAGGGCATACTAAGAAATGCATCTTCTAGAAGATTTTAAGTTAGACTAATACTATATTTTAATAAGGGTATAAAAACTAAAAAAATGGTCATAGCAAACACCCTCTTCCAACAACACAAGAGAAGACTCTACACATGGACATCACCAGATGGTCAACACCGAAATCAGATTGATTATATTCTTTGTAGCCAAAGATGGAGACGCTCTATACAGTCAACAAAAACAAGACCAGGAGCTGACTGTGGCTCAGATCATGAATTCCTTATTACCAAATTCAGACTTAAATTGAAGAAAGTAGGGAAGACCGCTAGACCATTCAGGTATGACCTAAATCAAATCCCTTATGACTATACAGTAAAAGTGAGAAATAGATAGATTTAAGGGCCTACATCTGATAGATAGAGTGCGTGATGAACTATGGAATGAGGTTTGTGACATTATACAGGAGATAGGGATCAAGACCATCCCCATGGAAAAGAAATGCAAAACAGCAAAATGGCTGTCTGGGGAGGCCTTACAAATAGCTGTGAAAAGAAGAGAGGCGAAAAGCAAAGGAGGAAAGGAAAGATATAAGGATCTGAATGCAGAGTTCCAAAGAATAGAAAGGAGAGATAAGAAAGCCTTCTTCAGCGATCAGTGCAAAGAAATAGAGGAAAACAACAGAATGGGAAAGACTAGAGATCTCTTCAGGAAAATTAGAAATACAAAGGGAACATTTCATGCAAAGATGGGCTCGATAAAGGACAGAAATGATATGGACCTAACAAGCAGAAGATATTAAGAAGAGGTGGCAAGAATACACAGAAGAACTGTACAAAAAAGATCTTCACGACCCAGATAATCATGGTGTGATCACCCATCTCGAGCCAGACGTCCTGGAATGTGAAGTCAGGTGGGCCTTAGAAAGCATCACTACAAACAAAGCTAGTGGAGGTGATGGAATTCCAGTTGAGCTATTTCAAATCCTGAAGGATGATGCTGTGAAAGTGCTGCACTCAATATGCCAGCACATTTGGAAAACTCAGCAGTGGCCACAGGACTGGAAAAGGTCAGTTTTCATTCCAATCCCAAAGAAAGGCAATGCCAAAGAATGCTTAAACTACCACACAATTGCACTCATCTCACATGCTAGTAAAGTAATGCTCGAAATTCTCCAAGCCAGGCTTCAGCAATACGTGAACCGTGAACTTCCTGATGTTCAAGCTGGTTTTAGAAAAGGCAGAGGAACCAGAGATCAAATTGCCAACATCCGCTGGATCATGGAAAAAGCAAGAGAGTTCCAGAAAAACATCTATTTCTGCTTTATTGACTATGCCAAAGCCTCTGACTGTGTGGATCACAATAAACTGGAAAATTCTGAGAGAGATGGGGATACCAGACCACCTGACCTGCCTGTTGAGAAATCTTTATGCAGGTCAGGAAGCAACAGTTAGAACTGGACATGGAACAACAGACTGGTTCCAAATAGGAAAAGGAGTATGTCAAGGCTGTATATTGTCCCCCTGCTTATTTAACTTCTATGCAGAGTACATCATGAGAAACACTGGACTGGAAGAAACACAAGCTGGAATCAAGATTGCCAGGAGAAATATCAATAACCTCAGATATGCAAATGACACCACTCTTATGGCAGAAAGTGAAGAGGAACTAAAAAGCCTCTTGATGAAAGTGAAAGAGGAGAGTGAAAAAGTTGGCTTAAAGCTCAACATTCAGAAAACGAAGATCATGGCATCTGGTCCCATCACTTCATGGGAAATAGATGGGGGAACAGTGGAAACAGTGTCAGACTTTATTTTGGGGGCTCCAAAATCACTGCAGATGGTGACTGCAGCCATGAAATTAAAAGATGCTTACTCCTTGGAAGAAAAGTTATGACCAACCTAGGTAGCATATCAAAAAGCAGAGATATTACTTTGCCGACTAAGGTCCGTCTAGTCAAGGCTATGGTTTTTCCAGTGGTCATGTATGGATGTGAGAGTTGGACTGTGAAGAAAGCTGAGCGCTGAAGAATTGATGCTTTTGAACTGTGGTGTTGAAGAAGACTCTTGAGAGTCCCTTGGACTGCAAGGAGATCCAACCAGTCCATTCTGAAGGAGATCAACCCTGGGATTTCTTTGGAAGGAATGATGCTAAAGCTGAAACTCCAGTACTTTGGCCACCTCATGCGAAGAGTTGACTCATTAGAAAAGACTGTGATGCTGGGAGGGATTGGGGGCAGGAGGAGAAGGGGACGACCAAGGATGAGATGGCTGGATGGCATCACTGACTCAATGAACGTGAATCTGAGTGAACTCTGGGAGTTGGTGATGGACAGGGAGGCCTGGTGTGCTGCGATTCATGGGGTCGCAAAGAACTGGACACGACTGAGCAACTGAACTGAACTGAACTGACACATTTCAAACAAGAGGGAGGGAAATAGATGAATAATCCAAAAGAAGGCAAGAAGAAAGGAACATGGAACATGGTGGATGGGTAGAAAGCACATAGGCAACCACTTGCAAATAATCTGCTGTGTTTCCTCCAGTTCAAGGGAGGGGACTGGGAATCAGGCAGGTGCTTTCAGACCACAGCTACCACCGTCCTAGGTAGAAGCTGGGATGAGGTTCAGTAAGAATGCTGCAAAACTTTCCCATGATTTTGAAAATGACTTTTTCTTGATTGGACACTTGTTCTGTTGCTGTAAACCTGTGACTTTTCCAGAAGTGCTGACAGTTAGTTCTGACAATTTGGCTTGCTTGCTTTTTTCTTTTCAAATTTAGTTTTAGGTTTTTGTTGAGGAACATAAGCTTGGAGCTTCCTAGTCTGCCATGTTGCTAATGTCACTCCCCTTGTGTATTATAAGTGTGTTTCTTAACACACTTAGGAAGCAATGCAATTGGGATCTTTTTACATAATCTTACATTGTCTGAGTTTTAATTGAGATGCTTAGATCACTTAGTTAATGTTATTATCGATATGTTTAAGTTTTAGTATTTCATCTAGCTATCTGATTATTTTTTTGAGGGAGATGCTTTCATTTTTTATTTTGTATCATGTATTATTTTACAATGAAATGTATTACTTTAGTAATTGAAAAAAATACATAGGAAAACAGTAACAACAGCAAATATTTGGCCTGGATTCTTAGGGCTAGAAATTCATGTTGGGTTCAAGTTTTTGTTGATCACAACTTATTTTTTGGTTCACATGCAAAAACCATTTCTTGAATGCCTCCTGGTTAGCTGGCACTGCCCTTGGCACTTCCATAGGCTTTTCATCCTCATCCTCACAATAGCCCTGTGAGGTAGCAATTGATCCCACTTTATAGATAGGAGATTATTGCTTGAAATGCTTCTATTTGCCACATGTTTTCATGGGCTAGAGGTTCTTACCAGCTGGTAAGTCATTGGTCAAGAACTCTCACTGGTTCCTAGAGGCTGCTCTAAGATTCAAATAACAAACTACTAGAATTTTCCCCTGACAGGAGTGATGGGTTAGGTATCAGGATAAGAGTGGAGGAGAGTCTGTGGTCTCTTTCTAGCACCATTTGAGTTTGCTCTGGTCACTCATGCATGGTGGGGGGAGGGGATGGGGGAGAGGAAGGAAAGTGGTTATAAGTCTTCTTGCTTCTTCGGGAGGAGCTTCATCACCAGTGCTGTAACCTGGAGCCTGATCTTCTCCACCGTCATGCTTGGGTCCCAAGCTCCTACCACCTTTCCATCTGGGGCCACTAGGTACTTCCAGAAGTTCCAGCTGGGCTCCTTTCCAGAAGTCTCCATCAGGTACTTGAAGGCAGGGTGGACACCAGTGCTGGCAACTGCAATCTTGCGAAACATGGGGAAAGTGACACTGTAGGTGAGGCGGGGCAAAGCTCTAAATCTTGCTGCTGTCGGGCTCCTGCTGGCCACACTGGTTGCAGGGGAAGGCAAGCACATTGAAGTGCTGGGGCCTCAGGTCCTGCTGTGCTGGTCTATGAAGCCGCATTTGCTAGCTGCATTCACCACCTGGGACACCTAGCCGTCGTACTTCTTCAGCAACACCAACTTGCCCCGAATGTTGACAGCCTTGAGGTTACTGGTGTCCTGCTGCTGCTGCATGCCAGCCATGGATGCCAGGAGCAACCAGGCCACCAGTGCCACCACCATGACTCGCTCTAGAGCAGGTGGCATGGTGAGGCAGCTATCTGATTCTGTTTGTCCCCTTCCCTCTTGTCATTTTCCCTTTTTTATTGCTTTATTTTGAATTAGGTTTTTTAAAATGATTTCATTTCATCTCTTTTTTGGCTTACTAGCTCTAACTCTTGGTTTTATTCACTGATTGCTTTATGGTTTATAGTGCACATTATTTTTTGGCTGTGCCAGATCTTCGTTGCTGCATGCGGGGTCTCCCTCCTTGCGGGTGATCGGGGGCTACTCTAGTTGCATTGCTTGGAGGGTGAGTCTTGTCCATGTGGCTGGAAGCAGAACTGCTGTCCTTCAACTGTATAAAATTTACTGTTTCAGTGTTCTTTTTCTCACTTCTTGAGATGAAGACTTAGTTCATTAATTATTATAACTTTTTGCCTTGATATGTTTATAGAAAAGAAAGAAAGTGAAGTCGCTCAGTCATGTCCAACTCTTTGTGACCCCATGGACAGTAGCCTGCCAGACTCCTCCATCCATGGGATTTTCCAGGCAAGAATACTGTAGTGGGTTGCCATTTCCTTCTCTAAGGGATCTTCCTGACCCAGGGTCGAACCTGGGTCTCCTGCATTGTGGACAGACTGTCTGAGCCACCAAGGAAGCCCTGTTATGTTTATAATCCTAGATAATAAAAGACAGAGAAGCATGGATTGTGAAAACCCCATGTAAATAGATTACTTTTGACACTGTTGAATTCTTTAAATAAAAAGTAACACATTTGTGAAACACTTACAGTTTTTTTGGTGCTATCATAGACTCAATCTTGAAAAAAGTTTCCTTAACAACTGGACAAAATGTATATAAATATGGATATCTCTGTATTTTGAAAACTTATCGTATTTTTAAAAACTTGTACACTCTTTCTGTGTGGAAAGGAGATAGAAGAGAGAGCAATTTGTAAGTTACAAAAGAAACATGGACGGCAGAAGAAAGCAAGGAGAAGAGGGAACAGAAAATTAGAAAAAAGTAGCACATGGATGAGGTTTATAGAAATGGCATATAACCCTTATGGTTTCTATATCTTCAGTTATAGTTTCCATAGAATGTGACGCATGACTGGTCATGGTCCATGTGCATTCACCAGCCACCCCAATGAGCTGACCACTGCCTGTGTTAGCTACTCTATAAAATGGTAAAATAAAATAAAATTTAAAAACACCAGTATGTAAATATGTTATAGAAGAAAACTTAATTGAGAATATAGCTTTCTGTATTTTTAAGAATGAACAATGTCTAAAATCAGGATTCCAAGGGATCTTCCTTTCTTTTCTATTTCTGTGTAAGATTCCTGTCCTATTCTCTGAGCCCCTCTAAAATCTTTTTGTTTCCATATTAGAACCTAACAAATTCTTAGGTTTGGTGTGTGCTAGCAGTTGCAGTCACTAAAGTGCTTTTCTCTTTCTCCTTCCCTCAGTTAATAGGTTTCCTGTGCCCAGTTGGAGATGGGGCAGGTTGGGGAGGACCTTTCCTCTTTCCAAAAGGACGCTGTACTGAAAGCAGCAGACTTTGTGTCTATTTGGTAACACTGCTGCCTTTTCCTCAGCTCTTGTCCCTGTCTCTAGCTTTCAGCTGACCCTTTCTTTTTGTCATGTACGAATAGGGGTATGAGTTTCAGTGAAGGTAAAATATGTGTTTTCACATAAAATTTGTTTTTTAATCTATCCTGCAGACAAAAATACTTTAATAATTATTATAAACTATGTACTATTCTAATGTCATAAAAACAATGTATATGAGACTTCAGGAATTACCAAAAAGTTTCAAGATACATTCTCACTTGCTCTCTGCATGAGACTATGGAATATGGTGTTATAGTTGTGATGGAGCTGCTGCTGAGGCAGGTATGCATTTTGCCCTTGCCCAAGGTCATATAGCAAATAAGTGGTATCTTTTAGCTAGGTCTTGTTTTTACAGCCCCACTCTTTCTACTGCTATATTCCTTCTAACATGTGCTGAAAAGCAATTTTGTTTGTTTGAAGAAAAAGATAGTACTTTCAGTCCTCCTAATGAATTTAATCATGTGTAAGCTTTTAAAAAAATGGAAATGTATTGGGAATTCCCCAGTGGCCCAGTGGTTAGGACTGTGAGCTTCCACTGCAGGGGGGCATGGGTTCAGTCTCTGTTTGGGGAGCTAAGATCCCACATGCTGCATGGCAGGGCCAAAAAAAAAAAAAAAAACCCCAAGGAAATGTATTCCTATAATTGGAAAGAATGAGCCATGTTAGTAGGGCCAACTCTTTAGAGAGCTGTTAATTATTTTAGACCATCCTGTTCCCTAGTTTTATCTCTTTGCACCCTGCCATGGTGAGATTAATGCCTCCTGGTTACTAAAGGAGTTTCCATCATCACAGGGTGGGCAAGGACGTAATGTCTCAAGTTCAGGGGATTTCTTACTTTCTTAGTGGTTCTGGCATGAGGTTTGATAGATAGCACTTTAATGAAGCTGACTTTCTCTAGGAATCCCCTACCACCAAATTTCAGCTATTTGTGGTAGCTCTTTGTTTTAACCTAGAATCAAAAAATGAAGAGATTGGTTATTGTGTTGCCCAAGCAGAGACTGAAAATTGCCTGCTTTGACTGCTACAGTGTAATTCATCCGTATCTCCATCTCTATCTTTGGCATGTTTTGAGGACTCCCATCATGGAACCACACAGGGCTGCTTCTCCATTGTCACAGGATGCAGAAATACTGGAAGCTTCAGATTGTGCTGTTGTAGTCAGTGGAGTAATTTTATTTATAAGAAAACAAGTTAATTTTGTGCTTTTGGAGAATGAAGAGAGTTTATAATAACTATAGTCCAAAGCTTGGGCTTCCCCGGTGGCTCAGTGGTAAAGAAGCCACCTGCCAATGCAGGAGATGTGGGTTCGATCCCTGAGTTGGGACGATCCCCTGGAGAAACAAATGGCAACCCACTCTAGTATTCTTTTTTTTTTTTTTTCCACTCCGGTATTCTTGCCTGGGAAATCCCATGGGCAGAGGTACCTTGTGGGCTACAGTCCATGGGATTGCGAAATAGTTGGACATGACTTAGGAACTAAACAACAACAATAGTCCAAAGCTTTCATCTTTTCTGATGTTAAAACTCAGAGGAAAACTCCAAATGAAATTGTTTTGTAGAAGATAGAACTGGGAACTGCCCAAGAGAGTCAGACATATGCAGCAGGCTACTTTTACTAAATATATTGAAATAAATGACAAGAAAATGTATTAAGTGTATATGTATTACCTGACTACATCTAAGCCCTAAATCTCTTAGCAAAGAGATCTGAGCATTCAGGGAAAGTGAGTGCTGAATACAAGTTGGCATGTATGTGGTGGTATGTGTTCTGAGGTCTTTTTTAAAAAGTTTTTTTTTTTTTTTTTTGCTTTTCCCGGTTTTATTAGGATATAATTGACAAAGAACATTGTATTAGTTTTAGATGTACAACGTGATGATTAGACATATGTATATATTGTGATATATATTGGGCTTCCCAGGTGGCACTTGTGGTAAAGAACCTGCTTGCCAATGCAGGAGATGTAAGAGATGCAGGTTCGATCACTGGGTTGGGAAGATGCTCTGGAGAAGGAAATGGCAACCCACTCCAGTGTCCTTGCCTAGAGAATCCCACGGACAGAGAAGCCTAGTGGACTAAAGTGCATGGGGTCGCAAAGAGTTGGACTTGATGGAAGTGACTTAGCATGTGTATATGCACATGCCCTGAACAGTAGAACAGAACAGTAGAATATACTGTGACATGATCATCATGGTAAGTCTAGTCACCATCCGTGACCAGACAAATATGCTACAATATTGTTGACTATATTCCTGATGTGTACATTATATATATGGGAGTTATTTATCTTATAGCTGGAAGTTTGTGCTTCTTAATCCTCTTCACTTATTTCATCAGCACCCCCAACCCTTTCTCTCTGGCAGCCTCCAGTTTGTTCTGAGATCTTTTTGAAAGAAGGATGTTTGTGCCCAGACGTGTCCAACTCTTTGCGACCCCATGGACTATAGCCCGCCAGGCTCCTCTGTCCGTGGGATTTCCCAGGCAAGAGTACTGGAGTGGGTTGCCATTTCCTTCTCCAGGGCATCGTCCCCATCCAAGGATCAAACCTGCATCTCCTGCATTGGCAGGCAGATTTCTTTACCACTGAGCCACCTAGGAAGCCCCTGAAGGAAGGACTGTACTTCCAAAATAGACACATAACTCCTGATTTTGGGGGAATGCAATCACTTAAGGGGCTGGCTTATCAAATTCCAACTTAAAAACAAAATAGGTTTTCCACAAATTCTACTTTAAGAAAGTGTTATGGGAAAAGTGGGGGAGGGGATGAGGATTCCTCTTTAACTTTTTTTGGAATGCTGTGATATTTCTTAATTTCCCTATGGTATCCTTCTAACATCCCCTCCCCCACTTTTCCTCCAACACTTTCCTAAAGTAGAATTTGGGAGACCTGGGTTTGATCCCTGGGTCGGGAAACCCACTCTAGTATTCTTGCCTGGAGAATTCCATGAACAGAGGAGCCTTGTGGGCCATCGTCCATGGGGTCATAAAGAGTCGGACACGACTGAGCAGCTAACACCTTTCACACCTATCCTGTTTTTAAGTTGGAATTTTATAATCCAGCCCCTTAGGTGACAACATTCCTCCCAAATCACAGGTTATATGTCTATTTTGGAAGTACAGTGTTTAAAACTGCAGTGATCACTTCTTAATTTCCCTGAAGGCATAGCATCAAAAAATGATATTTGTATTTTCAAAGCATTATTAGATGATAAAATTAAAGATAAAAGAATAATTCACACTCCAGAGCTCAGTAATGTCCTCACAATAGTGCTTTATGTATGATAGATGTTGTCACTCTCCAATGTCAAAGGGGGCCTCTTTGATGGGAAGTTAGCATTTTCTGGGAGTCTCTTTCATGCCATCTTAATCTTGGGACAAGGAGCACACTCAGAATCTAGTCAGAAGCCTGCTCCTAACTCCCATCTCAGGCTTTGACCTAATTTTCTACAGCTGCAACCGTAGTATGTTGGATAAGACTCTGGACACAGAGCCTCTTGTTGCTCTGAATTTCCATGGTTCCAAGAGCACAGATGAAATAACAACAGAAGCTAACTTTTGTGGGAATATGTTGCTTGACTGTGTTTAGCCTGCATGTGTGTGTGTGTGTGCACATGAACATGTGTATCCGAGTGTTCTAGGAAGAATATAATTATAGTAGATGCATTCTGAGCAATGAAGAGCAGTAACTGGGAACAGTACGGCTGGCTGTCTCTATGCTAACCTTCATTAACTGAGTGTATGCATATATTTCCTCATTTTGGTAATTTGTATTTTAAAGTAGAAATAATTTTATGTACATGATCATGCATTTGTGACCATCAGTTACTTGTGACCACAGTGATTATTGGCTATTATTTCCTCTCTGGAATCATAAGAGTGGTGGAGGAGGTGGGTAGAGGAGACACAGGGAGAGAGATGACTCATTTTAAGCTTTTTCTGGAAAAAACAGGTGATTACATCGATGATTTTTGTATTTACTTCCCCTCTCCCTCACCCCAAACACCTTTCTCAGTGATGCCTTTCTGCATTGACCTTGTTTTTTTTTTTTTTAATAGTTTTATTTGTTGGTTTATTTATTGGCTGTGCTGGGTCTTTATTGCTGCCCAAGAGCCTTTCTCTAGTTGTGGCAAGCGGGGGCTACTCTCTAGTTGTGGTGCTTGGGCTTCTCACTGTGGTGGCTTCTCTTGCTGCAGAGCGTGGGCTCTAGGGCACAACCTCAGTAGTTGTGGCACTGGGCCTAAGTTGCTTCTCTGCATGTGGAATCTTCCCAGACCAGGGATCGAACCCATGTCTCCTGCATTGACAGGTGGATTCTTTACCATTGAGCCACCAGGGAAGCACCCCCAAAATGATACATATAAATTTATTTACAAAACAGAAACAGACTCACAGACATAGAAAATAAACTTATGGTTACCAAAGAGAAAGGGAGGGAGAGGAGGGATAGGTTAAGATGGAGGAGCCTGGTAGGCTATAGTCCATGGGGTCGCAAAGAGTCGGACATGACTGCGTGACTTCACTAATAGGGAACTACAGGGCTTCCCAGGTGGCACTAGTGGTAAAGAACCTGCCTGTGAATGCAGGAGACATAAGAGACCCAGGTTCAATCCTTGGGTTGGGAAGATCCCCTGGAAGAGGAAATGGCAACCTACTCCAGTATTCTTGCTGGAGAATCCCATGGACGGAGGAGCGTGGCGGGTTACAGTCCATAAGGTTGCAAAGACTCGGAAACAACTGAAGTGACTTAGCACGCACACGCACAGGGAACTACAGTCAATATCTTGTAATAACCTGTAATGGAAAATAACCTGAAAAAATACATAACTGAATCACTTTGCTGTACACGTGAGACTAACTCAATATTGCAAATCATCAATACTTCGATTTTTTAAAATGCTGCTTTGGGTTTGAATGCCCCATCATAGATTTGTTTTCCTCAAGAAACCTTAGGCTTTTTCAGTTTAAACCTCCCATATTTCCCAATGCAAAAGGTCTTAAAGGCTAGCAGATTCCTCACAGAGAGTTATGGGCACTGAATGTTCAAAAGCAATGATAACATATTTGAAACTCTCTTCCCTATGGTTTCAGCAAGTGTCTCTGCCATCTGTCTACTTGCTTTTTCTGTCATTCTTGAAATTCTGACACCATGCTCATAGTCAAAGCCACTCTTCTGGCTATTCGAATTTGCTTCCTGCTTTTCTCCTTCCCTTTCTGTTCCTTATGCTGGTATCAAACTCACCTAGTTATTCACAGTAATTCTCTCAGTGAGAATAAATAAGAAGTTTTGATTCTCGAGGTATATGACCCAATTTTTCTGCTTGTTCTGACGTATTTCTCCTTGTCCTTGGTACTCTGTACTTAGACCCAGAGAAGTAACATTTTCTTCTACATTTGTAAAAGGCTCTACTTTTTCCCTCAGATATTTCATCACAGTTGGCTATTTTAACTGATAACATGTAGCATGCACGACAATGCATTTATTTTCTTTAGTCCTTGAAAATAATTTTCAGCTTTTGTTATTGTTATAGTTATTCCCAGATATTTTTTTCAGAAATACAGGGCAGAAACTTGCTACTCATTTAAGTCCATAGTAATTTAAAAAATTCAAAACTTTCTTTTTACCACCTAGAAAATTCTAACGCATCCAACAAAGTTTGTGAAATGGCCAGGGAATAGTCTGTGATTCCCTGAATCACAAGGATGATTCAGAAAGAGTATCTGTTGTTTTTTTTTTTTTAAGAAAGAAATTTATTTTTCTTTATTTGGCTGCTCCTGGTATTAGTTGCAGCACATGGGATTTTTTAGTTGCTGCATGTGGAATCTAGTTCTCTGACCAGGGATCGAACCCAGGCCCCCCACATTGGGAGTTCTGAATCTCAACCACTGGACCACCAGGGAAGCGCCAGGTATCTGTTTCTTAGCAATGTAATAAAACATAAAAACTTGCAACTGAACAGACTTGTGAGATACTTTCTTAATTGTGAGATGACATTTAAATTATATTGATTGTTACTTTTTGCATTCAAATTCTCTGAAAAATTAATAATTCAAGTGTGATATGAAAAGTGATTGTTGTTGTTTAGTTGCTAAGTCATGTCTGACTCTTTGCGACCCCATAGACTGTATGTAGCCCACCAGTCTCCTCTGTCCATGGGATTTCCCAGGCAAGAAGATTGGAGTGGGTTGACATTTCCTGGTACAAAGGGTACCATTTTATTAATTACATTAGTGGGCTGCCAGAGCCCAGTATCCCTTACTACACCAAACACAAGACTTTTCTGTAGAATTCTACCAGACCAGGACAGGCCTTTCCTGAGCAATAGTGATAAAGTTGTCTAAATATGTGTAATGAGTGTTAGTACAGTTGCAACATTTTTTTCTACATTTTAAGGTTGGCCTTTAGAACATTTAGATTTCATATAATATATTAAAATAGTTTAATGTAATACTCTATGGAGTAAATATCTACTCCTCTCCCGCTCCATTTTTGACACTATAGGGAGATTTTTTTTGCAAATGATGCAAATTTTATTTAGATAAGCATCAAATGGTGGTACTCATGAAGACTATTTTTTTAGTTCCTTATATTACATATATCCTATGATAAATTCTAAGTTACTTACCTGACTTTCTTATTGATTTAGCTACAGACAATCATACAAAGCACTATTTGAAAGGACTCTCTTCCACCTAGCAGCTTGGATTTTCCTGCCTCCACCTTTCCCACATTTTTTAAAATTGGAGGTATAGTTGCTTTACAGTATTGTGTTAGTTTCTGCTGTACAGCAAATGGAGATATTTTGAATTCAGAAGTCTCAGAGTGGTCTTTCTTTTTACTCAGAACATTGTATAGTTATGTAACAGTGGAAAACTGTTCAGAATAAACCCTTCCTTTTATGTTTTTATGTTGTGTGAAAACTATGGAAAAAATCAATTTCTCTTGTCATCACCATAGGTTTTTCTTATCACATGTGGTTCCCCCAGTTACTAACTCACATAGCATAATGTAAACCACTCAAGCACTGGAGTCAAGAGAACTGCTTTAAGTTTCAGCTTACTAACAAGGTGGTGCTCAAAACACAGCCATGGGCAAAGGGCTGATGAAGTCCATTCTTTGAAGTTGGTGTATGATGTATTCATTTGAGCTTAATTCTCCTGTTGACTTCTCCTCAATTCACTGCATCACAAAAAATTCTAGCTACAGCTAAAAATGAAAAAAGAAATCCAGAGGCTGTGATACTTTCCTTATAATTTCCAGAGTTTTAATATGTAGAGTGTATTATATATTTGTGTGTGTACGTGTGTGTGTGTATACACATATATGGATTTTCTATTATATCTATTCCATATGATACATATACATATGTGATGTACATACATAGAAAACATGTTCATATAACAAAACAGTGCTGTAAAGAATTTAGTAATTTTAGTACAATCACTACTTTGGCCATATCCACATACTAAATGAATACTGTTATCTAATATTATTTTTCTTTTTTTTAAAAAAAATTTATTTATTTTAATTGGAGGCTAATCACTTTACAATATTGTAGTGTTTTTGCCATACATGGACATGAATCAGCCATGAGTGTACATGTGTTCCCCATCCTGAACCCCCTCCCACCTCCCTCTCCATCCCATCCCTCAGGGTCATCCCAGTGCACCAGCCCTGAGCACCCTGTCTCATGCATCGAACCTGGACTGGTGATCTGTTTCACATATGATAATATACATGATTCAATGTTATTCTCTCAAATCATCCCACCCTCGCCTTCTTCCACAGAGTCCAAAAGTCTGTTCTTGACATCTGTCTCTTTTGCTGTCTCACATATAGGGTTATCATTACCATCTTTCTAAATTCCATATATATGCGTTAGTATACTGTATTGGTGTTTTTCCTTCTGACTTACTTCACGCTGTATAATAGGTTCCAGTTTCATCTACCTCATTAGAACTGACTCAAATGCATTCTTTTTAATAGCTGAGTAATATTCCATTGTGTATATGTACCACAGCTTTCTTATCCATTCATCTGCTGATGGACATCTAGGTTGCTTCCATGTCCTGACTATTGTAAACAGTGCTGTGATGAACACTGGGGTACATGTGTCTCTTTCAATTCTGGTTTCCTCAGTGTGTATGCCCAGCAGTGGGATTGCTGGGTCATATGGCAGTTCTATTTCCAGTTTTTTAAGGAATCTCCACACTGTTCTCCATAGTGGCTGTACTAATTTGCATTCCCACCAACACTGTAAGAGGGTTCCCTTTGCTCCATACCCTCTCCATCATTTACTGTTTGTCAACTTTTGGATAGCAGCCATTTTGACCGGCTTGAGATGGTACTTCATTGTGGTTTTGATTTGCATTTCTCTGAGAATGAGTGATGTTGAGCATCTTTTCATGTGTTTGTTAGCCATCTGTATGTCTTCTTTGGAGAAATGTCTGTTTAGTTCTTTGGCCCATTTTTTGATTGGGTTATTTATTTTTCTGGAATTGAGCTGCAGGAGCTGGATGTATATTTTTGAGATTAATTATTTGCCAGTTGCTTCATTTGCTATTATTTTCTCCCATTCTGAAGGCTGTCTTTTCACCATGCTTATAGTTTCCTTTGTTGTGCAAAAGCTTTTAAGCTTAATTAGGTCCCATTTGTTTAT
This sequence comes from Capricornis sumatraensis, assembly GCF_032405125.1. NCBI lineage: Eukaryota > Metazoa > Chordata > Mammalia > Artiodactyla > Bovidae > Capricornis > Capricornis sumatraensis. Next base: position 84,688,274 of record NC_091092.1, read on the forward strand.
TTTGCGTTTATTTCCATTACTCTGGGAGGTGGGTCATAGAGGATCCTGCTGTGATTTATGTTAGAGTGTTTTGGCTATGTTTTCCTCTAGGAGTTTTATAGTTTCTGGTCTTACATTTAGATCTTTAATCCATGTTGAGTTTATTTTTGTGTATGGTGTTAGAAAGTGTTCTAGTTTCATTCTTTTACATGTGGTTGACCAGTTTTCCCAGCACCACTTGTTAAAGAGATTGTCTTTTTGCCATTGTATATTCTTTCCTCCTTTGTCAAAGATAAGGTGTCCATAGGTGTGTGGATTTATCTCTGGGCTTTCTGTTTTGTTCCATTGATCTATATTTCTGTCTTTGTGCCAGTACCATACTGTCTTGATGACTGTAGCTTTGTAGTAGAGCCTGAAGTCAAGCAGGTTGATTCCTCCAGTTCCATTCTTCTTTCTCAAGATTGCTTTGGCTATTTGAGGTTTTCTGTATTTCCATACAAACTGTGAAATGATCTGTTCTAGTTCTCTGAAAAATACCATTGATAGCTTGATAGGGATTGCATTAAATCTATAAATTCTTTTGGGTAGTATACTCATTCTCACTATATTGATTCTTCCGATCCATGAACATGGTATATTTCTCCATCTATTTGTGTCATCTTTGATTTCTTTCATTAGTCTTTTATAGTTTTCTACATATAGGTCTTTTGTTTCTTTAGGTAGATTTATTCCTAAGTATTTTATTATTTTCGTTGCAATGGTGAAAGGAATTGTTTCCTTAATTTTTCTTTCTGTTCTCTCATTGTTAGTGTATATGAATGCAAGGGATTTCTGTGTGTTAATTTTATATCCTGCAACTTTCCTATATTCATTGATTAGCTCTAGCAATTTTCTGGTGGAGTCTTTAGGATTTTCTATGTAGAGGATCATGTCATCTGCAAACACTGAGAGTTTTGCTTCTTCTTTTCCAATCTGGATTCCTTTTATTTCTTTTTCTTCTCTGATTGCTGTGGCTAAAACTTCCAAAACTATGTTGAATAGTAGTGGTAAGAGTGGGCACCCTTGTCTTGCTCCTAGCTTTAGGGGAAATGATTTCAGTTTTTCACCATTGAGGATAATGTTTGCTGTGGGTTTATCATATATGGCTTTTATTATATTGAGGGTTCCTTCTATGCCTGCTTTCTGGAGGATTATTTTTTTTTTATCATAAATGGATGTTGAATTTTGTCAAAGGCTTTCTCTGCATCTATTGAGATAATCATATGGTTTTTATCTTTCAATTTGTTAATATGGTGTATCACATTGATTGACTTGTGAATGTTGAAGAATCGTTGCATCCCTGGGATAAAGTGCACTTGGTCATGATGTATGATCTTTTTATTATGTTGTTGCATTCTGTTTGCTAGAATTCTGTTAAGGATTTTTGCATCTATGTTCATCAGTGATATTGGCCTGTAGTTTTCTTTATTCGTGGCATCTTTGTCAGGTTTTGGTATTAGGGTGATGGTGGCCTCATAGAATGAGTTTGGAAGTTTACCTTCCTCTGAAATTTTCTGAAGTGTTTGAGTAGGATAGGTGTTGGCTCTTCTCTAAATTTTTGGTAGAATTCAGCTGTGAAGCCATCTGGTTCTGGGCTTTTGTTTGCTGGAAGATTTCTGATTACAGTTTCGATTTCTGTGCTTGTGATGGGTCTGTTAAGGTTTTCTATTTCTTTCTGGTTCAGTTTTGGAAAGTTATACTTTTCTAAGAATTTGTCTATTTCTTCCAAGTTGTCCATTTTATTGGCATATAATTGCTGATAGTTGTCTCTTATGATCCTTTGTATTTCTGTGTTGTCTGTTGTGATTTCTCCATTTTCATTTCTAATTTTGTTGATTTGATTCTTCTCCCTTTTTTTCTTGATGAGTCTGGCTAATGGTTTGTCTATTTTATTTGTCTTCTCAAAGAACCATCTTTTACCTTTGTTGATTTTTGCTATGGTCTCCTTTGTTTCTTTTTTTTTAATTTAAATTTATTTATTTTAATTGGAGGCTAATTACTTTACAATATTGTATTGGTTCTGCCACACATCAACATGAATCCACCACGGGCATACATGTGTTCCCCATCTTGAACCCCGCTCCCAACCTCCCTCCCAGGATGCTTGGGGCTGGTGCACTGGGATGATCCTTTGTTTCTTTTTAGTTTATTTCTGCCCTGATTTTTATGATTTCTTTCCTTCTATTAACCCTGGGGTTCTTCATTTCTTCTTTTTGGAATTGCTTTAGGTGTAGAGTTAGGCTATTTATATGATTTCTCTCCCGTTTCTTGAGGTAAGCTTGTATTGCTATGAACCTTCCCCTTAGCACTGATTTTACTGAATCCCATAGCTTTGGGGTTGTTATGTTTTCATTTTCATTCATTTTTGTGCATGTTTTGATTTCTTTTTTGATTTCTTCTGTGATTTGTTGGTTATTCAGCAGTGTATTGTTTAGCCTCCATATGTTTGTATTTTTAATAGTTTTTTTCCTGTAGTTGACATCTAATCTTACTGCATTGTGATCAGAAAAGACGCTTGGAATGATTTCAATTTTTTGAATTTACCAAGGCTAGATTTATGGCCCAGGATGTGGTCTATCCTGGAGAAGGTTCTGTGTGCACTTGAGAAAAAGGTGAAATTCATTGTTTAGGGGTGAAATGTCCTATAGCTATCAATTAGGTCTAACTGGTCTATTATATCATTTAAAGTTTGTGTTTCCTGGCTAATTTTCTGTTTAGTTGACCTATCCATAGATGTGAGTGGGGTGTTAATGTCTCCCACTCTTATTGTGTTACTGTTAATTTCCCCTGTCATACTTGTTAGCATTTGCCTTACATATTGCGGTGCTCCTAATGTTGGGTGAATGCTGCTGCTGCTGCTAAGTCACTTCAGTCGTGTCCAACTCTGTGTGACCCCATAGATGGCAGCCCACCAGGCTCCCCCATCCTTGGGATTCTCCAGGCAAGAACCCTGGAGTGGGTTGCCATTTCCTTCTCCAATGCAAGAAAGTGAAAAGTGAAAGGGAAGTCGCTCAGTCATGTCCAACTCTTCACGACCCCATGGACTGTAGCCTACCAGGCTCCTCTGTCCATGGGATTTTCCAGGCAAGAGTACTGGAGTGGGGTGCCATCACCTTCTCCGATGTTGGGTGAATATATATTTATAATTGTTATATCTTCTTCCTGGATTGATCCTTTGATCATTATGTAGTGTCCTTCTTTGTCTCTTTTCACAGCCTTTATTTCAAAGTCTATTTTATCTGATATGAGTATTGCTACTCCTGCTTTCTTTTGGTCTCCATTTGTGTGAAATATATTTTCTAGCCCTTCACTTTCAGTCTGTATGTGTCCCTTGTTTTGAGGTGGGTCTCTTGTAGACAGCATATATATGGGTCTTGTTTTTGTATCCATTCAGCCAGTCTTTGTCTTTTGGTTGGGGCATTCAATCCATTTACATTTAAGGTAATTATTGATAAGTATGATCCTGTTGCTATTTACTTTGTTGTTTTGGGTTCAAGTTTATAAACCTTTTCTGTGTTTCCTGTCTAGAGAAGATCCTTCAGCATTTGTTGAAGAGCTGGTTTGGTGGTGCTGAATTCTCTCAGCTTTTGCTTGTCTGTAAAGCTTTTGATTTCTCCTTCATATTTGAATGAGATCCTTGCTGGGTACAGTCATCTGGGATGTAGGTTTTTCTCTTTCATCACTTTAAATATCTCCTGCCATTCCCTCCTGGCCTGAAGAGTTGCTATTGAAAGATCAGCTGTTATCCTTATGGGAATCCCCTTATGTGTTATTTGTTGTTTTTCCCTTGCTACTTTTAATATTTGTTCTTTGTGTTTGATCTTTGTTAATTTGATTAATATGTGTCTTGGGGTGTTTTGCCTTGGGTTTATCCTGTTTGGGACTCTCTGGGTTTCTTGGACTTGGGTGGCTATTTCCTTTCCCATTTTAGGGAAGTTTTCAACTATTATCTCCTCAAGTATTTTCTCATGGCCTTTCTTTTTGTCTTCTTCTTCTGGGACTCCTATAATTCGAATGTTGGAGCATTTGACATTGTCCCAGAGGTCTCTGAGGTTGTCCTCATTTCTTTTAAATCTTTTTTTTTCTTCTCTGCTTCATTTATTTCCACCATTCTATCTTCTGCCTCACTTATCCTCTCTTCTGCCTCAGTTATTCTACTGTTGGTTCCCTCCAGAGTGTTTTTTTTTTAATCTCATTTATTGCATGATTCATTATCTATTGACTCTTTTTTATTTCTTCTAGGTACTTGTTAAATATTTCTTGCATCTTCTCAATCCTTGTCTCCAGACTATTTATCTGTAACTCCCATTTCAAGATTTTGGATCATTTTTATTATCATTATTCTGAATTTTTTTCAGGTAGACTTCCTATCTCTTCCTCTTTTGTTTGGTTTGGTGGGCATTTATCACGTTCCTTTATTTCTCTGCCTTTTCATCTTGTTTAGATTACTGTGTTTGGGGCAGCCTTTCTGTATGCTGGTAGTTTGTCTTGCTTCACTGCTTAGACTGGTTCATGTGTGGCAGACAAGTATAGGCTTGATGTCCATGTCAGAAGTGGAACCCTACTGGGGCATAAACTGTTGCAGAAGTGTATCATTTCTTATGACAGGAATAAACCAGTTTTCTGTGCCTTATGGTAAACAAACTCAGCTGAATTAAATAGCTCCTGTGAAAAGTGAAAGTGAAGTTGCTCAGTCATGTCCAACTCTTTGCAATCCTGTGGACTGTAACCTGCAAGGCTCCTCCATCCATGGGATTTTCCAGGCAAGAATACTGGAATGGGTTGCCATTTCCTTCTCCAGGGGATCTTCCTGACCCAAGGATTGAACATGTTTCTCCCACATTGCAGGCAGACTCTTTACCATCTGAGCCATCAGGGAATCTTAGATCTTTCTGTAAAAGCAAGCAGAAGTGTTTCTGAAGAGAATGATTAGGCAACCCCAGTCAACTCAGCCCCCTGCCATAGCCTAATCTGGCGTAACTGCTGCTTAGTTGCTTCAGTCATTTCTGACTCTGTGCAACCCTATGGACTGCCGCTTGCCAGGCTCCTCTGTCCATGGGATTCTCTAGGCAAGAGTACTAGAGTGGGTTGCCATGGCCTCCTTCAGGGGATCTTCCTGACCCAAGGATCAAACCTGAGTCACCTGCATTGCAGGCAGATTCTTTACCCCTGAGCCACCTGGGAAGCCCCATCTGGGGTAACCAGATTCTGCTAATAGGTTTATTGCAACCTCAGCAACAATGTTTTGTTGCCTTGGGACAAGGTTACCACAGCTTTCTGAGATGACAGGACAGGTCAGGGGTCCTGCAGGCAAGAGCCAAGAGAGCCTAATGTTCCCCCATATGTGCCAATCCCTGGGTCTAAGGTGTTTTTTTCCCTATCAGCCCAGGTTTTCAGTCTCATTTTGTGGTCATGTGATGGGTATGCCCAGTCTCCAAAAGCACTCCCATCTTCTAAGCTCCCCATGTGTTTCTCATACCTTTTGTCTACACTCATCCTAAGATGGCTCAGTGGTTTCTTCTTTGTATACCTTGTGCCCTTCTAGACTGTCTCCCACCCCCAGATGTGTGCACCCCTCCAGGACCAACTTAGAAGTCGTCACTTCATACCTATGATTATCATTAACCTGGAGGAAAGAGAAACACCAAGTTAGTGATGCCAGCCTCCCATCTCTTCTCACCTAGTTCCCAAGTCCTGGCTTTGTGCAGGTCAGAGTGGAAGGGAAGAGGCAGAGTGAAAAAGACTACTTGGGTGATTTGGGTCTCTTACAGTCAGTTTGAGCCTCTTCTCTTACCCCTCAACTTCATAATTAAAACATTTTCTCCAAATGGGAGATTCTTTCATGAAAAAGCCTTCATGTACTGCAATCTCCAGGTCTTGTTCTGGGGCCCAGTCCTGAACTGTAGCAGTAGGAGCCCACAGTCCTTATCTGGGTAGCATGGTGCTTACCATCTTGTTGATTTATTGATGCAAATCCCGAAAGGGTCCTGTTCCTTAGGCATCCACTGCATGGGTCACAAACAGAACTGTGAGTCTAAAACGATCTGCTGCCATACTGTTGTCCCCATGGAGGCTGATGATCCAGTCACCTTGATGCCAGGCTACATATATCCAGGGCAAGCTCCACAGTCTGCAGCTCTGCCTATTGAGTACGAGTCCCTTCTCCATGCACAGTTTTTCTTCTTTAATTCTGAAATAATAAATTCACATGAACTTGCAAAAAAAAAAAAAAGATACAAAGGGTTTCCTGCAAAGAAAAATGTACAAAGGGGCTTTCTCATAACTATAGTACAATATCAAATGAGGAAATTGGGACTTCCCTGGTGTTTCAGTGGTTGAGAATCCACCTTCCAATGCAGAGGGGGCGCAGGTTTGATCTCTGGTCAGGGAACTAAGATCCCACATACTGCGCGGCAACTAAGCTTTATCACAACTTGATATCTTGGCTAATTCCAGTTTCAGGTATTATGAATAAAACTGTTAAGACTGTTTTGTTATACAGATTTTTGGGTGAACATAAGTTTTCATTTCTTTGGGATAAATACTGAGGAATGCAACGGTGGGTCATATACTAGTTGCTTGTTTAAGAAACAGCCAAACTCAAATTATTTTCCAAAGTAGCTTTACCATTTAAAACTCTCTCTAGCAATGTGTAGGTGATCTCTGCATCCTCTCCAGTATTTAGTGTTGTTACAGTTTTTCATTTTAGCCATTTTGATAGTTGCATAAGGATATCTGACTATAGTTTTCATTTATTTCCCTGATGGTTAATGATGCCTAATATCATTATTTGCCATCTGTATATCCTCTCTGGTAAAATGTCTCTTCATGACTTCTGCCCATTTTCTAATTAGATTTTTTGGTTTTCACTGTTGAATTTTGAGAGTTTTTACATATTTTAGATACAAGTCTTTTGTCGGGTATACATTTTGCAATTATTTTCTCCCAGTCTGTAGCTTGTCTTTTCATTTTCTTAACAGAGTTCCTCCCAGAGCAAAAACTTTTAATTTTGCTGACACCTGGTTAGTCATATTTCCCTTTTATGGATTGTGTTTTTGGCATCATGTATAAGAATTCTTTGTCTAGCCTGATATCTGAAGATTTTCTCTTATATTTTCTTTTCAAACTTTTTAAAGTTGTACATTTTATATTTAAGTCCGTGATCCATTTTGAGTTAATTTTGTGTAAGATGTGAGGTTCCAGATTCCAGGTTTTTTTCCCTTTGATGTCCATTTGCTCTAGCACCATTTGTTGAATAGCCTGTCCTTCTCCCATTGGCTTGCTTTCACTCCCTTGACAAAAATTAGTTGGGTGTCTTTGTGTGGGTCTATGTCAGACTCTCCATTCTTTTCCTTTAATCCATATGCCTCTGCAGACACCACACTGTCTTAATTCCTATAGCTCTATAGTAAACCTTAATACCATGTGGAATGGTTCCTCCTTTTTTTCCCCCCAAGATTGTTTAAGCTATTTTAGCCTTTGCTTTTCCATATAAATCTTAGAAAATCTTTGTATATATCTATGACATCTTCATAGTAATTGCATTAACTTATAGATCTGTTTGGTAAGAACTGACATTTCTTACCCCATTGAGTCTTCCAATCCATAACACAAGAAATCTCTTCAGTTATTTAGAGCTCCTCTGGTTTCCATCATCAGTATTTTGTAATTTTTAGCATACATGTTTGTTAACTATATACCTAAGTATTTCATTTTCTTTGGAGCAATTATAAATGGCATTGTGTTTTTATCTATATTAATATAAATAGTATACAGAAATGCCATTTGTGTGTGCATGTGTGTGTATTTCAATAAAACTTATTTACCAAAAGAGACAGTGGCCTGTATTTGATCATGGGCCATAGGCTTCCTTGGTGGCTCAGTGGTTAAGAATCCACCTACAATGCAGGAGACCCGGGTTCGATCCCTGGGTCGGGAAGATCCCCTGGAGAAGGAAATGGTAACCCACTCCAGTATTCTTGCTTGGAAAATTCCATGGACAGAGGAGCCTGGTGGGCTATAATCCACTGGGTCACAGAGAGTCAGACTAACACTCTTAAGATATATTCAAGTTCCTTCTCAAAGGCAGATTTCCATTATTACTAAACAAACAAACCAAAAAAATACAATCAGTTGTCATTTACACTTAAAAAGCTTTCTAATGTTTAATTCTCACTAGTAATATTATGGTTATTTTTAGGCCACAGGCACATATCTCCATGGCTAAGCCACATACATTTTGAATTTCTTCTTTTGAATCCCTTTTATATATTAATATCTCCTAATCAAGTGAGAAAATCTCTTTGATTTATTTTCCTTGGATGAAATATTTAGACAGATCATGTATGCCCAGAAATGTAAGTAGCTTCTCTGTCTTTGTTACTGTGATGTAGTGATTTATAATAAAAAATATATATTTGATCTTTACCCCCTCTTTCTGGCACAGAGCTCCCAAAACTCCTGTAATTTCTTAAATGATAAGAGCACAGGAGAATCTTTTCTTCTAATATTTGGTCTTTCACCCTGTTTCCTGATACTGAGCTCCTAAATCCTTTGGAATTTCTAATGAGGTGACTCTGCATAGGCTCCTGGATGGGGGCTGGTCACCAATAAGACTAAGCAGTGATTGAAACTTGGAATTTTCAGCCCTACTTCCTCACCCTCCAGAAAGGGACGAGGGCTGGAAGTGGAGTTAATAATTGACTGTGCCTACATGAGGAAGCCTCCATAAAATCGCAATAGCATGGAGTTCCAGGAACTTCTGTGTGGGTGAACTGTCCACATGCCAGGAGGTGATGTACCCCAACTCCATGGGGATGAAACGCCTGTGCTCAGGACTCTCTCAGATCTCACCCTGTGTGTCTCTTCAGCTGACTGTTCATCTGTATCTTTTATCATATCCTTTAATAAACTGATAAATGTGGATGTTTCCCTGAGTTCTGTGAGCTTTTTTCAGTGAATCCAAGGGAGAAGAGGTCATGGGAATCTCCAGTGTGTAGCTGAGTCAGACAGAAGTTGTGGGTAACCTGGGGACCTACTACGTTCGATTGGCATCCAAAGTTGTGGGAGGAGTCTCGTGGGACTGAGCCCTTAACCTGACAGATCCCATGCAATCTCCAGGGAGATAAGTGTGTCAGAGCTGAGTAGTAGGACATGCAACTGGTGTCACGGGGAATTGCTTGGTAGGGGACAAACCTCCACACATTTAATGACCAGAATTATCAGAAGTGGGAATTCCCTGACAGTCCACTGGTTAGGACTCTGTGCTTTCACTGCTGAGGGTCCAGTTTCAATCCTTGGTCTGAGAATTAAGATCCTGCAAGCCGTGTGGGGTCTCGAAGAGTCGGACATGACTGAGAGACTTCACTTTCACTTTTCACTTTTATGTACTGGAGAAGGAAATGGCAACCCACTCCAGTGTTCTTGCCTGGAGAATCCCAGGGACGGGGGAGCCTGGTGGGCTGCCATCTGTGGGGTCACACAGAGACGGACACGACTGAAGTGACTTAACAGTAACAGTAACAGTAACTGTTTTTTTTGGCACAGCCAAAAAAAAAAATCAGAAGTGGTGTTCTATGTGAAAGTAAAGGAGAAAGGTAGGAGGAGAATTGAGATTTTTCTTAATGCAGTTGCACATAGCAAGTTTGTTTCCAAGCCTTTTCCATGTATAATCTTCATGTTGCAACATTCGCCTTCTTTCTCGTGCAAGGCTGCCTGTTGCCTGCTTCTTTGGCTAGGGAGAAAAGGGTTTCTTGGATCTTTTCTTGTCTGCACTACTTCGTGTTTTGAAGTTGCTGGTTTTTCCAGTACCTCGTCTTGGATCTATCATGCAGAAATAAAACCCAGGGAACTAACTGCCATGTCATTCCCTCCTTGAGTCTCTAGCCAGTCTGCTGTCTTTTCTCCACCTTTCAGAGTCTTCTAGAGTCTTGTTTATATACAATATCTAGGTTTTTAAGTGTACTTAGAGGTAGAAATAAGGAAAAGTATGTCTACTCCATCATCTCCAGAAACCAGAAATCTGGCTGTTAGAGTTTGTCAAATGGGGTTTTGGTGGTTTGTTTTTTTTTTTCATCAATTTGATCATCTGATTTTTCTTGGTATAGTGGCTGACATTGGCTGATTTTTGTATATTGAACCAGCCTTTTATACCTGGACTATATTTCACTTATTTGTGGTGTATAATTTGTATGTTGAACCAGCCTTTCATACCTGGGATACATTTCACTTGGTTGTGGTGTATAACTCTTTTTAAACCTTGGTAATGTTTTGATTTGTTTTTGTTTTAATGTTTTTGATTTGCTAACATTTTGTTGAATTTCTGTGGAAAAGTTCAAGAGCGATAACAATGTGTAATTTTCTTCTTTTTTTCCTGGTTTTGATAGCAAAGTAAAATTGGCCTTATAAAATGAGTTGGGAAGTGTTTTCTTACCTGGAAGAGAGTCTATAAAATTGGTGCTAATTTCTCTTTAAATGTCTGGTAGAATTCTTCAGTGAAAACATCTGGGCCTAGAGAGTTCCTTTTCGAGGGCTAAATATCAATAAAAAATTTGATCTCTTTGATGGCTATAGGACTATTTAGATGAGTTTGGTAGTTTGTGGTTTTGCAGTATTCAGTCTATTTCCTCTGGGTTGTTGAATTTATGAGCCTAAAGTCATTCATAGTTTTATTATATCTTATAATCCTTTTAACTGTTGCAGTATCTGTAGAGCTATCCTATTTTTTATTCCTGATACTGGTGATGTGTATCTTCTCTCTCTTTTTTTTTTATCTTTCTCAATCTTTCTAGAGGTTTTTCAATTTTATTGATCTTTTCAAAGATCTAAATTTCTGTTTCATTGACTTTTACAGTTTTTCTGTTTTCAATTTTCTTGATTTTAACAAATATCTATTTATTTATTTTCTTGGCTGCATTGGGTCTTAATTGTGGCACACAGGTTCTCTAGTTGTGTCACACAGGCATGGGTTCAGTTACCCTGCAGCATGTGGGATCTTGGTTCCCTGATCAGGGTTCAAACCTGCATCCCCTGCATTATAAGGTGGATTCTTAACTGCCAGACCACCAGGGAAGTCCCAGATTTTTGCTCTTATTTTTATTATTTCCTTCCTGCTGCTTGCTTTGGATCTATTTTGCTCTTCTTTTTCTAGTTTCTTGGGGTAGGAAGTTTGATTATTGATTTGAGAACTTTCCTCCTTTTTAATGTAAGCATCTAGTGCTGTGGATATCCCTCTCAGCACTGCTTTAGTGCATTGCACAAATATTGATATGTTTTATTTTCTCTTTTCTTTCAGTTCTGTGTATTTGTAAAAGTTTCCTTTTGACTTCCATTTTGACCGATAGATGATTAAGAATCTTTTTTTTTATGTTTATTTATTTGGCTGCACTTGGTCTTAGTTGTGGCACACAGCAGTTTCGATCTCTGTGGCACATTAGTTCTTTAGTTGTGGCATGCAGGAACTTTTTGGTTGTTGTTGTCATGGCATGTGGGATCTAGTTCCCTGACTAGGGATTGAACCTGGGCTCCTTGTGTTGGGAGCATGGAGTCTTAGCCACTGGACCACCAAGGAAGTCCCAAGAAGCATGCTTTTAAATAAGCGTTTTAGATGTTTTCCTGTTGTCTTTGTTATTGACTTCTAGTTTGATTCCACCTTTTTTTTTTTTGGCTGTGAAGCTTGTGGGATCTTAATTTCCTGACCAAGTACTGAACTGTGGGCGCTTTTTAAAATTTGTTGAGATTTGGTTTATGGCTCAGGTAATGGTCCATCTTGGTGAATCTGTTCCATGGGTACTTGAAAAGAATGTGTTTTCTGTTACTGTTGGGTAGCATGTTTTATAAATATAAGTTAGATCCTGTTAATCAGTGGTAGCATTCAGTTCTTCTTTATCACTGCTGGAATTTCTCTCCACTAGTTCTATTAATTGCTAATGTCCTCGATTATAATTGTGGATGTATCTATTTCTCCTTTCAGCCCCATCAGTTTTTGCTGTTCATATATCCTGAAGCTATTTTGTTTAGTGCACACACATTTAGGATTGCTATGTCTTTTTGGTGAATTGATTCTTTTATCATTATACAATGTTTCTCTTTGTCCCTATAAATTTATTTGCTCCCAAGTCTACTTTTTTTTTTAAAAAGAGATTGATTGGCTTATTAATTTTTAACGCTGCTGAGTCTTCGTTGTTGCACGCAGGCTTTCTCTAGTTGTGGTGCCCGGATTTCTCACTGTGGTGGCTTCTTCTGCAGAGCACAGGCTCTAGGCGCATGGGCTTCAGTAGTTGTGGTGCATGGGCCCAGTTGGTCTGCAGCATGTGAGATCCTCTTGGACCAGGAATCAAACCTGTGTCCCCTGCACTGGCGGGTGGACTTAAACCACTAGACCACCAAGGTAGCCCTCAAGTCTACTTTTTAAAAATATATGTTTGCATTGCTTATCTTTTTCCTTTTTTATTGTGGCTACTCCACAAAGCATGTGGATTGTTAGTTCCCCAACATGCCTCCTGCAGTGTAAGCACAGAGTCTTAACCACTGAACCACCAGGGAAGTCCCTGAAGTTGAGTTTCTTGTAGGCAGTATATATTTGGTTTGTATTTTCTATCCACTCTGCCCATCTCTGTTTTTAGTTGGTATAGTTGGACCATTTAAACTTAAAGTAATTAGTGAGATATATCTGGGCTTATTCCTGCCATTTTATTATTTGTTTCCTCTGATTCTTATTCTTCTGCTTCTCTCCTCTCGCTTTGCTTTGGGTACATGAGCATACTATAGAATTTTTTTTCTTACATCTGTTGAATTTTTTTAAAAAGCACATCCATCTCTATTAGGTTTTTGTTTTAATACCATGATCAGTTCCCCTTTCCCCATCTTGTATTGTTTCAGTGATACCATATGGGTGTGGAAGCCAGGTGGGCTCCTGATTGTGTCTTATTCTACTGCTACTCTTTTAGTTGTGGCATTTCTCCACTGGAAACATTCCATGCAATCAAGAGAACCATTATGCATAGTTAAAACATCTATTATTCCAGTACTTTTAGCAGCATCCATTAGAACCATTTGGGTGTATGTCCATCAAGTAAAATATAACACAATTTGAACAAACATCAACTGTGATGAGGCACCACTGATAACCAGAAAGAGTGTCACAGGTATGATGTTAATCTATTAGGAGCAGGTGGGCCAATGCCCAGTGTAATGGAGGCTCTTTAATCACAGAACTTTACCAGAAGTTACAAGTCTGACAACCATTCCCTGTTTTGTAAAAGATAGTAGGTTTCTAAACTTGGCTTCCAGAGGGAACGAGTGTTGTAAATCCACTTCATGCTCCCAATGCAGGGGGCCCAGGTCCGATCCCTGTCAGGGAACTAGATCCCACATGCCACAACTAAGACCCAGTGTGGCCAAGAAAATAAATATTTAAAAAAGAAAAGAAAATGAATGTTTTCTTATTATTCATGTGCCGTTCATTATTATGACTTTGGAATTCCCCTAATAAAAACATAGAGGCAAATAGGTAAAATAAGAATTAAAAGCTAGGACTTCCCTGGTGGTGCAATGGATAAGAATCGGCCTGCCAATGCAGGGAACACAGGTGTTTTCCCTGGTCTGGGAAGATTCCACATGCCGTGGAGCATCTAAGCTTTTGAGCCACAACTACTGAGCCCACACTCTAGATTCGTTGAGCTGCCAAAGCTGAGCCTGTGCGCCAGAACCACTGAAGCCCATGTACCTAGAGCCTGTTCTCTGCAACAAGAGAAGCCACCACAGTGAGAAGCCTGCACGTTACAACAAAGAGTAACCCCTGCTCACCGCAACTAGAGAAAGCCCTTGTGCAGCAAGGAAGACGCCGGGCAACTGAAAACAGAAGAATTAAAGCTAAGGACTTTAGTATTATGATAAAACGATAAGTGTAAGGTAAAGTCTTTATGCTTTGGGGTAGAATTATTTTATACATTTAAATGTAAGCAAGGTGAAAAGACAGCCTTCAGAATGGGAGAAAATAATAGCAAATGAAGCAACTGGCAAAGAATTAATCTCAAAAATATACAACCAGCTCCTGCAGCTCAATTCCAGAAAAATAAACAACCCAATCAAAAAATGGACCAAAGAACTAGACACATTTCTCCAAAGAAGACATACAGATGGCTAACAAACACATGAAAAGATGCTCAACATCACTCATTCTCAGAGAAATGCAAATCAAAACCACAATGAGGTACCATCTCACGCCAGTCAGAATGGCTGCTATCAAAAAGTCTACAAGCAATAAATGCTGGACAGGGTGTGGAGAAAAGGGAACCCTCTTACACTGTTGGTGGGAATGCAAACTAGTACAGCCACTATGGAGAACAGTGTGGAGATTCCTTAAAAAACTGGAAATAGAACTGCCATATGACCCAGCAATCCCACTGCTGGGCATACACACCGAGGAAACCAGAATTGAAAGAGACACATGTACCCCAATGTTCATTGCAGCACTGTTTATAATAGCCAGGACATGGAAGCAACCTAGATGTCCATCAGTAGACAAATGGATAAGAAAGCTGTGGTACATATACACAATGGAATATCTCTCAGCCATTAAAAAGAATACATTTGAGTCAGTTCTAATGAGGTGGATGAAACTGGAGCCGATTATACAGAGTGAAGTATGCCAGAAAGAAAAACACCAATACAGTATACTAATGCATATATATGGAATTTAGAAAGATAGTAACAATGACCCTATATGCGAGACAGCAAAAGAGACACAGATGTATAGAACAGTCTTTTGGACTCTGTGGGAGAAGGCGAGGGTGGGATGATTTGAGAGAATAACATTGAAACATGTATATTATCATATGTGAAACAGATCGCCAGTCCAGGTTCGATGCATGAGACAGGATGCTCGGGGCTGATGCACTGGGATGACTCTGAGGGATGGGATGGGGAGGGAGGAGGGAGAGGGGTTCAGGATGGGGAACACATACACACCCATGGCTGATTCATGTCAATGTATGGCAAAAACCACTACAATATTGTAATTAACCTCCAATTAAAAAAAAGTAAAACAAAGGAAAGAAAAAGGTGAGACTACCAAGGCTTCTCAAGGTAAACTGAGTAGCCCAATATCACAGAGATTTGTACATGAGAAACTAGACCTTCAAAGCACACCCCAGATTCCATAGTGCACGGTGTTCCTATCTCTACCTGAATTACAGGAACCAGGTCATAGAGGAATGCTATGATCTTGTAACTCCTGTTTGGTTTGCATGTTTGGATTATCAAGTTGATGATTCTGCTTTTGGTTGATTATTTTTTTTCTTTCTGGGTTTCATAATCTGGAGGCTTTCTGACAGATAAAACTTGAAGAGATGACAATAAAGTAAAGATCATTGTTTTGCAAAAAATAAAATAAAAAAAAATGTAAAGGTCCTTTGACATTTGTCTTTTGTACAGTTGCTGCACATTCATAGTCACTTTTTGTAAACCCTTGAGTAGTGTAAATAAAACAGCTTTCTGTTTCCAGAGATATATTTAAATCAATATTACTATCAAACATCTACATTTCTTCTAACACATGGTTACCTGTTTATTTCTCATATTCTATGTTGGGTAAATTCTGTGTCCCCTCAGGCTTTAGATTAAACTGAATTAAAAAAAAAAACCTTTGTGCAGCTGGTAATATTTTCATAAAGTAAAATTTTCTTATAAGGATACATTGAAAAGTAGAGGAAAGATAAAAGATAAGGGAGTAACTGGAAGTATAAAAGAAGAAAAAAGGTAAAAGGAAAAAAAAGGAAGAGGAAAGATGTTTCATTTTTTTATATAGTAGGGGGGAATATGCCAATTTTTTAGGCTTTACTATTTCTGAAAATTGTTAGAATAATCTCTAAGAATCTTAACCTTTGCAACGGCCAGTAATTGAAATCACCTTTAAAAAGTACAAGATTCATGAAGGAAAATTATACTTCTTTATTGAAATTTTCATTCCCAGCTAATAGAGTTTCTTATTAAAAAACCTTATAAAACACTGGAGACCTTTCAAGAGATAATATGCTTGATGTGCATTCACTATAGACATTTTTCTTTTGGCTCTTAGATGCTATTAATATAGCATTCCAAAACATTTTTTAAATGTTTTAAATGCACCTTGTGCATGCAATGGAGTTATAAAAATTATATAAAGAAATAATACTGTAGATGCAAACTATTATATACAGAATGAATAAACAGCAAGGTCCTATTGTATAGCCCAGGGGACTATATTTAATATCCTGTGATTAAACCATAATGGAAAGGAATGTATACATATATTTAACTGAATCACTTCGCAGTATAAGCAGAAATTAACACAACATTGTAAATCAACTATACTTCAATTAGAGCAAAAAAAAAAAAGAAGCAATAACAATACTTACTTAAGTTTAAACTTGGTGTATAATACTATAGGGGACACAATGTCAACCATGTTTCAAAAACTAAAGGAAATAGTGAGAGGCAGATGAGAGTGGGCACTTATTTGGGTTGTGGTCCAACTCAGAGGCAAAAGGCAATGCTACATTCCACCAGCTGTAGGCCCTGGCATTACACAGCCTCAGCTCTCACTGCTGTTCCAGAGAAGCTGGAACACTCTTAGCACAGAACCCATGTGCTTCTGTTGCAGAGAAGCCAATTTTGACTCTATGTTGGAACTATTTCTTTGACTTGCTTTTTGTTGCTGTGATTATAATCATACATAATGACCTGCCTCAGAGAATCCTGCCCCTTGGCCTGACTGTTAAACTACAGTGCCTTTGTTCAGAACCCTGTCCACGTGTGGATGGCAGGAAGGAAGACATTAACACATCCCCTGCCCAAGACTTGCCATTCTAGATGTTTGCAAGATTAATGGCATTTTTACTTTGCTTCCTCACCTGCCCCCATCTCTGATCTATAAAAGAACCTGACATCCAGACCCCGGTAAGGTGGTTATTTTCAGGCGTTAGCCTGCCGTTTTCTCAGTCAGCTGGCTCCCTGATTAAAGTCTCCTCCTTGCCTCAACCCCTTGTCTCTTGGGTTCATTGGCTTCTCTCATTGGTTTCTCATGTGGCAAGCAAGCTTGGACTCGGTAATACTTTCTTCTCTTGCTCCAGGAAGATGGTTGTTGAAAGCCCTTCCCTGATGCTGTCAGCCAGGATACTATTTGTGTTTGAATGACCATCAGATATTCATAGTGATGTTTGGGACCAAAGCAGTCAAAATCTTAAGAGTAAGATAATTTCAGCCAAATAGTGTTTTAGCTGGCTTGCTAAGTTGCTTCAGTTTTGTCTGACTCTTTGCGACCCCATGGACTATAGCCCACCAGGCTCCTCTGTCCACAGGATTCTCCAGGCAAGAATACTGGAGTGGGTTGCCATTCCCTTGTCCAGGGGATCTTCCCAACCCAGGAATCGAACCCAAGTCTCTTATGTCACCTACACTGACAGCCAGGTTCTTTACCATGAGCGCCACCTAAGAAACCCAGTGTTTTACAGAACCATGTAAATGAAAATTTCAGTTAAGGAGGGGATAGGAGAGTCATATCCTTTAAATGCATGTGAATGCATATAATGTATACAAATTAATGCATGAAAATGTCTCATACTATGATATAAAATCCAAAATATAAGGAGGGGTCCCTACTCCTGGAACCAGCCTTAGGTACAGGAATCTATGATAATTATAAATATAATGAACCCTATTACTGAGGAAATCCTGTAAGGAAAACCGAGCCCATCTAAACCTGCAGAATTAGAGTGATTTGGGTAAGGTCACGATTTTTACTTTTTGCTTTTACAATAACCCAGTGTCATTAAAGTGTCATGCCTGTTGGCAGCCAAAATCTTGGTGTTCTCTGCCCACCAAGGTTGAATGAAAAATACAGAGACAGAGTTTAGAGGAAATAGAAAGGTGGCTTTTATTCTCAGCCAGCGGAGAGGGGAACACAGTAGTCTCATGCCTCAAGAACTTAGCCCTCCCTCCTTGAGGAGTCTAGGAGCTTATATAAGGCAAGGGGTCCAGGTCAGGAGTCGGTGATGAGGAAAAAAGATGATAGGATTTTGATTTCTTCCTCTTGCATTGTTTTAAAGGTAGTCATAAACTGGTGTCAGTAACCCTGTAGTTTGGCAGTTCGGTGGCTCTGAGGGCCTTCTCTCCGTTATGTAACTACAAGAGGAAGAGTGTTGTAAGAATAAACACCAGATAGGAGATGTACTTAGCGTTGAGTCAAAGGAGAAAATGTGAATTGTAGCTCCTGCAGAGTTAGGGGGGCAGAAAAGTTAACTTACAGACATGCAGAGTTAAGAGAAGTTAAAGTAAAAAAAATACAGGAGTGTTCAGGCCTGCTCACTAATCTCTTCTTTGTTCTTAGGAAAAGGAAAGAGAAACACTCATTCTTCTTTTTTCCTTTTCAATGTAACAAATTCCACCTGTCAGTTTATTCTCTCCATATCAATAGAGGAAGGGAAATAGATGTCATTCTTGTCTGGCTGAGGATAAACATCAATTTTGTTCTGTTTGATAATCACCAGCTGTTCGGCCCAGGGGCCCATTTATCTCCTACTTTAAATTTATCTTGAGAGATGTGAACTCCAAAAAATCTTTATTGGAGTGATGAGGGACAGGTGGTCAGTCTTCTGTAACTTCTTTAATGCTGACCTGGGATTCATAGACCCTACATAGATGGAGGTCACAGAGTTTGCTCCCTGTTTTATTAAGGGGCCCCAGGGTGACTTTTGTGGTTATTTCCACAGGATCTGTTCAGAGGAGTGGTTGTAATCTCTTTGGGGGTGTGGGTTTTCTCTCCATATCGTCATTATCTTGACCTAAATCTGTTGTCATCTGGAGGAGACAAAATATAACAGTTTTTTTTTTTTAATAGAGACCTTGGATCAGTAAAAGTTAATGTAATTAAGGATCAAAGAAGGAGTAAGAATCAAGTCATGTTTGATGACAGTTTTGATTGTGGTCCAGGTAGAGTCAGTGGATGGGTCATGCTGTCCAAAGGAATGGAGCCATTTGGACTCAGAAGTAGTTGGAGGAATGACAACCTCAACATTAATAGACAAAATAGAAAAATTTAAGCATGAATCCTAATTTAGATTTAACATCTTAAGGAGACTTGTAGCCACGTAGCCAGTTGTCTAGGTTTATTTCAGTTCAGTTCAGTCAGTCATGTCCAACTCTTTTTGACCCCCATGGACTGTAGCACACCAGGCTTCCCAGTCCATTACCAACTCCCAGAGCTTGCTCAAACTCATGTCCATCAACACGAGAGAAGACTGTACAAATGGACATTATCAGATGGTCAATACCGAAATCAGATTGATTGTATTCTTTGCAGCCAAAAATGGAGAAGCTCTATAGAGTCAGCAAAAACAAGACCGGGAGCTGACTGTGGCTCAGATCATGAACTCCTTATTACCAAATTCAGACTTAAATTGAAGAAAGTAGGGAAAACTACTAGACCATTCAGGTATGACCTAAATCAAATCCTTAACAATTATACAGTGGAAGTGAGAAATAGATTGAAGGGACTAGATCTGAAAGACAGAGTGCCTGATGAATTATGGATGGAGGTTCGTGACATTGTACAGGAGGCAGTGACCAAGACCATCCCCAAGAAAAAGAAATGCAAAAAAGGAAAATGGCTGTCTGAGGAGGCCTTACAAATAGCTGTGAAAGAAAAGAAGCAAAAAGCTAAGGAGAAAAGGAAAGCTATACCCATTTGAATGCAGAGTTCCAAAGACTGGCAAGGAGAGATAAGAAAGCCGTCCTCAGTGACCAGTGCAAAGAAATAGAGGAAAACAACAGAATGGGAAAGACTAGAAATCTCTTCAAGAAAATTAGATATACCAAGAGAACATTTCATGCAAAGATGGGCTCAATAAAGTACAGAAATGGTATGGACCTAACAGAAGCAGAAGAGATTAAGAAAAGGTGGCAAGAATACACAGAACTATACAGAAAAGATCTTTATGACCCAGATAATCATGATGGTGTGATCACTCACCCAGAGCCAGACATCCTGGAATGTGAAGTCAAGTGGGCCTTCGGGAGCATCACTATGAACAAAGCTAGTGGAGGTGATGGAATTCCAGTTGAGCTATTTCAAATCCTGAAAGATGATGCTGTGAAAGTGCTGCACACTCAATATGCCAGCAAATTTGGAAAACTCAGCAGTGGCCACAGGACTGGAAAAGGTCAGTTTTCATTCCAATCCCAAAGAAAGGCAATGCCAAAGAATGCTCAAACTACCACACAATTGCACACATCTCACATGATAGCAAAGTAATGCTCAAAATTCTCCAAGCCAGGCTTCAACAATACGTGAACTGTGAACTTACAGATGTTCAAGCTGGTTTTAAAAAAGGCAGAGGAACCAGAGGTCAAATTGCCAACATCCTCTGGATCATCAAAAAAGCAAGAGAGTTCCAGGAAAAACATCTATTTCTGCTTTATTGACTATGCCAAAGCCTTTGTGTGGATCACAATAAACTGTGGAAAATTCTGAAAGAGATGGGAATACCAGACCACCTGACTTGCCTCTTGAGAAATCTGTATACAGGTCAGGAAGCAGCAGTTATAACTGGACATGGAACAACAGACTGGTTCCAAATAGGAAAAGGAGTACGTCAAGGCTGTATATTGTCACTCTGCTTATTTAACTTATATGCAGAATACATCATGAGAAACGCTGGGCTGGATGAAGCACAAGCTGTTATCAAGATTGCTGGGAGAAATATCAATCACCTCAGATATGCAAATGACACCACCCTTATGGCAGAAAGTGAAGAAGAACTGAAGAGCCTCTTGATGAAAGTGAAAGGGGAGAGTGAAAAAGTTGGCTTAAAGCTTAACATTCAGAAAATGAAGATCATGGCATCTGGTCCCATCACTTCATGGGAAATAGATGGAGAAACAGTGGAAACAGTGACAGACTTTTATTTTGGGGGGTTCCAAGATCACTGCAGATGGTGATTGCAGCCATGAAATAAAAAACACTTACTCCTTGGAAGAAAAGTTATGACCAACCTAGATAGCATATTCAAAAGCAGAGACATTACTTTGCCAGCAAAGGTCTATCTAGTCAAGGCTATGGTTTTTCCAGTAGTCATGTATGGATGTGAGAGTTGGACTATAAAGAAAGATGAGCACTGAAAAATGGATGCTTTTGAACTGTTGTGTTGGAGAAGACTCTTGAGAGTCCCTTGGACTGCAAGGAGGTCCAACCAGTCCATCCTAAAGGAAATCAGTCCTGAATGTTCATTGGAAGGACTGATGCTGAAGCTAAAACTCCAATACTTTGGCCACCTGATGCCAAGAGCTGACTCATTTGAAAAGACCCTGATGCTGGGAAAGATTGAAGGCAGGAGAAGGGGACGACTGAGGATGAGATGGTTGGATGGCATTACCAACTCAATGGACATGAGTTTGAGTGAACTCCGGGAATTGGTGATGGACAGGGAGGCCTGGCTTGCTGCAGTCCATGGGGTCGCAAAGAGTCGGACATGACTGAGTGACTGAACTGAACTGAATTGAACTGATGATTATACAGTGGAAGTGACAAATATATTCAAGGGATTAGATCTGATAGAGTGCCTGAAGTACTATGGACTGAGGTTTGTGACATTGTACAGGAGGCAATGATTAAGACCATCCCCAAGAAAAAGAAATGCAAAAAGGCAAAATGGTTGTCCGAGGAGGCCTTACAAATTGCTGAGAAAAGAAAAGAAGCTAAAGGCAAAGGAGAAAGATATACCCATTTGAATGCAGAATTCCAAAGAATAGCAAGGAGAGATAAGAAAGCCTTCCTCAGTGATCAATGCAAAGAAATAGAGGAAAACAACAGAATGGGAAAGACTAGAGATCTTTTCAAGAAAATTAGAGATATCAAGAGAACATTTCATGCAAAGATGGGCTCAATAAAGGACAGAAATGGTATGGACCTAACAGAAGTGGAAAAGATTAAGAAGAAGTGGCAAGGA
The DNA here is from genome assembly GCF_032405125.1 of Capricornis sumatraensis. NCBI lineage: Eukaryota > Metazoa > Chordata > Mammalia > Artiodactyla > Bovidae > Capricornis > Capricornis sumatraensis. The sequence goes on from NC_091092.1 coordinate 84,710,275, forward strand.
TACATAGAAGAACTATACAAAAAAGATATTCATGACCCAGATAATAACGATGGTCTGATCCCTCACTCAGAGCTAGATATCCTGGAAAGTGAAGTCAAGTGGGGCTTTGGAAGCATCACTATGAACAAAGCTAGTGGAGGTAATGGAATTCCAGTTGAGCTGTTTCAAATCCTAAAAGATGATGCTATGAAAGTGCTGCACTCAATATGCCAGCAAATTTGGAAAACTCAGCAGTGGCCACAGGACTGGGAAAGGTCAGTTTTCATTTCAATCCCAAAGAAGAACAATGTCAAAGAATGTTCAAACTACTGTCCAGTTACACTCTTATCACACACTAGAAAGTAATGATCAAAATTCTTCAAGCCAGGCTTAAACAGTACGTGAACCATGAATTTTCAGATGTTCAAACTGAATTTAGAAAAGGCAGAGGAACCAGAAATCAAATTGCCAACATTGATTGGATCATAGAAATAGCAAGAAAATTTCAGAAAAACATGTACTTCTGTTTCATTGATTACACCAAAGCCTTTGACTGTGTGGATCACCACAAACTGGAAAATTCTTCAAGAGGTGGGAATACCAGACCACCTTACCTGCCTCCTGAGAAATTTGTAAGCAAGTCGAGAAGCAAGTTAGAACCAGACATGGAACAACAGACTGGTTACAAATTGGGAAAGGAGTATGTCAAGTATGTATATTGTCACCCTGCTTATTTAACTTATACGCAGAGTTCATCATGCAAAATGCCAGGCTGGATGAAGCACAAACTGGGATTGCTGGGAGAAATATCAATAACTTCAGATATGCAGATGATACAACCCTCATGGCAGAAAGTGAAGAGGAACTGAAGAGCCTCTTGAGGAAAGTGAAAGAGGAGAGTGAAAAAGCTGTCTTAAAACTCAACATTCAAAAAACAAAGATCATCTGGTCCCATCACTTCATAGCAAGTAGATAGGGAAACAATGGAAACAGTGACAGATTATTTTCTTGGGTTCCAAAATAAAAAGATGCTTGCTCTTTGGAAGAAAAGCTAAGCTCTCAACCCAGATAGCATATTAAAAAGCAGAGACATTACTCTGCCAACAAAGGTCTGCCTAGTCAAAGCTTTGGTTTTTCCAGTAGTCATGTATGGATGTGAGAGTTGGACTGTAAAGAAGGCTGAGTGCTGAAGAATTGATGCTCTTGAACTGTGGTGTTGGAGAAGACTCTTGAGAGTCCCTTGGACAGCAAGGAGATCCAACCAGTCCATGCTAAAGGAAATCAGTCCTGAATATTCATTGGAAGGACTGATGCTGAAGCTGAAACTCCAATATTTTGGCCACTTGATGGAAAGAACTGACTCTTTGGAAAAGCCCCAGAGGCTGGGAAAGACTGAAGGCAGGAGAAGTGTACGATAGAAGAGGAGATGGTTAGGTCTTAACCTTTAACATGGCTATTGGTTATTACACATGCATTTTTCTTGTTTTTCAACATACGGTCCAGAGCAATTCCATTGTCTAAACATATAACAGTTCAAGAAGAGATCTTAAAAAATAAAATAAGGTTGTAGTCACCTGCTGCTGGCAGATCTGTTTTTAGAATGGCTGATGGCATCCTGATTCTGACACAGCTCAGAAAACTCAAATTCTTAACAAAACAAGGAGTTTTCTGAAATCACACCATAGTGTCACCTAGTTATTTCCTTAGTTACTCTATTTTGACATTAATTATAATTTTTACTTAATAGCGAAAGTGACTGTCATTGTCAATGACGTTAGTGTTCCTCTAGGTATGATAAGATGCAAGAATCAGGGTTCATAAAAATCTCCTCCTGAAAGTGTCTTAATTACCCGAAGGCCACTTCTACCAGTTTTTCCAGAGCACAGAGTGCCTCATTCCTAATTTCCACCCTGAATTCCTTTCAGGGGTGTTGAAGGTCAGCAGCTTTAGTGGCCAATCTTTGTAGAGACAGATGACAAGTGCCAATTTCCAACTGGCAGAGCCCCTTCAGTGTAATGAATTTGACCATGGTTTGAGGGCATTACATGACCTTTTCGTTCCACAGTGCTAGGAACTGCACTTTCATTCCCAGGTCTTGTGAAAATTTTGTTGACAGGCCACTCAATGTGCTATTACTGGACTAGACCATAAAACAGTATTCAAAATTCTCTGAACTACCTGTACTTACTAGTCTCTTGTGGTCCAAGAAAATATTTTTCTTTTGTTGTTTTTTCCCATATCTAGAGCCCCACTATTATAATCATTGATCTTATGTGGAACTGTATACCATCATTTTATCAGTGGCTCAGTCACACACTTCATAATGCAAGGGACAATACTTTATGAAACAGGCAGTATACAAAACAATATAGTTAGCAGTAATAGTAAAGTCATAAGTAAGAACTTAAGAACCTCTCTTAGGTGTACATACCCTAGTATATGGAGCTTCCCTGTAGTATATTGGGCTTCCCTTATGGCTCAGCTGGTAAAGAATCTGCCTGCAATGCAGGAGACCTGGGTTCGATTCCTGGGTTGGGAAGATCCCTTGCAGAAGGGAAAGGCTACCCACTCCAGTATTCTGGCCTGGAGAATTCCATGGACTATATATAGAGTCTGTGGGGTCGTAAAGAGTTGGACACGACTGAGCGATTTTTACTTTTCACTTTCGCCCCAGATTATACCTATGTCATCTGATTTAGTTTGTTCTGTATCAATCTTTATTTCTTAGGGAAACTATATTTTGGCATTGTCCATAAAGGCACCCAGCCTGTTTTCTAGTGTTACTAGACTAATTATCTTTAGTATGAGTTAATTGTTCCCAGGATAGAGGAGCCTTTGAATTTAAATTACCATAGCCTGATGTTAACTGTATAAATCCATCCAGTAACTGTGGGAGGTTTTATTTCTTGTTTGAAATTTTGTTTGTTGCTCTGATTAAACTTGAGTAATAGAGTAAATTTTCTATTTATGGCCAAGGTCAGAGCTGTGTGTGCTTAGTTGCTCAGTCTTTGCAACCCCGTGGACTGTAGCCTGCCAGGCTCCTCTGTCCATTGGATTTTCCAGGCAAGAACACTGGAGTAGGTTGCCATGCCCTCCTCCAGGTAATCTTCCCTACCCAGGGATCAAAACCAGATCTCCTGCACTGCAGGAGGAAATAGGATGTGTGTTTTTCCTTAAAAAACTTATCAATTATTAATTGATAAGGTAAGGAGATTTTATAATGTCAATAGTGACTTGAACAAGACTATAATTTTTTTAAAGGTAAATTTTCTAACAGTCAGCCAATTAGAGCCTTGGAGTAGAGAAATCCACTAAGGTAACCCAGAAGTGCTAGACATAGGTAATTGGCACAAACCCAAAATTGGATTGATCCTTAAAACTAGCATAGGATCATGTCTATCATAGAAAAACATTGGACTTATATGTAAAGGTCCAAGAAGTCAAGAAAACATTATAAAAGATCATACAAATCAGGTCGAGGATTTTAGGCAATTTGTCTACTTCTGATGTCATCTTTTTATTTTCATGTGAGTGTAGTTTTTCCTCTGAGCATTGTTTTCAAGGTGATTTGGAGATCAGCTATCCTCTCTCTAGGTCAGTCCAATGCAGGGACCCTTTGTGAGTGGAAATTGATCTAAGAGTTAATTTCCTTCAGTTTCATGGTACATGAGCTAGTTAAAAAAACTTGACAAGAGTCCTTCTGTCCAGGTTGGTGATGGTCCTTTGAATTTTGTCCTTTCCAGAATGTGCAATCCTCTGGTTCCAAGTCACAGGACATTAGACCTTCATCCAAAGATAGATTAGTGAGATAAGGTTTAGAAACAAACTTTTAATTAAAAAAAAAGTTTAATTTTTTTCTTAAGTTTTTGTATCTGTCACTTTTTCCATTTAGAAGCAGTCACCTGTAAGTCAAACTTATTTTTTCTTAAAAATATGTAATTTTATTTCTCATATCTTTTTTAAGCAAAAACACACATCCTATTTTCTTTAAGCAACCAAGAACTGACCTTTATATTAGCATTTTATAGATGGGTGAGCATAAGCTACTATTAATAATTAAACCAAAGCTGAAGTTTCAGGCAAAGTGGGCTGTGTATCTTAAGGACATGATTAGAGTTAACTTCAAGGTTTTTTTTAAGGCATTTTTGAAAACAAGTTAGTTGTTTTTTAATTGCATAATCTGTAATTTTAAAAGAAATTTTGCCTAGCTTATTTTCTCCAGAGCCTAAGGCCAGAGACAGTAGCCACACTGTCTTTTCTCTTTCTGTGGTCTTAGTTTTGATGTTACTTTCTAGAGGTAGAGCTATCTCATATACAATATGTACACAGACATAAACAGGCAAACTGGAGATCTCATGGACTCATTTAAAAGTTTAGTTATGAATCGGGTATTACAACATAAACTTACTAGTTTATAAGTAGTTGATATATATTAAGGTTGTTTGTTCAGATGACCAAGGCCTACTATCTGTAAGTTTGGCTAAGGGACTTTTTGAGCCTTTAGATTTAAGTGTCACCTTTTTTTTTTTCTTGGTTGCAGGTCCTTGAGGCCTGTATTTACATTTTGGTTCAGACATTTGTAAGACAAAGATAGCTGCTTAGTTTTTCAAGGAACAGTTCTGTCACCTAAAGTTACTAAAATCAGTGACAAGATTTTTAGTCAAACTGAAATTTATTTTACAAAGTTTTATGTTGTATAAATTCTGAGTTATAAAGTTTAGAGTCTTTAAAGTTTTGTATAAGCCATTCAGCAAAGACCTTTTTAAATTTATAAAATGAGTCAAAGTAAAATTGCAGTTTTTATATAAAAGGCTCCGGGATCCCCGGAGTTGGGTAGAGCTGAGGAGGTCAGACCCTTTCTGTCTGACTATCTCAATTGTTGGACAGATATCTCAGTGTAAAATTTTTTAGCCCCTTAAATATATAACTTAAAACTAGGGTAAATAGAACAGACTTGTTTGATTTTTAATGTTGGAGACCAGAGTTCTAGAGTTTTCCTTAAGAAAATTAGAGACACCAAGGGAATATTTCATGTAAAGATGAGTACAATAAAGGACAGAAAGGGTATGGGCTCAGCAGAAGCAGAAGATATTAAGAAGAGATGGCAAGGATATACAGAAGAACTGTACAATAAAAAGTCTTAAGGACCCAAATAACACCAATGGTGTGATCACTCACCTAGAGCCAGACACCCTGGAGTGTTAAGTCAAGTGGGCCTTAGGTAACATTACTAGGAACAAAGCTAGTGGAGGTGACGGAATTTTAGCTGAGCTGTTTTAATCTTAAAAGATGATGTTGTTAAAATGCTGCACTCAATATGCCAGTAAATTTGGAAAATTCAGCAGTGGCCACAGGACTGGGAAAGGTCAGTTTTCATTCTAATCTCAAAGAAGGGCGATGTCAAAAAATGTTTAAACTACTGTACAATTCCACTCATTTCACATGTTAGCAAGGTAATGTTTAAAATCCTTTCAGCTAGGCTTCAACAGTATGTGAATAGAGAACTTTCAGATGTAAAAGCTGGATTTAGAAAAGGCAAAGGAATCAGAGATCAAATTGTCAACATCTGTTGGGTTATAGAAAAAAGCAAGAGGTTTTCAGAAAAACATCTACTTCTGCTTCATTGACTAAACTAAAGACTCTGACTATGTGGATCATGACAAATAGCGGAAAAATTTTAAAGAGATGGGGATAACAAACTACCTTACCTGTATCCTGAGATACCTGTATGCAGGTCAAGAAACAACAGTTAGATCTGGAATGGGACAACAGACTGGTTCAAAATTGGGAAGGGAGTACATCAAGGCTGTATGTTGTTGCCCTGTTTAACTTTGATGTAGAGTACATCACATGAAATGCCAAGCTGGTTGAAGCTCAAGCTGGAATCAAGGTTGCCAGGGGAAATATCAATAACCTCAGATATGTAGATGACACCACCCTAATAGCAGAAAGCAAAGAGGAGCTAAAGAGCTTCTTTATAAAGGTGAAAGAGGAGAGTGAAAAAGCTGGCTTAAAACTCAATATTAAAAAAAAACAACTCAACATTTAAAAAACTAAGATTATGGCATCCGGTTCCATCACTTCATGGCAAATAGATGGGGGAAACAATAGAAACAGTGACAGACTTTATTTTCTTGGGTTCCAAAATCACTGCAGAAGGTGACTGCAGCCATGACATTAAAAGATGCTTACTCCTTGAAAGAAAAGCTATGACAAACCTAGATAGTGTATTAAAAAGCAGAGACATTACTTTGCCAAAAAAAGTTCCGTATAGTCAAAGCTATGGTTTTTCCAGTAGTCATGTATGGATGTGATAGTTGGACTATAAAGAAGGCTGAGAGGCAAATAACTGGTGCTTTTGTACTGTGGTGTTGGAGAAGACCTTGAGAGTCTTTTGGACTGCAAGGAGATCAAACCAGTCTGTCCTAAAGGAAATCAGTCCTGAATATTCATTGGGAGGACTGATGCTGAAACTGAAGCTCCAATACTTTGGCCACTGATGAGAAGAGCTGACTCACTGGAAAAGCCCCTGATGCTGGGAAAGACTGAAGGCAGGAGAAGGGGATGACAGAGGACGAGGGTTTGGATGGCATCACGGGCTCAATGGACCTGAGTTTGAGCAACCTTCAGGAGATGTTGAAGGACAGGGAAGCCTGGTGTGCTGCAGTCCATGGGGTCGCAAAGAGTCGGACACGACTGAGCAACTGAACAACAAAGAGACATTGAAGGGAAGATCACAATGACATTTCCCCAAACCAGTTCTCCTCGTTCTCAGGTTAATTTGACTCTTGTTTTATAGGTGTGCACAAAGCAGTTATTTATAATGAAAGCACTCTAGATTTAATAATTTGTTAGTTTTTCTAATTTTAGAAGGATCCATCACTTGGCCACCAATAAATTATAAAAAGACCTCTTATAGGCCTAACAGGAACAAACAAACACACAATAGAACTTAAGAAGATCAGATAGAACATTTACATCTCAAAAACACAGAGAAATGTAAGTTTAACCCTAGGAGGGCTTTGTTTAAAGTTATCAAGCCACCTTTTTTTTCCTCATCACCTTAATCATGTATACAACAACAAAAAAAACCTCCCCGGAAAAAAATTTTTTTAATTATTTTTTTATGTGATCATATTTAACTTCCAATTAAGTAAATACTTGTCATAATTATAGTTGATCATTCACCTAGAAATTTACCTATCGACTCTGAGATGGAACTTTAAAGATAGTGCTTCCCATTTTATCTTGAGCAGTTAGTACCAGACGTTTGTACCAAGACAGACAAACAAAACCATGCCAGCGAGAAGTCACCAGAAAAAACAAATGGCACAGGAGTGCCCCAAATCCAAAAACCAACAAGCAAAACTGCCCAGATGTGACTTTCGAGTCCACTAAGCCTGTGACGCTTCTCCAAAGCAGCGCCTTACCAACAGGATCCTCCTTTATAGAGAGGAATCCCCAAATTGGAGAAGGAAATGGCAACCCACTCCAGTGTTCTTGCCTGGAGAATCCCAGGGACGAGGGAGCCTGGTGGGCTGCCGTCGATGGGGTTGCACAGAGTTGGACATGACTGAAGCGACTCAACAGCAGCAAGCAGTTCCCCAAACAGAAGGTGTACCTCAAGAAACTTAAAAATGCTGGTGGGTGTTGTGACATTACTAGACACCCTCTTTCTGATCCTCCAATATTTAGTATTCCCCGGGCCCAAGTCTGGGCTGGTGCGGACAAGAGAAGAAAAAAAGAGCCCTTAAGACAAAAGGAGCCTTGGCAGCTGCAAAGGGTAACTTCTTTCCAGTTCTCCACCACAGTTTCAGAGTTCCCCAGCCGAGTGGTCAGGAGGGTCAGGTGTTATCCCAGGCAGGGCCCTACGGCAGGAGTCCCTGGCTGTCCACTAGCCAAGGGGCCCTGTGGGGCTTCCTGCCTGCCACCACATCCTGGACAAGCCCCCAAAATTGTTGCCAATCAAAATCTTGCCCTTATTTGCCCACTGAAGCCAAATGAAAACTAGGGAGACAGAGTTTGGGGAAAATAGAAAGGTGGCTTTTATTCTCAGCCGTTGGAGAGGGGATCATAGTAGGCTCAGGCCTCAAGAACTCTGCCCTCCCTCCAAGAGGAGTCTAGGGGATTCTATAAGGCAAAGGCTTGTGTAAGGCGAGTGCAGGGGAAAAGAGAGCGAGCCGAGCAGTCAGGCAAGAAAAGGGAAATTTATTAGAGCGAAAAGAGAGGATGACTGGCCCTTGAGGAGAGCCAGTGTCCTCCCTTTCTGATGGAGTCTTTCTTATACTCCACCAATAAAAAATTCTCTGAAGGGATGGTTAATTTTTAGCCTGTAGTTGAGTACTGTGGTCATGTAGACAGAGGTCTGGAAACTGCTGGCCTTGTAGCTTTGAGAAGGTAGATGCCAGTGAGAAAACAGAATGTCATTTGGGCAATTTGCTCAGTCTCAAGGATCACTGTGATTTTATTCTTTGTTTGCGAGGTCAACAAAATGAGCTGTGTTAACAAAGAGACCCCATGTGAGCCCTGTCATTCCAGCCTTTTTGATTTAGGATAAGGGCCAAAGGTCAGTCTTCTGTAACTGCTTCCTGAGGGACAGGGGCTTCATGGGGGTGAGAAAAAAAAAGGCTGGAATGTGGGTCAAGGGGATTTGTGTGGGGTCGAAGTTTTTGATAATCTGAGTGAGTTAGAAGTAGCTCGTGGATAGTTCGGTTGGTGAAGGCTTGTAAGTGGTCCTGAAGAATTTTTGAAAAAAGATGCATTAAACATGGTCAAAAAGTTAGGATGAGAGTAAGTAGAAGGAGAGGGCCTAGAAAAGGTGGGACCCAGGGCATCCAATTCCAATCACTTAACCAGTTTTCCCATGAATTACTGAGGTATTGATGTATTCTCAAGGCCCTGTTTGTCAGATTTCTTGCTGCTTCCTTTCCTCATTTATTGGCGTAGAAGCAGCAGGCTTCCTCCAAAAATAGGCATAGGCCTCCTTTTTCTGCTGTGAGGAGGTCTAATCCTTTTCTGTTTTGGAGGACCACGGTTGCCAGGGAATCTAGCTGGTTTTGGATAGTGATAAGCTGGTAGCTATTTCTTCTAGGCTGTCAGTGAGGTCTCTAGAAAGGTTTTGATAGTAATTTAAAGAGAGTCCTGTGGTCCCTGTCCTAATCCCAGCCGCTATTCCTAAACTGATTAATAGAAGAATGAATTGAATTGCCCGTCTGGGTCAGTTATGAGTTAGTGGGATAGGAAGGGTCTGATTGTTAGGAGCAATAGAAATATCTGGGGCCAGACATACCAGGGTGCAGTTTTCCTGTCCAGTTAGTGGGAAGACATAAACAGGTGGTGGTTCCACATAAGAAAAATATTCCAGGAGTAAGAAGGCAACAGCTGAAATCGATAGCAAATAGGAGTCTTTCTGGGAACTTGTTAGTAGTCTCTGAAACTGACAATGAACTCGCCAGTGTAGAGCCTACAAGAGGAGTATTTACACCATATGCAGAAGGGAATCTCCCTGAGAAAGTAAAAGCGTGTTCTGCAGTTCCTGAGACGTGGTAAAGGAAGGAGAGATAGAAGTGTGATTACAGAGGGGTGGTGGTATAGTTCCTAGTTGGGGGTAAGAATTGTTTATAGAGTTTTGTCTGGAAAAACTTAGAAAGGAGCCTGTTGCTGTAGATGAACGTCAGAGGTGGTGGGTCCTCCTGTCAGTTCAGTTCATTTCAGTCACTCAGTCATGTCCAGCTCTTTGTGACCCCATGGGCTGCAGCATGCCAGGCCTCCCTGTCCATCACCAACTCCCGGAGTTTACTCAAACTCATGTCCATTGAGTCCGTGATGCCATCCAACCATCACATCCTCTGTCATCCCCTTCTCCTCCCACCTTCACCCTTTCCCAGCATCAGGGTCTTTTCAAATGAGTCAGTTCTTCACATCAGGTCCTGCTATAGCTGGTCCTTTATGAGTAGAAGATCTGTAAGGAGGGAGGTCAGTATCTTGTCGGGATTGTGAATTTGATCAATTGAATATAAATAACATATGTATGATAGAAAGAGAGATTCTCGTTTGTATGTGTGATAAAAAGCAGTGTTTATGTGAGTCCATTTATCTGTGGAAATGGGGAGTGCTGATCCTCTGGGCGAGGAGATGGATAAGCAAATCCAACAATCACTGGCCAGGGTTGGGTTTGAGGTATTGAGTAAATGATGGGTCAGATTTAGAGTTCTGAATAGGTAGGCAAGGTTTGGGGCAGCGTGAGTTATAGGCAGGGTATTAATGTGAAGTTTGGACTGTAAAAGAAGAGAAAGTAAGAGTAAAGTCATGATATGATGGCTCATGTCTAAGGGGAAAAAATGATAAAAATAAGAATCCAAGTGTAGAAATCAATTTGGGTTGGTGTGAACTCTATGAAATCTCCCTGGAGCCAAAGATCAGTTATAAAGTCAAGGAGTAAAAGGAGATCAGTAACAGTGGTGTTTCCAGGAAAGGTAAGGGCTTGTGTTACTACGTGAAGGAAAGTAGATGATGAATTCATCTAGGTTGATCACAGTAAAAGGAGGGCCATGCCCCCCAAAACAAGAACTATGGAGAAGTAGGTAAAACAGAGGGAAAGCTTTTGAATGATAGTCCACTCAGGGGGAAACACAGAGTAAAGTCCTATTGTGAATTGGGTAAGTAGGGGAAATCCCAGTCCAATTAGTAACCAATACTTCTGTTTTTGTTTTACTTATCAATATTTGTTTTTGGCTGTTCTGTTTCTCCTGGACTTTGATCCAGTCGAAGCCTTGTGGGTCCCAGGACAGTGCTGGTGTAGTGAGGAGCGTCTGAGTGTGGAATGTTTCTTGGCAGAGATGGAGAGTCTCCTGGGCCTGCTTTAAAATAGAGATATGAAACCAAGAGGAATGACCTACTAGTTTAGCAGCTGTTGGTGTGGTTAGAATAACCTTAAATGGACCAGTCCATTAGAGGCTTGAGGTCCTTATGGTGTAAGGTTTCAAGCAGGACTCGATTCCCGGTATGAGTGTAAGTCAGCTGAATTCGTTAGATGAGGCTTTGGGAGAGAGTGATCTGCATGTTCTCTCATGAGGTGTCTAATAAGGTTAAGGGTGGGAAGATAATCTCCCAGCAAGGGGCTGGCAGTAGGGATCTGACCTAAGAGAAAAGGGAGTCCATACATGGGCTCGAAAGGACTGAGGAAAGACAGGCCTGTGGAGTAGCCCTCATGTGAGCCAAAGCCATGAGCTCGGTCCATGGCCTTTGTAGTTCTAGAGAGAGTTTGGTTAGGTGCGTTTTGAGGATAGAATTTGCCTTTTCTACTTTTCCCAAGGATTGGGGTCTGTAAGGAATATGTAGTTTGCAGGTTATGCCAAGAGATTGGGCTACTTTTTTTTTTTAAACTTTTTATTTTTACTTTATTTTACTTTATAATACTGTATTGGTTTTGCCATACATTGACATGAATCCACCACGGGTGTACATGCGATCCCAAACATAAACCCCCCTCCCACCTCCCTCCCCACAACATCCCTCTGGGTCATCCCCGGGCTACTTTTTAAATAAAATTTTATTTATTTGGCTGCTCTGGGTCTTAGTTGTAGCATGTGGGATCTAGCTCCCTGACCAGGGATCAAACCTGGGCCCCCTGTACTGGGAGCTCAGAGTCTTAGCCACTGGACCACCAGGGAAGTCCCAGAGATTGGGCTACTTGTTGAGTGATTTGGGAGATAAAAGCTGGCCTGTTATTGGAATGGAGAGAGAGTGGGAGGCCAAAGTGAGGGATGATTTCTCATATGAGAAACTGTGTTACCTCGGAGGCAGTTTCTGATCTCGTAGGGAAAGCCTCAATCCACCCCCTGAAAAAGTGTCTACTAGAGTGAGCATGAGTTTTATTTTTCGTGTTGGAAGCATGTGAGTGAAGCCAATTTGCCAGTCCTCTCCTGGGATATGTCCTCCAGCCTGGTGTGCCGGGAATGAGGGAATAGGCTTTAGGGCTCCCTGTGGTGAGACTGAGGAGCAGCTAATACAGGAGTGAGTGATTTGCAGTAGGAGTGAAAGAAGGTTAGGATAGACGGTAAGAGATCTTAAGAGATGATAAAGAGGCTTAGTGCCTACATGTAGGGCCTGATGACTGTCTTTAAGAATCTGTGTGGCCTGAGATTGGGGAAGGACATGGCGACCCTGTTTCTGTAACCAGTCTCCTTGTGGTTGTGCATCCTCTTGTAATAATCATGTTTTTCTTCGGGGAGGTAAAGGGGCTTTATGTTGGAGATTACTGTAAGTTTTTGAGCTGGTGATTGGAGTGAGGCTTGCTTTGCTTCTCTGTCTGCAGCATCGTTGCCCCATGAAATGGGGTCTGAGGTCACCTGGTGACCTCAGCAATGTATAATGCCTACTTCAATTGGCATGTTAGCTGCTTTTAAAAGTTGGAGTATAGGGACTTCCCTGGTGGTCCAGTGGCTAACACTCCATGCTCCAAATGCAGGGGGGCATGGCTTTGATTCCTGGTCAGGGAACTAGATCCCACATGCTGCAAGTAAGAGTTTGCATGCCACAACTAAGACCTGGCACAACCAATAAATATAAAATTAAAAAAAAAGTTGGAGTATAATCAGGGCGTTAGTTATTGGAGAGTCTTTAGTAGATAGGAGCCCTCATTCCTTCCAGATGGCAGCATGTGAGTGTATGATGTGGAAAGTATATTTAGAATCAGTGTATATGTTTGATCTCTTGTTAGCTGTGAGGGTAAGGGCTCTAGTTAATGCAGTAAGTTCTGCCTTTTGGGAAGAGGTTCCCAAGGGGAGAGGATAGAATTCAATAATTTCAGTGTCAGAGACAATTGCATATCCAGCTACTTTTTTCCTTTCTGATGTTGTAGAGGAGCTGCCATCAATATACCAAGTAACTGCTACTGCTAAGTCACTTCAGTCGTGTTTGACTCTGTGTGACCCCATAGATGGCAGCCCACCAGGCTCCCCCCGTCCCTGGGATTCTCCAGGCAAGAACACTGCAGTGGGTTGCCATTTCCTTCTCCAATGCATGAAAGTGAAAAGTGAAAGTGAAGTCGCTCAGTTGTGCCCGACTCTTAGCGACCCCATGGACTGCAGCCTACCAGGCTCCTCCATCCTTGCAATTTTCCAGGCAAGAGTACTGGAGTGGGGTGCCATTGCCTTCTCCGATACCAAGTAAAGTCAGGGTTATTTAAAGGGGTTGAGGAAATGTGGGAGAAATGAGGCATCAGATCTTCTAAGGCCTCTTTGCAAGTATGGATGGGGGGCTCAGAAGAATTAGGGATAAGGGTGGCAGGGTTGAGAGTAGGCACCGTTCAAAGGAGAACTCGAGAGATTCACGAAGGGTGACATGAATTAGTTGGATGCATGAAGGAGATAGAAGGGTCTTGGGTTTGTGAGTAAGTAAGTCCTTAAAGTCATGTGGTGAACGAATGGCAGTGGGTGCTCCAAAAGTAAGATTTTTACTTTCCTGAGTGAGGAGTGCAGCTGCTGCCAGAGCATGTCGGGAGGCTGGCCATCCTTGAATTGCGGTATTTAATTGCTTTGATAGGCAAGTGACAAGGGTGAAGGAGGGGCCTGATTTTGTCCCAAAACTCCTAGGGCAACTTTGTGTCTCTCAGTAGTATAGAGTATAAAGGGGGGAGAAAGGTCAGGAAGTGTTAGAGCTGGGGCTGAGAGAATGGCTTGCTAAAGGGTGTTAAAGGCTGAACAGATGTTTGATTTTAGCTGTAAGGGTTCTGAAAGATCTCCTCAGGTGGCTTGATATAGGGGTTGTGCCAAGATAGAGAAATTAGGAACCCAGGGGCGTAAATATCCAGCTAACCCCAAGAAGGACAGGATCTGTTTTTGATGTAGGGAGTAATAGGGTGGATATAAGGGACTTTCTATCAGTAGTAATATATCTTTTATTAGTGTTAAAAGGACTCCAAGATAGCTGATTCTAGGAAGAGAGAGCTGAACCTTGGTGGGAGATACTCGATAGCCTCAATCAGCTAGAAAATTGAGGAGTTGTATTAGTGTGTTGTTGAGAGTGTCTAAGCAAAGGACTACAAAGGAGGAGATCATCCTCATATTGGAGGACAGTACTTGGAATAAGGTCAAGAGAGGTTAGGTCTGATGCTAGAGCTTGGCCAAAGAAATGAGGGCTATCAAGGAAGCCTTATGGGAGGACTGTTCATGTCAGCTGTGGGAAGTGATGACTGTCTGCATCAGTCCAGGTAAACACAAAGAGGTCCTGAGAATTTGGGTGTAAAGGGATGGTAAAGAAGGCATCTTTGAGGTCTATAACAGTGAAGTGGGTAGTAGAAGAGGGAATGAGAAAGAGGAGTGTAGGGATTTGGAACTACTGGTTATATGGGGATAACAGCCGCATTGATAAGTCTCAGGTCCTGGACCAGGCGATAGGAGGGAGCCATTTGGGTTTTTGACAAGTAGGATAGAGGTGTTATAGGGGGAGTTAGTTGGGCGCAAGAGGCTGTGACGTAGGAATTTAGTGATGATAGGCTTTAACCCTTGTTGATGTTTTTGGGAGATGGGGTACTGTGGTTGATTGGGGGATTTAGAGGGGTCTTTGAGACAGATATGAATTGGAACATGGTGAGAGGCAACAGATGTGTTATCTGTATCCCAAACTATGGGGTTTACCGATGAGGAGGGCAATGTGGCTGGGGAAGAAGAGGTGGGGTTGAGGAGCAGTAGCCAGGCTAGATCAGACAGTGGGCTTAGATTAGTAATAGAGGCTTTGAATTTTGAAAGAAGGTCTCTCCCAAGTATAGGAGTGGGACATTTTGGGAGTATGAGAAAAGAATGGGAAAATGGGGTATTTTGAATTGTGCAAGGTAGAGGCTTGGTTATTTGTGGCATTGATATTAAACAGTTAACCCCCACAACAGAGACCTGAGAGACCTTGGTTTTTCCAGAGTAGGCAGGCATAGCCGAGTAAGTGGCCCCCATGTCAATGAGAAAGGAGATAGGCTTACCTGCCACTGTAAGAGTTACCCTGGGCTCCATAGAGGTGATGAGAGTCGGGGCCTGGAGCCCTGAGCACCTTCGTCTTCAGTGGTGAGTCTGAGGAGGCTGGGCAGAGCTGGGTCGGAGGACTCTTGCTTGGGACCAGAGGGGATGTCCAGATCCCTGGAGGGGGAATTTGAGCAGTCAACCTTCCAATGTCCCTTTATGCCACAGCTGGGACACGAACCTGGAGGAGGCCTTGGCTTTAGGCATGAGCAGGCCCAGTGGCCTTCTTTGCCGCATTCGAAGCAGGGGCCAAGTGGCTTCCTTTTTTTATTGGTTGATGGAGGCTTGGAGCCATGTAGGGCAGTGGCTAAAATGTGGTATTTGGCCTGATCTCGTTGGGCCTTTTCTAGCTTTGCCTGTTCTTCCTGGTTATTGAAAATCTTAAAGGCTAAATTTAAAAGGTCTCACTGAGGGGTTTGAGGGCCTTCTGCCTGTTTTAGTTTCTTTTGGATATCTGGGGATGATTGGGAGATAAAATGGGTGTTAAGGATAATGGTGCTCTCTGCTGAAGTGGGGTCTAATTTTGTATATTTTTATAGGGCTTCCATTAACCTGGCTAGAAATTGTGCCAGGTTTTCGTCTAGTCTTTGAGTTATTTCTTGGAGCTTATCAAAGTTGATGGCCTTATGCCCTGCATTTTGAAGGCCCACAATGAGGCAAGCAATGATCACAATTACGGGCTGCTTGTCCAGGTCTCCCTGCCTGATAATCCCAGTTGGGATCATCTCAGCAGACAGCCATTGCCCCCACAGGCTTAGTGTCATCAGTCCTCAGCATGCGCCTGAGAGGCTTACCATACTTGTTCCTTCTCTTCTGGGAGAAGAGTGGAGGAAAGTATGATGTAAATGTCATGCCAGGTTAAGTCGTAAGACTGGATAAGAGACTTGAACTCTTTTAGATAATTATCAGAGTCTGAGGAGAAGGCACGAAGACACTTTTCAATCTGAGATAGATTGGTGCAGGAGAATGGGACATGAACCCGAACAATGCCTCTGCTCCAGTTACTTCCCGTAAAGGGAGAGTGGATCAGGGAAAGGAGTGGGGTCCTGTGGTGAAGTTTCCTGTTTTAAAGTTGTTCTGGACTGGGTACAGGGAAGGGAATCCAGGGAGGTGTGGGTAAAGCCTTGGGACCCTCGGAGTAGAGGGTGGGGCTGAGGTCTCAGAGTTTGCCTCCAGCACAGGCAGGGGAGGGGAGTTGGGAGTTGGCAGCTTGCGCTTGAGAAGAAGGGAGGGAGAAGGGGATGTAAGGTGAAGGTTGTGGAACTGGATCTGGAGCAGCTGCAAGGGGATTGGGGAGCGATAGGGGGTAGCTGTGGTCAGAAGTTGGAAGGAAAGTTATGACCAACCTAGATAGCATATTAAAAAGCAGAGACATTACTTCTCCAACAAAGGTCCATCTAGTCAAGGCTGTGGTTTTTCCAGTAGTCATGTATGGATGTGAGAGTTGGACTATAAATAAAGCTGAGCGCAGAAGAATTGATGCTTTTGAACTGTGGTGTTGGAGAAGATTCTTGAGAGTCCCTTGGACTGCAAGGAGATCCAACCAGTCCATCCTAAAGGAGATCAGTCCTGGGTGTTCATTGGAAGGACTGATGCTGAAGCTGAAACTCCAATACTTTGGCCACCTGATGCGAAGAGCCAACTCATTGGAAAAGCCTCTGATACTGGGAAAGATTGAGGGCAGGAGAAGAAGGGGACGACAGAGGATGAGATGGTTGGATGGCATCACTGACTCAATGGACATGAGTTTGGGTGAACTCTGGGAGTTGGTGATGGACAGGGAGGCCTGGAGCGCTGCAGTCCATGGGGTCGCAAAGAGTCGGACACGACTGAGTGACTGAACTGAACTGAACTGAACTGAACTGTGGTCAAAACAGTCGAAGGAAGAAGAAAAGTCTGAACAAGGATTGGGAGACATTGTATTAGGAGAATGTGGCCTAGAGTGGGATAAGAGTATTTGCGAAGTAGAACAGGATTCTCAGAGGGAGGGTCGAGAGCAAACAGCGAACAAAGCCTGAACATAAGGCTTTCTAACCACTTGTCCTTGCGGTGGCAGAAGTTATTGAGTATTATAATCGAGAGTTCCATTTTTCTGGCCATTGGGCCCTATTATCAAGTCTGTATTGAGGCCTGGCAATGTTAGAATAGTAAATAAGTCTTTTTGGTCTTATCTCCCCTTGGAAGCCCAAAGCTTTTAGGTTTTGGAGAAGGCATCCTAAAGGAGTAGATTTTGAAGTCTGGGATTGAGAATTTCCTATTGCGGCTGAATAGGGAGATTAGACAAGGGCGAGAGAAAACAAGGAGAAAGGACCAAGAGAAAAGGCATCCCCGTTCTCATGACTTTCTCAGAGAGTAATAATAGTCAAAGTCAGACGGGGCACAAGGCCAACGGCCTGAAGCCCATGGGGATCCTCCTGCCTAGCGCTAAGACTTGGAAATGAGGCCCTTGTAACCTATGGATGAAATGTGGGCCGATGTGTGAGTGTCAGCCCAGCAAGGCAAGTGAAAAGTCCTGTCCCGGAGCGCATTTCAGTTTCTCAGCAAGATCCAAGGGAGGGGCCACCAGAGGTGGGCTCGTGAGAGGAGCCCACCCAGTTTCAGTGGATCTTCCCTCCCGGGGTTCGGCACCAGAATGTAAGGCGAGTGCAGAGAAAAAGAGAGCCAGCTGGGCAGTCAGGCAACAAAAGGGAAATTTATTAGAGGGAAAAGAGAGGATGACTGGCCCTTGAGGAGAGCCAGGGTCCTCCCTTTCTGATGGGGTCTTTCTTGTACCCCACCAATGACAAATTCTCTGAAGGGATTGTTACTTTTTAGCCTGTAGTTGAGTCCTGTGTTCACGTAGCTGGAAGTCTGGAATCTGGTGGTCTCATAGCTTTAAAGAAGGTAGGTGCCAGTGAGAAAACAGAATGTCATTTGGGCAATTTGGTCAGTCTCTAGGATCACTGTGATTTTATTCTTTGTTCATGAGGTCAACATAATGAGCCATCTTAACAATGAGACCCCCATGTGAACACTATCAGCTTGTTACTGAGTCCAAGCTCGCTCTGCTTGCCACAGGCAAGGCCAGTGAATCCGAGAGATGAGGTGTTGAAACAAGGAAGAGATTTTAACTGGGGAGCCAGCAGACCGAGAAGATGGCAGGCTAGCACCTCAAAATCACCATCTTATTGGGGTCTGGATGCCAGGTTCTTTTATAGATCTGAGAGAGAGAGAAGCAATGAGGAACTAAAGTCAGGAGGCAGAATAGAGAGAGAGGCAGTAGGGAAGTAAAGTGAAAGGATCTTCAGTCTTGCAAAACATCTCCAAGGGGATGGCCAGCCTTTGGAAGGGAAGTGTTAATCTCTTCTATGCACAGGTGGGCAGGGACAAACTATCTCTCCAGGAGCTGAACAAAGGCACTTTAGTTTGCAGTCAGGCCCACTCATTAGAAAAGACCCTGATGCTGGGAAAGATTGAAGGCAGGAGGAGAAAGGGACAACAGAGGATGAGATGCTTGGATAGCATCACCAATTCAAAGGACATGAGTTTGAGTAACCTCCAGAAGATGGTGAAGGACAGGGAAGCCTGGTGTGCTGCAGTCCATGGGGTCGCAAATAGTCAGACACAACTGAGTGACTGAACAACAACAAAAATCTAGGATCAGCATCCTGTTTTTCTCCATTCTGATTCCCTTCAAGAGCAGTGGGGGAGCAGGGAGCAGCTGCAGTGGCTGCTGGCCACAACACCTTTTGTTTACTGAAATGGCAGGTGACATTCTTTGTCCACGCCAATCCTTCAAGGTGTCCTTTCAAAGCTCTCTTTTGTCTTCATACTTTCTTCTCAGCCAACATTTCTTCTCATTCCACGTATTCTGTATTAATGTTGCTGTTCCCATGCCTTCAGTTGCCATGTTAACGCAGAGTGCTCTCATGTTGCTATTCCATACTTTTGTCTCTCAAGCTCAAAGCAAGCATTTCAAAAATGGTTCCTTGCAACATGAATCCCATAAGACACTGTATGGAAAGAAAACCAGGTCCATGGTCAAATGATTTTGGGAAATACCTTTGCTCTTGGAAGTTCACAATGTATATTAACATATTAAAGGTTCAGTACCTGTTTAACTTCGTGTAACCAAACATTCCCCTTAAGTTCTTTTACACAGAGCCCTCTCCTTTATTTTTCCTTTAACATTTGCTAATGCCCTAGAGAACTATCATTTTGGGGGAAAACTGCTTCAGGAAATGCTGCCGTTAACCCCTTTATCCAACTATCTGATGGATATCTCTATTTGGATGTCACATAGATGCAACAAACTCATCTTGCTCAATACAAATGTCATCCTATCCTTATAATCTTCAGGTCTGGAATGCATGCGTACTCAGTCTTGTCCAACTCTTTGAGGCTCAATGGACTGCAGCCCAACAGGCTCCTCTGTCCATGGAATTTTCCAGGTAAGAATACCGAAGCAGGTTGCCATTTCCTACTCCAGGGGATATTCCCGACACAGGGATTGAACCCATGTACCCGAGTCTCCTGTACTGGCAGGCAGATTCTTGATCACAGCCACCAGGGACGCCCCTCTCCCTGCTTTTTAAATTGTACTTTTTAATATCTATTTGTTGCAGTGAAGAGCCAATTCTGACTCCATGTTGGCTCTGTTTCTTTGTCTTGCTTTTCGTTGCTTTTGTTATTATAATCATATATAATGACCTTCTTCAGAGAACACTGCTCCTCTGCCTGACTGTGGAACTAATGTGCCTTTGTTCAGCTCAGGAGAGATAATAAGACTGCCCACCTGTGACTGGCTGCAAGAAAAAAGAGATTAACACATCCCTTCCCCCATGTTGGCCACTCCAGGTGATGTTTTACTTCCTCATTACCTCTCCCTCTCCATTCTGCCTTTTTATTTTAGTTCCTCACTGCTTTTCTCTCTGATTCTATAAAAGAAATCTGCATCCAGACATAGATAAGATCGTTATTTTGAAATATTAGCCTGTCATCATCTTGGTCATCTGGCTTTCCAAATAAAGTCCTATTCGTTATCTCAACACCTCATCTCTCAGATTTATTGGCCTGTCGTGCGGCAACCAGAGAGAGCTTTAACTCAGTAACATTTATTTTCCTCTTTTCATCCTTACTTTACTCCAACTCCAGGCACACTCCTTAAAGCATCTTGTCATTTATGTCTAGCAACATATAGAACTATTGGGTTGCCCCAAAAGTTCACTGCTTCCTTCATAGCTCAGTTGGTAAAGAATCTGCCTGCAATGCAGAAGACCCAGGTTCGATCCCGGGGTTGGGAAGATCCCCTGGAGAAAGAAATGGCAACTCACTCCAGTACTCTTGCCTGGAGAATACCATGGACAGAGGAGCCTGGCAGGCTATAGTCCACAGGGGTGCAAGAGTCGGACATGACTTAGTGACTAAACCACCACCAAAAGTTCGTTTGACTTTTTCCATAAGATGGCTCTAATAGCACTTAGTTGTTCTTAACTTCATTCAAAACAATTTTATTAGATTGTATTGTGACAGCTGTTATATCAGCATGTATTAAAAAACTTACTAACACTGGTGAATTTTTGTCTAGTCATTTTAATATTGAAGAAAAAAGCAACATTTTTGGAATTTTATGCTTTATTATTTAAAGAAAGGAACAACAGACTGGTTCCAAAAAGGAAAAAGAGTACGTCAAGGCTGTGTATTGTCACCCTGCTTATTTAACTTATATGCAGAGTACATCATGAGAAACGCTGGGCTGGAAGAAGCACAAGCTGGAATCAAGATTGCCGGGAGAAATATCAATAACCTCAGATATGCAGATGACACCACCCTTATGGCAGAAAGTGAAGAGGAACTAAAAAGCCTCTTGATGAAAGTGAAAGAGGAAAGTGAAAAAGTTGGCTTAAAGCTCAACATTCAGAAAATTAAGATCATGGCATCTGGTCCCATCACTTCATGGGAAATAGATGGGCAAACAGTGGAAACAGTGTCAGACTTTATTCTTTTGGCCTCCAAAATCACTGCAGATGGTGATTGCAGCCATGAAATTAAAAGACACTTACTCCTTGGAAGGAAAGGTATTACCTACCTAGATAGCATATTGAAAAGCAGAGACATTACTTTGCCAACAAAGGTCTGTCTAGTCAAGGCTCTGGTTTGTCCAGTAGTCATGTATGGATGTGAGAGTTGGACTGTGAAGAAAGCTGAGTGCTGAAGAATTGATGCTTTTGAACTGTTGTGTTGGAGAAGACTCTTGAGAGTCCCTTGGACTGCAAGGAGATCCAACCAGTCCATTCTGAAGGAGATTAACCCTGGGATTTCTTTGGAAGGAATGATGCTAAAGCTGAAACTCCAGTACTTTGGCCACCTCATGCGAAGAGTTGACTCATTGGCAAAGACTCTGATGCTGGGAGGGATTGGGAGCAGGAGGAAAAGGGGACGACCCAGGATGAGATGGCTGGATGGCATCACTGACTGGATGGACGTGAGTCTGAGTGAACTCTGGGAGTTGATGATGGACAGGGAGGCCTGGCATGCTGTGATTCATGGGGTCACAAAGAGTTGGACATGACTGAGTGACTGAACTGAACTGAACTGAATGCAAGTGAAGTGCAAAAAAGATTTGTGCAGTGTATGGATAATGTGCTGTGACTGAACATATCAAAATGGTTGTCAAAATTTCATGCTTGAGATTTCTTGCTGGATGATCCTCCATGATCAGATAGATCAGTTGAAGTTGTTAGTGATCAAATCGAGACATTAACTGAAAACAATCAATGTATACCACATGGGAGATAGCCAACATATTCAAAATATCCAAATCAAGCACTGAAAATCATTTGCACTAGCTTGGTTATGTTCATCGCTTCGATGTTTGGGTTCTTGACCGTATTTCTGCACGAGACCCTCTACTTAAATGTAATGCAAACATTCCATTTTTAGAAACAAATTGTGAAGGCAATGAAAGGTGGATACTGTAAAATAATGTGGAGTGGAAGAAATCATGGGGCAAGTGAAATGAGCCACCACCAACTATACCAAAGGCTGGTCTTCATCCAAAGAAGGTGATGTATATATCATGGGATTGTACTGCTACTGCTGATAAGTCACTTCAGTCGTGTCCGAGTCTGTGTGACCCCATAGACGGCAGCCCACCAGGCTCCCCCGTCCCTGGGATTCTCCAGGCAAGAACACTGGAGTGGGTTGCCATTTCCTTCTCCAATGCAAAATTCCTTCTTTTCTTCATGAAAGTGAAAAGTGAAAGTGAAGTCGCTCAGTCATGTCCGACTCTTAGCGACCCCATGGACTGTAGCCTACCAGGCTCCTCCGCCCATGGGATTTTCCAGGCAAGAGTACTGGAGTGGGGTGCCATTGCCTTCTCCAATCATGGGATTGTAAGGGGTCCTCTATTAAGAGCTCTTTCTAGGAAACCAAAGGATTAAGTCCAACAAGTACTGCTCCAAATTTGACCAACTGAAGGCAGCACTTGGTGAAAAGTGTCTGGAATTAGTCAACAGAAAATGCAAAATCTTCCACCAGGATAATACAAGACTGCATGTTTCTTTGATGACCAGACAAAAACTTTTTAGGTTGGCTGGAAAGTTCTGATTCATCTGCCATATTCACCAGACATTGCACCATTGCACCCTTGGATTTTCATTTATTTTGGTCTTTACAAAATTCTTTTAATGGAAAAAATTCCAATTCCCTGGAAGACTGTAGAAGGCACTTGGAACAGTTCTCTGTTCAAAAAAATAAAAAGATTTGGGAAGATGGAATTATGAAGTTACCTGGCAAATGGCAGAAGGTAATGGAACAAAACAGTGAATATGTTGTTCAAGTGGGTAGCCTTTCTCTTCTCCAAGGGCTCTTCCCCAGGCTAGAATACTGGAGTGGGTAGCCTTTCCCTTCTCCAGGGGCTTTTCCCAACACAGGGATTGAATCCAGGTCTCCCACATTGCAGGTGGATTCTTTACCAAATGAGCCACACACACACACACACACACACACACACACACATATATGTCACCAACAGTTAATATTTGTAAGTACATAGGGTGAATGGGAACTGTGTAACTCAGATGGAATTCAAAACCAGGCAAAACTCAGATTGAGACTTGAGCCTGTGGCCTGGGACTTGAACCCCACTGTCTTTTTGTGTGTGTATACCAAAACTTGGGATTGAACCCACTGTCATTTAATTGAAATCACTCACCTGGCCTCAGGACTTAATGCTCAGGTTTTTATGTCTTGTCACAGAAAGAATTCAGAGAGAGACAAAACGGATTTACTTAGAGGGATACACATTGCACAGACAAAATTCAGTTTGTCTCAAAAGGTGAGAAAGTCCCCCAAATATGGGCTGGTTAGTTTATGAGCTGGGTAAATTCATAGGCTCGTGAATGGGAGGACTATTTTGGAGAAAGGGCAGGGATTTCTAAGATTTAGTCACTGCCCACTTTTTGGCCTTTTATGATCAGCCTTGGAGCTGTCTCGGCTCTGGTTGGTGTCTCATTTGACATATGCTAACATATTTGAATGAGTGTAGAATGAGGCTCAAGGTCTACTGAAAGTGGAATCTTCTGCCATCTTGGACCTAGTTGGTTCTAACTGGTATCCTCAATAGCTATATCATTCTTTTAAAGGTTGTGCCCTAGCCCTTCCCTCCTGTTTCAGAATTGGCCACTATATTTCACCATTATGCAACTAAATCCACTTATGACCACTAAATGTCTTCAGCTTAAGATTTAGAAAGATGCCCATATATCTAAATATAAAACATTTATTCTATTTCCAAATGTGCATATTCATATGTTTCATGTATAACAAATGCATCATGTTATACGTGTGTGTGTGTATAAAGATAGATAGGTAATTGAAACTGAGCAGAATGCTGTGGCTCCCTCGTAGGCACAAAAGACATTTTGTGTCCCTCATTTTCTCATTTGTAAGAAACAGGCTTCCTTCCACCACTTCTTTTTTTTTTTTAATTGCATCCTTTTTAAGAACATCTTTATTTCATATCACAAGTAATATGTAATCATAAACTTCTGATTTTACATTATGTATATTTCTTTTTTAAAAATTTATTTATTTTGATTGGAGGCTAATTATTTTACAATATTGTATTGGTTTTGCCATACATTGACATGAATCTGCCACGGGTGTACATGTGTTCCCCATCCTGAAACCCCTCCCACCTCCCTCCCCATCCCATCCCTCTGGGTTATCCCAGTGCACCAGCCCCAAGCATCCTGTATCATGCATTGAAACTGGACTGGTGATTCGTTTCATATATGATATTATACATGTTTCAATGCCATTCTTCCAAATCATCCCACCCTCGCCCTCTCCCACAGAGTTCAAAAGACTGTTCTATACATCTGTGTCTCTTTTGCTGTCTCGCATACAGGATTATTGTTACCATCTTTCTAAATTCCATATATGTGCCTTAGTATACTGTATTGGTGTTTTTCTTTCTGGCGTGCTTCACTCTGTATAATAGGTTCTAGTTTCATCCACCTCATTAGAACTGACTCAAATGTATTCTTTTTTTTTTAATTTTAATTTTTACTTTATTTTACTTTACAATACTGTATTGGTTTTGTCATACATTGACATGAATCCGCCACGGGTGTACATGCGTTCCCAAACTTGAACCCCCCTCCCACCTCCCTCCCCATAACATCTCTCTGGGTCATCTCCGTGCACCAGCCCCAAGCATGCTGTATCCTGTGTCGGACATAGACTGGCGATTCGATTCTTACATGATAGTATACCTGTTACAATGCCATTCTCCCAAATCATCCCACCCTCTCCCTCTCCCTCTGAGTCCAAAAGTCCGTTATACACTTCTGTGTCTCCTTTGCTGTCCTGCATACAGGGTCGTCATTGCCATCTTTCTAAATTCCATATATATGTGTTAGTATACTGTATTGGTGTTTTTCTTTCTGGCTTACTTCACTGTATAATCGGCTCCAGTTTCATCCATCTCATCAGAACTGATTCAAATGAATTCTTTTTAACGGCTGAGTAATACTGCATTGTGTATATGTACCACAGCTTTCTTATCCATTCATCTGCTGATGGACATCTAGGTTGCTTCCATGTCCTGGCTATTATAAACAGTGCTGCGATGAACATTGGGGTACACATGTCTCTTTCAATTCTGGTTTCCTTGGTGTGTATGCCCAGCAGTGGGATTGCTGGGTCGTAAGGCAGTTCTAGTTCCAGTTTTTTAAGGAATCTCCACACTGTTCTCCATAGTGGCTGTACTAGTTTGCATTCCCACCAACAGTGTAAGAGGGTTCCCTTTTCTCCACACCCTCTCCAGCACTTATTGCTTGTAGACTTTTTGATAGCAGCCATTCTGACTGGCGTGAGATGGTACCTCATGGTGGTTTTGATTTGCATTTCTCTGATAATGAGTGATACCTTCCATCACTTCTTTTACCTTCCCTAAGTGTCAGATTGCTACCAAGGCTTTTGCTCCAAATCATACCCTGGTCCCTTCCTCAAATGGAAACCATTTGTTCTTAACCTAAGTTTCAAGAGGAAGCTGCAAAGAGAAAAATAACTGGCTAGGACCAACTAGGCCCAAGATGGAAGATTTGCCTTCTAGTAGACATTGAGCTCATTGTAATACTTTAGCATATGCTAAATGGCACACCCACCAGCGCCATGACAGGTGGCAACGGCCATGACAGCAATCAGAAAAGCCCACACAAAGACTGAAAAAGCCTGTCCAAACCACACCCCTGTCCTCAGATTGTTGTTCAGTTGCTCAGTTGTGTCCAGCTCTTTGCAACCCCATGGACTGCAGCACACCAGGCTTCGCTGTCCTTCACTATCTTCTGCAGGTTACTCAAGCTCACGTCCATTGAGTCAGTGATGTCATCCGACCATCTCGTCCTCTGTTGTCCTCTTCTCTTCCTGCTTTCAGTCTTCCCCAGCATCAGGGTTTTTTCCAATGGGTCATTTGTTCAGGTGGCCAAAGTATTGGAGCTTCAGCTTCAGGATCTGTCCTTCTAATGAACATTCAGGACTGATTTCCTTTAGGATTGACTGGTTTGATCTCCTTGCTGTCCAAGGGACTCTCAAGAGTCTTCTCCAACACAACAGTTCGAAAGTGTCAATTCTTTGGTTCTCAGCTTTCTTTATAGTCCAACTCTCACATCCATACATGACTACTGGAAAAACCATAGCTTTAACTATACAGACCTTTGTCGGTAAAGTAATGTCTCTGCTTTTTAATATGCTGTCTGGGTTGGTCATAGCTTTTCTTCCAAGGAGCAAGTGTCTTTTAATTTCATGGCTGCAGTCACCATCTACAGTGATTTTGGCGCCCAAGAAAATAAAGTTTGTCGCTGTTTCCATTAGTTCCCCATCTATTTGCCATGAAGTGATGGGATCAGGTGATCTTCATTTTGAATGTTGAGTTTTAAGACAGCTTTTTCACTCTCCTCTTTCATTTTCATCAAGAGGCTCTTTAGTTCTTCTTCCCTTTCTGCCATAAGGGTGGTGTCATTTGGATATATGAGGTTACTGATATTTCTCCCTGCAATCTATACATGGTGTCTTCACCCAAATTGAGTTGAGAAGTTGATTTGCAAACTAGGTTCCCATTTCTTCATTCTTTGGTCACTGAGTAAAGCTTGTGCTGTTCCAGTTTTAGCATCAGTTTCATGATTGACTGCAAATCTGAGGAAAAATAAACTCCCTGACCTAGCCAAGCGGCCTCAGCCCAGGCTAGGACCCCAGGGTACGTCAAGTTGAGCAATTTGGTAACAAGATCCCACAGGTTCAGGCTCAGTCCTACAAGACTGCCCTCCCCCCAGCTCCCTTCAGATGCTAGTCACAAGCCCAGATTGTCACCTGTACTTCTGACTGACTAAGTACAAACTAGCAGTTTCCACAAAGCAGAAATCTGATTAATTCACGGAACTCAGAAAATATTTTACTTACTAGATTACAGGTTTATTATCAAAGAATATAACCCTCTGTTATGGCAAAACCAATACAATATTGTAAAGTCAAAAAAATTTTTTTTGAATAATGAATAAATTGAAATTAAAAAAAAGAATATAACCCAGGAACAGCTGGATGGAAGAGATGCATAGAGCAGGATGTCTGGGAAGGGAGGGAGGGGCGGAGCTTCTATGCCCTCTCTAGGTGCACCCCTTTTCCCACATCTTCACATGTTCATCACCCTGGAAGCTCTTTATTTCGCCTTCTTACCTGAGGGATAGTTTCACCAGATAAAGAATTTGCACTTGACAACTCTTTTCTCTGTACTTTAAAAAATATTTTGCCTCTGGTGAGAAATCTTCTTTCATTTTTTGTCTCTTTTGAATTTTAAAAAATTGAGATATAATTGACATATAGCATTGTATAAGTTTACGGTAGACAATGTATTGATTTGATACATTTATGTACTGCAAAATGATTATCATCATAGCATTAGCTAACACCTCTATCCCATCACAAGTTACCATTTCTTTTTTGTGATGAGAACAATTAAGATTTGTTCTTCAGGCAACTTTCAAATATATGATACATTTTCACTAGCTATATTCACTATGCTGTGTATTAGATTTCCAGAACCTATTTATCTACTACTTGCAAGTTTGTACTCTTAAACAGCATCTCTCCAATTTCCCTGCTCATTTTGCTGTCACTTAAATTGGTATTCCCCTAGAGGTAATACTGTTTTTTTTTTTTTTACTGGCTGCTAAATGGGAGCAGATTTTGCCACCTCAAAATATGTCTTTTTGACATATTACTTTAAGCTGATTATTTTTTAAAAGACAACAGCCCTGAGAGTTCTGAAAACTGAGTAGAAGTTACCCTTTTGTAAGAAACGTTTACATTTATAAGGGAAATCTCCATTTGTTAGGGTATCTCCCTCCTGTATCAGGAAGAGAAAGATGACTTTAAATCTCTAGAAAGCTCTTATTAATGGAGAAGGCAACAACTTCAGGATGCATAACAACTTTACCCCTGTTTACCATGCTTTCCCCAGTCATCTTCCATAACTGACTCCCCTCCCACACCCTCCAAGATTTTCTTTCATCTTTAGTTGTGGGAAATGAAATAGTTCCTGCCACATCCATGGGCAAGAAATGTCACAGCCATCTCTGATTTTGGGCCTCCATATGTGAATGAGGGCTCTCAAAAGGGAACAAAATGCCTGTGATCCAGCATATGCTGCCACCCTTCACTGTAATTGCTGAGGAGTTAGGGGGAATGCAAGAAGCAGCCATCCACCATATGGGGGCTTCCCAGATGGTGCTAGTGGTAAAGAATCTGCCTGCCAATCCTGGAGAGCTAAGACACGCAAGTTCAAACCCTGATCAGGAAGAACCCCTGGAAAAGGGGATGGCAACCCACTCTAGTATTCTTGCCTGGAGAATCCCATGGACAGAGGAGCCTGGTGGGCTGCAGTCCAACAGGGTCACACAGCGTCGGACACAATTGAAGCAACTTAGCATGCACCCATGGTAAACAAAGAATTAAGGATGCAATCAAGAAACAGAATTTGCATTGATGCTTTTGAACTGTGGTGCTGGAGAAGACTCTTGAGAGTCCCTTGGACAGTAAGGAGATCAAACCAGTCCATCCTAAAGGAAATCAACCCTGAATATTCATTAGAAAGACTGATGCTAAAGCTGAAGCTCCAATATTTTGGCCACCTGGTGCGAAGAGCCCACTCACTGGAAAAGACCCTGATGCTGGGTAAGATTGAGGGCAGGAAGAGAAGTGGGAAACAGAGGATAAGATGGTTGGATGGCATCATTGACTCAATGGACATGAGTTTGAGCAAACTCTGGGAGATGGTGAAGGACAGGGAAGTCTGGTGTGCTGCAGTTCATGGGGTCCCAAAGAATCGAACACGACTGAGCATCTGAACAACATCAAAGCTGAGGTGTATATGAACGGAATGAATTCAGTGAGCCCAGAGGCTTGCATCTTCCTATACATAGAGCACTAAATTCCTTAGCTGTATATCTAGTTTTCCTTACTAACAATAATCTTTGATGTTCAAACTGCCTGCCCTCTTCATTGCAAACTTGTATATAGCCTGATTCCCTCTCCCATTTCCTTGGAGCAGTCTCTCAGGACTACTGAGATGCTGCTTCCTGGGCTCAGAGTCCTTAACATTCCCACCAAATAAAATAACTCTCTACTTTCAGATTGTGATTAATTTTTTAGTCACCGGTTGGAAGATGATATTTAAGATGATGGCTTTGGCCATTTCAGAGAGTTAGTTTTCCTGGGTATCTCCCATGTGTACAGGAGGTATACATGTTACTAAACTTTTGTTTTTCTCCTGTCAATCTGCCTTGCTGCTGCTGCCAAGTTTCTTCAGTCGTGTCTGACTCTGTGTGACCCCAGAGACAGCAGCCTACCAGGCTCCCCTGTCCCTGGGATTCTCCAGGCAAGAACACTGCAGTGGGTTGCCATTTCCTTCTCCAAAGCATGAAAGTGAAAAGTGAAAGTGAAGTTGCTCAGTCGTGTCTGACTCTTAGCGACCCCATGGACTGCAGCCTACCAGAGTCCTCCATCCATGGGATTTTCCAGGCAAGAGTACTGGAGTGGGGTGCCATCACCTTCTCCGGTCAATCTGCCTTACGTCAGTTTAATTATTAAAGCAGTCAAAGAACCTAGAAGGATCAATTTCTCTCTCCCTTCACTGTTTTTAAGTTATTTTTATTGTCTTTAGTTTTCAAAAGTTTAATTATGATATATCTTGACATGAATTTCTTTGGGTTCATCCTGTTGAGGTTCCCACAGCTTCTTGATCTGTAGGTGTGTGTGTGTGTGTGTGTGTGTGTGTGTGTGTGTGTGTGTTCAGTTGTGTCCAGTTCTTTGCAACCCCATGGACTGTAGCCCACTAGGCTCCTCTGCCATGGGATTTTCCAGGCAAGAATCCTGGAGTGGGTTGCCATTTCCTACTTAAGGGAATCTTCCCAAGTCAGGGATTGAACTCATGTCTCTTTTGTCTCCTGCATTGGCAGATGGACTCTTACCAACTGCACGACTTGGGTTTGTATCTTTTGCCAAATGTGTGACATTTCATTAATTATTCAAGTACTCATTTGGTCTCAGTGTCTTTCTCTTATCCTCCTGGTATTTCCATGATATGAATGCTGGGTCTTTTATTATTGTCTTACAGGTCTATGAGGCTCAGTTTAATATTTTCAGATTAGGTAAATTCTTTTGATCTGTCTTCAAGTTTACTGATTCCATCTTCTGTCATCTCTACTCTACTAGTGAGCCCATCCAGTGAGATTTTTATTTCTGTCATTGCATTTTTTGTTTCTGTGATATCCATTTTTCAAAAATGGGAAAGGAGTACATCAAGGCTGTGTATTGTCATGCTGCTTATTTAACTTCTATGCAGAGTACATCATGCGAAATGCCGGGCTGGATGAAGCACAAGCTGAAATCAAGATTGCCAGGAGAAATATCAATAACCTCAGATATGCAGATAACACTACCCTTATGACAGAAAGCAAAGAGGAACTAAAGAACCTTCTGATGAAGGTGAAAGAAGAAGGTGAAAAGGCTGACTTAAAACTCAACATTAAAAAAACGAAGATCATGGCATCTAGTCCCATCACTTCATGGCAAATAGATGGGGAAATAATGGAAATAGAGACAGACTTAATTTTCTTGGGCTCCAAAATCACTGCAGATGGTGACTGCAGCCATGGAATTAAAAGATGCTTGCTCCTTGGAAGAAAAGCTATGACCAATCTAGACAGCATATTAAAAAGCAGAGACATTACTTTGCCAAAAAAGATCTGTATAGTCAAAGCTATGGTTTTTCCAGTAGTCATGTATGGATGTAAGAGTTGAACCAAAAAGAAGGCTGAATGCTGAAGAATTGATGCTTTTGAGCTGTGGTATTGGAGAAGACTCTTGAGAGTCCCTTGGACTGTAAGGAGATAAAACCAGTCAATTCTAAAGGAAATCAGTCCTGAATGTTCATTAGAAGGACGGATGCTGAAACTGAAGCTCTAATACTTTGGCCACCTGATGCTGACTCATTAGAAAAGACACTGATGCTGGGAAAGACTGAAGGCAGGAGGAGAAAGGGAAAACAGGATGAGATGGTTGGACATGAGTTTGAGCAAGCTCCAGGAGCTGGTGAAGGACAGGGAAGCCTGGCCTGCTGCAGTCCATGGGGTCACAAAAAGACACGACTGAGTGACTGTATAACAACAGATATCTATTTGGGTTTTTTTAAAAAAACTTTGCTGAGATTCTTCTCATTTTTCATTTGTTCCAATAGAATTTGTAGAGTTTATAATGATTCTGAGCAGGGCTCTGTGGGACTCCTGGGCACAAAGGCTTTCTGTGTCCCCTGTTAAATGGAATATCTCTTGCCATACCACTAAACAAGGATGTAACAGCCATCAGCAATTTTGGCCTCCAAATGTAAATGAAAGCTCACGAAAGGGGAAACAATACCTGTGATCCAGATGATGCCACCCCTCCCCATCGGGATTGCTGAGGAGCTCAGGAGATTGTGAGAAATCAGAAAAATGGGATGCTGGCTCCAGATAGCTGAAATGCATATGGAAAGAATGACTTCAATAATCCTAGACTCTTGCATCTTCCCATGCATAGAGAAATTCTAAATTCCTTAACTTGGTATGATATCTGGTTTTCCTTACTTAACAATAATCTTTGATGTTCAGACTGTCTGCTCCCTTTGTTGCAAACTTGTATATAGTCCGACTCCTTCTCCCACCGCTTCAGAGCAATCTCTCAGGACTACCTGAGATGCTGTCTCCCGGGCTTGAAGTCCTAAGATTTTCCCTTCTGAATAAAACACAGTTTGCTTTAAGGTTGTAAACTAATTTTTTAGGCTACACCCCCATTTCTTTGATTACAGGAAACAGCCTTCATTCAGCCTCCATGATCTTCCCTGAGTTCCAATGGGCAGATTCAAGCAGTTGTTAATTAAGGAAGGGAAGGTATTGCAAGAAACGAGACCCCTTCTAGGCCCTGAGAGTAGGCTCTTATCTAACACTAAGAAATGAATTGTCTGTGGACACATGTGCTGACAAAGCAGGAGACTATTGGGAAGAGGCGCCTGGGGAGAGAGCAGCAGGCTGGGGGAACCCAGGTGGACTATGCCACATGGCTCGCAGTCTCGTTTCATGGTAATGGGGCTCATCTCTGGGTTGTCTCTGGCCAAACATTATGACTCACAGTCCTTCCTGCTGGTGCATTCATTGCTCAACCAAGATGGATTCCAGAGAGGATTCTGGAAGGACATGTAGACTGGTGTCTCCTCTCTCCTTTTGACCTTTTCTGAATTCTTCTGGTTGGTGGTGGCTTGTTAGTTCCCTGTTCCTTACCAGGATCTCCTGTCCTAAAATAACTCATGCAAATGGTTACTGTGGTGTCTGGCCAGAGAAGGCGGGTTCAGTCAGTGTTTCCCCAAGAGCAGTGCTGGGGCAAGGTCTTATTTCCTCATCAAGGGATACACATGATATCTTTGAGTTATTTTGCAGATACTGAAACCCCCTCCAGGTGGGAGAAGTTAACAATTAATAACGGTATGCTGCTCACAAGCACGTGACCCCAGACCAGTTGGACCTGAAGGTTGATAATGCTGACTCCTACTTACCTCACCACCAATCCATCAGAAGAAAGTCCACGAGCTGATCACACCCACTTTGAATCATTACTATAAAACTTCTCATTATCTTCCTCAAGTTGGGACATGCAGGTTTGAGAGGGCATTAGCCCACTGTGTCCCCCTTTGCCTGGCAAAGCAATAAAGGTATCCTTTTCTACTTCACCAAAGCTCTATCTCTGAGATTTGGTTCAGCACTGGTGTACAGAGAAGCTGAGCTTTCGGCATCAGTAATTGTTGTTGAAACATTTTTATACTGGCTGCTTTACAATCTTGTCGAATAATTTGAACATCCAAGTCATCTCAGTGTTGGCATCTGTTGATTGTCTTTTCTCACTCAATTTGGTATTGGTTCTTGATGTGACAGACGATTTTCTATTGTATTCCACGCTTTCATCTATGATGTTAGGAAATGCTGGGTCCTATTGAAATGTTTTATTTTAGTAGTCAGTCACTCTGTTTTGGTTTGCTATGAAAATTTTGGCCTAATTTTGATGCTGTGCTTCCAATATCAGTTTAATTTTCTGAGCTTGTGTGGTGTTACTTCCGTCTGCTTGGTCTATCTGGTTCCTCTGGGGCTTCCACTTGTCTTTATTGGTGCTGTATAAGGGTATGTAGGATTTCTACAGGTCAGATCTCTGGGGGTTGCTCAGTGATAGAGGGATGTGCTAACCCCCACTGACCAGTGCCTTCTGACTGCCCAGGTGTCTTGGTGCCAGGAAAGGGGATCTCAGATCTACAAGGTCAAAGTGGGATCCTGGTTCAGGATGCTTGCTGTGGTTAGGTCCATCTTGCTGTTTCTATGTGCCTGCCCTGGTGCCCTGGGTAGGGGAGAGGTTTTTCAAGTCTGGCTGCCTGATGGGATTCTTTTTTGCCTCATGTCTCCTGTTGGGAGAAGGGAAGCTCAGATCTCTTGGGCCTTCAAGGTAAAAGAAGTTTCTAGGCCTGGTCTCTTGCTGTGGCTGTATCTCTCCTGCAGGTTCCCCCTGCCTTCTCAGGGCCCACTGGGGAAAGGGAGCACTTCTCATGTCCCTTATTATAAGTGGGTTCCAAATCCATCCCCTTGATGGTGTTGGGCTTGTTGCATGTTGTCAGAGAGCCATTGGGTATTGTGACAAGTCACTTCAGTCACCTCCAACTCTTTGTGACTCTGTGGACTATAGCCCTCCAGGCTCCTCTGTCCATGGGATTCTCCAGGCAAGAATACTGGAGTGGGTTACCATTTCCTTCTCCAGGGGATCTTCCTAACCTAGGGATCGAACCCGTGTCTCCTGTGGTTCCTGCATTGCAGGCAGATTCTTTACTGCTGAGCCACTGGAGAAGCCCCCTTTGTCAGAGAGAATTCCATTTAATTCAAGGTAGGAATGAGCCTAGTTGAGCTGTCTTCTGTTGCTGGGTTGGACATCAGGAAATGTTGGGCCTGAGTCGCTGTCTTCTGTTGGGTGGGAGGACATGATGCCTGGCAGGTGTGTTGTTCCTTCAGTCCTGGGATCCTAAGTGAGTCCACCTTCCTTATACCATGTTTCATATTTTTCGTATGGATTTCCCTTGTTTTATTTCAAAGCTTGATAGTTGTGTGTAGCAGGAAGGAACAGGGAGAAAAACAGGTTTATGCTATCTTGCCTGAACTGGATCTCCTTTTTTTTTTTTTTTTTTTTTTTTTACCATCAACATCTTGGTCTGACTTCAAACTCAAGCCTCTGCTAGCTCGTCCACCATCAGTGCTACTTTGGTCTGCCCTTGAATGTGAGCTTTTGTCAGCAATTCATCATCAGTGCTCATCTTAGTATATCTTCAATCCTAGTCTCTATGAACTCTTCTACCATCCCTGCTCCTCTGGTCTACAACTCAAAACCATGGCTCTTTCAACTTGACCACCATCAATGGCACATAGCTCAGAATTGTGCCATTCAATATGGCAGACACTAGCCAGATGTAGCTTATTGAGCACTTGAAATGAGGCTGAAAATTGAATTTAAAATTTTATTAATTTTAATTAATTAAAATTTTGAAATAGACGCACAAACAGAAGATCTGTGCTTCAATAAAATGTGTTACAACTTTGGATTGAGAGATCTGAAATGACGTCCTGTCTCTACTGGCCACCAATTGAGCTTTGAGATTATAGTCATTCCTTTCTGTGGCAAACCCCTCAAATATCTAGCTGCCATTTGAAAGAAAAACTATTCTAAATGTAACATTGTACATTTTGGTAATATTAGACATTTCTTCTGTTAAAAAATAGATACTCAATTCAGTTATTAGAAAACTTTTAAAGTATGTTTGGAACAACCTGTGAATATTAATCTAAATTATCATCTATAAATTTTATTTTATTTCTGTTTATTTTTGGCCACGCAGTGCAGCATGTGGGATCTTAGTTCCCCAACCAGGGACTGAACCTGAGCCTCCTGCAGTGGAAGCAGAGGGTCATAATAACTGGACTGCGGGGTAAGTCCTCCACAGTAAATTTTATGAAGTCTATTATATTTAGACTTCATAAGTATTTCTGACGAAAATTTAGCATTCAAATCGAGATGTGTTGTAAATGTAAAGTACACACCTGATTTCACAGGCTTACTACAACAAAAAGAATGCCAAATATCTCATTAATAATTTCAAAGATTGATTATAAGTTGAATGATAATATTTTGGATATGTAATTTAGATAAACTATATTATTAAAGTGATTTCATTTGTTTCTTTTCCTTTGTCACCTGTCTGCAACCCCTCACGCCACGTTTCCTCCTCCTCTTCCTGTGTTGGAAATTGAGGCTGCTGCTCTTTGTCAAAGTGATTTAGCTTCTCCAGGGGCTTCCCTGGTAGCTCAGATGGTAAAGAATCTGTCTGCAACATGGGAGACCTGGGTTGGATCCCTGGGAAAATCTCCTGGAGGAGGGCATGGCAACCCACTCCAGTATTCTTGCCTGGAGAATCCCCTTGGTCAGAGGAGCCTGTCAAGCTACAATCCATGGGGTTGCAAAGAGTTGGACATGACTGAGTGACTACCACAGCACAGCACAGGCAAGACTGAGAGGCTCCATTCTTTCTGATACAATTTGGAGCAAAGCTATTTCTGCATAGTAACAGGGTTGTTAGCATTGGCTTGGGCAGGGAGACTGAAGACTGCCTCCCACACAGAGCCATTGGCTAGCTGCACCGCCTGCCCAAAGCACCTCAGGCCTTGTTTCCACTCCCACCCACTTCCATTTCCCACACACAGCTCTGTTACCTATCTGCACACCCTCAGGCTATGCATTGCCCTCTCCCTGCGTTGGACAATGAGGACCTCCCTGATTTACAGACCAGGAAGCCTCACATGCTTGGGGAGGCCAGAGAGCCCCATTCTTACTCATCCATTGGCTGTCTTTTGTCTACAGCCTCTCAGGTGCCACTTTGGCTGCCTCCTTTCATATGGCAATAAGGGTTACTACTTGGCAATAGTTTACCGTAGGCTATCGAAGCTAAAGCCCAGTGTCTGCAGTCATTGGCTAACTATTTGTCTGTAGCAACTCAGGCTAGAGCCTGCCTCTCTCACTCTGCACATAGCAACAGGGGCTTCTCCCTGGTAACAGGCTGCTGTTTCATCCTATTGGTCACTAGAAACCAGATCCCAGCTATTATACACAGCCATTGGCCAGCTGTACTATCTATTTGCAACCCCTTGGTCTAGACAAGAGAGCTCAAATTACTGGCTTGCATTAACTCTTCCACCACCACTGTTCATAAGGTGGTGGTGGTGGTTTAGTTGCTAAATTGTGTCTGACTCTTGCGATCCCATGGACTGTAGCCTGCTAAGCTCCTCTGTCCATGGGATTTCCCAGGCAAGAATACTGGAGTGAGTTACCATTTCCTTCTTCAGGGGATCTTGCCAACCCAGGAATTGAACCCAGGTCTACTGCATTGCAGGCAGATTCTTTATCAACTGAGCTATGAGGGAAGTCACTCATATGGTAGGACCTTGAATTTGGTCATTTGTTTACTAACCAACCATCAATGACTCTCTTGTCAAAAGCTAAAATCCAGGCCACTGTTAACAATTCTACTACCTTTCGGCCAATTTTCAACCCTTTCAGTATTGCTCTAGTCTGACTGGTAATCTAGAACTCTGATAATTCTTCTACCATCAATTCCTTCCTAGTATCATTTAACATTCAGCCTTCAATGAACTATTCTTCCATCAAAGTCTCTCTGATCTGGAGCTGGAACCCAGGCCTGGCAATTTTTCCACCATCAATGCATACTAAGAGTGATCTCAAACTCAACTTCTGTGAACCCTTCCAACATTAATGACCTTGATAAAGTCCAGCTGATAAAGACCGCAAGTGTCACGTCCATAGTTGGACAGAATTTTTTTTTGACAGTGCCCCCATGGCTTATGTGATTTCAGTTCCCCAACCGTGAGTTGAACCTGGGCCATGGCAGTGAAAGCTCAGAACTCCCTAGAAATAGGTTTTAACTTGCTGTAACAAGGAGGCCACACATCACAGGAACTGTGCAGGATCTCAGTTAGGGTGGCCAACTTGTTTCAATTTTCCCAGGACTTTCCTAATTTTAGCACTGAAGTTCCCTTGTTTCAATAAACCTGTCTGTCCTACACACACAGGGATGGTTGATTATCCTAGTCCCACCAAACAAAGGAAGAAATAGGATTACTACAAGATGTTGGGGAAAAGTGGAGTTTAGTTAAAATTTAAATGAAGCATGGGACTTCCCTGGTGGTCCAGTGGTAAAGAATCCCCTTTCCAATGCAGGGGATGTGGGTTTGATCCCTGGTCAGGCAATTAAGATCCCAAATGCTGCAGAGCAGCTGAGCTTGTGTGGCAGTACTGAGCCCACACACTGCAAGCACTGAAGCCCAGGTGCCCTAGAGATGGTGCTCTGCAACAAGAGAAGCCACCACAGTGAGAAGCCCAAGCACTGCAACTGGAGAGTAGCCCCTACTCTCTGCAACTGGAGAAAGCCCATGTGCAGCAAGGAAGACCCAGCACAGCCAAAATAAATAAATAAAAGAAAAAAAAAAGATATGACACTTCAGATGCCCCTTATTTGAATCTCTGAACCTGGGTTGGAAATCAGTTCTGCTTTTCTGTGCCAAAGTAGCTTGGATCCTCCAGGCAAGAGTGGGATGTTTTATTCTTACTGACATAATTTCAATTAATAAAGTTCTGATATTAGAGAACAAGTTTTTTTTTAGTAGGGCTGGGACTAGGCTCAGGCAAAAGAGACACTCACTTCAAAGTGCTGCAAGAAGGGGGACCCCTTCCAGGGCCCGAAACTGGGCTCTTGTCTAACACTCGGAAATGAATTGTCCTAGGAGACACATGTGCTGACAAAGCAAGAGATTTTATTGGGAAAGGGCACCCGGGTGGAGAACAGTAGGGTAAGGGAACCCAGGAGAACAGCTTTGCCACATGGCTTGCAGTCTCGGGTTTTATGGTGATGGGATTAGTTTCTGGGTTGTCCTTAGCCAATCATTCTGACTCAGAGTCCTTCCTGGTGGTGCACGCCCTTGTGCACCAGCGAGAAGGATTCTGGGAGATGGTTGGACAGGTGGTGTCTCCTTTTGACCTTTCCCAAACTCTTCTGGTTGGTGGAGGCTTATTAGTTCCCTGTTCCTTACCAGGACCTCCCGCCGTAAAACAACTCATGCGAATAGTTACTATGGTGCCTGGCCAGAGTGGGCGGTTTTAATCAGTGTACTTCCCGTAGCAAAAGTACAAAAGTTAAAGGGGAACCCAAAACTCAGTAATCAAAACAACATTTTAGTGCAATATTTTCAAAAGTCAAAATACAAGAACATTGATTAAATCATTACTTGTTAGGGAAATTAAAATGGAGGTAGTCTTGTTCAGGTGTCAGAATCAGGGAAGCAGGCCTCTGACCGAATCCTGACCCTGCCTGGACTTCATGCCTGCCTGCAAGCACACTAATTGTTACCAGCAAGTCAAGTAACACTTTAGATAAGAAGGGGAGTAGGTCTTGGAATTTCTTAAGCTGCTGGGGACCTTGCTAGTCTCCCGAGGTCTAACTAATCTTATGACTCACAAGGTGAAACAAACAGCATTATAAAAAAAAAAAAAGCTGCATTTTTGCCAGCAAATGGATGATGATATCAGTCTGTGGCCTGGGATTATATGGGGGAGCCTCCAAAGCTTCAGTGTGAAGTCTTATTCATGGAGTGGACTCTCTGCCCAGGACCCTTTCTCAACTGGGACTCCAGATTGCTGTCATTTGGGACTTTCTAAGTGCTGGTCAAGTCTGGATGTAAGTGTCAGCCCAATTTGGCCATGTAGATGCTATTGCTTTTCTCTATTGTTTCTATTTCTTTTGATGCTTCTAATGACTATATATTGAAATTAAGTTAAATATTCTTCTATCAAAAATTGAGATTGTTTATGTGTATATAACAAGTGGTTTCTTTTGTTAATGAATCCTTCATACCTAAAAGGAAAATAAAACTTTCAGTAAAGGATTAATAGAGAACATGAATCCAGATCACATAGGTGTTGGTAGAGTTTAGAAAGGCTCAGCTTTGACATCAGTTCAGAGAGGCACTGATGGAAGTAAATAGGGTCTAGGATTTGAGATGTTGACCAGGAATCACAACAATAATGTTTTGGAAATTTATGTAGAGGTGTGTGTTACAGCAATGTTCTCACATTTGCCATTCTGTCTTCATCCAGTTCATAACTACTCCAGATTATTCAGCTGAGGCCCAGAGAGAAGAAATGAATGTCCTTAGGGTACTCAGCAATCCATATCCACACTTAGCCAGGGTCTACCTGCTGGGTTTGAAACACCTTCAGCCGAGAAAAGAGCTCTTTACCTCTTGTCAGAGTAGGTTCCCTGCAGGAGGGTATACTAGGACTGGGTTTTAAAGAATGTGCATAGGAATTCAGAGGTGAAGAACACCCAGAATTCTCTTCTGTCCCAAGAGACAGCAGCAGCTCCTGAATTTCCGTATAAGAGAGGCTAACCTGGTTGATAGCAGATGTTGCGGGTGCATCTTAGAGATTCATTTTCACTGAAAGCGTGCTTATAACTTTTCTAAATGTCTTTCTATTGATAATTTTCTGAAAAACATTAATTATCTATATCAAAGACTAGTAATATTATTCCTAGCTACAATCATTTTTGTGGGGTAATGAAAATTGAGGGGCTCAAACACTTCTTGATATCAATTCCACAGTACGTTAAAAGGAGACTGTACCACTTTGACGACTCCTCTCTCTTCTACAGTGGTATCGCCCAGGAGGGGACCTGACATGCCCCCCTCTTACCAGTGGTATCCTCAAGGAGGGGACTGTACCACCCTGACTCCTCTCATCCAGTGATATCTCCCAAGGGGAAACTGTGATCCTGCCTTTCTTCCCCGTTCTTAGTGGTACCTCCCTTGAAGATCCGGGCACATCTCCCCTTCCCCTGGGATGCGGTTTGGAACTTCTGCTTCTGTAAACTTTGCACAGACCCATAGAACCCAGTTCCAAAGGCCAGTTTCTCCTGAAACCTGGCCTTCAGAAAGTTTCTACGCATGAGCGACGCCCCCCGCCGTCGCCTTCTGTGGAACAGCCCACTGTACGGAAAGGACGCTAAGATGACGGCCCTTATAGTGGAACACCTCGGCGCAGCCATGTTCCTCGCCCGTCGCCGCTGCTCATGGTTCAAGTCTCTGCAGATCTCTAACTGCACATTGCTCAGCGTGAGTGGACCACAGTCTCAGAGCTCTTGTGTGATTGTGTGCGAAATCAACAGCCCCAGAAGGGGCAGTGGCAGAGGTGAGGGCAGGAAACGGAAGTGACCTTCAGACTGTTTTAAGTCTTGTTGGCGCGCGGCACTAGAGTGAGTGAGTACACGAGGGTTTGTGGCGTGACAGTTTTTGAGGTGATGGCTTTGTTGGCTCTGGGGAGTTGCAGACGGTCAGTTTGTGGGTTCAGTTGGTGGGGAATAAAAGAGTCTGATGAATGAGAATCTAGCGGGTCAGGGATGGAGGCTTCTTAGGTAGCCAGTTTTTAGATTCCTTGGTGCATCTTGCTGTCAAGTCCTAATAGTGTATGTATGTTTAGATGGTTTCCTTAGTCTCCCCAGAGATTTGCTAGTTTTATTAGCGTTTCCCAAGAACCACCTTTTGGTAATGTTGATCCTCCCTGATGTACCTGTTTTCAGTTTCCGTAATTCCTTCTAGTTGTACTATTTTCTCTTTTATCTAACTTCTTAAATTGGTTGTTAATTTATTAATGTTCAACCTTTCTTTGTTACAAACATTTAAGAGCATGAATTTCCCTTTTAAGAATCTCTTTAGCTGCATTCTGCAAAGTGTTCTAGACACCATCTTATTATTATTGAGCTTTGTGTTTAATTTTTCGTTTTCATTTTTATTCTTTGCTGTAATGCTTTTGGGAGGGTTAACGTTGTAATTAAATTTTTTCTTCCATTTTAATTAAATCTTTTTGTTTGTGTGACTATATCAATTTTTTTAATTAAAAATTTTTAGATATAGCTCTTGTTTATTTTACATACTTTTATATTTTTCTTGTTATTATTACTAATGGTTTTTTCTGTTTTCTTGTGATTGTTATTAAACAGAAAAAAAACTATCTGCTCTTATAACTTTATCTTGTATCCAGTCCTGTATCAAATTACCCTATGAATTCTGGTAGAGTCTGGTAGGTTTTCTATGTATAAATCATATCACTGACAAAGAAAGCTATATTTTCATTTCTTTGCAGTATTTATTCTGATTATTTCATCTTTCGTGTGTGCTAGAGTCAGGAAAATTTTGAATTGTATTGGCCATCCCTATCTTTTTGCTAATTTTAATGGCAGTTGCTTCATCATTTTACTTTTCAACATAGTATTTCAGAGCTATTTTTTTTGTAAATGATTTTTGTGATATTTAAGTGATTTACTTCTTCCCTAATTTTGAGTTTTTATTAGTAATGACTGTTGACCTGTGTCAAATGCCTTTTTCTTAGTGTAAGTTAAAAGCAGTGTGTTTCTCCCCCTCTAATGGGTTGATTTAATAAATATTATTAATGTTGAACCATCTTCTAGAAAGAACAGGCTGAGAACTTCCCTGTAGAATATTTTTTAAAATTTATTTTTATTTATTTGGCTGCTTCAGGTCTTAGTTGTGGCACCCAGGATCTTTGTTGTGTCACATGGGCATGGGTGCCAGCTCAGTACTTGCAGCGTGTGGGCTTAGTTGCTCCAGGGTATGTTGGATCTTAGTTCCCTGACCAGGGATCAAACCTGTGTCTTCTGCATTGGCAGGCAGATTCTTAAACACTGGACCACCAGGGAAGTCCCCTTGTAAAAGAATTTAAGAGAGATTTTTCACCCAGAATGGCGAAGTAATTAAAGTGGGCAAAAGAGATCTCTTTCATTTAGATTACCAAGTTTCCAGGTTTTCTGCTTCCACAGTCACCCACCAGGACCCCATGTAC
The DNA here is from genome assembly GCF_032405125.1 of Capricornis sumatraensis. Taxonomy (NCBI): domain Eukaryota; kingdom Metazoa; phylum Chordata; class Mammalia; order Artiodactyla; family Bovidae; genus Capricornis; species Capricornis sumatraensis. Next base: position 84,752,343 of record NC_091092.1, read on the forward strand.
AAGTCCTTCCCCTGCTTATCCCATGGGACTTCAGCACCGTTCACTTGCCTCAGGTCTACCTTCTCCCCAAACCCAGATCTGCCTTGAACCTGGAATTGAGGGACAGGCTTGTCGGGTAAAATGTGAAGCACCCCTTTGAGCTCATTAGTTTGACTCCAAGTATCATGATTATTTCCATAATCTGCCCTGAATAATGCTCAGAGAGAGAATTGCTGAACTTTGTGGGGTGAATGTGGAATGACACTGATGACATGGATACTGTCCTTTTAGGATTTGTTGGTATCTCTGTGGAGCTGTTGAGCTTTCCCCTTAATGGAGGCTGCAGGATCTTCCATTTATTTTGACTGCAGCCCATATATACACACCTCTCCAGCTTTGGAAGGTGGACTGGTATCCGGAGTCAGCATGCCAGCTAATGGGAAATCACCCCAGAGGTTTCCTGCCCTGGTTCCAGGAAAACCTGGTGGATCATTTGAGGTAAGTAAGAGCACCTACTTTTCCCATTTTTCCCTTTTTTTATTTTTTTAGACAAATTTTTTTTACTTTAGACAGATTTTAATTTTGAGATAATTGTAGAAAAGGCAGAGGAACCAGAGATCAAATTGCCAACATTTGCTGGATCATTGAAAAAGCAAGAGAGTTCCAGAAAAACATCTGCTTTTGCTTTATTGACTATGCCAAAGCCTTTGACTGTGTGGATCACAGCAAACTGGAAAATTCTTAAAGAGATGGGACTACCAGATCACCTGACTCACCTCCTGAAAAATCTGTATGCAGGTCAAGAAGCAACAGTTAGAACTGGACATGGAGCAACGGACTGGTTCCAAATCAGGAAAGGAGTACGTCAAGGCTATATATTGTCACCTTGCTTATTTAACATGTATGCAGAGTACATCATGAGAAATGCTGGACTGGATGAAGCACAAACTGGAATCAAGATTGCCTGGAGAAATATCAATAACCTCAGACATGCAGATGACACCACACTTCGGCAGAAAGCGAAGAAGAACTAAAGAGCCTCTTGATGAAAGTGAGGAGAGTGAAAAAGTTGGCTTAAAATTCAGCATTCAGAAAACTAAGTTCATGGCATCTGGTCCCATCACTTTGTGGCAAATAGATGGAGAAACAATGGAAACAGTGACAGACTTCACTTTTTTGGGTCCAAAATCACTGCAGATGGTGACTGCAGCCATGAAATTAAAAGATGCTTGCTCCTTGGAAGAGAAATTGTGACCAACCTAGACAGCATATTAAAAAGCAGAGACATTGCTTTATGAACAAAGGTCTGTGTAATCAAAGCTATGGTTTTTCCAGTAGTCATGTATGGACGTGAGCATTGGACCGTAAAGTAAGCTGAGCACCAAGGAACTGATGCTTTTGAACTGTGGTGTTGGAGAAGACTCTTGATCATCCCTTGGACTGCAAGGAGATTAAGCCAGTCAATTCTAAAGGAAATCAGTCCTGAATAGTCATTGGATTGACTGATGCTGAAGCTGAAACTCCAATACTTTGGCCACCTGATGCGGAGAGCTGACTCATGTGAAAAGACCCTGATACTGGGAAAGATTGAAGGTGGGAAGGAGAAGGGAACAACAGAGGATGAGATGGTTGGATGGCATCACTGACTCAATGGACATGAGTTTGAGTAAGCTCCAGGAGTTGGTGATGGTCAGAGAAGCCTGGTGTGCTGCAGTCCATGGGGTCGCAAAGAGCCAGACAGGACTGAGCGACTGAACTGAACTGAACTGTAGATTCAATTTACCCAGTTTCCCCCATCATAACATCTTGTAAAATCTTGGTACAATATCACAACTAGGATTTTGACATAGAACATTTCCATCATGTTGCCCTTTAATAGCCATGCGCACTTCCCTTCTGCTTTCCCTCCTTAACCCCTGGCAACCCATAATCTGTGCTCCAGTTCTATAGTTTTGTTATTTCAAGTGTTATATAAATAGAATCATACAGTATGTAACCTTTTGGGACTGGCTGTTTTTTATTCAGCATAATTCTCTGGAGATCCATCCAGATTGTTACATATATGAATAGCTTGTTCCTTTTTATTGCTGAATAACATTCAATGGTATGGATTTATCGCAGTTTGCTTAACCAGTCAATAGTTGAAGGATATCTTGGTTGTTTCCAGTTTTTGGCTGTTACAAATAAGGATGCTATGATTGTGTAAGGTTTTTGTATCGAATGAATGAACATGAGTGCCATTGCCTGATTATATGCTAAGAGCGTTAAAACAATTAAGTGACCTAATTTTTAGTACAGTTTTAGATTTACAGAATAATTGAGATGATAGCATTAGTCTGGTACATTTGTTAAATAAATCAATATTGATATGTTATTATTCAACAGTTTACAGTATGGGTCACTCTTTGTGTTGCATATTCTATGGGTTTTGACAAATACACAATGACATGTTTCCATCATTACAGTTCATACAGGACAGTTTCATCTGTGCTTAGCTGTTCATCTTTCCTCTCCCTCTGCCTGAAACTCTGGTAATTACTGACTTTTTTTTGCTGTCTCTATAGTTTTGCCATTTCTAAAATGTCATGTATTTGGAGGAGAAGGCAATGGCAACCCACTCCAGTACTTTTGCCTGGAAAATCCATGGACGGAGGAGCCTGGTAGGCTGCAGTCCATGGGGTCGCTAAGAGTCGGACACGACTGAGCGACTTCACTTTCACTTTTCACTTTCATGCATTGGAGAAGGAAATGGCAACCCACTCCAGTGTTCTTGCCTGGAAAATCCCAGGGACGGGGAGCCTGGTGGGCTGCCATCTATGGGGTTGCACAGAGTCGGACGCGACTGAAGTGACTTAGCAGCAGCATGTATTTGGAATCGTATTGTCTGTGGCCTTTTCAGATTGACTTCTTTCACTTAGCAATTTGCATTTAAGGTTCCTCCTTTTTTTTTAATCACTGAATAATATTCCATTGGAGGGATGTACCACAATTTGCTTACCCATTCACCTATTGAAGGACATCTTGGTTGTTCCCAGTTTTGGATGATTATGAATAAAGCTGCTACAAACATGTATGTACAGAAGTTTTCAGTTCATTTGGATAAATAACTTGGAGTGCAATTGTAGGTCATATAATAACACTTTGTAAGAAGCTGCTAAACTGTCTTCAAAGTTTTTCACTGTTTTCATTTTCACCAGTAACAAATGAACATTCTTGTTTCACATCTTTGCCAGCTTTTGGTATTATCAGTTTTTTGGATTTTAACCATTCTAATAAATGTGTAGTGGTAACTCATTGTTTTAATTTGAAATTCCCTAATGAAAAATGATGTTGAACATGGTTTTACATGCTTACTTCCCATCTGTATATCTTCTTTGGTCAAGTGTCTATTCACATCTTTTGCATATTTTTAATGGGATTGTATGTTTTCTTATTGTTGATTTTAAGAGTGTTTTGTATTGATATATTTTAAATACAAGTCCTTTATCAGATATGTGTTTTGCAAATATTTGCTCCTGTTCTGGGCATGTCTCTTTATTCTCTTAACAGTGCCTTTCAAAGAGCAGAATTTTTTTAATTTTAGTTAAGTCCAATTTGTCAGTTTTTCTTTCATGTAATGTACACTTGGTGTTATATTTTAAAACATTGCCAAACCCAAAGTCACTTAGACTTTCTCCTATTATTTGCAGTTGCTTACATTCTTTTTGGCTGCACCATACAGTTGACAAGATCTCATTTCCCTGACCAGGGATTGAACCTGGGCCACAGCAATAAAAGCCTAGAATCCTAACTACTAGGCCACCAGGGAACTCCCTATTTTGCAGAAGTTTTATTTTTTCACATTTTGCATATAGGTCTAAGATCCATTTAGAGTTAATTTTTGTGAAAGTTGTAAGGACTTGGTCTGGATTTGTGTGTGTGTGTGTGTGTGTGTGTGTATTGAAGTGTTTCAGTGCCATTTATTGAAAAGGCTATCCTTTCTCCATTGAATTGCCTTTGTTTCTTTGTCAAAGATCAGTAGTCTGTTTTTGTGTGGGTCTATTTCCTTGCTCTCTATTTGTTCCATTGACAAATTTGTCCATTTTTTTTTTACCAATATCACACTTTTATTTATTTATTTTTAAACTGAGGTATAAGTGACTTACAATATTATATTAGTTTCAGATATACAACATAATGATTTGATATTTGTACTGTTAAATGATCACCATAAGTCTAGTTGACATCCATCACCATACAGCTTTCAAATATGCAATACAACAATATTATTGTCTGTAGTCACCATGCTGTACATTACATCCCCATGACTTATTTATTTTTAGCTGAAAATTTGTGCCTTTTGACTCCCTTCATGCATATTACCCCCTCCTCTCACCTCTGGCAACCAACAACCTGTTCTCTAAATCTATGAGCTTGGTTGTTTTGGGTTTTTTGTTTTAGATTCCACATATAAGAGAGATCATACACTATTTATCATTCTCTGTCCTACTTATTTCAGTTAGCATAATGCCCTCAGGTCCTGTCCAAGTTGTTGCAAACAGCAGGATGTCCTTGCTCATGGATGAATAATATTTCATTGTGTATGTGTATATATCTATATCTATCTCATGTTTTCTTTATCCATTCATCTTTTGGGTGGACAGTTAGGTTGCTTCCATATCTTGCCTATTCTAAATAATGCTGCAGTGAACATGGGAGTACAGATATCTTTTCAAGTGAGTATTTTCATTTTTTTCAGATAAATACCCAGTAATGGAATTGCTGGATCATATGATTGTTCCATTTTTAATTTTTTGAAGTATCTCCATACTGTTTCACATAGTGACTGCACCAATTTGCATTCTCACCAATGGTGCACAAGGGTTCTCTTTTCTCTGTGTCCTCACCAACGCTTGTCATTTGTTGTCCTTTTGATAATTTTTAGCATCCTAAGAGGTGTGAGGTGATAGCTCACTGTGGTTTTGATTTGCATTTCGTTGACGATCAGTGATGTTGAGCATTGTTTCATGTACCTATTGGCTATCTGTATGACTTCTTTGGAAAAATGTCTATTCAGATCCTTTGTCCCTTTTTAAATTGGATTGTTTGTTTTTTGCTATTGAGTTATATGAGTTCTTTATATATTTTGGATATTAACCCCTTATCAGATATTTGATTTGCAAATGTTTTTTTCCCATTCAGTAGGTTGCCTTTTCATTTTGTTGATAGTTTCCTTTGCTGTGCAGAAGAATTTTAGTTTGATGTAGTCCCACTTGTTTATTTTTGCTTTTATTACCTTTGCTTTTGGAGTCAGATCCAAAAAACCATTTCCAAGACTGATGTCAGGGAACTTACTGCCCATACATTCTAGGAGTTTTTATGGTTTCAGGTCTTACATTCAACTCTTTAATCCATTTCAAGTTAATTTTTTGTATGGTGTAAGATAGTGCTCTAAAGTTTCATTTTTTTGCATGTGGCTGTCCAGTTTTCCTAATACTATTTTTTGGAGATATTGTTCTTTTCCCATTACATATTCTTGGCTTCTTTGTCATAAGTTAATTCACCACGTATGTATGGGTTTATTTCTGGGCTCTCTATTCCATTCTGTTGTTGTGTCTGTTTTTATACTAGTACCATAAATTCACTAAATTTATTTAATTTTAATTTTTTAATTGAAGTGAAGTTGATTTATAATATTGTGTTAGTTTCAGGTGTACAGCACAGTGATTCAGTTATATATGTGTGTGTGTGTGTATGTGTGTGTATAAATATGTATAATTTTTTTCAGATTCTTTTCCCTTATAGGTTATTTCAAAATACTGAGTATAGTTCCCTGTGCTATACAGTAGGTCCTTATTGGTTATGTGTTTTAATCCTAAACTCCTAATTTGTCCCTTCCCCTCTTTCCTCTTTGGTAATCATAAGTTTGTTTTCTATGTCTGTGAGTCTGTTTCTGTTTTGTAAATAAGGTCATTTGTATCTTGTTTTTTTTTTGCCATACCACAAGGCTTGGAAGATCTCAGGTCCTCAACCAGGGATTGAACCCAGGCCATGGCAGTGAAAGTGCTGAGTCTTAACCACTAGGCCACCAGGGAACTCCCTGTATTTTTTTTTTTAGATTCCACATATAAGTGATATCATAGGATATTTGTCTTTGGCTTACTTCACTTAGTATGATAACCTCTAGGTCCATCCATATTGTTTCAAATGACATTATCTCATTCTTTTTCATGGCTGTGTAATATTCTGTTGTATATATACCACATCTTATTTATCCATTCATCTGTCAGTGGATATTTAGTTTGCTTTCATGTCTTGGCTATTATAAGTAGTGCTTCAGTGAACATTGGGGTGCATGTATCTTTTTGAATTATAGTTTTCTCCCATACTGTTTTGATTATTGTAGCTTTGTAATGTACAGTTGACCCTTGAACAATACAGGTTTGAACTGTGTGGGTCCACTTATAAGTGGATTATTTTCAACAGTAAATACTACAGTACTACACAATCTACAATTAGTTGAATCTCTGGAAACAGAGAAACTGGGGTTAAGGGGGAACCAAGTTTACAGTGGGCTAAATGTAAATTCTACAGGGATTTTCAATTGCACAGTGCACTGATACTCCAATCCCTCATTGTTCAAGAGTTTGAAATTGGATAGTGTGATGCCTCCAGTGTTGTTCTTCTTTTTCAAGATTGCCAGTGTGTTTCAGTACTTATGTCTTGCTTTTTTGGTTTGTTAGATTTATAATTAAGCATTTCATACTTCTGAGTAATTATCAATGGTTTCATATTTTTTTGCCTTAGGGTCCACATTTTCATTGCTAACATATAAAAATACACTTGGTTTTTGTGTGGTTTTCTATGCTTCCTGTGATGTTGTCATCTGAAAATAGGAAAAGTTTAATTTCTTCCTTTTTATTATGTATGCCTTTTAATTTCTTGCCTTGTTGCACTGGTTAGAACTTCCAGCACTATATTAAATAAGAGTCGTGAGAATGGACATTCTTGTCTTGTTCTTGGTCTTCAGTCTCTTACCATGAAGTATTGGGTTGGTCAAAAAGTTTATTATGGAAAAACCCAAACGAACTTGTTGGCCAACCCAATATAATGTTACCTGTAGTTTTGTTTTAGATGCTCTTTATCGAATTCTTTATTGAATTTCTATTCCAGTTTTTTGAGGAATGAATGTTGTATTTCTTCAAGTGTTTTTTCTATATTGATTGATATGATCATGTGATTTTTAAAATCCTGTTAAGGGCTGGGGTGGGGAGGGAGATGGGAGGGAGGTTCAAGAGGGAGAGGACATATGTATACCTATGGCTGATTCATGTTGATATTTGGTAGAAACCAACACAATTCTGTAAAGCAATTATCTTTCAATTAAAAAATAAGAACCTCAAACTTAATAATAATATATATTTATCTTTAATTTAAAAAATCCTGTTAATATGGTGGATTGCATGGATTGGTTTTTGAATATTGAACCTGTCTTGCATCCCTGGAATAAACCCTAGTTGGTCACAATGTATAATTCCTTTAATATATTAATGAATTATGTTTGCTAATATTTTGTCAAGAATTTTTGCCTCTATATTCACAAGTGCTATTGTTATGTAGTTTTTTTTTGTATTATATTTATCTATTTTGTAATCAGGGAATGTGTTAGTTTCATGTGGCTGCTGCAACAAATTACCACAAATTTAGTGGCTTAAAACAGTAGAAATTTATCCTCTCATAGTTTTTGAAGGCCAGAAATCCAAAATAAGCATCACTGGGCCCAAATCAAGGTGTTGCCAGGGCTTACTCCCTGCAGAGGCTCTGGGGGATCTGTTCCCTGCCTCTTCCAGCTTTTGGGGGCTGCAACTATCCCTTGGCTTGTGGCTTCATCCCTTCATTTTCATGGTCAGCATCCTCAAATCTCTCTCTACTGTCGTCCCATCACTGCTTTCTGTGTGCATCAGATCTTCTTTGGCCTCCCTCTCCTAAAGGATATTTGTTACATTTAGAAGCCGCATGGATAATCCAAGATACTCTCCTTATCTGAAGATTCTTAATCACATCTGCAAAGACCTTTATATTTTTGCCATATAAGGTGATATTGATGGCTTCCAAGGATTAGGATGTGGATATCTTTTGGGGGCCTCTTTTTACCTATCCAAGGAAAATACTAGCTTCATAGAATGAGTATGAAAGAGTTATTTCCTCTTTTGTTTCCTGCAAGAGATTATATAGTTGTGTTAATTTTTTGTTAGAAGTTTGGTAAAATTCTCCAGGGAAACCGTTTGGCCAGAGATACCTTTTTTGGGGGTTGAGTTTCATTTTTTATTTTTTTAAATTTTTATTGGAGTATAATTGCTTTAAAATGTTGTGTTAGTTTCTGCTGTACAGCAAAGTGAATCAGTTATAAAATACATATCATAGACCTACTATTTTTAGATTCTTTGGTGAATTTTAAATTATGGATAAATTTTCCTTAATAGTTATAGGGCTACTCAAATTATCTGTTTCATATTGGATGACTTGTGTTTATTTGTGTTGTTTTTTTTTTATGAATTGCTTTATTTCATCTAAGTTATAAGTGCAGAATTATTCATTGTTGTTGTTTAGTCACTAAGTCGTGTCTGACTGTTGCAACCCCATGGACCATAGCCTGCCAGGCTCCTCTGTCCATGAGGTTTCCCAGGCAAAAATACTGGAGTGGGTTGCCATTGCCTTCTCCAGGGGACCTTGCCAGATCAGAGGTCAAACCATGTCTCCTGCATTGCAGGAGAAAGACTGAGCACAAATTATCCTCTGATTGTATAATTAACTCATCTGACCCAGAGTCAAATTACTCAGTGGTATACCAGTTACTTTGTATGGGCTTAAGCATTTTTGACCAAAATACTTCTAAACAAAATATGATATCTGAGAGCACAGGGATACTTGGTACATAAAATGCTACACAAGAAAGCTGATGGAAGGTAGTTGTGTCAGACCTTTAGATTCTTTTTTTTTTTTTTAATTGAAGTATAGGACTTCCTTGGTGGTGCAGAGGATAAGAATTTGCCTGTAAGTGCAGACGACATAGGTTTGATCCCTGGTCTGGGAAGATTCCACATGTTGTGGAGCAACTAAGTCCATGTTTCAAAACTACTGAGCTCATTCCCTAGAGCCCACAAGGTGCAACTACAGAGCCTGTGTGCTGCGACTACTGAAGTCAACGTGCCTAGGGCCTGTGCTCTGCAACAAGAGGAGCCACCACAGTGAGAAGCCCACACACCACAACGAAGAGTAGTCCCTGCTCACCGCAATGAGAGAAGGCCCACACAAAGCACAGTCAAAAATAAATAAAATTTTAAAATCTATTGTTATAAATAGATAAGTTAAAATTGAAGTTGATTCACAATATTCTGTTAGTTCCTGATGTGTAGCAAAGTGATTCAGTTTCACGTATATATATTATATATATAGACACTTTTTCATTACAAGATTGCATTATTATAAGATATTGAATATAGTTTCCTTTGCTATACAGTAGGACCTTGTTTATCTATATTACATATAAGACCTTTAGATTCTTTAGGCTTCTAACAGTTGGTTGCTATATGCAAGGGCTTCACAGCCTGTTCCTTATTTTATCTCTTGACTTTTCTGATTTAGACAGTTTTAACCCACATCCACTAAACAGTATTAAAGACACTTTAAAATAAAGATTAGTTGGAAAACATAAAGTAATCCTACATCCAGTAGAATTTCGGATGAATTAAATTGTAAGAGAAATGCAGTACTTATTGCACATATTGTACCACTCTTGCACCGTCATGGGGAGTCCATGCACATGGAATTTGCATTCCAAGTATTTTCATCTTGACTGTCATTGAGTCCTTAATCTATCTCCCTTCCTTTTTGAAGTCTTCTGCCTGCTTTTCTGACACTCCTTTCTGGCTGGTTCTGTTTTTCTCTGCGTTGCTAGATGGTACACAGTTTGAGGGTTCTGATGATGTTATCAAAGAAGTCTGAGCAGGAAGAGCATTACTGAATAAGAAATTGCTAATCAGTGTCAAGATGACAAAGTATGGATAAAGTACTGTCTCCAGCAGTGTGCAAATGTCTCCAGTGAGAGAGTGCATCGTAAATGTAGTTGACCTTTTTGACTGTGCAGCAAACAGCCATGCTTTTTCTCCAGGAGCATCCAGAGGGAACTGACTTATAAAGAAAGAAAGGAAGAACCGTCAAGAAGACAGAATTGAATTACTGCAGCAGTGTTTCTTTTTCTAGCATAAGTTTTCCCTTTTGAATTCCACTTTTGCCTGTTGTCAGCAAACATTCTGTTCAGGATGCCCTAAGACATCAAGAGAGCTACTGCTTTTTTGTGATTCAGACATAACTTACTTTTTTTTCAGGCCCTTATACAAATATGGCCTTCTTTGGGATCATTTGATAGAGAGGAACTAGCAATGTTTGCAGATGTGGAACATGCATCCTGTGTAATCCAAGTGACCTGCTCAGGTGCTGCATTTCTTAGTAGCAGGGGTTGGCAATAGCAGTTCATTTTTTGTTGCCTGTGGAATGTCATGTGTGTCATGTTGTTTAGTCACTAAGTCGTGTCTGACTGTTGCAACCCTATGGACCATAGCCTGCCAGGCTCCTCTGTCCATGAGGTTTCCCAGGCAAAAATACCAGAGTGGGTTGCCATTGCCTTCTCCAGGGGACCTTGCCAGATCAGAGGACTACTACCCAGAATAGTCCTAAGAATTTCACCATTCAAGTGGGCCCTTAGATTTTTGTTGGATTTATCAACTAACCTCTGCTGATTCTATGTGTCCCTATTGCATTTAAGTCAATCTTAGCAGTTTCTGATCTTTAGTTTCTAATATCATCATGTTATCATTGCTGTAGAATATTATTAAATATACTTGGGACCTGCATCAAGTCCAGATCCCTTTTAACTAAATTACTTTTTATATAAATTTGTCTTAATTGGAGGCTAATTACTTTACAATATTGTATTGGTTTTGCCATACATCAAAATGAATCTGCCACGGGTGTACACGTGTTCCCCATCCTGAACCCCCCTCCCACCTCCCTCCCCATCCCATCCCTCTGGGTCATCCCAGTTCACCAGCCCCAAGCATCCTGTATCATGCATCGAACCTGGACTGGCGATTCGTTTCACATATGATATTATACATGTTTCAATACCATTCTCCCAAATCATCCCACCCTCTCCCTCTTCCACAGAGTCCAAAAGTCTATTCTATACATCTGTGTCTCTTTTGCTGTCTCGCATACAGGGTTATCATTACCATCTTTCTAAATTCCATATATATGCGTTGCTATACTGTATTGGTGTTTTTCTTTCTGGCTTACTTCACTCTGTATAATAGGCTCCAGTTTCATCCACCTCATTAGAACTGATTCAAATGCATTCTTTTTAATAGCTGAATAATACTCCATTGTGTATATGTACCACAGCTTTCTTATCCATTCATCTGCTGATGGACATCTAGGTTGCTTCCATGTCCTGGCTATTGTAAACAGTGCTGTGATGAACATTGGGGTACACGTGTCTCTTTCAATTCTGGTTTCCTTGGTGTGTATGCCCAGCAGTGAGACTGCTGGGTCATATGGCAGTTCTATTTCCAGTTTCTTAAGGAATCTCCACACTGTTCTCCATAGTGGCTTAGTACGTTTGCATTCCCACCAACAGTGTAAGAGGGTTCCCTTTTCTCCACACCCTCTCCAGCATTTATTGCTAGTAGACTTTTTGATAGCAGCCATTCTGACTGGCGTGAGATGGTACCTCATGGTGATTTTGATTTGCATTTCTCTGATAATGAGTGATGTTGAGCATCTTTTCATGTGTTTGTTAGCCATTTGTATGTCTTCTTTGGAGAAATGTCTGTTTAGTTCTTTGGCCCATTTTTTGATTGGGTCATATATTTTTCTGGAATTGAGCTGCAGGAGTTGTTTGTGTATTTTTGAGATTAGTTCTTTGTCAGTTGCTTCATTTGCTATTATTTTCTCCCATTCTGAAGGCTGTCTTTTCATGTTGCTTATAGTTTCCTTTGTTATGCAGAAGCTTTTAATTTTAATTAGGGCCCATTTGTTTATTTTTGCTTTTATTTCCAATATTCTTGGAGGTGGGTCATAGAGGATCCTGCTGTGATTTATGTTGGAGAGTGTTTTGCCTATGTTCTCCTCTAGGAGTTTTATAGTTTCTGGTCTTACATTTAGATCTTTAATCCATTTTGAGTTTATTTTTGTGTATGGTGTTAGAAAGTGTTCTAGTTTCATTCTTTTACAAGTGGTTGACCAGTTTTCCCAGCACCACTTGTTAAAGAAATTGTTTTTTCTCCATTGTATATTCCCTTCTAACTAAATCATGACAGTTGAATTATGAAGCTGGTGAATTCAAATAACATTTTGGCAGTACAGTAAATGTAAATTAGGACCTTTTCACATGAAAGCAAACTACAATTGACTCTTTTCCTATGTTGAGATAAAGGAAAAAAAACATTTGCAGGATCAGTCACTGAGAACCGCTTTCCTTTAGCTTTGGTATTTTTCTACTCTGAAACCAAATTAGGAACTACTGATGATACTGGTGATACTAATTAATTATTGATGGTCTGCTGTTAGTCTCCCTGAGCCATCCACCTTTTTCATGTGCCACCCAGGAACACACACTAGCAACTACATTTGCTATTTTAGTTATTCCAATTACTAAGGGATGACTGAGTCTTAAACTAAAATAAATGCAAATATAGAGATAAACACAGGTGAAAAGGGAGGGTTCTGAGAACACATGGTAAAATAAGTAAAACAGAGCTTGTACGTACTTACTTCACTTTTAGTTTTTGATGGTATATATATATATGTTTTAAAAACCTATTTAAGAATTCACCTGAATTCAAACCATGTAGTCAAAACTATGGTGTTTTCAGTAGTCATGTATGGATGTGAGAGTTGGACTATAAAGAAAGCTGAGCGCCAAAGAATAGATGCTTTCAAACTGTGGTGCTGGAGAAGACTCTTGAGAGTCCCTTGGACTGCAAGGAGATCCAACCAGTCCATTCTAAAGAAAATCAACCCTGAATATTCATTGGAAGGACTGATGCTGAAGCTGAAGCCCCAATACTTTGTCCACCCGATGCAAAGAGTCGACTCATTCAAAAAGACTATGATGCTGGGAAAGATTGAGGGCAGGAGGAAAAGGGGATGACAGAAGATGAGATGGTTGAATGGCATCATCAACTCAATGGACCTGAGTTTGAGCAAACTCCAGAAGATAGTGAAGAACAGTCCATGGTGTTGCAAAGAGTTGGACATGACTGAGTGACTGAACAACAAGCTAGAAGTATTCCCCTGTCAGATATAATATCCATCTGAGGAATTCGTTTAGATGAAGGAGATGTACTTCACTTGAAATCTATTCAAATATTCCTATTTTCCTGCAAACTTTCACTTTAATTCCATCAACTGTCGCATCCCTGTAGCCTTCTAACCTAACTGTGGCCCTTGTTAGAACTTGACCAACAGATTTTGAAATCACAGTGCATTATTCTTCCATGTCAAAGAGTCCCAGAAAAGTTTCTTCTCTGCCTTTTGACCATTTACCTACATATGTCCATACAGCCTTTGGGTGCCCATCTGGGTGTTGAGCCTGGCTAGAGACTAAGATAAACCATGAGTTCATACTGATAATAAATGCCTGAATGAGGGAGACAGGAAAGCTCTTCTTTAAGGTCCAATGCCAAATAGTATGGAGAAAGAAATGGAAACCTACTCCGGTATTCTTGCCTGGAGAATCCCATGGACAGAGGACCCTGGTGGACTACAGTTCATGGGGTCGCAAAGAGTTAGACAGGCCTGAGCAACTAAGCATGCATGCACTCCAAATAGTAATATGGAACAAATGATGGAGTTAGAAAAATAACTTTTTGCAACCACTGTAGTTAATAATAACTGAGCCAAGAAAGAATCACTGATGGATGCCAAAGCTATTGGATGGAAGTTTAATGAGGAACAAAGTGTTTACATAGTTTCAAGGTATATTCCTACAGATTACTCACTTATTACATAGGGAAATTGGTAACTATACAGTGGAGAAACCTGGTAAACACTATCTTAATAGAAACATAAAAATTTTTATTTGAAAAGTCCTCATAATCTCATCTTTTGGAGATAATCAGTCTTAACAATTCAGTACATATCCTTCCCCTTCATGGATCACAGCCTTGTGGTGAAGGGGCTAGCATAACTCAATGAAGCTATGAGCCATGCCATGCAGGGCCACCCAAAATGTATGGGTTATTGTGAAGAGTTCTGACAAAACATGGTCCGCTGGAGGAGGAAATAGCAAACCACTCCAGTATTCTTCCTGCGAGAACCCCATAAACAGTATGAAAAGGCAAAAAGATATGACACTGGAAGATGAGCTCCCCCTAGGTTGGAAGGTGTTCAATATGCTATTGAGGAAGAACAGAGGGCAATTATAGGAATTCTGAAGTTTTTTCTGGATGTGACTATCTTATTATTCCAGAGACATTTGTTCAGAAGCTTATCCATTCCTCACTGAATATTCTTGACACTTTTGTCAGACATCAATTGATCATATATGTGTGAATCTATTCCTAAATTCTATTTTGTCTCATGTATATCTTTACAAAAATACTACACTGTTTTGAAAACTATAGCATTATAAGTCTTGAAATGAGATAATGTAAGTCCTCTTTTTTCTTCTTTTTCAAAATAGTTTCATTTATTCTAAATCATGTGGTTTTATTTCTTTATTTTAGAATAAGCTTGTCAATTTTTAATTATTAAATTTCTTTATTGATTATAATTAGTGTTATGTCATATTTCTATTTTAAGATTGTTTTCTTCGTGTGCTAGTATATGATCATGCTCCATGTACACCTGAGAAAAAGTATATTCTGTATGATCTGGATGTAGTGTTTTCTTTCTTTCTCTCTCCCTTTCTTTCCTTCCTTCTTTCCTTCCTCCCCACTCCCTCAAGTCCCACCTTATTGATTAGCTCTTTTATAGCATTACC
The DNA here is from genome assembly GCF_032405125.1 of Capricornis sumatraensis. Lineage (NCBI taxonomy): Eukaryota > Metazoa > Chordata > Mammalia > Artiodactyla > Bovidae > Capricornis > Capricornis sumatraensis. The sequence goes on from NC_091092.1 coordinate 84,767,344, forward strand.
TATTTCTTTTTTGTTCACTTAATCTGGCCAATTCTATGAATAGTATGTTAAAAGTCTTCCACTAGAGAAAACTTCTATTTCTTCTTGTGTTCCTGTAGTTTTTAGCTTCTGTAGGCTTTTGCTGTGTTACTTGGTACATGCTGCTGCTGCTGCTAAGTCACTTCAGTCGTGTCCGACTCTGTGCGACCCCGTAGACAGCAGCCCACCAGGCTCCCCCATCCCTGGGATTCTCCAGGCAGGAACACTGGAGTGGGTTGCCATTTCCTTCTCCGTGTCATTCTCTGCTGCCCTCTAACTCAGGACAGGAGTCAAAGTCTTTTCAACAGTCTTCTCATCTCCCTCACTCCAGCATTACCTCTGTGACCTCATCCTTTCACTCACTCCACTTCAGGTACACTGGACTCATGGTTGTTCCTGGTATTTATTATCTTCTCTTACCTTGAGGTTTCAGTTCTCTCAAATGTGACCTGCACAGTGAGTCTTCTCTTGACCACTCTATTTTAAATTGGAACCTCCTGTCTTTCCTTTATTTCCCTCCACTGTACCTGTCACCATCTGACATATGATAACTTTATTTATTTTGCTTCATTATCTGCCCACCTGCAGAGAAAAGTAAGTCCCATAAGTGGGGGGATGGGGAGAGGGATTTTTTTTTTTAATCTTGCTTATTCACTGCTGGACCCTCAGCACCTAGAATAGGTACTTAACATTTGTTGAACCAAAGAATACCATCTCTGCCTTCAGATCTGGAAGGACTGTTATGGGGCAAAGAGAGTAGATAGCAAATAGGATCTGTGTGACTCCCAGGGACTAAGCTAGGCCTATTCCAACTCAACGTAAATAGCGACTTCACTTTCACTTTTCACTTTCATGCCTTGGAGAAGGAAATGGCAACCCACTCCAGTATTCTTGCCTGGAGAATCCCAGGGATGGCAGAGCCTGGTGGGCTGCCATCTATGGGGTCGCACAGAGTCGGACACGATTGAAGCGACTTAGCAGCAGCAGCAGCAGGCATTAAAAGTGCCCCAGGAATCTATGCCAGTGGAGGTGAGTAGGAGCAAGACAGATGATATAGGAAGAATTTAAGCATCAAAAAAGGAAAGGGTAAGGAAAGGACCACAGTCTGAGATTCTGTGTTCTCCACCTCATTTAAGGATGAAGAACCTGAGGCTCTGAGATATGAAGTTTCCGTCAATTGCAGGTAGAACAGGGACTAGAATCTTGATGTCCTAAATTGTAGGACAGTGAAATAATTTTTTCCTTCAATAAAGCAGTATTTTGTGGCAGGGTAACTTCTGGAAATATGCATGTTTATTTATTTGCTCCTCCTCTATATCCCCACACCCCATACCCCTGGCTACATGGAGGTAACCAGGCCCTCAAAAGACCTTTTGCAAGATGGATTTCACAGTGTAGAAAGCCAAAGCAGGCTGACATCACTGAATCTATCATTCTTTTATAAAAGTATGAAAACACCATTGATATATAATCATAAAGGACAAGGAAAAGTCCTGAAAGAAAAAAAAAATGAAGAGGGATCCCTCCTACTCCCAGCCCCACGTGGGAATGGAGAGCTCCTAAGTCTGGGGCAGTAGAGAAGCACAAAAACTGCTTAGGGCAGTGCCTCAAAGATGGCGAGGAGATGGTTTTAAGGTACCCAGAGGGAGGCAGGACCTAGGACCTTGGGGCTCTCAGCTTCACTTCCATCACTGCAGGCATGGAAAATGAGGATATCAGTGATGACTGAATAGATTAGAGATTATTTGCCCTTACCTAATTTCTGGGTAATACAAGTACCCCTTGGATTCCAGTGCCAACCTTAAGTGGGTCCCCAGTCATGAAAAACATGGAATTTTCTGCTTCTCTGCTAGAATGGGAGGTTTGGAGTCAGAATTCAGTTACTTTAAATAAAACAAACAAGGACTATTTTCTTGCCCGCCCACATCTGAGTTTGTGGATGGACACGGATGTCCATTCCATTTTCTGCCTCTTGAAGGACATAAATATTAATTTTAATCACAGCATTTGTGGACAGACAGAGCATGCACTTCCTGTTGGCACTGGGTTCTACATAGGAGCCCATTGGAAATCTCATGAGGTTCTCCGTGGGCTGAGAGAAAACATGTTCAGGCATCCAGAGGGAGGAAATGGAAAAGCAGGAGAGAAACTGAAGGAACAGAGGAGAGTAGCCTTCAAGAGCCCATCAGACAGCAATTATTCTTCCAGAAAATGAGACTGTTTCTCACTGTGACTGTTAAGTGATTTGCAATAACTCTTCATGAGGAAATGCTCCAATTGATGGTGAAGGTCTGAGTGGCCAGATGCCAGTTCTCCAAACTCACATCTATTGCTTCACTCTGCTAGACAACTTTTTTCCCCCAGGCTGCTTATTAGCAGGTTTAAATGGGAGAAAGGATAGGCTCACCTGGCTGGGAACAATTCCCAGAGATCCAAGGCTAGAGGTGGGAATGGGGGAAAGTAGTTGCTCCCTGGGCTCACAAGGGCCTCTGACCTGGGCTTGGAGCTGGGAAGCTTGGCTGGGCTCAGTGGGATAAAGAGGCAGCCAGAGGTCCAATTTAGCTTTAGGATGCTCTGACTTTGGGCCTGCTGCCGAGATTCAACCCCTAGTACCCCAACATACATCGAAACAGCAGCTTCACTACAAGTGCAACAGAAAAAGCAGGAGATTTGAAGTCTAATGACCTGGTTGTGTGAATTTTGGCAAGGGTCTTAACCTTTCTGAGGCTCTGTTTTCTTATCTGAAAATGCAGATACAATAATGTCAACCTCATGTAGTTAAGATAAACATTACACAAGATAATGCAGTTAAAGTGTCTAGTGCCTGGCACATATCAATTATATTATTTATTTTGTGTCTGGAAAATTATTAGTAGTATTCTCTTACACCACATCTTTCACCCCAGCCTGCCCATCCTCTTACCCATCCTGCCTTGCAGTCAATATTCTAGATCACCATGAGCAAGTCATTTCACTTCTCACTGCCTCCATGTCCTTATCTGTAAAGTTGGGATAAAGTCATCCATTCTGCCCAACTGCTTCAGAAAATAATGGAGATAGAAGGAATTTGCAGACTAGAAAGTGCTACCTCAGGCCACTTGTTCCTATTGGCTAGGTCTGGCCCACAAAAAATCATACAGGCCAAAGTCTAGGAATTATCCAGAGAGAAGAGGAACACAGTCACTGGGGCCCAGAATCCAGTCAGGGTAGAGGCAGTACAGAGCTAGCAGCTTGTCGACAGCATCCTCCAAAAGACTTGCACAGATGTCTCTTGTCTATCAGATTTCCATCTGCTCTAAACAGAAATGAGAAACAAAGAAGGGCCATTCACTACACACAACCCCAGCGCCCAAGCAGGCCAGAGAATAGCACTAGAGCTGACCAAGGCAGTTTTCTTGATGATCTAAGAAAGGTCTTTAGAGGTTCCCTCCACCAATGGCTCGCTCCAGTATTGCTAAGGACTCCCCAGGGGGTCACAGCGAAGGTAGCCATTAGTCACAGTAGAACAGGAAGAGGTCTAATACATCAGTCACGCTGGGAACCACAACAGAACTTCCCCCAAGTCCAGCTGAATTAGAATAGGGTGGGGCGTGCTGGACTTAGGTAGTTGACAAAATTCCGTAGGTCACTTGGGGGTAGCCCAGACTTCTGTCTTACATATGGAAACTAGTCTAGTCAAATCTATGCCCATGTGCTGTGTGTGTGTGCTTAGTCACTCAGTCATGTCCAACTCTTTGCTATACTTTGGATTGTAGCCTACCAGATCCTTCTGTCCATGGGGATTCTCCAGGCAAGAACACTGGAGCGGGTTACCATTTCCTCCCCCAGGAGATCTTTCCGACCCAGGGATCAAACTCTCATCTCCTGCATTGCAGGAAGATTCTTTACCTGCTGAGCCATCAGGGAAGCCTAACATATGCCCATGCCACCCATATATTATTACTGGGGAAACTGAGACTCATAAGGAGAATGGATTTCCTCACTGATTAATGAGGGGCAAAAATTACAGCAGAAATCTAAGCCTCCCTGACCCCCATGAATTTCCCATGGATGTAATAAGGCCTTTCCAGAAGGTATTGCCCCAAAGTCCCCTGAGCAACTATGCTTCCTTTCATGAGAGCCCAGGACAGAGAATTCCATTTCTATACATCATTATCAACTTCCCTCCCAGAATGTTCCTTTTTCCCTCTTGCTAATTTGTGTCTATTTTGGCTTTGCTTGATTCATGAGGTCCTGGGGCCAGTAAGCATCTTAGTCTGAAAAGGGGCCCCAAGGAGCCTAGGAGCACTATCCACAGCACATTCAAGCAGCTATTCTAGTCCTCCTGGCTTGGACATGGCAACTGGGCAGAACTCAAGGAAGCCGACCAACAGATGCCAGACACCCTTGCTTACCAAGGATGAATGGTAAGAGTTTGGATTGGAGAAATCTGAGCCATTAACACAGTCACCTTCTCCTAGTTGATGGCACAGGTAATAGAAAGGGGGAGAGTGATTACTGCTTAGGCTAGAAAAGGCCTGGAAATCAGGATATGACCTAGGTGACTGAGTTATTGTTGTGGTACACCTCTGGTGCCAACAGATGAGATGACTTGCAATAGGGCAGAAGCCACATGCTCCCCACTCAGACCCACAATTAAATAGGTGGGGCAGTCTGGCCAGCATCTCTGCCCATAGGCCTGAGCATCTAGAAATTTACAAATATCTTTATTTTTATATCTTTGTTGTGAACAGGGCTTTTAACATTACAAAGTATCGTTTATCTCATATAATTGCTTTTGGAATTCTACTTTGTCTGGTATCAGGATTTCAATTCCTGCTTTTATATCATTTTCATTTGGTAAATCTTTGTCCATCTCTTTAATTTTAGCCTTTTTGAAAGACTGTTTTAAGCATGCCTCTTGTATACAGCATTGTGTTGGGTTTTGGTTTAACAAGGCAATGTGAAAATCTATTTCTTTTAATAGATGAAGTAAGCCTATTCACATTTATTTGTATTACTGTTTGTAATATAATTAATACAAAATGTCCTCAACTTTCTTGTTTTATCTTATGATGTAATTACAGTGTGTAAATGTTATATTTACTGTGTTTCTTTCTCTATTGAGTGTTTCCTCTAAATGTTTTTGGTAGTTAGGAAGGTTTGTATTCTTATGCTGGTAGTTGTGATTAGTTGCTCAGTTGTGTCTGATTCTTTACGATCCCGTGGACCATAGCCCACCATGGGATTCTCCAGGCAAGAATACTGGCGCAGGTAGCCATTCCCTTCTCCAGGGGATCTTCCTGGCCCAGGAATCAAATCCAAGCCTCCTTTATTGTCTAAGCCACCAGGGAAGCCCATTCTGGTGGTTACCTTTGTATTTATCTCTTCTGTGGTATTCTTACTCAACCCTTTTATCTTTTTATTTACATATTTATTTATAAAATTGTATATATTTAAGATGTACAACATGATTTGCTATGCATTTACATAGTGAAATGATTACTACAGTTAAACTAATTAACTTATCATCTCATTACAGTTACCATTTTTTGTGTGTGATGAGTACACCTGAAATTTGCTCTCTTAGCATATTTCCATTGTTCAGTATAATATTATTAAATATAGTCATCATGCTTGTATATTAGATCTCTAGACTTTATTTATCCTCCATAAATGTAACTTTGTCTCTTTGACCAATATCTCTCCCCTTTCCCCTGTACCCTTGGTGACCACCATTCTCTCTTTGCTTCTGAGTTTGACTTTTTTTTAGATTTCACATATTAGTGAGATCATACAGTATTTGTCTTTCTAACTTATTTCACTTAGTGTAATGTCCTCCAGGTTCATCCCTGTTGTTGCAAATGGCAGGATTTACTTATTTTCCATGACTGAATAATATTCCATTGTTTATATACCGGGAGAAGGCAATGGCACCCCACTCCAGTGCTCTTGCCTGGAAAATCCCATGGATGGAGGAGCCTGGTAGGCTGCAGTCCATGGGGTCGCTAAGAATCAGACAGGACTGAGCGACTTCACTTTCAATTTTCACTTTCATGCACTGGAGAAGGAAATGGCAACCCACTCCAGTGTTCTTGCCTGGAGAATCCCAGGGATGAGGGAGCCTGGTGGGCTGCCATCTATGGGGTCACACAGAGTTGGACACGACTGAAGCGACTTAGCAGCAGCAGCAGCAGCAGCAGCAGCAGTTTATATACCAGATCTTTATCCATTCATCTATTGATGGACCCTTAGGTTGTTTCCATATCTTGGCTATTGCAAATAATGCTGCAGTGAATATTTGGGATAGTGATTTCCTTTCCTTCAGATATATTCCCAGAAGTGGGACTGATGGATCATATGGTAGTTCTAGTTTAATTATTTGAGGAACCTTTGCATTGTTCTCCATAATGGCTATACCAGTTTACCTTTTTTCTTTTTTTAAAAATTTATTTTTAATTGGAGGATAATTGCTTTACAGTGTTGTGTTGTTTTCTGCTATACAACAATGTTAATCAGCAATTAATATACATATATACCCTCCCTTTTACTTTTTTCTTTATTAATCTTTTACTATCTAATTTGTCCCTCATCTGTTTCCTATACAATAGTAAATGATCTTGTTCAGTTTTAGTTGCATTTTAAAATTATTTTTTAGTCTTAGCTTTGCAGTTAAATATATGAAATACTTACTGTCAGTCCTTTTGCCAAAATTTTCCCATCCATTGTTTTTGGTTGAAGCTCACTATTTAGTATATATATATTTAAAAAGTCACTCAGTCATGTCCAACTCCTTGCGATCCCGTAGAATTCTCCAGGCCAGAATATTGGAGTGGATAGCCTTTCCCTTCTCCAGGGGATCTTCCCAACCCAGGGATCGAACTGGGGTTTCCTGCATTGCAGGTGGATTCTTTACCAACTGAGCTATCAGGGAAGCCCTATTGTTTAGTATCAGTTCAGTTCAGTCTCTCAGTTGTGTCCGACTCTTTGTGACCCCATGAATCGCAGCATGCCAGGCCTCACTGTCCATCACCATCTCCCGGAGTTCACTCAAACTCACATCCATCGAGTCGGTGATGCTATCCAGCCATCTCATGTTCTGTCATCCCCTTTTCCTCCTGCCCCCAATCCCTCCCAGCATCAGAGTCTTTTCCAATGAGTCAACTCTTCGCATGAGGTGGCCAAAGTACTGGAGTTTCAGCTTTAGCATCATTCCTTTCAAAGAACACCCAGGACTGATCTCCTTTAGAATGGACTGGTTGGATCTCCTTGCAGTCCAAGGGACTCTCAAGAGTCTTCTCCAACACCACAGTTCAAAAGCATCAATTCTTCCCAGCTTTCTTCACAGTCCAACTCTCACATCCATACATGACTACTGGAAAAACCATAGCCTTGACTAGATGGACTTTTGTTGGCAAAGTAATGTCTCTGCTTTTTAATATGCCATCTAGGTTGGTCATAACTTTCCTTCCAAGGAATAAGCGCCTTTTAATTTCATGGCTGCAGTCACCATCTGCAGTGATTTTGGAGCCTCCAAAATTAAAGTCTGACACTGTTTCCACTGTTTCCCCGTCTATTTCCCATGAAGTGACGGGACCAGATGCCATGATCTTCATTTTCTGAATGTTGAGCTTTAAGCCAACATTTTCACTCTCCTCTTTCACTTTCATCAAGAGGCTTTTTAGTTCCTCTTCACTTTCTGCCATAAGGGTGGTGTCATTTGCATATCTGAGGTTATTGATATTTCTCCCGGCAATCTTGATTCCAGCTTGCGGTATACAATAAAACTTCCTGTAGTGATGGGAATATTCTGTATCTGTGCTGTCTAATGCTATAACCAACCACATGCGGCTACTGAGCACTGCAAATGTGCCTAGTGTGACTGAAAAGCTGAGTTTTAAATTTTCTTCCACTTTAATTAATCAAAATTTAAGTAGCCACATATGGTATGTGGCTACCATATTAGTGCAGCTCTAGCAAATTCCTTATGAAGACCACACATATTCTGGTACATTTACAACTTTTCCTAAAACCCTTGATATTTGAAGGGTATCTTTGGCTGGGTATAATTTCCTTAATTTGTATTTTCTTAAGTTTCTTGAAACTACTATATTGCCTTGCTTTGTATGTTGTTTTTGAGAAATTGATGCCAATCTAATTTTTTTTTTTTTTTGCCTGAAGGCCCTGAGGAATTTTTTTCTTTGTCTTTAAATTCTAATAGTTTTAATTAGGATATATCTCAGAGTTGATTGTTCCAAGTCAATTTCCCTTGGTACCCAGTGCTCCCTTTGATTGTTTTTGGATTTGTTTTATGATCCTAGATATGGTCTAGCTTGGTGAACATTCCATGTGTTCTTGAAGAAACAATTAATCTCTCAATTTTGAGTGGAATGTTTTACGAAATCAATTGGTTGATTGGTAATGTTCAGTTTTCTATATCATTGTTGATTTTTCTTTGTCTACTAGTTAGTTCCTTTAATCACTAAGAGAGGTGATAAAGGTTGACAGCCATGTTTGTGGATTGTCCTATTTTTTTTCCAGATTTTTTTAGTTTTGCTTCATGTATTTTGAAGCTATATAATAATATAGGGCAATCTAATAAGGGCAATCTTCCCCACACCTCTGTTCCCAGGGCTTCCCCTTCCTCTAGTTGGACAGTTAGGGCTTTCATCCCTACCCTGGCATTCAATTTCTACAACTAGGTTGCCCTTGGGTCCAAGTTGTGATAGGTTATAAAAAAGGCAATGGGGATCCTTCTAACACTCTTCAGAACATTACTCCTCTGGCCAAAGAAGAGGATTCTTCTCCCTTAGAGTCTGAGGGGCCTGCTACTGCAAGGTTGCAGCTTTGGTACTGGGATTTACTTTGGAACAGGACTGCATGACAAAGAAAAGAGAGGCTTTCTCTGTCCCACAGGAGCCCCCCAACTCCTTTTCAATCTTCATGTCATGTTGGTATACCCACTGACCATGCACTTGGTGCCTATTTCAAGCTGTGTTCTCTTAGCCATCCAGTTTATTATGGTGGCTTCAGCTGGTACTGAAATACTATTTATTGCCTCTCAATCCTTGGTCTGTCTTAGCCTTCTCTCAGAGCTCCAGCATCATATATTAATCTGCCAACTGGACGTCTCTATCAGTATGTGACATAAACACTCCAGCTCAGGTCCAAGATTGATCTTAATCTCCCCCTCTGCCAGCCCCTTGTGTTCCTTTTTTGCTATTCTCAGTACATGGTGCCGGGACTTCCCTGGTGGCTCAGCAGTAAAGAGTCTGCCTGCAGTGCAGGAGCATGCATGCGTGCTAAGTCGCTTCAGTCATGTTCGACTCTTTGTGACCTTATGGTCCATAGACTCCCAGGCTCCTCTGTCCATGGGATTCTCCAGGCATGAATACTGGAGTGGGTTGTCATGTCCTCCTCCAGGGGATCTTCCCATCCCAGGGATCGAACCAGCATCTCTTATATCTCCTGCATTAGCAGGTGGGTTCTTTACCACCAGTGCCACCAGGGAAGCCCCTGCAATGCACCAAAGTGGGTTCAATCCCTGGCTTGGGAAGATCCCCTGGAGAAAGAAATGGCAAACCACTTCAGTATTACTGCCTGGGAAATCCCAAGGACAGAGGAGCCTGGAAGGCTAGGGCTACAGTCCATGGGGTTGCAAGAGTGAGACACCACTTAGCGACTAAACCACCACCACCATATATGGCACCAGCCTCAACTCAGCTGCTCATGCTGTTATCCTAGGAGTAATATTCTCTCCCTTTCTCTTACTTGACAGTACTTCTGTGTAATTTATAAATGTAAATATATTGTGGGAAGGTCAGAAAATATTCTGATCGTATAGTCAAGTATTTTGGAGATTGATGATCTTTAGAAAAAAAAAAAGTTGGAAATCCCTCCACTGCCTGCCCCTGAATGTCTCTGTAACCCTTTATCTCATCACTGTCCAAAGCACTATTTTCCTGTCATACTGTGCTATATGTAGTTCTCTTAACTCATCTTGCATGTTTCGTGTCTTCCTGCCTTTTTTTAATGTTACTGCCCCATATTCGTGAGGAAGATTATATTCTTAAGGATTCAAAGCTCTGCCTCCCCAAGTGAAGTTGTCTGTTAACACAAGGTGTAATCTTATTCCATCCCTTGTAAAAGCCATTGCACCTTGTACCCATGTCCAGCATAGCTCCTGTAACATCTCAAAGCAGGGGTGTGTTCATATACATGCATACCTTTGAGATACTACAGGTTTGTTTCCAGACCACCACAGTAAAACAAATATCACAATAAAGTGAGTCATGTGAAAGTTTTGGTTTCCCAGTGCATATAAAAGTCACACCGACATTATACTGTAGTCTATTAAGTGTGCGATAACATGTCTAAAAAAACAATGTACATACCTTAATTTAAAAATACTCTTGCTAGAAAAGGCTAACCACCATCTGGACAGTGCAGGGTTCCCACAAACCTTCAATTTGTGAAAAAACATGGTATCTCTGAAGCACAATAAAGCAAAGTGCTGTAAGACAATGCATACCTCTGCAGGTCTCTTTACTGGGGTATGAGCTCCTTGGGAGCAGGCCCTCTGTTTCCTCAGCAGTTAGGATGCGTCCAGACACAGAGTGTTAACTCAGCAGTCAGTGGTCTTTTCTCCATGAATCGAAAAGTTAATACACTAGCAGGACTGTTCTAGGTTTTTCTTTCCCAAAGGATAGTATCAAGCAAGACAGAGTCAGGTTTCCAGTGCCAGCTAAAGATTGTCACTTGTTCTTTGCCTCTGTAAGGATTAGGTCACTAGCCACTGTAGTCACTGACCTTCAGCATACCCTGAAAGGAGTTGAGGGCAGAGATCAGGAATGAGATAGTCTTGAGCAGACCTTCAGATAGATATTTTCAGGAGAAAATATTCTGAACCCAATTTCTTGTATCTTCTCATATCTAGAAAAGCACTAAGATCGTTAACAGAGACATCTGCCTCTTGTGACTAGCAGCAATCTTCTACTGCGATGTGTGCTTGATTGCATGTACCCCCTTCACCAAAATCACATATATATTGACCTCCACTTTCCTTGTCAGAGCAGTTCCTAAGAGCTATCTGAAATGCTGTCTCCTAAGCTATAGTTCTCATTTTGCCCTAAATAAAACTTAACTCACAACTCTCACGTTGTACATTTTTTTTCAGTTGACACCAGTGAAGCTTTTTCTAGTCAACTTTCAGAAGTGCTCTACTGGAAGAATTAGTTCCCACATATCTTTTCCAGGTGTTCTATCCTGATCATTGCAGATTGTTGTTACAGGGATCCGTGTCATTCGAGGATGTGGCTGTGGATTTTACCCGACAGGAGTGGCACAGACTGGATCTTGCCCAGAGGACCATGCACAGGGATGTAATGCTGGAGAACTACAGCAACCTGGCATCTGTGGGTGAGGATATTGTCCACCTAACTCCTGGTAGCATGTTTTTCCTTTCTTGGTTGCTATAACCTGGGCAGCCTTTGTAGAGTTCAGTGATACTTCAGTTCTAGATTCAAGGGGTCATAGATAATTTATCAGTTTGGAGCACCAGGAAGAGTGTGTGTGTTCTCACTTCCCCCAGTGAAAGGTTTCAGTGCGTACCCTTCCTTGTGCAGTTCATGAAGATGCACCTTTCTCCTCCATCAGAGGCCCTAAAGCTCAGGCAACCTGGCCCACGTCCTGTGCCATTTCCCATTAACAGGCCTCTGCGTGGCCAAACCAGAGATGATCTTCAAGTTGGAGCGAGGGGAAGAACTGTGGATGTTAGAGGAGGAATCCTCAGACCATGGTTACACAGGTGAGTGAGCAACAACTCAACACATGAAAAGTAGGAGAAATATGACTTAAGGGATTCAAATCAAAGGTTATCTTTGGGTAGTATTTTTCAGGAATCTCTTTTCAGAGGCCCTTGCTCTTTGAAAATGACTGGAGGACAGAAGGTCTATATGCTTTAGATACCTATATCCTACATCCCCATATCATGCTCACACTTAAGTGCTCTCTCCTATTTTATCTTGATTTTTGTATTTACCACTCTTGTCTTTGCCTGCCTGCCTCAGCTTAGATATTTATTCTTAGCTAGTCTGTTTCTCTTTAGTATTCTCAATTGTCTTCCTTCCCTCCGTTGTCTTGGATGCCTTCTGTTGTCAATCACTCATTTATACATTCAGTCATCTGCCAAATCTTAAATGAGGGTCAACTATATGCTGGTCACCTTCTAGGTTGGGGGTCCAATAGTGAATAAAGTAATATCTCTGTTCTCTTGGAGTTTGCAGTCTATTGAGGAAAAGAGACCAGAAACAAATGAATACATGATGTTTGGTGGAGAAAAGAAAATCAATTCAAGATAAGAAGAGTAGACAGAGATGGTTTGTGCTTTTGGAGAATGTGGTCAGGGAAGACTCTTTGGGGAGCCTTTGACTGTGTGGATCACAATAAACTGTGGAAAATTCTGAAAGAGATGGGAATACCAGACCACCTGACCTGCTTCTTGAGAAATCTGTACGCAGGTCAGGAAGCAACAGTTAGAACTGGACATGGAACAACAGACTGGTTCCAAATAGGAAAAGGAGTACGTCAAGGCTGTATATTGTCACCCTGCTTATTTAACTTATATGCAGAGTACATCATGAGAAATGCTGGGCTGGAAGAAGCACAAGCTGGAATCAAGATTGCCGGGAGAAATATCAATAACCTCAGATATGCAGATGACGCCACCCTTATGGCAGAAAGTGAAGAACTAAAGAGCCTCTTGATGAAAGTGAAAGAGGAGAGTGAAAAAGTTGGCTTAAAGCTCAACATTCAGAAAACGAAGATCATGGCATCTGGTCCCATCACTTCATGGGAAATAGATGGGGAAACAGTGGCTGACTTCATTTTCCTGGGCTCCAAAATCACTGCAGATGGTGACTGCAGCCATGAAATTAAAAGACGCTTACTCCTTGGAAGGAAAGTTATGACCAACCTAGATAGCATATTCAAAAGCAGAGCCATTACTTTGCCAACAAAGGTCCATCTAGTCAAGGCTATAGTTTTTTCAGTGGTCATGTATGGATGTGAGAGTTGGACTGTGAAGAAAGCTGAGTGCCGAAGAATTGAACTGTGGTGTTGAAGAAGACTCTTGAGAGTCCCTTGGACTGGAAGGAGATTGAACCAGGCCGTCCTAAAGGAGATCAGTCCTGGGTGTTCATTGGTAGGACTGATTTTGAAGCTGAAACTCCAATACTTTGGCCACCTGATGCGAAGAGCTGACTCATTGGAAAAGACTCTGATGCTGGGAGGGATTGGGGCCAAGAGTCGGACACAACTGAGTGACTGAACTGAACTGAACATTAGTACACCAACACCAGTGAAGTGAGACCGAGCCATGTAGATTTTAGTAGTATTCTGAGCAGAGAGAACAGATAGTGCTAAGCCTAGTCTGAAGGATATATACCTCAGGGGTATATAGCAAAGATGCTGGTGTGTATCAAGGTTGGGTAGTGAGAGTGTTAGGAAGTGATATCTGAGAGTTCAGTTCAGTTCAGTCACTCAGTCGTGTCCAACTCTTTGTGACCCCATGAACTGCAGCACTCCAGGCCTCCCTGTCCATCACCAACTCCCGGAGTTCACTCAAACCCATGTCCATAGAGTCGATGATGCCATCCAACCATCTCATCCTCGGTCGTCCCCTTCTCCCCCTGCCCTCAATCTTTCCCAGCATCAGGGTCTTTTCCAATGAGTCAGCTCTTTGCATCAGGTGGCCAGAGTATTGGAGTTTCAGCCTCAAAATCAGTCCTACCAATGAACACCCAGGACTGATCTCCTTTAGGATGCACTGGTTGGATCTCCTTGCAGTACAAGGGACTCTCAAGAGTCTTCTCCAATACCACAGTTCAAAAGCATCAATTCTTCGGTGCTCAGCTTTCTTCACAGTCCAACTCTCACATCCATACATGACCACTGAAAAAACTATAGCCTTGACTAGATGGACCTTTGTTGGCAAAGTAATGTCTCTGCTTTTGAATATGCTATCTAGGTTGGTCATAACTTTCCTTCCAAGGAGTAAGCGTCTTTTAATTTCATGGCTGCAGTCACCATCTGCAGTGATTTTGGAGCCCAGGAAAATGAAGTCAGCCACTGTTTCCCCATCTATTTCCCATGAAGTGATGGGACCAGATGCCATGATCTTCGTTTTCTGAATGTTGAGCTTTAAGCCAACTTTTTCACTCTCCTCTTTCACTTTCATCAAGAGGCTCTTTAGTTCTTCTTCACTTTCTGCCATAAGGGTGGTGTCATCTGCATATCTGAGGTTATTGATATTTCTCCCGGCAATCTTGATTCCAGCTTGTGCTTCCTCCAGCCCAACATTTCTCATGATGTACTCTGCATATAAGTTAAATAAGCAGGGTGATAATATACAGCCTTGACGTACTCCTTTTCCTATTTGGAACCAGTCTGTTGTTCCATGTCCAGTTCTAACTGTTGCTTCCTGACCTGCGTACAGATTTCTCAAGAAGCAGGTCAGGTGGTCTGGTATTCCCATCTCTTTCAGAATATCCCACAGATCTGAGAGTTAGCTGGAGACTAAATTATGTAGAGTTTTTATAGGCTTTGTTAAGCTTTATACTGTGACAAGGGAAAGCCTATGTTGGGTTTTGAGTGAGAGTGATATGGTCTGATTTATTTTTAAAGGCTCTTTTTCACTGCCAGGTGCCAACAGTTCTGTTTGGGGTAATTCCCTCAGGCATGATAGTGACCTTCCGCATCGGAAGATTCAAACTTTGGATCAAACTGTTGAATATCAGAAAGCCTTCTACAAGAGAACGAGCTTTGTTGGACACAAAAGAACACACATAGGAGAGAGAAACTTTGAATGTAATGAATGTGGGAAAACTTACTGCAGGAAATCAAACCTTATTGAACATCTGAGAATACACACAGGGGAGAGACCCTATAAATGTGGTGAATGTGCAAAAACCTTTAGTGCAAGATCATACCTCATTGCTCATCAGAAAACTCACACAGGAGAGAAGCCCTTTGAATGTGATGAATGTGGAAAATCTTTTGGCAGGAAGTCACAACTCATTCTACATCAGAGAACACACACAGGAGAGAGACCCTATGAATGTACTGAGTGTGGGAAAACCTTTTCTGAGAAGGCAACCCTCATGATTCATCAGAGAACTCACACAGGGGAGAAACCCTATGAATGTGGCGAATGTGGGAAAACATTTCGTGTTAAGATATCTCTTACTCAACATGAGCGAACTCACACAGGGGAGAAACCCTATGAATGTGGTGCTTGTGGGAAAAACTTTGGTGCAAAAAAATCCCTAAACCAACATCAAAGAATTCATACAGGTGAGAAACCCTATAAATGTGGTGAATGTGGGAAATTTTTCAGATTGAAGATGACTCTCAATAATCACCAGAGAACTCATACGGGTGAAAAACCCTACCAGTGTAATGAATGTGGGAAATCTTTCAGTGTGCACTCATCTCTTGGAATACATCAGCGAATTCACACAGGAGAGAAACCTTATGAATGTAACAAATGTGGTAATGCCTTCTATGTCAAAGCACGCCTCATTGAACATCAGAGAATGCATTCAGGAGAAAAACCCTATGAATGTAGTGAATGTGGAAAAATCTTCAGTATGAAGAAATCCCTTTGTCAACACCAGAGAACTCACACAGGAGAGAAACTTTGTGAATGAAGAAATGCCCTCTCTGTGAAAGTATGCCTCATTAACACAGGAGAGACCCTTTGAATGTCAAGAATGTGGGAAAGGTTTCTGCCAGAAGGCACACCTCACAGAACATGAGAGAACTCACTTAGGCCAGCCCTTGCCTTGTACTGTGGAGAAAGCTTCTCTGAGAAGACTCCCCTCACCATTTGATCAAGCCCTTTGGGCCATCTGATTACTGGGGCACACAGAGTATACCTGTAACAATATGGCTCCTACCTTGGTGTGAAAATTGTCCTGATCCCCTTAGGGAGTGGCTTATTGTTGTTTTCATTTCATTTGGATTTCCCTAATTAGTGGTTGAGAATCAGCTTACCTGTTGACTGGTCATTGTTATATTTCTTCTGTGCAATGACTGTTCATGTCCTTTGCTCATTGTTTTCTAATAGGCTGTCTTTTACTTCTTGGTTTAAATGTTGTTTTCCTTGTTCTTTAAAAAAATATATGAGAACATAATCCCTTTTCAGTCATTTGTGTTTCAGATATCTCCTCTCAGTCTGTGACTGATTCTTTAATTTTGTTAACTCTTTTCTTCTGCCTAGGTTTTATGTTTTTATGTTATCAGTTTCAAGGTGATAATATTCTCCTATACTTTCCTCTAAAGTGAAGGTTTCATTTTCAACATTGAAAATTTTAATCTACCCTAAGTTTTTGCTGTATAATATGAAGTCTCCAATATATAATGCTATATTTTAAAAACTTTACATCAGTAGTATCACACTATTTTTGTTTATGCAGCTTGCTTTTTTTCATGAAATGTTACCTTTCCAAGATCTATCCATGTTAGTAAATATAGCTCTGGTTTATTTATTTATCTCTCCATTCCCCTAGTGAAAGGCATTTGTATCATTTCTGTGTTTAGTATTTAAATCTAGAAATGGCAATGATGGGTCATAGGGTGTAGGCAGTATGCCAGTTATTAATCTATTGTGCCCCAGTTCCAAACCTGCCCTTCTATCCTGGGACTTTGTGATGCTGGGGCCATGACTCTATAGAACACATTCCTGTCTTGCCAGTTGCTACTCTCTGTTGTGTCTTGCCAATAAGAGATATGAAATATAAATGTTGAGCCTTTGGAAGGAAGAAGGGACTTGTTCTTTTTTTTTTCAATTCCAGTTGGCACCCTGTTTATCTGAGTATCAGCCCAGCATTGCTTCTTCACTTGGGCAGCAGCAGATCCTCATGGTAGCAGCAGTTTAATCCAGTTTGCACTTTCCCAGTACTAACAGCTCTATGGTACTGCACCCCCTCAGAGACACTTGGAACATCTGACTAGTGCCACCTCCTTAGAACTATGAATCTCAGTCACATGAGAGCCCACTTAAAACCTTCTATTTTTAGTAATTCCAACTTCTTCCCTTTTTACCCTAGCCCCACTGCTTTCTGCAGTTGCTGAGTCCATGAGAATTTTAATGTTCTTTTTGCTTTTAGGGTATGTGGTTAGTAACTTCATAATAACTTCACAACTAGTAAAATTTTTTTAATAATAAATTCTCTCTATTAAAGTAACTGGTATGGCTTCTGTCTCCTAGCTGGGTTCTGATTGATATAGAAGTTTTTCAATTTGACTAAATATTAAAGTTTTTAAAAATTGTACTATTTTACACTCTCATGAGCAGTTTGAGAAAAAGTTTACATTTTCCCACATATTCACTAGGACTTATCTGTTATTTTTTTTTTAAATAAATTATTGCCTATCTGAAAGGTGTAAAATGGCTTTAAGCCCTTCCATCCTTGAATGTATTTGTCTTTTTATTTAACTCATTTAAAATCTGTTAAATTCTAAGTAGTATTTTATGGTTTTCTCTAAGAAATTGTCTTTGAAAGTTAATCTTTTAATAGAAAATTTGCTCATATATATGTATATACATATATTTTAAAATATGTATTATGGGGTATATATATATGTAATATATGTATCTATCTATATGTTAAGTATGTGTGTATACACGTGTGCATGTCTCCCCAGAAAACACTTTTGTTTTATATATTTATTTTACCTACATATTTACCACTTTGGTTGCTCTTTATTTTTTCCCACATTTCCTTCCTGATCATTTTCTTCTTTACCTGGAAAATATCCTTTAGAGTTTTCTTTAGCTGAGGTCTATCAATGACAAATCTCTCAACCTTGTGCATGCTTCCCCTTGTACTTTTTTGATAAGAAGAAACAAATCCTTCACTTTTAGTACTGGGTAGCACTGTGCCATAATAAATATTGATACTAAATTACATGATTTTTTTGCTTTTCCCCCTGAGTGTTCCATAAGGATTACGACAACCCAGGATATTTGAATTAACTATTAGATGTCCTCCAATACAGCATACACTCGAATATACATATTACACTTTTCTCACTTTGTATATAGCATGCCCTCACCCTTGTTTGCTAAGCATTACGTTTATCAAGATGCCATCTCCTCATTTCTTCCAATCTTCAGCTCATCCATTAAAAAATTAAATCTGATGTTTTAAAATGACTATTATTATGGAAAATGTCAAACATGAAAAAAAGTAATCTATGGTGACAGAAAGCAGATCAGTGGTTGCCTCTGGAGTAGGAATTAACTCCTAAGAGGTAGGAGGGAACTTCCCCAGGCATGATGGAACTATTCTGTATCTTGACTGAGTGTGTGTTAATGAGAATACACAGGAGTCATCAAATGATTAAATTTAAGATTTGTGCATTTTATTGTATGTAAATTATCTCTCAATTAAAAATTTAAAGCACAACAATAAAAAGTTTCCCATTTCCATATCAGGAGTCAGATGTAGGCTGCCTGGGAGAAAAACAAAGAATCTTGACCACTAGATCAGATGAAAGACACTGGCAATGGGAGACTTCATTCTTTCAAGGCTTTAGAAATGGTTTTACTCCATGAAAATGACCTTTACTAAGGCTCCATGGTGGGTTGTGCTGGTCCTCCATTAGCTACCGTCACTTATGTGATAACCCTACTGGCCAACACTTCTGTATGTATGTGGCTCCTGATAGCCTAAGCACAGTCTCTCCTCATACTCCATTAGCTACCAGGCTGTAGTTTTTACCCCCATGACATGTCTGCACAGTATCTACTAACACCTCATTAGTTTATAGCAGTTCTTATCATTGACACTAGTCAAGAGCGCAATGTCTGCTAACCTACCATTAGCTCACAATAGCTTGTCTTCTTCCACTTTTTGTTCCAGCAGAATCTACTCACTCCCTTTAGCTCATATCATCATGTCTCACCACTTCTTTCAGCTGCCATTACAAGTTTTGCTGACCCCCATTTGCTCACAGCATACCATCTTTTCACTCCTTTTGCTTACAGCTTAGTGACTGATGATCTACCATCACATCTTTTTGCCCTCCTTTAGACTCAGCATGGTGGCTACTAACCTCCCTTCCATTGGCTCCCAGCAGTGTCACTTATAACCTCCTTTAGACCTATTGCAGTGGCTGTTGTCTCCATGTTGGTTTTCACCGTTTTGTCTGTTCATTCCCCATCAGCCACCGTACAGTATATTTAACCCAATGAGTTCTAATTGACATGTGTGCTGATCCTACGTTAGATCTCCTCATTATATCTGATTTTTTAAATTAGCCATCAGTACACTGTCTTTGGGGCTTCCCTGGTGGCTCAGATGGTAAAGAATCTGCCTGCAATGCAGGAGACCCAGGTTCGAGCCCTGGGACGGGAAGATCCTCTGGAGAAGGGAATGGCTACCCACTCCAGTATTCTTGCCTGGAGAATTCCATGGACAGAAGAACCTGGTGGGCTACAATCAACGGGGTCGAAAAGAGTTTGGCACGACTGAGCGACTAACACTTTCACTTCACTTTCACAGTGTCTTTGACCTCATGAACCCACAATGCAGCATAGTTACACCAATATTTATCTGCTGTTTCCTAATTAGTCACCAATAGACTTTGATCCTCTTGAGCCCCAGCACAATGTCTGTAGAATGTGACCTTGTCACTCTATCTTCTGATCCCCCATTTACCAAGTTCCAAGTTCTTTACCTGAAGACCCCTAAATAGCCCCAATCATCAGTGTATCTGCTGATCACACATTAGTCATCTGATTTGTAGATACCCATCATGACCAAGATAAACACGATGGTGTGATCACTCACCTAGAGCTAGACATCCTGGAATGTGAAGTCAAGTGGGCCTTAGAAAGCATCACTATGAACGAAGCTAGTGGAGGTGATGGAATTCCAGTTGAGCTATTTCAAATCCTAAAAGATGATGCTGTGAAAGTGCTGCACTCAATATGCCAGCACATTTGGAAAACTCAGCAGTGGCCACAGGACTGGAAAAGGTCAGTTTTCATTCTAATCCCAAGGAAAGGCAATGCAAAAGAATGCTCAAACTACCGCACAATTGCACTCATCTCACATGCTAGTAAAGTAATGCTCAAAACCCTCCAAGCCAGGCTTTAGCAATACGTGAATTGTGAACTTCCAAATGTTCAAGCTGGCTTTAGAAAAGGTAGAGGAACCAGAGATCAAATTGCCAACATCCTCTGGATCATGGAAAAAGCAAGAGAGTTCCAGAAAAACATCTATTTCTGCTTTATTGACTATGCCAAAGCCTTTGACTGTGTGGATCACAAGAAACTGTGGAAAATTCTGAAAGAGATGGGAATACCAGACCACCTAACCTGCCTCTTGAGAAACCTGTATGCAGGTCAGGAAGCAACAGTTAGAACTGGACATGGAACAACAGACTGGTTCCAAATAGGAAAAGGAGTACGTCAAGGCTGTACATTGTAACTTATATGCAGAGTACATCATGAGAAGCGCTGGGCTGGAGGAAGCACAAGCTGGAATCAAGATTGCCGGGAGAAATATCAATAACCTCAGATATGCAGATAACACCACCCTTATGGCAGAAAGTGAAGAGGAACTAAAAAGCCTCTTGATGAAAGTGAAAGAGGAGAGTGAAAAAGTTGGCTTAAAGCTCAACATTCAGAAAACGAAGATCACGGCATCTGGTCCCATCACTTCATGGGAAATAGATGGGGAAACAGTGGAAACAGTGTCAGACTTTATTTTTTTGGGCTCCAAAATCACTGCAGATGGTGATTGCAGCCATGAAATTAAAAGACGCTTACTCCTTGGAAGGTAAGTTATGACCAACCTAGATAGCATATTCAAAAGCAGAGACATTACTTTGCCAACAAAGGTCTGTCTAGTCAAGGCTATGGTTTTTTCAGTGGTCATGTATGGATGAGAGAGTTGGACTGTGAAGCAAGCTGAGTGCCGAAGAATTGATGCTTTTGAACTGTGGTGTTGGAGAAGACTCTTGAGAGTCCCTTGGACTGCAAGGAGATCCAACCAGTCCATTCTAAAGATCAGTCCTGGGTGTTCATTGGAAGGAATGATGCCAAAGCTGAAACTCCAGTACTTTGGCCACCTCATGTGAAGAGTTGACTCATTGGAAAAGACTCTGATTCTGGGAGGGATTGGGGGCAGGAGGAGAAGGGGATGACAGAGGATGAGATGGCTGGATGGCATCATCAACTTCGTGGACGTGAGTTTGAGTGAAATCCGGGAGATGGTGATGGACAGGGAGGCCTGGTGTACTGCAGTTCACGGGATCATAAAGAGTCAGACACAACTGAGCCACTGAACTGAACTGAATACAGAGTATGACCTCCTTGAGGACCCATTGCCATGTTTTTTGTTCTTACAGTAGCCAAATCCCTGTGTCTGCACTGAGTCCTCCTCCCCCACCTTTAACTGCACATATTGTGTCTTTGGGGCTTCCCAGGTGGCTCAGTGGTAAAGAATCCACCTGCCAGTGCAGGAGACATGAGTTTGATCCCTGGGTGAGGAAGATTCCCTGGAGAAGGAAATGGCAACCAACTCCAGTATTCTTGCCTGGAAAATCCCATGGACAGAGGAGTCTGGAGAGCTTCAGTACATGGGGTTGCAGAGAGTTGGACACAACTTAGCGACTGAGCAGCCGCAGCAGCATTGTGTCTTTGATCCATTGAGGCCATAGAGTTTGCTTACCCCACATTAGCTCTCGTCACAGTGTCTGTTGATCTTCAATTAGGTAGCAGTACATTTTCTTCAATGTGCACGAAGTTCCGGCAATATACTTGCTGATCCCCAGTTAGCCATAAGATCAGAGACTAACCTCCAGGAGCTTCCAGCACAGTATCTGCTGATTCCACACTAGTCTCACCTTTCTGACCACCCATTAGCAATGAGTACAATGTCTCTGATCTTCGTAAGTCACAGTCACAATGTTGCTGATCCTGCGTTAACCATCATCACTGTGCCAGTTGATTCCCCATTAGCCATTAATACAGTATCTGAATGCAATGATGCCCCAATTCAGTGCATGCTGACCACATGTTACAGCCCATCTCTATATTTGCTAACCTTATACTGGCCTCAACACTGGGACAGATGATTACCAGGCACTAGTTTAGAGTCTTTGGCTCATGTTTTTTCACAGTATCTGCTGTCGTCACTGTGTCTGCTAATCTTGGTCACGAGTTGAGAGTGTCTTTGAGTCCTCATAAAAAATCTGATTAGTGTCTGCTGATCTCATATTAGTACTTTATCATCCTGCTCATTAGCCATTAGCCACCACTAAAGTGATTTTTGTCTCCGTCTAAGCATCAGCCCATTTGCTACCCTCAATCCTGTGGATGCCAGTTCTTCATCCTCTGATACAGTGTATTATCCTCATGAGCCCCAGCATAGTACCTGGGCCTCATTAGAGCCTTCCCTACCATTAGACCCTTCATGGTTTCTGATGATCTATTAGTCACCAGTACAGTGTCTGACTCCCATGAGCCCCCATAATGATGTCTGCTGGTGCTGTATTAGCTCCCATGACTGTGTCTGTTGAATCCTCACTAGTCATTAAAATACTGTATTTGATTTCTGTAATTACTCCCCACAGTTTCTGATGACCCTATGTTACGACCAGTAATCATTTCCTGATTTCTGTAAATTGGTTTGTTGACTGTTTCAATCCCTGTAACTGTTCCTTGGACTCTGATGGTTCCCTAGTCCTACAGACTGCTTTAAAAATTTTTTTTATTCCCTGCACTTCAGGGACTCTTCCTTGATGTTATTGACCTGATCCTCAGGGTTTAGTCCCTGTTGCTCTGGCTCTTTTGTTGCCCCTCTGACAGTATTCCAAATACAAGGACTGTTTTGTGGTCTCTTTAGATATTTGATGATGTCCCCCACCTATTTCTCAGGTCCAGACACTATCCCTTTGTCTGGCTAGCTGTTTCCTTGTTTCTCTGGCTGTGCTCTCAGCTTGAGATTGTTCTCTTATCTGTCTTGCTGTCTCCTAGGTATTTCTAGCTGTTCTATGACATTTAGGGGTATTTTCTCTTTCCATTTGACTGTTCTGGAGTGTCTCTGGCTGTTCTCTAATTACAAGGACTGTTTTCTCATTCTTTGGCCATTTGATAGTTTCTCTGATGGTCACATCGCTGCTGTGATTGTTTACTGGTCTGTATGGCTGTTTTCTAGTGTCTGGGGATTTTTCCTCAGCCCTGACCTATTGTCTGGAACCAGAGACTGCCTCTTCTAGCAGTTCCCTAGTACATGAAATAGATTACCTTCCCTGATCTTACCTCAATTCTAGGCTTGTTCACACTTCCTATTGCCTATTTTCTGGTTTTGCCAATTATTTCTCAGCACCAAGGACTGTTGTATACACTGGATGTGATAGTGTTAGTCGCACAGTCTTGTCTGACTCTTTGTGACCCCATGGACTGTAGGCCACTAGACTCCTCTGTCCATGGAATTCTCCAGGCAAGAATACTGGAATGGGTTGCCATTCCCTTCTCCAGGGGATCTTCCCAATCCAGGGGTTGAACGTGGGTCTCCCGCATTGCAGGCAGATTCTTTACTAGCTGGGCCTTAAACAGCAAGTGGTAGTTGCAGGCTCCAGAGGGAGCACCTTCCTTTCAGTAGATCCTTTTAGCTGTAGCTGCCCTGGAGAAGCAGACCCTACAGAGAGGCTTAGTTCAGAGTCCTGATGTGAGTCACTATGTTTCTTCTCATTACCTTTCTAGAAAATCCATTAAGGTAAGTAAAGTGAGTTATCCCTCATGCCCACATTCATGTGTCTGTGTGTGAATCTCTGATTGGAAGAGACTCTGATGGCTGAGAGGCACGAAGAGGGTGGCAGTCCTGTGTGGTGTGCAGCATGGGGTCCAGCTCCATGTGTAGCCTTGGGGCTGGCCCGTCCCTCACTCAAGTTTCAGTTCAGTTCAGTCCAGTCACTCAGTCGTGTCTGACTCTTTACGACCCCATGAATCACAGCACACCAGGCCTCCCTGTCCATCACCAACTTCCGGAGTTCACTCAGACTCACGTTCATCGAGTCGGTGATGCCATCCAGCCATCTCATCCTGGGTCGTCCCCTTCTCCTCCTGCCCCCAATCCCTCCCAGCATCAGGGTCTTTTCCAGTGAGTCAACTCTTCACATGAGGTGGCCAAAGTACTGGAGTTTCAGCTTCAGCATCAGTCCTTCCAGTGAACACCCAGCACTGATCTCCTTTAGGATGGACTGGTTGGATCTCCTTGCAGTCCAAGGGACTCTCAAGAGTCTTCTCCAACACCACAGTTCAAAAGCATCAATTCTTTGGTGCTCAGCCTTCTTCACAGTCCAACTCTCACATCCATACATGACCACAGGAAAAACCATAGCCTTGACTAGATAGACCTTTGTTGGCAAAGTAATATCTCTGCTTTTCAATATGCCATCTAGGTTGGTCATAACTTTCCTTCCAAGGAGTAAGCGCCTTTTAATTTCATGGCTGCAATCACCATCTGCAGTGATTTTGGAGCCCAGAAAAATGAAGTCAGCCACTGTTTCCCCATCTATTTCCCCTGAAGGGATGGGACCAGATGCCATGATCTTCGTTTTCTGAATGTTGAGCTTTAAGCCAACTTTTTCACTCTCCTCTTTCACTTTCATCAAGAGGCTTTTTAGTTCCTCTTCACTTTCTGCCATAAGGATGGTGTTATCTGCATATCTGAGGTTATTGATATTTCTCCCGGCAATCTTGACTCCAGCTTGTGCTTCCTCCAGCCCAGCGTTTCTCATGATGTACTCTGCATAGAAGTTAAATAAGCAGGGTGACAAGATACAGCCTTGACGTACTCCTTTTCCTATTTGGAACCAGTCTGTTGTTCCATGTCCAGTTCTAACTGTTGCTTCCTGACCTGCATACAGATTTCTCAAGAGGCAAGTCAGGTGGTCTGGTATTCCCATCTCTTTCAGAATTTTCCACAGTTTCTTGTGATCCACACAGTCAAAGGCTTTGGCATAGTCAATAAAGCAGAAATAGATGTTTTTCTGGAACTCTCGCTTTTTCCATGATCCAGAGGATGTTGGCAATTTGATCTCTGGTTCCTCTGCCTTTTCTAAAACCAGCTTGAACATCTGGAAGTTCACAATTCACGTATTGCTGAAGCCTGGCTTGGAGAGTTTTGAGCGTTACTTTACTAGTGTGTGAGATGAGTGCAATTGTGTGGTAGTTTGAGCATTCTTTGGCATTGCCTTTCCTTGGGATTAGAATGAAAACCCACTTTTTCCAGTCCTGTGGCCACTGCTGAGTTTTCCAAATGTGCTGGCATATTGAGTGCAGCACTTTCACAGCATTATCTTTTAGGATTTGAAATAGCTCAACTGGAATTCCATCACCTCCACTAGCTTCGTTCATAATGAAGCTTTCTAAGGCCCACTTAACTTCACATTCCAGGATGTCTGGCTCTAGGTGAGTGATCACACCATTGTGAATATCTGGGTCGTGAAGTTTTTTTTTTTTGTACAATTCTTCTATGTATTCTTGCCACGTCTTAGTTCTCCCTAAAAGATGGGCCTCATAGTCCCTACCCAGAATCCTTCTGAGGTCTGTGATAGCATTGGAGGATGATTCATGGGTGCATTCACCCATTGGGTATTTTTTTCAGGTCAAAACATAAAACTCTCTTAATAAGTTCCTGTGTAATATTACTAAGTGTGATTTAATTGCTAGATAGGCAGTGTAGTGTTATGATGAAGTATATGAGCACTGGAGCCAAATCTATATTAAAATTTTGAGTCTTAGTGGTTTCTTAGCTGTGACAGCAAAAGCACATACTATACAGTGAGTGCTTAGTCACTGACCCTGTGGACTGTTGCCGGCCAGGCTCCTCTGTCCATGGGATTCTCCAGATAAGAATATACTGGAGTGGGTTGCCATTTCCTTTTCCAGAGGACCTTCCCAACCCAGGGATCAAATCCAGGTCTCCTGCATTGCAGGCAGATTTCCTTGTGGCTCAGCTGGTAAGGAATCCACCTGATGTGGGAGACCTGGGTTTGATCCCTGAGTTGGGAAGATCCCCTGGAGAGGGGAAAGCACCTACTCCAGTATTCTGGCCTGGAGAATTCCATGGACTGTATAGACCTGGACACGACTGAGCAACTTTCACTTTCATTTTCACTTTGTTTACCATCTGAGCTATCAGGGAAACCCCACATTGTATAAAGCAAAGGAAATAAATTGGACTTCATCAAAATTAAAAACTTTTGTTCTGCAAATAATACTGTCAAGAAAGTAAAAGGTCAACCCACAGAAATAGGAAAAAATATTTGTAAATCATATATCTGATAAGGGAGTTACATCTAGGCTGTATAAAGGACTCATAACCCAATAATAAAAACATAAATAAATAATCCAACTTAAAAATGGGCAAAGGGTTTGAAGGGACATTTCTCCAAATGAGATAAACAAATGGCCTAAGCACATGAAAAGCTATACAGCATCATTTAGCATTAGGGAAGTAAAAATCAAAACCACAATGAGGTAACACTGCATAACCACTGGTATGGCTAGAATAAAAAAGAAAAACAACAAGTATTGACAAAGATGTAGAAAAATTGGACTTGTTTTACGTTGCTGATAAAATGTAAAGTGTACAACTGTTTTGGAAGAAAGTTTGGAAGTTTCTCAAAATGGTAAACAGAGTTACCACCTGATCTAGGAATGCCATTCCTTGATATCCACCCAAGAGAAAATAAAACGTATATCCATACAAAAACTTACACACAGTTGTTCATAGAAGCATTATTTATAGTAGCCCCAAAGTGGAAACAACCCAAATATCCATCAGTTAATGAATGGGTGATCAAAATGTGGTATATCCATAACATAAAATATTATTCAGTAATAAAAAGGGATGATGTACTGATATATACTACAAAATGCAGGAACTTTGAAAACCTGTTATTTGAAAGAAACCAGTCACAAAAGACCACATATTGTATGATTCTATTTATATGAAATGTGCAGAATAGGTAAAACTATGGAGACAGAGTAGATTAGTGCTTGTCTGTGGCCATGGTTGGGGAAGGAGGTGGGAGAAGTGGACAGTGAATGTTAATGGGCTTCTTTGGGGGATGATGAAAATATTCTAAAATTCTATTGTGATGATTGCACAACTTTGTGAATATACTAAAATTAATTGTCATATTAAATGAATAAATTTTATTGTATGTAAATTGTATCTCAATGAAGTTTAAAAAATTATAAAAATAAAAATATTAACTAGGTCAGTATTTCTCAATTTGATTCCTTGTAATATTTTTTTAAAGAAAAACAATTCCTGCTTATGATTTTGAGAAAGAAATCCTGCCTTTTCCTAACTGTGTGTCCTTGGGGACATCTTATTACTTCTCTATGCCTCAGTTTCTATATGTGTAAAATGGGGGTAAAAATAATGCCTAACTCATAGGACAGTGTGAACATTAAATGACATTATATATATATTGTATTATATATATTATATATGTGCTAGGTACATAGCTCTCTATACTAGTTACTATCAGTAATAGTAATGGTAAATGTAATTTATAACAGTAGTGATAAATCTTAGTAATGACTATTTACATTATTGCAAATAATGGTTTATTAGGAATGATAATTTACAATATTGGAAATAATATATAATGCTAGTAATAATACTTTCATGCCCTCTGGCCCCTTTAACTAATGATTTTGATAAGTCTCTCTTTAATATGCTCATTTGTAATGCTTTTCTTATGATGATGCTCATATACTAATTTCTAATGTACAAATGCTCACACTGAGAAATACCAACATTCAAAGACTTCTGAGGACAGCCACCCCTCACCAAATGATATTGTTCCTGCTTTTATTTCCAAGTAAGGTCACATTCTGAGATGGTGAGGGTTATGTATGATTTTGGAAGACACAATACAACCCATAATAGTTTCCCATTATGCAGTCCTCACTATGGGCAAATCCCCATGTTTATAAATCTCTACTACTGACAAGAACTTATGACAAATCCCCAAGCCCCGAATAAACAATTCCCTTGAAAAGTACCCAATCCTTAATGCAGCATATCTCCCTTCACAAATACCCAAATGGCAAATACTGTATTAATTTTCTATCATTGTGTAACAGATTACCACAAACTTAGTGGCCTAAAACAACACTTATTTATGGTCTTACAGTTCTGTAGGTCAGAAGTCCAAGTGAGCTTGTCTAGCTTCTCTACTTAATGGTCTTGGAAAACCAATGTCAAAGTGTTGGCTACAGTGGTCTCTTCTAGGAGGCTCTTAGGAAGACTCAGTTTCAATCTTATTCATGTTATTGGCACAATTTAGTTCCTTGCAGTTGTAGTAATGAGGTTCCCGTTTCTTTGTTGGCTGTCAGCCTGTGGTGGTTGCTCTGTGCTTCTAGAGGCCAACTGCATGTCTCACCATGTGGGCCTCTTTGTCTTCAAAGTCAATTAGGATGTGCCAACTGCTTCCCATGCTTACAGTTTCTCCAGCGTCTGTGTCACCAGCAGGAGAAAACTCTGCATTTCTGAAGGGCTAATGTACTTAATTAGATTAGGCTCACCTGGATAATCTCTTTGTTTTAAAGCAGACTGATTAGTACCCTTAATTATATTTGCAATTAATTTGCTACATAATTATAATCAAGGAATTGTAACTCATCACCCCTACCGGTTGACCCACAATCAAGGGAAGATGTTTATATAAGCTGAGAGGGATATTGGAGGCCATTCTTAGAATCCTGCCTCCTGCAATCACATTGTGCTATTTTCTTTTTTTAAAACATAAATTTTAATTTTATCTATTAAAATTTATTTATTTATTTGGCTGCATTGGGTCTCCATTGCAGCACACGGGATCTTCCTTGTGTCATGAGGGATCTTTTATTGTGGCACATGGACTCAGTAGTTACACAGCACACCCTCTCTAGCTGTGGTGCATGGGTTATGGAATGTGCAAGATCCTGGGCTCAGTAGTGCGGTGAGGGGGCTTAGTCGCTCTGCAACATGTGAAGTCTTAGTTCCCTGATTAGGCAACCTGTGTCCTCTGTATTGCAAGACAGATTCTTAACCACTGGACCATGAGGAAAGACCTCCACTACCTTCTTATTCCCAAATATTCCACTGGCATTGCTCCATTGATGATCCCCATTGGCAAATCTCTCATCTCATAAATATCTGTGTGTGCTCAGTTGCTCAGTTGTGTCCGCCTCTTTGCGACCTCATGGACTGTAGCCCTTCAGGCTCTTCTGTCTATAGGATCATCCTGGCAAGAATACTAGAATGGGTGTCATTTCTTTCTCCACATAAATATCTACTTATTGGAAAATCTTTCATTCATAAACCTATTAGGGAAGAAAATCACTCCATTGAAAAAAAAAAACCTTAAAATATCTCTTTTCATGACCCCTCTTGAAGAAATGGAGTAGCCATCAAGGTCAACAAAAGAGTCCGAAATGCAGTACTTGGATGCAATCTCAAAAACGACAGAATGATCTCTGTTCTTCTCCAAGGCAAACCATTCAATATCACAGTTGTCCAAGTCTATGCCCCAACCAGTAATGCTGAAGAAGCTGAAGTTGAACGGTTTTATGAAGACCTACAAGACCTTTTAAAACTAACACCCAAAAAAGATGTCCTTTTCATTCTAGGGGACTGGAATGCAAAAGTAGGAAGTCAAGAAACACCTGGAGTAACAGGCAAATTTGGCCTTGAAATGCAGAATGAAGCAGGGCAAAGACTAATAGAGTTTTGCCAAGAAAATGCACTGGTCATAGCAAACACCCTCTTCCAACAACACAAGGGAAGACTCTACACATGGACATCACCAGATGGTCAACACTGAAACCAGACTGATTATATTCTTTGCAGCCAAAGATGAAGAAGCTCTATACAGTCAACAAAAACAAGACTGGGAGCTGACTGTGACACAGATCATGAACTCCTTATTGCCAAATTCAGACTTAAATTGAAAAAAGTAGGGAAGACCGCTAGACCATTCAGGTATGACCTAAATCAAATCCCTTATGATTATACAGTGGAAATGAGAAATAGATTTAAGGGTCTAGATCTGATAGATAGAGTGCCTGATGAACTATGGAATGAGGTTCGTGACATTGTACAGGAGGCAGGGATCAAGACTATCCCCATGGAAAAGAAATGCAAAACAGCAAAATGGCTGTCTGGGGAGGCCTTACAAATAGCTGTGAAAAGAAGAGAGGCGAAAAACAAAGCAGAAAGGAAAGATATAAGCATCTGAATGCAGAGTTACAAAGAACAGCAAGAAGAGATAAGAAAGCTTTCTTCAGCGATCAATGCAAAGAAATAGAGGAAAACAACAGAATGGGAAAGACTAGAGATCTCTTCAAGAAAATTAGAGATATCAAGGGAACATTTCATGCAGAGATGGGCTTGATAAAGGACAGAAATGGTCTGGACCTAACAGAAGCAGAAGATATTAAGAAGAGGTGGCAAGAATACACAGAAGAACTGTACAAAAAAGATCTTCACAATCCAGATAATCATGATGATGTGATCACTAATCTAGAGCCAGACATCTTGGAATGTGAAGTCAAGTGGGCCTTAGAAGGCATCACTACGAACAAAGCTAGTGGAGGTGATGGAATTCCAGTTGAGCTGTTTCAAATCCTGAAAGATGATGCTGTGAAAGTGCTGCACTCAATATGCCAGCACATTTGGAAAACTCAGCAGTGGCCACAGGACTGGAAAAGGTCAGTTTTCATTCCAATTCCAAAGAAAGGCAATGCCAAAGAATGCTCAAACTACTGCACAATTGCACTCATCTCACATGCTAGTAAAGTAATGCTCAAAATTCTCCAAGCCAGACTTCAGCAATACGTGAACTATGAACTTCCAGATGTTCAAGCTGGATTTAGAAAAGGCAGAGGAACCAGAGATCAAATTGCCAACATCCACTGGATCATGGAAGAAGCAAGAGAGTTCCAGAAAAACATCTATTTCTGCTTTATTGACTATGCCAAAGCCTTTGACTGTGTGGATCACAAGAAACTGGAAAATTCTGAAAGAGATGGGAATACCAGACCACCTAACCTGCCTCTTGAGAAATCTGTATGCAGGTCAGGAAGCAACAGTTAGAACTGAACATGGAACAACAGACTGGTTCCAAATAGGAAAAGGAGTACGTCAAAGCTGTATATTGTCACCCTGCTTATTTAACTTATATGCAGAGTACATCATGAGAAACGCTGGGCTGGAAGAAACACAAGCTGAAATCAAGATTACCAGGAGAAATATCAATAACCTCAGATATGCAGATGACACCACCCTTATGGCAGAAAGTGAAGAGGAACTAAAAAGCCTCTTGATGAAAGTGAAAAAGGAGAGTGAAAAAGTTGGCTTAAAGCTCAACATTCAGAAAACGAAGATCATGGCATCTGGTCCCATCCCTTCATGGGAAATAGATGGGGAAACAGTAGAAACAGTGGCAGACTTTATTTTTGGGGGCTCCAAAATCACTGCAGATGGTGATTGCAGCCATGAAATTAAAAGGCGCTTACTCTTTGGAAGGAAAGTTATGACCAACCTAGGTAGCATATTGAAAAGCAGAGACATTACTTTGTCGACTAAGGTCCGTCTAGTCAAGGCTATGGTTTTTCCTGTGGTCATGTATGGATGTGAGAGTTGGACTGTGAAGAAGGCTGAGCGCCGAAGAATTGATGCTTTTGAACTGTGGTATTGGAGAAGACTCTTGAGAGTCCCTTGGACTGCAAGGAGATCCAACCCGTCCATTCTGAAGGAGATCAGCTATGGGATTTCTTTGGAAGGAATGATGCTAAAGCTGAAGCTCCAGTACTTTGGCCACCTCATGTGAAGAGTTGACTCATTGGAAAAGACTCTGATGCTGGGAGGGATTGGGGGCAGGAGGAGAAGGGGACGACCCAGGATGAGATGCCTGAATGGCATCTGGGACTCAATGGACGTGAGTCTGAGTGAACTCCGGGAGATGGTGATGGACAGGGAGGCCTGGCGTGCTGCGATTCATGGGGTTGCAAAGAGTCGGACACGACTGAGCGACTGAACTGAACTGAACTGAACTTGACAAATCTCTTCACTGAGAAATAAAAACTATTGATGTATCGGTAGATGTCTGCCAGTGAAAAATCTTATGCATAAACATCCATTGGATTCTTTATTTATACTCCTTATTGAAAAATCTTTTTATAAAAAATCTCCATAATACATACTTCATTGTTGTTTGTCCATTGAAAAATCTCTATAGTCTTAAACACCCACTTGATGGTGTAATCTATTTATGACCTTTGATGACAGATTTCCCTGTTTTTTAAACACTTTCCTATTGGCATATATCCTATTGCTCAGCTCATTTTTGATATACCCATCATAAATATCTCTGTTGACATATACCCCAGTGACAATATCTATTGTATATCTCCCTATTTGTATTCACCTATCAAAGTATCCCTAATTGGTAGCTCCATATTTACCAGGATTATATTCATAAAAACCTTTCCTCACAACCAGGTATAACTTAATTAATGATTACTGGTGACAAATCGCTTTATTCTTAAATACTCACCAAAGGCATGTCATTCATTGCCAACCCAATTTACAAATCTGATTTGGAAATACCTGCCCACTGGAATTTTTATACATTGAAAATACCAGTTGAATGATGCCGGGAGCCTGTGTGAGGAATCCCGCCTCTGCCAAAGGTCATGAGGAAGGAAGCCCGACAAAACGCAAAGGCGTGATCCGGCTTCAGGGGTTCCCCCTGAGTTTCCCTGAACATCTACCCCCCAAAACCAGAATCTGCCTGCCTTATTGTACTGTGCCTTTCCACTCTTCTGACACTCTCTGGAAAAAGTTAACTTAGGGCTTCAGTCTTCTGCATTTGAAAGGAATGTTTCAGCTCAAACCCCCTCTGATGGCTCTCTAACTTGTCTAACAGGTTCCCCGGGACTTTTTTTTACAACTTGTGAATTGTTTACAGCCCCCCAACCACAAGAGGCTCGAAGCTTAAATCATCTTAAAGATACAGAGCCTTTTCTAAAGGCTAAAAATCATATTGGTGACGGGTTTTCACTGTTGAGTCAATGACTGCTGCCAGGCCTCCATATTCTTTATCTTTTAGGCACCTGAAGGATATTAATCAATGTAATTGGGATATAGAAATAGGAATATAGTAGTTTTGATGTTAGCAACACTAGACTTTTGAGTTAATTACTTTTCTTTGTTATAAATCACTGTACTCCTTTTCATTGTTGTAAATTGTTGTATCTTTGCTATGTAAGAATGTAACTTTATTTAGTGCTTTCTGAGAGTGGCACCAGACTTTGGGAAGAACAACATAAATAAGTCTTCTGGTTGACAAACCCTTATCAGAAAAAAGGCCGTAAAATGCTAATTGGCTCTCTGGCCAGAAGATGATGTAAATCACCTAAGACTTGTGTATACAACTAGGTATGCAGAGAGAAAGCCTGGTCTCAATGAGTCAGGGCTGCTGACGCTGCATAACTTTGTATTACCCATTGATCTCTATGTACAATCAAAAGTATAAAAAGCCTTCTGAACAATAAAGGATGGACCAGTTTCTCGGACTAGTCTCTCAAACTAGTTTCTTGAAAATCTGGTTTCCGGATGAAACTGGAGCCGATTATACAGAGTGAAGTAAGCCAGAAAGAAAAACACCGATACAGTATACTAACACATATATATGGAATTTAGAAAGATGGCAATGACGACCCTGTATGCAAGACAGGAAAAAAGACACAGCGGTGTATAACGGACTTTTGGACTCAGAGAGAGAGGGAGAGGGTGGGATGATTTGGGAGAATGGCATTCTATCATGTATACTATCATGTAAGAATTGAATCGCCAGTCTATGTCTGACGCAGGATACAGCATGCTTGGGGCTGGTGCATGGGGATGACCCACAGAGATGTTATGGGGAGGGAGGTGGGAGGGGGTTTCATGTTTGGGAACACGTGTAAGAATTAAAGATTTTAAAATTAAATTTAAAAAATTAAATTAAAAAAAAAAAAAAGAAAATCTGGTTTCCCCCGTGTGTGTCTCTCTCTCTCTTTCTCTCTCTCCCTTCCTCTCCTTTTCTGGCTGAATTCCCATCTGGAGCAGGGAGGCTCGCCATGTCTACTAACTTGCCCCAGCTTTTAAGTCCCGTGAGAGAGGGAACCCAAGGCGGGGCACCCTCCGCTATTCAAACGAGCGCTGGTGGCCTAATGTAGATGGTGCAAACTTCTTGTCCTGGAGTTTTATTGGCTTTCCCCATAAACCAAGTTATTCAGCATCTTTTCTTCACTAAATTTTCCTACTATACTATTTCTTCATAATTTCTGTTATATTTCTAAATAAATAAGTTTTTCCTCACCTACTCCATCTCCCCTTCGAATTCCCTGGATCCACCGGGGCAGGACCCTGGCAGAACATAAATTTTCACCTACTGGAGAATGTCTTACATTAACAGCCTACATTGACATATCTCCCCTTTCTTATTAATAATGTTTTCTTAATAAATACTTCTCAATCTATCCCACACTGATGAGCACTTAATAGATGCAGTTCAGTTCAGTTCAGTTCAGTTCAGTTCAGTTCAGTCGCTCAGTCGTGTCCAACTCTTTGCGACCCCATGAATCGCAGCACGCCAGGCCTCCCTGTTCATCACCAACTCCCAGAGTTCACTCAGACTCACGTTCATCGAGTCAGTGATGCCATCCAGCCATCTCATCCTGGGTCGTCCCCTTCTCCTCCTGCCCCCAATCCCTCCCAGCATCAGAGTCTTTTCCAATGAGTCAACTCTTCACATGAGGTGGCCAAAGTACTGGAGTTTCAGCTTTAGCATTAGTCCTTCCAAAGAAATCCCAGGGCTGATCTCCTTCAGAATGGACGGGTTGGATCTCCTTGCAGTCCAAGGGACTCTCAAGAGTCTTCTTCAACACCACAGTTCAGAAGCATCAATTCTTCGGCGCTCAGCCTTCTTCACAGTCCAACTCTCACATCCATACATGACCACTGGAAAAACAATAGCCTTGACTAGATGGACCTTTGGTTGGCAAAATAATGTCTCTGCTTTTCAATACGCTATCTAGGTTGGTCATAACTTTTCTTCCAAGGAGTAAGCATCTTTTAATTTCATGGCTGCAGTCACCATCTGCAGTGATTTTGGAGCCCCCAAAATAAAGTCTGCCACTGCTTCCACTGTTTCCCCATCTACTTCCCATGAAGTGATGGGACCACATGCCATGATCTTAGTTTTCTGAATGTTGAGCTTTAAGCCAACTTCTTCACTCTCCACTTTCACTTTCATCAAGAGGCTTTTTAGTTCCTCTTCACTTTCTGCCATAAGTGTTTTGTCATCTGCATATCTGAGGTTATTGATATTTCTCCTGGTAATCTTGATTCCAGCTTGTGCTTCCTCCAGCCCAGTGCTTCTCATGAAGTACTCTGCATATAAGTTAAATAAGCAGGGTGACAATATACAGCTTTGACGTACTCCTTTTCCTATTTGGAACCAGTCTGTGCTCTATACAGTCAACAAAAACAAGACCAGGAGCTGACTGTGGCTCAGATCATGAACTCCTTATTGCCAAATTCAGACTTAATAGATACAAGTTCCCCATTTATAGATACAGCCTCATTGGCATTCTTGTCTCAAACTCAGGTTACAATATTCCTCACTCATAAAAATCACACCAACTCAAATATATGTCTTACTGATGATGTCCATGGGCAAATCTCCACATTTATAAATTCCTGGCTGTCACTTCTTCCAGCCAACATGGAGTCCCAGTGCCTGGATTTACCCTCATGCCAGGAACAAACAACAAAAAACAGACAAAGTACATTGAGAAAAAAAAAACCAAACAACTGTTTTCAAGACACTAGATTTCAGGCAATAAAGAACAGTGATCCCTGAGAAAAGGGAAATAAATTAAGTGAGTCCTATGATTTGTCCAATATACTTCCTCGAGAGAGTTGCCAGGGCACTGCACAGAGAGGGGAAACTGAGGAAGAGACTGGTGAATTCCCTGAGTTGAGAAGGAACTGAGAATCTAGGGAGAAAAAAGGCAGCTAGAATTTGGACAGACCACCACAGTGGAGAAAACTGCACTGAAAGAAGATCCAGGTGATCTGCCTAGGGTCCTCCTTGAGTATTCTCTATCGAGTACCAATCAGCACATGTGTGTGAGGAAACTGAGGCCAAGAAGAGAACCATCTGAAAGAATAAGAAGAAATGGTGTCTAATGCTCACACAGGGCTGGAAATAGTGCCTGTTCTCAATAGCTGGACAGGAAAAATAGGGTATTGTGTAGAGAATTCAGGAAGCTATTGCTTCAGTAATGGGGAATAATTACCCCTAGGCTGAGCACTACTCCAGGCTTCCCTCATAGCTCAGTTGGTAAAGAGTCTGCCTGCAATGCAGGAGACCCTGGTTTGATTCCTGGGTTTGGACGATCTCCTGGAGGAGGGAAAGGCTACTCACTTCAGCATTTTGGCCTGGAGAATTCCATGGACTAGTCCATGGGGTCGCAAAGAGTTGGAGGTGACTAAGCAACCTCCACTTTCACTTGAGCACTGCTCCAGTTACACCTAAAAAATTATATTAGCAAGATCTTCCAAGGATCAAACTCCTTCCAAAAAACTTAGCTGTGTCCCAGAACAAAACTCCAGGTGACTTCTAGAAATGCATAAATATCTAGTACCCAACAAAATAATATTCACACCTGGCATTCAATTAAGTATTACCAGGGATGAAAAAAGTTAAGAAAATAGGAAATGTAATGAGAATAATCAAGCAATTGACCAACCCAGAACTGAAACAGAGGTTAGTATTAATAGACAAGGATATTTTAAAAGTTGTAAATGTATTCCACATGCTCAGAAAGGAAGTAGAGACTTGGGAAAACATTTTAAAATATCCAATTACAGGACTTCCGTTTCTGGGGAAAAGGAGCAGATGTGTTTTTTTCCTGTTCCTGCTAAGTACAATGAAAAACTTTGAAAATGATGTTTATAAAACAAATATAAGCTGACTCAGAAAGGTGGAGTGAAGGAGGTAGACTAGGAACCTCAGGACCCCAAAGAAAAGAGCATATTGGGAGTTTCCTGGTTGCCTGATGGTTAGGACTCGACACTTTTACTGCTGAGGCCTCAGTTCAGCCCCTGGTTGAGGAACTGAGATACTGCAAGCTGCACGGTGCGGCAAAAAACAAACAAAAAACAGAACCCCACCCCCACCACAACAACAAACAAAAAACATTGGTTCCATAGGTTTTCTTTTTGCCTTATATATCTGACAGTGGTGAAGAACCTGGCAACCTAGAAATACCAGTGGGCCCAGACAAGAAAAAAGACCCTACGAAACCTGTTCTCTCTAGTAAAGGAACCAGGAAATGGGTAGCTTAACAATATGGTAAACTTTTAGAAAATAGTTGCTTTACTGCACCCCAACAGTATAGAAAAAATGTGGCCAAATTCCCACCCATGCCAACAAATGCCAAGTGATGCGCTTATATTTTCCCCTCAACAGACTGTAAGAGTCATTCCACCCACTCTTGAGGTGGTGTCAGAAAAAATTGACTGTGAAGCCAGGACTCTTGTCCCCACTGGGTGGAACAAGTCCTCCCCTCTATGGTATCAGCGGAGACCATATGGAGAGCCTAGACTTCTTTCACATGTCAGCATGAAGTCACCCCTCCCTTTTTCCCCAGGATGGTGTCATCGGAGGCCATGTGGAAAGATATAGGTAGGCACTGCTACCTCTTCCAGCCAGGGAAGTATCAGTGAAGCTCTACTTGTTTGTGGAACTCCCAGTCTTGCCCAGCAGTAGCAAGGAGCCTCTATCTTCTGTTATCAACTGAAGCTGAGTGGGGAAACAAGACTTCTCCTCATAGTTGGCATTAGCAAACTGGCACCCTCCACTCCTTTTCCATCTGGAGTGGTGTCAGAAAAAGCCACCTTAGTAGGAAAGCTTAGGGAATTTCCTTGTGGTCCAGTGGTTAGGAGTTGGTGCTTTCACTGCTGTGGCCTAGGTTCAATCCTTGGTCAGGGAACAAAGATCCTGCAAGTCACATGGCTATATTTAAAATGAGTAACAAACTCAGTCCTACTGTATAGCACAGGGTGTGTTAAGTCACTTCAGTCATGTCCGACCCTTTGCAACCCTATGGACTGATACTGCCAAGCTCCTCTGTCCAGGGGATTCTCTAGGCAAGAATACTTGAGTGCGTTGCCATGCCCTCCTCCAGAGGGTCCCCCCAACCCAAGGATTAAACCCACGTCTCCTGCAACTGCTGCATTGCAGGTGGATTCTTTACTACTGAGCCACCAGGGAAGCCCTTATAGCACAGGGAACTCTGCTCAGTGTTGTGTGGCAGCCTGGATGGGAGGGGAGTTTGGGGGAGAATGGATACATTGTATCTGTATGACTGAGTCCCTTTGCGTTCCACCTGAAACTGTCACAACAGTTTTAGTTGGGTATTCTCCAATATAAAATAAAAAGTTTAAAAAAGCAAAATAAGAAGCTTTAAAAATGAGAAAAGAAAGAAGGCTTAAGAAAACCAGGATCTTATAATATCGAAAATGTTCATCTTTCTTTCTTTCTTTCTTTCTTTTTTTTTTTTTTTTTTTGATTGTGTAGCTTGTAGAATTTTAGTTCCCCAGCCAGGGACTGAACCTGGGCCACAGCAGTGAGGACACAAAGTCCTAACCAATGGACTGCCAGGGAATTCCCTGAAAATGTTCATCTTTCAGTTGAAAATCACTTGTTATACCACAAACCAGGAAGGTATCAAGTTGAATGAAAAAGACAATCAATACATGTGAACACCAAGGTGACAGAATTGTTAGAGTTATCTGACAAAGACTTTAAAGTAGCCATAATAAAAATGCTTCCACTTGAAACAAATGACAAAATAGTATCACAGAAAAGAAACAGAAAGACCCAGCAAAGATATAGAAGATATAAAATAAAAACCAAAAGGAAATTTAGAGCTGAAAAACAGAATGACCATAATAAAAAAACTCAAAAGATGACCTCAGTGGAGAAACAGATGAAAGAAGCAGTGAATTGGAAGACATAATAACAGAAGTTACTCAATTCAAATAGAGAGAAAACAGAATTTGAAAATGAATGGATCTTCAGGGACTTGTGGGATTACAATAAAATATTCAACAGTCCTGGAGGAGAGGAGAAATAGGGCATGCCTGAAGAACTACTTAAAGAAATAATTGCTGAAGACTTCTTAAATTTAGTAAAAGACAAACCTACAGATTCAAGAAGTTGAGTAATCTGCGAGTGTGTTTATTCTTCCTTCATTTTTAAAAGAAATTTTTGCTGGATATAAGATTCTTACTTGGTAGGTCTTTTCTTTTGGTACTTTGGATATGTCATCCCATTGCCTTCTAGCCTTTGTTGTTTTTGAAGAGAAGTCAGTTGTGAATGTTATTGGGGTTTTCTTCTATATGATGAGTCATTTTTCTCTTGCTACTTTCAAGATTTTCTCTTTGTATTTGCCCTTCTGCATTTTTTATTATGAAGTATCTGGGCATGGATCCTTTTTAAAAAAGATTTATTTATATATGGCTGTGCTGGGTCTTTATTACTGTGTGTGGCTTTGTCTAGTTGCTTTGAGCGGGAGCTACTCTTTCTCTGTGGCTTCTCATTGCAGCAGCTTCTCTTGTTGCAGAGCATGGGCTCTAGGCATGTGGGCTTCAGTAGTTACAGCACATGGGCTCAGTAGTTGTGGCTTGTGGGCTCTAGAGCACTGGCTTAGTAGTTGTGGCACTTGGGCTTTTAGTTGCTCCATGGCATGTGGAATCTTCCTGCACCAGGGATTGAACCC
Organism: Capricornis sumatraensis; assembly: GCF_032405125.1. Lineage (NCBI taxonomy): Eukaryota > Metazoa > Chordata > Mammalia > Artiodactyla > Bovidae > Capricornis > Capricornis sumatraensis. Next base: position 84,807,260 of record NC_091092.1, read on the forward strand.
TTGTCCCCATCACTGGCAGGCAGATTCTTAAACACTGGACCACCAGGAAAGCCCTGGATCTTTTAAAATTTATCCTACTTGGAGTTTGTTGAGCCCTTGGTTATGTAGACTAATGCTTTTCAACAATTTGAGAGGCTACAAATGGGTCCTGACAGGAATACACTCTGAACTGAGCTGTGCATATCTGGTGGTAAATGCAAATGTTCATAGTACTATAAAAGGACCAGAACAGAACACATTGGTATTGATTTGTACCACTGAGTTACATTCTTCAGACCAAGGGACACACTTTAAAACTGTATTAGTCTGCTTGGACTGCCATAACAAAATACCACAGATTGGGTGACAAACAACAGATTTATTTCCTTACAGTTCTGGAGACTGGGAGTCCAAGATCAAACTGCCAGTAAGGTTGGTTTCTGAGGCCTCTGTTTCCAGCTTATAGATGACCACCTTCTCACTGTGTCCTCACATGACATTGTCTCTGTGCATGCACACCATTGGTGTCATTTCCCCTTTTTATAAGGACATCAGTCCTATTAGATTAGGGCTCTACCCTTATGAGCGGCGAGTGGCAGCTGTGCAGTGCTGGAGTGGCAAGTGGCTGAGAGGAGATACCTGATGTCCATGGTCAGGAGCAAAGGCCATGAGGAGATACCCCACGTCCAAGGTAAGGAGCAGCGGCTGTGCTTTGCTGGAGCAGCCATGAAGAAATACCCCATGTCCAAGGTAAGAGAAACCCCAGTAAGACAGTAGGCAGTGAGAGAGGGCATCAGAGGGCAGACAGACTGAAACCACAGTCACAGAAAGCTAGCCAATCTGATCACATGGACCACAGCCTTGTCTAACTCAATGAAACTAAGTCATGCCATGTAGGGACACCCAAGACAGATGGGTCATGGTGGAGAGTTCTGACAAAATGTGGTCCACTGGAGAAGGGAATGGCAAACCACTTCAGTATTCTTGCCTTGAGAACCCCATGAACTGTATGAAAAGGCAAAAAGATAAGACACTGAAAGACGAACTCCCCAGGTCAGTAGGTGCCCAATATGCTACTGGAGATCAGTGGAGAAATAACTCCAGAAAGAATGAAGAGTCAGAGCCAAAGCAAAAACAACACCCAGGTGTGGATGTGACTGGTGATAGACGCAAGGCCTGATGCTGTAAAGAGCAATATTGCATAGGAACCTGGAATCTTAGGTCCATGAATCAAGGCAAGTTGGAAGTGGTCAAACAAGAGATGGCAAGAGTGAACGTCGAAATTCTAGGAATCAGTGAACTAAAATGGACTGGAATGGGTGAATTTAACTCAGATGACCATTATATCTACACTGTGGGCAGGAATCCCTTAGAAGAGATGGAATAGCCATCATAGTCAACAAAAGAGTCCAAAATGCAGTACTTGGATGCAGTCTCAAAAACGACAGAATGATCTCTGTTCATTTCCAAGGCAAACCATTCCATATCACAGTAATCCAAGTGTATGCCCTGACCAGTAACACTGAAGAAGCTGAAGTTGAATGGTTCTATGAAGACCTACAAGACCTTTTAGAAATAACACCCAAAAAAGATGTCCTTTTCATTATAGGGGACTGGAATGCAAAAGTAGGAAGTCAAGAAACACCCAGAGTTAACAGGCAAATTTGGCCTTGGAGTACAGAATGAAGGAGGGCAAAGGCTAACAGAGTTTTGCCAAGAGAACACACTGGTCGTAGCAAACACCCTCTTCCAATAACACAAGAGGCGACTCTACACTTGGACATCACCAGATGGTCAATACTAAAATCAGATTGATGATATTCTTTGCAGCCAAAGATGGAGAAACTCTATACAGTCAGCAAAAACAAGACTGGGAGCTGACTGTGGCTCAGATCATGAACTCCTTATTGCCAAATTCAGACTTAAATTGAAGAAAGTGGGGAAGATAAGATCTCCCTTATGATTATACAGTGGAACTGAGAAATAGATTTAAGGGTCTAGATCTGATAGACAGAGTGCTGATGAACTATGGACAGAGGTTTGTGACATTGTACAGGAGACAGGGAGCAAGACCATTCCCAGGAAAAAGAAATGCAAAAAAGCAAAATGGCTGTCCACGGAGGCCTTACAAATAGCTGTGAAAAGAAGAGAAGTGAAAAGCAAAGGAGAAAACGAAAGATATACCCATTTGAATGCAGAGATCCAAAGAATAGCCAGAAGAGATAAGAAAGCCTTCCTTGGTGATCAGTGCAAAGAAATAGAGAAAACAATAGAATGCGAAAGACTAGAGATCTCTTCAAGAAAATTAGAGATACCAAGGGAATATTTCATGCAGAAATGGGCTCAATAAAGGACAGAAATGGTAGGGACTTAACAGAAACAGAAGATATTAAGAAGAGGTGGCAAGAATACACAGAAGAACTGTACAAAAAAGATCTTCATGACCCAGATAACCATGATGATGTGATCACTCACCTAGAGCCAGACATCCTGGAATGTGAAGTCGAGTGGGCCTTAGGAAGCATCACTATGAGCAAAGCTAGTGGAGGTGATGGAATTCCAGTGGAGCTATTTCAAATTCTGAAAGATAATGCTGTGAAAGTGCTGCACTCAGTATGCCAGCAAATTTGGTAAACTCAGCAGTGGCCACAAGACTGGAAAAGGTCAGTTTTCATTCCAATCCTAAAGAAAGGCCATGCCAAAGAATGCTCAAAATACTGCATAATTGCACTCATCTCACACGCTAGCAAAGTAATGCTCAAAATTCTCCAAGCCAGGCTTCAGCAATACATGAACCGTGAACTTCCAGATGTTCAAGCTGGATTTAGAAGAGGCAGAGGAACCAGAGATCAAATTGCCAACATCCATTGAATCATCGAAAAAGCAACTTCAGTTCAGTTGCTCAGTTGTGCCCGACTCTTTGCAACCCCATGAACTGCAGCACGCCAGGCCTTCCTGACCATCACCAACTCCCAGAGTCCACCCAAACCCATGTCCATCGAGTTGGTGATGCCATCCAACCATCTCATCCTCTGTCGTCCCCTTCTTCTCCTGCCCTCAATCTTTCCCAGCATCAGGGTCTTTTCAAGTGAGTCAGCTCTTTGCATCAGGTGGCCAAACTATTGGAGTTTCAGCTTCAGCATCAGTCCTTCCAATGAACACCCAGGACTGATCTCCTTTAGGATGCACTGGTTGGATCTCCTTGCAGTACAAGGGACTCTCAAGAGTTTTCTCCAATACCACAGTTCAAAAGGATCAATTCTTCTGCACTCAACTTTATAGTCCAACTCTCACAAGCATACATGACAAGCATACATACATGGACATGACCACTGGAACAACCATAGCCTTGACTAGACGGACCTTTGTTGGCGAAGTAATGTCTCTGCTTTTGAATATGCTGTCTAGGTTGGTCATAACTTTCCTTCCAAGGAGTAAGTGTCTTTTAATTTCATGGCTGCAATCACCATCTGCAGTGATTTTGGAGCCCAGAAAAGTAAAGTCAGCCACTATTTCCCCATCTCTTTGCCACGAAGTGATGGGACCGGATGCCATGATCTTCGTTTTCTGAATGTTGAGCTTTAAGCCAACTTTTTCACTCTCCTCTTTCACTTTCATCACGAGACTCTTTAGTTCTTCTTCACTTTCTGCCATCAGTTCAGTTCAGTTCAGTTCAGTTCATTTCAGTCGCTCAGTCGTGTCCGACTCTTTGCGACCCCATGAATCGCAGCACGCCAGGCCTCCCTGTCCATCACCATCTCCCAGAGTTCACTCAGACTCAACGTCCATCGAGTCCGTGATGCCATCCAGCCATCTCATCCTGGGTCGTCCCCTTCTCCTCCTGCCTCCAATCTCTCCCAGCATCAAAGTCTTTTCCAATGAGTCAACTCTTCGCATGAGGTGTCCAAAGTACTGGAGCTTCAGCTTTAGCATCATTCCTTCCAAAGAAATCCCAGGGCTGATCTCCTTCAGAATGGACTGGTTGGATCTCCTTGCAGTCCAAGGGACCCTCAAGAGTCTTCTCCAATACCACAGTTCAAAAGCATCAATTTTTCGGCGCTCAGCCTTCTTCACAGTCCAACTCTCACATCCATACATGACCACAGGAAAAACCATAGCCTTGACTAGACGGACCTTAGTCGGCAAAGTAATGTCTCTGGTTTTGAATATACTATCTAGGTTGGTCATAACTTTTCTTCCAAGGAGTAAGCGTCTTTTAATTTCATGGCTGCAGTCACCATCTGCAGTGGTTTTTGAGCCCCCCAAAATAAAGTCTGACACTGTTTCTACTGTAAGGGTTGTGTCATCTGCATATCTGAGGTTATTGATATTTCTCCCATCAATCTTGATTCCCGCTTGTGCTTCTTCAAACCCAGTGTTTCTCATGATGTGCTCTGCATAGAAGTTAAATAAGCAGGGTGACAATATACAGCCTTGACGTACTCCTTTTCCTTTTTGGAACTATTCTCTTGTTCCATGTCAGTTCTAACTGTCGTTTCCTGACCTGCATATAGGTTTCTCAAGAGGCAGGTCAGGTGGTCTGGTATTCCCATCTCTTTCAGAATTTCCCACTGTTTTTTGTGATCCACACAGTCAAATGCTGACTGTGATCCACATAGAGAGTTCCAGGAAAACATCTATTGCTGCTGTATTGACTATGCCAAAGCCTTTGACTCTGTGGATCACAATAAACTGTGGAAAATTCTGAAAGAGATGGGAATACCAGACTACCTGACCTGCCTCTTGAGAAATCTGTATGCACATCAGGAAGGAACAGTTAGAACTGGACATCCAAAAACAGACTGGTTCCAAATAGGAAAAGGAGTATGTCAAGGCTGTATATTGTCTCCCTGCTTATTTAACTTTTATGCAGAGTACATCATGAGAAATGCTGGGCTGTATGAATCACAAGCTGGAATCAAGATTGCCGGGAGAAATATCAATAACCTCAGATATGCAGATGACACCATCCTTATAGCAGAAAGTGAAGAAGAACTAAAGAGTCTCTTGATGAAAGTGAAAGAGGAGAGTGAAAAAGTTGGCTTAAAGCTCAACATTCAGAAAACGAAGATCATGGCATCTGGTCCCATCACTTCATGGCAAATAGATGGGGAAACAGTGGCTGACTTTATTTTGGGGGGCTCCAAAATCACTGCATATGGTGACTGCAGCCATGAAATTAAAGATGTTTACTCCTTGGAAGGAAAGTTATGACCAACCTAGACAGCATATTAAAAATAAGAGACATTACTTTGCCAACAAAGGTCCATCTAGTGAAGGCTGTGGTTTTTCCAGTAGTCATGTATGGATGTGAGAGTTGGACTATAAAGAAAGCTGAACACTGAAAAATTGATGCTTCTGAACTGTGGTGTTGGAGAAGACTCTTGAGAGTTCCTTGGACTGCAAGGAGATCCAACCAGTCCATCTTAGAGGAAATCAGTCCTGGGTGTTCACTGGAAGGACTGATGTTGAAGTTGAAACTCCAAATCTTTGGCCACCTCATGCGACGAGCTGACTCATCGGAAAAGACACTGATGCTGGGAAAGATTGAAGGTGGGAGGAGAAGGGGGCGCCCGAGGATGAGACGGTTTGTCCATCGAGTTTGGGTGAACTCGGAGTTGGTGATGGACGGGGAGGCCTGGTGTGCTGCAGTGCATGGGGTCGCAAAGAGTCGGACATGACTGAGCGACTGAAATGAACTGAACTGAACCAAACGCTTATGATCTCATTTAAACTGTAATTACCTTCTTGAAGTATCTATCTCCAAATGTAACCACAAAATATAAATTTTGTGGGGACACAATTCAGTCTACAATAATAATTCATAATGTGCAACAGTGAACAAAGAGATATTCTAAGAGCAGTGCTTTGATAGAGAACAGGCAATTGAAACATTTCTTGTCTAAAACTGGGGGAGAGGGACTTCCCTGGTGGTCCAGTGTTTAAGACTCCATGCTCCCAATGCAGGGGTCCCAGGTTCAATCCCTGGTCAGCGAACTAGATCCCACATGCCACAGCGAAGAGTTTGCAGGCTACAACTAAGACCTGATGCAGTCAAGTAAAAAAATTAAAATGATAGATATTAGAAAATAAAACTGGGAGAGATAAAAGCATGAAGGGCTGACTTTCACGTCTTCACAAGTGTGTGCTCACACTCAACATGAGGATGGCCAAGGGAAGTTCTCCAATAGATAGATTCCTTCACTTTTTGGAAGAATCTGGGGAAAAGGAGGAGGGGGAGGATTCCACTGTGACCATACAGTTCTCCCTCCCTCCCCAACAGCAGCTCAATGTCGTTTTATTCCTACCTGATGCAGTGGTCCCAGGACCAGGGCCACAATTGCAGGGGCCAGAAGCAGGGATGATTCCTAAGCAAGAAACTTTCATTGTACTTTCAAACTTTAATGTCAGAATTTGTAATGGCCTAATGTGATAGACTGTGCCTTCACTCAACTTGGAAAATTGGGGTCGATGGTGAATACAGCTGTATTACCGAGTGGTTGAGACAAACCATAAGTTCCACACTTGTGCAATGATATTCTGTACAAATGGGAGTGGGTTGAAAGGGAAGCATTTGCTAGATTGATATTGCTGATGACCATCTGGACCAGCACAGTGGCTGAACTTATTGTCTCTTTCAAAGATGGAAAAATTGGGGTCAAATTCAATGATAAATGGAGAGAACGAGGAATATAGCTGAAAGTAAAAGAATGAATAAGTAAGTTATGCAACAAGGGAAATCCATTACATTGGTGCCCTGAGAGGCTCAGAATAAGTGATAATACTGTATCAACTTAATTAAACCAGATGCCAGAGAGAATGAAGCCACTTATTGCCAAGACTCCTCTTACTTTTGAAACCTGAGAAGGTCAAATGGAAGTCTGCAAACCTGAGCGATATTGTTCTGGGAGATGAACTGGATTAATTGTTGATGACCTAGTGGGACTCTAGTAATGTGCCAGTATCTTTTGATATCTTTTATTTTGGAAAAACACTGTACAGTTTAAATGTACAGTATATACGGGGAGGGAGGAGGGAGGGGGTTTCAGGATGGGGAACACGTGTATATTTGTGGTGGATTCGTGTTGATGTATGGCAAAACCAATACAATACTGTAAAGTAATTAACCTCCAATTAAAATAAATAAATTTAAATTAAAAAATGTAGAGTATATAATGTTGACTATAGGCACAATGTTGTATGCAGGCTACACATATTATCAATGTTGTATGCAGGTTACACTACTATCATGGTGTAACACTGGCATTGTTGCTAAGATTATATTTGTATTGATGGTCAAATATATGGGGAAATTGAGTTACAGGATTTTTCAGGATATAATATTGATGGCAAATGACTAGCTTGAGGAAGAACTGGATTTAGCTAATCATAAGCTAAATAGTTCCACACAAGTTTATCATAAGGTACAAATAGAGGCAGATCAGAGAGGAGGACTAATCAAAGTGGTATAAAATATGAACGTGTATTTAATGGCTTGACAGGATGGATTGTAATGATTAAAATTGAGGGTGTTCTTAGAGACCCTTGAACTTGCAGTTGGTGTTGGAAGTGAAGGCAGTCTTATGTAGGGACTGTTCCCTTTAACTTCTGCCCAAGATAAGCATACAAACATCAGTTGCTTTTCTGTGTGAGTGCTAAGTCGCTTCAGTTTTGTTTGACTCTTTGCGACCCTATGGACTGTAGCCCACCAGGCTCCTCTGTCCATGGGATTCTCCAGGCAAGAATACTGGAGTGGGTTTCCATGCCCTTCTTCAGGCAATTGCTTTTCTATATACTAGTAATTAACAATAAGTAATTGAAAAAAATGAATACTATACAGTAAAGTGGAAATAAAACATCAAGTAAAATAGCATCAAAATATGAAACACTTAGGCAACAATTTGTCAGAAGATGTGAAAGACCTGTACACTGAAAACTATAAAATACTGTTGAGAGAAATTAAATGGAGAGATATGCCTTATTTATCGGTCAGAAAACTCAATATTGTTAACATTTCAATTCTCCCCAAATTGATCTATAGATTCAAACCAATCTCAATAAAAATCACAGCAGCTTCTTATGTTGTTGAAATGAACCAACTTATTCTACCATTTATATGCAAATGTTAAGGACCTAGAGAGCCAAAACAACTCTGAAAAAGAAACAACTTTATTGAGGTATAATTTAGGTTCCATATTTAAGTTGTACAGTTCAATGACCTTTTAAAAAAAGTTTATTTTTAAATGTACAACAGGCTCCAAGACAACACTTCATTCTAGATATGGGTGGCAATAGATGTTATGGCAGGGAACCCAGATGCTTAAACAGGAATGGAATTGAGGATCACTTCAATGACCTTCATTAAACTTACCTAGCTGTGCAACCATCACCACAGTCAAGTTCTGTAACATTTTTATCTTCCCAGTAAGATTCCTCTTACTAATTAACAGTTAGTGATGATTCCCATCCTTACCCCTATGGTCAGTAGCTCAGTTGTATCCTATTTGTGACCACATGGATTCCTCTGTCTATGGAATTTTCTAGGCAAGAATACTGGAGTAGGTTGCTATTTCCTTCTCCAGGGGATCTTCCAGACAACCACTGATCTAGAGAGCTTTATAGATTTGACTTTTGTGGACATTTCACATAAATGCAATATTCAAATATAGTACTAGATGTTTTGCATCTCACTTCTTTCACTTAGCATATTTTTGAAGTTCATCCATATTGTAGCATTTGTTCTTTTTTATTGCTGAATATACCATATTTTGTCTATTTGTAAGTTGATGGATATTTAGATTGTTTCTACTTTTCTGTCTTGTATGAATAATGTTATTATTAATATTCAAGTGCAAGTGTTTGTATGAACACGTTGTATATCTTTTGGGTAGATTATAGAAGTGGCAGTACTGGGTCCTCTGGTAAATTTATGATCAACGTTTTAAGAAACTGCCAAAATTTCCAAAATGGCTATGTCATTTTAATACAGTCACACCAGAAATGTAGGAAAGTTCCTGATTTTCCCTATCTGTGCCACCATTTGTTATAATTGTCTTTTCTTTATAGCCATTTTAGTACATATAAAGTGGTATTTCATTGTGGTTTTAGTTGCTGTTGTTTAGTCACTAAGTCATGTCTGATTCTTTCTGTGACCCCATGGACTAGCCCACCAGGCTCCTCTGTCCATGGGATTTTCCAGGCAAGAATACTGGAATGGGTTGCCATTTCCTTCTTCAGGGGATCTTCCTGATCCAGGGATTGAACTCACATCTCTTATATTGGCAGGCAGATTCTTTACCACTGAAGCCACTAGGGAAGCTTGTAGTTTTAGTTAGAATTTCTCTAATGCCTAATGATGTTGGGCATCTCTTCACATGTTTATTCATGTATGTGTGTGTGTGTGTGTGTGTGTGTATATATATATATATGCTGTGCTGTGCTTAGTTGCTCAGTCTTGTCTGACTCTTTGTGACCCTATGGACTGTAGCTCGCCAGGCTCCTCTGTCCATGGGGATTCTCCAGGCAAGAATACTGGAGTGGGTTGCTATGCCCTCCTCCAGGGGATCTTCCCAACCCAGGGACTGAACCCAGATCTCCTGCCTTGCAGGCTGATTCTTTACCGTCTGAGCCACCAGGAAAGCCCAAGAATACTGGAGTGGCTGGCTAGTCTATCCCTTCTCCAGGGGATCTTCCTGACCCAAGAATTGAACCAGGGTCTCCAGCATTGCAGATGGATTCTTTACTAAATGAGCTACCAGGGAAGCCTATATATATATAATGTATTTGGTAAACTATCTCTTCAAATCTTCTGCCTAATTGTAAACTGGGTTGTGTGTCTTCTTTTTATTGGGTTGTAAGAGTTCTTTATATATTCCATGTACAAGTTCTTTATCAGATAAATGTTTGCTCCTGTCTGTGCTTTGTCTTTTCATTTTCTTAATGGTATCTTTTGAAGTTTGAACCTTTTGAGTTTTGATGAAGTCTAATTTATCATTTTTTCTTTATGAATCATGCTCTTGGTGTTGTATTTAAGAATTCCTTGCCTAATACAAGATCACAGAGATTTTTCTCCTATGTTTTCTGCTGAACCTTTTATAGTTTTAGCTTTTATATTTACATCTCTGATCCATTTTTAGTTAATTTTTAGTATGGTGTGAAGTAAGATTTAAATTCATCTTTTTGCATATGGATATGTAATCATTCCTGCACCAAATGTTGAAAAGATTTTTCTTTTCCCAATGAATTGCCTTCACATTTTTGTAAAAAACTATGTTTACCATAGGTATCAGGGTTTATTCCTGGATTATTTTCTATTCCATTGATCTCTGTCTCTCTCCCCACACTGGTACCATACTGTCTTGATTACTGTAATCAAGAAATTGGGAAGCTACTGTCCTTCTATTTTGCTTTTCGGCAGATTCTTATTTGCTATTTTTGGTCTTTTCTTTTTCTATATAAATTTTAGGATTAGCTAATCAATTTCTGGGGAAGAAAGCCTGCTGGAGATTTGATAAAGTTGTATTCAATATGTAGACTATGTGCTTTATGTGATTTTCCTTTTTTTTACTCTGTATATATAATACAGTAGATTGCATTGACTGATTTTTGAATGTTGAAGCAAGCAGTCTTGCATCACTGGAATAAATCCCACTTGGTCATGATGTATAATCCTTTTATATGTTGCTGGATTCAATTTCTAATATTTTGTTGCAGATTTTTACATCTATATTCACGAGGAATGTTGCTTGTAGTTTTCTTGTGATATGTTTGTATGGCTTAAGTATCAGGGTAATCCTGGCCTCACAGAGTTGGGGAGTGTTCCTTCCTCCTCTATTTTCTGAAAGATTTCTACTCAAATGTTTAATGCACTCAACCAATCAAACCATCAAGCTTTGGGCATTTTTGTATGGGAATATTTAAAGTTACTAATTGCTTACTATTGTTGGTGAGATGTAAAATGGTACAGTCACGTGAGAACCATGCTAAGTTTCAGATCTGAGATATCAGGCAACTGTCTTGGGAAGATACTATGGTGGGGTTGGAGGATAAGAAAATAAAAATTAAATCACAGTGAGATATCACTATACATCCAGCATAATGGCTATAGTTTTTTTTTAAAAAAAAAAAGATGGAAAATACCAAGTATTGACAAGGAGCAACTAGAACTCATATACTGTGCTGGTGGGAGTATACACTGGTGCAATCACTTTGGAAAACTAGTTTCATAAACTAGCTGAGCATATGGATACAATATAATCTGGCAGTTCAACTCCTAGATATATGCCTAACAGAGTTCATAAATATGTTCACCAATAGATAGGTACTAAAATATTTATATTAGCACTATTTCCAATAGCTCTAAGCTGCAAACAACACAAATGTCCATTAACAAGAGAATGGATAAATATACTGTTGAAATTTCACAGAGTGTAATTTAACATGACAATAAGAATGAATTACCTACAACTACATTTAACAATATGGACAAATCTCACATTTATAATGTGAATGAAAGAAGACAGATACTTAACAGTATATTACCAAAATATGAAATATAACTACTGAGTTAATTTATATAAAATACCAAGTAGACAAAACTATTTAAGTCAAGATAGTGTTTACCTAGTGGGGGAGGTGGACAGTAAGACCTGGAAGGGAGCACAGGGAGTTTTTCTGGGGTGCTAGTCATGTTCTGTTTCTTGATCTGAGTGTGTTCAGTTTGTTAGAATTCACTGAACTATATGCTTATGATATATGCATTTTCAGTATGCATTATACTTTAATTAAAAAGTTTAAAAACAAAATAAAACTACATGCTAGAAAGAAAGCCCCTTTTCTTATGAGTATTGTAAAAAATTTTTAATTAAAAACAAGAAAGTGTTTACATATCAGTGCTTAAAAAAAGCAGTGCTCTTTTTAGAGAAGTCTTCTGGTTATTCAACTATAATTTATAATCATATCTTAGGCTAAATAACTAATGCAACATGACTCTTTATCCCATAGCAATCCACACAAAATTACTCTTAATGTGCACATAAACATGAATATGTAAAATTAACTAACTTGGAAGAAAACTCACCATTTTATGTATTGAAACCCAATTTCTCAACTATTGTTTTTCAAACAGGAATCCCCAAGAAAGCAGAAGCTTCAGTGGAAGTCCAGAGGGCTGTAGCTCAGTTTCATTGTCTTAGGTTCAGTTACTAAGGGGATAAGAAGTTTATGGTCTGCGGCTTACCTAAATGATAGCTTTGGGAGTACAGATTAGAAGGTGTGTTCACTATTTTCAAGTGTGAATCACCTGCTGCCACAGCATGGAATTGATAAGGGAACAACTGCCACCTTTAGGCATATGTAACATTTAATATGTTACATTCCTGTAACATAGGCTAGAGCTATGCTTAATTTGCCAATGCATAAAGTCAGAAATTAAATTTAAAAATTGTATTTCATATTTTAAAAATATACCATGGTGATGTCTCAAAGGTAAGAAAAAGAGCGCTTCCTCAGGGCAATCTTTTCTGTGTCTTAAATGTCAATTATCATAAAAACTTCCGGCTTCTACTCATAGATCTATTAATATATTCCTAAATTGGTTTTTGCCTTGACTTCAATGCCCTAGAAGTGTTTGGACAATGAATGCTCTTCTCCCCACCTTAGAAATTTGAAAAAAATTGGGTCAGTATTGAGTAGTTTTACATTTCAGGGTGTGAAGAACAAATCAGTGCTGCATTTATAAAGCCCTTTATTCAAAAAGTGAAGCACAAGAGATTACAAGTCATCTCCTGGGGTCTCTATCTCTACCATCTGCAGGAGAATGAGAGTGTCTGTGTGAATCATGAAACCAATCAGGGCTATTGCTCAAATGCTTTACCAAAGTGGCTCCCTACACATATAATCGCATATCAACTTGTATTCCACCTGACTGAAGAATACTTGGCTTTGTTGACCTTCTGTTCATTTAAGCTATTTATAGTCTGTCATATCTACTCCCCCTGCGCAATGATTGCAGCATCAGGCACTCCTTGTCACCTCTGTGAGACAGCTGATGCACATCCCATTATGATTTCCAGCTGAAGGTATTTTCCGTCACTGGATTTATAGTTTTTCTGCACTATGAGTTTTCTGATGTTTAATAAGATTTGATCTGTCTGTGAAGGCCTTCTGACATTGTGTGCAAGCATAAGCTTTCTTTCTTGTGTGAATTATCTGATGCATACTTAGTGTTGCTTTCTGGATGAAAGCTTTCCCACATTTACTGCATTCATAGTGTCTCTCTCCAGTATGAGATTTCTGATGGATAGAGAGGCGTGACTTCCAGGTGAAGGATTTTCCACAATCACTACATTTATAGGGTTTCTCTCTAGTATGGATTTTCTGGTGTGTTATGAGATTCGACCTGTCAGTGAAAGCCTTTCCACATTCAGCACATATGTTGGGTTTCTCTCCTGTGTGAATTTTTTGATGCACTCGGAGTTGTGACTTCTTTGTGAAGCATTTCCCACAGTCACTGCATGCGTAAGGCTTCTCTCCAGTATGAATTCTATGGTGTGCAATAAAGTGTGATTTTTGGATGAAGGCCTTCCCACATTCAGGACAAGCATAGGGTTTTTCTCCTGTATGGATTCTCTGATGTACACTGAGTGTTGATTTCTGGATAAAAGCTTTTCCACATTCATTGCATTCATAGTGTCTCTCTCCAATATGAGATTTCTGATGTATTTTGAGGCGTGACTTCCATATGAAGGCCTTTCCACAGCCATTGCATTTATAGGGTTTCTCTCCAGTATGAGTTTTCTGGTGTTTAATGAGATTTGACTGATCACTGAAAGCCTTCCCACATTCGGCACACATATATGGCTTCTCTCCAGTATGAGTTTTCTGATGTGTAGTGAGATTTGTCCTATGAGTAAAGACCTTTCCACATTCTGTGCATATATAAGGTTTTTCTCCTGTATGAATTCTTTGATGCACATGCAGCTGTGATTTCTTAATGAATGATTTTCCACAGTCACTGCATTCATAAGGTTTTTCTCCAGTATGAATTCTCTGATGTGTATTGAAATGGGATTTCTGGATGAAGGCCTTTCCACATTCAGTGCATATATAGGGTTTTTCTCCTGTGTGAATTCTCTGATGCATCCTGAGTGCTGATTTTCTTGTGAAGGCTTTCCCGCATTCACTGCATGCATAGTGTTTCTCTCCAGTATGAGTTTTCTGATGTATACTGAGGTCAGAGTTCTGAGAAAATCCTCTTCCACATTCATTGCATTCATAAGGTTTTTCTCCTGTATGAATTCTCATATGTCTAAAGAGATATGATCTATGGAAAAAGGCTTTTCCACATTCACTGCATTTATAGGGTTTCTGCCCAGTATGAATTTTCTGATGTGTAATGAGGTTTGACCTGAGGGTAAAAGCCTTCCCACATTGAATACATATAAAAGGTTTCTCTCTTGTGTAAACACTTTGAGGTACCTCAATTTGTGGCTTCTGAATGAAGATATTCTCATCCTTATTGCATTCATGAGATTTTTCTCCAGCATGAATTCTCTGATGCTCAAAAAGATGTGACTCCTGGGTAAAGGTATTCACATATTCATATACATAAAGTTTCTCTCCAGTATGAATTTTCTGATGGTGGCTGAGAACTTGTTTGTGCTCAAGATGTTTTTCACATTGATTAAGTTCATAGGAGTTTGCTCCTCTATTAGCATTCTCATTCTTAGTAAAGGAAGAGCTATGTGCAAAATTGTTACCATTTCCAAAAATCTTATCAAAGTTCTTTGTTGCATTGCTTTTATTGTGGTTATGTAAATTTAAAGTATGCATCAAGCTTTTTCCAAATGTATCAAAGTTATGGAGTCTTTTAATTGAAGGAACAAGCCTGGTACTCACATGAATTATTTTTTCAATATTTTTATATTCATAGCCCCTCTCCTTAGTCAATATTTTCACATGACTTAAAGGGTTATTTTGGTTTTCTTGATTTCTTTCTAGCTGGTCATTACCTTGCCACAGTTCTTCTATAATGGAACACAATGAATCTTTTCCTATGGATTGACCAATTTTCTCACAGTGGAATGAAACTTCTCCAGAAAGTCTCTGTTGTTGAGTTTGCCCAAAATCCTCATCTAAAAAGAAAGAAAAAAATGAAAATGACTTCAGAACAGTTATCATGAAGTTTGGACAGGATGAACAAAAAAAATAGAAGAGTCCATATAACAATCATGAAAATTCTTCTAGAATACTTAATATATGCAAAACAATTATATACCATTTATGATGTACCAGGTACTATTTCCAAGTGTTTTACACAAAATAGCTCATTTAATCTTCACTAAACCCTAATGGGTAGCTATCATTATCAATCATGTTTTACAGATGAGAGAACAGAAGCACAGAGAAGTTATGTAACTTGCTGAAGATTAAATAGCTAAATAAGAGATGGGGTTTGAACCTTGGGAATCCATATCCACTATGTAGGAAGTCAGGACAGTGAGTAGGGTAATCAGAAGACGAAACTGAAGTCTGTTATGGGTGAAGAATGAAAGGAAGAAATATTTCAGAATGCATGTCCTTATTATATATTAGCTCTAAAAACTTAATAATCTCTCTGCTTCCTTTTGTTTTTCCCTCTGAACTATTATGAGCATCTCCATTAAATTTATAGTCCTCAAATACCAATTCCTCTATGTCTATAGGAAAAATATATGCTTTCAACAAGTGTCAAATAAGGTAAGCCATCCATCTATGGTAGAAACTGTAAGCAGTATCTATTCACCTCTTCTTTTATAGAAATAGAACATAGCTGGACTTTACCTTTATCAGTCTCACTTCCTTCTTACCAGTAGAGTGTGAGCAGAAGTGACATTTGCTGCACCTAGGCCAGGCCTTAAGACAGTGG
Source organism: Capricornis sumatraensis (assembly GCF_032405125.1). NCBI lineage: Eukaryota > Metazoa > Chordata > Mammalia > Artiodactyla > Bovidae > Capricornis > Capricornis sumatraensis. The sequence continues at coordinate 84,823,146 of NC_091092.1, forward strand.
GCAAATCTCCATTTCTCCCTTCCCCAGCCCAGAGGACTCAACAATGATCCAACATCAACCAACCCAGCTGACAACAATGGCCTAGGAGATGGCAGAGCAATAACTTGGAACATGGTTCCTGAATAACCCAACAGGATTGGAGTTGATTTGTTGAATGGATCCATTCACATGAGAATGCTTATGTAAGAGAGGATATAGCTATATTAAGCTTGTTGCTTTGCTCCTCTGTGCATATTCAAAATTTATTGCCCTTGATTATCAGCTGTAATTTCAGTACACCTCTAGGTATATAAATGAATGTCTGTTATGAATGTATAAAGCAGATATGGTACCACTCATACTGATACTCAATTTGGCACAATTCTGTTACAACATAAAGAATTAACACACAAAGGCTGACATTATTAACATTTCATGCAGTTATCTTCCCTTTCTAAATATAATCTATGGTCTTTTGAATTCCTCTGAGCATACACTTGAAGAATCCTTCTGAAAGAGAACAAAGTACCTTCCTCTGACTATCTCCCCAAATTCAATAAGTTTAATAAATATTCTCCATGCTTTGCTTCAGAAAAATTGAAGAATAAGTGCTCCAGTTATCAATTTATTGCCTTTTAACCCCGAATCACACTTCCTTGCCCACTCTACAAAAATGGATCTGAGTCTCTTTTCCTTTGGTAGCTGGCATGATGTTGAACCTTATCAACATGGGGTGATGGAGAAACACTGGAAGAAGGGGTTTTGCTTCCTGGTTCTAGTGAGCTCACTCAGCATGCTCCTCCAGCAAGGGCAGCTTGTTTAGCACCAGGCTCCCGAAGTGTGGCAGCTTCAGCAGCATCTGGCTCCTGATACACATGCAGTTTCCCAGGCACCCAGATCTTGACTTCTTTAGCACCCAACTCCTGCCGCTCCTATGGCTTCCCAAGAACCCAGCTTCTGCAATTCTTTGCAGCCAGAAGCACCCAGCACTTCTGGCACTCCTCTCAGATGATTTGCAGTGGAATATTTCCAATGAAACACTGCCCCATGATCAGCTTTTTCTGGAACCGGAGGACAGATTTCCAGCAAGTTTCACCAGTGCAGCACAACAGCAACTCTTCTGCCATGCCATGAGCCGTGGATATGCCCTCCCTATAAGGTCTGTATTCATCTGTAGGAAGCAGAGGAGGCTCTTCTTTGGGTGTTCCTTCACAGCCCTCGAGGTACTCTCACACACTAATCTGCTATTTCTTTATTCATTAGAGTTCTCTTTACTCTTACTGGCTAATCCTTTATTACTTCAATCCCACAATAGTCAATAATTAATGTTAAACTTTTCCTGTTCAAATTAGTATGTAGTTTCTTTCCCCGATTAGGCCCTAAGTTATGCAATAAGAAACTGGCTTTCTTTCTTCAGTGTAAGAATGGATTTTTAAAAAATTCTTTTTTCACTATGGTTTATCATAGGATATTGAATATAGTTCCATGTGTTATACAGTAAGACCTTGCTGTTTTTCCATCCTATATATAATAGTTTGATCTGGTAATCCCAAACTCCCAGTCCACCCCTTCTCCACCTGGCAACCACAAGTATGTTCTTTATGTCTGTGAATCTGAGAAGTAGGCTCTTAATTCTGGGAGCTTTCTAAAAACATACAAGTAAAAGCCTTAGGGGCCTACCTGATGGCTCAGATGTAAAGAATCCACCTGCAATGCAGGAGACACAGGTTTGATCCTTGAGTTGGGAAGATGCCCTGGAGAAGGGAATGGCTACCCACTCCAGTATTCTTACCTAAAGAACTCCATAGACAGAGGAGATTGGCGGGCTACAGTTCATGGGTTTGCAAAGAGTCAGACATGATTGAGCAACTAACACTTCACACAAAAGCCTCAGTTATTACACAGCCTAAAATCCTATGTTTTCCCTGAGTTCCTGTGGGATGGAGGATGAGAAAAAAGAAAGAGACATACATTCTGGAGTACTTAAGAGCCATTTCATGAAATAGTGAAATCTGATCACAAGGTGAAAATGTATCATCTGGATAGAGAGAGCACAGAGTAGGATCAGATTAGGGAAACACTATCAAATATGGCAGACATCAAGAAAACATTAAAAATGTACAGCAAAAGAATTAACAAAATGAAGAGACAACCTCTGGAATGGTAGAAGATATTTACAAATCATATATCTGATAAAGAGTTAATAGGCAAAATATATAAAGAACACACACAGCTCAACAGCAAAACAGCAAAAACAAAAAACCAAACAAAACAATTAAAATGGGCAGAGAAACTGAATAGACATTTTTCCAAAGAATCTGTGCAAATGACCAATAGCTACATGAAAAGGTGCTCAATATCAGTAATCCTCAGGGAAATGAAAAGTCAAAACCGCAATGGGTATCACTTCACATCTATTAGAATGGCCATTATCAAAAAGATAAGCAATAGCAAGTGTTGGCAAAGAGGTGGAGAAAAGGGAACCCTTGTGCACTGTTGGTGGGAGTATAAATTGGTGCAGCCACTGTGAAAAACAGTATGGAGGTTCCTCAAAAAATTCAGAGAAAACCCACAATTCCACTTCTGGGCATATATTCAAAGGAATTGAAATCAGGATCCTTTAGAGATATCTGCTCTCCCATGTTCATTGCAGCATTATTCACAACAGCAAGATATGAAAACTACCCAAGTGTCTGTCAACACTGAATGGATAAAGATTTGGTGTACATATACAATGGAATATCACTAATATCATACATGAAAATGAAGGACATTGTGCCATTTGCTACAACTTGGCTGAACATTGAGGGCATCATGCTAAGTGAAATAAGTCAGACAAAGACAAATATTGCATGGTATTATCACTTGTATATAGAATCTATAAAAGCCAGACTCAGAGAAACAGAGTAGAGTAGTGGTTCCTGAGGACTGGAGGGTGGAGAGAATGGGGAGATACTGGTCAAAGAGCACCAACTTCCAGTTACGAGATAAACAAGTTCTGGGAACCTATTGTGCAGCATAGGGAGTATAGATAATGATATTGCATCATAAACTTGCATGTTGCCTAGAGAGTAGATCTTAAATGTTTTTATCACAAAAAAGAAATAGTAACTGCAATAAGATGGAAGTGGCAGCTAACCTTATGGCAGTAATCAATTTGCAATATATAAATAAATCATTTATATATCTGAATTGAAAAAGTTGATAATATCAAGATGCTAATTACCTCTAAACTGATTAAATTTAATCACAATCAAAACTCACTTTCATAGCAACAAAAAATGACTATAAAATTCAAATGGATACACAAAGTACTTACAGTAGCCAAACGAATTTGAAAGAGAAGAACAAACTTGGAGGACTAATACTACATGATTTAAAATTTATTATATAGCTACAGTAATCAAGACTGTGTGGGAATGGTGTAAATACAGATGAATACTTCAGTGGAACAAAATGAGTCTAGCAAGAGACCCACACACATATGACAACTGATTATCAATAAAAGTACAAAGGCATTTCAGTTGAAAGGATGGTTTTTAAGTAAATGATGCTGAAATGATTGAATAGCTATGTGTAAAAACAAAAAACAAACACAAAACTTTGATCCATACTTTAAATCACATACAAAAACTAATGCAAAATGAATCATAGAACTAAATATAAAACCTAATTTTTCTGTGACCTTGGATTAGGTGAAGATTTCTTAGATGCAATACCAAAAGCACAACCCATAAAACAAGAAAAAAGATAAATTAGACTTTGTTAAAATTTTAAATGCCCCATGAAAGATATTGATAAGCAAATAAAAAGAAAAAAATTTGCAAAACACATATCTGATAAATAACTTTTATCCTGAATATATAATGAACTTTAAAACTCAACAATAAGAAAACAATGTTTCCTATAGAAACTAAGCAAAAGATTTATAAAAACACTTCACCAAAGAAGATATATAGATGTCAAATATTAGATATTATGGAAATGCTAATTAAAACCTCAGTAAGATACAACTATCTTACTGTTAGAATGGCTAAAATTTTTTAAATGGACAATTTCAAGTGCTGGTAAGAAACAGATCAACTGAAACTCTCATATATAGCTGGTTAGAATTTAAAATTGTATAGTCACTTTGGAAAACAATTTGGCAGTTTTAATAAAGTTAACATATACTTACTATACAACTCAGCAGTCTGACTCACAGATATTTACTCAAGTGAATGAAATCTCATCATCACATAAAATATGTAAACATATTTATAGCACTTTTATTCATTATCACCCAAACTGGAAACTATCCAAATATCCTTCAGATCATTGAAAATGGCAGAGTAGAAGGGTGTATGCTCATCTCCTCCTGTGAGAGCACTGAAATCACAACTAGCTTGCGGGGGACTGCCCGTGAAGGGTTAAGTCTTGGGAGCTGCTCGGCAGGTATGCAGAGCCTTAGGCATTGTTCCTAAGCTCCCTGTCCCGCCACCCTTGAAGAGTTTTTACAGCCCTTAAGGTCAGGGTGTCCTGCAACATGTCATAGAAGATAGATTACTTATTATACTCTGTACACAATGGTAAGGGTCTAGGGGTCTAGTGATTGTATCCTGAAGTTAAAAAATAATCCTGTACATGTCTTAAGTCACGTACATTATCCTATAAATACTATAGCCTAATAAAGAAAGGCATCAGCCATTTGTGGTCTGATCCTCTCAACCCCATCTTTTGTCTCTCTCTTATTTTTCTTAGCGGGGACGCTCCGTTCTCTCCCTGTGCAGGTGCAACTCTTGCTTGTGCTGGCCACGGCACTAGCTGTTAAACAATCATCGACAGGAGGACACTGGAACCCACCAAAAAAGATACTCCATGTCCAAAAACAAAGAAGCCACAACAAGATGGTAGAGGGATTGCAATCATGATAAAAATCAAATCTTATACCCACCAGGTGAGCAACCCACAAACTGGAGAACAATAATCCAAAGAAGCTCTCCCACTGTTGTGAAGGTTCTGAGCCCCATGTCAGGCTTTCCAGCCTGGGATCTGGCAAAGGGACTAGGAATCCCCAGAGAATCTCACATTGAAGGGCAGTGGGATTTGATTACAGGACTTCCACAGGACTGGGGGAAACAGATTCCACTCTTGGAAGGCACACACAAAATCCTGTACACAGCAGGACTCAGGGGAAAGGAGCAGTGACCCCACAGGAGACTGAACCAGACGTACCTGCTAGTGTTGGGGGATCTCCTCTGGAGGTGTGGGTCGGCAGTGGCTTTCTACAGGGATGGGGGCACTGGAAGTAGCAGTCCTGGGAGGTGCCCCTTGGTGTGAACCCTCTTGGGAGTTTGGCATTCGCCCTACCATAGAGCCTGTAGACTCTAGGGCTGGGTCACCACAGGCCAAACAACTACTAGGAGGGGAGCACAGCCCCCACCCATCAGCAGGCACCTGGATTAAAGTTTTACTGAGCACAGCCTGCCCACCAGAGCAAGACCCAGTTTTCCCCACCACCAGTCCTTCCCATCAGGAAGCTTGCACAAGCCTTTTAGCCTCATCCACTGGAAGGCAGACAGAAGAAACAGAACTACAGTACTGAAGCCTCCAGAATGAAAACCACACTCACAGAAAGTTAATCAAAAATGAAAAGGCAGAGGATTATCTCCCAGATGAAGGAACAAGATAAAACCCCAGAAAAACAACTAAACAAAGTGGAGATAGGCAACCTTCCAGAAAACGAATTCAGAATAATGATAGTAAAGATGATCCAGGATCATCCAGGATTTTGGAAAAAGAATGGAGAAGATGCAAGAAATGTTTACCAAAGACCTAGAAGAACTAAAGAACAAACAGAGATGAACAACACACTAGAAGGAATCAATATAGAATAACTGGGACAGAAGAATGGATAAGTGACCTGGAAGACAGAATGGTAGAAATCACTGCCACAAATATAGAAATACAGAAAAAGAATACAGAAAAAGAATGAAAAGAAATGAAGACAGCCTAAGAGACCTCTGGGACAACATTAAACACACCAACATTCACAATACAGAGTCCCAGAAAGAGGAGAGAGAGAAAGAACCCACAAAAATATTTGAAGAGATAATAACTGAAAACTTCCCTAACATGGGAAAGGAAATAGTCAACCAAGTCCAGCAAGCACAGAGAATCCCAAGCAGGATAAACCCAAGGAGGAACACACCAAGACACATACTAATCAAACTGACAAATACCCTTCAGTTGGTAAATGGATGAACTGTGGTACATCCATGCTATGGAATACTACTCAGCAATAAAAAGGAATCAAGCTATGGAAAACACAACAGTAGGAGTAAGTTTTGAATGCATCATGCTAAGTAAAAGAAGCCAGGGGTATGATTCCATTTATATGACATTCTGAAAAAGGCAAAACTACAGAAACAGAAAAGAGATCAGTATTTTCCAGGTCTGTAAGCAGTGGGAAGGAGTGACACAATAAAGGACCTGAGGTAATTTTTGTTCTATATCTTGATTATCGTGGTGGTTACATGATTGTATGCATTTGTCAAAACTCATATAACTATTATTATTATTATTTTATTTTGTCCACACTCTGAGGCTTGTGGGATTTTTATTCCCTGACCAGGAATCAAACTCAGGCCTTCAGCAGTGAAAGCATTGGGTCCTAGCCACTGAACTGTCAGGGAATTCCCCAAAACCCATAGAATTATTAATAAAAATAGACCTCATAGAATCATAAGATATGTTAAAAGTGGAGTTGCGCAAAGGTTATTTCAGACACACATTTGAATTGGAAATACATGGCCATGTTTTTTGTCTTTTTGAATGAACAGTTATATGTGAATAATATTAGGTTTTTTTTTCATAAAGCTAATGTCAAAATAAAAACATTTAAGGCAATGAAATCTGTCATTAGTATTTGAAGTGAACTAATAAAAAGAATGGAATCAGCAACTATAATCAGTAATAGAAAAATTATAATCCAGGCATAAGAAAATATGGAGCTGGTTTTGGATGGAACTCAAAGGGTAACAGGCAGGAAGGCTAGGGGTCTCCAAATGGAGGAAATAGGCTGCAAGTGTCAGACATTTTTTAATCTCTGTCTTAAGCTGCAAGAGGAAACAAACTACAAATGTCAGGTTTTTTTCCCCTTTCTATACAAATTTAAATCTGCCTGCAGTGCAGGAGACCCGGGTTTGATCCCTGGGTTGGGAAGATCCCCTGGAGAAGGAAATGGCAACCCACTCTAGTATCCTTGCCTGGAAAATCTCATGGACAGAGGAGCCTGGTGGGCTGCAGTTCATGGGGTTGCAAAGAGTTGGGCATGACTGAGTGACTGACACACAGACAAATTTAAAAGTGGCTGTCTTTTAAAATTCTGTGCTGCCATGACAACACCTGGTTCCACCTGAACTTAACTTTGCTCAAACGTTGAGCTTATGGAAATATTTTTCTTTAGCTATGTTAATGAATGTATTTACCCTAGACTCTGTCTTTCTTCAAGTCAGTTCCACCTAAGACTCAGAACCGACTTGACAAACCAATATGTTTTACTCATGCAAATGTTCTGTTAAGCTATGTTAATGAGACTACGTCTTTGCTTGGAAACCTGCCTTTCTTCAAGATTCATGTCAGTTGTTTTATGGCCCAGGACAACTCACCTTGTGCCAATATTATCTCAAAATGCATGTTGTGGGTGAGGGGCCTGGTGCCAGTCTCTGAGTTTTGAGACTTTTCCTTTCTCTAATTAGCAGCCTGCTCAGTTTAGCTTAGTCTCTCAGTCATGTCCGACTTTTTGCTAGTAGCTATATAACTTCTGGCTAAAGACTAGAAGCTTTCTCTATCTCTTTTATACTTTAATAAAACTTTATCACACAAAAGCTCTGAGCGATCAAGCCTCATCACAGGCCCTGGATTGAATTTCTCTCCTCTGGAGGCCAAAAATCCTGGCATCTTTAACGGCTCAGCAACAACCTTTCAGAACTAAGAAGATGGATTGAGAACTAAAAATATTTGCAAAAATGAAAAAGCAATAGGAACTGTAGAGTGATTAATTTAAAATGACTGAAAGATTTAAGAAACATTGACAGAATGTGACAAAAGTTGGAAAGTGAGAAGGGCTTCTGATATATGAGGTAATGATTTCAATTTCTAATATATTGAGTAGTAAGAGAAACATCTCAAGGGAACTTTCTGAGTAGCTAAATATAGTGCTAAAAAGTACTAGGGAAAAAAAGACTTGAGATGTCAAAAACAGAATCATCAGAATTTCAGGATGGATGAATCCTTGCATATATATAAGACTGGTGAACAGTAGACAGTCTTCATAGGGAAATCTCATTTATGAGGATAATGAGGAGATGCCTGGAAAAGTGGGAAAATAAAAAAAAACTGGATGCAAATCAGTGTGAACCAGAGTAAATTTAATCAAAACAAGGGGAAGATGAGCAAGGTCACTCAAAGGAGCGAAACTCAAGAGACCACAACAGGTCAGTGATTAAATGCTCAAACTAAGTACTGGAGAAATGAGAAATAAAAAATGAGATTCCACTTTATACCCATTGTTGGCCAAAAAATGAGAAACATTCAGGATGAGAATATACAATGATCTCAGGCAACCCCTCTTTTCTATACATCCCTGAGAAAATCTCACACTCTATAAAGGAAAATTTGTGTAGAAATGTATTGTAGAATTGTTTGTCTTAGATGGGTGTTAATGAAAACCTAGGTTCCACCACTGGACGAATGGTTCAGTAAGATGTGGTACTGGCACACTGTGGAATACTATGCAGCATAGTATTCTACTGTAAAAGACCCAGATGCTGGAAAAGATTGAGGGCAAAAGGAAAAAGGGGTTGGCAGAGGATGAGATGGTTAGATAGCATCACCAACTCAATGGACATGAATCTGAGCAAACTCCAGGAGATAGTAAAGGACAGGAGAGCCTGGCATGATGCAGTCTATGGGGTCACAAAGAGTTGGACACGACTTAGCGGCTGAGCAACAACCACAAGTAAACTCATACTTTAGGATTTAAGAGAATACCACATGAATTCAAAGATCAAATACATTAGATCTGTTACCAGTGGGAGGAGGCATAAGGAATGGATATAAGGAATTAGAATAAAAGGGAAAAAAATTAAAATACCTGAATGTACAAGGAAAGAACCTAAGAGGGTGGGAGTGGAGTAGGAAGAATAAAAGATCCCAGGTAAAATAGTTTCCCAGGTGGCACTAGTGATAAAGAATCCACCTGCAATGCAGGAGACATAAGAGACACGGGTTCAATCCCTGGGTCGGGAAGGTCCCCCAGAGAAGGAAATGGCTACCCACTCCAGTAAGATAGGGTACTATATATGTGCTGGTACAGAGGGTACAGAGGTTAGAGACAGCTCTTTTATCAAAAAGCAAAGAAGACAGTGGATACTGGTGAGAGTCATACTTGGGAGTTGGCCCTCGGGTATTAAAGGGGCTTCTGTCAACTCTCTCCAAGTGACCGCAAAAGTTTAGAGCCTTCAAGACAGGTTATCTTCAGAGCCTTTCAAAGGTTGATCAGCCTCTCCTAGAAAAACAGATCCACTCCGCATCCCCCATTTTCTCAGATCACACTCACTCACCTGAGCAGCTGTGATGTGGAGTTTCTTTCTCCAATGTCCATGACCCCTCTCCTTGCTCCAGTCTGAAGATGACCTCTGGTTTGGGAACTTGGTAACCTGTGAACAGGATATGATACAGGATTGGTTCCCATTAATTGGGTTTCTAGGCCTTTTAACCATGTTTCTATTTGTTCTTCAGGAAAGTAATCCCATTCCCTGGGAATAGAGTAATAATCACAGAAGTGTAAAAGGACTGAAGAATCTCAGGCAAATCAAAGATGACACCGTTACACACTTCAGATGCCCCAGAGCTGAAAGCAGAGAATGGAAGCAGCCTCTCTGAGGCCCCCAGAAAGTGCATAGGGCAGCTGTGCTTACCCACTGCACACAGGTGGCTGTAGGTCTCCAGTGTCACATCCCAGTACAGGCGCCGCTGAACAGGGTCCAAGTGCTGCCACTCCTCCTGGCTGAAGTCCACAGTGACATCCTCGAATGACACCTGTAAAAATACAGTCCCTTTCAAGATGACATGGTCACTGGGCGATGGAGGAAGAGGACTAGGAAGTTAGTTGTTTTTAATGATATTTACCATAATGTATCATGTAGGCTTTTCACTCAGCACCCAGTTTTGCATTTTATTTTGTGAGAAAAAAACACACTAAAGTATCTAGACATTTGCTATGTATTACATTCATTCATTTATTTATTCAGTCCCTGTTTCTTCAAAAATAAGGATTAAAATAGGCTCCCTTTAAGTCCTCAAGTTAATGTAGGAACTATATACATAATACATTTACTGGTTGATTATGTGCCAGCCAATGGCAATATAGAATTGACTAAAATAAAAAACAACTTGAAAAAAAAATTTGGACAACCAACATAAGAAGATATAAAGGGGTCTAAAAGGCATTTCAAAGCAATGTATTGAGGGGAAAAGCAAAACAATAAAACCTTTAATAGGTAACAGGAAAAAAAACATAGATGAATATCTTTATGATCTTGGATTGTGGAAAATAATTCTCAAACAGGATGCAAAAAACACTAACCATAAAGAAAAGATTGATATCCGTCTACAATAAAGTTTAAAATTTCTATTTTTAAAAAAGACCATATTATAAGAGAAAAAAAAGAAAATCCACCAAATAGAAGATATCTCCAGTAAATATTACTGACAAAGGGCTCCTATCTAGAGAAATGTAAAGAACTCTTAGAAACCAATTTTTAAAAAAGAGGCCACCTAGTAGAAAAGTGGGCAAAAGATTTGAACAAGGATTTTATGAAAAAAGAAATGCAAGGCATTAATAAACACAGAAAGAGTTCAACCTCCTCAGTAACCAGAGAATGTACATTCAAGTAATGAGTTACCATTACACAACTTCTACAATGTCTTCAATGAAGAAGACTGGCAATATCAAGGATGTGGAGAAAAAGTAATTGGTACAGCCACTGTGGAAAACAGTTCCTGAAAAAACTAAAAACAGAACTACCAAATGATTCAGCAGTTCCACTCCTGGGTATATATCCAAAGAAAATGAAAACACTAATTTGAAAAAATATGTGTGCTCCAATGTTCATAGCAGCACTATTTACAATATCCAAGGCATAGAGGCAACCCAAGTGTCCATCTGCAGAGGAATGGATAAAGAAGATATAGTATACACACACACACACACACACACACACACACACACACACATAATGGAATACTACTCAACCATAAAAAAGAATGGAATTCTGCCATTTGCAACAACATGAATGGACTTGGAGGGTATTAGGCTAAGTGAAGTAAGTCAGACAGAGAAAGCCAAATACTGTATGATATCACTTATATGTGGAATCTAAAAAAACAAACTAGTGAATATAACAAAAACAGAAACAGACTCACAAACATAGAGAACAAGTGGTTACTGGTAGGGAGAGAGAAGTGAGGAGGGGCAAAGTGATGGAGGCGTATATTGGTATGACCACATTGGAAAGCATTTTGGCTTCACCTGGTAATGTTGAAGCATGCATACAAAAGGACACAGTGATTCTATCCATGGAAATATGCTCAATTGGAATATTTGCTCATGTGCAACAAGAGGCATGTCCAAGGGTATTTACAGCAGCATTATTCAAAATGTATGTAATATTTCATGATAAAAAGTTTTAAGTTAACAGTAACATAATAGTATCTATTTTCTTTGTGGGAAAATATCAAGGATATTTTCTTAGTTGCTTTTACCTGTATAATCTCTAAGCATATACCACACACCCACCAACTAATCAAGACTGGTTTTTTGGTTAGGGAGATCTGTAGGACTGGGGGAGAGAACCATGTGAATGTATTACTTATTTAAAAAATAAGTTAAAAATTACCCATGGGTCCAAAATGGAATAGACAGAATTCTCCCTATTTCTGGTACTAAGTACAGCTATGATCTCTGGACATTACATGTTAAACGAAGACTATCAGTTGGAGAGACTTGGTTAGGGACCTTGGAACCTGAGGAGTGACACAGTGATGATTTCCCTGAGTTTTCTTTTTGTTCCATGTATCTTGGACTTGGTGATGGAGAATTTGGCAATCCAGAATGCCAAATGGTGCAGATAAAAAACAGCCTCAAGAAAGTCTGCTCTCTCTAGCCGAAGTACCAGGAAAGGGGCAATGTAACAAGGGAGAAAAATTTAGATAATTACTGCCCCATCCCCATTCCCATCAGTAAAGGCTAAACAGGGAGGGAGTCCTGGTTTTCATCCCTGCCTGGGAATAATGAGGCCCCTCTCTGACAGTGTAAATTTAGGCCACTGTAAATTTGGGGGGGTCCTGAACTTCTATCCCCAACCCAGTAATGAGGTGCCTTTTTTGTCTCCCCACCCGGATGGTGAAAGAGATAGTCTGGTGCGGAGCATGAAATTCCACATCCACCCAGCAGCAGCAAGATGCTTGTCCCCTCTGGGGTGTCAAAGGAGGCCAAGTAGGGACCTGAACTTCCACCTCCACCTGGCAGTAAAAAGGAGATTCTCCTTTTTTAAATTTTTTTGCAGAACAGTATTGGAGGGAGCTTGGTAAAAAAATAGGATTTAAATAGTATCCAGAATCTCAGAGTTCCCAAAATATCCAGGACATAACTGAAAATCAGGCATCATGTGAAGAAGCAGGAAAATCTCAACTGGAATGAGAAAAGGCTGAGATGACACAGATGTTAGAGTTATCAACAATTGTAAAGTAGCCACCATAAAAATGCTTCAATGTATTTAAATGCAAAAATAGTCTCATAATAAAAAAGGATATAAAGAAGAACAGAATGAAAATTTTAGAACTGAAAAATATAACTAAAATTTTAATACTCAATGGATGAGCTCAACAGCAGAACAGAGAGGACAGAGGAAAGAATTAGAGAACTTGATAAAACAATAGAAATGATCCAATCTGAAGAACAAAAAGAAAATTGATGGGAAAAATTGAGCAGCGCCTCAGGGAAATCTGAGACTATAAAAAAAGATCTGGCATTCATGTCATCAGAGTCCCGGGAAGAGGAGAAAGTATGGGGCTGAAAAATGTTTGAAAAAATTACAGCTGAAAATTTCTCAAATTTTGTAAAAGATATAAACAGAGTTTCAAGATGCTGAGCAAACCCCAAAAGCATAAGCCAAAGAAATTATACCAAGACACATTATAGTCAAACTTCCGAAAACTTAAAGACATAGAAAGAATCTTGAAGTCAGCAAGAGAGAAATGATACCTTACCTATAGGGGAAAAATACACTGACAGCATCTGAAACCATGGTAGAGAGAGGTGGCACAACATTTTTCAAGTGCTGAAAGAAAAGAACTGTCCACTCTGAGTTTCATACCTGGCAAAATTATCCTTAAGAAGTGAAATATCATGGCAAATAAATACATAAAAAGATGCTTAGCATCATTAATTATCAAGGAAACACAAATCAAAACTACAGTGAGATACTACCTCATATTCACTAGGATGGCTAGATCCAAAAACTCAGATAATAACAAGTGCTGGTAAGGATGTGGAGAAATTGAAAACTTCACACACTGCTGGTGGGAATGTAAACTAATGTGGCTGCTTTAGAAAACAGTCTGGCAGTTCTTCAAATGATTAAACAGAAATTCTACTCCTAGGTGTATGTATACTTGAGATAAACGAAAATATATGTCCACATAAAAATGTTTACAGGCAGTATTACTTATAATAGCCAAAGGGTGGAAACAATCCAAATATACATTGGCTGATAAAGGAATAAACAAAATGTGGTACACTTGAACAATGGAATACTATTCAGCCATGAAAAGGAATGAATACTGATACATGTTACAATATGTCCATGCTACACTTCTTCCCTATCTGCCTACTTACATATATACCTAATGAGCTATCATATGGACTGGTGACTTTCTACTTTATTCAGTGGGTTATAACCTATTATTATCATGATTTATTTATGCTGAGTGAAAGATGTCAGACACAAAAATCACATGTTATATGATTCAATTAATGTGAAATGTCCAGCATAGTGAAGTCTATAGAGACAGAAAGCATATTAGTGATTGCTTAGTGTTGGAGGAGGCAGGGAGGTGAGGTGGAAGAGAGTGATGGCTAAAGGGTATGAGGTTTCTATCTGAGGTGATGAAAATGTTCTAAAATTGATTTTAGTGATGGTTGCACATACCCATAAACATATAAAAAACACTGAATTGGACACTTTAAATGAGTAAATTGTATGGTAGGTGAATTATATCTCAATAAAGCTGTCACTAAGAAAGAAGACACAAAGGGGGAAATCAAGATATTCTCAGATGAAGGAAAACTAAGAAAATCTGTTGGCAGCAGATGTACCCTTAAAGGAAGCTTTTTAAATAAGAAGGAGATGATAAAAGAAGTCCTGCAACATCAGGAAAGAAGAAAAATGGAAAAAGAAAAAATATGAATAAATACAATAGACTTTCCTTTTCCTGTTGGGTTTTCTAAATTACATTTGAAGGTCAAAGCAAAAAGTATAACATTTTTATGATGTGGATCTCCATGTATATAGAGGAAATATTTAAGATATTAGTAACAGGTGAGGGTAAAGGGACTTAAAAGGGAACTAAGTTTTCTACACTTCACTCTAACTGATAAAATGTAAACACCAGTAGAGGCCTATACAGTGATGGAATAATTCTGTAATTATTATACAGGAATCTACACATGTGTAAAATGGCAGAGAATAACAAGCACACTGCAGAAATGTCAATTTCTTGCTTGTGATAATTGTACTCTAGTAACACAGGATGTAAGCATTGGGGGAAACTGGGTAAAGGGTTACATGAGACCTCTCTGTACCATCTTCACAACTTCCTGTAAATGTATAATTATTTCCAAATAGAAAGTTTTAACAAACTACTAAATTATCCTCAGAAAGACTGCAATAGGGGCACAGCAAAAAAAAATCAAGATGTTATTAAAAAGGAGCCTTCACAGGGGTTCCCTGGTGGTCTAATGGTTAGGATTCCAGGCTTTCACTGCTGTGGCCTGGGTTCAGTCCCTGGTCAGAGAACTGAGATCCTGCAGGTTGTGCAGCACAGCCAAAAACAAAAACAAACAAACAAACAAAAAACAAAAGGAGCATTCACTTCTTTCCTGTTTATCTGCCTACCTGTGTACCTACCTATTATAGGGACTGGTCACTTTTTTTTTTTAATATAAATTTGTTTATTTTAATTGGAGGTTAATTACTTTACAATATTGTATTGGTTTTGCCATACATCAACATGAATCTGCCACAGGTATACACATGTTCCCCATCCTGAACCCCCCTCCCTCCTCCCTCCCTGTACCATCCCTCTGGGTCGTCTCAGTGCACCAGCCCCAAGCATCCAGTATCATGCATCAAACCTGGACTGGCGATTTGTTTCTTATATGATATTATACATGTTTCAATGCCATTCTCCCAAATCATCCCACCCTCTCCCTCTCCCACAGAGTCCAAAAGACTGTTCTATACATCTGTGTCTCTTTTGCTGTCTCGCATACAGGGTTATCATTACCATCTTTCTAAATTCCATATATATGCCTTAGTATACTGTATTGGTGTTTTTTTTTTTTTTCTGGCTTACTTCACTCTGTATAATAGGCTCCAGTTTCATCCACCTCATTAGAACTGATTCAAATGTATTATTTTTAATGGCTGAGTAATACTCCATTGTGTATATGTACCACAGCTTTCTTATCCATTCATCTGCTGATGGACATCTAGGTTGCTTCCATGTCCTGGCTATTATAAACAGTGCTGCAATGAACATTGGGGTACACGTGTCTCTTTCAATTCTGGTTTCCTCGGTGTGTATGCCCAGCAGTGGGATTGCTGGGTCATAAGGCAGTTCTATTCCCAGTTTTTTAAGGAATTTCCACACTGTTCTCCACAGGGACTGGTCACTTTCTACTTTATTCAGTAGATAATAATCTATTACTATTATGATTTCTTTTGCTACTCAAATTGTCCCAGATTTGACCAGAGGGAGCTCCTTAAAAGTGGCTCCTGTGTCATTCTGACATGTTCCCATCATTTGAGTGCTTCATTACTTCCAAGCATAATGAGTTCTTCTATAATCATTTTGTACTTTTCTCTGTTCTAACCCCGGAGTAAGTCATTTCTCCAAGAAGTTTTAGTTCCTATTAGTGACAAATGGTAAATCAAGGTGTGCTCATTGTGCCTGGCATATAATCGTCCTTTCAGCACTCAGAGCATGGAATGTTTTTCCTTATATGAGACTGCCAACTAATCAATATAGAAGAAATGATGGAATCAGAAAAACACCATTAGGAAAATAGCACAGTTATTAATTGCTACAGGCAAGAATCGTTGCTTGATGCTATAATCAATGGACAAAAGCATGAGAAACAGGATATTCACATAGTCCCAGAGTATTTTCCCACAAAATTTTGGGTTGGCCAAAAAGTTCATTCAGGGTTTTCCACAAAAGGTTGCAGAAAAACTTGAATGAACTTTTGGACCAACCCAATAGTTATTAATTACAAAGAGAAAGATAGTAACTTATTTAGTACCTGACAGGCAACATCTTAGTCAGGTGATCAAAGTTAACATTATCAATAAAGGACAAATTAATACTGAATGCTTGCTGATATGACACACTGAGAACATAGCATCATTTCTGTGATATTCCTGACAAAAATGAATAAACTGAATCTAATTATGAGGAAGCAAGAAACAAACCCAAAATGAGGGACATTCTTCCAAATGATCAGTGTCGTGAAAGTCAAGGAAGGGCTAGAACTCTTTCAGAAAAGCTAAAGGGACATGAGAACTAAACACAATACATGTGCCTGGATTGGATCCTAAATCAGGCAGAAATGCCAAAAAGGATGTTTTGTGACAATTGGGGAAACTATTTACAAATGGTATGTTAGTAGAGAATTGATGCTTTCAAACTGTGGTGCTGGAGAAGATTCTTGAGATCCCTTGGACTACAAGGAGATAAATCAATCCTAAAGGAAATCAACCCTGAATATTCATTGGAAGGACTGACGTCTAAGCTAAAGCTCCAATATTTTGGACACCTGATGTGAAGAGCTGACTCACTGGAAAAGACTCTGATGCTGGGAAAGATTGAAGGCAAAAGTAGAAGGGGGTTACAGAGGATGAGACGGTTAGATAGCATCACTGACTCAATGGACATGAATCTGAGCAAACTACAGGAGATAGTGGACAGAGGAGCCTTTGCGTTCATGGGGTCACAAAGAGTCAGACACAACTTAGTGACTGAACAACATCATACACATAAATACATAAATTGAGAAGAGAAAGCAAATGTGACAAAATGTTAACAGTGATTTGGGGTGAAAGGCAAAAGAACCAAGTTTCAAAATGATCAATGCTTTAAAACTCAGGAGAAAACATAGGTGAACATTCGTTTAAGGCAAGGATTTCTTAAACAGGACAGAAAATGCACTAAGTATCAAGACAAGATCTAGTGATTCAGCTATGGGGAAATGAGGAGCCTTTATTCATTGAAAGATCCTTTGTTCTTTGGGGGCCCTTATTAGTAAGTGCGCAGGGACACAGAGCAGGCACAGAACTCAGAGTACCTGCTCCACCACCAGCAGCTCCAGAGGGAGATCCACAAGCACTGGGCCATGCCCAGCACTTCTCCACCCACCAGTTCTCCCGGGCACAGCCTCGAAGGTTGCCAAGAGGAGGAAATCCACCGGAGCCTCTAGCCACACACCTGACCTGCTCTCCCTCACTGCCCAAGGGCACTTACCCAGGGCAAGTCCCAGGGTCAGGCTGGAGGGAAGCTCTCATTCTGCCTGCCCACCCTCCTGATCCTTGTTCTCTTGCCTGTGACCTGAGCCAGGACAGACTGGGAGGTGTGTAGGGGACACAGGGGAGGAGCCTCAGATGTGGGGGAGGGGTGGCTACTTGCCAACTAGGGTGGAAAAATTTAAATATTCTACCATTTGGCATTGTTAAACATTAAAAAAAAAACTTTTTTATTGAATGATAGTTAATTTACAATGTTGTGTTAGTTTCAGGTATACAGCAAACATATATATATATTCATATACATGTATGTATTATATATGCATATATGTATTCCTTTTCAAACATTGTGAAACATTTTAACAACTCTGACAGCCCAAGCTGGCAGACAAAAAGACCCATCTTCACCTGTCTCTCCCTCCCTTGGATTCACACAGGGAAAGTGTACAAAGATCTTGCCAGGCACAGATGCCCCACTTCCATCCCTTTCCCCACCAAAATAAGACACTTTTTCGGACTCTACCCTGGCTGGGAGGGGTTATGTGAGGTGATGGACAGGTGGTTTTGGAGCTAGCAATTAGCATACAAAGTTGCTAATACAGACCCATCCAGATTCTAGCCTCACCAGCCACATATTAAAAGGTATGGTTTTCTGGCCCATTTCCACCATGGAGGATGGCCTGTGTCTCTGCCACCACCAGAACCCCTACAAGGACTTCCTCATCCTATGTGAGGTTCCCTGCTAAGCCCCTGATGGCTCACCAGTGAACCACACAGCAGTGTCTCCCTTCAGGGTCATCTGTGTCCCAGAACGCTCTGCACTCTCAGCCCTGGGGCACGCTATGCTGCCAGGATCCGTCACTCACTGCCCATTTTGTCCCTGGCCATCTGCTCTGTCCCACTCTGCAGTCAGCCTGCTGGGGCTCAGTCCTCCAGCTTCAGGGCTGCTCTCACTCCTGCCCCAGCACACTTCTCCATCACCTACTGTGAGATGATCCTGCCCTTCTAAACCCTATCCCAGCCTAGCAGATGCATTCTCAGGGCACTTACTAGGCTGCCTGAAAAAGTGCAATGTAGTTCACTCTGCCCTTACTCAGGGCTAGATACCCAACTTCTCTGCATGTTCCTACTTAGCTGGGGGTGCCCTGGTCTTTCCTGCTCTCTCTGGCTGTTTCCCTTCTCATCAGGTTGTTCTCTGTGTACTCCTCCCTCTGTCTTTGCCTGCTTACCCTGCCCACTCCTGTCCCCTGACTTCTCCGGCTCCTTCTACTGGCTCTTGTTTCCTCTGCATGGTCCCCATTCTGACTCTTCCTTGGCCCCTGTTTACTGTTCCCTCTAAATGTTTCTTGTTATTTCTGAGTGTCCTCTGGTCTCTTTCCTGATGCCTCTTGTTTATTGCTTCCTCTGATGGTCCCTTGTTTCATTGTTCCATGCCTCCTATTTCTTCTTCCCTCCGACTGATCCCTGGTGCCCCTGACTGTCCTGTGTTCCTTTGGCAGCTGTCCCTCTAGCTGATCCTTAGTCTGTGGTACCATTATGGTTGTGCCCATTCCATCTGACTGCTCCCTGGTCCTGATGAGGCTTTCTCATTCCTTCTACTTGACACAGACTGACTGCCCTTTGAGTTTTCTGACTTCTCTCTAGACTCAATTCTTTCCTGTCCCTTAGGCTGTCCTGGAATGCATTTCTAATATGCTCTCATCTGATGCTCCTGTGTCTGGTCCATGGACCACACTCTGTGGAGCACTGGTCTACCCGGCTCCTAGTCTAGGCTCTTGATCATCAGTGTATACTACTTCTGTGTGCTCTGTGACACTGTACTTTCATCTTCTCCATCATTTGCATTATGTCTGACCTTCGGGTCCTTTGACTGTTTCTTGGGCAAGGTGAACAACTGTCCCAGTATGCCCAGGACTTTCCCTGTTTTAGCACTGAAGCCTCACATCCCAGGAAGCCCCTGTTGCCCTATCCCTCTGGAACTCTGGATGTTCCCTGGCTCCTGCAACTCTCTATTAACCCCAGTACCCACTACATGGGGCCTCTGGCTTTGGGAATGGATACTATGCCTTTCAGCTCTTCTCTAGTCTCTCTAGTTGTTTGCTAGTAAGTCGGGCTACTATCCAGGTACACTTTTGATGCCCACTGTGCTGTTCCCTAGTCCTCTGGTCAGGCCCCAGAACTTCTAGAGCACACCCAGCACAGCTTTGATGTTCCCCAGCCTCAGTGACTGTTCCTTATTGCCCCTGGTGCCCTTGGCTACTCCTCAGCTTTGGAGGCCCCTTTCTGTCTCTCCAACTGTCCCATGGGTTTGTCACTTCCCTGCTCCTCCAACCTGTTCCGCAGCTTCAGCAGCTGGTACCAGCTTCCTCTGGCTGCTGCCTACTCCCAGGCTCGTCTTTCCCATTTCTCCCCATTTCCTGTCCCCCGATACCTGTGCCTTTCCCCACCCCCTCAGATTTTCCGTCTGACCCCTGGTATCTTTGAAGTGGCTTATCTGGCAGGCTGTTACCCAACACACCAAACATTTTTGTTTTTTCCATCTAGCTGAGTTTTCTGTTTCCTCATCCCTCTGCCTGGTCGCTGTTCCCTCTGGCTGCTATCTGATTCCTCTATCTCCTGGTCTCTCCTCCTATTTTGAAATCTTTCTGATTGTTCTCATACCTTCCGGCTCTTGCGTGCTCCCCACTATTAAAACTTCTCCAGCTTAGACTACTGTTTCTTGGTCTCTTTGCTGCTCTCTGGCCTCTGGCTCTTGTTTTTCCATTGCCTCTGTTTGTTCCACTGCACTCCCACCTGTCTCCTGTGCCCCTTGGCTATCTGCCATCTGAAGTATGTGCACCATGGTCCCTCTAGATGTTCCCTGGGCTATTCCCTATCTCTCTTTCTTTTACTGACTCCTCTTCATGTTTTTCAGCTTCAGTCACTATTTCTTAGCCCAACTGGCTGTTCCTTACCCCCGGGGACATTTTTATTGATTTCGTGGTATCTCTGCCCATTTCCTGCTTCTTGACATCTAATGAAAAAAACTAAGAACTTAACAAATAAATACGTGAATAAATAACATTCACCAGGGTCTTTGTCATTTCCATTTCTTCTTGAACAGGGGGCATAAATCTATGGTTGGCAACAAAAACCTACTATATATCACAGGCAACTCTGCTCAATGTTATGTGGCAGCCTGGATGGGAGGGTGGTTTGGGAGAGAATGGATACATGTATATGTATGGCTGAGTCCCTTCACTGCTCACTTGAAACTATCACAACATTGTTAATTGGCTATACCCCAATGCAAAAATGTTTTTGGTGTTAAAAATATAAATCAAATTTAAAAATAAGTCTATGGTTGGGAAGGAAGACACGAGTCTTGTGCCTTGCAGAGACCAGAATCATTCATCCAGAAATTTCCACACATTGGCTGGGCAAGGGGCCATGTGCAGAAGGACTGGGGAGGACCACATTGCTGTGACCCCCAACTCGTGGGTCTGTGACTGATCTGATGGAGCAGAAACCAGACAAGGACAGTTTTCCAGAGTGGAAGTGCCCTACTGTTAGGCAGCAGTTTGTTTATCATTCAATGTCCCTATACATTTTACTCAAAATATAACTTCAGTGATTTGGGCAAAAAGATTTAAATGTAAGAATTTCACCATAGCAGTTTTCATCACAATAGAAAACCTCGAATGCCCTAAGTTCACATACAATGGACTGGTTAAATGATAGTTTATCCAAAGGATAAAAAGCTCTTATGTTATGTATCAAGTGAAGAAAAATATTTACTGTCTAGAAAATTATACTGAAGTGCCAACTTAAAAAAAGGAAACAACCAAATACTACAATTTCATTTTTAAACTTGAACTGTATTGTGTATATGTGTGTGGTATGTATGTACACTCTCAGCCCCACATGTGTATATCCACATACCCACATACATGCACATATAAAGGGAAAAAACTATGGAAATAAGCTAAATGCTAACAATGGTTAACTTTGACTAATGCTGAAATTACAAGCAATGTTTTATTTTCTTCTATTTACTTACCTGCATATTCTAAATAATGAAATTATTAAATAATAAATATCAAAATAAGTTTTAAAAGCTTAATGTTATTCTAATGACCACATGATCCTGAGCTCCTGTGACAACCAGCCTGTCCCCAGAGTTGACAGTAGACTCAGGATAGTTGGAAGCTGTGGGGCAGGGTCTGGCTCCCTTGTATTCCTCTGTTTACACAATTTCCAGGGAACTTTTAGTGGGAAAGCTGGTCTTGGCTGGAGTGTGGTGAGGGTGGAGGACACAGTCAGGAGACCTGGTACCAGTCCACTGCTGTCACTCAAAACCCCAGGGGCCTGGGCAAGTCATGTACCTTCCCAGGCCACTTTATTGATCTTTGAGAGGAGTAGGAAGAACCAGAAGGGCCCTAGAGACTGTGCTCACCCTACTACCCTGCCATCCTCTAAGCTCCAAAAAAGGGGACTTTTCTCCCTAGATCAGGATAGAGGCGGAATCAGCAAATCCCCGAGGATCAGCTGAGTGTATGCACAGAGCCAATGGGTAGTGGAGGGTCTATGCTGGGCATCAGGGATAGTGTCTCCATGGCTGGGGCCAGTGGTCACTTCTAGCTGGATCTTACCCACAGACACTCTGCAGGGAGCTGCTTCCCCTTCCCCCAGGCTGTGCGGCTGACCTTCCATCCCACCTTTCCTCCATCAGCTGCATCATATTTTCCACTGAAACAGGAAGGGATCTGGATGCAGGACACCAGCCATGTGGTGCTCACCCTCAGCAGGGGGATGGTGATTCATTTCAGGGGCAGCAAGTCTGCAATTTGCCCCTCCTGTCCCCACCCTAAGTCCCTAGCAACAGGTCAGAACCATCTCCTCACTGAATGAACTCCTGCCCCTGAAGCCCTCTCCCTCCTCACCTCACACATGCTGCCTTGTCCCTCTGCAGCCAGGTCTGGGGACCACTGGCGATAGCTCTGGTTGGCTGGCATCTTCTTCAACCCTTGGGCTCTCTTGCTCACAACGCTGCTCTTCTTGAGACCCTGAGGCCAGGCTGGTCGGTGGACTCAGTGTGAGCTTGTGGAGCTGGAAGGAAGATCCTGCAGCCTTCACTATGGGGTCTGGCCCAAGGGCTCTGCAGAGATTTCAAAAAACCTGGAAAGGCAGTGTCCATGTTGTCAATCATTCAGCATTCAGCATTCAACCCACAAGCGCTTCCTGGGGGCACCAAAGAGTAGTTAACACTGGATAGTGTGGGAAAGTTCAGTAACCAACACCTGTGTAGGATATGGACAAAACTCATGTAAAATGAATGAGAGTTTTAATTCCAGCTCTTCTGCATTCTAGCTAGAATCTAGGGAAGTCACTTTAGTCTGAGTTTTTTTACTTTAAAACTGAGAATGAAAACACCCATCTCACAGGGCTATTAGAGTTAAATGACATGATACTTCAAAAGTACTCACTCTTATTTGGCACTGGGAAAACACATCCCATTGATATTAAATATTGCTGTTATTATAAGGTGCAAGGAATGTTTTGTTAGTACTTCATTTAATTTTCAAACTCATCATATGAACTAGGTATTACTTTTTCTTATTATTCTCTTTACCATCAGATAGAGCTGTTCGTAGCTATTAAGAAATTTGCCCCTGGTCAGGGAACTAAGATTCCACAAGCCACATGGTGCAGCTATATATATATATATAAAAATTACCCCAAGGTTACTTAGATTAGGGGAAGGACAGGGATTCAAACCCAGGTCTGCCTAACTCTAAAGTACATTTTCTTTAACTACTGGGCCATATGGTATTCTATATGTGGAAGAATCACAACAAACATTATTTCTGTTTCTTGCTGCCTTTAAAGTGCTCTGGCTGAAGGGTGACCATATCACAAATGTATAAACCAGTATTTTGTATAATTCAGTGTACATTCTGGGAAATTTATAGAGCCCACTCTCTTTTGCCAAAGATGGAAACATAAACTCTTTGTACCCTCTCTCCCAATTCCCATCTGGCCCTGAAAGTCAACATGTCTGCACAGGCTCCTAAATTGGTAACCTACACTGCTTGACAAAAACTGTGTCCCAAATGGTGCCATCAACTGGTTTCCTGAGGCTCTTGAAATAATCAACAACACAGGCAACACAACCTCAATAGAAAATCAACTATTAATCTGTTCAATGGGTCCAACCTGACTTCCTGTAGGACTCTATAACTCACAGCCCATATATAGAGTCAGTGACACTCATAAACCCCAAAATAGACCATCACATACTAAATCAAAGGTCGGGCAATTACCAGTGTTCATAGGTCCCAATCAATGACTCCTATAGGGTTGCTAAAACTGACCCCCAAAGACCTGAAATCCAAGGCTTGCAATGAATCTTTTACCACCTCAGTGTCCCAATCAATAACTCTCATGGACTGATCAATGACTTCAAATCTCCAACTCTTATAAATCCTCAAGAATTTCTACAGAGGTCCCAATTACTTACCCACATATGTCTAATTATGTTTCTTCAAGGATTTCCCAAGATTATCACTCACTGATTCAACATAAATGCAGTCTATAGGCCCCAAATTATATAATCTTCAGTTCAGTTCAGTTCAGTTCAGTTCAGTCACTAAGTCGTGTCCGACTCTTCGCAACCCCATGCACTGCAGCATGCCAGGCCTCCCTGTCCATCACCAACTCCCAGAGTCCACCCAAACCCATGTCCATTGAGTTGGTGATGCCATCCAACCATCTCATCCTCTGTCGTCCCCTTCTCCTCTGCCCTCAATCCCTCCCAGCATCAGGGTCTTTTCAAATGAGTCAGCTCTTCGCATCAGGTGGCCAAAGTTATTGGAGTTTCAGCTTCAGCATCAGTCCTTCCAATCAACACCCAGGACTGATCCCTTTAGGATGGACTGGTTGGATCTCCTTGCAGTCCAAGGGACTCTCCAGAGTCTTCTCCAACACCACAGTTCAAAAGCATCAATTCTTTGGTGCTTAGCTTACTTTATAGTCCAACTCTCACATCCATACATGACTAGTGGAAAAACCATAGCCTTGACTAGATGGACCTTCGTTGGCAAAGTAATGTCTCTGCTTTTTAACATGCTGTCTAGGTTGGTCATAGCTTTTTTTTCGAGTGAGAGAGTCAATTCCTAGGCAGATTGATAAGATCTCCTAGGGGTCCCCAAGGAGGAGAAAGGGGCCTGGGGCTCTCAAAGCGGAGATAGGGCTCTGAAATTCTCAAGGAGGAGGAAAGGACAAACATCTTTTTTTCTCTACATTCCTTAGTCTTAGTCACATAATACATTTTTTTTAAAGTATGAAGCTGATGATTACACCACAAACAGCTCAGTATAAACTCTGAGAAACTGTCCTCAGTCAGGATACAACAGCAGTGTATCCTGACTGAGGACAGTTTCTCCTTCCTGAAAACCTTCTGACTAATCCTGATATCTTACAGTGTAAATTATGGGACTGGGTCTGGTAAAATTTTCAAAGACTTGAGACATTCTTTTGATTTATTGTAATAATTAATTTAAAAGTATATAATTCCCTTGTTAACACTTGCAAGGGGTGGCATTCTCCATCCCCCTTCTGATATTTATGTCAGAAGCTTTCTCTGTCCCTTTTCTTACTTTAATAAAACTCTGCTACACAAAAGCTCTTAAGTGATCAAGCCTGGTCCCTCATCCCAAAGCTAAATCTTCTTCGGAGATCACGAATTGGACATCATTTACCATAAGCTATCACAAGGAGCAAGTGTCTTTTAATTTCATGGCTGCAATCACCATCTGCAGTGATTTTGGAGCCCCCAAAAATAAAGCCTGTCACCGTTTCCATTGTTTCCCTATCTATTTGCCATGCAGTGATGGGACCAGATGCCATGATCTTCGTTTTCTGAATGTTGAATTTTAAGCCAACTTTTTCACTCTCCTCTTTCACTTTCATCAAGAGGCTCTTTAGTTCTTCTTCACTTTCTGCCATAAGGGTGGCATCATTTGCATATCTGAGGTTATCAATATTTCTCCTGGCAATCTTGATTCCAGCTTGTGCTTCATCCCCCCCCTCCCCAGCATTTTGCATGATGTACTCTGCATTTAAGTTAAATAAGCAGGGTGACAATATACAGCCTTGACGTACTCCTTTCCTGATTTGGAACCAGTCTGCTGTTCCATGTCCAGTTCTAACTGTTGCTTCTTGACCTGCATACAGATTTCTCAGGAGGCAGATCAGGTGGTCTGGTATTCCCATCTCTTTAGGAATTTTCCGCAGTTTGTTGTGATCCACACAATCAAAGGCTTTGGCGTAGTCAATGAAGCAGATGTTTTTCTGGAACTCTCTTGCTTTTTTGATGATCAAACGGATGTTGGCAATTTGATCTCTGGTTCCTCTGCCTTTTCTAAATCCAGCTCAAACAACTGGAAGTTCTCGGTTCACGTACTGTTGAAACCTGGCTTGGAGGATTTTGAGTATTACTTTGCTAACGTATGAGATGAATGTAATTGTGCAGTAGTTTGAGGATTCTTTGGCATTGCCTTTCTTTGGGATTGGAATGAAAACTGACCTTTTCCAGATAATCTTATTGGACTTTAACTCCATGACCCTCCCCCACAAAAATCCTTGCAATCCTTCACTCCCAGAGGAACCAAATCAACCCCAAATCTGGTTTGGCACTGAATTTAAAGGGTAAAAAGAAACTTTAAAATGCTGCCGGGGCGACTTTCCTGGTGGTCTATTGACTAAGACTCCATGCTCCCAATGCATGGAGCCTGGGTTCGATCCCTGGTCAGAGAACTAGATCCCACATGCTGGAACTAAGAGTTTACATGCTGCAACTAAAGATCCTGAATGCTACAACTAATACTGAAGACATCAGGTGCCACAACTAAGCCCCAGTGCAACCAAATAAATTTTAAAAATAAATAAATACATAAAAATAATATCACATAAAAAGCTCCCATTAAAAGAATAGTTGTAAAAAAAATGCTCCCAAGCAGAAACAACATGCTATTTACAATGGAAAGGGATCACAATGGCACTAGACTTATTTGCAACAATTAAAAACATATTAGACAAAAAACATCTAAAAATTACTGAGAGAAAGGGACTGAGATTTAAGAATTTAAAACCCACTCATACTCAATACCATTCTTCTGTCAGAGCAAAACACAATTTTAGACATACAAACATTTACAGTATTATATGGCAATATTAGCATCTTAGGAGAATGCTCAAGGGAATAGTATAAACAATTACAAAGTAAATAGTAATAGAAAACTCAAAATTGGAGGAATGCACTTTTGAGAAATGATTATTGCAATTGATATATACTTATAACTGAGTAAAGAAAAATAATGTAATTGGGCATTTGGAACACATAACACTGTTACTTTGTGGCTCAGCTGGTAAAGAATCTGCCTGCAATGCAGGAGACCTGGGTTTGATCCCTGGGTTGGAAAGATCCCCTGGAGAAGGGAAAGGCTACCCACTCCAGTACCTTGGCCTGGAGAATTCCATGGACTGTATAGTCCATGGAGTCACAAAAAGTCAGACACAACTGAATGACTTTCACTTCATTATTATTAAGTGGAAAAAAATTTAAATAACCTATCCAAGGTCACACAGATTCTAAGTCTTACTCAAGAGCCTGTTCTCTTAATCATTATGTTATGATGACATCCATCTGTATGGATGTGAGAAAGCAAAAGTGAAGTCGCTCAGTTGTGTCCGACTCTTTGCAACCCCATGGACTGTAGCCTACCAGGCTCTTCCATCCATGAGATTTTCCAGGCAAGAGTACTGGAGTGGGTTGCTATTTCCTTCTCCAACAGATGTGAGAGTTGGACCATAAAGAAGGCTGAGTGCTAAAGCATTGATGCTTTCAAACTGTGGTGACGGAAAAGACTCTTGAGAGTCCCTTGGACAGCAAGGAGATCAAACCAGTAAATCCTAAAGGAAATCAATCCTGAAATATTCACTGGAAGGATTGATGCTGAAGCAGAAGCTCCAATACTTTGGTCACCTGATGCAAACAGCCGACTCATTGGAAAAGACCCTGATGTTTGGAAAGACTAAAAGCAAAAGGAGAATGGGTTGGCAGAGGATAAGATGGTTAGATAGCATCACCGACTCAATGGACATGAACTTGAGCAAACTCCGGGAGATAATGCAGAACAGAGGAGCCTGGTGCTACAGTCCATGGGATCACAAACAGTCGGACACAAATTAGTGACCGAACAAAAACAACAACAAATGCTGAAACTATAAAACGCTGATGAGGCAAATCAACAAAGATCTAAATAAATGTATAGATACTGTGTCTGTGGCATGGTAAAAATACCAATTCTCCAGATTTAATACAATTTCTACCAAACTCTCAGCAAGAATTTTTTGTAGATATAGGCAAAATTATTCTAAAATCTGTGTGAAAAGACAAAGGATATACAATAGAGAATAGTTAAAGCAATTGTGACAAAGAATCAAGTGGGAAAAATCAACATACCTGATTTCATACTTTTTATTTACCCCAGGTGGCACTAGTGGTAAAGTGTCCAACTGCCAATACAGAAGACTTAATAGACGTGGGTTTGATCTCTGGGTTGGGAAGATTCCCTGGAGGAGGACACAGCAACCCACTATAGTATTCTTGCATGGAAAATCCTATGGACAGAGGAGCCTGGCCGGCTACATTCCATAGGGTGGCAAAGAGACGGATACGACTGAAGCAACATAGGACCCACACATAGGAATCAAGACAATGAGGTATAGATGAATGGATAGGCACACAGACCAATGGAACAGAATCAGTTCAATTCAGTTCAGTTCAGTTCAGTTGCTCCATCGTGTCTGACGGTTTGCAACCTCATGGACTGCAGCACACCAGGCCTCCCTGTCCATCACCAACTCCCAGAGTTTACTCAAACTCATGTCCATTGAGTCAGTGATGCCATCCAACCATCTCATTCTCTGTTGTCCCCTTCTCCTCCCACCTTCAATCTTTCCCAGGATCAGGGTCTTTTCCAGTGAGTCAGTTCTTCCCATCAGGTGGCCAAAGTGTTGGAGTTTCAGCATTAGCATCAGTCCTTCCAATGAATATTCAGGACTGATTTCCTTTAGGATGGACTGGTTGGAGTCCAAGGGGCCTCAAGAGTTTTCTCTAACACCACAGTTCAAAAGTATCAAATCTTCAGCACTAAGCTTTCTTTATAGTCCAACTCTCACATCCATACATGACGACTGGAAAAACAATAGCTTTGACTAGACGGACCTTTGTTGGCAAAGTAATGTCTCTGCTTTTTGATATGTTGTCTATGTTGGTCATAACTTTTCTTCCAAGGAGTAAGCGTCTTTTAATTTCATGGTTTCAGTCACCATATGCAGTGATTTTGGAGCCCCCCAAAATAAAGCCTGTCACTGTCTCCCCATCTATTTGCCATGAAGTGATGGGACCTGATGCCATGATCTTAGTTTTCTGAATGTTGAGTTTTAAGCCAACTTTTTTACTCTCCTCTTTCACTTTCATCAAGAGGCTCTTTATTTTTCTTCACTTTCTGCCATAAGGGTGGTGTCATCTGCATATCTGAGGTTATTGATATTTCTCCCAGCAATCTTGATTCCAGCTTGTGCTTCTTCCAGCCCAGCGTTTCTCATGATGTACTCTGCATATAAGTTAAATAAGCAGGGTGACAGTATACAGCCCTGATGTACTCCTTTCCCTATTTGGTACCAGTCTGTTGTTCCATGTCCAGTTCTACCTGTTGCTTCCTGCCCTGCATACAGATTTCTCAAGAGGCAGGTCAGGTAGTCTGGTATTCCCATCTCTTTAATAATTTTCTACAGTTTGTAATTATCCACACAGTCAAAGGCTTTGGCGTAGTCCATGAAGCAGATGTTTTTCTGGAACTCTCTTGCTTTTTTGATGATCCAGCGGATGTTGGCAATTTGATCTCTGGTTCCTCTGCCTTTTCTAAATCCAGCTTGAAAATCTGGAAGTTCTCGGTTCACATACTGTTGAAGCTTGGCTTGGAGAATTTTGAGCATTACTTTACAAGTGAGTGAGATGAGTGCAATTGTGCAGTAGTTTGAGGATTATTTGGCATTGCCTTTCTTTGGGACTGGAATGAAAACTGACCTTTTCCAGTCCTGTGGCCACAGATGAGTTTACCAAATTTGCTGGCATATTGAGTGCAGCACTTTCACAGCATCATCTTTTAGGATTTGAAACAGCTCAACTGGAATTCCATCACCTCCACTAGCTTTCTTCATAGTGATGCTTCCTAAGGCCCAGTTGACTTTGCATTCCAGGATGTCTGGCTCTAGGTGAGTGATCACACCATGGTGGTTATCTGGGTCGTGAAGATCTTTTTTGTTCAGTTCTTCTGTGTATTCTTGCCACCTCTTCTTAATTTCTTCTGCTTCTGTTAGGTCCATACCATTTCTGTCTTTTATTGTGCCCATTTCTGCATGAAATATTCCCTTGGTATCTCTAATTTTCTTGAAGAGATCTCTAGTCTTTCCCATTCTATTGTTTTCCTCTATTTCTTTGCACTGATCACCGAGGAAGGCTTTCTTATGTCTCCTTGCTATTCTTTGGAACTCTGCATTCAAATGGGTATATCTTTCCTTTTCTCCTTTGCTTTTTGCTTCTCTTCTTTTCACAGTTATTTGTAAGGCCTTCTCAGACAGCCATTTTCCTGCTGCTCCAGGGCCTACCATCTTGCTGAGGTTTCTCTGATCTTGGGCATAGGATATCTCCTCATAGCCGCTTGAGCGAAGCACATGGAACAGAATAGGGGACACATATATCGCCTCCTACAAATACAGTCATGTAAATTTTTTTACAAAGATACAAAAACAATTCAATATCTTTTCAACAAATGGTGCTAGAGTAATTGGATATTCACAAGCAAAAAACAAACAACAACAAGACATAAACATAACAAACAAAATAAACCCAAATTAATCTCATTCTAATTGTTACACTGGGGTTTCCATAGTGGCTCAGCAGTGAAGAATCTGCCTGCAATGCAGGAGATGCTGGTTCGATCCCTGGGTAGGGAAGATCCCTTGAAGGATGGCATGGCAATCCACTCCAGTATTCTTGCCTGGAGAATCCCATGGACAGAGGAGCCTGGTGGGCTACAGTCCATAGGGTTGCAAAGAGTTGGTCAGATATGACTGAAGCAATTGAGCATGAGAATGCATAAAAAATTAACTCAAAATGGATCATAGATTTCTGTGTAAAATGTAAAACTGTTGGAAAGAAACAGAAGAGAAAATTGTCAGGACTCAGGGCTTAGTGAAGAGTTCTTAGTATGACACCAAAAACATGATTTTTTAAAAAGAAAAAAATAGATAAGTTTATCAAAATTAAAAATTGTAGCTCTGCAAAAGACACTCTTAAGAGGATGAAATGACAAGCTGCATACTGAGAGAAAATATTCACAAACCCCTTATTTGACAAAAGACTAATATTTATAACATATAAAGAACTAAATGGACAAAAGACATGAAGAGACATTTCACCAAAGAGACTATGTGGTGGGCAAATAAGCACATGAGAATATGTTCAACATCCACAGACAAGCATATCCTAACATTTATATGGAAAGACAAGACCCCTAGAATAGCTAAACCAGTCTCTGTTTTTTTGGCCATGCCATGTGGCAAGCAGGATCTTAGTTCCCCAACCAGGAATTGAACCCACACCTTCTGCAGTAGACTTCAGAGTCCAGTGGACCCAGAGCTAAACCAGTCTTAACTAAGAAGAATAAAGTGGGAGAATCATCCTAATAAATATTAAAAGTTTACTACATGGATATATTAATCAAAACTGATTTGGGCAGAGGGACAGACACATATCAATGGAACAGAACAGAGGATTCAGAAATAGCCCCACATAAGTATGACCAACTGATTTTTTTTTTACAAACATGTAAAACAACTCAATGGTGCTAGAACAATTGTACATCCAGAGCAACCTTCCAGGTTGAATATAGATGTTCTGTGAGGAAGGCATGTCCAGAGAGGGCATGGAAGCTCTGTACCTCTCCTCCGATAAGTTGCCCTGTGGATCCCTTCCATCTGGCTGTTTCTGAGTTGTATCTTTATAATAAACTGGTAAACAGTGTTTTCTTGATATCTGAGCTATTCTAGCAATTACTAAACCTGAGGAAGAGGTCCTGGGAACTCCCAATTTATAGCCAGT
Organism: Capricornis sumatraensis; assembly: GCF_032405125.1. Taxonomy (NCBI): domain Eukaryota; kingdom Metazoa; phylum Chordata; class Mammalia; order Artiodactyla; family Bovidae; genus Capricornis; species Capricornis sumatraensis. Next base: position 84,855,180 of record NC_091092.1, read on the forward strand.
AAATCAGAAGTAATGGGTGGCCTGGGACTTGCAGTGACTGGCATATGAAGTAGGGGCAGTGGGATTGAGCCCTTTAATTTATGGGATCTGATGCTAACTCCAGATGGTTGTTGTTTAGTTGCTAAGTCATGTTTGACTCTGAGACCCCATGGACTGTAGCCCACCAGGCTTCTCTGCCCATGGGATTTCCCTGGCAAGAATACTGGTAGGCAGTGTCAAAATAGAAAGATGGTAATGATAACCCTATATGCGAGACAGCAAAAGAGACATAGATGTATAGAACAGTCTTTTGGACTCTGTGGGAGAAGGCGAGGGTGGGATGATTTGAGAGAATAGCATTGAAACACGTATATTATCATATGTGAAACAGATCGCCAGTCCAGGTTCAATGCATGAGACAGGGTGCTCAGGGCTGGTGCACTGGGATGAGCCAGAGGGATAGGATGGGGAGGGGCGTGGAGGTGGGGGCTCAGGATGGGGAACACATGTATATCCATGGCTGACTCATGTTAATGTATGGCAAAACCACTACAATATTGTAAAGTAATAAGCTTCCAATTAAAATAAATAAGTCTAAAAAATTGAGTTGTTGGACATTCAGTTGGTGTCAGAGAATCAGAGAATGGCAAAGTTTTTAGATTGGACACCAAAAGCATAATCCATAAAAGGAAACACTGATAAACTGGGTCTTGTCAAAAATTTAAATACCTTTGCTCTGAAAAAGACCAGAGGATGGGAAAGATGAAGAGAATGAAAAGACAAGCTACTGACCGTGAACAATACGTGAAGATAACATATCTGACAAAAGACTGGTATGTAGAATATATAAAACACTCTCAAAACTCAACAGTAAAATCATCCAAACAATTCAATTAGAAAATACTAACAGACATTTCACCAAAGAGGATACAGAGGTGGCAAATAAGCATATGAAATAGTTCCCCTATTATCTACCAGAGAAATACAAATGAAAACTACAATGAGATATCACTACACATATATCAGAATAGCTAAAATAAATACTGACAATGCAAAATGCTGGTGAGGATGCAGAATAACTGGATCTCTCCTACCTAGCTGAAAAAATGTCTAAAGTTTCTATACTATGTGATTTGATCAATATAACAATTTTGAAGTGACAAAATTTTAGACATGGAGAACAGATCAGTGGTTTCCAAGGGTTAGTAGAGACAAGAGGTGAACAGTGTGGTTATAAAAGTGCAAGGCTAGGGATCACTGTGATATTGGAACCATTCAGTATTTTGACTATGGTGATGGATACACAAAGCTTCACAGGTGATAAAATTGTATGAAACTTAGTACACACATATATGTATGAGAAGACTGAGGAAATCTGACGAAGATGGTTGAATTGTATTAGGATCACAATTCTGGTTGGTATATTATACTTTAATTTTGTAAAATGTCACAACTGGAGGAAACTGAGCAAAGTGCACAAGGGATCACTTTGCATTATTTTTTTTACAACTGCATGTGAATCCACAGTTATCTCAAAATATATTTCAATTAAAAAATGTTTAAATGATGTTCAATGTCACTGTTCAAAAAATTGTTCAAAGCTTTTGTAAGCAAAGGAAACCATTGACAAAATGAAAAGACAACCTACTGAATGGGAGAAAACATTTGCAAATGATATGACTGATAAGAAATATCCAACATATTATATATAAACAGTTCATACAACTCAATATCAAAAAACAAACAACCCAATTTAAAAATGGGCAGAAATGATACTGTGTATAGTACCAAACCCTATATATGCTGTATCTCTTATACACATGCATACCTATGATAAAATTAATTTACGATTTGGGTACAATAAGAGATTAACAACAACTAATAATAAAATAGAACAACTATAACAATATACTGGGACAAAAGTTAGGTAAATGTGGCCTCTCTCTCTTAATATATCTTACTGAATGGAAACGCAGATATAAAGAACAGACCTGTGGACACAGTGCGGGGAGGAGAGGATAGGACGAATCGAGAGAGTAGCACTGAGGTATGTACACTACCACGTGTATATAGCTAGCTAGTGGAAGCTGCTTTATAACACAGGGAGCCCAGCTGGGTGCTCTGTGAAGATCTAGAGGGTTGGGATCCGGTGGGGGAGGCTCAAGAGGGAGGGGGTAATATATATGCATGATTATGGCCAATTCACATTGTTGTACAGCAGAAACCAACACAACACTGTTAAGTAATTACCTTCCAATTAAAAACACACAGAAAAAATGGGCAGAACTAAATAGACATTTTTCCAAAGAAGAAATGAAGATGGTCAACAGGTACATGAAAAGATGCTCAGCATCATTAGTCATCAGGGAAATTCAAATCAAAACCACAATGAGATATCACCACACACCTGTCAGAATGGCTATTATCAAAAAGCCTACAAATAACAAATGTTGGCAAGGATGTGGAGAAAAGGGAACCCTTGTGCACTGTGATGGGAATGCAAATTGGTACAGCCACTGTGGAAAACAGTATAGAGGTTTCTCAAAAAGCTAAAAATAGAACTACCATATGACCCAGCAATCCCACTCACCATCACTTTACTTAGAGAATATTGGCTTAAACAACAAATATTTATTTCTTACAATTCTGGAGGCTGGGAAATCCAAGCTCAAATGTCAGCAGATTTGGTGTCTGGTGAGAACCTGCTTCCTGATTCATAGACAGCCATCTTCTTGTGTCTTCACATGGCAAAAGGTGGAAAGGAGCTCTCTGAGGTTTCTTTTATAAGGACACTAATCCCATTCATGAGGGCTCTACCCTCATGACCTAATCACCTCCCAAAGGCCTTACCTCTTAATACTATCACACTGGGATTTAGGGGTTCAAGGTGTGAATTTGGGTGGGAGGGGGCACATAAACATGCAGTCCATTGCACACATCAAAAGATTCTCAATGTTCATTAGGGAAATAGAAATAAAAACCACAATGAGACACCACTTCACAATCATTAAGATGGCTAGAATTAAAAAAAAAACAGACAATAACAAAGGGTTAAAAATGACACATTAAAACCTTCATATATCGCTGGTAGCATGTAAAATGGTGCAACTATTTTGAAAAACAGTTTGGCAGTTCTTTAAAGGTACCATATGACCTAGCAATTCCACTTCCATGAGAAATGAAAATATACAAACTTGTGTACAAGTTTTTGTACACAAATGTTCATGGCAGCATTATTCATAGTAGTCAAAAAGCAAAAACAACACAAGTGTCTATCAATTGATGAATGGATAAACAAAATGAGGTATATCGACACAAAGGAATATTATTCAGTAATAAAGAATGAAGTACTGATACATGGTACAGCATGGATGAATCTTGAAAACACTCTAAGTGAAAAAAGATAGCCACTGAAGAGCATATATTGTTTGATTCCATATATATGAAAGGTCTAGAATAGGCAAATTTATAGAGACAGAAAATAAATCAGTGGCTGCTTGCAGCTGGAGGTATGGGGTGGGAATGTGGAATCAGTACAATGTTTCCTTTTGGGGGTGATGAAATGTTCTAAAATTGGATTATGAGGGTGATTTGCACAACTTGAACATACTAACAACCACTGAATTGTAAACTTTAAATGTTGAAGTTTGTGGAAGGTGAATTATATCAATAAAGCTGTTAGAAAAAGAAAAGATCATGTAGTTAGTAAGTGGCCATGCAGGATTTCAAATCCAGTATCTGGAAAGGGGAAGGTATTTAACAAACATTTGTTGAATGAATGAATGAATGAATATCCTTCACTTCCAAATTAGCAACAAGATAGAGGTTCTCTCTCTATCAAGTATCATTCAACATTGTTCTGAAAGCTCTAGCTAATGCAATAGAAAATGAAGTAATCAGAAAAAAATATTTGAAAGGAAGAGAGAGAGAATCATTGTTAATTGAACGTGACATGATATTATATCTAGAAAAACTAAGAGACCATAAAAGGCAACTATAATTCACATGAGAATGTGATAACTGGATTGGATAAGAAATACCATACAAAAAAGAAAAAAATTTAAATCAATATTTTTCCCCCATGGAAATAGAGAAATGTGCTATTTATTGTGATGGTGAAATCAAGTGTAAAATATCTAAGAATGAACTTTAAAAAAAGGTCTTAAATCTATAAGAAGAAAACTATAAAATATAGTTTTAATGGTTGCTTTTGAAGTAAAATAAAGTGGTTTTTAACATTCATATGAAAGAATGCATGCTAAAAAATATTAAAGAAAACAACCAAAAAAAGGAAGAGTGAGGGGATTAGCACTATGAAATATTAAAAGTATTCCTAAAGTCACAACAGTTTTTTGAAAGGGAGTAGATACACATACAGAAGAAAAAATTGAGTTCAGAAATAGAACATTTGGGAATTTATGTGACAAAAGTGGCATTTAACTGAGTTTGAAAAGGGTATTCATTTAATGATTGGTGCTTTCCAATTTTCTAACCAAATGGAAAATACAAACTTTAATCTCATCTCATACCACACACCAGAATTTTCCAGTTGGATTAAAATTTAACCCTTAAACAATGAAAATTTAAATTTAAGTCATATATTTACTTAAGCACCAAATCAGGGAGAACTCACTAGGCAAGACACGATATTTAGAACTTGTAAAGAAAAATTAATCGGGTGACTATTTTTCTAATTATATATGAAGACATTTTCAAAAATCAAGATATAAAGAGAGATAAAGGGGAAAATTACAATGAATGACAGAACGTTAATATCTATAAATTAGTGAGAAAGACAAACTACATAAAGGAAAAAAAGAGCAGAGGATATAAAAAATTTTTAAATACATTTCAATGGTCAATAAATAGGAGATGTTCGGCCACCAGTTGTCAGGAAGATGCACATCAAAGTAAACTACATACTGTTTTGTTTGGCCCTCAGAGCAGAAATTAAAAAAGCAGCAACAATCAGTGCGGGAGATGATTTTGGAGTGAGCCCTTTTATATGCTGCTAGTGGGAGATGTACTTTTACAAAAGTTTTGGAAAATAATTTAACTGAAATTTCAATACATACCATCCACTTTAAGGAACATCCATTCCTGCACCTAATGATCACTCAGACGACAGTCTCTGGCTATAATTTAGAAATCAATAACAAAAATTTCAACTTCGGGGGAAATCAAAATCTCATACCTAAATAACTAAGGGATCAGAGAGAAAACCACAACAGAAATTAGAAAACATTATTAATAAACTATGGTGGAAGTGTTACATATAAAAACTTGTGACATGAAACTAAAGTGTTCTTAGAGAAAAATGCATGGACTTAATGCCTATACTAAAAATTATGGAATATTAATTGCGATAAGGATTCAATTTAGGAATTAAAAAATAGGAATAAAAGAAAAAAATCTAAAGAAAAGAGATAATGAAATCAAGGGCAGAAACTAATGACACAGGAAACAAAGATACAGGAGGACCAAGAAGGTCAAAAGTAGGTTTTGGAAACAATCACATCTCAATTCTAAAACCACTGATCACAGCATGGGGTTAATAGGCCCCTCTATCACTATCCACAGTCCCAAATAAATGTATCATTCATCCCACAGAGCCCCATCACTCACACCACAGAAACCTTGACCATCCACCCAATAAACCCAACCATATACCTTATAGACCCTGCAACACTCATCCCACGGCCCTCATCACTCACCTCAAAAACTCTCTCTCACTCGCTCATTCTCCAATCCTCACCTCACAGGCTCTCTACCATTCACTCTACAGACCACCCATTACTCTCCAAAAGATCCTCACCACTCACATCACTGAACCTCATCATTTACCTCACAGACAGCTCCATCACATAACCTCAGTAATCCCCATGACGCCTGACAGAACGCCCATGATTCGCTACACCGGACCTCCAAGCACTAACCTCACAGAGCTCGAATCACATCTCTGATATCGGATCACTCACACTACAGTCCCCATTCCTTACTCCACTTACCCCTGATCACTCACTCCATAGACTTCCACTGCTTATCCCACAGACCCAGTCACTTACTCCATCAGTGGCCTCCAAGGAGGCTCATCACTCACCCTACAGACTCCTCATCGCTCACCTCATCAATGCCCCCTGCTCACCCTATAGACTCTGTATCACTGACCGCACAGATTCCCCAAAATTCAGCACACAGACTGCTTATTACTTTCCCTACTGCCTCCATCATTCACCCACAAACCCCTGTGTCGCTCTATGCACCACCTCACAGACTCCAGAGAAACCCCATTACTCACCCCACAGAGTACCATCACTGAGCAAGAAAGCCATGTCCTAACGCCCCCATAATTATGTCAATGCTTTACTGCTGCTAAATCGCCATCTCAATTAAACTCAGCCCCAGAGCCCAAAGTGTTGAAACTGCCTCTGTAGGACGCTGACGTTTCTGGATTTCACACTGCACATGCTCAGTGTCGACGCCGAAGCCGCCGTCCACCCCAATTACACCCGGTGCACTCACGAGGTGTCAGTGCGTGCGCGTGTCTGTGTGTGTCAGAGGAGAGGCGGGCTTTCCAATTTTCTTTAGTGACTTTGTCAGACCACTAACATGGCTGTCCTCTTGGGAGTGTCTCTCCGGGAGTCGCCATCTTGGGAGGGTGGGCATCTCTGTGGCTGCGGAACCAGCGGTCCCTCGTCAGACCTGCCTCGGCGGGGTTTCCTGGGAGCCGATCCGGCCCAGCAGGTCGGGCTGCGGCTCCCAGACTCTTCCCTCCTGCGCCGCATCCTCCGCCGTTACCCCAAGCGTAGGCCTGGTGTCTTCCCTTCTCTGGGTCCCGGGGCCCCGCCCTCCGGCCGTATCCCCAGGGGCCGAGGCATCTTCACACGTAGTAACTCCCCCTGCCTCCTCCCCTATCCTAGCTAGAAAGACACCTCCAAGCCACCGGCCTGACACTGGCGCCCCCTCCCCAGCCCCCACCCCCGCTCCACTTCCCCAGGTGCAGAAAGGCCCCTGATCCGTGCAGGCGGCTCGCGGCGGCAGAGCCCCGGGCGCCGCTGGGTGCCCACCTGACGGCGCCTCTGTCCACCCGTCGGCTGGGGGCATCGCCCGGCTCTGGCTGTCACCGACCCTGGGTATTTGCCACGGGGGGAATAGTACGTGTCAAATTTAGGCCAGGAAGCGGAAGTCGCCCGCAGCGAGAGTTTAACCACTGTGGGCGCGGGGAGCTGAGGTGGTTGAGCGCCAGAAACCAAGTATCTGTGCACGCAGCAGTGGTGTGTGTGTTGGGGGGGGGGCGCCGGGGGGGCTTGTGACATCAGTAATGGGACATTTCATCCATTAAAACAAGAAAAAACTCGAGTACTCAGGCTTCCCTATTTCCTTATATAAGCATGAAGGCTAAAGCTCTCTTCTGAATAGCCAAGGTTTCAAGGTTTTTTTCTTTGTTTTTTAAGATTTATTTATTAAATATTGGACTGCGCTGGTTTTCTTCCTTGCTGCTGCGGGTTTTCTCTAGTTGTGGCCGGTGGGCTTATTGCGGTGGCTTCTCTGGGAGCCCGGGCTCTAGGCACCAGGCTTCAGTAGTCATGGAGCTTTGGCTCAATAGTGGCACAGGGGCTTGGTTGCTCCTCAGCATGTAGGATCTTGGAGCCGGTTTCCGCTGCATTGGCAGGTAGATTATTAACCACTAGACCACCAGGAAAGCCCCAAGTTCCAAGTTTTGATTTGATGCATTTTCATTAGTATTCAGTTTCAAGTGCTAATTTGTAACTGTTTCCCCCTTTTGACCCAAGGATTATTTAGAAATCCAGTGTCAAACTTGCAAAACTTCTCCAAGGCTCAAACTTGCCTTGAGCCTCAAGCATGGGACCCAGTTTTTGGCAATGTTTCATTACTTGATGGAAAAGACTGTATTTTCCAGCTGTTGGGTTTAGCATATGTGTTTATTGGTTTGAGCTTGTTAGCGTGTGTGTTAGTTGTGAAATGAAAAATCTCCTGCCATATTAATAAACAAGAAATTTTGAAGGAGGAAAGAGAACAGGCTCCATCTTGGGCCGGACTGTGGACTTTGAGTTATATGCCCAGTATCTATGGAAATAACATACAACTAGAAAACCAGACCCCGGGGGTGGAAGAGCCCCAGGGCTCCTACCTAGACTCTCTGTCAGCTAAAAGAATACCCTAATTATTTGTGTAACCAAATAGAATCATAAATTCTATTATGCTTGTTGGGGTATGACCACAGGCCTATTGATAACTGTCCACTGTTAACTACCTATGCTTAAGGCATACGAATCACTGGTTAACTTTGTATCTTTCTTTTCATTTGTTCAGACTAGTTTCAGAGAATTTGAGGAGGTGGGTTTGAACATGTACACTTAGGGTGTATAAGGTTTTCACAAAAACTAGTCGGGGTCCTTGGCTAAGAGGAGACTCAGCCTTGGGCCCGCCAGTGTAATAAATTGCACTCCACTATCTGCATTGTCCTTCTGAGTGAGTTTGTTTCCAGGAATTCGAGGCTACAACAATGTCACTGCTGCTGCTGCTGCTAAGTTGCTTCAGTCGTGTCCGACTCTGTGCGACCCCATAGATGGCATCCCACCAGGCTCTGACATCCTCGGGATTCTCCAGGCAAGAACACTGGAGTGGGTTGCCATTTCCTTCTCCAATGCATGAAAGTGAAAAGTGAAAGTGAAGTCACTCAGTCGTGTCCGACTCTTAGCGACCCCATGGACTGCAGCCTACCAGGCTCCTCCATCCATGGGATTTTCCAGGCAAGAGTACTGGAGTGGGTTGCCACTGCCTTCTACAATGTCAGAGCCATCAGCTATTTCTGGCCTCCAAATGTGAATGATCGTTCCCAAAACTGCCATCCAGTGGGCGTTGCCACCCCCCATAGTGATTGCTGAGGAGCTGGAGAAATACAAGAGGCAAGGTGAACAAGGAAACAGATTGGCCCCAAATAGCTGAGGTGCACATGAAAGGAATGAATTCGGTGAGCCCAGAAGCTTGCATCTTCCCATACATAGAAGGCTAAATTCCTTAACTTGATACCTGATATGTGGTGTTCAGACTCTCTGCTCCCTTTGTTGCAAACTTGCATATAGCCTGACTTCCTTTCTTGCCTCCTTGGAGCAGTTTTCTCGGAGCTACTGAGATGCTGTCTCCCTGGCTCAGAGTCCTAAACATTCCCACCAAACAAAATAACCCTCTACTTTCAGATTGTGACTATACTTTTTTAGTCGGCATGGTTAGTTGCTCAGTCGTGTCCAACTCTATACGACCTCATGGACTGTGCAGCCTGCCAGGCTCCTCTGTCAATGGAATTCTCCAGGCAAGGATACTGGAATTGCCAAATGGATACTGGAGTAGCCATTTCCTTCTCCAGGGGATCTTCTTGACACAGGGATTGAACCGGTGTCTCCTGTGTCTCCTGCATTGGCAGGCAGATTCTTTACCACTAGCACCACCAGGGAAGCCCTTGAGCTATTTAAAATGTGTATGTTCTTCCTGATGATTTTCTTCTGCTTGCTCTCTGAGTTAGTGAGAGAGATCTCCCACTGTACTGGTAAGTCAGATTTTCATTGCACCAGTCAATTTTTGCTTCCTGTATTTTGAAGTTTTACTATTAAATCCAAGGGTATTGTGTTGTTGAATAGATACAGCCAAATCACTTCCCCAAAATATTTTAGCATTTCCTACTCCCACCAGCACAGTATGAGTCCACCAACGCAAATCTTTAGCACTGAATGTTGATGCTCTAATTTTTGCCAATCTGAGGGGTAATTTAACTGCTTTAACTTGCACTACCCTAACCACTTGTGAAACTGAGGCTCTTTTTCTGTTTGTTGACAATTTAGCTTTTTCTCTTTACAAATCTTCCTAGCCTTTGTTAAGTTTTCTTTGCAGTGATTTGTCTTTTTCTTATCAATTTGTAAGAGCTCTTTGTAAACTAGAGATATTTGTTACATTGCAATATTTTCCCCCAACTCATTTTGTCCTTTGCATTTTGTAGGTGTCCTTTTATCTATAATTAGAAAAATGTATTCTTTCATCAAAAATAAGCTTTCTTGGACTTCCCTGGTGGTCCAGTGGTTAAGAATCTGCCTGCAGGAGACATGGGTTTGATCCCTGGTTCAGGAAGATTCCACATGCTATGGAGCAACTAAGCTCATGCACCACAACTACTGAGCCCATGCACCCAGAGCCCATGCTTCACAAGAAGAGAAGCCACTGCAATGAGAAGCCCACACACTGCAATAGGAGTGGTCTCCACTCACCACAACTACAGAAAGCACAGCAGCAAAGACCCAGTGCAGCCAAAAATAAACATTTTTTTAAAAAAGCTTTCTTTTCTGGCTTCTGTGTTTCCTGCCTTGCACAGACCCCTTCTCCATCCCAAGTACTCCTAAAAAGATAGTCTTAACATTTATTTCACTTGTGTTTTAAAATGTTCTACTTATACCTTTAATCTAGTTGAAATTGATTCTGATGTATGGTATGAGATTAAGATCAAGCTTCATTGTTGCTGCATCAAATAGAAACAAATCCAGCCTTGGATAGGGAGAGACTAGAAAGAAAGGCTATTGCAAATAGGGGAAGAATCCCCATCTCAGAAATCTGCAAGCATCTCAAAACCAAACAGAAGAAGGCTTTTCTTTTATAGATAGGATAAGGAGGAGGCAAGCCAAGATAAGCAGACTCCGTGGAAGAGAACCTGCACAATCAGGGAAATGACCAATGGGATCTGACAGGAGAGTGTCCACTGTGGTCAGCCAGTTCTCAGGAGATGCTGAGAAAAGGGCATGTTCCACACTTCTTCTGAGCTTCCTCAGTCTTGAGGGCAAGCAGAGTTCAGGAACCTGTAGGAAAGAGAGAAGCTTGGCTAAAGTTCGACTAATAAGCATTTTGTTGTGGTTAATCAATGTTTATGGGGGAAAAGAATGAGAATGTGGAGGGTCTGTGTCTGGCCATGTTATCAACAAACAAGTGGTATCTGTGAGTCCAAAGTCATACAGGGAAGGGGGGATCTTTGCTGTAAGCAAAGAGTAACAGAACACAAAAGAGTAAGGGAACTTCTTAACCTTCACTATTTACCAGGATCACGGGGCTCAGGTAAAATTCAACATTATCAGCTGGCACCATTTATGGAACACATTACTCACAAGCCCCTGAATTAAATGTCATTTCTGTCATATAAGTTCACAAATATATTTAGCTTAATCTGAACTCTATCGTGTCTCTGTAATCTATATGATTTCAAAAGATTTTTGTTCTCACAGGTTTACTTTTTCTAGAAACTTTGAAGTTTAAAATCATTTTATAAAGTTTAAAATTGAATACTATCCCTCCTCAAAAAAAAGACCCTCCACAAAACAAAACTATTGTAATTCTGATTGGAATTATATTATATCAATATTATACTTCGGAAAGAGTTAATGCTTTTTATTATGACTTTGAGGAGATACCCCACATCCAAAGGCAAAGGAGACACCCCAGCAAGATGGTAGGAGGGGCGAATTTGCATTTAGAATCAAACCCCATTCCAGCCAGAGACGCTCAGAGGGCTCAAACAAACCTTGTCTGCACCAGGACCCAGAGACCCCACAGAGACTGACAGAACTGTGTTTGAGCATCTCCTGTGGAGGTACAGCTCAGCAGTTGACCGCTGCAGGGGCAGGGGCTCTGGGTGCAGCAGACTTGGATATGATATATGCCCTCTCGGAGGAGGTCACCATTAACCCCACCATAGAGCTGCCAGAACTTACACAGGACTGGGAAATAGACTTTTGAAGAGCACAAACAGAAACTTGTGCACACCAAGATCTAGGAGAAAGGAGCAGCGACCTCACAAGAGACTGACCCAGACTTGCCCAGGAGTGTCCAGGAGTCTCCAGCTAAGGCATGGGTCAGTGGTGGCCTGCTGCAGGGTTGGGGGCACTGAGTGTAGCAGTGCGTGCATGGGGCCTTTTGAAGGAGGTCACCATTATCTTCATTACCTCCACCACAGTTTGCAATGAAAATGAAAAAGTGAAAGTGAAGTTGCTCAGTTGTGTGTGACCTCCATGGACTGTAGCTCACCAGGATACTCTATCCACGGGATTTTCCAGGCAAGAGTACTGGAATGGGTTGCCATTTCCTTCTCCAGAGGATCTTCCCAACCCAGGGATGAAACCTGGGTCTCCCAAATTATAGGCAGACACTTTACCATCAGAGCCACCAGGGAAGTCTTAGGGGCCACCACAGTTTGGCCCCAGGTAAATAACAAGGAGGGAACACAGCTCCATCCATCAACAGAAAATTGGATTAAAGATTTACTGAGCATGGCTCCACCAATCAGACAAGACCCAGTTTCCCCCTCAGTCAGTCTCTCCCATCAGGAAGCATCCATAAGCCTCTTATCCTTCTCCATCAGAGGGCAGACAGACTGAAACCACAATCACAGAAAACTAGCCAATCTGATCACATGGACCACAGCCTTGTCTAACTCAATGAAACTATGAGCCATGCCATGTAGGGCCACCCAAGACAGACGGGTCATGGTGGAGAGTTCTGACAAAATGTGGTCCACTGGAGAAGGGAATGGCAAACCACTTCAGTATTCTTACCTTGAGAACCTCATGAACAATATGAAAAGGCAAAGAGATAGGACACCAAAAGATGAACTCCCCAGGTCGGTAGGTGCCCAATATGTTACTGGAGATCAGTGGAGAAATAACTCCAGAAAGAATGAAGAGATGGAGCCAAAGAAAAAACAAAAAGGAGTTGTGGATGTGACTGGTGATAGACGCAAAGTCAGATGCTGTAAAGAGCAATACTGCATAGGAACCTGGACTGTTAGGTCCATGAATCAAGGCAAATTGGAAGTGGTTAACAGGAGATATAGCAAGAGTGAACGTCGACATTTTAGGAATCAGCAAACTAAAATGGACTAGAATGGGTGAATTCAACTCAGATGACCATTATATCTACTACTGTGGGCAGGAATCCCTTAGAAGAAATGAAGTAGCCATCATAGTCAACAAAAGAGTCCAAAATACAGTACTTGGATGCAATCTCAAAAATGACAGAATGATCTCTGTTCGTCTCCAAGGCAAACCATTCACTATCACAGTAATCCAAGTCTATGCCCCAACCAGTAATGCTGAAGAAGCTGAAGTTGAATGGTTCTATGAAGACCTACAAGACCTTCTAGAACTAACACCCAAAAAAGATGTCCTTTCATTATAAGGGACTGGAATGCAAAAGTAGGAAGTCCAGAAACACCCAGAGTTAACAGGCAAATTTGGCCTTGGAGTACAAAATGAAGCAGGGCAAAGGCTAACAGAGTTTTGCCAAGAGAATGCACTGGTCATAGCAAACACCCTCTTCCAACAACACAAGAGAAGACTGTACACATGGACATCACCAGATGGCCAACACTGAAATCAGATTGATTATATTCTTTGCAGCCAAAGATGAAGAAACTCTATACAGTCAACAACAAAAAGAAAGACTGGGAGCTGACTGTGGCTCAGATCATGAACTCCTTATCACCAAATTCAGACTTAAACTGAAGAAAGTAGGGAAAACCACTAGACCATTCAGATACGACCTAAATCAAATCCCCAATGATTATACAATGGAAGTGACAAATAAATTCAAGGGATTAGATCTGATAGACATAGTGCCTGAAGAACTATGGACAGAAGTTCATGACATTGTACAGGAGGCAGGGATCAAGACTATCCCCAAGAAAAAGAAATACAAAAAAGCAAAATGGCTGTCTATGGAGGCCTTACAAATAGCTGTGAAAAGAAGAGAAGCAAAAAAAAAAGGAGAAAAGGAAAGATATACCCATTTGAATGCAGAGTTCCAAAGAATAGCAAGGAGAGATAAGAAAGCCTTCCTCAGTGATCAGTGAGTGCAAAGAAATAGAGCAAAACAATAGAATGGGAAAGATTAGAGATCTTCAAGAAAATTAGAGATACCAAGGGAACACTTCATGCAAAGATGGGCTCAATAAAGGACAAAAATTGTATGGACCTAACAGAAGTAGAAGATATTAAGAAGAGGTGGCAAGAATACACAGAAAAACTGCACAAAAAAGATCTTCACGACCCAGATAATCACGATAGTATGATCACTCACCTAGAGCCAGACATCCTGGAATGCAAAGTCAACTGGGCCTTAGGAAGCATCACTATGAACAAAGCTAGTGGAGGTGATGGAATTCCAGTGGAGCTATTTCAAATCCTAAAAGATGATGCTGTGAAAGTGCTGCATTCAACATGCCAGCAAATTTGGAAAACAGGAGTGGCCACAGGACTGGAAAAGGTCAGTTTTCATTCCAGTCCCAAAGAATGGCAATGTCAAAGAATGCTCAAACTACCGCACGATTGCACTCATCTCACATGCTAGTAAAGAAATGCTCAAAATTCTCCAAGTCAGGCTTCAACAGTATGTGAACCATGAACTTCCAGATGTTCAAGCTGGATTTAGGAAAGACAGAGGAACCAGAGATCAAATTGCCAACATCTGTTGGATCATCAAAAAAGCAAAAGAGTTCCAGAAAAACATCTACTTCTGCTTTGACTATGCCAAAGCCTTTGACTGTGTGAATCACCACAAACTGTGGAAAATTCTTCAAGAGATGGGAAAACCAGACCACCTGACCTGCCTCTTGAGAAATCTGTATGCAGGTCAGGAAGCAACAGTAAGAACTGGACATGGAACAATAGACTGGTTCCAAATTGAGAAAGGAGTGTGTCAGGGCTGTATATTGTCACCCTGCTTATTTAACTTATAGGCGGAGTACATCATGAGAAATGCTGGGCTGGAAGAAGCACAAGCTGGAATAAAGACTTCTGGGAGAAATATCAATAATCTCAGATATGCAGATGACACCACCCTTATGGCAGAAAGTGAAGAAAAACTAAAGAGCCTCTTGATGAAAGTGAAAGAGGAGAGTGAAAAAGTTGGCTTAAAATTCAACATTCAGAAAACGAAGATCATGGCATCGGGTCCCATCACTTCATGGCAAATAGATGGGGAAACAGTGACAGACTTTATTTTGGGGGGCTCCAAAATCACTGCAGATGGTGACTGCAGC
This sequence comes from Capricornis sumatraensis, assembly GCF_032405125.1. NCBI lineage: Eukaryota > Metazoa > Chordata > Mammalia > Artiodactyla > Bovidae > Capricornis > Capricornis sumatraensis. Next base: position 84,870,250 of record NC_091092.1, read on the forward strand.
CACGAAATTAAAAGACGCTTACTCCTTGGAAGAAAAGTTATGACCAACCTAGACAGCATATTCAAAAGCAGAGACATTACTTTGCCAACAAAGGTCCATCTAGTCAAAGCTATTGTTTTTCCAGTCGTCATGTATGGATGTGAGAGTTGGACTATAAAGAAAGCTGAGAGCCAAAGAATTGATGCTTTTGAACTGTGTTGTTGGAGAAGACTCTTGAGAGTCCCTTGGACAGCCAGGAGATCCAACCAGTCCATCCTAAAGGAAATCAGTCCTGAATATTCACTGGAAGGGCTGATGCTAAAGCTGAAACTCCAATAGTTTGACTCATTTGAAAAGATGCTAATGCTGGGAAAGATTGGGGGCAGGAGGAGAAGGAGACAACAGAGGATGAGATGGTTGGATGGCATCACTGACTCAATGGACGTGAGTCTGAGTCAACTCCGGGAGTTGGTGATGGACAGAGAGGCCTGGCGTGCTATGGTCCATGGGGTCGCAAAGAGGCGCACAAGACTGAGTGACTGAACTGAACTGAGTGTAATAAGGCTTTATATCTAAGGATTTGATGTGTCTTTATTTGATTATGTCTTGTATTATGTGCTGCAATGATGTTTTATGGTTTTCTTCTTATAAGTCCATTACCTTTTTAGGTAAATTGATCTTGTACATGCGTGTGCACATGTCAGTCACTTCAGTTGTGTCCAACTCTTTGCAATCCCATGCACTCTAGCCTGCCTGGCTCCTCTGTTCATGGGATTCTCCGGGCAGGAATACTAGAGTGGGTTTCAATACCCTCCTCCAGTGGATCGTCCCAACCCAGGGATCAAACCCACATCTCCTGTGTTGCAGGTGGATTCTTTACCCACTGAACCACCTGGGAAGCCCAAATTGATTCTTAGATATTTATAATATTCGTATTGTCATTGTTAAGACTAGTTTTTGCTAATCCTATCTGCTAACTGCTAGTATAGTAAGAAAAGACCTATTTTTATGATTTTATCTTATATTCAGCTCCTCACCAAAACTCCCTACCAATTCTGGTAGCTTTTGGTAGTATAGTCTTTTAGGTTTCTAATTGTATAATCATATCAAATTTAGATAATAGTCTCTCTTGTATCTGCTAATTGACGTGATTAGTTCTTTTTTTTTTTTTCACTGAACTAACTGTCCAATATGGTAGCCTCTAAGTTTATGTGACTATTTAAATTTATTGAAGCTATATAAAATTTATTAATAAAACTCAGTTTCTTAGTCACCTAGCCACATTTTAAGTGCTCAATGGCAGCACATGGCTTGTGGCTACTGTATTAGGCAGCTCTATATATAGAACACTTCATCATTGTGGAAAGTTGTTTTAGACAATGCTGAGATAGAACCTTCAAAATAATGTTGAGTAATAGATATGATAGAGAGCATTCTTATCCTGTTGTCACTTTTAATGGAAATTATTTTAACCATTTTACCATTTAGTATAAAGTTTTCTGGCAATTTTTGGAAAATTGGATTTGTCGATTTTAAGTAGTTTCCTTCTATTACTGTTTTTTTAGTTTTATTATTAACATAATAACTCATGAATTGCATCGTATACCTTTTGATATTAATAGTGTTACATGGCTTCTCTAAAGTGTTGGTGTAATGAAGTATGTCAATTGATTTACAAATATTAAACCATACTAGCCTTCCTGGAATCATCTTAATGGTTATGGTGTGTTATTTTCTCAAGACATATCTGGATTTATCTGATATGTTGATATTTTATTTAGAAAAATTAACCATATTCATGAAATATTGTCTCTAGTTATCTTCTTTTTCAAGCAATATATTTCAGCTTTGGTATTAAAATTATTCTCCTTTTATAAAATAAACTGGGAAACTTCCATCTTTCTCTATGAACTGGACTCTATAGACCCATTTAGTCCCAATTTATTTTAGATAGTGTTTCTTAATTTTCAACTGATTAAAGATGTTTTGGTAACATTTGAATTTATTTCTGTTTTTGTTGGCTTTTATCAGAGAATGTGATCTGCCAAAGTCCCACTTGAAAAAAAATGTATCAATCATTTCTCTGAGGCAAAATTAGACAATTGAATGTTTTTTAATGTTGTAAGGACATAAGAGTAGAGATTATATAGTCTGCTTGTAAGATTCAAAATTCTTTTATGTCTTTTAAATGTGGCTTATTGATTACAATTTTCATATCTTTTCTACTTTTAATTATTTTTGTTAGCTTGATTTATCATATTACGAAAGAGGTATCACCTCCACTATAAATTATGAATTTAGAATTTTGTGCCTTTTCTATGAATTTTTGCTGGTGTTATTGGTGTTAGTGTAAATATTTATATACATTATTAAATATATCTTCATCTAATGTATGCTTTATTATTACACAATGTCTCTTTCTATAAATCTGTTGAATGCTTTTGGCTTTTGAGTTTAACCTGATAATTGTATCATCAGGCCTCCTTTATTATGCTTGCATTTACCTGATGTATCTTTACTAGTGTTTAGTTTTGCCTCTGTGTGAAACGTGCGTTTAGGAAACAGTGGGTAGCTTTTGTTTTTTAAACCCATTTCACAGTTTTGTATAGGAGAACATATGAAAATATGCCGATTTTGTCTTCCATCAGACTGCTTCCCTTTTTCTGCTTTCTTAGTGACACTCTTTTTCAATTTCATCTGCTGTCTCTGTGTCAAGCGTCTATTCATTCTCCTTCTCCCTCTCTTAGTAATTTGGAAATTTGATTTTGCTTATCAGTTCTGCTGGTGAGTATCCTTCCATTACTTATAAACATGATTCAAATTTTCTCTATTGGTCCATAAAACACACACACACACACACTTTCATTTATTCCTCATTTCTCAGGAGAAGGTTATCATTTAGAAATTTTTACTTCTTCATTTGACCCTCACCCAAATTTCTATTCTTTCCTGAGATAATTTTAAAAAATGAGAATGGAAGCTGGGAACATGGTGGCAGCAGAGCAGTTTTTAAATCTCTCTTCATGCCAACATGCAAACAGACAGAGCAACCACATAGCAACACCAAAACCCATAGACAATATTTTCAATGAAACTAGGGGACACAATATCTCCAGCATGGTAGATTTCCTGCAGATATGACTGCCAACAATATTTTTATCTCCGTTAGGGCTTGCCACTCCTTCCATTCACATGTGGAGCATATTTTTTCACTCTTTGTGTCTGGGCTGGGATTATTTTCTGTTTCATCAATAAAATGAAGTAGAAGTGACATTCTGGGGCTTCTGAACCTAAGTGTTAAGAGGACTTGAACTTCTGCTTTAATGTGAAGGGAACCTAGACACCCTGTAAAAAAAGTCTTTCTATCTTTCTGAAGACCAAAGCTCTGAGATACCATTTTTAAAATGAGTCCATGTGCATGACAACGGAGGTCCAACTGACAACTAGCACCAAGGTCCCAATTGTAATGAAAGCACCTTGGATCCTCCAACCCCATTCCAGTTGCCTCAGACACCATATGGGGAAGAAATGGAGCCATCTCCACTGAGCCCTGCCCAAATTTTTGATCCATAGAATTGTGAACAATAAAATGGTTATCATTTTAAGCCACTAAGTTTTGGTGCAGTTTATTTCCACAGCAATAAATAGTCAAAATACCCATGAATCTCAAAATATGTGAAGGTGAAGACAGCTCATCAATAGCCACAAGAATTGTATAGTATAGTTATCCTTGTAGGAAAAAGCAGGGAGAAATAGGAGCATTTGACAGACTTGAGAATAGGAGAATGCCAAAACAGTCAACAGGGGTAGAATGCCAACTTGAATTCAGCAGCTGAAACTGAGAGATGTTTTACTTCATCTAGTAACAAGTGAATGTAAGGGGTCTGCAGTAAGATCTGAGGGGGCTGTGAACTCTGACTGTGCTTGGGAGTCCCCAAGACTACCCTCCAATTCAATGATTCGCCAGAAGAACTCAGAGAATTTAGCAAAGCAGTTATACTCATTGTTAAGGTTTATTACAACAAAAAGATAGAGATTTAAATCAGCAATAGAAAAGATCACATGGGGCAGAGAGACCAGGAGCAAGCTTCCAGTTCTCTTCTCCCAGCAGAGTCATCTAGCCCAGTGCTTAATTCTCCCAACAAGATATGGGGTAACACACAGAAGCTCATACTGCCAACCAAGAAAGCTCATTTGAACTTTGGTCAGAATTTTTATTTGGAGTTGGTTATGTGGGCAGAGCTGACCTTAGTTACTAAGTCCCTCCAAAGTTCAAGCTGATTCTGGATGGCCCAAGACCTCCACCATAAATTACAGCTTTAAAATAAACTATATGGCATGGCTTATGGATTCAGGCAAACAAAAATACTCTTAACAGACAGGCTATTCCAATGGCTTTAAGGTTGTCTACCAGGAGCTAGGCAAGGGCCAAATCTTTCTTTGGAATGTGCAAGGTTTGGACAACACAGACCTGCTGCGTTAATCCTTCATTGTACACCGGTCCACTAGGGCTCTCTTCCAGAACAAAGTTCTACACTGAGGAGAAAGTTCTGGGGGTAAAATAAAAATTGAGCAGGTTAGGACAATGGAGAGTAAGTGTATTCACTTCCTAAGGCTGCTGAAGCAAATTACCTCAAACTTGGTGGTTAAAGCAACAGTAATTTATTCTCTCACAGTTCTAGAGGCAAGTAGTCTGAAATCAGTATCACTGGGCCAGAATCAAGGTCTCAGCAGCGTCCAGCTCCAACCAGGTTGCCAGCATTCCTCACTTCTGAGCCCTCACCAGCAGTGCTTTCAGCATCTCTGTTTTTATCAGAAGTGTATTTTAGGCAATCTAGGCTTTTCTGTCATGTTCTTTAAGATTCTTCCAGCCTCTGCATATTACCCGACTACCCTATTCCAAAGCCACTTCCACATTTTTTAGATATTTGTTATAGCAACACCCCACTTCAAGTACCAAACTCTGCATTAGTTTCCTATTGCTGCTGGAACAAATCGCCACAAACAGTGGCTTAAAACAACATAAATTTATTCTCTCACAGTTTTGGAAGCCAAAAGTTCCAAATCAGTATCTCTTGGCCAAGACCAAGGTGTTGGCAGAGTCATGCTCCCTCTGGAAGCTTTAAGGGAGAATTTGTTCCTTGCTTTTTCCAGCTCCTGGTGGCTACTGGCATTCCTTGGCTTGTGGCCACATCACTCCAAACTCTGCCTCTGTAGTCATATATCCTTTTGCTCTTCAATTTGTGTGATCTTCCTTTGCCTCTCTCTTATGAAGATACTTGTCAAAGGGCCCACCTGGAGAACTCTGGATAATCTCATCTCAAAATCCTTAATCACCTCTGCAAAGTCCTTTTTTTTGCCATATGGTAACATTCCTAGGTTTCAGGGATTCAGACATTGCTTTTTTTAGGGAGCCATTATTTGGTCTACATCAGTAAGAAAAGAGAATGTCCAGGTAAAAGTAGGGGAATAGAGTTAAGAAATCTCAGAAATAACTTGCCATAATCTAGCACTATGCAAAAACAGAAGAGGGAGCTCTGACATTTGAGAAGCTACTCTGAACCTCTGCCTCCTTCCAAAAGTTAAGGAAAGCTAATTTCATACAAAGAAGAGAAAAAAAAAAAAAAAAAGGAAAGAAGGCCAAAAAAAAAAAAGTACAGAAAGCAAGTCTCATACAATGTGCTGTAAAATAAAAGAATAAGAAGGCAGAATATCAACCTTAGAGACAATGAAAGCATGATTGAAACTCATGCTTATAGAACACATCAAAGTTATAGCCAGCTTTGGCTTTGTTTTGGTTTTTTTTGCCTGCACCACTTCTGAGCTCCAATCAGAGATTGAACCCCAAGGCCCTCGGCAGTGAGAGCATGGAGTCCTAACCACTGGACCACCAAAAAATTACTGAGGCAGCTATTTAGAACAAGCTAAAAGACATTAAGAAAATGGTACAAGGCAATAAAAAAATAACACAAACAAGTAATAGAAAAATTCAGCAATAACGTGTATGTTGGGAAATATTGGGGAAAAAAGAATAAGTAATTTCAGAATAGAAGATTAAACTATAAGGAGCACAAAGCAAATAAACACAATACATGATGGCTTAAGGGAAATAGAAGGCAAAAAGGAGGAATGTTTAAAAAATATTTATTTCTTTGACTGCATTGGGTCTTAGTTGAGGCACGATGGCTTAGTTACTCCGCAGCCTGTGGGACTCAGTCAGATTGAACCTATGTCCCCTGCACTACAAGGTGGATTCTTTTTTCTTTTTTTTATTATTTATTTATTATTATTTTTACTTTACAATATTGTATTGGTTTTGCCATACTTCAACATGAATCCGCCATGGGTGTACACATGTTCCCAATCCTGAACCCCCCTCCCACCTCCCTCCCCATACCACCCTTCTGGGTCATCCCAGTTAACCACTGAGCTACCAGGGAAGCCCTGGAACATGTTTCTTTAAGAAAAAAGAAAGAAAGAAAAATATTTGAGGACAAATGATCAATATTAAAGGTAGAAAAAGAATATCCAATTCATACTTCATAGAAGTCCCTGAGAAAGAAAACCAGATGGAGGGAACAAAACAAATATTAAAAATTATAGCTCCAGAAAACTTCCTAGAATAATTTTAAATGATTAAAACAGCATATTAAGAGAGAACACCTTACTTCCTTCTGCTTCTGGCCAAGATGGAGTAACAGGGACCAGATTTTCCCTCCAATCTGAAACAACTAAAATGATGATAAAAAGTATATGAAACAATAGATGGAAAAGTAGAAGCAGTGACAGATTTTATTTCTTGGGCTCCAAAATCACTGTGGACGATGACTACAGCCATGAAATTAAAAGACATTTGCTCTTTGGAAGGAAAGCCAGGACAAACCTAGACAGCATATTAAAAAGCAAAGACATTGCCAACAAAGGTCTGTGTAGTCAAAGTTATGGTTTTTTCAGTAGTCATGTATGGATGTGAGAATTGGATCATAAAGAAGGCTGAGCACTGAAGAACTGATGCTTCAAACTGTGGTGTTAGAGAACACTCCTGAGAGTCCCTTGGACTGTAAGTAGATCAAAACAGTCAATCCTAAAGGAAATCAACCCTGAATATTCATTGGAAGGACTGATGCTGAAGCTGAAGCTCCAATACTTTGGCCACCTGATGCGAAAAACTGACTTATTGGAAAAGACCCTGATGCTGGGAAAAATTGAAGACAAAAGGAGAAGGTGGGTGGCAGAGGATGAGATGGTTAGATAGCATCACCGACTCAATGGACATGAATCTGAGCAAACTCCAGGAGATAATGAAGGACAGGGAACCCTAGCGTGCTGCAGTCCATGGGGTCGCAAACAGACAGATACAACTTCGTGACTGAACAAAAACAATATGAAACAATGGTCTTCAAGTTGGACATCTGGCAATGAAGAATAGTGACCCGTGAGAAGGGGAAACAAATGAAATGAGTCCTACAGATGCCTCAGCCTGGATAGAGTTTCCCGTCATAGCACTGACAATGGAAAATTCAGGTGGAGCCCAGTACTCTCCTTGAGTTAAGGAGATGGACTTGGGAGTCCAAGGAGACCAAGGAAGCTAGAGTTCACAGGTTAGGGCCCTGTAGAGAAAAGAGATACATAGAAATGGAAAGAACTCCAGAGATCTGCAGAGGGTCCTGCTTGAGTCTTTGGCTGAGTACTCCTCAGCTCATGCAAGTGATGAAACAACAGAAGGCTGGGTAAAGAACCACCAGAAAGGATTAAAGAGAATTATCTTTAGAGTTCAAAGTGAAAGTGAAAGTGAAGTCACTCAGTCGTGTCCAACTCTTTGCAACCCCATGGACTGTAGCCTACCAGGCTCCTCTGTCCATGGGATTTTCCAGGCAAGAGTACTGGAGTGGGTTTCCATTTCCTTCTCCAGGGGATCTTCCTGACCCAGGGATTGAACCCAGGTCTTCCGCCTTGCAGGCAGACACTTTACTGTCTGAGTTCACAGAAGACGGCAAATAGTTCCTAATCTCATCAGATAGAGTCAAAAACCTTATAATCCACAGGGAATCAAGTAGAGTACTTAGAAGGCCAATAGTGGGGGCAAAATATGCCCTAGGCTGTATGTCATTCTGGGCTTCCTTGGTGGTTTAGACAGTAAAGAATCTGCCTGCTATGTGGAAGGCCTGGTTTGGATCCTTGGGTTGGGAATATCCCCTGGAGAAGGGAATGACAACACACTCCAGTATTCTTGCCTGCAGAATTCCATGGACAGAGGAGCTTGGCAGGCTACAGTCCATGGGGTCACAGAGTTGGACACAACTGAGCAACTAACACCTGACCTTGATATGCTGCTCTGGCCTTGCCTGCATGCATGCGTGCTAAGTCACTCAGTCGGGTCTGACTCTTCTGACCCTATGGACTGTAGCCAGACAGGTTCCTCTGTCCATGGAATTCTCCAGGCAAGAATATTGGAGTGGGTAGCCATTTCCTTCTCCGGGGGATCTTCATGACCCAGGGATGGAACCCAGGTCTCTTGCAGGTTTTTTTTTTGCTGTTGTTTTATAACTAGCAATATCTGGGAAGCCCTCTGGGCCTGTCTAATAAAGCCTAAAAGCAAGATCTAAAAAAATCCAACTTTCGCCAATAAATTAACTGTGTCCCAGAATAAATCTTTTATTTATAAGAATACAAAAATATCCATCCCCAAGCAAGATAAAATTCACAATGTCTTTCATCTCCTAAAAAAATAACCATGCATGGGGAATTCCCTGGTGGTCCAGTGGTTAGGGCTCCATACTCCCACTGCAGGGTGCATGGGTTTGATTCCTGGTCAGGGAGCAAAGATCCCAAATACTGTGTGGCCAAAAATAAATAAATAAATACGAAGTATTTAAAAAAATAATGAGATATGCAATGAAGCAGGCAAACGTAGGACACAAAATTTGGAGAAAAATAAACTGACCAGATTGACCCAGAAATGACATAGATTACGAATCAAAAGTGAAGAACATTAAAGCAGTCATTATAACTCTATTACAAATGTTCAAAAGCCTAGATTATGCATATTAAGTAGAGACATGGAATTTAAAAAAAAAAACATGGTCTGGTGGGATTTATTCTAAGAATGCAAGATCAGTTACATATTCAAAGTCCAATGAACATAATTCATCATATTAACAGAATAAAGAATGAAAACCATGATCATATCAATAGATATATTTTAAAACAATTTTACAAAATCACACATTTATGAGATAAAAACACTCGGTAAACTAAAAATGATGAAAGCTAGCTCAACTTGCTAATGGGCATCCACAGAAAAATCTATTCTTAATGTGATACTTAGTGGTGAATGCTTTCCTCCTAAGGTTGGCAAAGATGTAGGAATGCTCATTCTCACTGCTTTTATGGAAGCTTTTCTTTAAAGGCCCAAATAAAACTTCTGGAGATGAAAAACTACAATATGTGAAATGAAAAATGAATGGATAGAATTAACAGCAGATTAGATATAGCAGAAAAAAAATGATTAGTGAATTTGAAGGCATAGTGATAGAAACTATCCAAACTGAAATGTAGGAGGAAAAAAGACTGAAAAATGAACAGATAAAATCAAGCTGCCTAATATATATATATAAAGCTGAAACTCCAGTACTTTGGCCACCTCATGCGAAGAGTTGACTCATTGGAAAAGACTCTGATGCTGGGAGGGGACTGGGGGCAGGAGAAGGGGACGACAGAGGATGAGATGGCTGGATGGCATCACCAACTTGATGGACATGAGTTTGAGTGAACTCCGGGAATTGGTGATGGACAGGGAGGCCTGGCATGCTGCAATTCATGGAGTCGCAAAGAGTTGGACTCGACTGAGTGACTGAACTGAACTGAACTGAACTGAATATATATACAAGACGAGGAGCTGACTGTGGCTCAAATCATGAACTCCTTATTGCCAAATTCAGACTTAAATTGAAGAAAGTAGGGAAAACCACTAGACCATTCAGGTATGACCTAAATCAAATCCCTTATGATTATACAGTGGAAGTAACAAATAGATTCAAGGGATTAGATCTGATAGAGTGCTTGAGATTATACAGTGATCAAGGAGGCAGTGATCAAGGCCATTCCCAAGAAAAAGAAATGCAAAAAAAAAAAAAAAAAAAAAGGTTGTCTGAGGAGGTCTTACAAATAGCTGAGAAGAGAAGAGAAGCTAAAGGCAAAAGAGAAAAGAAAAGATATACCCATCTGAATGTGGAGTTCCAAATAATAGCAAGGAGAGACTCTCAGTGACCAATGCAAAGAAATAGAGGGAAACAATAGAATGGGAAAGACTAGAGATCTCTTCAAGAAAATTAGAAATACCAAGAGAACATTTCATGCAAAGATGGGCACAATAAAGGACAGAAATGGTATGGACCTAACAGAAGCAGAAGATATTAAGAACAGGTGGCAAGAACTATACAAAAAAGATCTTCACAACTCGGATAACCACATTTACCTAGAGCCAGACATCCTGGAGCCCAAAGTCAAGTGGGCCTTAGGAAGCATCACTACAAACAGAGCTAGTGGAGGTGATGGGATTCCAGTTGAGTTATCTCAAATCCTAAAAGATGATGCTGTGAAAGTGCTGCACTCAACATGCCAAAAAATTTGGAAAACAGCAGTGGCCACAGGACTGGAAAAGGTCAGTTTTCATTCCAATCCCAGAGAAAGGCAATGCCAAAGAATGCTCTAACTATCACACAATTGCACTCATCTCACACGCCAGCAAAGTAATGCTCAAAATTCTCCAAGCCAGGCTTCAACAGTACGTGACCGAAAACTTCCAGATGTTCAAGCTGGATTTAGAAAAGGCAGAGGAACCAGAGGTCAAATCGCCAACATGCTGGCTCATAGAAAAAGCGAAAGAGTTCCAGAAAAAACATCTACTTCTGCTTTATTGACTATGCCAAAGCCTTTGACTGTGTGGATCGCCACAAACTCTGGAAAATTCTTAGAAAGATGGTAATACTAGACCACCTTACCTGCCTCCTGAGAAATCTGAATGCAGGTCAAGAAGCAACAGTTAGAACTGGACATGCAGGTCAAGAAATAGCAGTTAGAACTGGACATGGAACAAAAACTGGTCTGGTTCCAAATTGGGAAAGGAGTATGTCAAGGCTGTATATTGTCACCCTGCTTATTTAACTTATATGCAGAGTACATCATGCAAAATGCTGGGCTGGATGAAGCACAAGCTGGAATCAAGACTTCCAGGAGAAATATCAATAACCTTAGATATGCCAATGACACCATCCTTATGGCAAAAACCGAAGAAGAACTAAAGAGCCTCTTGATGAAAGTGAAAGAGGAGAGGGAGAAAGCTGGCTTAAAACTCAACATTCAAAAAATGAAGATCATGGTATCTGATGCCATCACTTCATGGTGAATAGATGGAGAAACAATGGAAACAGTGACAGACTTTATTTTCTTGGGCACCAAAATCACTGCAGATGGTGACTGCAGCCATGGAATTAAAAGATGCTTGCCCCTTGGAAGAAAAGCTGTGACCAATCTAGACAGCATATTGAAAAGCAGAGACATCACTTTGCCAACAAATGTCCGTCTAGTCAAAGCTATGGTTTTTCCAGTAGTCATGTATGGATATGAGAGTTGGACTATAATTGCTTTTGAACTGTGGTGTTGGAGAAGACTCTTGAGAGTCCCTTGGACTGCAAGGAGATCCAACCAGTCCATCCTAAAGGAAATCAATCCTGAATATTCATTGGGAGGACTGATGCTGAAGCTGAAGCTCCAATACTTTGGTCACCTGATGCAAACAGCCAACTCATTGGAAAAGACCCTGACGCTGGGAAAGACTGAAGGCAGGAGGAGAAGGGGCCGACAGAGGATGAGAGGGTTGGATGGTATCACTGACTCGACGGACATGAATTTGAGCAAGCTCCAGGAGTTGGTGATGGACAGGGAAGACTGGTGTGCTGCAGTCCATGGGGTTGCAAAGAGTTGGACACAACTGAGTGACTGAACTGAACTGAATAGATATGTAGTTGGTATCTCTGGGAGGTAGGAGCTACAGAAAAAATATTTGAAACAATAACATGTACCTGAGAATATCCACCCAGAATGACCACCACTAAGTCATAGTCTCATAAATTATTTAACGATAAAAATATTTGTAGCATCTAGACAAAAATGGCAAGTGACTTCTGAGGGTAAGGAAATTCAACAGTCATCAGACTTTACTAGCAACCCTTTACGCCAGAATAAAGTAGAGTAACATTTAAGCTAGAACAAGAAAAGAAAATATGATCCAAGAATTTATACCAAGAAAAACTGCCTTTCAACCATAACGGACATGGACAAAATGTTATTGACATGCAAGAGCTCAAGGAATATTGTCCATATATGTCCTTCATAAAGAATCTATTAAAGAACAAGCTTCGGAAAACCAAAATGATTAACGTCTTTAACACAAAAACAGGTGGTAAGCACTGAACTAAAAATTAAGACCAAATAACATTTCAAACGGAGAATTTAGAATGTAATGGCTTGGGTAATACAATATTTTTCTCATGAAAAATATGAGAGAGAATGGGGAGACCATATTTAAAAATTTTAATTATTCTTGGTAATTATATCAGTGGTGGTATTATTGTTTTCCTGAGGCTGAATAACATGTGTGCCCAGAGAGGGATTAACATAGCAAGCCTGAGACTGCTTCCCTTGAAAGACCTGCTCACAATATTTGCGCTTGGCTGGAGTCTAGGAACTTGGATTTCAAGAAAGTTCCCACTATTCCCTAACTGAAAAGTGTGGCCCATTATGCCTATACTGTTTGTGCAAACAGTGTGGTTTATGCCAAACTTCTGGGAATGCTTTCCTTCTGGGAATCTGGAATTTCACATACTCAGCTGAGGGTGCCTGGTGACTAAGTCCCAGGAAAGATCTTATGTGGTGAGTCTATAATTGGCTTCGCTGGGCAGAACCATCACGCACGCACGCACTGCTGTGTTTTTGTTGCTGAGGGAACAGCAAGCTCTGTGTGACCCCTTATGGGAGAGAGACAGCGTAAGGAAATCTGTGCAGTGCGTCCTCCTGTGTATTTCTCCTTTACTGATTCTACCACATATCTATTTGCTGTTGTAAACCTTAACTGCAAACACAATTATACCCTTGGTGGTATGAGTTCTTGCAGTGAATCACCGGATGTGGTGGCAGCAGCGGCAGTAGAGACTCAATAGAAAGACACTGACTCACTGAAATATGGCTACAGCACAACTTGGGAAGAAGAAAGAAAAAGGGAGGCGGGTGGTGGGTGGTGACAAAACCCCAGTGACTGGATGGTGATGGGGTTACCTACAGCAACTGAGTTGCCATTTCTTGTGAGAGGCAAATTCCCTCTGGAATTTGAAAAATGGTAAATCCAACCATAGGAGTTGCCTTGCTCCATCCCCTGGCTCTTCTCGGCTGTGCTAGCTAAAAGGAGGAAAAAGAGCAACTCAGCTGATGGCTCTGGTTTTGGTTTTCTCCTCCAAGTGGGAGAAGAAAGGACCCAAATAGTCCTCCCAAATGAGCTTCATATGAACTAAAGACAATAAAAATGAGTTTGTAGCTGCTCTCTCCTCTAGGTAGAAGGGGAAGGGTCCCCAAATTCCTGAAGGCTTTGGGTGGACCAAAAATGTTAAAAGGTTGTGTTGCTCTCTACTCCAAGTGGAAGGGAAATAGTTAAATCAGGTCCCAGGACTGGAGTAAGGCTTTAGATAAGCCAGAAGGGAAAAAAATGAGTGAAATAAACAACAAAAAGCTACTCTAGTTTTTCTTCAGCTTAGCAGCTGCCTCAGCTCCACTGCAGCCCCACCTTAAGTTGCAGCTTGGATCTCTAGGCAGCTGTAATGTTAACCCCATAAATGCTGATTTTATAGCTAGGGGTTTGAGAAAAAAAAAGGGAGATTTGTGTGTTTATATGGTCTGATCATTTCCTTTGCCTACCTTTAAAAATATTGAGGTATAGTTGATTTACAATATTATATTATTTCAGGTATACAACATAGTGATTCAAAAATTTATAGATTATACTTCATTTAGTTATTATAAGATATTGGCTGTATTTCCTGTACTGTACAATATGTCTTTGTAGCTTATTTTATACATAGTAATTTGTGCCTCTTAATCCCCTGTTCCTATCTTGCCCTCCTTCCTTCTCCCAACTGGTGACCACCAGTTGTTTGTTCTCTGTGAACCTTTCTTTTTTGTTATATTTACTAGTTTGTTTTATTCTTTAGATTCCACATATAAGCGATAACATATAATGTTTGTCTTTTTTTGGTCTGACTTATTTTATTAAGCATAATACATTCCAGGTCCAAGTGAGGAATTTTTAAAAGACTTTGTATTTATGTATATAACATCCAGGCATATGATAAAAGGTTATATAAAATGCTATATGCCTTATTCACCAGTGCTAGACAGATCATCCTGATAGGGAAAGCTGCAAAGGAAAAAAAAAGGTGTTTGTGGATCATAGTTCCCTTGTTTTTTTGTGATTACAATTTAAACTATTTCAGCATTATAAACAGAAAAGAACCCCATAATGAATGCTTTTTCCCTATTTAGAACCTCTGGAAAAAGAGAGACAACTTGAAAACAGAGGCAACCTCCAAATGGAAATGTACTTTTGGAGATTTGAAATCCAGCTTTTAGTTTGCTAGTGTACTCTTGTTGAAATGAACTGCCTGGCCTGCAGAGACTGCTGATTTTCTAGCCCAATACACATATTTTTGAGTGAGTCTATTTGGTCTCTAAAACTGACAAGATAAAAGGAGCTTTTAGAAATAATAGAAATGAATCTAATTCAAAACAGGTACAGACTCACAGACATAGAAAACACACCGAGGAAACCAGAATTGAAAGAGACACATGTACCCCAATGTTCATTGCAGCATTGTTTATAATAGCCAAGATATGGAAGCAACCTAGATGTCCATCAGCAGACGAATGGATAAGAAAGCTGTGGTACATATACACAATGGAGTATTACTCGGCCATTAAAAAGAATACATTTGAATCAGTTCTAATGAGGTGGATGAAACTGGAGCCGATTATACAGAGTGAAGTAAGCCAGAAAGAAAAACACCAATACAGTATACTAACACATATATATGGAATTTAGAAAAATGGTAATGATAACCCTGTATGCGAGACAGCAAAAGAGACACAGATTGTAAAGAACAGACTTTTGGACTCTGTGGGAGAGGGAGAGGGTGGGATGATTTGGGAGAATGGCATTGAAACATGTATACTATCATGTAAGAAACAAATCGCTAGTCTAGGTTCTACAGGATACAGGATGCTTGGGGCTGGTGCACTGGGATGACCCAGAGAGATGATATCGGGTGGGAGGTGGGAGGGGGTTTCAGGGTTGGGAACTCATGTACACCTGTGTGGATTCATGTCAATGTATGGTAAAACCAATACAGTATTTTAAAGTAAAAAAGAAAAAAGATTGTATTGCTATAAAAAAAGACAAAACAAAAAAACAGGTACAGACTCACAGACATAGAAAACAACTTGAAGGTGAAGGTGAAGTCGCTCAGTCGTGTCCGACTATTTGCGACCCGGTAGACTGTAACCTACTAGGCTTCTCCATCCATGGGATTCTCCAGGCAAGAATACTGGAGTGGATTGCCATTTCTTTCTCCAGGGGATCTTCCCAACCCAGGGATCGAACCCGGGTCTCCCTCATTGGAGGCAGACGCTTTAACCTCTGAGTCACCAGGGCTTCAAACGGTGGGAGGGATAAATTAGGAATATGAGATTAACAGATACAAATTACTATACGTAAAATAGATAAGCAACAAAGACGTACTATACAGCATGGGGAACTATAATATCTTAAAATAACCTAAAATGGAAAATAATCTGAAAAATCTATTTTTATATATGGGCTTCCCTGGGAGCTCAGACAGTAAAGGATCTGCCTGCAATGCAGGAGATCTGGGTTTGATCTCTGGATCAAGAAGACACCCTGGAGAAGGGAATGGCAACCCACTCCAGTATTCTTGCCTGGAGAATTTCATGGACAGAGGAGCCTGGTGGGCTACAGTCAATGGGGTCGCAGAGTGGGACACGACTGAGCGACTAACACACACACACACACACACACACACACAAAACCGAATCACTTTGCTATAAACCTGAAACTAACACAATAGTGTAAATCAACTGTACTTCAATAAAAAAAAGAAGGGCTTTTAGGAAACCATTGCTTGTCACTTGGACTGAGAATGCAGTTGTCTGGCCCTTCCTGCTTGTGGCTTTGCTGCTACTGAAGAAAAGCCGCTGGCTTTTAAAAAATCCTGGATTCACAGATCCTAATGGCTTGGGCCCGACTAAGCTGAAACCTGAAACTGTCTTCTGCAGCTGTCTCAGCCTCACTGTGAGCTGTGCTGAACTGAAAGTGCATCTCAAAGAACAGAACTCAGATTCTGAAACGGTTGCTTATTTCAGACAGCCTCTGTGGGGCCATAAACTATGAAAATATGGACACTGACTGAGTATGATATTTGATCATCATACGCATGCTGAGGGCAAAGGGCTTGTTCTCTGAAACTGAGTTGCTAATAGGCTCTATAACTCTGGTAGAGAGACTAAGTGAGTGAGTGAAAGTCGCTCAGTTGTGTCCGACTCTTTGTATCCCCCATGGACTGTAGTCCATGGAATTCTCCAGGTCAGAATACTGGAGTGGGTAGCCTTACCATTCTCCAGGGGATCTTCCCAACCCAGGGATAGAACCCAGGTCTCCCACATTGCAGGTGGATTCTTTACCAGCTGAGCCACCAGGGAAGCCCAAGAATACTGGAGTGGGTAGCCTATCTCTTCTTCAGCAGATCTTCCCGACCCAGGAATTAAACCTGGTCTCCCGCATTGCAGGCGGACTCTTTACCAACTGAGCTATCAGGGAAGCCCAACAGAGACTAACTGTGGGGCTAATTTGTGGTTACTATTGAAGGCTGCAAGGACATCACAGGGAGTGTGATCTCTCCCCCTTCAACTCCATGCAGATGGGACTTGTGATTCCCGCCAGTGGTGTCTCACTGCTGTTAAGTTGCTGTGTTCCACTTTCTAAAAAGATTTGTAGTTTTTACCAGTGAATTGATAGCCTGACTCTACTTGTCTCATCTCTCTCCTGCTACACACACTTGTAACAAGGCTTTTGATAATTAAATACAGCTGTTCCCAGCAAGGGACTACTTTTTTTTCCCTCTAGGTTACTCACTGGAGAGAAGATCAAGGTTAAAGGAATGAGAGGTTATGTGACCCCATTCTGAAAAATGATTGAAAGTTGAGGATTCTTCCTGACCAATTCCTGAATGTGATGTGTCTTTCTGGTTAAATTGTATAAAAATATTTCCCTGGGAAAATGGGTTTCCTTCTTGCATAGAGCCCTTCCAGACAAAAGGTCTGGAGGAGGGTGATTGGGAAATGTCAGGCTATGATTACTGAATGAGACACTCTGATGTTGTAACCCTGGAGAAAAACAAGCTGGGGAGTAGAGAGGGCCTTAATGTGCTTCTTTTTTCTGAATTGTTCCTGGAAACTTTCCCTTCTTCTCGAACACAGATGCCCTGTGGTGTTTCCTTTCCAAGCTGCTGTGAGCACTTGGAATGCAAACTGTCTGCTGAGGCACCTGTCACACCTGGCAGAGCTCAGACTACAGGACCACAGGGGTGGCCCCAGTTCCCTGGACTTTATCTGCAGAACACTTCCAGCTGTAGTCCACAGGAGGAATGAACAGGACAAGCCAAATGATGGAGACTGGTTGCCTTCAGGCAGTCCCTCTAAAACCAAGGACTAGACTGGATAATTTGGATTGGACTGGGTGGGAGGCTCCAAGGTGGAAGGCCACACTGGGAAACCTGTTAGCTCATTCTTACTAATGTCTGTCCTGAGACCAAGATCATGAATGAATTATTCAAATTGGATGGGGAGTCCTAGAGGGGCAGGTCCCTGGGTGGGAGGCCACATGGGAGCCCTGGGGAGCTGTCCTGCCTGCCCAATGTATGTCCTGCTTGGTGCGCCCTAACAATTGTGAGCTTTGTTTCCAGGGGTGTCACATGACCCTTTGGGACTGCAGTTCCTGTGCATGTGCCCTGAATATCCCCTGCCCTCAGCCTGGAAGACTTTCAGCTCAGCTTCTGCTTACTGAGCACTTGGTGTGCCTGAATGGATGCCATGAGTCAGGCAAAAAAGAGTTCATATGGAAATTTAAGGAGGGAGCCACCTGGCTTTCTAAGAGAGCTTTGTGGTCAGTGGGATTTATTTTAACTGGTGAAATCTAAAGCCTCTAGAGGGTATAAGTGAGGTTATACTGGAGGTTGGTCTCAACCTGCAGCATGGGGTCCTACTGATAATTTTGTTGTAAAGATGTCTTGGCCAAGGGCCAAGGGGTGTACTAGCCAGAAAGGGATTAACAGAACAGGCCTGAGACTGGTATCTTTCGAAAGGCTTGCTTGTAAGGTTAGCCCTTGGCTGGAAACTTGCATTTGGGGAGCATTTCTACTATTGCTGAATTGATAAGGATAGCTCACTTGCCCAGGTTGTTACACAAACAGCATGGTTTATATTATCTGTTTTCCTGCTAAGACTCTGGCATTTTGGTACGTGCTAGGCAGAGAGTGCCTAGCGACAGCCCCCAATAAAAACCTTGGGCACTGAGTCTCTAACGGCTTCATGTTGCTGTGTTTTCATTGCTAGGGAACAGCGAGCTCTACAGGACCCATTGTGGGAGGAAAACAGCATAAGGAAGCCTGCTCCATGGCATCCTTGCGCCTCTACCTGTGTCTTTTCCCCTTGCCCATTCATTCTCTCACATATCCTTGTGCTGTAATAAAGCTTAACTGTGAATACAATTATATGCTCAATCCTGTCAGTCTTTCTAGCAAGTTATCAAATGTGAGGTGATCCTGGGAACCCTTAACACAGTGGGGTAGAGTGCATGAATAATTATGAGATATTCTAATTGTATCATCCTCTATATCTTTCAGAATCTATATTTTTGGTGTAGAAGAAAGGAAAAACAAATACAATAGCAGATATTTAGTAAAAACAAACAAAAAAAACCCACCAAGAAACCAACCTATATTCCTGAATTTGAATTACAGCTATCGGTATGATCTCAGAAGATGGTTTATTTATTTATTTATTTTTTAAAAAGAATGCTGTGTGTTTGTGTGTATGTACTTTCTAGCATCTGTTGGCTGATGAGGCCTAGAAACAGTGACCAATTCAGTAGTAATGAGCAACCCTGGCATCCAGATTGTGGCCTTGAAATGCCATTTCCCATGAAAAGAAACCAGAATTTCTCAGAGAAATGATTGGGACTGGAAATGTACAAGATGAATCTGGAATCCTGTCATAAATGGTGAGGAAATGTTCAAGGTCTACTAGGGTCATGGTCTCAGATGAGACAATCTGAGAAGATACTAGCTGTGATTTGACTGAAACCCATCTAATATGTTTAAATGAGTGAGTTCAGAATGATCTTTAATAAAGCAGTAACCTTTGAAGGATGATAGGGAACCAAATCATACTCTTGAAAACTGATAAATAAAAGGAAAAGAATAAAGTATTTGTCCTGCCTTTCCTTTATGAACTGTAGCATTGGTAACCAACTGACAGATGAATAAAAGCAACTCTATAAAAAGTATTGCAACTAATAAATGAAAAAGAAGTTTTAGAATTTGAATGTCACCATTTTTCAACCACTATTGAATGAATCTAGGCTTTCAGCATCTTGATTGCTAACATCACAAAAAGAATGACAACTGGACATTAGTGCCCCTGATGAGAGTACATGCAGCTACCTGAAATCTTGCTAAAGAGGTCAAACCTGAACGAGATCTGGCCTCTGCATTCACCTGACAATTTGCAGAAACAGAATATGGAGAAGTATACTGAACTACATGTGAAATAACAGAATATATATATATATATACATACATACATACATATATATATATGTATGTATGTATGTATATATTTGGTCTTTGACCCTGGTTCCTGACACAGAGATCCTAAATCTTTTAGAATTTGTTGTTGACAGTAGTACCTTTTGTTCTAAGTAGGCTCCTGAATGGGGGCTGATCACCAGAAAGACCAAGTCATGATTAGAAGCTTGGAATTTTCAGCTCTACTCTGCACTCTCTAGATAGGGGAAAGGGCTTGAAAATGGAGTTAATCATGCCTATATTATGAAGGCTCCATAAAAAAAATCCCCAAAGTACAGGATTCAGAGAGCTTCCAGGTTGGTGTACACATGTAGGTGCAGGGAGAGGACAGGGAAGCGCCCCTTCAGACATACCTTGCCTTATACATCTCTTCCATCTGGCTGTTCATTTGTTTCTTTTATCATATCCTTTTAAAGTAAACTGGTATGCAGTGAGTAAACTGGCAAATTAACTCTAGCAAATTAATCAAATCCGAGAAGGGGATCATGGGAACCTCTGATCTATAGCTGATTGGTAGGAAGCACAGAGACTTGCACACGTGACTAGCATCTGAAGAATCCTGGGACTGAGCCCTTAACCTGTGGGATCTGACACTCTATCCAGGTCGATACTGTCAGAATTGAGTTAAACTGTAGGACATCTGGCTGGTGTTACAGAAAACTGCTTGGTGTGGGAGAAAAAAACCCCACGGATCTGATGTCAGAAGTGTGAGTGTGCTAGTAGTGTGAGAGTACAGGAGGCATGTGTAGGAGGAGTACGGTAGGTTTTCCACACACTGTACTACCACATGTGTGAAAGTGAAATGTGTGCTATCACTCAAATCTTGGCTGTGGAAAATCTAGACTTGACTGAGAAACTTGACAGTAAAAGATTTTAAAAGCCTAACAATTTTTCTTTGTGGGCAAGACTAAATTACAATGTTTAGGATGTATACTTGTGGGATATAATGATAAAGAAATGTCAGAAAGTAATTGTTATAAAGTCGGGGTAATGGTTGGTAGGTTGAAATTGGATGGGGCTTCTGGAGTGAGTGACAAAGTTCTTCTTGAATTCAGCAGTTTCAAAGGTGTTTGCCTAATAATAACCCATTAAACTATACTTTTGTGTCATATGGCCTTCTGTATGTGTATATATATATATAGTTACTTTAATAAAAATCTTCAAGTCCAGAGCTGTTACTGATAGTGTTGTTGTTCAGTTGCTAAGTTGGGCTGGATAAAGCACAAGCTGGAATCAAGATTGCTGGGAGAAATATGAATAGCCTCATATATGCAGATGACACCACCCTTATGGCAGAAAATGAAGAACTAAAGAGCTTCTTGATGAAAGTGAAAGAGGAGAGTGAAAAAGTTGGCTTAAAACTCAACATTCAGAAAACTAAGATCATGGCATCTGGTCCCATCACTTCATGGCAAATAGATGGGGAAACAGTGGAAACAGTGGCAGACTTTATTTTGGGGGGCTCCAAAATCACTGCAGATGGTGATTGCAGCCATGAAATTAAAATATGCTTATGCCTTGGAAGGAAAGTTATGACCAACCTAGACATCATATTAAAAAGCAGAGACATTACTTTGCCAACAAAGGTCCGCCTAGTCAAAGCTATGGTTTTTCCACTAGTCATGTACGGATATAAGAGTTGGACTATAAAGAAAGCTGAGTGCTTAAGAATTGATGCTTTCGAACTGTGGTGTTGGAGAAGACTCTTGAGAGTCCCTTGGACTGCAAGGAGATCAGTCCTGGGTGTTCATTGGAAGGACTGATGATGAAGCTGAAACTCCAACATTTTGGCCACCTGATGCAAAGAGCTGACTCATTTAAAAAGACCCTGATGTTGGGAAAGATTGAAGGCAGGAGGAGAAGGGGACGACAGAGGATGAGATGGTTAGATGACATCACCGACTCAATGGACATGAGTTTGGGTCAACTCTGGGAGTTGGTGATGGATAGGGAGGCCTGGCTTGCTGCGGTTCATGGGGTCGCAAAAAGTCGGACACGACTAAGTGACTGAACTGACTGACTGAAGTTTTGTCTGACTCTGCAACCCTGTGCACTGCAGCACACCAGGCTTCCTTGTCCTTCACCATCTCCCGGACTTGCTTAAACTCATGTCCATTGAATCAGTGATGCCATCCAACCATCTCATCCCCTGTCGTCCCCTTCTCCTCCTGCCTTCAATCTTTCCCAGCATCAGGGTCTTTTCAAATGAGTTGACTCCACATCAGGTGGCGAAAGTTTTGGAGCTTCAGCTTCAGCATCAGTCCTTCCAATGAATATTCAGGACTGATTTCCTTTAGGATTGACTGGTTTTATCTCCTTGCAGTCCAAGGGACTCTCAAGAGTCTTCTCCAGCACCAAAATTCAAAAGCACCCCTTAGAAATTGAGAATATTTATCCTAAATGCCCAGTCATCTTCCATTTTATGCATATGTTGCAAAAGTCATTGCTTGATACTGTTTTCCTCCTATGCTGAGATTTCTATTGTAAGGTTAAAGAATTTTGTTAAATATTTTCCTCAAGCCCAGAACACTGATGGTAAATTCTCTTCTCTTTGTATAAAAATGTCTTTGACTTAGCGAGAATTTTCATACTTATCTTTAAGATACGTAAAAAGGAAGTAACTTCTTACTAGTCTTACACGTCAAAAGAAGAACTGGAATCGAAACTTGTTAATTTTACTCAGAATTTAGTGGTATTTCCAGTATTTCATAATGACTAAAATCTAGAGTCGATATTCACTGAAATTTGCTTATTGTATCTAGCACTGTCACCAGATCAGATGCCCCCACAATATAGTTGCCCAGTAAATGGAAAATTTTTTAAATTTAATTGTGGTAAAATACACACAACATTTACCATCTTAACAATTTTTAAGTGTACATTGTCAGTAATATTAAGTATTTTCACATCTTTGTGCAACCAATCTCCAGAACTTTTTCATCTTTCAAAATTAGAACTCTGTACGTGTTAAACACTAGAGCCCCATCTCCCCCCCATTACCACCAACCCCTGGCAACCACCCTTCTACTCTCTGTCTCTATGAATTTTTCTCCTCTAGGTATCTCATGTAAGTGGAATCATGCACTATTTTTGTTTTTGACTGGGTTATTTCACTTAGCATAATGTCCTCAAGTTTCATCCCAGTAAAATTTTTAAAAATCCTTGTAATTTGGAAAATTTCAAACATACACAAAATAAGAGAGAATGGTATAAAGAGTGCCTATGAACTGTTACCCAGCTCTAACAAATGTCATCCATTTGCCAT
This sequence comes from Capricornis sumatraensis, assembly GCF_032405125.1. Classification (NCBI taxonomy): domain Eukaryota; kingdom Metazoa; phylum Chordata; class Mammalia; order Artiodactyla; family Bovidae; genus Capricornis; species Capricornis sumatraensis. The sequence goes on from NC_091092.1 coordinate 84,893,479, forward strand.
TTCTGTTTCATATATTCTGTGAAATCTTTTTTTGTTAGAATTTTCCCCCCCAACTTTTTATTATGAAAAATTTCAAATATCTACAAGTTCAAAGAACTGTACAGTGAATACCCATGTGCCTATTGTCTAGATTCCCTAATTAACATTTTAATATATTTACTTAATCAATAGTCTGCTTTATCTGAATAACATTTTTGCTATATTTTTTTCATTTTGCTATATTTTTAAAGAACTTTCTGCTCCATTTTGCCTGGGCTTTACTGCTTTTTAATATATAATTTATTTACTTATTTTATACTATTGGTTGCACTGGGTCTTCATTTCTTCAGATGGGCTTTTCTCTAGTTTTGGTGAGCAGGGGCTGTTGTTTGTCGCAGTGTGCAGGCTTCTTATTTCGATGGCTTCCCTTGTCGGGGAGCACCGACTCTATGGCACACGTGTGGGGCTTCAGTAGTTGTGGCTCACAGGCTTAGTTGCTCCATGGCATGTGGAATCTTCCTGAACCAGGGATCGAACTCTGTGTGCCCTTCATTGGCAGGTGGATTCTTATCCATTGTTCCAACAGGGAAGTCCAACATTTTCCTATATTTGCTTACATGTCTGCATCCCTCTACCCACCGATTTTTTTTTCCTTGAGAGTGGTTAGGAATTTAATACTTGTAAATATTGCAGATTGTAGATGTAAGTTGTAAATGACCCAATGTCATTGGGCGTGGGAGAAGAGACCCAAGTCAGATGTCTCAGCAGATGGTGGCAGCAGAAAACACCCAATGAAGGCACACCTGGGAATGCCAGGTGCTATGGGAGTTGGTTCATTTCAGTCTCGGGGTGGCCCCAATAGTTAGGTGTGTTATGTCATCTTGGTGGTGGTTTAGTTGCTAAGTCGTGTCCAACTCTCGCAAACCCATGGACTGTAGCCCGCCAGGCTCCTCTGTCCATGGGATTTTCCAGGCAAGAATCCTGGAGTGGGTTGCCATTTCCTTCTCCAGGGGATCTTCCTGACCCAGGAATCGAACCCAGGTCTCCTGCATTGCAGGCAGATTCTTCACCAACTTGTGTCATCTTACACATGGGGAAATAGACCCAGAGACATCAGCACAGCAAGGAGCTCACAAATGGCCAAGTAGCAGAGCCAGGATTCGAACCCAAGCCCTGCTGTGTGCACTGATCCCCTGGACCCAGCTCTCTTCTGCTCACAGGGTCTTATGAGGCTGAGGCCCTGGGTTGAGCACCAGAACCACCTGGAGAGCCTGGTAACAGATTCCACCCTCTGCCCAGGATGGAGGCAGCTAAGTGGAGTGAGTCATCCCACCCCAAGCACAGAGAGCACAACAGGAAGGCAGCAGGAAGAGCCGGTGGAAAGAGCTGAGAAGCCAGGTCATGAGGCCTCCAAGCCACAAGTCCTGAACTTCACATTCCCACGCCCAGGTGTGGCCGTCAGACCTGCACCTGCCAGCACCAGACATTACCAGAAGCTGGGTTTTGATGGTGACTTGGGTGAGTGCCTGTCCACCCCCAGGCACTGTCTCATTGAGCCACTCTTCCTCAGCCTGCCCACTGGCAGAGTGGGCTGCTCCTCATAGGGACTTCAGTGGGGTGAGTGGAGGGGGAGGCCTGCCCTGCAGACCCCAGCTCCCTGCTCCCTCTCACTCAGGAGCCTCACATATCCCAGGGATGGGTGAAACCCACAGCTGTGCTCCCATCATAGCACTGTCCTGTCACCTTGATCGTCTCTCTCTAGTCCACGGGTTTCACCGGGGCTCAGGAAACATCTTACTCCCCTTTGCATTCCTAGTGTTAGGGCTCAGCATGGCTCCCCTAACCAGGGCACAACCTGAAATCCCTGTGCGCTAGCCCAGAAAGAATCAGGAGGACAGATAAGTGGCAAAGTGAGGGGTCCAACTGGTGCCGTGATTATCCTCGCTGGCACCACATCTACCTGCCCCAGGTAGACCTGGATTCTGCCATAGATCCTGCCCAGTCAGGAAAACAGTGGGGTGTGTAAGCAAGATGGGTCATTCAACACCTGGGACAAGGAAGGCACAGGCTCATTTTCATCTGCTCTGAAGCTGATCTATCTGGAAAGGGTGTGAAGAAATAGCACCCCTGCAGAATGCCAGCTGGCCTCCCTTTCAGGCCACACTTGCCAGCGGGTGGAGAGGCACTTTCTTTAAAGAGGATTCATTACTTCTCCTTTGTTGGGCTCCATCTAGGATCTGCTGGAAGCCTGGGAAAGCTGCCCAAGTTTGGGGGTTGGGGATGCTGTAGAACTCACGCTTTCCACCACTTCAGCTTCAGCTGAGAACACCAAGGAGAAAGGGCAGGCCCAAAGTCTGAGGCAGTAAAAGGCAGAGCCCAGCACTGCTTGTCCACCTGTCCCAGCTGCCCCCTTTTCAGTGCAGCAGGTGGACTCTGGATCCTGACAGTGGTTACACTGTCCTTCAGCCCTGGTTAGGGGGCCCAGATCTAACACAACCTTTTGGTACCCACAAGAAGAGTGTTGGGGAAGGAGATGGACCCACTCCCCTGACCATCTCCACCACCCCAGAAGCTGGCCCCTTGGCACATGGCATCAGGGCCAGGAACCAACAAACCACAGGTACACTTAATTTCTCAAATCTGATGAAGGCTGAATGGGGTATACATTTGGGGAGATTCCCCAAACCTGGCTTTGAAGGCTCCAGCTCTCATCTGCCTGCTCCTTCTGGGGTCCGACCCCAGGCCCATCCGTCCTATCTACTAATGCACTGCAACATGAATTGCAGACACCAGTACACCTTGCCCTTGCTAGAGTGCTTTTAAGGAAAATCCCAGACGTTATTATTTCAGGCATAAGTGTTAGGTTGTCCAAAAAGTTCATTCAGGGTTTTCCTATTATTTGCTTTAACATAACCACAAAACGATTGTGAAACCTAACAAAGTTAGTAATTCCTTGACACTATGCTATCTAGTTCATGGTTAAATTCTGTGGGGTGAATGCTGAATGGCTAACCATATGGACACTATCTCTCCAGGCTCCTCTGAGTGTCTGTGGAGCCCCTGGGCCAGATACCACAGTGAAGGCTGCAGGATCTCCCTTTTGGCTCCAGAAACTCTGGTTGAATTCACAGGTGCCTACCTGATCTCTTTTGCATTACCTCCCCATCTCTAAATTATACACATACATTGCTAGTTCTTTCTCTTGCAGGCATTATCTTGTTTTTCCACCATGGAAGATAAAAAGCTAGCCTTCTTTTGCGCATCACACCCTCACTTCCCAAGCTCCACACTTCTAACATGTTTGTGTCATTTGGTTAGACCTATGGTCAGTATTTATTATTTTGACTATGTAAGCTATTCAGAACTGAGCCATATTGTAATTTTTCTTTCCTGCTCATCTTCTGGTTTTTCCTACAGCTAGTAATTGTCTGACTAAGTGTTTGCTTAGTTTTCCATATGCTTCTCTGGTGGCTCAGATGGTAAAGAATCCACCTGCAATGCAGGAGACCTGGGTTCGATCCCTGGGTTGGGAAGATCCCCTGGAGAAGGGCATGACAATCCACTCCAGTATTCATGCCTGGAGAATCTCATGGACTGTACTGTTCATCATCACAGAGTTGGAAACGACTGAGAGACTAAACTCACAGCACACCAGTAATGGAATTGAGAGCCCTTTTCCAGATGTGTAAATTTTATCAGCATATTCTACATATTCAGTTCAGTTGCTCAGTCATGTCCAACTCTTTATGACTCCATGGATTGCAGCATGCCAGGCCTCCCTGTCCATCATCACCAACTCCTGGAGTTTACTCAAACTCATGTCCATTGAGTTGGTGATGCCATCCAACCATCTCATCCTCTGTCATCCCCTTCTCCCCTTCTTTCCCCGCCTTCAATCTTTCCCAGCATCAGGGTCTTTTAAAATGAGTCAGTTCTTCCCATCAGGTGGCCAAAGTATTGGAGTTTCAGTTTCAGCATCAGTCCTTCCAATGAATATTCAAGACTGATTTCCTTTAGGATGGACTGGTTGGATCTCCTTGCAGTCCAAGGGACTCTCAGGAGTCTTCTCCAACACCACAGTTCAAAAGCATCAATTCTTTGGCGCTTAGCTTACTTTACAGTCCAACTCTCACATCCATACATGACTAGTGGAAAAACCATAGCTTTGACTAGACCGACCTTTATTGGCAAAGTAATCTCTCTGCTTTTTAATATGCTGTCTAGGTTGGTCATAACTTTCCTTTCAAGGAGTAAGGGTCTTTTAATTTCATGGCTGCAGTCACCATCTGCTGTGATTTCAGAGCCCAGAAAAATAAAGTATGACACTGTTTCCACTTTACCCATTTATTTGCCATGAAGTGATGGGACCAGATGCCATGATCTTAGTTTTCTGAATGTTAAGTTTTAAGCCAAATTTTTCACTCTCCTCTTTCACTTTCATCAAGAGGCTCTTTAGTTCTTCTTCACTTTCTGCCATAAGGGTGGTGTCATCTGTATATCTGAGGTTATTTATATTTCTCCTGGCAATCTTGATTCCAGCTTGAGTTTCATCCAGCCTGGCATTTTGCAGGATGTACTCTGCATAGAAGTTAAATAAGCAGAGTGACAATATACAGCCTTGGCATACTCCTTTCTCAATTTGGAACCAGTCTGTTGTTCCATGTCCAGTTCTAACTGTTCCTTCCTGACCTGCATGCGGATTTCTCAAGAGGCAGGTCAAATGGTCTGGTATTCCCATCTCTTGAAGAATTTTCCAGAGTTTGTTGTGACCCACACAGTCAAAGGCTTTGGCATAGTTAATAAAGCACAAGTAGATGTTTTTCTGGAACTCTTTTGCTTTTTCAATGATCCAGTGGTTTTTGGCAATTTGATCTCTGGTTCCTCTGCCTTTTCTAAATCCAGCTTGAACATCTGGAAGTTCAAGGTTCACATACTGTTGAAGCCTGGCTTGGAGAATTGTGAGCATTACTTTACTAGCATGTGAGATGAGTGCAATTGTGCAGTAGTTTGAGGATTCTTTGGCATTGCCTTTCTTTGGGATTGGAATGAAAACGGACCTTTTCCAGTCCTGTGGCCACTGCTGAGTTTTCCAAATTTGCTAGCATATTGAGTGTAGCACTTTCACAGCATCATCTTTCAGGATTTGAAACAGGTCAACTGGAATTCCATCACCTTCACTAGCTTTGTTCGTAGTGATGCTTCCTAAGGCCCACTTGACTTTGCATTCCAGGATGTCTGGCTCTAGGTGAGTGATCACACCATTGTGATTATCTGGGTCATGAATATCTTTTTTCTATAGTTCCTCTGTGTATTCTTGCCACCTCTTCTTAATATCTTCTGCTTCTGTTAGGTCCATACCATTTCTGTCCTTTATTGTGCCCATCTTTGCATGAAACGTTCTTTTGGGATCTCTAACAGTAAAAATAACAGCATCTGGTCCCATTGCTTCGCAAATAGATGGGGAAACAATGGAAACAGTGAGAGACTATTTTGGGGGGCTCCAAAATCACTGCAGATGGTGACTGCAGCCATGAAATTAAAAGATGGTTGGCTCCTTGGAAGGAAAGCTATGACAAACCTAGACAGCATATTAAAAAGCAGAGACATTACTTTGCTGACAAAGGTCCCTATAGTCAAAGCTATGGTTTTTCCAGTAGTCATGTATGGATGTGAGATTTGGACTATAAAGAAAGCTGAGGACCGAAGAATTGATGCTTTTGAACTGTGGTGGTGGAGAAGACTCTTGAGAGTCCCTTGGACTTCTAGGAGCTTGAACCAGTCAAGCCTAAAGGAATCAGCACTGAATATTCACTGGAAGGACTGATGCTGAAGCTCCAATACTTTGGCCAGCTGATGTGAAGAGCTGACTCACTGGAAAAGACCCTGATACTGGGAAAGATTGAAGGCAAAAAGAGAAGGGTCATTAGAGGATGAGATGGTTACATAGCATCACCGACTCAATGGACATGATTCTGAGCAAACTACGGGAGATAGTGGAGGACAGAGGAGCCTGCTGTGCTGCAGTCCATGGAGTTACAGAGTTGGACACGAGTTAGCGACTGAATAGCAACAATGCAAGGCGTTAATAACAGAGGTGATGAAATTAAATTGATATTTTAAGGCAGGACAAGAAAAATTAAATATCAAATTCTCTGTTCAGTGCTCCTCCTTCCCTCCTTAATGTTCAGTGTACATCGACGTTATGCATTAATCAGAGCACCTAAAAGACAGAAGTGCCTGTTTAACTATAAAGATCAATTTTTGCCTTTATTCTGATGCTAGCAATGTAACTTCTTAAAAGAATAGCATTCTTTCCCAACTCTGTAAGGGGTCATGGTGACTTGCTGTTCGCTTAGTACATGTTTACCTGAACTATGTAACCTCGGTGAATGAACTTTATGTAAAATATTAAAATGTCATTTTGATGTACAATCCTTTGTCTCAAAACTTTAACTCCTAACAGGTAGAACTCAGAGCTTTCTGAGAATCTGAGAAGCAGATTCTTCTTGGGTTATAATCTTGTTTGGCTTGAATAAAATTTCCTTTTTTTCTTCTTAACTTGATTATTATTTGAATTTTTGTCAACAGGGGAAACTGTGAGCTATGGAGAGACAAGGTATATAGGAACTCTGTATAATCTGATCAATCTTCCACAAACCTAAAACTGCAAAAGAAGGTTATTAATGAAAAGATTAATGCAAATGGTGTTGGTCATGCAGTTACTTGGATTCTTTCTGTTTTGTGAAGCTTGTATTTTCAAGATACATCCATATACTACTTAATCTTTCACAGTGCTTGTCCACCAATGTCAGATACCCAGGCTGCCTCCAAACAAATAGATGTCCTCATCTATGTTCACTGTGAGGACACGATTTGCTCAGGGATATTTGCTTAGGATTCAGATTTCTAAATTGTAGTATTAACTTACATTTAAATAAATAGTGCCAGATGGCACTCTCAAAAGGCTGCTGTCACCCACTGGGAATGGATCTCCTCTGTCTCTCGTTTTTGCCAAAACTTGGCATGACCGAGGTCTTCAATGTATGATAATCTTTTGGGTATAAATATCAGAGTTGTTTTACCTTGCATTTCTCTAAATATCAATAGGTTTAAATATCTCTTCATATGTTTCTTAGCATCTCACTTGCTAACTGCTTGTTAACTATCTTTCGTTGTGGTTATTGATTTGCAGGAGTCCTTGTATATACTCCTGGTGGCTACCCACTCCAGTAGAACTGCCTGGAGAATTCCATGGACAGAGGAACCTGGCAGGCTACAATCCATGGAGTCGTGAAGAGTCGGACATGACTAAGCGACTTTCACTTTCATTTGTGTATACTAGGTAAATACCCTGCTTGGTGTTACACATTTAAAATATCTTCTCCCAATTTTTGTTTTTATGTCTATTGACTTTATCTATGGCTTCTTTCGTTGAGCAAGAATACTCCTGAAATGTAATGACATTCATCAAAGTTTTGCTGTGATTTTCTTTAAACCTTTCTTCACCCCTCCTAGGCAGGATTTTCCCCTTAGCTTTATTGGGATATATTGACACATAATATTGTATAAATTCAAGGTGTACAATATGTTGATTTGATACATTCGTCTATTGGGAATGGGAACTGATTACCACCATAGGTTAGCTACCACTTCCATCCTGTCACATAGTTCCCATTTCCTTTTTGGGGTGAGAACATTTAAAATTGACTCTCTAGGCAGCATTTAAGTATATGATACAGTAACAGTAGCTGTAATCACCGTGCTGTACTGTAAATCCCCAGAGCTTGTTCATCTTATAACTGGAAGTTTGTTGCCTTTGAACAATATCTCCCCATTTTTCCCACCTTCAGTCCCTGGTAAACACTACTCTACTTTTTGTTTCTCTAAGTTTGACTTTTTTAGATTTCACGTATAAGTGATACCATGCAGTATTTATCCTTTTCTAAGTATTTCACTAAGCATAATACCATTCCATTCATGTTGTTGCAAATGGCAAGTTTCCATTCTTTCTTAATGGCTAAGTAATATGTCTATACACAGACACACAGACACACAGACACACACACAAAAGGATATACCATATCTACTTTATGGATTCATCTGGTGATGGTGGACACTTAGGTTGCTTCCATATCTAGCCTATTGTAAGTAATATGCACATGGGAGTGTAGATATCTGTATAAGATCCTGATACCATTTCTTTGGATATATACTCAGAAGTGGGATTGCTGGATCATATGGTAGTTTTATTTTTAATTTTTGAGGAAACTCCACACTGTTTTCCATAGTGGCTGTACCAATTTACATCCCCATCAACAGTGCCCTGTGGTTCTCTTCTCTCCACATCCTCACCGACACTTGTTATATCTTCTTGTCTTTGGATAATAGCCATTCTAACAGGTGTGAGGTGCTATCTCATTGTGGTTTTAATTTGTATTGATTATATTTGATTTGTATTTGATGTTGAGCATCTTTTCATACACCTGTTGGCCATTTGTATGTCTTTGGAAAACTGTCTATTTATTTTCTCTTTCCCATATTAAAATCTGATTATTTGTTTTTTATTGTTGTTATTTTGCTATTGAGTTTTATGCATTATTTATATATTTTAGATATTAACCCCTTATCATATATGTGATTTGCAAATATTTTCTCCCATTCCATAGGTGGCTTTCTCATTTGGTTGATGGTTTTCTTTGCAATGCAGAAGCTTTTTAGTTTGATGTAGACTCATTTATTTATTTTTGCTTCTGTTATTTGTGCTTTTGCTGTCATACCCAGAAAGTCACTGCCAAGACCAATATCAAGGAGCTTCTCCCCTATGTTTTCCTTGAGGAGCTTTATGGTTTCAGGTCTGGTGTTTAAGCCTTTAATCTTAACATTTTGAGTTTATTTTTGTGAGTAGTGTAAGGTCGAAGTGAGTGCTGAAGAAATGATGCTTTCAAATTGTGGTGCTGGCAATAGAGTCCCGTGGACAGTAAGGAGATGAAATCAGTCAATCCTAAAAGAAATCAACCCTAAATATTCACTGGGTGGACTGATGCAATGCTGAAGCTGAAGCTCCAGTACTTTGGCCACCTGATGCGAAGTGTTGACTCATTGAAATAGACCATGATGTTGGGAAAGATTGAGGGCAGGAGGAGAAGAGGGAGACAGAGGGTGAGATGGTTGGATGATATTGCTGATTCAATAGACATGAGTTTGAGCAAACTCTGGGAAATAGTGAAGGACAGGGAAGCCTGGCATACTTCAGTTCATGGGGTCACAAAAAGTCGGACACGACTTAGTGACTGAACAATGAGTGTAAGGTAGGGGTCCAATTTCATAATTTGTTGAAGAGACTATCCTTTCTCCATTGAATGTTCTTTGCTCCGTTGTCAAGTACTAGCTGGGTGTGTATATGAGGGGTTATTTCCAGTCTTTCTCTTCTGTTCCAGTAGTCTACATTTTTCCAGTAGTCTATTTTTATGCCAGTAACATACTGCCTTAATTATTACAGCTTTGTAATCAGGAAGTGTGATGCTTCTAGCTTTATCCTCCTTTCTCAGAATTACTTTGGCTATTTGGGGTCTTTTGTATCTCCATATACCTTTTAGGATTGTTTTTTCTATTTCTGTGAAAAATACCATTGGAATTTTTATAGGGATTTTGTTGAATCTACACATGGCTTTGGGTAATATGCACATTTTAACAATATTAATTCTTTCAATCTGTGAACATAAGATATCCTTCCATTTGTTTGTGTCTTCTTCAATCTCTGTCATAAAGTCTTGTAGTTTTCAGTGTACAGATTTTCACCTCCTTGGTCAAATTTATTCATAAGTATTTTATTGTTTTTGATGTTATTATGACTGGGATTATTTTCTTTATTCCTTTTTCAGATATTTTGTTGTTAGTGTATATAAATGCAATCGTTTTCTGTATGTTGATTTTATACCCTGGAACTCTACTGAATTTGTTGATCTAGTGGGGGTTTTTTTTTGCTGGAGTTTAGGGTTTTCAATATATTAGATCATATTATCTGCAAACAGACATCCTTACCTCATCCTTACTGATTTGGATGACTTTTGTTTCTTTGCTTGCTTGATTGCTCTGTCCAGGACTTCCAGTGCTATGTTGAATGGAAGTGGTGAGAGTGGGCACTGCTATGTTGCTCTTGATCTGACAGGAAAACCTTTCAACCTTTTACCATTGAGTATGCTGTTTGGCTGTGGGTTTGTTATATATAGATATAGATATGAAATTCATCAAGACCCATACTTTTAAATGGCTGCATACTATTCTGTTGTGACACATTAAGTCTGTACTTTATTGAATCTCTTCCCCCCACTTACCTTACAAAAGGCTGAACTAAATATTCTTGGGAATATATCTCAATTTACTTCTTTCTATATTTCTAATGATAAAAAGTAATATCCAATCATTGAAAACAATTAAAATACAGAAAAAAAAAATTTATAATGCAACCTCCCAGACTGTATCACTGTTGATGTTATTTGCACATATCTTCTGATCTTACAGTTGTTCCAAAACACCCCAACAATTCTTCCAAAACTTCTAGCATTATGCATTATCACAAAGCCTATGTTTAAATATGTTTATTAATAAATAAATGTAATTTTTATTATAGAGATTTTCAATCCTATATAAAAGAAAAATACTAGTAAAATGACCATATTTCTATCACCCAACTTCAACAATTATTAAAATATAACTAAATTTGCTTTTTCTGTACTTCAACTCCTCAATGGAATATTTGAAAGTCCCAGACACCATATCATTTTTAAGGTAAATAGTATATTATGTGTTTTTTAAGCATAAAAACTCTTTCTTCTAGTAACATAATCATAATACCATTGTGAATGTGAATGTGAAAGTCATTCAATTGTGTCCGACTCTTTACCACCCCATAGACTATACAGTCCACGGAATTCTCCAGGCCAGAATACTGGAGTGGGTAGCCTTTCCCTTCTCCAGGGGATCTTCCCAACCCAGGGATCTAACCTAGATAGTATGACTATTCACAACAGAAGAGTATGGGTTAGATCTCCCACATTGCAGGCAGATTTCTTTACCAGCTGAGCCACAAGGGAAGTCCATAATACCATTATCATACTTAAAAATTTACCAAAAATTCCTTAATATTATCAATGTTCAAATTTCTCTGATTGCCTCTGAAGTCTCTTATTTACAACTAGATTATTCAAATAAGAGTCTAATGTTGTCCACACTGTGTTTGCTTGATAAGACTCAAATATCTTTTCATTATTAACATTTCTTATCCCTTTTTTTAAATTATTATATTTTACTTTTCAAAGCATCCTTGTCACTTGTCCTAGCATTTCACGTTGTGGATTTAGCCTCCTGCGTTTTCACTGTGTCCTACAATATAAAGCTCTATCACCTGGATTTCCTGTAAACAGGTATTAGAGGCTTGAGCAGATTCCAGTGTGATATTTTGATAAGAATATTTTATAGGAGATGCTTTGCACTTTTAATTGCATCTATTGATACACACATGATATTGCATTGTGTCTCTTTTTGTGATGCAAATATTGGCCAGCGGCTTTGAGCATTGAAATTTTTTTGCTTTGTTTTCCTTATCAATATAATGTAGATACCTTTCACTGTCAGAATCTACCAGCTTATCTAGTCAGTCTGTAAGGAAGACATGCTGGAGTTCTCTTTGGGGTCCTTATACAGTACAAACTGCTGGTACAGTTGTGGTTTATAACAAGAGGTTGCAAATTTTGGAATTGTTTCCTGCCACTCATAAGTTTCACAGTTATATTAGTGAATTATCTCAAATATCTGAGATGCAAGTTATCTATATGTTCAAGAATAAACTGTCTGAAATTTACTTTGGAAAGATCTTATTATGCCTTTTAGACATCTAAGAATAAATATTCAACTGCAATGTTTTGTCTTTATTCTACTGTTTGTTTCCAAAGTAGTTGGACATTTACTCTGACATCCCAAATGCTTGACAAGCCAGACTTCTAGAAAAAAAAGTCAAAGAAAAAGAAGCAAAGGAGACTGTATGCTGATTATATTCATGAGGATATTTTTAAAACATATTTTAAAAATCACTTGTGTTTTAGTCTAGCATTGCTATGATGTTTTTAAAGTCCCTATTGGAGAACAATTTGACAATCTTTATCATTCACCATACCAATGTTCATAGCATTTAGCATGTCAACCCCATGTCTCAGAATTTTTCTTTTAAGAGTTACTCAATATCACTAAAAACTATAGGTATAAAATTTAATGAAAATATTATTTGCAATAGACCCTCTACACATGGAAAACCCTGCATATATACTTTAAGTAAATTATGTCATAGCAATATACTCTAATACTGTTTACCTGAAAGGAACAGTATGTTTATTTTTTATTCAAAATTCATCAAATTTGTATTGAGCAACTACTGTAAGTGTTGACTGTACAGGAGTGAAACAACAAGCAAACAAAACAAAGATCCTGCCCCTGGGGTTAACATCCTAGTTGCTACAGGAGGTTAATGCTGCTGTAAAAACAGCAGAAACATTTAAATAACAATATCAAGGAGACTGAAGCTGAGAAAAAAAAGAATGAGTGGAAAATATAAATCTTGTGTGGGCTGGTATAGAGATGCCAATTAAAACATGGAAGCCGATGATGTCATCTCATTTTCACACTGAAATTCTCAACTGTTTGCCCAAAGCTAGTCTGAACACAAGTGGCCATAATCTTTTTTTTCTGACTGCCCTTTGTGGCATGTGAGATCTTAGTTCCCAACCAGGGATCGAACCCACACATCCTGCAGTGGGAGGACGGAGTTTTCGCTGGACCTCCAGGGAAGTTCCAAAAGGCTATAATCTTGTGGTTCTCCTATGAAATGTCCCACTATAGTCTCAAGATGATAGAGTGGAAGGACATGAGCTCACCCCTTCTTATGAAAACACCCAAATCACAACTAACTGTTGAATATGTGTGTGCCATCATATCCAACTCTTTGCGACCCTTTGGACTGCAGCCTGCCAGGCTTCTCCGTCCATGGGATTTTTCAGGCAAGAATACTGCATGGGGTTGCCCTTTCCCTTCTCCAGGGGATCTTCCCAACCCAGGGATCAAATCTGCAGCACCTGCGGCGCCTGCATTTCAGGAAGATTCTTTAGCCCTGAGCCATCAGGGAAGGCGTCAACAACAACAACAACAAAAAGCTGTAACCTACCAAAAAAGACACCCTTCATCCAAAGACAGGGGTGCAATCATGATAAAATCAAGTCCCATACCTGCTGGGTAGGCAATCCACAAACTGGAAAATAATCATACAGCACAGGAGTGAAAGTCTGGGGATCCAGCAACAGGAGGAGGAGGCCCCAGAGAGTCTAGCTTTGAAGGCCAGCTAGGTTTGATTGCAGGACTTCCATAGTATGGGGGAAACAGAAACTCCCCTAAGATGTCCCAGCAAAAAGGCCCTCTACTCATGTCAGCTGCTCTCACATGTCAAGACTCCGGTACATTCTCCAAGGCAAAAGCCATGAGGATGGTCCAGATATTTAAATATCTATACACACACACACACACACACACACACACACACACACACACACACAGAGTCTTTTCAGCTCCATACCCATATGAACAGTCTCTGTTGGTCTGCTTCTCTGTTGTCAATCTACAAATTCTGGTGATTTTATCAGGGTAATGAGAATACAGATGCCTTTTAAAAAGACTTTATGCTGTTCTGTTTACTCCAACTATTTTATAATCAATTGACATCAATCTAAGAACAGAAAAAGTTATACATTCATTCACATTAAAAAAAAAATGTATCCAAAAGTCCTGCCAATAAAAGTTACATAAAATTGTTCTATTTCTGGAGTCATTTCCTCCCCAAAGGTTCTGGGATTATGTATTTATTTTCAGCTTTTATATTAAAACCTTGTAAGAAGCCTCTGTATTGGATGGATCCCAAATCATATGTAACCAATTCCTCAGTTTATGTAGCTCATGAGGAGAACTGAGGTGAGAGCGTATGTATCACGGAAGTTAAAACCCTGGATTCTGGATCAGGGTGCTAACATATGTGCTAACACAATTCAGTCGTGTCAGACTCTTTGCAACCCTATGGACTGTAGCTCATCAGGCTCCTCTGTCCATGGGATTCTCCAGGCAAGAATACTGGAGTGGGTTGCCATGCCCTCCTCCAGGGGATCTTCCCATCCCAGGGACTGAACCCGAGTCCCCTGTGGCTCCTGCATTGCAAGTGGATTCTTTACCGCTGAGCCACTGGGCAAGTCCCTGGATCAGGATAACAGGTTTAAAAACTAGTTTCATCGTCTGACAGCCCCTATAACTTGGAAAAGCTACCTAATCCTAGTTTCCTCACCTCTCAAATAGAAGTAATAATACCTACCTGGTGTGGTTGTCATACAGACTGAGTAGGATAGTAATAGTAGCAGATGAACATGCATTGAGGGGCTGCCTGGGGGAGGCAATGTGGAGAAGGCTTGATAAGAATCATCTCGTTTAATCCTCACAATGACCACGTGGTGGGCATTATTATTTTCTCCATATTACAAGCGAGAAAACAGGATTAGAGTAGTCAATGCCCTTATTGAAAATTACAGAAGTAAATGACTGAATCAAAATTAATCCACGTTAATATACAGAAGATGTGGTGTGTGTATATATATATAAATATATATACATATATATAGTGGAATATTACTCAGCCATAAAATGAAATAATTCCATTTCCAGAAATGTGGGTAGACCTCGAGATTAAGTGACTAAGTGAAGTAAGTCAGACAAAGACAAATATCATATGATATCACTTATATTGGAACCTGAAAAAAAAGAGGTACAAATGAATTTATTTACAAAACAGAAGCAGACCCGCCAACATAGAAAAGAAACTTATGGTTTGTTGTTGCTGTTTAGTCGCTCAGTTGTGTCTGACTCTTTGCGACCCCGTGGATTGTAACCCACTTACCAAAGGGGAAAGGAGGGGGAGGGACAAATTAGGAGTTTGGGATTAACATATACACACTACCATATATAAAATAGAAAATCAATAAGGACCTAATGTATAGCATGGTGAACTAAATTCAGTATTTTGTAATAACCTATGGGAAAAGAATCTGAAAGAGAATAAATATATATTCAGTTTTATAAATATATATATATATATATATAACTGAATCACTTTGCTGTACACCTGAAACTAATGCATTGTAAATCAACTATGCTTCAATAAAAAATTAATCCACAGGCAGTCTGCCTCCAGAGCCACGTGTTAACAATGTACTTCCAGAAATCCCATCAAACACACATAAGCTGGGATGAAGTGAATGCTTAATAAGTGGTTGTTGTTATTAAGATGAGTAATACAAAGATTAGGTATAGTTGACATAGTTCATAAACAGCGGCTATTCTGTTTCAACACACTGTATGAAAGAAAAACTGGAACTATCTTGGCTCTATGATATGCTTATTCTCTAAGAGGTCATAGTTGAAAATAGTGTGCCAGTGCTTCATCTTCAGATTACATTAATGCAAGATTCCTCAGTCTGTTTATGAAAGAATGGAGAATTCACAGACTTGCACTGTCCTATACAGTAGCCACTAGTTACAGGAATTGAGAAATGCAAACTACACACAGGATTTCAATGATTCTAGTATAAAAAAAGAATGCACATATCTCCTTAATAACTTCAGATTCTTCATATGCTAAAATGATATAATTTAGGACATACTGGGTTAAATGACATGTATTCTTAAAATTAATTTCACTTGTTTCTTTTTACTTTTCATAAAGTGGCTACAAGAAATTTTATTTTTAAGTGGCTTGCAAAATCTTTCTACAGAAGAGTGCTGCTCCTGGCAGGTTCTGGCAATGAAGCCTGAAGCAGGTTAGACATAATCATGGTTTATAAAATTCTAAATCCAATTAAAAACCAAATGCCAAAACATGATTGAAAGATTATTATACAAAATTGTTACATAGTATATTGATAACTGTATGAACCATAAGCCCTAGATTATGTTTAAAATGATAACAAACAGGGTTGGGAAAGGACATAACAATGATCAGATGTATGTTAGATTCCTTCTTTTAAACAGATTCGTGCATGCTAAGTCACTTCAGTTGTGTCCGACTTCTTGGGGGCCCATGAACTGTAGCCTTCCAGGCTCCTCTATCCATGGAATTTTCCAGGCAAGAATACTGGAGTGGGTTGCTGTGCCCTCCTCCAGGGATCGAACCCATGTCTCGTATTTCCTGCATTGGCAAGAGTGCCACCTGGGAAGCCCCTTTAAACAGATGGGCCTCAAAAGCACCATTTCAATCTTAACTTCGACAATTCGAGAAAAGCCATGTGTTGTAGATTCTGAGATACATGTTTCACATCCTAATAATATTCTGGATCAGAATTTGGCATGCAGTGGATAGGGTGGGGACAGAGGTCCTGGTGGGGGCTGGGACATTGGGACTGAGTGTCAGGTCAGCCTGGGACATAGGGCAGAAATATCAGCCAAAGAAAGCTGAGGGGAGGAGAAAAAATGACCAATGTTGATTCTTGACCACTGGATCCCCTCCTCCCAGCCACCTATCTAGCTGTTGAAGGCAGGGGTCGAATTGGTAAGAGAAAGTGTTAGTGCCAGAGACCTAGCCCCTCCCTTCCAGCTCCTTGGGCACTGCCAGGTCCTGACTCATCCCTCCGTTTATTCCAGTCACAGTGACAAGCTGGAAGAGAAGGACACGTCAGGTGCAGAGAACATGAGGGAGAGGATCTGATTAGGGAAAAGGGGAATGAGGGCAACAGAATAGGAATGGCTTCTGTTTCTCACTGCCACTCCCCCAATTTATTTTGGGGTCACTTTCACCCCATCCGCCAGGAAGCTCAGATGTGCTGGGGGGAAAGGAGGCTCTTCCAGAAGTTCAGTAGTTCAGTCAGGAGCTCTGTCTCTGCCCTACTGCAGCCAGAGCTTTAAATAAGTTCCCAGGCATAGCCTTTGCCTGCCCCAGTGGTCTAGAAGGGTTAAGACAGAGCACTCCTTCATATCTGGACACAAGATGCTGTTTGTCTTTCTGTACCCTTGTGGGGAGCACTGAGCCAGGACTGAATCCAAATTCCTTATCTGCCATCCTAGGCCTGATATACTCAAATGGAATTTACTTTTAGGAGCTATAGCCCTGGCAGTGCCAGAAAATGATGATAAAGTGGATTGTACACTTTGATATTCAATGTGTTTTAAAACCTTGCTGGTTACTTTGCTGATATTTTAACATACTCGTGGCCATTTAATGTATATTGTATTCCATAAAGATGTACAGTTGACTCTCCACATCTGCAGATTCCACACCCCAAAACTGACAATATTTGAGGGAATTCCCTGATGGTCCAGTGGTTAGGAATCTGTGCTTTCACTGCAGAGGGCACAGGTTCAATTCCTAGCCTGGGAACTAAGATCCCACATGTTGCAGGGTGCAGCCAATATGTGTGTGTGTGTGTGTGTGTGTGTGTGTGTGTTTGGTAAAATATTCCAAAAAGTTACAAAATAGCAAAACTTGAGTTTGCCACTCAGGCAACTAGTTACATACCATTTACTTGTCTTTTAACTTCAATCCCGTCTATTACACTGAAGGCCTCTGTTAACACACGCAGGTGCTTTGTACTGCCCATCAGGGCTCAGGGCTCAAGGCCCAGGGGCATGGATTGCTGAGCACCATCAGTGAGGCAAGGAGGAATTAAGGGATGGAAAGCTGACCCCCTCTTTGTCTAATACACATGCGGATGGAGAAGCCATCTTTGTCTAATACACATGCGGATGGAGAAGCAAGGCCAAAATGTGAGCATTTTCAAAGCCAAGCATGGATAAATTTCTTCAACTCAGTAGATCAATTGAGAGATTCTTAAATATTTTGAACCGAGAAATGTTAACAGGAGATTATTTCAAGAAGCCTACAGAGTAAGGTTTTCAGTTTGGGTGGGTGTGGCTGGGGTGTGTAGGAGGTGGAGATCTTAAGGTAGGGATTCCTGGGCACAGTGGAAGGGGAGCAGAAAACTACTCACTGAGAAGCCCTCATAACCAACTCAAGCCTTGCCCAGGCTCCCCCTCCTGCCCAGACACAGAGCCGGATGTAGCTTGCTTCCTTTATTTGTAAAAAAAGGCTTCATTTTCTTTTTGTGTGAATTTATACATGCTGTAGGAATGTGAAAGATCTGTAAAAGCATTACTGTACCTGTAGAAAACCATTATTCATACTTTGGAGGAGTTTTGGTTGTCATTCCCTTTCTGTGTACAGCTAACATTTTAACATGGTGATTCATTTTTTTCACCTTACTATTATATGGAAGTCATTTTTCCATGATGTTACATGGTCCTGACAGACGATTCAGTAATATTTTTAGAGAGACCGTCTACCCTTGGTTTCCTTAATTGATTATTCGGCAACTGTGATTCCAAATGTTTCCCTTTTTACGAATAATGCTTGGATAAATATCTCCACACATACATATCTCTATCTATGCATGCATTATCTATATAACAAAATAAGATAAATACAGAGAAGATGGAGAAGATGGAAGAGGCGGGGGTGAGGAGGAGGGGCAGAGCAAGGGAGGAGGGTTATTCCTCCTTCTTAAGAACCGTGGTCCCGGCGAGCGGAGACCGCAGTGCGCACGACAGTCACCAGGGCAGCGGCTGCGGATAGGGGCGGAGCCACCAAGAGCCTGAAAGCCCAGGACAGGCCCCGGTACTGCGCAGAACCGGGCGGGGGCCTTGTGGCAGTAGCGCTTAGCTTTGGCCTTGGGCGGTCTCTGGCGCCCCCTGCCGTCCGCGTTGTGAGTCTGCAAAGGGCTGCTGTTCTTAGTGCCCGTTCCCTTAGCCCGTGCCTCCTCCATTTTGCTTCTACATCCCTTGTCTTTCATCCCTCCCTTCCGTGTCCCTCTCCAGTCTTCCGCTTATTAATTTAAGGCTCCCAACTGGAGGAGCCCCTTGCGGAACTAGCTACCGTCGTTAGACCCAAAGGAGCAGGCAGAGATGGTGCCCGGGTGGGAGGGGACCGCTGGCAACGGGGCCCAAGCCCTTCCCAGCTCGGGAGAGCACAGATCTTGAGCGGAGGCTGCTTGCCACAGGGCTCGTGGCGCCTCCTAGCGGTTCCTGGTTTCTTGCTCTCTGTAGTCCCCGGAGGAGATGCCGTAAAGGATCAAACCCGGGGTATAACGGGGACTGCACCGCCCTGGCCCCAACAGGCCCTCCCGCGGACACAGGAAGTGGGACACAAGGGCCAGAGGTATGGGGTCTCTGAGGTGGGACCTGCCATTGTCAAACATAAAGCAGAGCTGGACAGCAGTTGGACTTCCCCGGTGGCTCAGCGGTAAAGAATCTGCCTGCAATGGAGGAGATCCAAGTTTGATCCCTGGGTAGGGAAGATCCCCTGGAGAAGGGCATAGCAACCCACTTCAGTATTCTTGCCTGGAGAATCCCATGGACAGAGGAGCCGGGCGGGCTACAGTCCCTGGCTACTGTCCCTGGGGTTGCAAAGAGTTGGACACAACTGAGTGACTAAGCACAGTGGACAGTAGATAAAGTAGTAAAGTGTTAGTTGCTCTTTGCGACTTCTTGGACGTAGCCCACCAGGCTCCTCTGCCCATGGAATTCTCCAGGCAAGAATAACTGGAATGGGTAGCCATTCCCTTCTCTGGGGAATCTTCCCCACTCAGGGATTGAACCCAGCTCTCCTTAATTACAGGCAGATTCTTTAACTTCTGAGCCAACAGGGGCTTCAGTTAAAGCAGTAAAAACAGATTTAATTCAAGACCATTGCAAGAGGGAAAAAAAGAGACCTCTATATAGTACCAGATTTAATGTTGAATATAGAATGCTGCTGCTGCTAAATCACTGCAGCCGTGTCTGACGCTGTGCGACCCCATAGACAGCAGCCCACCAGGCTCCTCCGTCTCTGGGATTCTCCAGGCAAGAATACTGGAGTGGGTTGCCATTTCCTTCTCTGGAATATAGAATGAGCAAGTGAAAATTATCACCAAGGAGCAGTGGGGGTATGGGTATATCTGTGGGTGGAAAATTACTAAAATGAAATATCTAGGGGTAAGGTGGGATTCTAGTTAAATCCATCTAACGGGATTCTTGGTGAGGGCAGCAAGGGTGATCAGACATCACCTGGGAGATGGTGGAGGATGGGGAACCACATCAGTTATCTGGGGTGATCAGATACAATGAATGGGGGATTCTGGCTAAATTGACTTAGCAGAACTCTTGCAAAAATTGGACAATGCAGAGATGATCACAGAAGCCCAAAAGTTGATGGTTAGTCATGGGTTAAGATTTCTGTCAACGTATTTGACCTGAGCCTGGTGTGAAGCAAGTTGCTGTTCTTTCTTGAACGACTTCTTCCCCCAGAAGAAGACGGTAACCACCCAAAGTTCCACCTGTTAGTTTGGGAGTCTCATGGGGTCAGTGACTCGCAGTCTCTCCAGCTTCTCAGTATGGCAGAGTGGAGAGTGCCCTCCTGGTTTTTCCTCTGTTCCAAGTCCCAGCCAGGACCTGGGTGACTGTGGAACTGTGGATGGAGCAGGCCAAGGGCAGGGAGCAGTTTGACTTCTCCGATGTCTGCTTTTCTTCAGAAGCTGAAGGACTTCTTGGCAATGAGGCAGAGCCCAGCTTTCTTGAAAGTGATTTTGTTCCCTGCTGTCAAAAGTGTTTAACTGCTGTCAAAAGTGACAGCCAGGTGTAAGGGGGAGGAAGGGGCACGGACTGGCAGCCTCTCTCAAGCTTGCTCCTGGCCTTTGATCCTGACATTAACAATTGTACCTGTCACTTGTTGGTTTTCTTTGTCACCATAGATGTGTTTGAAAAAAGTTTGAAATATTGTAACTTTCTCTATAAAGACAAAGCAAACCAAAAGTCTGGAAGCAAAGAGAATGGTTTAGGAAATGAAAACTGTAATACAGATGAGAAGGGATGATGATATGAATTAAGGCAAGAGCTGTGGGGAGGCAGGTACACCTATCCCACATAAGCTTCCTGTGAATTTGAAGTTAGGCTAGAGAAAAGCAGCCAGCATGGTGTCCGGCATACTACTTGGTGTCAAATAAGTGCTTTGTTGCTACTTTTCCCTCTCCCTGAGATAAATTCTGTCAGAAAGCAGGCCCATGGGTGCTATCTGTAGGTATAGGCTAGGAGTCTTATTCTGGCTCCTAATACTGTGGCAAGTTTCCCAAGGGATGTCATGCCCCTTTCAGCTCTGGAAAGGGCTTCTAGAAATGAGGGAGCATAGGAGGTGACCAAATGAGTCAGGCCAGCACACTCTCCTGTCATTCAAGGGCTCTCCTCAAGGGTGAGGATTGCTGTGGGGGCCTCTGCTTGTTCTCTGAGAGGTTCTCAGGCCCTCACCCTCCTGCCCCAGTGGTCCCTCACCTTACTTGGGCAGCCTCCCAAGCCCCTGTGTCTAGCTCAAATTCAGCCAACTACCTCCCCTTCCCAGAAAAAAAAAAGTTTCACTCTCGCATGAGGTTTTCCAACATAAGGAGCGAAGTGGATGTTGGGAAACAGGAGGCAGAGACTGCAGAATCCCCTGGCTCAAGCTTTATCCTCCCAACCTCACTGTGCTCTTTCACACAACAACGCAACCCTGAGCTACCCAGGGGGCCTAAGGAGCGCTGATCTCTTCACTTAGGTCAGAAGGAGGGAAGGAAGGAAGACGGGTGCATGGATGGGAGGAAGGAAGAAAGGGATAGAGAAGGAGAAAGACGGGGGTCTAGAAACAAAGTTTGAAAGGGCTGGAGGAGCGGAAGAGAGAGAGAGACAGAGAGAAGAGAGAGAGAAGGAAAGAGAAAGAGGGAGAGGAGGAACCAGAACAGGAGGAGGAAAATGGAGAGAGGGGAGGTCTTTCAGATGGTAGCCAGAGAAGACGGAGGTCGAGCGGGGTTCTTAGGTCTCTGGTCCAGCTCTTCCTCTGGATTTACCCACAATGCCTCAGTAACCTCAACATCTCTCTTTTTAAATTTTTTTTTGTCTTTGTGTTTTGTATCTTTTTTTAATTTTTTAATTTTTATCGAGGTATAGTTATTGTACAAAATTATGTAAGTTACAGGTTTTTAAAGGTTATACTCCATTTTATTTAGTATAAGATATTGGCCATATTCTCCCTGTTGTACAATATATCCTTAAAACTTATTTTATACCTAATAGTGTGCACTGCTTGATCTTAATCCCCTACCTGTGTATTGCCCCTCCCCACTTTTCTCTCCTCACTGGTAACCACTAGTTTATTCTCTATGTCTTTGAGTGTGGTTCTTTTTGGTTATATTCACTAGTCTGCTCTATTTTTTAGATTCTGCATATAAGTGACATCATACAGTATGTGTCTTTCTCTGTCTGACTTATTTCACTTAGCATAATGCCCTCCAAGTCCATCCATGGTGCTGCAAATGGCAAAATTTCATTCTTTTTATGGCTGAACAGTATTCCATTGTACATGTGTATGTGTCTTCTTTATCCATTAATCTGTTGATGAATATTAAGGTTGCTTCCATGTCTTGATTACTGTCCGTAGTGCTGCTGTTAAAACTAGGGGGCATGTATCTTTTTAGGTTAGTGTCTTGGTTTTCATTTTGGATCTATAGCCCCAGGAGTGGAATTAACCTCAGCATATCTTCAGTGAAGTGTAAGTGCGAGAAATACCAGAGATTGAGACCCGCCATAATCCCCACACACATGCTGTCCAGTCTGGGGCACCTTCCACTCCAAAATCATGTCTTACAGTGCAAGAGGGAGTGTTTGAGGGTGAGGATCTATATATCCCAGAGACATTTCTTTAGCATCATATACTCAGTGTCTGCTGCACACCGACCCCCTGTGACTTGTTCCAGAAGTACATGCCAGGCAAAAGAGCAGGGGCTGGAGGTCCAGTGGGCCCTGCTGACAGTCTGATGGAGTCAGTGCCTTGTGCCCCAGGCAACCATGGCCTCATCTGAGGAGAACATGGGTGAGAAGTGCATGGGAAGAGGCAGGTCTTGTCTGGGGGGAGCTGGGGGGAATTAAGGCCCCCAAGTCAGCACCTGCCCACTCTGAGAGCCCACTCCTGGAAGCCACGTGTCTCTGTCAGGAGAAGAAATGTGCCCATAGGTTGGTTGCTTCCTTCTCCAGTGGTCCAGCAGATTGTTCCAGGCTGATAGGGGAGGGAATCCTGCCTAACTAGAAGCTTCTGGGGCTGCTATGCCCAGAGTTCAGAGCCCTGCCTGACTTGGAAGAGAGCTGGTCTGACTTTCTAACCGTGCCTGGAGGGCCTCCATTGTAACTGGCTCTGGGCCTTCCTGACCCCCTTGTGAGCAACCTCCATGGCCCAGGGCCAGGTTAGTACATGGAGCCCCTCCCTAGCTCTCACTAGGGGAGTTCCTTCAGGGTAGCAACATAAGCTACCACACTCCTTAGTTCTTCCCTGCTCACCCTCCCAGAAACATAAAGAAAGGTCCCCCCTTCCTACAGTATAGCCCAGGGAACTATAATCAATATACTGTAATAAACCATAATGGAAAAGAATATGAAAAAGCATGTATAAATAACTGAGTCACTTTGCTCTACAGCAGAAATTAACACAGCATTGTAACAATCAACTATACTTCAGGGACTTCCCTGGTGGCACAGTGGATGAGAATCCATCTGCCAGTGCAGCGGACATGGATTTGACCCCTGGTCCGCATGCTGTGGAGCAGCTAAGCCCGTGCGCCACAGCTACTGAGCCTGTGTGCTCTAGAGCCAGTGCTCCACAACAAGAGAAGCCACCACAGTGAGAAATCCGGGCGTCCCAGTGAAGAAGAGCCCTCCTTGCTGCATAGAGAAAGCCTGTGCACAGCGATGAACACCCAGCAGAGTGAAAAATAAATGCTTCTTTGAAAAACAATACTTCAATAAAAATTTTCAAAAAAGAGAACAGAAGAAAGGTCCCTGCCCCCACTCCACATAACTTCCCTGACTCATTGTCTAACAGAGAAGACTGAGTATCACATTGGGGTAATTCTCATTATAGGTATTCTCTTCATGGCCTACAGACAAGACAGTCCTGTCTCCACACCATCAGCTATGCAGCAGTCACCTATGCAGGAAGAGTGGTCAAGCTCTTCCTGACCCAGGGCTCTGTTCCATGATTGCCATCTGGGGCTCTGCCCTCCAGCTCTCAGAAGCACAGAGAAGAAATAGTTGTTTCTTTGTGACTGTGGCCCCATGTCAGGGTGGCCCAGGGCCAGACTAGGACATGAGCACTGATGAGGCAGTAAAGAGTAGAAGCTAATCACTTTCATCTGGAAAGATTTTCCTGTTTTTCCATTTTCTCCTTTAGTTCTATAACCACAGAAGGATTACTAGGCCCAAGGGCATAACTCTCCTTAAGGTTTCTTATTCATCTGCTAAGTGAATGTTCATTTCTTTCCAACTGAGTTTTTTTCTACTCCCACCTGCACTTTGCTCCATCTTCAGTGCTAAGTATCATCATTTCTCATTAATGCTACTTCAATACTGGAAAATGATTTCTGATTGTGTTCATTTTAGTTTCTTTTTTTCCCCAAGTAAAGTGAACATTTTCCCATAGCTTTAAATCACCTTAATACTTGTTTGTTCAGGCCCTTTGCCACTTTATCCTTGGAGTATCTACTGTGTGTTTTTTTTTTTTTAAGTTAGTTCTGTTCAATTAAGTTTTAATGAATTCCTACTTGGTATCATGCAGGAATTGTGCAGGGCCACAACAATATGGAGATGAAGCCAACACATGCCTTACCCTTCAGATGAAACTCTTCATGGGAAAGCAGAGCTCCTAATGAGATCATGTCAATACTGTAGTAAGATAGGTTTGTATCAGGCATAGGGAAGGGGAGCATTTTCCCCTGAAAGAAAACACCAAGTACAAGGAATAAGACTGAACCATCAGAAGAAAACTGAAGAATTCACAGGCAGAAAGAACCACAGGAATAAAGGACTGGGGCAGGAACCAGCACTAGGTGGTGAAGAACTTGAAAAGCAGATGCATAAGGCTGAAGTGGGAGAGCTGGAGGGCTTGAAAGTAGTTGGGGCTAGGGGAGAGGCCAGAGTATGAATAACCTTGAACTCCACTGGAAGAACTTTGGGCTACTTTTTGGAGATGAGTAAAGTTAGTGAATAACTTTTAGCAGGAGAATGACATGGGAAAACTTGTCTTCAGATTTGATTCCACCTCCCACCCCACACCCTGCCCCTGCTGCAGTGTTGGCTGGTATCCAAAATAGAAGGGTGTATTAGTTTGCTAGGACTGCTGTAACCAAGTGCCACAAACTGAGTGGCTTTCCAGAAGAAGTTTACTGTCTCAGAGGCTAGAAGTCTAAGATCAAGGTGTTATCAGGGTCGGTTCCTTCTGAGGGGCTGTGAGGGAGAATCTGTTCCCTGCCTCTTGCCCAACTTCCAGTAGTTTGCTGGCAATCTCTGGTATTCCTTAGTTTGTAGAAGCATCGCCTTGATCTCTGGCTTTACCTTCACATGGCATTCTCCCTATGTACATGTCTCTGTGTTCAAATCTCCCCTTTTTATAAGGACATCATAGTAGATTAGAGCCCACCATAAAAACCCCATCTCCAAATAAGATCACATCCCAAAGTACTGGGGGGTTAGGGCTTCAACATATGAATTTTACAAGGAAACTATTCAGCTCATAATAAAGGGGGAGAATAGATTAGGAGCCCAGGACTTAAACTAGGGCTGTGGAGGGACAGACAAGATGGAGGGACTAGGACAGAGTTCATTTGGGGGTGTAAAATAAACAAGTCTTGCTCTTTCATGAAATGTAAGGGAAGGAGAGTTCAATTTCCAGGTTTGGAGTACTCCACTATTTCTTGTTTAGTCACTAAGTCATGTCCGACTCTTTGTGACCCTATGGACTATAGCCCACCAGGCTCCTCTGTCCATGGGATTCTCCAGGCAAGAATACTGGAGTGGGTTGCCATTTCCTTCTCCAGGGGATCTTCCTGACCCAGGGACCAAACCCACATCTCCCGCTTGGCAGGCAGATTCTTTACCACTGAGTCATGGGAAGCCCTTGGAGTATTTCCATTCCAGGGCTATTTGTGTATTAGTACTAAAGGAGGAGGATGGGGAAGGGGAATAAAGAAGATTGGACTGTAAGGTGACAAGATTACCCTAGATATTGTATATTAAGCTTGAAAGATCTGTAAAACATTCCCATCGGTCAGGCAGGAGAAAGATCAGAGCTGGAAACATACCTTTGGTAGTGAGAAGCATGTAGGTAGACGTTTAAAGTGATGAGCAAGGAGGTGACCGTCCTAGGAAAGCAAAGGAAAGACAGAGGGTCAAGAACAAGAGGGTAGGGAACACCAGAACACCTTGGTAGCTATAGACAGTGCTATATACAGACAGTGCTTAGTGTGAGAAGTCGATTGAAAAGTTCCAAGGAGGGAGTGGGGAGAGATAAATTAGGAGTTTTAGATTAACATATACACAGTACTATGTATTAAATAGGGCATCACAGGTGGTGCTACTGGTAAAGAATCCACCTGCCAATGCAGGAGACACAAGAGAAGATTTGATCCTTGGATTGGGAAGATTCCCTGGAGTAGGAAATGACAACCCACTCCAGTGTTCTTGCCTGGGAAATTCCATGGACAGAGGAGTCTGGCGGCCTGTAGTCCATGGGATCACAAAAGGCTGAGTGTGCACATGCACACACACACACACACACACACACACACACACACTTTAAATAGGTAGAGTAAGGACTTACTGTATAACACAGGCAACTATACTTGATATTTTGTAATAATCTATAATGGAAGAATCTGAAAAGTATATATATATACATAGAACTATATATATATAGGTGCTGTGTGTGCTGTGCTTAGTCATGTCCTCCGACTCGTTGTGACCCTATGGATTATAGTCCACCAGGCTCCTCTGTCCATGGGATACTCCAGGCAAGAATACTGGAGTGGGTTGTTTTGCCCTCCTCCAGGGCATTTTTCCCACCCAGGGATCCAATCATGTGACTCCTGCATTGCAGGTGGATTCTTTACCACTGAGGCACCAAGGAAGCTATATATATAGTAACTGAATCACTTTGCTGTACCTTGAAACTAAGGCAACACTGTATTAATAAATTAACTATACTTCAATTTAAACATTTTAAGAAGAGTAACAGAACATTTCCAGCAATAAAAGAAAATTCCAAGAAGGAGCTATCTTCCATGGGAATGTTGGATCCATGAGAAAAAAGACTTGGTCTAATTTCCTCACTGCTATCTATTCAACTGCTTATAACAATGTCTGGTACAGAGTAGCTATACAATAAATATTAGATGAATAAAATGTTGAATGAGCTACTCAGAGAGGCATATGAAAAATCAAGAGTTCAGTGTCCCAGGAACCACGGGAGTGATTCTAACACCCCTACTCTACTTCACTGAAAAAATATCATTCTTGTATGTTATTGACTCCAGTGACTTTCAAAAATAAGCTATTTGTAAAAGGTTTCTAAACTTGATTTATAATATAAAAAGCATCAACAAAAAATTTATGCATGTTGTTGAAAAGAGATGTTATAAATAAACTAGATATTGTTCTTCCAATGGTAAATCTTATATGTTAACCCACAAGAATGATCAGAGTAATAAAACTTTTATATACCATCTGGCACTCAGATATTCATAGCAACTTTATTTGTAACAACCCAAACT
This sequence comes from Capricornis sumatraensis, assembly GCF_032405125.1. Lineage (NCBI taxonomy): Eukaryota > Metazoa > Chordata > Mammalia > Artiodactyla > Bovidae > Capricornis > Capricornis sumatraensis. The sequence continues at coordinate 84,921,180 of NC_091092.1, forward strand.
AGGAATGACCCAAATGTCCAGGTGAATGAATAAGTTAACTGTGCCAGACAATGGAATACTACTCAGTAATTACGGAATTCATATTGATGCACACAATGACACCTATGAATCTCAAAATAATATTGCTGCCTGAAAGAAGTTATGCAAAAAAGAAGTGCATACTGTATGAGTCCACTCATATAAAATTCTAGAAAATGCAAGTTAATCTATGGTGACAGAAAGTAGAGGAGTTCCCTGGGAGGTTGGGGGGAAAGGAAAGAGCAGAAGGGAATGATTAAAAGGGGGCAAGAGGAAAATTTGGGGGCAAAGGATGTGTTCATGCTCTTGACTGTGGTGATGGGTTCTCTGAGGTAGGCATCAAACTTGGCAAATAGTACACTCTAATATGTGCAATTTGTTGTATGTCAGGTATATCTAAATTTTCTTAAAAAATCAAATACCCCAATTTAAAAATGGGTCAAGGACTTGAATAGATATTTCTCCAAACAAGACACACAAACTGCCACCAGACATATACAAATGGTACATGAAAATGTGCCCAACATTACTAATCATCAGGGAAATGCAAATCAAAACCACAGTGCAATGTCACTTTACATCTATCAGGATGACTATTATCCAGACAAAAGACAACAAATATTTTGCTAGTATGGGTGTGGAGAACTTTTACACTGTTGATGAGAAGGTAGAATGGTGCATCCATTAGGGGAAATAGTATGGGGGTTTCTCAAAATATTAAAAATAGAACTACCATATGATGCATCAATCCCACTCCTGAGTATATATCCAAAAGAATTGAAATCAGGATCTCCAAGAGATATCTGCACTCCCATGTTCACTGCTGCACTATCCACAATACTCAAGACATGCAAACCACCCAAACACCCATGACAGAGGAGTGGATAAAGGGAATGTGGCTGTCACAGAGCACCGGGTTGAGCTCCCTGTGTTACACAGCAACTTCCCACTAGCTATCTATTTTACATATGTGGGATTCAGGGTGGGAGGGAGGTTCAAACGGGAAGGGTACTTATACCTATGGCTGATTTATGTTGTTGAATGGCAAAAACCAACACAACATTATTAAGCAATTATCCTCCAATTAAAAAGAAATTTTAAAAAGTACACCCATTTTTAAAAAAGAATGTTGTATATGCACATAGTGGAATATTATACAGCCTTAAAAAAGAAGGAAATCCTGCCATTTGCAACAACATGGGTGAATCTAGAGGACTTCATGTTAAATGAAGAAAGCCAGTTGCCGAAAGACAAATAGTGTGTGGCTCCACCTAAATGAGACATAAAGCATGCATGCATTGGAGAAGGAAATGGCAACCCACTCCAGTATTCTTGCCTGGAGAATCCCAGGGACAGAGGAGCCTGGTGAGCTGCTGTTTATGGGGTCGCACAAAGTTGGGCACGACTGAAGCGACTTAGTAGCAGCAGCAGCAGCATAAAGCACTCAGACTCCTAGAAGTAGAGAGAATAGAGTGGTGATTGCTAGGGGCTGACAGGAAGGGAAAATGGGAATTGTTGCTCATGGATATCAAGTTTCAGTAATGGAAGATGAATAAATTCCAGAGACCAGTACAACACAGTACCAATATATAATTAACCAAATACACTGCATGTCATTAACAATAAGGAACTGAACACTTCAAAATATATTGAGTCTAGATCTCATGTAAAGTGTTATCATCAGAAGGAAAAGGAAACATAAAAGAACACAAGGAAACTTTTAGAGGTGATGGATATGTTTAGTACCCTGCTTCTAGTGATGACAACACTGGTGTATGCATATATGCAAAGTCATCAAGATGTGTACATTAAATACATACATTTTTGTATATCAATTATCCCTTAATAAAGCTTAAAAAAGAAAAGAAAATGCAGATAATTATATGAGATTTCAAGCAGTCTTAAAGTACTGGACTTGTAAACCATTGCTACATGGTGGCTGGCACTTAGTAAGCCCTCAATACTCTCCTGTTATTAACTAGAGCAGCGGCCTCCATCCTTTTTGGCACCGAGGACCGGTTTCACGGAAGACAATGTTTCCAGAGACCGATAGCATTGCGGGGGGGGGGGGGGCGGGGGAGGATGGTTTAGGGATGATTCCAGCACATTACATTCATCCTGAGTTTATTTCTATTATTATTACATCATCTCCACCTCAGATTATCAGGCATTAGATCCCAGAGGTTGGGGACCCCTGAACAAGAGGCTAAGAACTAACTCACCATTCCGCAACTCCCTATGGATCTTACAAACCTTGCCCCTGTTGCCAAGGAAACAAGTGCCAAGGAGACGCCACTTGGGCTGCACAGTCACGAGCGTCCCAGCCTGTCTCTGCGGCGAAGATGGCACCAATGAGAGGCGCCCATAGCCTCCAAAGGACAAGGAATAGGGGAGGTAGGAGGCGACCTGGAGAGGAGGGACTGGAGACTAAACAGCCAGCAGAGAAGCTGGAGACCGAGGGGCTGGGAGAGAAGGATGGCAGAGGGTAGCCATTCCCCAAAAGAGGGGAAGATGCGGGAGAGGGTGACAGGGCGCCCACGGCAGGAGCAGGTTCCAGGCCAAGGTACACCCTGTAGTGACTTGACAGATTGCAAGCATCTGACCGGATGAAACAGGAACTCACCCACCCAACTAGCAAGTCTCCTTGCTCACGTAACCTATCCCCGCCCTCGCTACCCTCTACCGGCTACCCCGGCTTCCGCCGCGCAGCAAACTAAGGCGTTCATTGGTTCAGCCTTCGGATCTTTCTCGAGCCCTACAGCTTTGTCTGCAGTCAGCAAAGTGCAAGCTCACCTCCAGAAAGCCAAACCCGTACCTTCTTAGCGACCGATGCTGGGTGACTGGAGCGCCTGCTGGGGACCTCAGGAGCTGCAAGAGGAGCATTTACTGTGGTCAGAGGCACAACTTAACTTGTCCTTTACACATCTTCATTCAGGAAAAGCTGAGCGTTGCAGCCCTGGAGAGATGAGGAGAGTCTGCTACCCCCACCCCCACCCCCACCCCCACCCCATGCCCCCCCAGCCCCACTCCCACCCATACTCCACCCCACCCCTACCCCCATCTTTAATGGTTTCTAAATACCCCTCTCAGCTAAAGGATACAGGGCTCTTTGGAGGAATGGCTTATTCTGTGCCCACAGTAGGGAAAGTACAAGATGTGCTTAGAACATCTTGCACCAGAAAGTAATGAATTGCTTAGAGAATAAGGGGGACATATCAGAATGATACAGGAGGTGGCTTGAAGGGTCTCTTCCTGGGCCAAATTTGGACAGTTTGGGCCCCCAAATAAATAATAACGACTTCCTGTTCCTGTCAAGGTGGAGTAGCCCATTCCTCCCAAGCCCTCCCTCTTACAACTGAAACTCCCCGTACTGTACATAACTCAAAAAATAAACATAGGAAGACTCTGGAAGGTGAAAAGAAAGCAGATAGATGGTCTAAGGACCTCAGGACGTGAGGAATAACACAGCAGTGAATTTCCTCAGCTTCCTTATTGTGGCTGATAAACCCTGCACCAGGGGCTCCAGAAGTCTCTGATCTGGAACTGCCAACAGGCACCTATCAAAAAACAAACAAAAGCTCTGAGAAAAGTCTGCTTCCTTTAGCCAAAGGTTGGGGCAAAAGGTGACCTAACAACAGAAAAATCCTTTAGATAATACCAGCCCTACAGCTTCCCTGGTAACTCAAATGGTAAAGAATCTGCCTGCAATGCAGGAGACACGGGTTCAATCCGTGGGTTGGGAAGATGCCCTGGAGAAGGGAATGGCAACCCACTCCAGTATTCTTGCCTGGAGAATTCCATGGACAGACCATGGGGTTGCAAAGAGTCGGACACGACTGAGCATCTAACACTTTCATTTATTTTTATTTTTACTTTATTTTGCTTTACAATACTGTATTGGTTGTGCCATACATTGACATGAATCAGCCACGGGTGTACATGAGTTCCCAATCCTGAACCCCTCTCCCACCTCCCACCCCATATCGTCTCTCTGGATCATCCCAGTGCACCAGCCCCAAGCATCCTGTATCCTGTATCGAACATAGACTGGCGGTTCGTTCTTTACCTGATACGTTTCTTACCTGATAGTATACATGTTTCAATGCCATTCTCCCAAATCATCCCACCCTCGCCCTCTCCCACAGAGTCTAAAAGTCTGTTCTATACATCTGTGTCTCTTTTGCTGTCTCGCATAGAAGGTTATCATTACCATCTTTCTAAATTCCATATATATGTGTTAGTATACTGTATTGGTGTTTTTCTTTCTGGCTTACTTCACTCTGTATAATCGGCTCCAGTTTCGTCCACCTCATTAGAACTGATTCAAATGTATTCTTTTTAATGGCTGAGTAATACTCCATTGTAACACTTTCATTTTTTACAGCAACCAAACAGCAAGGGAAAAACCAGCATCCCACGCACACTCCCATGTTTCATCAGGAGACCAAGGATCTGGTATTCCACCCCAGCCCTCAGCACGAGGAAGTGGACTGAGCCTCCACCCCACCCAGCATCCACAGCCTAAACAAGGCAGTACCTGATTAGATCTAATCAGGATTCCCCACTCCCCTCACCTCTGGTGTCAGCAGGGCCCAGCAGGCAAGTGAGCTTACACCCACACACAGAGGTAAGCAGATGATGTCAGTTTGTGTCCTCATTTTTCTGGGAAGGTGTGTTTCCATCCCATTCACCTACATGGAGGCGTTGTGAACAATCACTCCTTCACCTTGGCTGGGCTAGCATCCCAAAGGCCCTCTCCCAAAGAGAAGATTAAATATTATAATATCCAAAATGCTCTGGATATAATTTTTTTTTTTTTTAAATCACTTGTCATTCCAAGAACCAGGAAAATCCACAACTTGAATGAGAAAAGACATTCAGCATGAACATAAATCATATATTGAAGTTTTCTTTCAAGGATTTTTAAAGCAGTCACCATAAAGTCACTTCAACAGGTAATTACAAGCTCAGTATTTCATGATTAAGCATGATGTCAGCTATAGGTTCCTTGTAGATGCTCTTTATCAGCTTGAGGTAATCCCTCATTTTGTCAAATACTCTTTCATGATCACATGATTTTTCTTCTGATGGAGTAAATTGTCTAATTTTCAAATGTTGAACCAGCCTTGTATACTTGGAATAAATCCCACGTGGTCATGGTGCGTATTTCTTTTCCTACATTGCTGGATTGGGTTTGCTAATATGTTGTTGAAGGTTTTGAATCTATGTTCTTAAGGGATATTAGTCTATAAATTTCTTGGTTTTGTACATAATTGTTTTATTTTGGTATCAGGGTATTGCTGACATCATAAGATGGGTTTTGGAATTGCTTCCTTTCCTTCTACGTTGGGAACAGATTGTGTAAAATTGGTATGGACTCTTTCTTTAAATGTTTGATAGAATTCTCCAGTGAGAGAAATTTCTTTGGGGAGAGTCTTAATTTCAAATTCAACTTCTTTAATAGTTATGAGACTATTCAGATGATCTATTTCAGCTTGGTTGTGCTTTCATAGTTGGTGGTTTTCAAGGAATTGGTCAATTTCTTCTACATTGTAGAATTTATTTTCTTATTATCCTTTTAATGGCTTTTCTTTTTTACTTTTTTCACATCTTTTTTTTTTCTTTTACTTTTGTCAGTCTGTTAGAGGTTTATCAATGTTATTGATATTTTCAGTGAACCAGCTTTTTGTTTCATTAATTTTTTCTATTGATTTCTTGCTTTCAATTTAATTGATTTCTGTTCTTACCATTATTTCTTTCCCATTGTTTGGGCATATTTTGCTCTTTTTTAGTCTCAAAGTAGAAACTTAGATTATTTATTTGAGAACTTGCCTCTTTCCTAAATGTAAGCATTTAGTGTTATAAATTTCCCTCTCACCACAGATTTAGCTGCTTTCCATGTTTTAATTTGTTATATTTTCATTTTCATTCAGTTCTATCTTTTAAAAAACTTCCTTTGAGTCTTCTTTTTTGACTCATGAATTGTTTAAGAATATATTCTTTAATTTCCAAGTGTGAAAATTTTACTAATTTCTAGTTTGTTTCCATTATGGCCAGAAAACATACTCTGTTTAATTTCAATTATTTTAAATTTGCTGTGGTTTTTTTAATGGCCTGTGACATAGGCTATCTCCACCAATGTTTTATGAACACTTGACAAGAATGTGTATTCTACAGTGGAGGGTGTATTTATATATACACCCTTTTTGGGGGGGTTCATTATTTTGTTCACTTATTCCATTGCTGATTTTTTTGATCAATTGGTAAGAGTTGAAGGTCTCAGCTATAATAGTGCATTTGTCTGTTTCTCCTTTCAGCCCTATCATTTTTTGGTTTCATGTATTTTGAGGCTCTTTTGTTTGAAATGTGTGTATTTAGGATTATTATGTCTTCCTGGTAGATTGATCCTTTTATCATTTGCAGTGTCCCTCTTTGTTTCTAGTAAGATTTTTCCCCCTACTCTGAAGTCTACTTTATCTGACTTTTCATTCCTGCCTTTTTAAAAATTAATATTTAATCACCTTAAGTCACTGTATTTGAAGAGAGTTTCTTATAGATAACATCTGATGTGGTATTCAATGTGTATAGTGGGGATATTCAAGAAAATTATATTTTTTAAGTGGGGAGGATAGCTTGCAATGCAGGAGACCAAGGTTTGATCCCTGGGTCAGGAAGATCCCCTGGAGAAGGAAATGGCAACCCAACTCCAGTATTCCTGCCTGGGAAGTCCCATGGACAGAGGAGCATGGTGGGCTACAGTCTATGGGATCACAAAGAGTTGGACATGACTGAGTGAGCATATACAAAGTTCTTATATAAAGCTAGAAAAGTGATCAAATGACCTTAAAAAGGGAAAATTTTCAATTGTGCCCTGGCTTCACCAAAAACAAAAGAAAATTAAGATTTCTGCACTTCATTCAAAGTGGTAAATATTGATACCAATAGATAAACTGCGTATCTACTGGTTACCTAGAGAAACCACTAAGAAATCTATACAAAGCAATACACTCAAAAAATATAAATAAATAAAACAATAAAAACTATAAATAAATTAAGATAGAATCCAAAACATGCTCAAGCAACCCACAGGAAGTTAAGTTTATTAAAGAGGAAACAACCAGGAAATAAATATTAAAATGGTAAACTTAAACATATGAATAGTTACAGTATAAATGGTCTAAATTCATTAATTAAAAGAGATTGGCAGAGTGGATTTAAAAACATGAATCAATAATATGCTGGAATATATAAAGAACTCTTAAAATTCAACATTAAAGAAAAAAATCTTTTTAGGAAATGGTCAAAGGGCCTATGGGCATACTACCCTGAATGTGCCTGATCTCAGAAGCTAAGCAGGGTAGGGCCTGGTTTGTATTTGGATGGGAGAAAATGGGCAAAAAGGGTATGAAGAGATATTTTGCTGAACAGGATACACAATGGCAAATAACCATATGAGAAGATATTCAGCATTATTAACCATTAGGAAAATGAAAACCATAATGAGCTATCACTACACACTCAAAATAACTAAAATACAAAATCATATTGCCAAATGCTGGCAAGTATGCAGAGAAACTGCATTACTCATACTTTGCAAGTGGGAATGTAAAATGGCACAAGCACTCTGAAAATGTTTGGCAGTTTTTAATAAACTAAACATGGAATTGCCATGAAAGTGAAAGTATTAGTCACTCAGTCATGTCTGCCTCTTTGTGAACCCATGAACTGTAGCCCACCAGGCTCCTCTGCCCATGGAATTCTCCAGGCAAGAATACTGGAGTGGGTTGCCATTCCCTCCTCCACAGGATCTTCCCGACCCAGGGATTGAACCTGGGTCTCCTGCATTGCAGGCAGATTCTTTACCCTCTGAGCCACAGGGGAGCCCATATTACCCAACAATTGTATTCTTGGGGTTTTGTCCCAGAAAAACAAAAACTTATGTTCATACAAAATCCTATACACAAATGTTCATAGCAGCCTTATTAATGTAGTGAAAACCTCAAAACAACCCAGATGACCTTCAACAGGTAAATAGGAAAAGAAACTGTGGTAAATCCATACTCTGGAATATTACTCAGGAATGAAAAGGAACAAAATGTTGATACACACAACAGCTTGAATGAATCTCCAGGGAATTGTGCTGAATGAAAAAAGCCAAACCCAAAAGTCATATATTAATACTATATGATTCCATTTATATAATAGTCTTGAAATGGCAAAATGATAGAGAACAAATTAATGTCAGGGGTTAGGGTCATGGAGGGTTAAAAAGTAGTGGATGTGGTTGTAAAAGGGTAGCAGGAGCAATTCTGTGCCTCGTGTCAATGTTTATTCCCTGGTTATGATACTGTACTGTCATTTTGGAAGATGTTACTAACAGATGAAACTGGATAAAGGGTATATAGGTTCTTTCTGTATTATTTCTTACAATTGCATGTGACTCTACAGTGCTTTCAAAATTTTAAAAATCTTTCATTTTTTAAAATGCATAGCTCACACATGATGGCTATATATCTCTGCTTTAGAGCATGGCTACAAAGTAGTAACCAGAAGGGCAGTGAGAATAAGGCAATGAAAGAGGAAATTTTCTGGAGGCAGAAGAGAAGACCAAGCAAGCATATGGAGGCAAGAGCCCCACTATGTGGGCTAGAATCTTGACTCTGCCACATACTAGTTCTACAGCCCTGGCTGAGTTACTCCCTTCCTCTGTGCCTCAGTTTCCTCACTGTAAAATGTGGATGAATTAATATGTACAAATCATTTAGAACAGCAACTGATACATAGCACTCAAGGGTTTGTTATTTCTATTCGAGGAAGAATATGATCAACTTCTGGCATTGCTACAGAAATACTAAGTTGACATCTTAAAATAATTCCATAAAAATCATATCACATGAATATTTAACTCATGAGCATTTCACTATTTATGCTCTGGGGATAAATAGCATCTATGTAATAATTTGAATGACTATTCAGATTTTGTTTTAAATTACTTCATTCTTCTCCATCTTTATCTTTATTTGTATAATAAAAATAATATACATTAAAAAATAAAATAATAGAAACAGATTATAACTAATAGAATAAATAGGGAATTATGAGTCCATATTTATATAAATAAATGAATACATTGAAAATTTGATGAGGAATAGGATATTTACATGATCTCCATAAATTACATATTAATTACAAAGGGAGAAAGAATAACTTTACAGTGGAGAAGTCTGGCAGACTCACCTTACTTGAGTCATCATAGTGAATTATCATTGGTTACAATGCAAATTTACATTTTGTGCCATCTGATTGGATGCACTCAGGACACAGCCTCACTTCTGTGCTATCCCTGACAAAGATTAATTACCTGAGTTTAATCATAAGGAAGCATTAGACAAATCCAATTTGAAGGACATTCTATGAAATAACTGCTCTAGAAAGGAATGGCAACCCACTCCAGTATTCTTGCCTGGAGAATTCCATGGACAGAGGAGCCTGGTGGACTATAGTCCATGGAGTTGCAGAGTCGGACATGACTGAGCAACTAACACACATGATCTTCAAAAGTTTATGAAAGATGAAGCAAGACTGAAGAACTATTCCCAGTTGAAGAATATGAAAGAGATATGTAAACTAAATGCTAAACGTAATCCTAAACTGGAATGTTTTGCTATAATGAATGCTGTTGGGACAATGTGCTCAGTTGCTCAGTCATGTCCATGGGGTTTGATCTCTGGTCTGGGAACTAAGATGCTATATGCCTTGTGGCCAAAAAACCGAAACATAAAAAACAGAAGCAGTATCGTAACAAATTTAATAAAAACTTTAAAGAAATGGTCCAGATTTTTAAAAATCTAAAAAAGAAAAATTTAAGCAAGTAATTGAAAAAAGAAGCAATCATATAGAAGATGCTCAGGCTCATGAATAAAATCTCATAAAGAACCAGAGGCAGCAGTCATCTCCAATACTGGAGATCTTCCAATACTGTAAAACCTACTTAATAAGAAAATGATTGCTTTCCTCATCATACATATAAAAATGATTTGTACCTAGTATATTCAATATCATATGAGTAAATGTAGCTAAAGTGTTTGATCTTCATAGTGATTCAAACCTGTTCTACAATATTTATTTATTTAACAGCTTTATTGAGATAATACTTGTGCAGAGAAAAAAAATGTTGCTTGCTATTTCAGTAAACAAAGAATCTTGCCTGTCATTCAAGTAAATGACAAATGTTGCCTGCCATCAAGTCATCAATCACTGAAGCCACCACTGATGATGCACCTTGAGGGGAATTCAGGATGGAGAAAAACAAGACACTGGCCCTAGGTAGTTAAGATGCATATCTAAGGAATAATTTCAGTGGATCTAGATTCTTGCATCTTCCCATACATAGAAAAGCACTAAAGTAATTAACTTGAGATGTCTGTTTTTCTGGTTAGTAGTAATCTTTTCATGTTTGACTATATGTTGGGTTATTTCCCCCACAAAAAAACTCCTATATATCCTGGCTCCTTCCTTATTACTTTGGAACAGTTCCTCCAAGCTATCTGAGAGGCTGTCTCCCAGGCTATAGTCCTCAGTAAGGTCCTTGAATAACACCCAACTCACAACTTTTAGGTTTTGTTTTTTTTTCTTCAGTCAATAATTGACACATAGTATAGTGTTAGGTACCACCTCCATCCTACCATTTTATTTTTGTGTGTATGGTGAGAATGTTACAAGGAAGATCCAACTTTGACTCCATGTTGTATCTGTTTCTTTTACTTTAATGTTTGCTTCCTAATGCTTTTGTTCACTAAAAAGATACTGTTTATACATAATGGCCTGCCTCAAGGAAGCCTGCCCCCCTTCCTGAATGTTAATCCGATATGCCTTTGTTTAGGACTCTTTCCACCTGTTGAAGACTTCAGGAAGGAAGGAATTGACACATCCCCACCCTGAAGCTGGCCATTCCAGGAGATATTTGTAAGATTAATGGCCCTTTTTACTTTACTTCCTCACCTTCCCCCTCTGTTCTATAAAAGAAATTGGCATCTAGACCCCACAAGAGGGTTATTTTGGGACATTAGTCTGCCATCTTCTTGGTCTGCTGGCTTTCCAAATAAACGTCATGTTCCTTGCTTCAACATCTTGTCTCTTGAATTAATGGCCTGTCATGCAGTGAACAGAGCAAGCTTGGACTTGGTAACAAGAACATTTAAGATCTACTTTGTAGGCAACATTCAAGTATATGAAACAGTATCATTAGTTATAGTCATCATACTGTACAAAAGAGCCTTAGTTCTTGTTCATCTTAAAGTTTGAATTTTGTGCCTTTGACCAGTATCTCCCCATTTTCCTACCCTCAACCCAAGATAACCACCACTCTACTCCATTTCTGAGTTTGGCTTTTTTACATTCTACATATAAGTAATATCATTCAGTGTTTGTATTTCTCTGTCTGGTGCTTTATTTCATTTAACATAATGCCCTCAAGGTTCATCCAAGTCATCACAAAAGTCCTTCTTACTCACAGCTGAATAATCTTCCATTATCAATGGCACTCCACTCCAGTACTCTTGCCTGGAAAATCCCATGGACAGAGGAGCCTGGTAGGCTGCAGTCCATGGGGTTGCTAAGAGTCGGACACGACTGAGCGACTTCACTTTCGCTTTTCACTTTCACTTTCATGCATTGGAGAAGGAAATGGCAACCCACTCCAGTATTCTTGCCTAGGGAATCCCAGGGATGGGGGAGCCTGGTGGGCTGCCGTCTATGGGGTCGCACAGAGTAGGGCACGACTGAAGCGACTTAGCAGCAGCAGCATATATATATAAACATCTTCTTTAACCACTCATCTGTTGACAGACACTTGGGTTGTTTTCATTTCCTAGTTATTATAAATATTGCTGCATTGAACATGAGAGTGCAGATATCTCAACAAGATCCCAATTTCTATTCCTTTGAGTATATACTCAGAAGTGGGATTGCTGGATCATATGGTAGTTTTATTTTTAATTTTTGAGGAAGCTCCATACTGTTTCCCTAGTGGCTATACCAATTTGCACTACCACCAATGGTGCACTAAGTTTCCCTTTCTCCATACCCTTACCAACACTTGTTATCTCTTGTCTCTTTGATGATAGCCATTCTAACAAGTGTGAGGTGCTATCTCACTGTGGTTTTGATTTTAATTTCCCTGATGATTCGTGATGTTGATTACCTTTTCTTGTATCTTTGGCCATTTGTATGTCTTTGTTGGAAAACTGTCTATTCATTTCCTCTGCCCATTTAGAGTTGAGTTGTTTGAGTTTTTAATATATTTGGATATTAACCCCTTATCATATAAACGATTTGCAAATATCCTCCCCCATTTCATAGGTTTCTTTTTTTCATTCTGTTGGTTTTCTCTTTGTGATGTAGTCCCACTTATTTACTTTTGCCTTTGTTGCTTATGCTTTTGCTGATGTATTTAGGAAGTTGCTGCCAAGACCAATGTCAAGGAGCTTTTCCCTGCATTTTCTTCTGAGAGTTTTCTTCTAAGAGTTAAATTAAGTCTTTAATTCATTTTGAGTTCATTTTTTGTGAGTGGTACACATTCAGCAACACTGTATTACCCAACAAAAGGGTAAAGGAAACATATATTTCAGTTAGCTGCGTTACATTCTGTTGGCTGAAAGCTAGAGAACAAAATTTCCTTGTACTATTAATCCCTTTAAACAACTACTCTCATAAACTTAAGGTAGGTAAAGGCAATAAGAACTCTTTTCTTCCCTACCAGCTTGGAGATTTTGATTTCAAAATAGCATGCATCATGATTTTCAGGTGTTGTGACTTTTCCCTATTGAAGTAGTACCATGACATTGTTCGATTTTTGGTAGTGATTATTTTAATTACCTGTTTAATGGCATTTTCTTTCTCTATCTCACTACTTATAAAATTGCAGATTTTTAAATAAAAAATAAATGAAATATTTCCAGTTTTCTGGGGTATCTAATAGTTATTTGAGGAAAAAATGAAAACATGATATCTGTCTTCTCCTTCTACCAAAAAAGAAAATTCTATCTGGTTTGAAACTCTAAATGTTAAAAAAAAAAAAAAAAAGGAAAAAGAAAAGAAAACTCAAAGAAAAAAAAACCTTGAAAGTGTTAAATTAAAATAAGGACAAATATTTTTATAATTGACAGATCGGATGTCATGAAACAAAAAACATTGATAAATTAAGCCTCCTAAAAATATAATTGTTTGTGTATGCTTCTGAACATTTTGCTATTCTTATACTAACAAAATTTTTTAACAAAAAATAAGATCAGTAAATGCTTATTGCTCTGCAACTTATTTTTATTCACTTTGAAATAAAATAAAGGCATCTTTCCAAATCAGTGCTTTTGTTTTAATAAAAATATATCTCATTATATGGAAATCTATAATGTATTCTTTTTTATTCTTCCCTTTTGTTAATATCTTAACTAACCAGGTTATAGGAGGAACACCAACACTTATAATGCCTAGAGGTTCTTATCAAAGGGTTTCAAAACACCTAATGCAATGCTTTCCTGATATTCTTTGCTCCAACAAGTGGCAGGAAATAAGTGATTCTGAAAAGAAAACTGCTGAGTCATGAAGCGTATTTTTTACACCACCCACAGGTGGATATCAAGTTTAGTATTTAAAAAAAGTAAGATTCTGAAGAAAATAAAGTTATGGATGTTGAAAATTACATAATTTTGCTTTTCAGAGTGGTAATAAAATGCACCATGTTAGTAAATTTAAAAAATAAACTTAATGCATCAATATATCTCAGGTAATGCTAACAAAAAGGAGAGGAAAAATGAGCTTTCTAATTTGATGATTTAAACATATCTTCTAAGAAGTTTCCAAATTGTATACAAAATAAAATGTATACTCAGTTGTCTTCTTTGGTTCTCAGAAAAAATTTTCCCTACATTACATTCTCCTTGGCTTGTTTCCTTCCAGAAAGCTCCCTGGATGGAATTTTGCATTAGGCCCAGAAGAGGGCTCTGTGTTCTGAGGCACAGTCAGGCATACATAGAAGACACTGCAGACACCCAGTTAGGGAATCAGGAATGAGGGCTCCTACCTCCCACACTCCAACCACAGGGCTATCAAGTTCTAGTTACAGCTGTTCAGCTAACAACAGATGGTGTTTGCCCTTCCTTTTAATCAAGGAGTCAGAAGAAATGGTTTCTAAGAATAACTAGCAGCTTGGAAAAGTATCCCCATTTATCCCCATTATGTGAATTACCATGCAAGTATTTTATATTGCAGCTTTTATTCTCCTAAGTTCCTATTTTCATTTTAAAATGTATTTGAAAGATATACAGGTATATAACATAAATGCTCAGGAAAAATACATTAAAAAGAAACACATCACAGTGGTGGTGAACAATGGTTATTAATGAAGAGATTATGGTTGATTTTGCTACATTCTTTTTTCCTCTAAACTTTACAGTTTGTGCAGTTCTTTTGTTTTGAATATTCCACTTTCAAAAAGAGAAAATATAGAAGAATGAAAAAGCAACAGACAGGAAGTGTAAAGCTTATCAAAAAGATTCAAAACATTTGGAACAACTTTAAACAATCTTTATATGAAAGAGTTTTTAGAACAGTATAAAATAATGTATGTGAAAATGATTCAGTTAGCCTATATAGAATTGGACTGTAAAGAAGGCTGAGCACTGAAGAATTGATGCTTTTGAACTGTGGTGTTGGAGAAGACTTTGAAAATCCCTTGGACTGCAAGATGAAACCAGTCAATCCTGAATATTCATTGGAAGGACTGATGCTGAAGCTGAAGCTCCAATACTTTGGCCACCTGATGCAAAGAGAGCTGACTCATTAGAGAAGATGCTGATGCTGGGAAAGATTGAAGGCAGGAGGAGAAGGGGACGACAGAGGACAAGATGGTTGGATGGCATCATGGACTCAATGGACTGAGTTTGAGCAAAGTCTGGGAGATGGTGAAGGACAGGGAAGCCTGGTGAGCTGCAGTCCATTGAGTCACAAAGAGTCGGACACAACTGAGCGACTGAATAATAACAATATATAATTGATCATTTTTAATCTTTTCAGGGAAAAATAATGGAAGAATCCACTTATGTGAAGAAGGCATGGATCTTTTTTTCCAGAAACAAAGTTTAAAAGATGCACCATGAAGTACTGTTGTTTTTATCTCCGTTTCAAGGAGGGGTGAAAACCCTGTCTGATGACTCTGTCATTAACATATATTTTGAATTAAAAGATCATTTACTCCTTTATTCCACAAATATTTAGATTCTTTTTATGTGCCAGGCACTTTCACACCCTGAATGCTCCCCTATCAAAACCACAAAAAAGGTTTGCCTGCCTAATCTAGATCACATGCCCTTATCAGGAAACTAAACATGTTACCATCTTATCTCCTTTAAGCAGGTCCTCTATCTCCCCAAATCCAGCTGTGACTTACCCAAGCCTCCTTCATTCTTTGGTTCTCCAACTATTCTTTTCTTCTAATTGAAATATAGTTGATTTGCAATATTTTATTAGTATGCAGGTCAAGAAGCAACAGTTAGAATCAGATATGGAACAACAGACTGGTTCAAAATTGGGAAAGGAGTACATCAAGGCTGTATAGTGTCACTCTGCTTATTTAACATATGCAGAGTACATCATGCAAAGTGCCAGACTGGATGAATCACAAGCTGGAATCAAGATTGCTGGGAGAAATATCAACAACCTCAGATATGCAGATGACACCATCCTTATGGCAGAAAGCAAAGAGGAACTAAAGAGCCTCTTGATGAGGGTGAAAGAGGAGAGTTAAAAAGCTGGCTTAAAACTCAACGTTCAAAAAACTAAAATCATGGCATCCAGTCTCATCACTTCAGGTCAAACAGATGGGGAAACAATGGAAACAGTGACAGATTTTATTTTCTTGGGCTTCAAAATCACTGTGGATGGTGACTGCAGCCATGAAATTCTGATACTTGCTCCTCAGAAGAAAAGCTATGACAAACGGAGACAGTGTATTGAAAAGCAGAGACATCACTTTACTGACAAAAGTCCATATAGTCAAAGCTATGGTTTTTCCAGTCGTCGTGTATGGATGTGATAGTTGCATGATAAAGAAGGCTGAGCGCTGAAGAACTGATGCTTTCAAACTGTGATGCTGGAAAAGACTCTTGAGAGTCCCTTAGATTGCAAGGAGATGAAACCAGTCAGTCCTAAAGGAAGTCAGTCCTGAATATTCATTGGAAGGACTGATGCCTCAGCTGAAGCTCCAATACCTTGGCCACCTGATGCGAAGAGAGCCGACTCATTAGAAAAGACCCTGATGCTGGGAAAGATTGAAGGAAGGAGAAGAAGGGGGTGACAGAGGATGAGATGGTTGGATGGCATCACGGACTCAATGGACATGAGTTTCAGCAAACTCCAGGAGACAGTTAAGGATAGGGAAGCCTGGTGTGTTGCAGTCCATGGGACCACAAAAAGCTAGACACTTACTCCATTTAAAGTTATTATAATGGCTATATTTTCCTGTGCTGAAGTATATATCTTTGTTGCTTATTTATTTTATACATGGTAGTTTGTACCTCTTAATCCCTTACCCCTATTTTTCCCCTCCCTCCTTGCCAGTGGTAACCACTAGTTTGTTCTCTATGTCTGTGAGTTTGTTTATATTTTGCTGTATTTATTCGTTTTATTTTTTAGATTTCACTCTCCAACTATTCTTCATGGAGATCTACTCATCTTCCCCCACTGCAACTAGCTTTTGCTGTCTACCACCAGGTCGTTTGCTGAACCAGGAAGGAAGGGCTCAGAAAATTCTTGAGCCAAACCTGCATTTTATGTATGTGTAAGTGAACTGTACTTATAGAAAAAGTGGTTTTGTAAGCATTCTCTAGTTCCAAGATGGGTCTTCCTTCTCCTTCCCACCATATTTTATTTTACTTTTTAAAAACTGGAGCATAGTTGATTTACAAAATGTAAATCAGGTGCACAGCAAAATGATTCAGTTATATATATATATATATATATATTTCAGATTGTTTTCCATTATAGGTTATTACTAGATATTGAATATAATTCCCTGGGCTATACAGTAAATCCTTCCTATAGTAGTTTGTATCTGTTAATCCCATATTCCTAATTTATCCCTCCTCCTCTCCCTTTCCCTTTTGGTAACCATAAATTTGCTTTCTATTTTACATTTTTAAGTGTTTATTTTGAGATTATTTTAAACTTAGAAAACTTGTAAGAACAGTAGAAAGAACTCCTTCATCCAGATTCCTCATTTGTTAACATTTTGTCTCATTTGCTTTATCCTTCTCTCTTTGCACCTCCCTTCATTTATATTGATGACTTAAAAAATAGTCATAACCTAGAGGTCTAGAGTTGTTTTTTATTTGGTGGAAATTTTTAGGACTTCAAGCTCAGGAGACAGCATCTCAAGAGACCCTAAGAGAACGTCTGAGGAGGTGGGGGTGAGGAGGGGAGTCAGGTTATATAGAAGCTTGCAACAAGAGGCAGGTAGTCTGAATATCAAAAGATTATTGTTAATTAAGGAAAACCAGATATCTCAAAGTTAAGGAACTTAGCCCTTTTCTATATATGGGAAGAAGCAAGAGTCTGGGCTCACTGAAATCATTCCTTTCATATGCATCTCAGCTATCTGAGGTCAGTATCCTGGCTTTTTTATATCCTTGGTTTATATCCTTGGTTTTCTCAGTTCACTGCAGGGAGTGGCTGCAGCCTCATGGTGGCAGCTTGATGACTGCCGGAAGAACACAGTTCTTCCTGGGTGCCCTCTGGGCCCAGAAATTCACATTTGGAGGGCCAAGAGAGTTGATGGCTGTGACATCCTTGTTTATTGATATGAAAGGAAATATACCACTTCACAATATATATAATATTTTGGCATGATTTCCATTTACCCTTAAACATTGTGAGACTTTAAAGAAAATATTTTCTTGTTTCTGCATGTTCAGGGTTTTCTGAGCAAAGAAATTTAGGCTAAAAGACAAGCCTCAGAAGCTAAAGCGTGATTAGATAGTAGGAGACCACTGGGAGAAATTCAGCATCCCAAAGATATGAGTTTACATATCAAAGTGAGAAGAAATCCAGATCCAGTTGTTTACCTTCCAGAGGATTCTGAAGGACTGGAACTAAGGTACAATGCTTTCTCTCTCTCTTTCATAGAAAGGAAATGGGTGGGCAGCTGTCCTATTCCTATATAAGTTCCAAGATTCCTAATTTTGGTCCTCCTCTCTTATAACCTAAACCCGGTGTTGCATGTCTGTCAATTTAACTCATAATGAATTCCCCTAGAAGAGGGAAAGATAGGGGCAAAGGGAAACTGATGTAGTTATTCCTGTAAGTAAATAACCTGCCTTGAAATCTTATGTTTACTTTCAATATAATATGAATAAATACAGATACTAAAATTTTATCAAATACTTCAGATTGTATTTTCTATTAACAAGGGCCTTCTCTTACAAAATCACAATTCAATTATAAAATTCAAGAAACTTAACATTAATATGAATATTGTCTACTCTACAGCCCTTATTCAGACTTGACACTTTTCCTAATAATGCCATTTAAAGCAATTTTTCCTGGCCCAGGATACAATCCAAAATCACACATTGCATTTAATTGTCAAATTCATTTTAGTTACTTTTAATCTGGAACAATAGATTTGTTTCAGTATTAACTTAGATCACCTGGGTAAGGTGATGATTGCCAGGTTTCTCTACTGTAAAGTTACTATTTCTTTCTTCCTAATTAATAAGTATCTTGTAAGGAGACACTTTGATGAATAGGATATTTTATAGACTCAAACTCCTCCCCTCCCATTCATTGATTGTTGTTGTTTTTGTTGTTTAGTTGCTAAATTGTGTCCAACTCTTTTAGACCCCATGGACTGTAGCCCACCTTTGTCCATGGGATTTTCCAGGCAAGAATACTGGAGTGGGTAGCCATTCCCTTCTGCAGGGGATCTTCCCGATCCAGGGAACCCATGTCTCCTGCGCTGGCAGGCATATTCTTTACCACTGAGCCACCAGGGAAGCCCATTCATTGATTATTCTTGCCTACATCAAGAATGGTTGAAAATAATGATTTTTCTAACTCAAAATTTTTTTCTACTTTTAATAATAGCTTTCTGGGCTTCCCTAGTAGCTCAGTGGTAAAGACTCCATCTGCCAATGCAGGAGACTTGGGTTCAATCCCTGATCCGGGAGGATTCCATAAGCCTTGGAGCAACTTGAACACGTGCACCACTTTGAGCCTGTGCTCCAGAGCCAAGACGCTGCAACTACTGAGCCCACCTGCCACAACTACTGAAGCCCACATGCCCTAGAGCCCATGCTCTGCAACAGGCCACTGCAATGAGAAGCCCATGCACCACAACTAGAGTAGCTCTCACTTGCTGCAACTAGAGAAAAGCCAGCCCGACAAGAAAGATGCATCACAGCCAAAAATAAAGAAATAAAATTAAAAAGTGCTCTCTAGTGTAAAGCACTTGGTATAGACTGAATATTTGCATACTGCTAAATTCATATGTTGAAAACCTAATACCCAATGTGGTTGAATTAGGAAGCGGAGCCTTTGGAACATGATTAGGTCACAAGGGTGGAGCCCTCATAAATGGAATAAAAGAGGGCCCAGAGAGCTCCCTCTTCTCTTCCACCAAGTGAGGGTGCAGAGAGAAGTTGGTAGTGTGTAACTCAGAAGAAGGCCTTCGCCAGAATCCAGCAATGCTGGCACCCTAAAATCTTGGACTCCCAGTCCCTAGAATGGTGAGATAAATTTCTGCTATTTGTAAGCCACCCAGTCTGTGGTATTTTGTTTTAGCAGTTCGAACAAACTAATATAACATAGACACGTGTGTGCTAAGTCACTTCAGTCATGTCTGACTCTTTGCAACTTTATGGGCTGTAGCCCGCCAGGCTCCTCTGTCCATGGGATTCTCCAGGTAAGAATACTAGAGTAGGTTGCCATGCCCTGCTCTAGGGGATCCTCCCGACCCAGGGATTGAACCCACAACTCTTATGTCTCCTGCACTGGCAGGCAGGTCATTTACCATCAGGGCCACCTGGGAAGCCCATATATATTATATGATATATAATATATATATATGGTATGGATTCATGGATTCTTAGTTTATTAAAATGGTTACAGTCTATTACGATGACAATCTATTTTGATGCTCATATGATTCCATATTTGCTCAAATAATACCACATTTGGCCAGTGCAAGCTGGCTTTTGTGTCCTTTTGACGTGTCTCCATCATTGTTTGAGCACATCCTCACTTAATTGCACAAGATGTTCCAATTTCATTTGTTTCCTCTTCCCTAGGTTCCTTTTAATGGGGAATGAAATTTAGAAATCAAGATTTGTATGCATATTAAATCTTGAAGAAGGAAATGGCAACCCACTCCAGTATTCTTGCCTGGGAAATCCAGTATTCTTGCCTGGGCTACAGTCCATGGGGTCCCAAAGGAGTTGGACACAACTTAGCGACTAAACATCAAAATGCATGTTAAAGCTTTTTATTTATAATTTATCAATTACAATTTACGTTTTCCTTATAGCAGTTAATATTGAGTATTTTTGAAGCAAATAATTTTAAATATAAAAAAGTTTTTACATTTTCATTTCTTTTACATTTTCATTTCATTTCTTTTTCTATTTCATTTAATTTATATTGTCATGGAACACATAAAATTTTGTATACTTATTTCAATTGCATTTTATTTTTAATCTTTTAGTTCATTACTATCAATACAACCAAAATTTCACAAGATCTTGATTTTAGTATTTTTGCTAAAATGAAAATAAATTACATGGAATGACATGTAATAACCTAAACATTTTATGTGAATTCTTATTTTATTATTCATCAAAATATCAGCTATTCATCAACAGAATACATCTGGGCAATGATAATTACAATGTGATTACATTACAATGTAATGTAAAGCACTTGGTGCTTTACATTAGAAAGCAATTTTTTATTTTATTTATTTATTTTTGGCTGTGATGCATGTGGTGTTAAGTGGTCCAACTCTTTGCAACCCCATGGACTATAGACCACGAGGCTCCTCTGTGCATGGGATTTCCCAGGCAGGAATACTGGAGTGGGTTGCCATTTCTTCCTCCAGGGGAATCTTCCCAACCCAGAGATCAAACCCAGTCCCCTGCATTATAGGCAGACTGTTTACCATCTGAGCCACCAGGGAAGCCATAATTACGTTTGCTGCTGCTCAGTCACTTCAGTCATGTCCGACTCTGTGCGACACCATAGACGGCAGCCCACCAGGCTCCCCCGTCCCTGGGATTCTCCAGGCAAGAGCACTGGAGTGGGCTGCCATTTCCTTTTCCAAGGCATGAAAGTGAAAAGTCAAAGTGAAGTCATTCAGTCGTGTCAGACTCTTAGTGACCCCATGGACTGCAGCCTACCAGGCCCCTCCATCCATGGATTTTCCAGGCAAGAGTACTGGAGTGGGGTGCCATTGCCTTCTCCGTAATTACATTTAGCCACCTATGATATTTTGCTGACTTTCAGTCATAAAACTACAGTTGCTCCAACCTGTAAGAGCTGGAAGATGTCTCTCTCATACTTACAATAAGAAAAAAGTTGGTAAAACTGAAAATCAATGACTCTTCTTAGATCCACCAGAGAACTAAAGTCACAGGACAAACTTCCACCCCCAAACTGGAGAGACCCATGAATACAGAGAATTCATGTTAGTTTACCAGAAGCAGAAGCTACTGGAGCCAATAAATAGGTTACATTTGGCCAGGGAAGGGGGAAAAGTATCCATTCAGAAATAATCCCAGAATGTTCTCCCATAATGTTAATCCCATAGCAAAGAACTACCTCACAATGGAAAAGTCTTTGCCAGGGCCTTATCCAACTTGGAGGAAGGGAAATTACCCAACTTTAGTCCTCTCCAGGCTTTCTGTCTGAACTAAGGGTCAGGGAGGAGCTGAGAAACACTTGTGTATGTCACGGGCCAGGAGCAAAGAGTCACTAAAAGAGAGAAACCTAATCATATGATTATAGAAAGTTTCTCTTCCTCCCACACCTACCATCAACATGGTTCCTGTATAACAGCAGTGGATTAAGCTGAAAGAACTTCGAGCCTTGGTCTCTGTTTAAGAAGTTTCTAGGGAAACCCCAAAACAACAGGAGCTATAAAACAATGACACTAGAGGAAATTGAAGCCCCTGAAACTTGAAGATACGACAAACTGTAAACACAGCTTACCTCTAGCCGTATCAATATAAAACCTCACACTAAAGGTCTATCTACCTCAGTTCCTATTACCCAATTAAGGTACATGTATGGCTTTTAACCAAAAAAATTACAAGACATGCAAGACATGGTCTGAAGAGACAAAACATGCAACAGAACTAGACTCAGATATAGCATAGATTTGGAATGATCAGACCAAGAATTTAAACAGCTTTGATAACGTGCTAAAGACTGTAATGGAATAAGACTATAATGACTATAATGGACAAGATGCAAGGATAGATAATGGAAGCAGAGAAATAAAAACTCCAGAAAGAATAAAAAAGAAATGTTAGAAATCAAAAACATTGTAATAGAAATACATTCTTTTGATGCACTGATCAGAGGACTGGAGAGGATCGAGAAAACAATCAGTGAGTCTGAAGATCTGTCACTAGAAACTTCCCAAACTAGAATGCAAAGAGAAAAAACCAATGAGAAAAACAGAACAGAATATCCATAAGATGATTATGAAAGATGTAAGAAAAATGTAATAGGAATATCAGGAGAACAAATGAATTGAAGAAATAGTTGAGATAATGATGGCTGAAAATTTCCCAAATTTATTGATATAAACAAAACCACAAATTCAGGAAGTTCAAAGTATACCAAACAGGATAAATAACCCAAAACATTTATATCTAGGCATACTGTCAACCATGCAACCTTGAAGAGAGTGGAGTGAAATATTCAAAATCTAAAAAGAAACCCCATTAACTTAGAATTCTGTATCCAGTGAAATTGTCCTTCAAAAGTGAAGGTAAAAGAGACTTTATCAGGTGAACAAAAACAGAGAATTTGTTGCTAGTAGACTTGACTTGCAAGAAATGTCAAAAGAAATTCTTCAGAAAGATGGAAAATTATATAGTTCATAAATTTGGATATACATAAAGAAATGAAGAGCATCAGAGAAAGAATAAATGAGGTCAAGAGAAAATAGTTTTCTTATTCTTATCTAATAGAGAATTGTTTCTTCAAAGTGATAATAGCAACAATGTATTAGGTGATTATAGCATGGATAAATGAAAGGAATGGCAGCAATGCTATAAAAGATGGGAGGGAAGAATTGCAAACACTCTGTTATAAGGTACATGTACTACCCATGAAGCACTATAGCTTTATTTGAAAGTGGACTTGGCCTAGTTTTAATGTATATTGCAAACTCTAAGGTAACCACTAAAATAAAATTTTTTAAAGATGCATAATTTATATGTGAAGAAAGAGAGAGAATAGAAGCAGAGGGAATTACTTCTTAATTCATTCAGCAAGGTCATCATGATTCTTAATACCCAAACAAAATAAAAACGTTCCAATAAAAGAAAACTATAAACCAATGTCTCTCATAAACAGACATGTTAATATCCTCAACAAAACAGTAACAAATTGAATCCAAGAAACAATTTTACAGCACGACCAAGTAGGATTTATGTCAAGTATGTAAGGCTGGTTCAATATTTGAAAGTCAACTAATGTAATTCATGACATCAACAGCCTATGAGGAAAAATGGTATGACCATATTGCTAGGTGCAGAAAAAACGTTTGATGAGTCCTAGTACTCTTGCCTGGAAAATCCCATGGATGGAGGAGCCTGGTAGGCGGCAGTCCATGGGGTCGCTGAGTTGGACATGACTGAGCAACTTCACTTTCACTCTTCACTTTCATGCACTGGAGAAGGAAATGGTAACCCACTCCAGTGTTCTTGCCTGGAGAATCCCAGGGACGGGGGAGCCTGGTGGGCTGCCGTCTATGGGGTTGCACAGAGTCGGACATGACTGAAGTGACTCAGCAGCAACAGCAGCAGCAGCAGCAGCAGCAGCACTTATTCATGACAAAAGCTCTGTGTGAAATAGGAGCAGAGAGGAACTTCTTCAAGTTGATAAAGAACCTCTACAAAAACCTACAGATAACATACTTAAGAGTGAGAAACTAGAACTTTCCCATTAAGATCAAGAAAAGGTAAGGGTGTCCCCTCTCACTACTCCTTTTCAACTTTGTACTGGAAGTCCTAGTTAATGCGGAAAGACAAGAAAAATAAATAAAATTATACTGATTGGGGAAAATGAAGTAAACTCTGTTCACAGATAACATGATTCTCTATGTAGAAAATCCCAAAGAATCGACAGCAACAACAAAAACCTCTGGACATCATAAGCAATTAAACAAGGTCACAGAATATAAAATTAATATATAAAAGTCAATTGCTTTCCTGTGTGCCAGCAATGAATAATTGGTATTTGAAACTGCAAACACAATACCGTTTACATTAACATCAAAAATTACTTAGGCATAAATCTAACAAAATATGGACATAATGTATATGAGGAAAACTGTGAAACTCTGATGGAAGAAATCAAAGAAGATATAACTAGATGAACAGATTTGTATTCATGGTTTGGAATTCTCTGAAACTTCATTTATACATATATTCAATACAGTCCTAATCAAAAATCCTTGCAAGTTATTTTGTAGATACTGATAAACTGATTCTAAAGTTTATATGGAGAGGCAAAAGACCCAGCATAGCCAACATAATACTGAACTAGAACAAAGTCAAAGAGCTAACTCCTAAACTTAAGACTACATTAATTTAGATAGTGTGGTATCGGTGAAAATATACATAAATTGATCAATGGAACAGAATAGAGATCTTAGAAATAAAACCATACAAATACAGTCAATTGATCTTTGAAAAAGGAATAAAAGCAATTCAATGGAGAAAGGATGGTCTTTGCAACAAATGGAGCTGGAATAATTGAACATCAATATGAAAGAAATCTAGGCACAGTCCTTACACCTTTCACAAAAATTAACTCAAAATGAATCTTAAACCTAAGTGTAAAATGCAAAACTATAAAAATATGGTTCTGGAAAAGACTCTTGAGTGTCCCCTGGACAGCAAGGAGATCAAACCAGTCAATCCTAAAGGAAACCACCCCAGAATATTCATTGGAAGGACTGATGCTGAAGCTGAAGCTCCAGTACTTTGGCCACCTGATGCAAAAGGCTGACTCATTGGAAAAGACATTGATGCTGGGAAAGATTGGGATGGGAGTAGAAGGGGGCGGCATAGGATGAGGTGGCTGGATGGCATCACTGACTCAATGGACATGAGTTTAAGCAAACTCCGGGAGATAGTGAAGGACACGGAAGCCCAGTGTGCTTCAGTCCATGGGGTTGCAAAGAGTCAGACATGACTTAGTGACTGAACAACAATAACAAATAAAACTTCTAGATGATAACACAGGAGAAAATCTAAGTGACCTTAGGCCTGGCGGTGAGTTTTAAAATATAATACCAAAAGCACAATCCATGAAAGAAAAAATGGTTGTTAAAATTTAAAACTTCTGCTCTGCAAAAGATACTGTTAACAGAATGAAGAGACAAGCCACAGACTCAGAGAAAATATCTGCAAAACACATACCTGATAAAAAAAATACTTGTATCTAATATATACAAACAACACTTAAACCTCAACAAGAAAACAAGCACCCCAATCAAAAATGGACAAAACAGTGCTTCTCTGGTGGCTCAGTGGTAAAGAATCCCCCTGCTAATGCAGGAGAAACAAGTTCAGTCCCTGATCGAGGAAGATCCAACATGCTACTGAGCAAAGAAGCCTGTGCACCACAACTACTGAGCCTGTGCTCTATAGCCAGGAAACCCCAACTACTGAGCCCATGTGCCACAACTACTGAAGCCTGTGCACCCTAGAACCTGTACTCCACAACAAGAGAAGCCACCACCATGAGAAACTCTCACACCGCAACTAGAGAGGAGCCACTGCTCCCTGCAGCTAGAGAAAACCTGTGCACAGGGATGAAGAACCTGTACAGCCCTGAAATAAATTTAAAAAATAAATTTTTAAATGGACAAAATAATCAAAAAATTACTAGAGCTAATCAAATAATTTGGCAAAGTCACATGATATAAAATTATACAGAGAGATCCCTTGCATTCCTATTACACTAACAATGAAAAATCAGAAAGAGAAATGAACAATCCCACTCACCATTGCAACAGAATAAAATATGTAGGAATAAACCTACCTAAAAAGATAAAAGACGTGTATGTAGAAACTATAAGACACTGATGAAAGAAATCAAAGGTGACCCAAACAGATGGAGAGATATATCGTGTTCTTGGATTGGAAGAATCAATATTGTCAAGAAGCCTATACTACCTAGAGTGATCTACAGATCAATGCAATATCTATCAAATTACCAATGACATTTTTCACAGAACTAGAACAGAAATTTTCACAATTTATATGGCAACACAAAAGACCCCAAATAGCCAAAGCAATCTTGAGAAAGAAAAATGGAGCTGGAGGAATCAATAGTCCTGACTTCAGACTATACTTCAAAGCTACAGTCATCAAGACAGTATGGTACTGGCACAAAAACAGAAATATAGACCAATGGAACAAGATAGAAAGTCCAGAGATAAACTCACACACATATGTGTGTGTGTTAGTCGCTCAGTTGTGCCCAACTCTTTTTAAGACCCCATGGACTGCAATCCACCAGGTTCCTCTGTCCATGAGATTTTCCAGGCATGGAGTGGGTTGCCATTTCCTTCTCCAGGGGATCTTCCCAACCCAGGGATCGAACCCGTGTCTCCTGCACTGCAGGCAAATTCTTTACCGACTGAGCTACAAGGGAAGCATGGGTACCTTATATTTGACAAAGGATGCGAGACTATACAATGGAAAAAAGACAGCCTCTTCAATAAGTAGTGCTGGAAAAACTGGACAGCTTCCTGCAAAAGAATGAAATTAGAAACTTCCTAACACCATACACAAAAAATAAACTCAAAATTAATTAAAGATCTAAATGTAAAGCCAGAAAAACTATTAAGCTCTTAGAGGAAAACACAGGCAGTATTCTCTTAGACATAAATTGCAGCAAGATTCTCTCTGATCCACCTCCTAGTGTAATGGAAATAGAAACAAAAATAAACAAACGATACCTTTAAATTGAAAAGTTTTTGCACAACAAAGGAAACTATAAAGAAGATTAAAAGACAGCCATCAGATTGGGAGAAAATAATTGCAAATGAAGCAACTGACAATCTCCAAAATATATAAGCAGATCATATAGCTCAGTATCAGAAAAATAATCCAATCAAAAAATGGACAGAGGACCTAAACAGATAGTTCTACAAAGAAGACATACAGATGGCCAATAAACACATGAAAAGATGCTCAACATTGCTCATTATTAGAGATGCAAATCAAAACTACAATGAGGTATCACCTCACACCAGTCAGAGTGGCCATCATCAAAAAAATCTGCAAACAATAAATACCGCAGAGAATGTGGAGAAAAGGGTACTCTCATCACTGTTGATGGGAATGTAAACTGATACAGCCATTATGGAGAATGAAATGGAGATTCCTTTAAAAACTGAGACTAAATCTGCTATGTGTGTGTGCATGCTCAGCCACTGAGTCGTGTCCGACTCTGCAACCCTGTGGACTATAGTCTGCCAGGCTCCTCTGTCCATGGGACTTTCCAGGCGTGAATACTGGAGTGGGTTGCCCTTTCCTCCTCCAGGGAATCTTTCCCACCCTGGGATTGAACCTGAGTCTCCTACATCTCCTGCATTGCAGGAAGATTCTTTACTGCTGAGCCATTGGGGAACCTACCATATGACCCATCCATCCCACTAATGGGCACATACCCTGAGAAAACCATAATTCTAAAAGACACATGTACCCCAGTGTTCACTGAAGCACTATTTACAATTACCATGTGTGGGAGCAACCTAGATGTCCATCAGCAGATGAATGGATAAAGAAGATGTGGTGCATATGTACAATGGGATAGTACTCAGCCATAAAAAGAACGGATTTGAGTCAGTTCTATGAAGTGGATGAACCTAGAGCCTGTTATACAGAGTGAAGTCAGAAAGATAGAAACAAATATAGTATATTAACACATATATATGGAATCTAGAAAATAGTACTGATGAACCTATTTGCAGGCAAGGAATAGAGATACAGATGTAGAGAATGGACTTGTGGACACAGTAGGGGAGGGAGAGAGTGGGATGAATTGAAAAGGTAGCATTGATATATATATATACACACACACTATCTGTGTAAAGTGGATAGCTAGTGAGAAGTTGCTGTATAACACACGGAGGCCAGCCTGGTGCTCTGTGATGACCTAAAGTGGTGGGATGGAGTGGGAGAGAGGTTCAAGAGGAAGGAGATATATATACAGTTATGACCGATTTGTGTTATTGTACAGCAAAAACCAACACAACATTGTAAAGCAATTTTCCTCCAATTAAAAAATATATTAAATAAAAATAAATCAAAAAATAAAGATGGGCAAAATATCTGAGCATAAGAAAGAATGAAGAAAATACACAAATGATAAACAAGCATATGAAAAGATACTTAACATAGTAAGTCATTTAAGAATTGCAAATTAAATCAATAGTGAGATACCACTATGTCCTTGTTAAAATGGCTAAAATCCAGAAACTGACAATATCAAATACTGGTGAGGATGCAGAAAAACAGGAATCCTCATTTACTGCTAGTGGGAATGCAAAATGTGTCACTTTGGAAGACAGTTTGGCAGTTTCTTACAAAGGTAAACATAGTTTTACCATACTATCCAAGTCAGTTGAAAACTTATGTCCACACAAAAAACCTGCACGTGGATTTTTAAAAATCATTTTTAGTATAGGTGAGAGAGATTAAGAGGTACAGAGTTCTAGGTGCAAAATAAATGAGTCATGGCATGAAATGTACAGTGTGGAGAATATAATAATTATGTAATATTTTTGAATGGTGACAGACAGTAATTAGACTTATTGTGATGATAATTTTGAAATGTATAGCAATATACAATCACTATGTTGTGTATAATAACAGGAACTAACATAGTGTTGTAGGTCAATTATACTTCAAAAGCAAACTCATGGAGAAAGAGATCAGAAATGTAGTTACCAGAGACAGGGTGGGAGGAGGGGGAATTGGATGAAGGCTGTCAAAAGGTACAAACTTCTAGTTATAAATAAGTACTAGGGATGAAATGTACCACATGAGAAACATAATTAACACTTGTATGTTATATATGAAAGTTGTTAAGATAGTAAATCCTAGGAGTTCTCATCATAAGTAAAGAATTCTATTTCTTTAAACTATATGAGATAATGGATGTTTGCTAAGCTTACTGTGGTAATCATTTCATGATGTATGTGAGTCAAATAATTATGTCATACACCTTAAATTTATACAGTGCTGTATGTCAATTTTATCTCAGTAAAACTGGAACAAAATTTTTTAAAAAAAATTAGTATTCATAATTGCCCAAAACTAAATGGGATCAGGCTCAGATGGTAAAGAATCTGCCTGCAATGCGGAAGACCCAGATTCAATGCCTGGGTTGGAAAGATCCTCTGGAGAAGGGAATGGCTACCCACTCCAATATTCTTGCCTGGAAAATTCCATGGACAGAGGAACCTGGTGGGCCACAGTCCATGGGGTCACAAAGAGTCAGACATGGCTGAGCGACTAACACCGAAGGAATCAAACTGTCCTTCTATAGGTGAACAGGCAAACAAACCATAGTACATCCATATAATAGAATATAATTCAGTGATAAGAGGAACTGAACTATTAAGCCATGAAAGATACAGATGAATTTTAAACACATTTTGCCAAGTGAAAGAAGCCAGTCTGAAAGGCTACATACTGTATGGTTCCCAGTATGTGATATTTTGAAAAAAGCAAAACTACAATAAAGACAATATAAGATCAGTGGTTGCCTAGGGTTCAGTATAAGGGAGGAAAGGGATAAATAGGTGACACATGGGGATTTTTTAGAGTGGTGGAATTGTCAAGTATGATACAGTAATGCTAGATACATATCATTTTGCATTTGCAAAAATGCATAAAACTGTATAATACAAAGAGTGAACCTTAATGTAAACTATGAGTTTTAATTATAATTTTGTATCAATAAAGATTTATTCCTTGTAACAGATATAGCACATTAATTCAAGATGTTAATAAGAGAGGAAACTTGTATCAGTGGCAGGAGAGATGTGGGGGACATGGCTCTATGAAACTCCATGCTCAATTTTTTTGTAAATTTATTTTTAAAAAATATGTTATTTATGGCTGCATCGGATCTTAGTTGTAGCATGTGGGCTCTGTAGTTGTGGCACTTGGGCTTAGTTGCCCCATGGCATGTGGGATCTTAGTTCCCTGACCAGGGATCCAACCCACGTCCCCTGCATTGGAATGTGGATTCTTAGATTGGAACACTAGTAGCAGTGCTCACTTCCTTAGTCATGTCCGACTCCTTGGGACCCCATGGACTTTAGCCTGCCAGGCTCCTCTGTCCATGGAATTCTCCAGGCAAGAATAGTGGAATGGGTTGCCATTTCATTTTCCAGGAGACCTTCCCATCCCAGGGATCAAACCTGCATCTCTTGAATCTCCTGCATTGGCAGGCGGATTCTTTACCACTAGTGGGTAAAGGGAGCAGCCCAAGGAAGTCCCCTATTCTGTAAATTTAAAACTAAATTTTTAAAGTGTGAAAAAAAACCTGTCATTGGTCAGTATGAAGTTTGTCAAGACTGGAAGAGACAACACGTTTTGTTAAATTTTTAGTTAGATTTATATCTTTTAAATATGTATATATATATATACACACACATATCGGAGAAGGCAATGACACCCCACTCCAGTACTCTTGTCTGGAAAATCCCATGGACAGAGGAGCCTGGTGGGCTGCAATCCACGGGGTCGCTAAGAGTTGGACATGACTGAGTGACTTCACTTTCACTTTTCACTTTCATGCATTGGAGAAGGAAATGGCTACCCACTCCAGTGTTCTTGCCTGGAGAATCCCAGGGACGGGGGAGCCTGGTGGGCTGCCGTCTATGGGGCAGAGTCGGATATGACTGAAGCGACTTACCAGCATATATATATACATATGCATTATTGATATGTGTGTGTATATATATATGTGTGTGTGTGTTATACATATATAGAGAGTATGTGGCCTGTATCTTCATTTTTGCTTTAAGATCTGATAGAGCCGGCTTTAAATTGTGTAGATGATCTTTCTGAAGAAAAGCAAGTTTGGAAAACTTGTTCCACCAGATTTCAGAATGTTGACAAATTAGGGCAATGTTAATAGTTATAAGGATAGGCAAGCAAATACTAACCCAGGTGGCGCTAGTGGTAAAGAACCTGTCTGCCAGTGCAGGAGACGTAAGGGATGTGGGTTCGATCCCTGGGTTGGGAAGATCCCCTGGCGAAGGAAATGGAAACTCACTCTGGTATTCTTGCCTGGAGAATCCCATGGTCATAGGAGCCTGGTGGGCTACAGTCCATGGGGTCACAAAGAGTTGGACACAGTTGAAGTGACATAGCAGGCAAGCAAATAAATGAAGTTGAATGGAAAGTATAAAAGTGTGTCCAGTAGAGACCCTTAACCTATGATCAAGGTGTTATTACAGAGCAATGGGGAAGGTAGGCCTTTTCAAGAAGTGGCTCTGGGCCAACTGTGTATCTATATGGAAAAAGGCTGAAATTGGTTCCCTCTTTCACACTGTCCACTAAGCATCAACTATCAGGGGATTATAGATCTGAATAAGAAAGGCAGAACTATAAATCCTTTAATAGATAAGATAGGGGAATGTCTTCATGAGTTGGTGGCAAGGAATTTCTTTTTAAATGAAAACTCCAAATCACAAATCTTAAATGTGTGATTTATTTTACTCTATTAAATTAAGAGATTTGTTCATCAAATTATACTGTAATTAAAATAAAGAGATAAGCCACAGTATGGGATAAAATATTTGCAACATAGCTATGAAAAGGTGAAAAGAGTTTTTCCAAATCAATATAAAAATGGGTGACCCAACAATAAGGGGGCATACAGGCAACTCATAACTAGGAACTTCAGATGACATGGCATATAAACTGTGAAAAACTGCTCTATTTTACTGACTGAGAGACTTCACTTTCACTTTTCACTTTCATGCATTGGAGAAGGAAATGGCAACCCACTCCAGTGTTCTTGCCTGGAGAATCCCAGGGATGGGGGAGCCTGGTGGGCTGCTGTCTATGGGGTCACACAGAGTCGGATACGACTGAAGCGACTTAGCAGCAGCAGCAGGGACATTGTCAATTAAAACCATAATACAATGCCAATACCCACTCAAGATATTGTCAAACATTTTAAAGTTTGATGGAACTGTAAAAACTGTACCTTTATCTAATGACTTTATGGATATATACTCCCTATGACACAGAGATATAAACACATCTCTGTCAGAGTCATTCATAAGGATAAAGTGCCATAGGCTGGCTGCAGCAGTTTAATCCATGCAAATGTAAGGATTTCCCTAAATAGTTCAACTGGTGTACATTTCCTGAACCCCAGTAATTTGACCATTGAAACCCTATTTCTAACATCCACAAGCTAATAACAAGCACTTGTTTTGCAAATGAAAAGACATTTTAAATATTCATTATGCAAATTAGCAAAGCCTCAAATGTTGATCAGAGAGACTATAAATAACCAGTAGTAGCCTTCCAGAGTGAGGCCTTCCTGAACAAATGCTAGCTCACTCTCCTTGCTCTGGGAATGCTCAATTAGAATAACTTGCTGTTCTAGGTGTCAGTTAAAATCAACCCACCTAAGGAATTCCTTGTGGTCCAGTGGCTAAGACTCAGTGCTCCCAATGCAGGGGCTGAGGTTCAAGCCCTGGTCAGGGAACTAGATCCCACTTGCCACAACTAAGAGTTTGCATGCTACCAGGTGAGATGTATGGAGAGAGTAACATGGAAACTTACATTACCATATGTAAAATAGATAGCCAATTGGGAATTTGCTGCATGGCTCAAGAAACTCAAACAGGGGCTCTGTATCAACCTAGAAGGGTGGGATGTGGAGGGAGATGGGAAGGAGGTTCAAAAGGGAGGGGATATATATATACCTATGGCTAATTCATGTTGAGGTTTGACAGAAAGCAACAAAATTCTGTAAAGCAATTATTCTTCAATTTAAAAATAAGCAGATTAAAAAAAAAAAAGATTTTGAATGCCGAAACAAAGATCAAAGGTCCCACATGATCAAAGGTCCTGGATGATCATGAAAGGTATCTTAGGAACAGCTAGACTTGTCCCTCTGTCCAGTCTGGCCTCTCTGCTTCCCCTACACATGCACCAATAACAAGAACATTCTAGTATAAAACATCAGAACATTAAACTTCATCGTGGGTTGGGACTGCTTGTTAGAGAGCCGCACCTGCAACATCAACTTCTTATCTTGCTGCCTATGCTGTCAGGTTTTAAAAGAAATGACAAACATTGCAACTACCAGATCAGATGGATGAGTCTATGGCTTCAAGGCATATGGTTTCAACAAACTTGTGTATATAACATAGCTATATTCTAGAATACACCTCAAGTTGCAAAGCTTCAGCCTACTGTGAAATGTGTGTATTTTGAAGACATAAATGGAAAAAAATCATTTTACTCGGCTTAGATTTCAACTAGTTTTACAAATGCTAAGGTATTCATATTTTTGGATTAAACCTGAAAATCTTCCCATTAATTGTAAAAAAAGAAAGAAAGAAAAAGAAAAAAAAACTGATGCTCTAGAAATACAAGAATTTTATCTGAATTAAAACTTCATATTGAAGGTGAAATGGTTTTTACCATCTTAGCCCTTTTTTTTCTTATATTTTAGTGTGACATAAATTTTAAGATTAATCTGAACAGAAACATTTAAACTCAGAGTAAAAATTTGCAACTTTTTACAATCTTATGCTATTTTCAGGTATACAGCAAAGTGATTCAGTTATATATATATATTCAGTTATATATTAATATATATTCAGCTAATATTTTTTATTTTAAAAAAATTATTTATTTTTACTTGAAGGATAATTTCTTTATGATATTGTGTTGGTTTCTGCCATACCTCAACATGAAGCAGCCATACGTATACATATGCCTGCTCCCTCTTGAACCTCCCTCCCTCTTCCCTCCCCATCTTACCCCTCTAGGTTGTTACAGAGCCTTGGTTTGAGTTCCCTGAGTCACACAAAAAATTCCCATTGGTTATTTTACGCATGGTAGTGTATATGCTCCTGGAGGAGGGCATGGCAGCCCACACCAGTATTCTTGCCTGGAGAATCCCCATGGACAGAGGAGCCTGGCAGGCTACAGTCCATGGGGTTGCAGAGTCGAACACTACTGAGCAACTAAGCACAGCTCACAGCACAGTGTATATGCTTCCATGTTGCTCTCTCCATTCGTCCCACCCTCTTCTTCCACTCCCCCAGACTTGTCCTTATGTCTGTTCTTTATGTCCGTGTCTCCATTGTTGCCCTGCAAGTAGGTTCATCAGTACCATCTTTCTAGATTCCATATATATGTGTTAATACATGATATTTGTTTTTCTCTTTCTGACTTACTTCACTCTGTATAATGGGCTCTAGGTTCACTCACCTCAGTAGAACTGACTTAATTGCATTCCTTTTTATGGCTGAGTATTATTCCATTGTATGTATGTACCACAACTTCTTTATCTGTTTCTCTGTCAATGGACATCTAGGTTGCTTCCATGTCCTAGCTATTGTAAATAGTGCTGCAGTGAGCATTGGGCTACATTTGTCTTTTAGAATTTTAGTTTCCTCTGGGTATATGCCTAGTAGTGGGATTGCTGAGTTATATGGTAGTTTCATTCCTAGTTTTTAAAGGAATCTCCATACTGTCTTCCATAGTGGCTGTTAGCAATTTACATTACCACCAACAGTGCAAGAGGGTTCCCTTTTCTCCACATCCTCTCCAGAATTTATTGTTTGGAGATTTTTTTGATGATGCCTATTCTGACTGGTGTGAGGTGGTATCTCATTGTAGTTTTGATGTGCATTTCCCTAATAATGAACGATGTTGAGGATCTTTTCATGTGTTTATTAGCCATCTGTATGTCTTTCTTGGAGAAATGTCCTTTTAGGTCTTTGTCCACTTTTTGATTGGGTTGTTTGTTTTTCTGTTATTGAGTTATATGAGCTGCTTGTAAATTTTGGAAATTAATTCTTTGTCAGTTTTTTAATTTGCTATTATTTTCTCCCATTCTGAGGGTTATCTTTTCACCTTGTTTATAGTTTCTTTTGTTGTGCAAAAGCTTTTAAGTTTAATCAGATCCCACTTGTTTATTTTTGCTATAAATTATTCAGTTATATATTAATATATATTCAGTTATATATATCATATATATTCTTTTTCAGATTCTTTTCTATTATAGGTTATTACAAGATATATTAATAGAATATATTTCCCTGTGCTATACAGTTGGTTCTTGTTTATCTGTTTTACATATAGTAGTGTGTATCTGTTAATCCCAAACCTCTAATTTATATGTCCCTTCTGCATCTTTTTGAAATAGACGTTTTTTTGTGCAATATAAATGCTTAAGTCCTTGTTGAAATTCAATCCCTGGGTCAGGAAGATCTCCTGGAGAATGAAATGGCAACCCACTCCAGTATTCTTGCCTGGAAAATCCCATGGACGGAGAAGCCTGGTGGGCTGTAGTCCTTGGGGTCGCAAAGAGTCGGACACAACTGAGCGACTTGACTTACTGACTTACTTACTAGAGGGCCTGCACCTTAGGAACACTTGGTATAGCAGAGATTGCTAGGTTTAGCAATTGATGGTTTTAAGAGCCTTAAAAACTTTAAGACAGAAAATAACCTGCATGAAGTAAATAGGAAAGAGAGAGATACAGAGGGAGTTAGATAGTGACAACAAAGGATTAGGTGTTGATGGGTTACAAAGTGTGTTAATTGCTCAGTCGTGTCCAACTCTTTGAGACCATGGACTGCTGCCTGCTAGGCTCCTCTGTCCATGGGATTTTCCAGGCAAGAATACTGAAGTGGGTTGCCATTTCTTCCTCCAGGGGATCTTCCCGACCCAGGGATTGAACTTGGGTCTCTTGCATTGCAGGCAAATTCTTTACCCTGAGCCATCAGGGAAGCTGATGGGTTACAGGAAGGATCTTAAATGTCCTAGGGCCTAACAGTGCCAATATTGCTCTTCAGAATTAAGAAGTACCATTTCTCATGGGAGCCTGAAATTTTAAAGAAAAAAGGTTAAAAGAAACTCACCCTTGGGGACCTCTCTGCTGGTTCATTGGTTAAGACTCCACACTTTCAATGCAGGAGGCTTGGGTTTCATCAGAGAACTAGACCAACATGCCACAACTAAGAGTTTGCATGCCACAACTAAAGATCCTGAGTGCAGCAACCAAGATATGGTGCAGCCAAATAAATTAAGTATTTAAAAAAATAAAATGTAAAAGAAACTCACCCTTCTTTGGCATCTTAGAAGCTTTGGCACTGTCTCTAGCATCTGTTAGAATTCTCCTAATATTATGATGCAAATTACATTAAGAGCAAGATTGGGAATAAAGAAGTGGACACAGGTTTAGAGAGCTAGGCTAGGCCCTGCTGGGAA
Organism: Capricornis sumatraensis; assembly: GCF_032405125.1. Classification (NCBI taxonomy): domain Eukaryota; kingdom Metazoa; phylum Chordata; class Mammalia; order Artiodactyla; family Bovidae; genus Capricornis; species Capricornis sumatraensis. The sequence continues at coordinate 84,957,980 of NC_091092.1, forward strand.
AGGCAGATCTAGGCCCCCTCATTTAGTCCCTGGGAAGTTTGGCCTCCTCATACTTTGGACCAGAGAGGGAAGAAATGGGATCTGATTCTTCTCACTTGTTCCAACTTCATGTTTGCCAGCCTCTGCCTAGACTGACTCCAGCTTAGGATACCTCACTCTACATTAGTGCCTTAAGACATCACTTTTCTCTTTTGCATTGAAAATGGCTTCCCATGAGGTAGAATAACATTTAGACTAGAAAATTTGGCATCATCTGTAAAATTGTAAAGATTTTCAAATGTGTGTGCATTTGTGAATGCCAAGAATTGTTATTTTTGAGTGATTTCTCAAGGGAACACTGATAAGAAGATGTTTTGAATATTTTCCTTTCATGCCCTTCGCTAACATCATCTTTGCTCACGCATTTGCTGAGAACATGAAACAGAGACAAAAATGTTGTGCAATTTAGAGGAAAGAAATGTTCCCAGATCCTTATCCTTGAATGAGAAATATGGTGTATTTAGCTTCTGGAGTTGCCATAACAAAATACCATAGACTAGATGACTTAAACAACAGAAATTTATTTCTCACAGTCCTGGAGGCTAGAAGTCCAAGATCAACCTGCCTGTGAAGTGAGTTCCATTCTGAGACCTCTTCTCTTTGTTTTTAAGCAGGTGCCATCTCACTGTGTGCTCACATGACCTCTTCTTTGTGAAGAGGAGGGGAGTAAGAAGAAGAGAGATAGGAAGAGAAGGAAGGAGGGAGACAGAAGAGATAGAGGGAGAGAGAAAGCTCATGAGCACTTTCTGATGTCTCTTCCTATAAGGACACTAAACCAGCAGATCAGGGTTCCATCCTTATGACCTCATGCATGCTTGCTAAGTTGCTTCAGTCGTGTCTGACTCTTTGTGACCCTTGGACTGTAGCCCACCAGGCTCCTCTGTTCATGGGATTCTCCAGGCAAGAATACTGGAGTGGGTTGCCATACCCTCCTCCAGGGATTTTCCTGACCCACCCAGGGATTGAACCCACGTCTCTTAGTTCTCCTGCATTGGCAGGCCGGTTCTTTACCACCAGTGCCACTTGGGAAGCCCCCTTATGATCTCACTTAACTGTAATTACTGCCTTAGAGGCTGCATCTTTAAATATAGCACATTGGGTATTAGCGTCAACATGTGAATTTTGACGCAACAGAACATTCACTCCCTAACATATGATGAAGATGCCTTCATTCTCTTCCATGAATAAGGAGCTGAATGTACTTGATATACTTGTTCCTAATAAGTATATTGGTAAAATCTCTTTAAATATTAAAGCTAAGAATGGAATTTTACAGCATAGTAAAATTTTTTTCAGAAGGCTCAGAGAATATTCTTTCTATGCCTAAAGGTATTTATGTTTCCTATAAAAGAGCTGATTAACAGAACTATTGTGCTGAAGCATGTTATATACCTAGACTATTTCTATATTAAGCATTTAACTGCTAACCTAGAATTAAACCCAAGAATAACAGACAGGGCTTTTCAAGAGGAAAGATGCTGTGTGTAGCAAAACTTCTCCTGTCAACGTGAAAAAAAAAATTCAGAGAAACAGAGCTTTTAAAGAGACTTTAACCGGACTTATATCATTATCTGGGGGAAAGCTCCAAGATTTTAATTTAGGGGTTTACGTGAAGCCACTAGGAAAAGGAGCAGGCACTTCTTATTCCAGCCAAGATGAAGTAACTGGTAATAGATATAACCTTCCATCTAACAGAACCAGAATAAATGAAACAATATACATGAAAATGGATAAAATAAATGAAACAATGGGTTTTTAAGACACTGGCTATCAGGCAATGAAGGAAAATGATCCATGAGATATGGAACATAAGGTGAGACCTGTGATTGCCCTACCTTACTGCCTTGAGAGAGCCTCCATGCCCAGCAAACCATCAGAGAAAGAGATGAAGCCCAACAGACTCCTTGAGTTGAAAAGATCTCCTGGTTGTGATAGTGTACTACAGTTTTGCAAGATATTACTATTGGGGGAAATTTGGAAAAAGGGTACCCAGACTTCTCTTTATTATTTCCTACAACTGCATGTGAATCTACAATTATCTCAAGATAATTTGTCTTACATTTTAAGTTTTAAAAATCTTAACTTTAAAAATAAGAGAAATAAAGGTGCTTCAGATATAGAAAAAATTAATCGTAAGTAGACCTGTAGTATGAGAAATGTTAAAAGCATGTCGTTAAGGCAAAAGGCAAATGATGTCAGATGGAAATCAGGACCTACACAAAGGAATGATGAACACTGAACATGTAACTACATATATAAATATATAAGATTTTGCATATTCAAATCTCTTTAAAAGACAATTGCCTGGGCTTCCCTGGTGGGGGTGGCTCAGTGGTAAAGAATCTGCCTGCCAATGCAGGAGAGATGGGTTCAATCCCTGGTCTGGGAAGATGCCAGATGCTGCAGAACAACTAAGCCCCTGCATCACAGCTATTAAGCCTGTGCTCTGGAGCCCGGGAACCACAACTACTGAAGCCTGCGCCCTAGAGCCCATACTCTGCAACAAGGGAAGCCACCACAGTGAGAAGCCCACACACTTTAATGAAGAGTAGTCCCTGCTCACCACAACTAGAGAAAAGCCCTTGAAGCAACAAAGCCCCAGCACAGCCAAAAATAAATACATAAATAATTTTTTTAAAGACAACTGCCTGTTTAAGCCGGAGAAAGCAATGGCACCCCACTCCAGTACTCTTGCCTGGAAAATCCCACAGGCAGAGGAGCCTGGTAGGCTGTAGTCCATGGGGTCGAGAAGAGTCGGACACGACTGAGCGACTTCAGTTTCACTTTTCACTTTCATGCATTGGAGAAGGAAATGGCAACCCACTCCAGTGTTCTTGCCTGGAGAATCCCAGGGATGGGGGAGCCTGGTGGGCTGCCGTCTATGGGGTCGCACAGAGTCAGACACGACTGAAGTGACTTAGCAGCAGCAGTCTAAGCAAAAATATTAATACATGCTGAGGTTTATAACAGTTGTAAAAATATAATGCATGACAACAATAGTATAAATTTCAGGAGGGCAGAAATGGAAGTATACTGTTGTAAGGTTATGGAAGTATATTGTTGTAACATTCTTATACTCTATATGAAGTGGTATATTGTAACTTGAATGTAGACTATGATAAGTTAAATATGTTTACTCTGAAACCTAAAGCAGCCACTAAAATAATAAATAATTGTAGCTGGTAAGTCCACAAAGGAGATAACATGGAATCATCATAAAACTATCAATCCAATAGATGGTAGAAAAAGAGATAAAAGGGCACAAAGAAAAAGAGACAAATAGAAAATGCTTAGCAGGAGGAGAGACTCCAACCTAACTGTGTCAATAATCACACTGAACATAAATGGTCTAAACAGCCAAATTAGAAGGCACAGACTGTCAGACTGGATAAAAAGGCAAGACACTGCTATATGCTTCCTACAAGAAACACACTTTATTTTTTAAAATTTTTTATTTTTTTAACACCAAAACATTTGTATTGGGGTACAGCCAATTAACAATGCTGTGGCAATTTCAGGTGAATAGTGAAGGGACTCAGACAGACATATACATGTATTCATTCTCTCCCAAACCCCACTCGCATCCAGACTGGCACATAACACTGGGCAGAGTTCTATGTATTATACAGTATGTCTTTGTTGGTTATACATTTTAAATACAGCAGTGTGTATATGACCTTCCCAAAGTCCCTAACTATCCCTTCCCCCTCGGCCACCATAAGTTCATTTTCTAAGTCTGTGAATCTCTTCTGTTTTGTAAGTAAGTTCATTTGTATCAAGAAACACACTTTAAATATAAAAACAGAAATAGGTTAAAAGTAAGTGTGGGGACAGATGCACTGTTCTAACACTAGTGAACACGAGTGGAGTGACTATATAAATATCACACAATGTAGATTCCAGAGCAAATACTATATCACAGAAAAGGTCATTTCATAATGATAAAGTAGTCAATCAAGAGAACATAACAATCCTAAACATTTATGTACCTAATAACCGTGGATCAAGACACATGAAGCAAAAACTGATTGAAATGCAAGAAGAAATAGAAATTTCAATATGTTTCTTTCAAAAGGTGATAGAACAAGTAGGCAGAAAATTAACAGGAATACAGTAGACGTGAACAACAACTGTATTGTTCTGTTCAGGCTGCCATAACAAAAAAAGACTAAGTGACTTAAACAACATAAATTTATTTTCTCACAGTTCTAGGAGTTGAAAGTCCACGATCAAGGTGTTTGGCAGGTTTGATTTCTCCTGAGGCCTCTTTCTTTGGCTGCAGATGACCATCTTCTTACTGTGTCCTCTAAATCCACTATCATAGTTTGGAGATTTAAAACACCTTTCTTTCAGAAATGGACAGATCCAATAGGCAGAAACCAGTAACTAAAAGATCCTTGGAAAATCCCCCAATATTTGGGAACCAAATAATACACTTCTAAATAACCCATGGATCAAAGAGAACTCAAGAGGAACATTTTTTTAATCTTAGAATTTGTGGGATACTGCAAAAGCAGTATTTAGGAGGAAATAACCTATATTAGGAAAGAAGAAAGATCTCAAATCGATGAGCTTAGCTTCCACCTTAAGCAACTAGAAAAAGAGGAGCAAGTTAAACCCAAAGTAAGCAGAAGGAAGAAATTTGTAAAGATCAAAGGAGAACTCAATGAAACAGAAAACTGAAAAATTGGAAAAAAACACAATGAAATCAAAAGTTGTTTTTTTGAGATCAAGAAACTTGATAAACCTCTAGATAGACTGAGAATAAAAAGGCACCACTTACAAAAATTAGGAATGAAAGAGGTGACATAACTACAGGTTCTACAGATATTAATAAAGATAATTAGGCAATATTATGAACCATTTTATGGCAATAACTTTGACAACATGGATGAAATGGGTTAATTCCTTGAAAGGCATAAACTACCAAGGCTTATTCCAGAAGATAACCTGAGTAGCCTTAAAGAAATCGAAACTGTCGTTAAAAATGTTTCTATAGAAAAATGAAAATCTCCAGGCCATGACTTTACTGGTGAATCGACTAAATATTAAAGAGGAAATAACTCTTCCAAAACATTGAAGAGGTGACAATACCTCCCAACTCATCCTATAAGGTCAGCATTATCCTCATATTAAAATCAGACAATGACATTACCAGAAAAGAAAACTACACACTAATATCCCTCAGTAATACAGACACAAAATTTGTAAACAAAATTTTGGCAAATAGAATTCCATAATATGTTAAAATCGTATTACCTTGTGGCCAAGTGGGATTTATCCCAAGAATGGAGAATTGGTTTAACACTTGAAAAGCAATTAATGTGATTCACAATTACCACAATGACAAAGTAGAAAAGAAAACCATAATCTAAATAAATGCAGAAAAATATTTAACAAAATCTGATACTTATTTTGATAAAAACTCCCAAGAAAATTAGGATAACAGGAAACTTTATAGGGTATCTGGGAAAAGGAAAGGAAAGGGAAAGAAAGGAGCAGAGCTTCTGAAGGCCATAGCACTGGCTAAGCAGGGTAACTGCAGGCCACCAGGATTGCTAAAACATCTGTCAGTGCTGGGAATGAGCCTTCTGAAATGAAACTAGCCTTCGTAGTGGATTCTTGGAGACATTTAATCTATTGTAATCCTGTGAGAATCCTTGAACTTGGATCATACATCAAGTTCTGCCAAGGGACAAAGATCTTTGCTTTGATATTTTATTAATATCAGCAGTGATGATAGTGATAATAGGAATAGCTAACAATTACTGCACAGCCAGTATGCACCAGGCACTTGATATAGTTTGATATAGATTAGTTCACAGAATTTTACAACAACTCTATCACGGAAGTACTTTTTAAAAATATATTAAAGATAAGGAAACCGAGACATAGAGAAAGGAAATAATTCATCCAAGGTCACACTATTACTTACCAGGACATGGAGATACTCACACACTCCGATTAGACAAAAGGTCAACTCCTAAGGCATTCTGGGTAACTTCAGAATTGATTTTCTCATATCACATGATATGACACAACATTTATATGGGTAGCACAAAAACTATAAGGAATTTTTATATACACGTGTGTGCTAAATGGTTTCAGTCATGTTTGACATTTTGCAATCCTATGGGTTGTAGCCCGCCAGGCTTCTTGGTCCACAGGATTTCCCAGGAAAGAGTACTGGAATGGGTAGCCTTTCCCTTCTCCAGGGGATCTTCCCCACCCAGGGATCAAACCCAAGTCTCCTGCATTGCAGGTGAATTCTTTAGTCTGAGACACCAGGGAAGCCATCCCCTTTTATATACACAAATGACTAAATATAATACATATGTCAAGAATGATATAGCAAAGACCACATGTTGGTCATTTATGCAGAAATAATGAAAATTTATTTGGAGCATATTTATCTGAAATCTAATTTACAAAGGTTTTACAAATTGAATAAAAATTTATTGAATAACTGTGAGGTAAACCTACAGATATTAAACTCTTTTTTTTCACCCTTGATGGGCCTGTGGATCAGCGTACATGCGTTTGGAATAAATATGCTAACCTTGAGAATTTTTTTACCAAATGCATTTCTGATCAAAACCAAAAGCAGACATTTCAGGACCACTTCTTTTTGGGAAATTGCTTTTTGTTTGTTTAATTAATTGATTAAAATTAAAAAAAATTGCTGACAATATTGAATTGCAGTCCCTACGGAGGGAGCTACCATGGAGGGTCAGAGGTGTGTGTCACTGTTTATGGCATCTCAAAGATGGCTCCACTGATCAGTTTGTAGATTTATATTGATCCCTTTGCTCAACTATTAAGTATTTTCATATTTGAGTTTTGCTTTATTTCTGAGAAATAAACATACCCACCAAAGGATTTCCTTATCAGAGTAAACTTAAATTACAAGGCTGTTATTTGGTTTATTTTTTTACCCAGCTTTATTGAGAAATAATTTATCTTTTTAAAAACTCATCTGATCCTTGCGTTTGGAAATTGGAAATATATAAAACTGCACGTTTGATTTTACAAAAACACAGAAGTATATATATATAATATAAAGAACTTAAAAAAAATTAAGAACCCTGTCTGTTGGTTTAATAGTGTGGTTTCCGTCAATTTGGTTCACAGAGATAGCAAATTAAAATTACCACCCATTGCATTTTGTAGGACATTGTAATAAGGAATATTAATGTTACAAGTAGCATTTCGGTTCACTTGTAAATTTCCCACACCTCTGACCCCAACGTTGTACATTAAAAAAATCTCTTCAAGGAATGTTCAGAAGTGGAAATTTCCATACTCTGCTGTAGATGGAACAACTACAATTGCATTGGCACGCATTTAAAAGCAACATTAAATTGCTGGTTAGTAGCAAGTCTCAGTCCAGCACCACCTCCCATTGGCTGGGACCGCCCCAAACCCACCTCTTAGGCCTAACTACTGGTCTGTCAGTGGCTCCTAGGTCTGGATGGCCTGTCTCTCTTTTCACTCCTAAACGCTGGCGGTGAGGTAGGGCCTATCAATGGCCCGCGGCATCCCAAAGCCCGCCCTCCACTCCATTGCAATTAGTTGATCTCGCTGCCTGTCGGAGGCCTGGGGCTCAAAGTGACTCCCTTCAGAAGAGCCAACAGTTGAGGGCGCTGAGTCAGGGCTTTGGGACACCTAGCAAATTTTGAATTGTCGCTCAGCAAAATGTATACGCAGTCACATGTGAGGTACATGACTGAAGTCGTGTTAGTTTGGGATGGGTTTTCAGTGAGCCTACGACTCTTTGGAGAGAAAGGATTACCCTTGAGTGAGCCTCTCCCCCCTCCTCCTCCCTACACAGCACCTGTGCAGTGAGCTTACCCTGGAATTTTGCTCATCTTTTTGTAAACGTTGAGCAATGGAGTCAGAAATCTGTATTCAAATACTGCCTAGAAATTAAAGTTTTTAAACAAAGTAAATAATATTTAGATGAAATTAAATTTAAAATACACTCTCCCCATCCATGAAATTATTCTTTCTCTTGGTAAGCATTTTGGAGCCCTTCACTGAGCTCCAACTGAAGTTGTTCCTGACCCTATGTGGTGCTGAGGTTGCCACCAGGGCTCCTGCAGTGGGAAATGGGGTGCCTGGTCCAGGGATTCAATTTCATAATAGAGAATTTTTTTTAAAAATCCTCTAACCAATTAGAATTTATAAGAAATCAAATGTTTAGAATTACGTTTGAAGCCTTTTTTTTTTTTGCTGTGAATTTTCTAAAATCAAGGTATATTTTACATACAATAAATATGCCCATTTTCAGGGAATTCCCTGGTGGTCCAGTGGTTAAGAATCCCTCTTCCAATGCAGGAGATGTGGGTTCTGTCCCTGGTCAGGGAACTAAGACGCCACATGTGAGGGTCAACGAAGCCCACAGGGCCACAACTACTGAGCCTGCAAGCCACAACTAGGGACTCTGTGTGTCTCAACTACTGAGCCTGCATGCCCCAACAAAGTTCCCATGTGCAGCAACTAAGACCTGATGAAGCCAAAAATAAAACTAAAATATAATAAATAAACATGCCCATTTCCAGTACAGATTTCAATGAGTTTTGACAAATACATACTGAACAGCCCAATCACCTCCAAAAGCTCCTTCATGCTCATTCCAATCATTCTTCCCCAAGACAACGAGTTCGATTTCCTTCACTACAGATTACTTTTCCTGGCTTAGAATTTCATACACACAGAATAATAACAGCATTTCTCTTTTGTCTGTGGCTTCTTTCACTCAACCTTATGTTTATGAGCTTCATAGACATACGAAGTAGTTTGTCTCTTTCATTTGGTAAATAGTATTCTATGATCCCATTGTTGTGTTTGTCAGTTCTTAAGTTGTTGGACTTCTGAGATGTTTCCAGTTTTTTGCTATCATGAAGAAAGCTAATGTGGGATTTCCCTGATGGTCCAGTGGCAAAGACTACGCTCCCAATGCAGGGGGCCCGGGTTCCATCCCTGGTTGGGGAATTAGATCCCACATGCCGCAACTGAGAGTTCAAATGCTACAACTAAAGATCTCGCCTGCCACAATGAAGATAGAAGAACTCACGTGCTGCAGCTAAGGCCTGGCACAATCAAATTAATGTACAATTTTTTTTTTAAAGAAAGCCAATATGAACATTTGAGCACAAGTTTTTGTGTGTGTGAACATATTGCAGTAGTATGCTGTGGCTGGCTCACCACAGTCAATTTTGCCAATCTCTTCTCAACTCTGGTTCTGTGATGTTATATTAGTACACAGCTTGAAATAAGCCAAGATGGGAGTATTTATACCATAGTTGGCAATCGCTACAAATTAGAGCTTTATTCCCCTGGAGAGCTGGTTGGTAAACATTTACCAGCACACCATCAGACATATTTGTTTTCACTGTTTTTTCCTTTTTTTAGAGTAAATACCTAGGAGTGAAATTGCGGGACTGCATGATGTATCTATGTTTGACTTTATATGAAGCTGCCAGACTGCTTTCAAAGTGGTGTAACATTTTACACTCCCAAAAGCAACGTATGAAAGTTCCAGTTGCTCCACATTCTCATCAGTGCATGGTATTGTCAGTCTTAATCTTAGCCATTGAATGAAGATCTGAATAGAAGAGGGGTGATGGGAAATGGGGGTTATATGGCAGCCCAGTAAGCCATACATTTGTTTTCTCTTCTTACAGATGGAGAAAGCCCTCAAATAAATACAAGTAGAAGCATGTTGAGATTCCCTCACATAATACCCTTTTTCTGATGTTCCCATTTCACTGCAGAGGAATGTTGATGCTACCAAGGGGAGAAGGTGGTCACTTCAAACATAACAGGCCATGTTCATGATGTCGGGGAATAATTAAAAAATGAAATCTCGTGCCAACTCAATGAATTCTCTCCACAAAGGTAGAAAAGAATGAACTGGTTTTATTATCGAGTAAGCATTAAAACAGACAGTGAAGTGTATCACAAACAATTCACTAAACTAATTTAGGAGAAAGTAACCTCATCCTTTTATATAGCCAGGCAGATACAACCCATTTCATACATGCTCTTAAGACATGATAACTTGCCTTCAAGAGAACTGGACAGCACTATTTGCTACACAGTTCATCTCAAATTTACCTGGTTATTGGTGTAGCCATCTGCCTTTAGGCAAAGGAAAAACAAAACACATATCTCTCTGACAAACAGCGACTTGGAGCCAGCCGGCTAGGTCAAATTCCTAGGGACCAGAAGATAGGGCGCTATCTCCGCTGACATTTACATTTCAAAGAGATGGCTCCCAGGGCCTCAAGAACGACATTCCTGAGTTGTAAAACTGGCAGGAGGCCTATTTAGCTTTTATTAAAAGGAGTTACATACATCTTGAAGGGAGGGAGAAAAAATTTACAATTGAAAGTTTTCTAAGGGAACTGCACCAAGAAAAGGGAAGATGGAAAGTCTCATTTGTGACACCAGAGACAATTTGACTTTTAAAAACTTTGTGTTTACCCTACAATACCTCCACATGCTTCCCAGCGTTATGCACCATTCCAGGTCCACAATTCCCCTACACGTCTAGGATTAGTCTTTCAAAACCCTTATCAACTCCATTCCTAAAGGAAGGAAGCCTCCTCAAACAGCAGACCACCGCTTTTAGGGTAAGACCTCCAGCCCCGGCCACACTAGAGACTCGCTATTATCAAAAGCTTATGACTACAGTCTCTCAATTGGAAAACGTTGCAGATGTTTGGTGTGATTCCAACCCATTTCAAAGACGGTAAAACTGAGACCCAGGAATGGTACTTAGGGCGCTGGGTCACTGGAGCAAAAAGAGCGCTTAAGGATCCCCCACCCATTTTCGGGAACCCCTAAAGTCAGCCCCAAGTGACCAAAAAAATAAGAGCCCTGCCTTATTCCATTACGGCAAGATTGGGGTTAAAACCCTTGGCACGCAGGTCTTTTCCCGACTGCGCCTGCGCGAATCCGGACGAGCGAATTTGCCCTAGACCCTGACGTTTCAGGCAGCCTCTCCTAATCCGGAACACGACCCACATTCCGCCAGCCCTGCCTTGACAGGCGTGTACCTAATCCAATAAGGATGGAGGGCTGAATCCTCCGGAGCCAATGGCTAAAGTCCGAGGGGCTGTGGAGGTGGACTCTGTAAGGAAACAAGAAGACAGGTCCAAGATGGAGGCGGCGGCGGCTGTAGCGGCGTGACAGGTGAGGGCGGGCCCGGTAGGGTTAGGTTTCTGGAGCTACTGTCGGGCACGGGTAGGGAGCCGGGAACGAAAGCTCAGCTCCAGGATGACTGCGCCTGGGCCCTGACGCCCCCCACCCGGAACCGGAGGAGTGGTTTGACCCGGGGCGAAACCATTGTCGACAGCGGGGGGGGGGGGATTGGAATGGGTGCAAGGCTGCGGGGGATGGTTTCGCCCGTCGCGTGTGGCAGCGCGCCTGCGCAAAGCTGGAAGGCCCTCGGTGGGCGGAGCCGGGCCGAATGTACCTTGGGTTGTGTTATCTGTCATGTGGAGTTCTTCTTAATCTCTTTAAGGTATCTGATGCCCATTCCTTACCAACAACGGGGAATGCGTGAAGACGCGGCTCATTCCTCGCTTTCCTTATTCTGGATCAATGTCTAACCCAATAAGAGAATGTTTGAGGATTCTCACATTCCTCCTCTTTAACCCTCTCCAGCCTCCATCCATTATCACTAGTAATATGTCTGCGATCCTTTCATTAGCTGTCAAGGGGAATTTTGGAGTGCCCTCTGCCTCATCTATGCTTTTACTCCTGCTTATCTCACTTCAGCCATATCTGGTGATGCTCCATAACCCTCATTTCCCCCATTACAATGTCTGGTGATACCTGTTATCCACTCTTCTTCCCATTACAGTCTCTCAGTTCAGTTCAGTCTTTCAGTTGTGTCCGACTCTTTGCGACCCTATGGACTGCAGCACGCTAGGCCTCCCTGTCCATCGCCAACTCCTGGAGTTTACCCAAACTCATATCCATTGAGTCGGTGATGCCATCCAACCATCTCATCCTCTGTCGTCCCCTTCTCCACCTGCCTTAAATCTTTCCCAGCATCAGGATCTTTTCAAATGAGTCAGCTCTTCGCATCAGGTGGCCAAAGCATTGGCGTTTCAGCTTCAACATCAGTCCTTCCAATGAACACTGAGGACTGATCTCCTTTGGGGTGGACTGGTTGGATCTCCTTGCAGTCCAGGGAACTCCTTACAGACTCCTTACAGTCTCTAGTGATGACTATTACATCTCCCCTCAGCATAGTGTCTTTGAGCCTTTATGAACTCCCCATCACAGTCTGGTGACTCCCATTAGGCACCTAGTACAGTACCCGTGAACCTACTGTCATTACAGTCCAGGGCTTTGGGATGCCCACAGTGTCCTTACAAACACTGTTTGGTGCAATTCCCATTTTCCCCAAGCTAAGGGCAGTGTCTGATGATCCTCGGTTAGTTCCCCATCACCCTGTCTGACTCCTCCCACACCACAGTATCTGGTAACCCCCTTCTCCATTCAAAAGCCAGGACAGCCTGTTCATGTCCATTATGTACTTGACACGCCCCAGTGTAGTGCGTGCTGACTTCCCCATTAGTCCCCAGCACAGAGACTTATGTACTCCTATGCCCTGCGGGACAGTGTGTGCTGCCTCTCACTATGTCCTACCCCCACCCCACCCCACCCCGCCCTGTGCAGTGAATCTGAGACCTTGGCACTTAAGCGTGAGACAAACAACTGGAGGGGCTGAGCAGAGGAGGAACTGGATCCCTTGAGCGGTGTGGAAATTAGGCTACAGAGGGTGACGTGAAGTCTGGAGATTGAATTTTTTGTCTTCTGCCACTTTGCTTCCATACTATCATTATAGGACCTCTGAATTCTTCCTCTGTCTTTTAGGAGCCCCATGGCACCTGCCCAGCCCCACCTTCGCCCGTCTTGACAAAGTCCTAGGCTCCATGGAGCCACCACGGGGCCCCCCTGCTAACGGGGCCGAGCCCTCCCGGTCAGTGGGCACCGTCAAAGTGTACCTGCCCAACAAGCAGCGCACGGTGGTGAGTCTGATGGGAGCAAAACTGGCCGGGGGTGGGCATGGACCTAGTTGTAAATCTGGGATAAGAAAGGTGACAAGGGCTGGGAGAGTCCACTGGGGACCCCTCTGGGTGCTGACTCCTTACATGTGTGCACACACACACAGGTGACTGTCCGGGACGGCATGAGTGTCTATGACTCTCTAGACAAGGCCCTCAAGGTGCGGGGTCTCAATCAAGATTGCTGTGTGGTTTACCGGCTCATCAAGGGGTAAGTGTGGCTCTCCCACCCTCAACTGGGTGCCCAGCCTTCTACCCCCTTCTCAGAATCATCCAACTCCTCCACTCTGCTGTGCAGTCTCTGTTAGTCTTCCCTTCACTTAGTGAATCCATGAGTCCATCCAGCTTTTGTCTTATTGCTTCATTAGTTCATTGGCCTGTAGGGTCAGTGATTCATTTTCTTCTTAGATCCCGAGTCCTCACCATGCTCCATCGTCTCCTCCTAGAATTCATCTGTTTCATTCTTTCACTGTTTTATCAACTTGTCAACTCCCTCCTTCCTCCGTCTCATTCTCTGTCTGCTGTGTGGGCCTTGCTGACCTTCCATTTGTTCCTCTGTTTTAGAGTTCCTGAACTTATGTATTCAGTTCACACATTGCTTTTTTTTTCCCCATGCATTGCTTTTTATTTGTTGTTTCAGTGCCTCACCAGCTGCTTTGTCAGGGGCTTGCTTAGCACCTCGGAGATTTAGTTGTTTCTTCACTGTCTCATTTCCTCCTCCTCTTGTAGCTAAGAACATGGACTCTTCACACTGTCCTTCCACTCACAGTCCCTTGTGGCTCTGGGCAAATCATGTCATCCCTCTTTGCCTCAGTTTCCCCATACATAAATAGGGGTAAGGATAGTACTAGTTCCTAGAGTTGCCATACTAAAAATGCAAAATGTCATCTGTTATTCCATGGATGGCAGGCTTGGAAGGACTTTTGGTGGATTTCCTTTCTCCTTGTGGCCCCTGGCCACCCTCCCACTCACTCCCTTCCATGCCTTCTGCAGGCGAAAGACAGTCACTGCCTGGGACACAGCCATTGCCCCGCTGGATGGCGAGGAGCTCATTGTGGAGGTCCTCGAAGACGTCCCCCTGACCATGCACAATTTTGTGAGTGGAGAGTGGGGGCAGATCGTGGGCATGGCGGGAGGGTCTGTGACCAGGCTTCAACCTTCTCTACTCTGTGGCAGCAGGTACGGAAGACATTCTTCAGCCTGGCCTTTTGTGACTTCTGCCTTAAGTTTCTGTTCCATGGCTTCCGCTGCCAAACCTGTGGATACAAGTTCCACCAGCATTGTTCCTCCAAGGTCCCCACAGTCTGTGTCGACATGAGTACCAACCGCCGACAGTGAGCCTGGCCTGGGGTGGGTGGGCAGATGGGGAGAACAGAGGCCCAGCCACAAGGCTTTTACAAACAGCTGACCCATGTTCCCTTGCTTTTTACCCCAAATGCCCTCAAGGTTCTACCACAGTGTCCAGGATTTGTCCGGAAGCTCCAGACAGCACGAGGTTCCCTCAAACCGCCCCCTGAATGAGCCGCTCACCCCTCAGAGTCCCAGGTAGGGGATGCCTTAGCTGAAGGGCTACTGTCAGAAGAAAAAGATCTGGAGGACTCGGTAGAGATCAAGCCATACTTAATTCTTTTGTCTACTCAATGAACATTTAGTGAGCACCTGCAAGTGTAAGTAAGGGCATGGAGCTGTGGGGCCTCAGGCAAGTTCCCTAATCTCTCTGGACCTTAGTTTTCTTATTTGTAAGGAAAAGATAATGATACTTTTACCACATAGGGTTCTGGTGTGGATTAAATAAGTTAAGGTGGGTCCAATGCTTAGAACATGATCTAGCACAGGATAAGTTCTTCTTATTAATTATATATCTATGTATATATTATCTAACTACTTTGTTAATTCTCAAAGCCTTTCCACTTTGGAATACATATTTTTCTCATAAATTCACTTTTACCTCTCCTTTAAGTATAATAATACTATTATCACTCTAATATATCATGTTTATATGATAATGCATTTTATATGTATATGTATTTTATAATGTCAATATTTATATGATATGCTGTCGTATTATGTGTTATGTTGATAATATTTTCATACAATGTAGAATATTAAACATTTTTATGTAATATATAAAATAGTGAAGTTAGGGCATTATGTTATTTTTAATTATGGGCACATGTGAATTAATTACCTATGAATTGCATTTCAGGATAGTGAAGGAAACATTAAAAATATTTTTATGACATTATAATATATTTAATATATATCATATATAACACATGTATATATGTAAAATTAACATTATTATATGTACATGTAAAGCATTGCCATTTTAATATAGATAACATTGTGTATTACATAATCCATAATATATTTGAGTACTGCATATAGTTATACAATATTACATATTGCTCTTCCCCCACTATTTGTGTGGCTTGCTGTCCTTCCTTTAAGTCTTTGCTCAAATGTCACTTGCTCAGAGAAGTCTTTCCTGACATGATCAGGGACACTTCTTGTCTTATTATGTTGCTTTATTTTTTGCTTTATTGCTTCTATGAAATATTATTTGTTTTTTATTTGTCTCTCTCCCTACTGCAGTTAGTCCCATGAGGGTGAGAACTTTTGTTTTTCATTTCTTTTTTTTTTTTAATTTAAAAATTTTTAGTACAGTTCAAATCAGCATGCGTGTAGAACCTTTATTCGTTTTGTCCAGTTTTATTTCCACTGTCTAGAACGGTATCTGGCACACAGCCGGCATTTAGTCAGTGTTTCTTAAACAAATGCATAATGTAATGACAATGGACATTTACTCTATGTGAGCTAAACACATACCTAGGAAGGGGCAGTGGGTTGGGGGAGGCATTCTACTGGTTCTCTCATTCACTCAACAGTGATTTCACAGCCTTTCCCCTGCCAGCTCCTGCACCCAGCACCGCGACCCCGAGCACTTCTCCTTCCCTGCCCAGGCCAACACCCCCCTCCAGCGCATCCGCTCCACATCCACCCCCAATGTCCACATGGTCAGCACCACAGCCCCCATGGAATCCGGCCTCATCCAGGTTGGTGTTGAGGCAGGCGGTCACCAGGGAGCACGAGGCAGAGGGGAGGGCCATTCCTGTTGTCCTCCATGTCCTCTCTCTGACTCCCAGCCCTCTTCTTCCAGCTCACTGGCCAGAACTTCAACACTGATGGTGAGCCCCCCGCTGCCCGTGCCCTGAGCCCCCAACCCCACCCCACCCAGCTCCACTCACATCCTCTCTGTAACTGCAGCTGCTGGGAATAGAGGTGGTGGTGATGGAGCCCCCCGGGGGAGCCCCAGCCCGGCCAGCGTGTCCTCGGGAAGGAAGTCCCCACATTCCAAGTCCCCATCAGAGCAGCGGGAACGGAAGTCCTTGGCTGATGACAAGAAGAAAGTGGTGAGCTCCAGGGGACACCTTTGGTGGGGGCACCACAGGCTAAGTGATGAGGGGTGTGGGCAGGCCCCTGAGATGCCGCCCATGTGGCCCACAGAAGAATTTGGGGTACCGGGACTCGGGCTATTACTGGGAGGTGCCACCCAGTGAGGTGCAGTTGCTGAAGAGGATCGGGACGGGCTCGTTTGGCACGGTGTTTCGCGGGCGGTGGCATGGCGATGTGGCCGTGAAGGTGCTCAAGGTGGCCCAACCCACAGCTGAGCAGGCCCAGGCCTTCAAGAACGAGATGCAGGTGCTCAGGTGAGATTGCTCGTGTGTGTGGATGGGGCGGGGGCGGCAGGCATGGCCTCCGTGCCTCTCTGGGGGAAGGCCCTGCTGGGGGTGCTTTCTCACATCCCCCATGTTTATGTTGTGTTATAACCATAATAGTAAGTTGTTTCTTTATCAGAGAAGTGCCTTTCCCCTCTGGGAAACGGGTATGTTTAAAGGACCTCTGATGAGGCTGTTGTTTGTGTAAATACTGATATTAATTAATGGCCCTGCCTCCAAAATGTGACTCTTTTTGCTTGCCTGTTGTGAAATGAGTATCACTGCAGTGTTACTGTATGCACTGACATCAATAGCATAGTGTTAGTTCACTGCATCGCCCGACAGGCTGGCAGCCTTCCTTCTCCTCTGCTTGTTCTGCACCATTACTATGTGTTTACTGTGTTATAGTCTTGTTATTGATTATAATAATACTATTCTTTAAAGAACAGTATTAAAACTATAATCAGAAGCATAATGTAATCATTGTTTGGTTAATGATTGTGATTGCTCTACTTAATATATTATTCCTACTATATTAATTCATTCACACCAAGAAGCCCTGGTGCTCCCTTTTGTCACCCTAGTTACTACCACTCTTGGGGTTGCTGGTGTGGGCTTTCCTCTCTTGACAAGTGGACACAATTATGTTGCAGAGTTGATGTTTTCAGTCTCTGTTCCTTTCTGTCAAATGGCAGTGATTTGAACAGGCTGTGAATTTGCATTGTGTTTGTACTGAAACCGTAACCTAACTACTATGAAGAACTCATGTGCTATTATCCAGTCTGATGTGTGCAAAACTGTGGACCATCATTGATGTTCTTTGCATGTATGTTACCATTGTAACTATAGTTAATCCTTCTATAAGGAATGAAAATTTTCTTCTAAATGAGGGTGGCTGTTCGTACATGGCAGAGTTTCTATAAGGTAGATCCAGGTACCCAGTAGCAATAACAGCAGGGAGAGTGGTGTTTTTAGGGTGCTTGCTTGTGTTTGGCCATTCAGAGCACCTTACAGGTTATTATGTAGTCCTCCCAAAACCTGTGCCAGGTATCTCATAGAATAATCAGTTTTTCAGTTAAGGAAAATGAGGCACAGAGAGCTTAAGTGTCCTCCCTGAGATTGCACAGTGAGTATCTGAGGAAGCCCAGATTAGAACATAAGTTTAGTCCAAACCCCAAACTCTTTACCTCTAAGCCTCTCATGGTTAACAGGACATAGTCACACATCACTGATGTTTTTACCTAGCAGTTATCAATGTTATGTTGATATATCACTGATGAAGGTTGGCATTCCACTTTCTCATCTTCTCTCAAATGGTCACAGGCTCAGGTCATGGTCATGGTCAGAGGTATGGCAAGTTTGATAATTAAGATGCTCCTGGTCAGTAGGGAGTGAAGGGTTATCCCTCCATCCTGCTTTTGTTGGGAGATTTGGATGAGGAAGTTCAGGACATAAATGCTCAGCCCAGTAAACATCTCACAAATTCACTGAATTTGGCCATCTGAGCCTCCTGAAAGACAGGGTGGAAATGATGGCAGAAGGCAGCAGTGAATAGCACCCTTCCAAAGGCTCAGAAAGTTGCTGTTTGCTCTCCCTGCCCTGATACCACCTGCCCCACCTGCAGGAAGACACGTCACGTCAACATCTTGCTGTTCATGGGCTTCATGACCCGGCCAGGATTTGCCATCATCACACAGTGGTGTGAGGGCTCCAGTCTCTACCACCACCTGCATGTGGCTGACACACGCTTCGACATGGTCCAGCTCATTGATGTGGCCCGCCAGACTGCTCAGGGCATGGAGTGAGTGTTCTGGCTCAGGGACTAGGGAAGGGGCTAGGGGGCTGGGGGTAGGGAGATGAGGTAGCCCCCAGACAGTCTGACACCTGCTTGTACCCCTACAGCTACCTCCATGCCAAGAACATCATCCACCGAGATCTCAAGTCTAACAGTATCTACCTGTCCCTCTGGGGCTGGGCTGGAGCAGACGGCATCAAACAGGATGAGGACTTAGAGGGATGGGTCTTGTGGGGGGCCTTTCTGGGGGCAAACAGGGAGGGGCACCTGTTGCATTTCCCTTTGCCAGGTGCCAGAGTTGTGGCTGGTTCAGGTGGTGTTCTTTGGGACTCTGGTCAGGGTCTGAGGAGTGACAGTGGTGGAAGGCATTATGGGAGTTCCTGATCGGTGTCACAGGCATGGTGAGTGTGGGTGCCATGAGAGGAGCTTCCTAGTCAGGAGTTGCAGGGGAGCCAAGTATAGGGAGTGTTAATTAGAGCTCCCCTCCAAGTCAAGATTGTAGCTAGTTTGTGTGACACTGGGGGGCTTCCGGTCAGGGTTAGAGGCAGTGACTGGTGTGGAGGCGTCAATGAGAGCCTCCCAGTCAGGGCAAGAAGCATGGCTATTGGGAGAGCCTGTAGTGGCCCTTAACCCCAGTGGACATCTTCCTGCACGAGGGGCTCACGGTGAAGATTGGGGACTTCGGCCTGGCCACAGTAAAGACGCGGTGGAGTGGGGCCCAGCCCTTGGAGCAACCCTCGGGCTCTGTGCTATGGATGGTGAGTTGGACCAGGCTGGACTGGGGGTGTATAGGGACATGGGCTGCTGGGCTAAGATGTGGAAGGCGGAGTGGGGCCAGGGTTTCCTGCACCAGGTGTGGGTGTCTGGATCACTCATGCTTCACCTCGTGGAGGTGGCTCTGAGTTATACTCAGTGTGGCTGGTGGGATCTGGGCCTGCAGGTCAGTCACTTGCTGACCTGTACATTCCTCCTGCCCGGTCTGGTCTGCTGAAGGCAGCTGAGGTGATCCGTATGCAGGACCCGAACCCCTACAGCTTCCAGTCAGATGTCTACGCCTATGGGGTTGTGCTCTATGAGCTCATGACCGGCTCACTGCCTTACAGCCACATTGGCAGCCGAGACCAGGTGAGCCCCATATCTCACCCACTTTATCCCAGGCCAAGGGATCCCCTTAGTCTCCAAGCCTCAGATCTCCTTTGCACAGACCACGAACACCACTCTGCCCCCAGAAACCCCAAATTTTCAGAGCTGAGGACTCCCAGACTCCTCTGGGTCTTCTGTACCCAGAATTATTTCCTTCACTCATATCCACTTCTCTGGGTCCTCAAAGTCCAGAATCTCCTGAGTCCCCTATACCCAGAATTCCCCAGGTCCCCAAAAGTCCCCCTAGACACATACAGTCCTCTGACCTGGGTACTCAAACTCCTCAAAGCCCAGAATCCCATTTCTCCCAGAAACAATCCCTTTGTGCTTCTGGAATCCCCACAGATACCCACAATCACTGAGGCCTTGGGATCTGTCAAGCTCCAGGGCCCTTGAATCCACCGTACTCTAGGCCCCAGACTCTCATATTTCTCCAGGTTCAAAGACTAGAATCTCCCAGGCCCTCAGAAACCCGAGATCCTCTAGGCTCCAGGTACCAATAGTCTTTGGTTCTTGAACACTCACTGTCCTACAGGCCACTTGGACCCATAGTCCTCTCAGCCCTGGACCGCTACAGAAATACAGGTTCCTGAGGACTACCAGCCTTTAACTCCCTCCAGACCCAGAACTTCATGTTTCCCCCAGGCTCAGTTCTTTCCAGGCCCCTAAGCCCCCTAGAAACCTGTGGACCCATAATCCCCTGGGCCCCAGACACTTAACCATCTTTGATTCCCCCAAGCTTAAGTCCTTCTGTTCTGTTAAGCAGAGAATCCTTCCAAGTCCTCAGGGACCCAGAATCTCTAGATCCACCAGATACCCACAGTCCTCTGGGCCCCAATACTCAGAATACCGCAGTTCTCCCAAAAGGAGTCCCCGAGGTCCCTCAAGACCCAGAATTCCCTGGACTTCCCAGCCCAGATCACCCCATTCCTGTCCCCTTTCCCAGATTATCTTTATGGTGGGCCGTGGCTATCTGTCCCCGGACCTCAGCAAAATCTCCAGCAATTGCCCCAAGGCCATGAGGCGCCTGCTGTCTGACTGCCTGAAGTTCCAGCGAGAGGAGCGGCCCCTTTTTCCCCAGGTGGGCTGAGGAGGAGGGCTGGACACCCTGGGGAGGGAGCCTCTGAGGAGCAAATGTGAACTGTGTGTGTTCAAGGCTCCGAAGTGTACAATGTGTGTGTGTGTGTTTCCCCTTTAGATTGGGGTTTGGGGGTGTTTGGATGCCCACGTGGCTCTGGACACCCCCTCCTCACCTGCCCCTGCCCCCAGATCCTGGCCACGATTGAGCTGCTGCAGCGGTCACTCCCCAAGATTGAGCGGAGTGCCTCCGAACCCTCCTTGCACCGTACCCAGGCTGATGAGTTGCCTGCCTGCCTACTCAGCGCAGCCCGCCTTGTGCCTTAGGCCCCACCCCCAGCCACCAGGGAGCCCATCTCAGCTTCCCGCCAAGGAGCCCTTCCCACCAACCAATCAATGTTCTGCCTCTGCCCTGATACTGCCTCAGGATCCCCCATCCCCATCCTGGGAGATGAGGGAGTGCCCATGTACTTTTCCAGTTCCTCTGGAACTGGGGGACCCTTGAAGACCAAACCCATAATTTGGTTTCCTCTTGGCTTTGGGGATACTTTTAAATTCAGGAGCTCCTTCATCTCCAATGGCTGGGATTTGTGGCAAGAATTCCACTGAGCACCTCTCTGTAATTTGTGCCTGATGTGCCTTCCACTGGATTTTGGGGTCCCAGCACCCCATGTGGATTTGGGGGTCCCATCTGTCTCCTTTCCACCATTCAAGGACTCCCCTCTTTCTTCACCAAGAAGCACAGAATTCTGCTGGGCCTTTGCTTGTTTATTTTGCTTCCCGACTCTTCTCATGGGGTTCAGAGCCGCTGAGGGGTGAGGGTGAGTCCAGGCAAGGGTGGAGTTTGGGGGGAGGTGCGGATCACACAAACAGTGCCACTGCACGCATCACCACAGGCGGCACGATGAACGAGGACCACATATGCCAAGCACGGGCACGAGAGGAGGCCACGTCAGTCACAGACACAGACATCACGGCAAAGGTGGGGAAGTGGGAGACCACTGGCCTTCTGTGTGCACAGGATTCTGGGAGGATGGGTGGAGTTTGCATATTTAAAGACAGCTTTCAGAGGCAGGAAGGTGAGGCAGGGGTCCCTGGGGAACTGAGGGGTCCTAGCAGTGGGAGGAGCTCTCAGTGTGTTGAATAGGGTTGGTGGGGGGAGGACTGAAGGGAAAACCTTGAGGGGCTTGGTGGGGACAGTTGTACAGGTGGATCCCCAGAGATGGGAAATCCAAAGAAAGGGTCTCAAAGGGAGGAGTTTCTTAAGGATTGGGGAAATTTTGCTGGGGAACAAGGTGCGCTGGAGAGATGTGGGGGCAGAAGTGGGGTTTTCCAGGAATTTCAGGGCTCCAGGAGTGGTTGCCTGGTGTTTGGAAGCTTTCAGGAAGGAAAATGCACTCAGAGGGCACCAGGGGTTGAGGTCTTCAGGGATCTGGAGGTTCTAAAACTGAGAAGTAGTTCTTGAGATGACTGAGAGTGGGTTTGTCAAAGGACGTGGGAATTCCAAATGTGAGGACTGGATTTAGGACGAGCAGTGAGGTTTCCCCAGGGACTTGAGCATTCTGAGGAGTGAGAAGAGGGATCTTGACGATCCAGGAGAGGACTTCTCAAGGGATGAGATTTCCAAAAGTGAGAAATAGATTCAAGGCCCAGACAGGGGTTGCCCAGGGATTTGGGGGTTCTCAGGGTAAGGTGTCAGTCGGAGAAGAGGCTCGCGAAAGACTTCCTCAGGCTGCGGATGGTCTCAGCTTTCACCTCGTCCTGGCTAAGGCTGGGCCTGGGCGGGGCTGGCTCTGGAAGGTTGAAGGCATTGGTCAGAGACTGGGATTTGCTAGAGAGAAACAAGGTGGAGGCGTGGGAGGAAGGGGGAAGAGGAAGGGAGGAGGGGGAGAGAAACACAACGTTACCCCAGGCCCGGCCCCAGCCCTGCCCCTCTGGTCCTGGGGCTGTGCCTGTTACCCTCCCACCCAGCAGCACAGGCCTGGACCCTGAGGAATTCTCAGGAGGAGTGGGGGAGTCCTGGGCTGGGTGGGAGGATCTGGATCCAAGGTGAGGAAGCCTGAGATGTATGGGAAGAGTTCTGGGCTGAATCTTCTCAGAATTCTAGACCAGATTGGGAGGTATTTGATATAACGTGATGATGGGCAGGAAGGTTTCTAGTCCAAGGGTAAGGAGTCCAGAAAGAGGGGTGGTGTAGGGCTTGGACCAAGGACAGGCTGGAAGGGGAAGATCTGTTGGGGGAGCAGTTGGATGGGGCAGGGAGGGCTTTTGAGGTAATGGAGGAGGTCTGGAATGGACCAGAAGAGGCAGAGAGGATAGTGTGATTTGGGAGGAGACTCAGATGGACCAGAAGGGAGCCTAGACTCTAGAGAAAGTAGGAGGACGACTGGAAAGTGAAGTAACTTAGGAGGATTGTGGATTGGGCTGGGAGGAGTTTGGGGGTTCGGTTGCAGGGAGGTTGGGTAGGAGAAGAATGAGTTGGGCAAGTACTGAAGAAGGGTTAGCAAGGCTTCTGGGGTAGGCCAAGAGGAGCTGGGCTGGGGGGCTTTCCCAGGGCCTACAGGGAGGATTCTGAACTGAAAAGGGGATTCTCTGGGATGGAGGGTAGGAGCCTCTGAAGGGGGAAGGGTCTGGCTCAGACTAGAACCAAAGAGAGAGCTGTTAGGATCCTGTGCAGGACCAGGGTCTGAGGAGCCGGGGATCCCAGGGTTGCCCTCCACGTGCAGGAGACCATTTTGTGAGCAGCAAGGTGAGGGCTGCTGTGGGGTCCTCTTACTTGAGCTGGGGGTGTGGGGGTCCCCCGGCAGCAGCAGTGGCAGGTGGTGGCACATCCTGGCTGGGTTTCTGGGCCAGTTGTGGCTTGGTGGGACGTCCAGCGGGGCCCGGGCCACTGGGTCGCGGCTGCTGCGTAGTGGGTGGCCCAGTGCGGGGCATGGGACCAGCCTGGCTAGCCTGGCGTGTGGGGCCAGCAGGGCCTGGGGGTTTCTGGGGTGGGCCCTGGCGCTGCTGACCACCCGCTGGAACTCCTGAGGCCTTTGGTGGAGCCTGACCAGAGACCGATGTCTGACGAGTAGCCTGTGGGGGGCCCGCCTGGCGCTGGGGAGATGGGGAGGCGGGTGGGCGGGTAGCTGGAGGTGCCCCGGGTCCTCCAGCCACTGGCCGGGATTGGCGGCCTTGACCCTGGGTCAGCGGTGTGGCCTGGGATGCAGGCTGCTGGGGCACTGATGTGGGACTTGGTAGACGCTGGGGCAGGGGGCTGCCAGCTGGGGGTCCAAGGCCCGAAAGGTGCTGCTGGCCCTGTGGGGTCGGGCGCTGCTGCAACGGGGGTCCCTGGCGTTGGGGGCCTGGGCCCGGCTGTGGAGGGCCGCCTGAGGGACAGAGAGAAAGTGCACATGTGAGAGAGAGCCAGTGAGAGGTAGGAGGCTGCCAGGCAGAGTCGGGGCCCAGGAAGCTGGCCCCTCACTTACCCTGTGGTGGGGGTCGTTGCTGAGCTGGGGGCCCCGAGGGCTGCTGGGAGATCTGGCGGCCCAAGGGCAGGGCCCCTGGGGACGGAGTCTGCGGCAGAGGAGTGGAGCAGGAGAGGTTAAAAATAGTTACCAGCCAGTGGGGCATCAGCCAATCAGAATGACACGGGTTCCCTGTATGCTGGGTGTTGCCGCATTTGTGGCTGAGCTGAGGGATGGCAGGTTGTGGGGTTGGGGGGGGGGATTTCTTCCCAGGGGAGGGGTCAGGAGGTACTCAGGGAAGTCAGGGTAGCAACTATTTATCAATTTTTAAATTATTGGGCAATTTTTAAAAGTTGTTCATTGCCACAACACATGCGTGTCCCTGTGTTACTCTTAGCCTGCTGGTTATCAGCTCTATGACACAGCATGACCAAGGGCTGGCCTGCCCACATCTAGCCCCTGAGGGCCAGAGCCAGGGGCCTGACCTGGCTGTGGGAGCCCCTGCCAGGGGAGGCATCCCGCTGCCGCTGCCGGGGCAGTGCCTGGGCCATCTTGTTGACCACGAGCTCTACGATGAGCTGCTTGTCTTCATCCTGGTGGTCACCGATGAGCGGCATGGAGGAGCCCACCACCTGGGGGAGGAGAGGGGATCCGGTGAGGAGAGAAGCAGGAAGTGCATGGGAGGGCAAGGATGACAAAGTTCTTGAAAAGTTGGAAAGAGGCATGACTGGCAGCTGCCCAGGAAACAAAGTTCGGTTTGAGAGGCACTGATTATGCAGTGTGGGAAGGCTTGTCTTTTACAAGATACCTTACAGCTTAGGATATACAAATGGGTGAGCAAATGAGGGCTTACCTACTGGCCAAATCTGGCCTAGCGCCTGTTTCTGTACAGTCCCCTCTGCCCCTCTGCCTCCTGGGCTAAGGGTGGGTTTTATATTTTTTAATGGCTGAGAAAAAAACCCAAAAGATTTCATGTCCTGAGAAAACTATATGAAATTTAAATTTCAGTGTCCATAAACCAAGTTTCATGGTAACACAACCCCCTTTACTTTCTTGCCATATTGTCTGTGGCTGCTCTTGTAGAATTGAGGAGCTGCAACAGACATTATATGGCCCACAAAGCCAAAAATACACACTGTTTGGCCTCGATAGAAAAAGTTTGCCAATGCCTGCTTTATAGTTTGCTAGGTGCTTTGTCCTTTACAAAGAACTTTATGGTTTATGTGCTGCTTTACAGTATACAAAGCTCCTTGTCTTTGACAAAGGACTGTTGCATATATGGTGTGTTTAGGCTTTAGAAAGTACTTTGCAAAGGGCACCACTGTTTACAAGATGCTTACCATTTATAAAGCGCTACCATTTACCGTGCACTCTGAACTTTCAAGGTATTTTACAGGTAGTTTGCGAATTGCTTTACTGTTTACTGGGGACACTGCTGCTTACAAAGATCTTTAGAATTTTAAAAGCACTTTGCTATTCATGAAGCAGTACCTTCTTAAGGTACTTTACAGTTCACAGAATGCTTTAGTATCAGCCACCACTCTCTGGGAAGTTCTTTATAGCTTACTAAGTTCTTTGCTGTCAGCCAAGTAAAAGTTCACAGAATACTTTAAAGCTTACTAAGTGCTTGGTCATTCACCATGGTGTCTCAGTTCACAGAGGACATTATAATTGAACAAATATTTTGCTATTCACTAAAGATGTCCAAGTTTCACAGAGCAGTTTAGAATTTACTAAGAATTTTGCCACTTGCCAAGGAAATCCCAGTTCACAAGGCACTTCACAGTTTTACATATTGCCATTCATTCAGGGCTTTCTGGGCCCTGGCATGCTTCACAGAGTGTTGCTGCCCTGCACCTGCTAGTGTGTCTGTACCCCTACCAAATTCTGGGGTGCTCCCACCTCAATGATGTGATCTCGTCCATCCTTGCCATGCAGCGCTTCCACTGCACAAATGTCCAGTCCCCCAAAAATCTCTGAGCACGTGTCCACCCACAGCTTGTACCTGCCAAAATGCAAGGCAAGGAAGCCTGTCAGTACCTGTCTGGGCAGCCACACTTACACTCTTCCCCCCATCAGCCCCCACCAAGGTCAGGCCGCCCACCTGTCAGACATAGCAATCTGCTCAAGCATCGCAGAGCCAGTGTTGGTCTTCCAGTTTCCTGACACTGATGTCCTCCTGGAGAACAAAAGGAGACAGGAGAGAGGCTCAGGGGGCCTGGACTGCACAAGGCAGGGCAGGGGGACCCCCTCCCCAGGCCTTGGTCTTTCCACTCACATGTAGGCCTTATAGTTCTGCCCAATCTTCTGGATGCGTACATCGTATTTGGCATCAATGAAGGGCTCGGTGGTGGCATACGTCTTGGTCAGTGCCACGACACTCGCGATGTCCTGGAAGTCATGCTGGTTGTCCACCTTGACCTGTGGGAGTGGAGTGGGAGTCAGGGCCTGGTTAGGATGGGGTGGTAGTGGGCAGTGGGGGTGCCTTGGGGCAAATGACACAGGTGAGATGAGTGCACAGAAATTCAGTGGATACCCCCAAGGCAGTCAAGCATGTATTAATTCTGGGTCTCCTGGTTTTTACATGTGCATGCAGATACCTCATGGGATATGAGTACATACAACCCGATTTTTAGACTCTTACTTTAAATGGGTCAGTTTATGGTATGTGCATTATATCTCAATAAAGCTGTGAGAAAATTGTGTGTATATACAGTATATGAATATGGGCACCCAGACACAAAATCCATTGTATATACAATATGTAAACAGAGAAGCATGGACACAAACATAAAAATTACAAGTCTGCTTTCTATGGACATACAGACAAAATCAGATGGGTGGCCAGCACACAGGACCCCGAGACCCTTGAATGTAAAAGATGACATAGTGTGTGTTCAACAGAGGCCTGCCCACATACAAACAGTGCTGGAAACACTAACAAATAACAGGCTGAATGCAGGATAGAAAACTGGCTGAATGCAGGATAGAAAAATGGGCCAACAAATGTAAGCATATGTGGAAAAATACAAATAGATAAAGGGCACACATACAAAATTATTTTATTCACTGAATACACAATATACTTCTATAGGCATACTTTCTTGGAGATACTGTGGATTTAGTTCTAGACCACCGTGATAAAGTGAAGGTCATAATAAAGCAAGTCACAAATTTTTTGGTTTTCCAGTGCATATAAAAGTTGTATTTATACTGTATTCTGTTAAGTGCAATACATATCTAAAAAAAACAATGTACATACCTTAGTTTTAAAATACTTTATTGCTAAAAGATGCTAGCCATCATCTGACAATGCAGGGTTGCCATGCACCTTGAATTTGTAAAAAAAAAAAAAAAAAAGTACCTGTGAAGAGCAATAAAGGGAAGTGCAACAGAACGAGGTATGCCTGTCCTTACACCTGCACAGCGCCGGGAACATGCATCAGTTACAAGCACACGGGTCCAAACCCCACCTGGGGACTTACCTTGCCCATCCCAGAGTGTGCGTGCCCCATCTTCACAACCACAGGGTACGTTGTGCTGCTGAGCTGGTAGGGTGGAAAGGCGGAGTGTGGTCAGTGGTCAGGGCAGGGGTGAGGGGAGCCCATCCAGTGGGAGCCACACAGAGCCATTTTCCCACAAGAGGTGGGTCAGAGATAGCCAGCTAGCAGCTGGGGTCACACAGCACTTGGGAGCTCAGACTCCAACTCAGAGCCCTGGCTGCCTGTCCCTCCCTCCACCACCCCCAAGTCCCAGACTTCCCGCCTCTGCTTTCCCGGGCAGAGGCATGGGTAAGGGGTGGGGGACTTTTCCGGAAAAGGGAAAGTTTATTTTTACAGTGAATGGATGGATGATAGAGAAGTGAGTATGTGCATGTGTGTGTGTAGGGGTGTGGTGGTGAGCATGTAGCAACTGGACCCCTCAGCCAGGAGGCCTTGTGTGTGCATCTCCTCCACACACATACACAACCCAGAGAAGACACACAAACCCTCACAAACCCTCAGAACTCAGATCTCCACTGCCACACCCAGAGGTTCCCACACACACTGAGACCCAGGCAATGGAAAGACCCACCGCCAACACAAGCTCTGGAGCACGCCTTGCTCTCCGGCCACACAGCCAGCCAGCCAGCCAGCCCAGCAGTATACACTCAAC